>NC_057844.1:29342500-30578750 GCF_910594005.1 Cervus elaphus
CAGAGGGCCCACATGTGATCCCTGGTCAGGGAACTAGAACCCACATGCCACAACTAAAGATCCTCCATGCCACAATGAAGATCGACAATCCTGTGGTCTGCAATGAGACCTGACACAGCCAAATAAATAAAAATGAATGCTAAAAAATAAATAAACACAGGCCTCCTGATTCCAGAGTCACATTGCTTTGGATAAACATAAAAAGTAATGGTTTTTAAGGGAAAAAATAGAATCAATGCTGGATTTGGAGTCAAAACAATTTGATTTGAACTCAGCTCTGTCATTTATAGTGTTTCTTAGTAAGTTACATAAACACTCAGAGTTCTAGTTCTTTCATTTGCCAACTGGGGATAAAAGTATTATTTGCTTCCTATGATTAGCTTGATAATTAAATACTAGGCTATATATGAATGCATAATATGCCTTACAAATAGAAGACGTTATTCCTAACTATGATCTTCTACAACTTGGGCATGCTCCAGTGTTAGATCCATTTAATATAACCAATCGTATTCCAAATATTCCAAAAGTGATGGCTCAACCATTCATGCATAATTCAGATGCAGAAAATTCAAGGCAAAAACTTTTAGCTAAACAATATAATATGTGGAAACATTTTCTTTTCGTCAGAGCTAAACGTTCTTTCCCATAAACTCTAGGGGCTGGGAAAATCTGTATAAGTAGTCAATAGTTAAGCCACAAACAGGATGTTATGGATGGAGAGAGGGTAATTTACATTCCAGAATGTACTTCATCATGTCAGGTAAGTTTCCACATCATCTATTTACCATTGTCCAGGTAATCAACCTAAAAGAAAGTGTTTCCTTCTTGTGCATGGGTGCATGTGTGCTAAGTCTCTTCAGTCACATCCAACTCCTTGCGACCCTACGGACTGTAGCCCGCCAGGCTCCTCTGTCCATGGGATTCTCTCGGCAATACTGGAGTAGGTTGCCATGCCCCCCTTTAGGGGATTTTCCCCACCCAAGGATTGAAACTGTGTCTCCTGCAGCTCCTGCATTGCAGGCAGATTATTTACCGCTGAGCCACTGGGAAAACCTTCCTTCTTGTGATAAGTGATAAAACATCACTCACCAGTAAAGAGTCTGCCCGTAAAGAATGCAGGAGACTTGAGTTCAATCCCTGAGTCAGGAAGATTCCCCTGGAGAAGGAAATGGCAACCCACTCCAGTATTCTTGCCTGGGAAATCCCATGGACAGAGGAGCCTGGTGGGCTACAGTCCATGGGGTCGCAAAGAGTTGGACACAACTGAGTGACCAAGCCGCACGCACAGAAAAGAGTAAAACCTGTGGGAAACGAACTGACATCATCATAGCAATCACTGAATTTAAATTGATATGTTTTGTTGTGCCTCACTTTTTCAAAATAAACATCTATTAAAATACCCCAGCCAAGAGAAAAATATTCATGTACAACTGGACATATTAACTTGAGACACATTTGGCATTTCCCCAGGGGATGTCTCTGTCCGTTAGAACACCATCATCTTTGCCCATCCAGATTTAATCTCTTGGGAAAATAAAAACCCTGGGCTTTGTTTTTCTTACACAGTTTTTTTTCTAATTGGACACAGTCCAATGTATCATTCTTCCCTCCTTTGGCACCTAGGTTGGAAGAGAGAAAACATCATGTTCACATGCCTATGTCCAGATTTTCTCAAGTTATGACCCATGTGCTGTTTAATGTCCTATTTTGGCTAAATTATCTCTCCCGTGACATGTTGTTTCAAGCTTTTTATGCTTCACAATCAAAGATGCAATGGACTGGAAAAGGGACTCTGAGAGATCCCGTGTCAGAGTATACGGGCTTTTAGCTATTGTTTTTACTAAAAAGGCGTGAGGTACCACAATGGATGCTAAGGGATTGTTATTAGTTGTTCCATACTTTAAGCAAACAAAGACTGTGTCAGTGAGGCAAACACAGAAAGTCTTCAAAACATCTTTCAATCACTTGTACTCTGCAGCCCTTCCAAACAGATGTAAGGAAGCATCCATAAAATCAAATAACTTTCACAACTGAAGATGAGCCTTTCATCTTGGGAAACAACTTCTCTTACTTTCTTTCAGAATTACAGGTCTTCTTTTGGATCCATGACTTATTCATCTCTGAATTCCCAAGGCAAATATCATGCCTGGTGTGATAATTAAGCATTTGCTGGGGTTTCCCTGAAGGCTCAGATGGTGAAGAATCTACCTGCAATGCAGGAGACCTGGGTTTGATCCCTGGGTTGGGAAAAATCCCCTGGAGAAGGACATGGCTACTCACTCCAGTATTCTTGCCTGGAGAATCCCATGGACAGAGGAACCTGGCGGGCTACAGTCCATGAGGTCGCAAAGAGTCGGACATGACTGAGGGACTAACACTTGCAACTTGCACTTGGGTGAATGAATGAATATCGGGTCAAGAAATGACAAGGTATTTAACTGTTTGATTGGATGCAAAATGAAATTTTGTTTTTACTGAGATAGTAAAGACTTTATGTGGTGTAGGAAGATACTAGGTCAGGAGGTAGCAGGTGTGGGAGAAATAGCAAGCTAGGAAGGAGACAGACAGACAGTAGGTCTGCTGAAAATCAGTGTCAGAGGCTCTTCCCCACTTATGAAACCCATTAAAAATCCCACACGGTCATCTGCCCACTGTTACCACAGAGTAAAAGCAGCGAAATATCCAAGTGGAAATCATATGAGGGGCAGCAATGGAACCAAGGTGGCTGGAAGACGGCAGGAAATGCAAAACTCCAAGAAAAGATTTGGAGCTTCACATAGGGAGCCTGGAATGCCATTAAAATGGTTTTAGATCTTATTTCCATGGGCAATAGAGAACCATCGAAATTTTTAATAGCATATTAGATATGCATTTCTATAACACACAACACTTTTAATTTTCTCCAACTAAATCAGAGGGAGCTGGTACCAGCTCTTGCCCCTGTTACTTACTGGTCTCTGGTGTTCCCCTCCTCCCCTGGATCATTCGAGAACCCCTGGTGGTTCTGACTGCTCCAACAAGGTCTACCAGTCTTCTGGTTCCTAAGCTGAGCACTGTTAAGTCCTCACTGCTAAGTCTTATTTTTCTTTTCTTTCTTACTCTCTTTTTTATTTTTTTAAATTGTGAAAGTATGATAACACATTTACAGGAGACTGGAAAATACAGAACAAAGTTACATACAGTTCCACTGTGTATGACAATTATTTTTTAAGTAGATAAATTAAGGTTTTTAGTTGGAGTTTCAATATCAAACTCTTATTTTTCTTAAGTGAAGTGAAATTCACATGTATAAAACAAGCCATTCTAAAGTGAACAAGTCCCACTAAGTCCTCGGACCCCATTCCTGCCCCACATGCTGCTTTTGGGCTCAGGTCTGACGTTGCTCCCATGTGGAGGCTAAGTCTCACCGGCTCCCCTTTCCATCTCAAATAAGGGTGTATCTTGAAGTGAAGTCCCCCACACGAACTCCACTCCCTTTGCCTGAAGTTAGTGAAAGTCACTCAGTCGTGTCCGACTCTTTTCGACCCCATGGACTATATAGTCCATGGAATTCTCCAGGCCAGAATACTGGAGTGGGTAGCCCTTCCCTTCTGCAAGGGATCTTCCCAACCCAGGGATCAAACCCAGGGTCTCCTGCATTGCAGGCGGATTCTTTACCAGCTAAGCTATCAGGGAAGCCCCCCTTTGCCTGAAGGTGATCTCAGATGCCCCCTGTTCAGACTCTCAAGGTCAAAGCTCCAGCCACCCAAGCCCCACTCCCTCCCATTTCCACCTGACAGGAAGGGTCCAAGTGCATGGGCATCCTCCTCTCCCAGGACCCTAAACTCTGCCCGCTTCCTGCCCAGGTGAGTTAACAGGGCTACTTTCCTCTGATTCCCACCCCGCCTTTCACCCGAACCAAAAAATTAATTCCATCACTTTCAGATTGCTCATCAGAAAGAAGGCTCAGCCTTTAGGACCCCCACCCCTCAAAAAAACACACCAGTGTTCGTTCTGAG
Source organism: Cervus elaphus (assembly GCF_910594005.1). Classification (NCBI taxonomy): domain Eukaryota; kingdom Metazoa; phylum Chordata; class Mammalia; order Artiodactyla; family Cervidae; genus Cervus; species Cervus elaphus. Next base: position 29,346,502 of record NC_057844.1, read on the forward strand.
AAAGAGCAGGCAATTGCTTTTAATACATCTCAATCTTCCTTGTGAGTTAATTCATCTTCCTCATGCCATGAGAAGAGCAGACAGCAAGACTCCTTGGTATCTTAGAAACAGACACACAGACGTACACGGTAACCTCCATTGTTCAAGCCTTTTGATGAGACTCTGTTCTACCAGTTTTATGTGAAAGTTTCAAATCATTTCTCGAGGGTGTTTTGGATGGAACAGGATATGGAGAACACGGGTATTTGTGGGGGATAATGGAAGTTTCACTAGTGGAGGACAAACAGTGGGGAAGATGGTGACCCTAACCTGCCACCCAGGAGGTACACAATGTATGCAACTGGTGGGTCCATGTTCATCAAAAGCTGACATTTTTGTTAAACGTCTGGGGGTAAAAAGGGACTTCCCAGGTGGTGCTAGTGGTAAAGAACCTAACTGCCAATGCAGGAGACTTAAAAGACGCGGGTTCGATCCCTGGGTCGGGAAGATCCCCTGGAGGAGGGCATGACACCCCATGCCCTCCAGTATTCTTGCCTGGAGAATCCATGGACAGAGGGGCCTGGAGGGCTACACAAGGGGTCACAGAGAGTCAGACTGAAGCAACTTAGCACAGTGGCGCAAAAAAAAGGAGGATGTAGCACGCAGCATATTTTATACATTCCCTAAGTACGAAATAGTAAGATCACACGGAAAGGCAAAAGAAGCCTCAGTGGTTTACTTCATGAGGCGATACCAAGCACCTCTTTCTTACATTTCTGATTATAAGGCTAAGAGAAAACCAAGAATTTAAGTAAGTGTTCAGTTTCCTGTTTCACAGATGGCATCTCATGTTGTCTTCTAGTTCACCTTGAATTTGCATTCTCCCCAGGAACCATCAGCCTCAATTCAGAGGCTGACATCAGTTTCTCAGTTGTAGGTACACTAACGTCTGTGAAGTCTTTCCTTCATGTGGGACCATGAGGGCAGTTTCAGGGATTCATTCCACCATCAAGAATTACTTGATGTAATTATTAAAAACTTAGCACTTTACCAATTAAGCATGTAGGAAAAAAAATCAGACTTGGAGCTTTCAAGAGGCCCCTCCTACAGTCATGGGGAAAATGTTCCCTTCTGAGAGGGATAGATTAGTAGGTACCTGGCAGGACAGGTAACCTGGGAGTCTGCCCTGGGAATACAGCCCAGAATAGTCTTGCAGGCATTCTCTAAATTCAATACCTGTTTGTTCAGGTGCCCTCTTTTTACCACGTGCATCCTACCTGGCTTTAATGATCTTTTCTAGCAACTAAAAGAGCAACAAGTCAGCCCTTTGTCTCCATTCACTCTACCCTTCCTCCCTAGCATTTCCCTATATTTATTATTTTACAGCATTTTTTCAGAGAGTTAGAACATTCTGAATGGGTCAAAAGTGGAGCAAGAATCCACATGTTAAAGACCCTCTTGTGTAGATGGCCAGAAACCTAGAAAATGATTAGTGCATTTTATCATTCTTAATTTTTAAAATTTTGAGTTTTGTTCCTAACCCTGCAGGACATCTAAATACTACAAAACTAGGTCTCAGTTTCATTAAAATCATTTGGCCACCTTGCATAGTGATATTTCTTTTGTTAATTTCTTATTATATACTAATATATTCTACACATAATTCTGTATATTACATACACAATTCCTGTTATTTTCACTTGGATGTGTTGAATTATAAGTAGATTTTAGTATATCTGATAGTCTATAAGATCTAAATTTTGATATGTCAGTGAGAGCTAAAAACTATTAAAATCCCTTTTCTTTCTTAACCAGACAAACTTGGCTTTGGATGTCGAAAAGCTAAATAACAGCTCCTTCTTTCACTTTGTATTTCTGCAGCAACCCTCCATAAGCACATCCCTTGCACAATAGGGCAATTTTAAACATAAGGAAATGCAAAAGAGAAAAACACCTGAATGAACATGATCCTTGTTACACACAGAGGTGGTACAGATGGCTCCCTTCCGCTCTTCTACTTCCACATTTACTGAGTATTTACTGTATGCCAGGCACTGGGTTTTGTGCCAGGGACACAAGGAGGCGTGCTATGTGTCCTCACTGAGTCAAATGCTAGACCAGTACTATCCAACATGGAAGCCAACAGTCCCACATGGCTACTGAGCACTTAAGATATGCTCTCTAAAACATAACACCAGATTTCAAAGACTTAGTAGTACAAAAGAATGTAAAATATCTCAAGAGTGATTTTTATACCGATCACATGTTACAATGGTAACACACTGAACATACTGGGTAAGACTATGAGAACCCGCGTCGCTCAGATAAACAGCACTGGGACTGTAAGGAAGGCTGTGCTGGGGCTCGAGGTGGGGATTCACCTGTGACAAATAGGGCAGGATCAGATGTGATTGCTTATTATTTACAAGACAAAGGTAAGAGTTATTTTACATCACAACACAGTCCTCTACAGAGCCTCTGAATTGAAGCTCTTCACACTAGAAGACCTCTTAAAGTCTATCAATAGACCAAACCTTGAAAACTGATGCTTCAAGGAAAAGCAGGGGTGGGGGTAGGGGGTAGTGAGGGGCTGGGGGCCTGTGGGGGTGGGAGAGGCTAAGGGAGGGTTTTCTCATGGGAAGAATTAGAAAGCAACATCAGGAGATTCAGGAGAGCAAGAAGATGATGAAGATCATGAAACTTCTCTTATTGGTCTTGGAGAAATTACAATAAAAGGAAGAAGTGGTAAATTCCAAAGAAAGGGGACAAGAAATTTTCAGAAGGGAGAAGAAATATTCCAGAAACTGCAAGGCTATAACATGGATTTTATGTTTAAATCCAAGAGCAAATTATATAACAAGTAGCTTTTCAGTACTTTAAAAAGAAATTGGTAATCATTAGGAACTAATAGTTGTTCATGATATTAACCTCTACCTCTGTGTGTGTGTGTGTGTGTGTGTGAGAGAGAGAGAGAGACAGAGAGTGTGTGTGTGTGCGTGCACGTGTGCGTTGTGCTCAGTTGCTTGGTCATGTCTGACTCTTTGCAACCCCAGGGACTGTAGCCTGCCAGGTTCCTCTCTCCATGGAATTTTCCAGGCAAGAATACTGGAGCAGGTTGCCATTTCCTACTGGTAAATTAAAAAGATCATGGAAATGTAGGAAGGAAGTTTGCAGAATCTTTCATTAAACTTTTATAGATAATCCAGAAAAATATAGACCTGATACCATACTTGGGAACTTCACAATCATACCAAAAAGGGTCTACTTATGTGTCTCACACACAGAAGATTCTCAGTTAACAGCGGTTTATTAAGTGAATGTTTGGATGATGAGTCTTTACCAGTCCCCCTTCCCAAGCAGTTTATTCCCTTTCCTATGTTCTTAGAGCACTGAATTCACATTTATATCACACAGCATACTCTAATTAATTTTTATTGTCTGTCACTCCCTCTAGCACATCATAAAATCCTCCAGTCAGAATCTTATTCACCTTTTGTCCCCAGGGCCCAACATCACACCTGAAATAGCATAGTGCTCACTCAGTGTTTATAAATAAAACAAACAAAAACATAGAATACATACACCCAAAGTGCAGAAAGTTTGGGAATGAAAGTACTGAACTCTCTTTATAAATGATAACACGATAGGACTACCCTTCAAAAGGCAATGCAGTCTTGATCTGGATGAATGAAGAGCCCATCTGTCATTCTGGCAATGCTCAGACCACATCAGAGGTATCAGCACCATGTTTAAGAGGAATCTTAGGGATTCCCTGCCAGTCCAGTGGTTAAGTGATCCACATTTGCCTTCCAATGCAGGGAGTGCAGGTTCAATCCCTGGTTGGGGAGCTAAGATCCCACATGCCTCATGGCCAAAAAAAAGGAAAAAACATAAAACAGAAGTACTGTAACAAATTCAATAAAGACTTAAAAAAAAAACTTAAAAAAAAGAACCTTGATAAACCGAGGCCCAGGCTATCAAAAAGTATGGAAACAAATGCAAGAACACGTTATAAAATGGGAGAGATTTAGGTTAAGAAAAGAAACTCAAGAGAAACACAATCAGTTTCTTCAAGTCTTTACAAAGGGCTGTCACAATAAAAAAATAAAGACTGGATTTACTTTCTGTGTCTTCAGAGCCCAGAACCAGGGAGACTGTACAGGAGGTGGTCAATTTGATTATATCATGAGGACTAGGTTCTAGCAAATTAGAGTTGCTCACTACTGAAAAAGACAGACTTTTAAATGATGAAACTCCTTGTCTCTGAAAATTTCCAGAAGTGGTCAAAGAGCCATTTAACAATCCAACAGATGCATCAGAGGTATTACTCTGGGCATTCATAGGTTGGAAGAAAAGATGGCTAAGGCCACCACCCAGCTTCCGTGTAGTACACGGCATCTACGGCATTATTCCTTCTAACACAGGTTCTAGCATTGTCTTCAGTTTATATATCTCACATTTCTCTATAATTTTCATTATAAGCACTGTGTTTTCTATCTTAAAATTCTCATTTTTACTTTGGTTAAGCTGTTTGAATCTAACTAGCTGTATGCTGTGGAACTATCAATAAACATGGTAACCTTTAATTACTTTCTCTCATCAATAGATAATTGGATATCTCAAATTTAAGTCTTCCTCCCTTTCCAGTTAAACTACATAGGTAAAGTGGCTGTCATCTTTTCAGAAAAATATGGCATTTAATTGCCATCTTTCATCATACCTTCATCTAGATTTCTTTTTCTGCTTTTCTTCTTTACAAACTTATATCCTTGATTTCTAGCTACACTAAAAACAAATCTCACATCTCTAGATTATCCCCAACAATAAGGCATTCAAATATGTCTAGTACAGGCCATTAAGAATACAAATACATCTGGGAGCCCAGCCCTGTGCTCTGTGACGAGCTAGAGGGGTGAGGTGCGGGAGGCTGGGAGGGAGGCTTAAGAGGAAGGGTATATTATACACTTATGGCTGTGGAAAAGGAAATGGCAACCAGCTCCAGTATTCTTGCCTGGGAAATCCCATGGACAGAGGAGCCTGGTGGGCTATAGTCCACAGGGTAGCAAAGAGCTGGACATGACTGAAGCAACCGAGCACATATACACACACTTACGGCTATCATAAGGCAAGTGTCCTCCAATTAAAAAAAAAGAATATAAATATATTTGAATAAACTAACTGTATATACAATTGGTTGACTGTTACATTTTTTTATCTCTAATTTTCTAGTAAGTACGATGCCTCAAAGAGTAACTTTTCTTTGTGGAGTATTTTTCAAATGCAGTTGATTTCTCAATATTTTCCATATGATAGTCAAGAAGAGAGAAACAAATGCAAGTACCATTTTCTGAAGAAACTATATGGGGAACAGAGAAGTGATACACACACACACACACACACACACACATATATATATGTGACTATCTAGAATACAAAGTAGAAGAAAATGGTTTATGATGGGAATATCATTTATTGGCCAGTAGTGGATTTAAGGGTCAGGAGATTTGAGATCTTCTGTTCCAGGAACATAACAGAGCAAACAGCTGCTTTCTGGGTGGTCTCATGACACCAGGTTGACCTTTACCGAAGCGGTGTACCACAGAAAACATTCTTGTCCACTTTGCAACCTCAGCCCCAGACTTCGTAGGACTCGGAATACTGGAGATGCTTAAAGTTGGTTGAGTGAATACATGAATGAATAAATGGACCAGATGCAGGTCAGGAGCATGGTGGGAAGGCTGAAATATTAGCAATAGATGCCCCACTAGTTAAACCAGATTAGAGGAGTGAAAATGTTAATGTCAGCACTGAACTAATGTAAAGACCTTGAGGAATGAATCTCAAGAAAACAGAAAGGCTTCCACTTTCTGGAAGGTCACTCAATCTCATGTAGGTCAAGGAAGTAAAGAGAGAGTGTCTATGAAGTCATGATGGCAGATGTGTGCCAGGCTTCCACATCATGAGCACCCACACTAAAGGAAACAATTAAAATCAGCTATATTTGGAAAGGCACCTGCTGGGTACAGGCTCTTTAGAGATGGAGAAGAACTCCCAAGGTCAGCACTCTGACCTTGGCAGAACTCCAAACAAAGGAGACCATGGGCCACTGAGTCTGTATATTGACATATGTCCTAAGAAGCCACTTTGAGGCAGACCCAGGATTCAAATACAGGTTTTCTGTCCCTTAGTCTGGATGTCACTTTAATTCTTTTTTCCCATACTCCAAATTGTTGTTTAGTTGCTAAGTCATGTTCCAACTCTTTGTGACCCAATGGGCTGCAGTCTACCAGGCTCCTCTGTGCATGGGATTTCCCAGGCAAGAATACTGGAGTGGGTTGCCATGTCCTTCTCCAGGGGATCTTCTGGACCCAGGGATCAAACCTGAATCTCCTGCATTGCAGGTAGATTCTTTACAAGTGAGCCACCAGGGAAGCCCTCATACTCCAAGAGAGAACACCAATTACAACTCCTGAGTGACAAGGGACCTTAAAGGGCTCACGTTCCCACACACCCCCACCCCCACCCTGACCCAGGCTCTCAGGATTTCTCCTGAAGCTTTCTTTAAAACTCCCAGAATCATTTGCCAGGGTTCTCCCACCACACTGATCTTTTAACAGGCCCTTCATTTTCCATCAGAATCAGTTTTCCTAAGTTTATATTCAACCTCCCAAGTGATATAAAATGTATTTCAAACCATTTTATAATGGGGGAATACAACTATCCCATTACAGTCTCAAAATAAAAGGGCTTTCAGTCTTGGTTTAAAACTGAGTACAAACTTTGTGTTGGGAATAGGGAGTTGGCATGGGCATGGCCAGTGGTTCTGAGCTCCATACATACAAATGATACATTAAGCAACTCCCAGCTGGCTTCCCTGGTGACTCAGATGATAAGCAGCCGTCTGCAATGCAGGAGATCTGGTTTCAATCCCTGGGTCAAGAAGATCCCCTGGAGAAGGAAATGGCTACCCACTCTAGTATTCTTGACAGGAGAATTCCATGGACAGAGGAACCTGGCAGGCTTCAGTCCATGGGGTAGCAGAGTTGGACACGACTGAGTGACTTTTTCACTTTCATGCAACTCCCAGGCTGGGGTTGGGGGAGCTAATGCTAACAACCTGGGACTCTGCATCGGTGGTCCCGGGGAGTGATGAAGCTCAAGGAATGAGTTATCTCCATAAGGACACATTTCATCAGGAAGGATTCTAAGTTACTCAGTGCTATGTCTCAGTTTGGCAGAGAGCCCATCAAGTTTACTGGCCTTTAAGAGAACAAATGTAGATCACAGCAAAGTTCTAGAGACACTGGAAAACACAGGTGTAACTTGGCCCAGGGGAGAGAGTCCTATGCCAGGTTTTTTGGAAGGAAAAATGACTCTGTTGGAACAGAATGTTTTGGGTGAAACTTTACTTAACTGGGATTTCTAGTTTCATCCTTCCAGTAATTAGCCAGGATTCATCTCCTTCAGGCTTATGAAGTAAGTTACTTTATAATTAAAAACTTGGCAGTGGTCTTGACTAAGGAGTAGATAAGGGCAAAAGAAGCTTTGTTAAGAAAAAGATTACAAAATACTCATGGTTAAGGAAAAGAATGCAAACTTTTGAGATAATCTGCTCAAACCAACATATTCATTTATTAAATCATTTTATTTCATGACCATGCATGTCTTCTTAAGAAAATATCTATGGTCACTTCTTGGAAGTATTTTTAACAATGGAAATGAAGTTTGTTTTTCTAATAAAATTGTTATAAAATATTTTATACAGAATCTTACAGTTAGAAGGTAACTGAAGAAGCAGGCTTGGGAGCCTTGCTCTAAGGGTCCTAATACACACTGATGCAAAACATGGTACATAACTATGCATAGTCCAACCAAAACATTAACACAAGACATGAAAGAATTATTACAGGAAAATGACTGGTTCATGAAAATGAAGTTAGCACTGCTTTTTAATTGTGTTGAGAGAGCAAACCAGAAAACACTCCTGTTTATATCACTCAGATGTGCTGGCTAAAGTGTAATACACAATTGTTAACATGCATGGCTAAGTTTGTAAGAGAGAAGGGGAAACACAGGGTTCCTAAAATGCCCAGGAACTGACAATCAGTGAGACACGAAGTGACATGATGTTGGCCCTGTGACACAGTCAGGGGGAGCAGCGGCTGCTCTTGGGAACTTAGGAACTTGGCTAGTGTGGAATCAGGAAATAAGACCTGGGGCTCATGGAGAAACATGTTTTTGTAGAGATGGATAAGTAGATAGTCCAGAGAAGCCTGTCAGGCTATAGCCCATGGGATGTCAAACTTAGGGACTAAACAGCAACAGCATAAGCAGATACTAGAACTATTAAGACATTTCATAGAAATGAAGTCCACCAATGTCAGGAAACGATGGTTATCTCTTTGGAGGAAGAAATGGGGAAGGGACAGAGATGGAGACTTAGCAGTATCTGGAAAATTTAAATTTCTGACATTATTAGCATCTGTTTTATTTTGAGGGTGGGTACACAGTATTTGATACCACATTTTTTATTATTTTGTTTCTGAAGCTCTTCATGATTATTTTTTAATTTAAAGAAAAAGGCCAGTTGTTGTTATTGTTCAGTCACCAAGTTGTGTCTGACTCTTCACAACCCCATGGACTGCAGCATGCCAGGCTTCCCTTCCCTCACCATCTGTCCATTGAGTCAGTGATGCAATCCAACCATCTCATCCTGTCGCCCTCTTCTCCTTCTGCCCTCAATCTTCCCCAGCATCAGGGTCTTTTCCAATGAGTCGGCTGTTAGCATCACGTGGCCAAAGTACTGGAGCTTCTGCTTCAGCATCAGTCCTTCCAATAAGTATTCAGGGTTGACTTACTTTAAGATTGACTGGTTGGATCTCCAAGGGTCTTCTTGGAGGGTCTTCTCCAGCACCACAGTTCAAAAGCATCAATTCGTTGGTGCTCTACCTTCTTTATGGTCCAGCTCTCACATCTGAACAAGACTACTGGAAAGACCATAACCTTGACTATACGGAACTTTGTCAACAAAGTGATGTCTTTGCTTTTTAACACACTGTCTAGGTTTGTCATAGCTTTCCTGCCAAGAAGTAATCATCTAATTTCATGGCTGCAGTCACCATCCACAGTGATTTTAGAGCCCAAGAAGAGGAAATTTGTTACTGTTTCCACCTTTTCCCCTTTTATTTACCATTAAGTGATGGGCCCAGATGCCATGATCTTAGTTTTTTTAATACTGAGTTTTAAGCTGGCTTTTGTACTCTCCTTCTTCACCCTCATTGAGCCTCTTTAGTTCCTCTTTGCTTTCTGCCATTAGAGTGGTATCATCCACATATCTGAGGTTGCTGATATTTCTCCTGGCAATCTTGTTTCTTCCATTCATCTGTTGATGGACATCTAGGTTGCTTCCATCTTCTGGCTATTATAAATATTGCTTCAAAGAACACTGGGGTACATGTTCATCTTTTCAAGTTGTGATTTTCTCAGGGTATATGCCCAGTAGTGGGATTGCTGGGTAGGTAAAGAATCTGCCTGCAATGCAGGAGACACAGGGAGACATGTGTTTAATCCCTGGGTCAGGAAGATCCCCTGGAGAAGGAAAATGGCAACCCACTCTGGTACTGTTGCCTGAAAAATTCCATGGACATAGAAGCCTTTGGGCTACAGTCCAAAGGGTCACAAAGATGTGGAAAACACAACACATGGTAGATTTATTTCTAGTTTTTAAAGGAGTCTCCATACTGTTTTCCATAATGCCTGTATCAGCCTATTCCCATCAACAGTGCAGGAGGATCCTTTTTTATCCACATCCTTTCCGGCATTTATTGTTTGTAGGTTTTTTTGATGATGGTCATTCTAAATGGTATGGGCTGATACCTTATTGCAGTTAATGGTTAAAACAGTTGTGGTACATTTATATAATGGAATATTAACTCAGCCATAAAAAGGAACAAATTTGAGTCAGTTGTAGTGAAGTGGATGAACCTAGAGTCTTTAAGAGTGAAATAGAAACAGAAAAACCAGTATGGTGTATTAACACATATATATGGAATCTAGAAAAATGGTACTGACAAACCTAGTAGACAACAAACTTGTGGACACAGTGGGGGAAGGTAAGGGTGGGACAAACTGAGAAAGTAGCATTGACATGTATACACTATGATATGTAAAACAGATAGTTATTAGGAAGTTGCTCAATAAGAGAGGGAGCCCAGCCTGGTGTTCTGTGATGACCTAGAGGGGTAGGATGGAGGGAGGGGAGAGAGGGGAGAGAGGGAAGGAATACACACACACACACACACACGCACATAAACATGATTGATTCCTGTTGTTGAACAGCAGAAACCAACACGACACCGTAAAGCAATTTTCCACCAATTAAAAAATTTAGAAAAGAGATAAGGTTTTATGAGGCAAAACTATTCTCTGTGTCTGGGCACGTCCATGTGTCATCTCTGAGAAATGTAACCCTATGAATCTGCTGAAGTCAAACCTCTGAATAAGAGAGATCACATGAGAAAACAGATGGAGATGTCACTCACTGAACAGTTCTGTCTTTCCAGTCATCAGGACTCTGCCAAAGAAAAATATCTCTAAGTGCATAATGATGGAGTTATGCTAAGAGTCCCACCACAGTTTCATTATTTTCAGTACCCCAAAAATGTGCTTGCTACTTCCTCTATGGGAGGTAACATCTGATGACATATTTGACTATTTCACTGGATAAGCAATGAGATGCAGGAAATGGACCACAGCTAAAGAAATGAATTAGATGCTGCTACTTTTTTTGTTGTTGTTGCCACCTGATATTTTTATAGCTTTTGTTTTTCTTGAAAAGGCTTCAAAATGTATGATTAATAAAACACAGGACTTTGGGAAATTCCATTTCTGGGTGGTGTGAGAAAGTGGAATATGACTTAGAGGAAAAAACCCAAGGACATAGCTGCAATAACTGCTTACACCATTCCTCAGCTGGAAGCCTGCATCATCCCAACTTCTCAGATTTTGTATTTTACAAGCCAATGGATTTTTTTTTTATCAGCATGGAATACCCAGATATATAATGACCATCTTCTAAAATCTGATACATAGATCTTAACTACAGCGTTATTTATCAAGGGTTAAACACAATATCCTGATTATTTCAGATTATCTCAAGAACAAGTTTTTAAATTGCTCTTTGTCAGCTTTTACAATTTACCACATATTGAGTTGTTAAATTAGACATAGTCCATACAAAATAGCAGTTTCATGAAAACATTCTCTAGTATTGATAGCAATTTGAATTTTGGCCTATGGAAAATATAATTTATAAAAAGGTCAGTGCCCTGAGAAGGGGAAAAGGGCTAGTTGAAGTTCCTTTTCCTATTTTCCTTTCATAATCTCTAAACATAACATTTAAACTGTCATCATGAATGCACACATCTATTTACATGGCTATAAATCTGTCAAATTATAACCATTTGGAGAAGATTCTCACAGAATTTTTAAAAAGACTCAGACTTGATAACAAAGTATTGGCTCAAGAGCCAGGAGACAGAAATTATTTTTATCACTTTGCTCCAAATTTACTGAACAACCTGGAACCAACCATGTGCTCAAAGTGACCTTGCTTCCTGCCTAATTTTAGGGGAATATTCTGGGAATCAGAAAATAATTTTAGGACACGTAGGACAGCTTGTTTGACAAAGATAAACATTAATGCAAACATTTCCTTATATAGAATGTGTCTAGTGTGTATTATTGCTGAAGAGTGAGAGTTAAAAAAAAAAACTCCAACAAACCCAGAGATTTAAAAGATTGGCTTGCACTTTTCCTAGTCTACATTTTAATTAGCAGCATCACCATCTACCAAGCTGCATAATCTAGTGATGCTGGTTAGAGGTAGGGGGATGGGGAAAAATAAACTAATTGATGAAATGCCTACTAGGCACATACTAGGCACTTACACGTGTTATCTCTTTCAGTCTTCACAGCCATCCTATTTAATAGATGAAGAAATAAGCATAGATTGGCTAAGAAACTTGCTTAAAGTCAGAGCTACTGGGTCTATTTCTACAGTTACTACTTGTCTATTTCTTGATTCTGTCTTTCCTCTGTCCTCGCATCCCTGGCACATGCTTCCAATAGGCTACTGAGCTTTAGAACTGTATCTCCTCAATATTTCTTACACGTATGCCTCTGTCTTAGTCCAGGCCCTTATCATTTCTCACCTAGACTAATACACAGGTTTCCAGGGGTTTCCCTGGCTCTGAAGGTCATTTCTTCTTGTACTGTGTTGGCCAGAAAATTCATTGGGTTTCCCACAGCATCTTACGGAAACACACGCACAAAGTTTTTAGCCAACCCCATACAAGGATGTGTAACCTTAAGTTATTTTTTTTTTCAAAAGCACAGAGCTATTTATGTCCTTCTCATTGTGTGTCTCTCTTCCTCCCTGGACTATGAGTTACTTATTAACAAGGGTGACATCAGCAAGATGACGGGCTAGGAAGCGCCAGGCCCTTGTTCTCCCATGGAAATATCAAAGGATCAACAACATGTGCACCAAAGCAGCTTTGTGGGAACTTGAGAATTAAGAAGCCACAGCAACCAAATGAATGCCTAACCAAGAAAAAAAAACTACAGTCAAAACACTAAGACAGGGACGTGCCTGGACGTCCAGTGGTTAAGACGTCCCCCTCCAAGGCAGGGTGTGTGGGTGTGACCCCTGGTCAAGGAGCTGAGTCCCACATGCTTCAAGGCCAAAAAGTCAAAACATAAAATAGAACAGTACTGTAACAAATTTAATAAAGAAAAAAAATCAGTAAGACATTTGGGACTTTTTGCTCACCTTGACCCCATCCCATCCTGATACAGCATGACGTGGTCAGGATGATGTCACCCAATTTCTGGTTCCTCCTTCAGGACACAATGAAATGGTAGAACTTGTTTGCAACATTCTGGTTTTTCGTGGGAACTGGTTTCCTTCTGACCTGATTCAGAGCATTGATGGGAATGGTGACATATTTTGGCTATCAGGTTGGAGGCTACAGAAAGCAGTGGTGGGTGAAGCAGCCTGTGGCAACCAGAGGGCAAGAGATTACAGGCAGAGGAATACAACAGAACACCTAAGGTCCTGAAAGAGGGCAGGGATAAGACTGTTAGGGAAATTAAGAGATTTAAAAACTGCCACATATACAGGAGAATTGGAGGGGAGAAAAGCAACTGTACAGATGCAGGGAAGACATATCCTCAGAAAAAAGCTGAAACTTAAGACTTCATTCCAGGTTGATTAGTGAAGACTCTCCTCTGTGCAGAGCCAGTCCACAAAGACTGAGTGAGAAAATGGCTTTTCAAATGCCCAATTTTCAACAAAGATCACAAGACATAAACAAGGGCCATTGTTTATGGTAAAGAAGGGCCATTCAAAGGAACAAAATTAACCTATACAAACCAACCCTAAAGAAACACAGGTTTTGGACTTACCTAATGAAGACTTTAAAACAATTTAAGTGTGCTCAATGAGATAAAGAAGAATACAGACAGAAAACTAAATAAATTTAGGAAAACAATGCATGAACAAAAGGAGACTATCAATAAAGAGATAAAAATTATTGATAAAAGAGCCACTGGGGTTGACATATATACACTGAAAGTTACTCAGTCGTGTCTGACTTTTTGCAACCCCATGGATTATATAGTCCATGGAATTCTCCAGGCCAGAATACTGCAGTGGTTAGCCTGTCCCTTCTCCAGGAGATCTTCCCCACCCAGGGATCTAACCCAGGTCTCCCACATTGCAGGTGGATTCTTTACCAGCTGAGCCATCAGGGAAGCCCAAGACTGTAGCCCACCAGGCTCCTCTGTCCATAGAATTCTCCAGGCAAGAATATTGGAATGAGCTGCCATTCCCTTCTCCTGGGGATCTCCCTGACCAGGGACTGAACCCAGGTCTCCTGCGTTACAGACAGATTCTTTACCATCTGAGCCACCAGGGAATCCCAATATATATACACTACTATGTACAAAACAAATAACTAACGAGAACCGACTGTATAGCACAGGAAACTACGCAGTGTTCTGTGATTACCTAAATGGGAAGGACATACAAAAAAGAGGGGATAGATGGATGTGTATAGTTGATCTCCTTTGCCGTAGAGCAGAAAGTAACACAACATTGTAAAGCAACTATACTCCAGTAAAAATGTTTTTTAAAAAGAGAACCAAACAGAAACTACCAAGCTGGAAAAAAAAATAACTGAATTAAAAAATTCACTAGAGAGGTCCAACAACAAATTCAAGCAAGCAGAAAAATGGAATCAGAAAATTTGAAGATGGGTCATTTGAAATTATTAAATCTGAGGAACAAAAAGAAAAAGAAGGAAGAAAAGTGAAGAGAACCTACAGGATTTATGAGATACCATTAAGCAGATTAATATATGCATTATGGGAGTGCCAGAAGAAGAGAGAGAGAAAGGGGCAGAGAATTTATTTGAAGAAAAAACGGTGAAAATGTCCCAGATTTGAAGAAGGACATGGATATATACATACAAGAATCTTAATAAACTCTAAGTAGGATAAACCAAAAAGGATTATTATAAACCAATAATCAAATAATAATCAAAAATAGAACCAAAACAGAAGACAAAGAGAGAATCTTGAAAGCAGCAAGAGGAAAGCGGTTCATCATATACGAGGAAATTTCAAGAATAACATCAGTGGATTTCTTAGCAGAAATCTTACAGGCTAGAAAGCAAGGGGATGATATATTTAAAGTACTAAAAGGAAAAAAAGTCACCATCTGAAAATACTATATGAGGCAAAACTGTTCTTTAGAAATGAGAGAGAGAAATTGAGACATTCTCAGGTGGAAAGCTGAGGGAATTAACACTAGACCCACCCTATAAGAAATGCTAAAGGGAGTTCTTAAAGTCGGGATGAAAGGATGCTGGATAGGAACTTGAAACCGTATGACTGCAGAAGTCCTCTGGTTAAAGTCAACATATGGACAAATACAAAAACCTGAATTCTTACAAGTTTGGTCCATAACTCCACCACTCATTTTTAAATAGGCTTTAAAAGACAAAAGCATAAACAACAGTTATAAATCTACGGTGACAGGTACACAGTGTACCAAGATGTAATTTGTGACGTCCATAATGTAAATACAGGTGGGGCAGAGACTTAAATGAATAGACTTTCTCTATGCAGTTGAAGCTATCAGTATAAAATATATTGTTATAACGTTAGGGTGTTCTGCAACCCCATGGTAACCACAAAGAAAACATCTATAGAACATAAGTAAAAGGAAACAAGAAAGAAATCAAAACATGTCACTACAAAAAGAAAATCAACTAAACACAAAGGAAGGTGGTAAGGAAGCAAATGAGGGACAAAAAGCAATAAAACAGAAAACAAAGAATGGCAATAGTGAGTCCTTCTATAGTAATTACTATTTCTAAGATGTGGGCCATTTTTAAAGTCTTTATTGAATTTTTTACAATACTGTTTCATGTTTTGATTTTTTGGCAGTGAGTCATGTGGGATTTTAGCTCCCCAGGGATTGAACTCACACCCCCTGCATTGGAAGGCAAAGTCTTAACCACTTGACCACCAGGGGAGTCTTTAAGTAATTACTTTAACTATAAATGGATTAAATTCTCCAATCAAAAGATGTAGACTGGCTCAGTGGATTAAAGAATATAAAAACCAAAAACAGAATCCAAGTACATGCTTTCTACAAGAGACTTACTTCTAAGGATTAACAGATAAAAATACTTTGAAAGTAAAAGTATGGGAAAACATAATTCATCTTAGTAATCAAAAGAGAGTGGGAATGGTATACTAACAGCAGAAAAAATAAAGCTTAAGTCAAAAATTGTTAGAGGAGACAAAGAACTTTATGATAAAAAGTTCATTTTACCAAGAAGGTAAAACAATTATGTATGCAACAGATATCAGAGCTCCCCCAAATATGAAGCAAATAGTCAGAGTAGAAAGGAAAAATGCAGGCATAGCTTGTTTTTTTGCACTTGATTTTATTGCACTTTGTAAACAGTCATACTTTACAGGCTGAAGGTTTGTGGCACCTCTGCTGAGCGAGTCTATTAGCACCATTTTCTCAACAGTATTTGCTTACTCAGTGTCTCTGTGTCACATTTTGGTAATTCTTGTAGTATTTAAAACTTTTTCTTTTATTATATTTGTTATGGTGATCTGTGATCAGTGATCTTTGATGTCACTAACATGGGTCACTAAAGTCTCAGCTGAGGTATGCATACCTTAGATATGAGTTCAGTTCCAGACCACCACAGTAAAGCAAATATTGCAATAAGGCAAGTCCCATGGATTTTCTGGTTTCTCAATGCATATAAAAGTTATATTTACACCATACTGTCATCTGTTATGTGCAATAGCATTATGTCTACACACATTACCTTCATTAAAAAATACTTCATTGTTGGATTTCCCGGCTGGCCAGTGGTTAACAGTCAGCCTGCCAATGCAGGAGACACAGGTTTGATCCCTGGTCCAGGAAGATTCCATGTGCCGAGAGGCAACTAAGCCTGTGTACCACAACTACTGAGTCCATGCTCCAGAGCCTGAGGGCCGCAACTACCGAGCCCGCATGCCGCAACTACTGAACCCGCCTGCTGCAACTACTGAAGCCCGCATGTTGCAACTACTGAGCCCGTGCACTCTAGAGACTGCTCTGCAACAAGAAGCCACCAAAGTGAGAAACCCAAGCACTGCAACTAGAGACTAGCCCCCACTCACTGCAACTAGAGAAAGAAGCATACACCAATGAAGACCCAGTGCAGCCAAAAAAAAAAAAAAAAAAACCCCATCTCCTTAATTCTTTAAAAAGAATACTTTAAATACTTCACTGCTAAAAATGCTAAGTATTGTCTGATAATGCAGGGTTGCTACAAGCCTTTTAAAAACAGCAGTATCTGTAAGTACAATAAACAGAAGCATGATAAAATGGGGTATATGTCATAGGACACTTGAATACTTATGGGCAAGTTCTAGACCACTGCCTGGCATGCAGTAAGTTCTCAAAGTCTTTGCAGTATGAATGACTTGAATGAACGATCTGGTACATGATTCTTCTATGAACTGCAGCCACTGGTGGGGAAATCAACGTGGAAAAATGATCATAACAATACAGATTACAAGATTTACTAATACAGAAACGAAGATCGGATTAAGCAAGTTGATCCTAGTCAATGATGGAGAGGTCAAAATCAGTAATTGGGGACTTGGAAGAAGTATACATTTTTAAAGGTGTTTAAGAGGAATAAAAAAGACATGTCACAACAGTGTTACTGGCTTATATGATTCTCAGTGTATTTGTGTATTGATATATTAATAAATCCATTATATTAATAATTTAAACATGAGAGTAACACAAGGGTGAATCATTGTTACTGTTCGGTGATGAAGATCACCCAACTGTGAAGATCAGTGGACCCAGACAAAACTCTCTGTGCTCCCCAGGCAGAAAAACTTACCTGGGGTTCACGGAGTGAAAGTGAGTAGGAATGATCCCAATGTTGGCCTGGACCAAAGAACTTTTCCAGTTTGCCCAAGTTACCCTTGGAAACCTCAGTGTACACAAACAAAACTTCTATAGACTGGGAGTTCCCAGATAGGAGAGGAAGACAAGGTGAATAAAACCAAAAGGATTTACACAGCTTTTTTATGAGGCCTTAACTACTTCACTTTTGGCAAATAAACTTGGGCCTTTGGAGGAAATTGTTGGTGCAAACAAAAAACAGATTAAATCCTTCTGTGGTCTGGACTTCTCTGGTAGCTCAGAGAGTAAAGAATCCGCTTGCAATGAGGGAGACCTGGGTTAGATCCCTGGGCTGGGAAGATCCCCTGGAGGAGGGCATGACAACCCACTCCAGTATCCTTGCCTGGAGAATCCCCATGGACAGAGGAGCCTGGCGGGCTACAGTCCATGGGGTCACAAAGGGTCGGGCACGACTGAGAGACTAACTAAAGCACAGTGGTCTGATCAGTGTTGAGGCACCACCAGTAACAAATATCAAATAACAAATATATTGCTGTATATGAGCAAAGACGGTGGCTCCAAATGGAACCAGACATAAAGGAACTGCGGTAAAAGTGATGAGAGGGTGGGGACAGAAAACTTGAAACACCAACCTTTGAAGCATCTTTTCACAAGAAAGTTAGACTGAGTGACTGAGCATGCACGTATACATTCCAACTGAAACTCCTGTAAATGCAATGGCCCTTTAAGTCTTTATCTCTTTTCACTGATAAAGAAACCAAGGGGCAGAGTTCGTAGGATTAGTAAACTTATTTCCCAGAGCCAGTAGATTCTGTTCTTTCTGATCAATTTAAATGTGCTATTCCTTTAAAATTCACGTAAGTCAACAGCTATGCTTTTCTCTATGCATGTGCTTTGGAATTCCAATCTGTTCCCACAATGATTCTCTTCTTCTAAATAATGAAGAGTTCTGACAAAATGTGGTCCACTGGAGGAGGGAATGGCAAGGAGTATTCTTGCCACGAGAACCCCATAAACAGTTTAAAAAAGAAAAAAAAAAAAAAAAAGAAAAATTGCATAAATTTCTCTTAAAGAACAAATAATATCAGACAATAGATGAAATGTTTAAGTAGTAGCACATTGCCCACATTTACTAGAAAGACAGACTTAAGAATGAGCACATTTACTCCTTCTGAGTAAAGAAGCACCAATATTACATCTGGAAATAGGCAGTACATAAAACTTTGGTGCCAGAAACAACCTTTGTGATTAGATCTTTTTCAGATGAGCAAACTGACCTCAGGAGAGGTCAAGTAAGCTGCCCAGAGGCTAGTTGTGGATTAAAGAGTCTGGATGAAGAAGTCCAGGTATTGGTGTAACCCCCAACAAAGGTGACTTGCCTTTAGGAAAAAGTATAGCGCACTCTATGCAACTCATTCAACTCTAAAAATGAAGAGATTTTCTTTTTCACAGCTATTTATCTATATTCCAGTCACCCAGAGCACACCCCAAGCCTAGAGAAGATAGATCATCCAAAAGAAACCAGACTAACAGCAGCACCACACCTCGAATGATTAATGTGGAAATACATATTTGATTATGGACATGACAAGTCAGGAAGGCTCAACCTGCCTGGAGTAGGTGTGGAAGGAGCTGTTATTAAATATTTATACAGCACTGATACACAATAAGTATAATTGTGCCAGACATATAAAGTCCTTGCCCGAGGGAGTTTGCCGTCAGCTGTAAAGCTGGTTATTCCTGACATATCTGTTGTGTTGCTTCATCAGGTAAACAATCCATTCCATACATCAAAGAACCATCGTTCTGATGAGCTTTCTTCAGAATAAGATTTTATACCCGATGATTTAATGCAGAAGTTGAATATACTTGTCACCATATGAACAACTTTAGGAAATTCATTTTGATTCTCTGACAAGCTTACAGTTATTTCTTTTTGTTGAGCCTCTTTTCATTCTTCCCACTTAACCCTTCCACAGTGTTGCACGAAACACAATTATATTCTCTGCTACTGTAACATATATGACACCAGCAAAAGTGAAGTTTTGATTTTGTAAATCTATTAGCCAAAAAGAAGTTGTCAAAGAATTCTAGCCAATCATGGATGCAGGAGCAAAATAAATTAATAAAGGATACTGACTCAAAACATTAGGCAACTTGATGGACACATAAGCAGCTGACATCAGTTTTATACAGGATACAGTAAGTGGGAAAGGGAAGTGGAAAAAATGATGCAGCCTTGGATGGAAGAAAGGTTTTATTTAGCTCATATGATGCTCAGAAGAGATTACATTATACCTCTCACTCACTCAAACCTGCAAAGGATTAAAAGTAGTTAATATTACAAAGAAAAAATCCTCTCAAAATGGGATATGCTAAGACAAGAGTAAAACAACAGGAGTCCAGAAGCTGAGGGATTTGGATAGAGGAAAAGAAACCACTTTCACTGGAAAACTAATATCAAGGATCGCTTCTTGAGAAATAATTTAGCTTTGTGCTTGTTACTGATTGCTCAGACAGACTACTTCCCTGGTGGCTCAGACGGTAAAGCATCTGCCTACAATGTGGGAGACCCAGGTTCAATCCCTGGGTTGGGAAGATATCCTGGAGAAGGAAATGGCAACCCACTCCAGTATTCTTGCCTGGAAAATCCCATGGACGGAGGAGCCTGGTAGGCTATAGTCAGTCCGTGGGGTCGCAAAGAGTCGGACACGACTGAGCGACTTCACTTTTCAAGACAGACTAGGCAGTTAATATGTAGACAGACAGGAAAAGTATCCGTTCATTCATTTTCTCAGGGGCTTTCCTGGCAGCTCAGTGTTAAAGAATTCACCTGCCAATGCTAGGAGACACAGGAGATGTAGGTTTGATCCCTGGGTTGGGGAGATCCCCTAGAGGAGAACATGGCAACTCACTCCAGTATTCTTGCCTGAAAAATCCCAGCAGGGACAGATGAGCCTGGTGGGCTACAGTTCACGGGGTTGCAAAGAGCTGGACATGACTGAACAACTGAGCACACACATTCATTTGTTCACTCATTCATTCATTCATGGGATATACTGTTTCTGCCTTCAAAAGGCTCAGAGCAGAGAAGGTGGTAATAACAACAGATACACACAGCATTAAATGCCACAGAACTGTGTGAAGACCTCTAAAACAAAAGATAGGATAACTAAATTATCTAAGGGTGGGAATACAAGGGACAGTCTGAGAGATAAGGTAACATTTG
Organism: Cervus elaphus; assembly: GCF_910594005.1. Lineage (NCBI taxonomy): Eukaryota > Metazoa > Chordata > Mammalia > Artiodactyla > Cervidae > Cervus > Cervus elaphus. The sequence goes on from NC_057844.1 coordinate 29,367,231, forward strand.
AGCTCAGCCCTAATATTTCTCTATCTGGCTGCATCCAGTCTTGGTTGCAGGGCATGGGTTTAGCTGGCCCAGGGCACGTGGGATCTTTGTTTCCTGACCAGGGATCGAACCCACATCCCCTCCACTGAAAAGCAGGTTCTTAATCACTAGACCACCAGGGAAGTCCCTGAGCTTAGCCTTGAAAAGGAATATAACAGAGAAAAGCAAAGTGGGCAGATGAGGAAGCCTGTGTAAAGACCCACACCAGTGAGAGAGGAGCAGGACCAGAGAGTGTCCATGGTTCCAAGTGGCTGGGAAGGCGTGAGGGACAAAGATGAAGGACATGCTCAGATGAAGGGCAAAGCCTTCATCTGAGCATGGGGCCAGCCTGGGAGGGCTCCTGGGTCTATAGTGCCATGCTCAAGAGTGTAGTAAAGATAGTGAAAGTAAAGAAACTACCAGAAAGGAAATGCAGGTTATTAGAACGTGTCTCAATGTTTAAAAGAACAAAAGCCACAAGATGACAGATGCAGCTCTAGACTCCAGAGGGGTCCTTCAAATAGCAGAGATGTTTGAGATCAGATGCTGTTTTTATCCCACTTTTCAAGGAATATTCTAGGGTGTACAGGGTGGCCAAATAACTTATCCAGGCCCACACTCTGTTACTGGAAGAGAGGAAAATATGACACAGCTCTGGGTGGGACACAGCATTTTCCTGAACACCCACTGAGGGCAGAAGTCACAGGATAAACGTCTCAGGAACATTAAAGAAATAGAAAATTTAGCTCTTTTAATCAAAAAGCTAAAAATTGAGGTAGAAAGATGACAGAAATATGACAAAAGACAGTAAACTGATTAGGAAAGATGGTATAGATGTGCACATATTTTTTAACACAACAGAAGTGACAGCTTTCTGAAAAGTGCACACTTCTGTAAAACAAATTTTTAAAAATACATTACTGGGGACTTCCCTGGTGGTCCAGTGGTTAAGACCCCAAGCTCCCAAAGCAGGGGGCCTGGATTTAATCCCTGTGAGGGAACTAGATCCCACATTCCACAACTAAGAGTTGGCATGCACCAACTGAAGATCCCACATGCCACAACTAAGATTCAGCGCAGCCAAATAAATACATTTTTAAAAAAATCTTCTTAAAAAAATGAAACACATTCTGTAAGAGAATTTATTAATTTTTATTAATTGATAGTATGGATAATTTATACACTTTACAAGAACCCTCTGATCAGTTTCTGGTTTGCATGATAATTACATTAACTCTTAAAAGAGACATAGCTATCCTGCAAATGGAGCAGAAAACAAAGCTAATCTCACCAGAAAATGCTGCCCAAATCAATGTGAACTTATCACAACCACTCTAAAAATAGAAAATAATGTGGCCTTCTGCTAAGCCACGATAGTCTTACTTCCTGATCCCTTAAGCCTGTCTTCTGTTCTACCTCACTGGAAGATGGGAAGCAAAGTTCCCTGGTTCGACCCAGAGCAAGTTCTGTCCTCTATGTAACTTGGTTACATGGGTCACTGGGCTTGTTCAAGTGAACACAAACATGTTTGACAAGATAAATCCTCCTAAGATAGGAAATACGACTCTCATCCGCTACTAATGAGTCTACCAAAGTTTTAATGGACAGAGCTTCTAAGCAGAGTGATTCTGGGCTTACGCTATAACACAGTCAAGCAATAGGATGATGAAGAGACATCCCAGTGGGGGTCTTTGCAGGATTCAGTAGGTACGTTCTATATGTAAAGGAGGAAAACCCTGCTATCTGACTCCAACTGCCTCCTATAGAGGATGAATCTTATTAGACCATAGAGTTTCTCAAAGATGCTGAAGATTCCTCAGTTCAGTTCAGTCACCCAGTCGTGTCCGACTCTGCGATCCCATGGACTGAAGCACGCCAGGCCTCCCTGTCCATTGCCAACTCCCAGAGTTTACTCAAACTTGTGTTCATTGAGTCGGTGATGCCATCCAACCATCTCATCCTCTGTCTTCCCCTACGCCTCCTCCCTTCAATCTTTCCCAGCATCAGGGCCTTTTCTAATGAGTCAGTTTTTCGCATCAGGTGGCCAAAGTATTAGAGTTTCAGCTTCAGCATCAGTCCTTCCAATGAATATCCAGGACTGATTTCCTTTAGGATGGACTGGTTGGATCTCTTTGCAGTCCAAGGGACTTTCAAGAATCTTCTCCAACATCACAGTACAAAAGCATCAATTCTTCGGTGCTCAGCTTTCTTTATAGTCCTACTCTCACATCCATACATGACTACCGGAAAAACCATAGATTTCAGAAGATTCCTCAGTCAGAATCAAATCATGATTATTAAAAGTAAGTACTCCCAGTGCCCAGTTGCTAAGTTGTGCCCAGCTCTTGGAGACCCCATGGACTGTAGCCCACCAGGCTCCTCTGTCCATGGAATCCTCCAGGCAAGAATACTGGAGTAGGTTACCATGCTCGCCTACAGGTCATCTTCCTGACCCAGGGATTGAACCTGCATCTTTCGTCTCCTGCATTGGCTCCTTACTACTGAGCTACCTGGGAAGCTAAGTATTCCCCAGCCAACTCCAAACCGGATGAGCCAGCATCTGAATTTAATTTTAACAAAAGTTGAGATGGCTCTTATGTACCCTTAAGATAACCATGGGCTTAAAGGAAGTAACCTCAGATGGCCCTTTGATTTCAATGAGCACCTCAATTGTTTCTGGATGTGCTGTGATAGGCCTGAAGAAGAGCTGGGGGTAAGAGCTGGAAAGATCTGAACTGTTCTATATGACAGAGGGAGAAGAATATGAAATTCTGGAGACATGTGGTAGAAAGGAATTTGAAAGAACAGATGGGAGAAGAAAAGAAGACACCAAGATGTCCAGAGGTTGAAGGATATTGGTAGAGTAGACACTATAAAAGGGTTTCCCAGGTGGCACTAGTGGTAAAGAACCTGCCTGCCAATGCAGGAGATCATTCCATTCAGCGATTGGTAGCATAAAGCCATGTGAGACATTAAGATGACAACCGTAGAGTAAGCAAGGGCTTGTAAACACTCTGGCCCAGAGCAGAGACAGAACTCCGGTCAGCTGATTAATCTGTATTTTGTGAGCAACGACTACATTTTTTTTGGCCACACTGCATGGCATGCGGGATCTTAGTTCTCCGACCAGGGATCGAGCCCATTGGAAGCACAGAGTCTTAACCACTGGACCACCAGAGAAGTCTCAACAATTACATATTAATCAATTTTACTGTGTTCATCTCAAAAGTCCACACTTTAAAGAAGCAGAATCCTCTACTATAGCCCCTGTAAAAGTGTGGTGGATTTTTGAGTCAATTTTTCAACTCCTACACATTGAATTTTCCAACTTAAAGAAAGCAATGTGCAATGCTAGACTTCTGTCTGAACATCAGCACTTCACATATCAGTAATTTCTACCTCTGCTGCCCAAATACTACTGAATTAGGTCGTAACATTGTTTTAAAAGCAATAAAGTGCAGGCTGAGCTGGGGAGCCTTTCAAGGAGTGACAATGAGGAGAAGCCAATGAACTCTTCTGGGCTTCCTCCACCACCCTCCCCATTGCTCCAATTTCCTATAATCAATTCTCTGAGGCAGTGGTTGGGTAGAGACACACAATCCATTGTTGTTTGGGGGAACAACACTTCCTGTATTCCACTCTTCCTGTCTCACTTTATTCATCTTATGTTAACTCATCATTATTTTCAATGTTTGGAAACATTAAAAGAGCCTTTTATAAACAGAACCATTACTTATCAAATAAACAAGAATTACACTCTTGCCACCACCCTCGCTCTTAACCATCTCAGTGACATTTAAGAAGCTTCCCAGAGGGCTTCCCTGGGGGCTCAGGAGGTAAAGAATCCACGTGCCAATGCAAGAGACCCAGTTTGATCCCTGGGTCAGGAAGATCCCCTGAAGAAGGGAATAGCTACCCACTCTAGTATTCTTGCCTGGAGAATCTATATGGACAGAGGGGCTTGGTGGGCTACAGTCCATGGGATTGCAAAGAATCACACACAACTGAAAGACTAACATCATTCATTCTACTCCCCAGAGGCAAGCACCAAAACCCAGTTTCATTTCTGCAAGTCATTTTGCCCTGTCCATAGCAGTAAACATTTTAAACTAAAAACCACCCCACAAATTCCCTGCTGTGATGGGAGGTGTGATTGTGGATATAAGTATAACATTATTTTCTTTTTGCTTGCTTTTTTTTTTTTTCAAGATCCCTCTGCTGAGTATGTTAGATAAATTCCTTCTGGACTTCCTTTGTACTTTCTTATCCCCAACCATGACCCCATTGATGGAGATTTTGCATTTTCAGTTCAGGTTGTTCATGAAGGATATAATTCCAGACCATTTCCTGCTTGCTGCCCTCCATGTTTATGCTTGTGGGAGTTTTGGCATAGAAATCAGAAGCTTATTTACTGCCAATAAAATGGCTTCTATCATTATAAATATTCATTAAGCATGGTTAAGCATATAGATTTTAGTCACCTACTTTTTACTAAAGGACTGAATAGCACGGGTATATTTGAAACAGCAGAGCACTTTCTAATTTAGCAGAAATTAAGACAAAGTACAAGGCTACAACATTGGGATGTTTATAGAGTCTTCCAAAACTGCACTGCCTTTTATTTAAATAATTATGTAGCAATTTGTGGCATCTTTATTAAAAGTAATTACATATTGGCAATATTTCTTTTGAGAAGTTGCTCAACTGTTATTTATGGATGTGATTCAATAACAAAAGGGAGTAAGTCATTCTAGTTTATTTCTGAATAATGCAGTTTCTGTGCAGCACTAAGTATCATGCATGATATTCATCAACTTTTACTCATTAAACATTTCTATGTTTTATTATATTACTTGTACTGTTTGACAGTATTTTTTCTTAAGGACTCGTATGTTTCTTACTCATCCAGTTGGTTTTGTCAATTAAGGCTGCTATAGCAAATTACTGTAGACCAGGTGGCTTTGACAACAAACAATTACATCTCATGGTTCTGGAGGCTGGGAAGTCCCAGATCAAGGTGCTGGCTGGTTTGGTGTCTAGTGAGACCCCTCTTCCTGGCTTCTTGCTGTGTCCTCACATGGCAGAAAAAAAAAAAGTGAGTGTTAGTCGCTCCGTCATTCCAACTCTTGGTGACCCCATGGACTGTAGCCCTCCAGGCTCCTCTGTCCATGGAATTCTCCAGGCAAGAATACTGGAGTGGGTAGCCATTCCCTTCTCCAGGGGATCTTTTGCCCCAGGGATGGAAAGAGAAACAAATCGAGGAAGATCATCTCTCCTCTGTATCTTTTCATAAGGGCACTAATTCCATTAATGAGGGCTCCATCTTCATGACCTAACTGCCACCAAAAGTCCCATCTCCAAATGCCATCGTGTTGGGGATTATTCAACATATGGATTCTGGGGGGACATAAACATTCAGCCCATAGCACATTGTTACAATTTTTTAAATGGACCAAGGGGTGGCAGGAAAAGTCCTCCTGTTTCACTCTCTGATGTGAGCAGGGGTGAAAACAAAGACCTAGATGAACAGTTTGTAAAGATTATGAGTGGGAACCAGGAGGAAGTCTCTGTATAATGGAACTCAAACCCAGGCACTGTTAGGAGAGAAAATGTAGGTTCTCTTCCTGCCCAAGAACATACTGATAGTTGAGGTGGGTGGTAGCTGGGTGTGAGAGGGAGGGGACCAGATGACAAGAGGCTGGGATGGGGGGTCTTCTGCTTCCTACGTGTGAAACAGGAGAGAGTTTAAGAACGACTTTGATCTTTCGGATCTTTTCTACTTCTTTTAAATCAAGAGTTCTCGACTAGGGGATGGGGACAAACATCCCAAGTATGTGGGGAAATTTTTCACATTGCAGTTAGAAGCCTGCCCCCTGCCCCCCAGAGTTCCTCAATCCAATCTCCATGGCTGTGGATTCTGAAAAACCCCCTCCAGTAATCTGCAGTTACAACATTGACTAAAAATGAATGTCCTAAGTTGCTAAGTTAATATTCCTTTAGTTGTACAAGCATTTGAAAATCTCAAAAGACAGGAAACCCTCCCTGAGCTGGACCCTGGGAAGGAACAGTGGAGTTATGACCCTCTCCCCCTTAGCTGTGTTCCCGAGGGTGCAGAAGAGGCCCAAATTACAGCAGGTAAACAACCCCCCAGCAAAAAACCCTGATGCAGAGGACAATTAAGGTCCCCTGGCATTTTCCCTTAGGAGACACTCCACTGCCAACTAGGGCTTCTGTGCTAGATGACACGGTGTCAGCATTGCTTTTAGCTGGTGCGACACAGAGACTTAAATGCTGGTGCCAGAGAAGAATGAACACCCAAATTAGTGCACCCTGCTGTCCCGGTAAAAAATTAGATAGGGAACAAATTGCTGTGTATCAGTGTCTTAACCATCAACTAGGCCTTCACAGTGCTTTGCATCTAGTAGACATTCAACAAGATAACTTAGATTTCTGTTGAATAGATGTTGTGTTTCTCATGGCATAGCTTCCTTTGTCCGTGGGCACTGTTTTTTTTTTTTTTAATAACTATTTATTTATGCTTGGCTGTGCTGGGTCTTCACTGCTATGCAGACATATCTCTAGTTGCAGTGAGCAGGGGCTACTCTCTGGTTGTGGTGCACGGGCTTCTCGTTGCGGTGGCTTCTCTTATTGCAGAGCATAGGCTCTAGGCGCATGGGCTTCAGTTGTGGTGCATGGTCTCAGTAGTTGTATAGCTCCCAGGCTCTAGAGCACAGGCTCAGTAGTTGAGGTGCACAGACTTAGTTGCTCCATGGCACATGAGATCTTCTCAGACCACAGATCAAACCCGAGTCTCCTGCACTGGCCAGGTGGATTCTTTACCACTGAGCTACCAGGGCAGTCCTTATCCTTGAGCTATTTTGATACTTAAAAGAATGTTTCATTAAATTGAATCTTTCTGGCCCATAACTGCTCCAAGACACCATCCAGTATTCATTATCCATCAAGAGGATTCAGTCTTTAAGTATTAGGGAGGGACAGAAGAGTGTAATTTGATAGCTGAGGGAGTACCATGGAGAAACCCGACCTGCTGACAAAAGTACACACCATCTTCCTGGTTCCTCCACCTTGGGGTTCTGAACTCCTAGGATATTCAAAAATAGCTCTAATACTAAGTTGTTTGGTACACAAAAAAATTAACTCATGTCCCACTTAAGATGGGAGGTTTTAAACTTGTGACTGAAAAACAACCTGACCATTCTGGAATGAGAGTTTTTACATGCATGTCACCCAAACATGACTACCTGTTTAAGCTCATTTTGTAAACCCCTATTCCCACACCTACACTTTCCTAGACTTTAAAGAAAAGTGGGAGGTATTCTAGTTAAAATTTGAAGGTAAATATTCTTTACAGAGTCCCAAAGTATTTGAAGTAAAGGAATGTTGGGGTCTGGTCATTTATTTATTTAACTGGGTAGCTGAATGACCATTCTCCCTGCTAAATATTTGTTAAAAGTACATTATTCATGAAGACAATAAAAAATATTTAAAATTATCACTGAAGTAGCTTGAGTAAATATAAAGTTGCTCAGTCATCTCCAACTCTTTGGGACTCAGTGCACTGTAGCCGGCCAGGCTTCTCTGTCCACGGGATTCTCCAGACAAGAAGCCTGGAGTGGGTTGCCATGCTCTCCTCCAGGCGATCGCCCCAACCCAGGAACTGAACCCAGGACTTCTTCATTGCAGGCAGATTATTCAATGTCTGAGCCACCAGGGATCTTAATATAAAGTTATGTGGATGTAAGAATATATAATCTTTTCACAGTCTAGATATGACTACTAGAACTTAGAATGTTAAGAAAGGGAATAAGTTTGTGGGAGCTCTCAAATCTGTACAGCTACACATTTGCTATAGATCAGCAAATGGAAATGAACTGCTTTTAGAACAAGAGTGTTTAAGCCACCTCTTTTTTTTTTAAGCCACCTCTTAACATACTTATATTGTAAGTCTTGTCTTCAGAACCATATATATTTGTATTTATTTATCTTTTTACGACAAGGAGAAAAAGTCTGAAGTCAAGCTGTAAATCTAACACTTTCTGCTTATCCTGGGTCCCTGCATAAAGGTAAAACTTATTTCCCTTTGTTTATCACGCATGTTTATAGTATTAGCATTTTTGTTTTCCTTAAAAGTAACTGGATCACCATATTAATAGCCTCATTAATGGTTTTTGGCTTTGTTTCTTTTTAGAAAATAGAACAAAGCAAAATGAGAACAGAAATTTTGCCTTCCTGAAGAAACTTGTCCAAAAAATACATTTGATTAAGAAAACAGGATTCCTCGGTTTTTGCTGCATTAATATTTTTGAGTAAGAAATGCTGTAAATATTTAATTTTTTTAACTTTTGATTTTGTATTGGGATATAAGCCAATTAACAGACAATGTTGTGATAGTTTCAGGTGACCAGTGAAGGGACTCAGCCATACATACACGTGTAGCCATTCTCCCACGAACTCCCTTCCCATCCAGGCTGCCATATAACATTGAGCAGAGTTCCCTGTGCTATGCAGTAGGTTCTTGTTGATTATCCACTTTAAATATAGGAGTGTGTATCTGTCCATCCCCAAATCCCTAACTATCTCTTCTCCTCATCCATCCCCCTGGCAACCACAAGCTCTTTCTCGAGTGTCATACTGAATGAAGTAAGTCAGACAGAGACGGAGAAAATAATGTATGACATCCTTACTATGTGGAATTTAAAAAGAAATGATACAAATGAACTTACTTACAAAACAGAAACAGACTCACAGACTTGGAGAAATGCTATAAATATTTTAAATCAAAATGTCAATTTTTTTTTTTGGCTGTGCCAAGTGGCTTGCAGGATCTAAATTCCCCAAACAGGAAGTGAACTCCAGCAGTGAAAGTACCAAGTCCCAACACTCGACCTCCATTTCCCCAAAATGTCAGATTTTTGACATTCAAAAGTTTTTGAAGTCTAAATACTCCTAATATTTAAAAAGATGAATTTCAAGTGGTTAATTCATCTATAATCATATAAATAAGCTATATATTATATATAATTGCAAACCAATTACCATCCTATTCCAACTTTTGGTTCAAAGGAAAGCCAGGGTTGAATTTCGAAAAGCAGGGCCTTAGACAAAACTAGGAAAAATTATTAAACATAACAAGGCTACAACTAAGTTTTGAAATCACCGACAGTGTTGTTACTAATATGGAACAGTTTTTTTAGAGGCCTGTCATGACAACACTCTCAAGTTTGATAATTCATATTGAGAAAATATATGGATATTTATATCATGACAAGAGTTTCTGTGTTATCCTCTTTTTCATGGAAAAATGAAATTAACAGGTGTTTTAGTAGCGTCGTCTCCTTACACAGAATTTACATTCACAGAGGATCTGGTTAGCAACTTAGGATAATTCTCCAGCCATGAAGATTTGCAAAAGTGTTCCAATTACACCTACCTATGAAAAGTACAAATTATGAGAAACAAGACCTTTGATACCACTGAAGTATAAGCGAACACTGTCAATTCCAGCTGTGTATCATTTCATCATCATGCACTATTTTATTTTGAGTTTCACGTGACTCGCTGACACTGGATTTTCATCCCCATGTTACAGATGAAGAAGTAAAAAAGTTTCCAAGAGCAAGAATAAGAAAGAAGGCTCCAGTGTTTAACAGCCTGTAAGTTTACACTTAATTTCAGTTTCATAACTGTTCCATTTATTTATTTATTTATCTTTTCCAGCAGAAAGCATTTGTTCAGCAACTAGAAAAAAATAAGTAAATAAATAAAGAGGCTCTACAAGATCAAGTGACTCATCCGAGGTTACACATTTAGTAAGATCGGGGGTTAGAACTTGAACCCGCTTGTGAGGTAGACACTTTGTGGAATCCTTCAGCCGGAACCCTTTCACGCGAGGAGCGGTTCAAACTCTTGACTTTGGGGCTCCTTGTCCTTAGTCCCGGGCATGGCCACCTCTGGAAGCGGCTGCGGAAGGAAGTCACATGACCAGATGGGCAGGACAGATGGACGGGGGTGGGGCCCCAGAGCGGTCATGACACGTGCGTTCTCACCCGCCTCCACGCTGTCTGCCCATCTTACCACCTCCGGGGCACCTCCCACATCAACGCCCCGAGGTGGGTATTGTGGGGACACCCAGGTATGGGAAACATGGGTCCTGATGTCACCGAGAGGAGCCACTGAACCCAGCTGCACAGGCTCCCAGGAAGCCCAGTTTACAGCACTCTTGAGGAGGCGCTATGGCATCCTCCTGGCCCCTGGAAGGCCCTGATGGACCGTCATCCAATCACTACTCAGCAGAGACCTGAGTGACAGAATTCTGACAGCCAACACAGTACTCGGGGAGGCAGCTTAATTACAGTCCTTCCCTGCGCCCAGGATAAGAGGCTCCCAGGACAGCACCCAACCCCTCTCTTCAGCCTCCCTGTCTCCTTCTGGCCACCTCGGGGAGCCCAGAACCATCTAGCTACCACTGTTCTTACTGCTTCCCTGTGTTTCCAATAAAATCCCACGTGCAGCAAGGGGAAATTTTACTTTGTTGTTATTGCTTAGTTGATAAGTAGTGTCCTGACACTTTGCGACCCCATAGACTCTTGTCCACCAGGCTCCTCTGTCCATGGAATTTTCCAGACAAGAATCCTGGAGTGGGTTCCCATTTCCTCCTCCAGGGGATCTTCCCAACCCAGGGATCGAACCAGTCTCCAGCATTGGCAGATGGATTCTTTACCACTGAGATACCTGGGAAACCAGAAATGTTCAAAATCTGTTTTATTATTAAAATGATTTAAATGACATTTTTTTTAGATTGTGGATTTTCTTTTTAAAAGAAAGCTTCTGAACAGAACTGATTTAAAAACGAGAATGGAGGTTCGCTTATATCACTGGGATATCTGCTATGTGAGTCCTGCCTGGAAGGCCCTGCTCCTCACAGCCCCAGCAGACTCCCCACACTCGTCCTCTAAGCAACAAGGAAGTATGCAGAACAGCCGGTTTCCTCCAGGCAGATGGCTCCTCACTTCTCAAACAGATGACTGCAAAATCCGTAGGATATTTTAAGACTGAGCAGATGAGATGCATCAACTTGTCTGCTTAGGAGAGCGGAGTGAACAGGCTCTGACACCTGATACCTGAGCCCTACTCTCTTCCACGTGCAGAAAGAGATGCTCACTTCAATCTGACTCGCCCATGAGCACGGAATGTGTTAGGACCACTTCTCGCTCCTCTGCTTTCTTAGATCACTGAGCTGAGCCCTTTGCTATGAAGTGGCAGGAGTTCTTTCAGGAGGAATAGGAAGTCAGGCTGCCTGCCTGCTAGAGACCTACCTACATTTTTTTTTGGGGGGGGGCGCGCTGCACCAGGTCTTAGTTGAGGCATGTGGTATCTAGTTCCCTGACTAGAGATCGAACCCAGGCCCCCTGCATTGGGAACTCGGAGTCTTAGCCCATTGGACCAACAGGGAAGTCCTGAGACCTACGTACATTCCTAATGCCTGGCCTGGTGGAGGTGAGATGGTGGAACTTCAACTGAGCAACTCAAACTAGTTCTACTGTTGAGGCTTCTTCAAGAGAAAGATAAATGGTTAATTTTTTATGATTTTGTAAAAATCGTATGAATATGATGTTTATATGTACTGGTTTTGTGTACGATTCATTGCTGTGAGTATGGTGTCCCCTCATTCCTTGACTCAAGCGGTATTTACCGGATTACACAGTATGCAAGGCATCCTGCTAGGAAAAGTCTTTCCCATCAGTCATGTAAGAAACTGTCTTCTTTTCTGCTGTCTTCCCAAGGGCTAGAATAGATCCTGGGATACAGAGGACCCTAACACATTTTAATGAATGAATTACACACTGAGACACGGGTACCTGCACTTCCCCCCACCAGGAGTTCCTACAGTGATGAACATCATTATTAAAGACCTTGCCCTTTGACAGTCTCTACTGCCAACTAGTTCTTTCCTAGAGCTAGAATGAGATGGGCTCCACAGGATGGACACTGCCTCACAGTAAATTAGTTAACTCACCACTAATTGAAGTTAGTTAACTTCACTGAACACTGACCACCTATGATGCCCAACTCTTTCTCTGATACAACTGGGCCATTCAAAGACATATATAGTTCCTGTTTTCAAAGAGTTTCTGTACAAAACTTAACAGTTGCCACCAAGCAACAAAGTACTGAGCCCTTTCACAACCTAAGACAACTGAACACAATCCCGGGAAGAAAGGGAAGGACTCTACATGCAGTAATGAGGCCAAGGAGGTGGTCAGCACAGAGGAGAACTCAAGAGAGGTCAGAAGACTGGGTGATTACAGAAGACAGAAGACAGAATTAGGCCTTGAAGCCCAGGTAGAGAAGGGAAGAAAGGTCAGAATAGGAACACAGGCGTGTGTGTGTGTGTGTGGTGTGTGGTGTGTGTGTATGTGTGGTGTATCTGTGGTGTGTGTGTGTGGTGTGTGTGGTATGTGTGTATGTGTGGTGTGTGTGTGGTGTGTGTGGTATGTATGTATGTGTGGTGTGTGTGTGTGGTGGGTGTATGGTGGGTGGGGTTGTGTGTGTGTGTGGGGTGTGTGTGTGTGGTATGTGTGTATGTGTGGCATGTGTGTGGTGTGTGTGGGGTTGTGTGTGTGTGTGTGGTGTGTGGTGTGTGTGTGTGTGTGGTGTGTGTGTGTGTGTGTGGTGTGTGTGGTATGTGTGCATGTGTGGTGTGTGTGTGTGGTGTGTGTGTGGTATGTGGGGTTGTGTGTGTGTGTGTGTGTGTGTGTGTGGTGTGTGTGGTGTGTGTGTATGTGTGGTGTGTGTGTGTGGTGTGTGTGGGGTTGTGTGTATGTGTGGTGTGTGTGTGGTTTGTGGGGTTGTATGTGTGTGTGGTGTGTGGGGTTGTGTGTGTGTGTGTGTGTGTGTGTGTGTGTTGGGAGGTGAGAAAGGATGGGAGAGTGAAGGAGGCATTTAGTGCACACAAGGTGTGTGTGAACCAGAGTTCACTCTGTCCACCACAATTTGAGTCAACTGAATAAATATTTACTGAGCTCACGCTATGTGCCAAGCATTGTGACAGGTACAAGGGACACAATGGTTAACAGGCTGATATGGTCCCTGGCTCCTGAGTTACTGGAAGATATAGATAAGTAAACGGATAATTACAATACACAATATGATAAGTGTTGTGATAGGACAAAGTCCAGGTGTCATGCGAAGGAACGGAGAATGGACCCAACCCAGACGGGAGGATCAGGAAAACTTCCTGGACATTCCCTTAGAGGGTGGTCAAGCTGACACCTGAAGCTAAGGTACAAATTAGTCAGGTGAAACTGGGCACGTAGGTGATATAGCACTTAACCCAGAAGAGCAGGTGTGATGGGCCATGGGGATCTGAAGTGGGCTGGGCTTGCAGGACTGCAAGAGGAGGAATGCTAAGAGATGGGCCAAGGACAGAAGCACTGGTTGGGTAAGCAGTCTCGTGTACTTTACATTAAGGAGTCTGGACTTTATCCTAAGAGCGAAGGGAACCACTGAAGAATTTAAAGGAATGAAACAAACACATTTTCATTTTGGGTAGATAACCATCTGACATGTGGGATGGTCCTTAGAGGAGCAATGGGCAATAAGAACAGAATAACATGTAGCTTGCTTCTTCAAGGTCCAACCTAGCCCAGTGCAAGAACTAAATGAATACTTCATGAGTGAATGAATGAACTGTTCAACACAGCAGTCAATTGCTCGGCTCAGGACTGAGAACAGGGGACTTGAGATGGAGGATAACACTGTCTGGGAGTCTGTAAGGGTCAGAGTGAATACACATCAGAACACCAACATGTCTTCAATCTTGAATCTCATCAGACAAATGATAGCAACACTTATCATTTTGAGTTGGTGCCTAAATTTCCTTGATGCTTGGTCCCACATTACATCTGCTCTTTACGTGTCACTGCATATCATACAGGGGCTTCCCTGGTAGCTCAGCTGGTAAAGAATCTGCCTGCAATGTGGGAGACCTGGGTTTGATCCCTGGGTTGGGAAGATCCCCTGGAGGAGGGCATGGCAACCCACTCCTGTATTCCTGCATGGAGAATCCCTGTGGACAGAGGAGCCTGGTGAGCTACAGTCCATGGGGGTTGCAAAGAGTCAGACACGACTGAGCACAACAACACATTTGATGTACATTTCTGTTTCAGCTGCCCTTTAGGAGCTGCGGTGGGTTTTTCAGGCCAGGGTATTTCTAAGTCATCTATCGTAAAAAGAAGTTAGTGCAACCTGCATGACAGTGAAGTTGTGGTTTATTTGAAATCGAATTTAGAAAAAAAAGAAGTAGCCAGCATTGCTCAAACTTCAGGCAGATAACTCTCCACCTTGTCACCTGGATACCCTGGCACACAGGGAAGCTGTTAAGAGTTCATCCTCTGTTGCTGTCCCCAAGGTGGGGAATGGCAGCAGAACTAGGCAGAAGAAAAAGAATGTCATTGAAGGCCACAGGGGTTGGTGAGCTGGCTCGGAGACCACAAACAGCCCTTTAGGGACACAGTCTACACTAGAATCCAGGTCCCCTAAGTTCAACGTCTCTTTCACAACTCTACCCTGTCCAATTAATTAGGACAGTCTAAGATCTTAGAAAGGAATGACTTGTGTGAGGTCCACGCTAGAGGTCTTCTCATAATTCTGTGATTGTAGCTGACAGCCCAGAGCGAGATGACCTTCTAGAAAGAGAAGGCAAAATGGAAATGGGGGCTGGAGAGGGTGAGATGTTCTGGGATCTGGCTGTCTGAAAGTGTGGGGGAGGGGTGGTAGAGAAAAGCCTGGTGAATCATGACACATATGGACCCCAATGTTGTTGTTAAGTCACTCAGTCGCGTCCCACTCTTTTTTAACCCCATGGACTGTACCCCGCCAGGCTCCTCTGTCCCTGGGATTTCCCAGGCAAGAATACTGGAGTGGGTTGCCATTTCCTCCTCGAGGGGATCTTCCTGACCCAGGGATCGAACCCATGTCTCCTGCATTGGCAGGCGGATTCTTTACCCCTCAGCCACCAGGGAAGCCCATATGGATTCCTATACATTAAACCAAATACAAGGAGAAGAAAGAGCAGAAGGTGAACAGGCCTGGGAGCAGGTTTCTGAAGAAGGGCTAGGGAACCAGCTCTACAGAAAGCATTTCGTGTCACACAGGCTCAGGAGAGCGAGGCAGGTCTGGGCTCCTCACTACTTTCAGATCAAAGAGAACAGGCAGAAAGCTACTGTGTTTTTAGATACTTCAGACACTCAAATGCTCCTCCTCGCAGCCTTGTTTACACCATCCCCTTCCTTCTCCTGCCAATGCACCCACACACGTACACCTCTGGCCCACTGCAGCCTGGGCTTTGCTTTTTCCTGCAGAGTATCTTCACACCAAGGTAGCCTCACTGACACAAGAACTTCATGAACACAAGAACTTCCTTATGAACTGAAGTTTTTAGCTTGTGGCCTTGGTGGCCCACATTTCTAAATCATCACCTAGCTATTCAATATTTCCTAAAACAGTACAGAGACTGTGAGGGGGGGTCTGTTTCATTTTTATGATGAAGGAAAGCTTGAATGAATTCTCCTCATTTATTTTCTATCATCACAGAGTTAGATTTCAGCAGTTGAGTCTAATTTATCAATCTAACCGATCAATCAAATCACAAGAAAAGGCCACTTTCAGTTTCTCCAGAAAATTCCAATGCAAACAGTACTGAAATAAGTTGACTAAATAATTCATCCTCTCCAGGGATCACGCACCAGTGATACCTCAGCGAGAGTTCACTGTCACGGGCATCTTACACAAGCTACACACCTGTAATACCAGGCTTGGCCACCTAAGGCCACCACCAGAGTCTCTTTATCGAGATTGAAATCTGGGAGTCTTCTGAGCTCCAGTACACTCCACCATCTACACTGTTTAATCGAGCCCTTTACTACAAATGGTTTTAGGCTCTGATGCAAGACAGGAATTTGAAGCATGCATTCGAGTATTTAATGGCGTTAATTTCTGGTGCACACAAACATCAGCTTCACTCAACAATCCAATAATCTTGCAAAATAAAGAAAATATGTCAGAAAATGAAATGCAGCATGGAATTCTCCAGCACTGCAAGCAAAACAGGTCCCAGATTCCACAGCCGGACAGAATAGCCGCCTATTTACAGATACTTAAAGTCAAAGAGACCCCTATTTACAGACCCTTAAAGATATGAAAATAAATCAAGAAAAGAAAAAGGATGGGAGTGCTTTCAGATGAATTTTTTTTTTTTTTTTTACAATTAAACATGTTTACTTTACTGCCTCAAGTTCTTAAACATGTCCCAAGTTAATCTGAAATGTAACACATCTGATCGTTAGAAACGAAATACAATCCTTGTTGTTTTAACCGGTAGGCATCAGTTGAAACAAATCCTACCTGGAAATATGGATGGTCTCTTTTTTGGGCGCCTCAGGTGAATGGGTTCCAAGTTTCTAAAGTTTCTTTGAAGTCTTGCTTTAATATCATTTCCTATGAGTAATTCAGGTGGCAGGCTGCTCCGTCTTGATGATTTATAATCATTTTGCGATGAATTTAGTTTGTTCTTCGTCCTGGAATATAAATTACTGTCATCAACCGCCATGGTAGGAAATACATTTGATTTTCCTGGCAAAAAATTCTGAATAGCCAAACCCAGGCGCAGCCGCCTCCGTCTCCACCCCAGACTTAGGAGTTCTCATGCTTTGCCCCACACTTGTTTGGGAAGCTTAGCAAGTTGATAGGCGTGGACTTGAGCAGGTGTAGAATTACTAAGCTGCCCCTCCTATCCCCAGTAAAGAGCACAGGGGAGGAGAGATTTAAAAAATCATTAGGTGCAGGAGACTGAGGACTGCCAACAGTTGTGGCACATGGGTAATAAAAGGGGCCAGAGGAGTACTGAGCGTAATCTCTGTTTTATTGCTGCAACGCCATAAAGCAACCACAACTTACTCTCTCAGAATGAACACCTATGCAAATCGCAAGCCTAATTATTGTTGTTTTCTGAACTCTTGGAGAGTTTTTTTTTAATAGAAGTTTTTGGGAAACTTTGGGAAACATTTTTACATTCCCTCCTACCTTTTTGTCTCACATGACACAGGCAGAGCAAACCTCTGTCTTTATGACATTCCTTATCTGGCAGGCAGTCGACTGGAAGTGGGCTGGACGGAGGAGATGACAGATGGCTGCGATGAGCAGGAAGGACCCGGGGTGGGTGGGCATGAGCAGCAGTGCCGGGAACCCAGGGCAGCCCCCCGCCCTCCCCTCCCCTCCTGCGCTCTACCTGGTAGATGGCTTCTGGGAAAGGTCAGCTGTCTGACAAGGTGAGGTCAGAGGTCTAGCCAGTGAGCTGTGACCTACCACGGATGGCACCCTCCACTCAGCCAGTGGAAAGGACCCTGCGGTCTCTGCCGGGATCCTGCCGGGCTCACAACTGACATGGTCAACTGGTTTGGTGGTCTGAGAAAAAGCAGCCTTCACCAGATTCCAGCTCGACCTGTCCAATGCTTGCTTTCTCTCTCTTCCGGACTTTGCATTCATACATCCTTTGTTCCCTTCCCCCTTGCTCTATTTGTGTGGAAAGGTTCTGCCCTCTTTTCTCTAACCGACTCGGCAGAACTCATAATTCTATCATTTATCCTCTCATGTCCCAGGGCTGGGTCTCCTCTCCCCTGCTCCTCCTCCGTCTCTCTCTCTCTCTCGCACACACACACACACACACCCCTTATGTTCTGTCTGACTGCAGTGTGAGTCAGAAGATAAAGATGATAAAATCTGCCTTTTCTCTTCCCAGTGCCTGGAATCAGTAGATACGTAACATTGTAAGGGATTTAGAGGTTGTTTCAGAAATCACTGTTTACTTTGGTCTGTGCTTGTATGCATGCGTGTGAAGAGGCTATTTGCAAGTCTCTGGACTGTAGCTGGCCAGGATGCTCTGTCAGTGGAATTCTTCAGGCAAGAATACTGGAGTGGGTTGCCGAGCCCTCCTCCGGGGGATCTTCCTAAACCAGGGATGGAACCCATGTCTCTCATGTCTCCTGTGCTGGCAGGTGGGTTCTTTACCACTAAAGTCACCTGGGAAGCCCTTTGGTTTACTGTACACCAAGTAGGTTAGATTATTTGATAGAATTTAGGAACTGGGTCTTTTCACCTGAGTATAAGTTTCATTCTCTTTTCTCCTTTTAGCAAATAGTTCTTTTCACAACAGATTTTCTGAAAAGTAATTTTTTTTAAGAAGTGTGTCCAGATTAGGGTTGCACTATAACCCATAAATTATAATTATAATCCAGCAAGCTGTTTACATATTAGATTATTAAGTTATTTTACTAATTATACACCATTTCCCTTGCAGGACTTAAAACTATTTTGTCAAGTTGGAACATACCACAAACTTCAAAACAATGAGTGGCTTGTACAAAACTATTTTGAAAAGCCCATGAGACTTCTTGAATCTCCCTTAGCTTAATGAAAACACATTTTTTTCCAGCAAAGAAATTAAAAGTAAAGCATTACTTAAAGTTTGAGGTAACGATTTCATAGGAGAAAAAATACATTTCCATAATAAAAATCTAGAGAACAGTGGTTAAGTTTTGAGTCCCTAACAGGGTAGAGCCCTAGGGCACAAAATACTGGATGTTAACAGGGGGAAATCTAGCAAAGACAAGCTGAAAGTCGAGCTTTGAGTGACGCTCTTTCCCAATTCACAGTCTCCTCAGGGGGCTGAACAAGAGTGCAGACGAAATGAAATGGAGCCTCAGAAGCAAGGTGTGATTATCACACAGAGTGTGGGACAGGCACGGCTGCCCGCGGAGAGCCTGGCTGCAACACGGGGTTAAGAGCTCAGGCATCTGGAACACAGTAACAGCAGCTGTGGTTATTGCACACTTAATACCGGCCAGGTTCTGCGCTAAGCTTTGGACATGCTTCACCTCATGGATCCCTCCTAATCCCCCTGCTCCACAGACAAGCACACCGAGGCTGCCAAATGCCAGGGAACCGGGGGACAGGAGAGCAGAACACAGATTTGACCTGCCTCCAACACTTCTGCCCAAGTCCATGCTTTAAGCTACACCACACTGAAGAGAACAAAACAAAAACTACCACACACTCAAAAGCACGCCATGCTTCATTCTTAAATGTATACATGAAATCTGAAAGAACTCTAAAGTCTTTCTCTACCTTCCCAACACAAGTCTAGGTCTTAGGCAGATTTCTACTGCGCCACTGAGTGAGGGAGGAGGGGTCTGGCTGACTTCACTCCACCCCCCCAAACCCTCCACCCGCGCCCCCATAACCCAGCTGTCAGGACATCTGTAAGATCCATGGAATGGTAGTAAGAAAAAGCAGAAGGAGAATTCAGATTCTTGCTTTAATAAAATGTATTCATGTTGAGACTTTGCATATTAAAATGCATTTTAGATAAATGTATTACATTTTCCTGAGATTTAAATCATAATTAGGGGGAAAAATCCCACCCCACTTGAAGGTGTTCCTCATCTCCTGATCTTCTAAAAATAAAATGATGTTAGAGAGGGCTCGAGGGTTCCAGATATTCTCAATGTAACCCCTCTCGTGCCCAACTATTCTCCACTCATTGGGAATAAAAAGAGAAATGACTCTAGTCATTTAATATGTTTTCTTAAAGAGAAAAGTGAGAACAGCTTAAATATGCTATTATTCAAATTTTAGGATAATGATAAAAGGGCCAATTTTTATTTTAAAATAGTATTAAATTTGTGAACATGAAAAAGTAAACTTTCCTTTCAAAATATTTAAATTGGCTGACAAGATGAATGATAATCAGCCACAAAGAATTCAGCTTGGTTTGAGATAAAGGAGAATATTCACAGGCTGTGATGTTAAGTCCATCTCTCCTTCTTCATGGTAACAGTCACAAGTGGAATTTCATTTTTTTCAAGTGGTTCAAAGAATGATGATGATATTGGGCTCTGAGCTAAAAGAAATCTTAGAGTGTAATTAAGTAATTTAAAATATATAATTGGACATCTTCTATTCCTATACTTTTAATAACCATGATGCTTTAAAGGTTTCCATTCTCCTAAAAATCCAATATATTCATCTCCTTTGAATTATTCTTATTTCTTATCCTTCAAGAAGCTGTGTATTTTTTTAGGAAATGATGTTACCATCTCATGAACATTTTATTCTTCCTGCTAATAAGACATTGTCTTCTTTCTCTTTGAGTGTTCAAATATTCCATAGAAAAACATTTATTTCTTCACTTTATGGCTATAATTTCCTTGTGAATTTTGGTAGTTTTAAAAGAGAATTTTAAAGTGAATTTTGGTCGTTTTTAAAAATATAAATTATTCGAATTTTTTGAGAAAAAGGCAAGTTGAGAACTGTACAATTTTATAACTGTCACCATCTTGCTCATTATCACCTTCTGAGAAATGATCCACTAGGATTTTAGGCCTGTTAAGATTCACCCAATAAACTCCCAAATCTCAGTCTGACTCAATCTCTCAATTTTATATCCTGCAAATATTTCTGAATTTTTGAGCTCTCTATTCAGTTTGTAAGCTGAGAGGACCCATTATTCAGTGGGTTTGACACCAGGAAAAAAATCACTGTACAGAATATCAGGATGAAGAATGTATCACCAAGCCAAGCTCCACCGACACATCCCTCTGAGAGGTCACCTGCCGCCTCTCACTGCCGACACATCTCTGCCTGGTGTTGTTAACACACCTGCAGTATTATCCAGGGTGTGACTACGGCGGAAGAAATCTTCCCTCAGTTCCTAAAAATACAATGGAGGTTTTCAGTACTTATCTCATTGGCTGTCCCTGGCAAATTAACACTAATGGCCAGCCTTTCCCACTTCCGATTCTCTGCTCCCTTGGTGTCCTCAACATCAATGTCTCTTGTTTTTCATCCTACCTCTCAGATCCCTTCTGCTCAGATTCTTTCAGGGCTCCTTAGAAGTTCTTCCCTCCTTTGCTCTCCCCTTTTCTTTGGCCAGCCCACTGATTGAGCATCTACTCTGTGCTTGATCCCTGGTCCGGGAAGATGCCCTGAAGAAGGAAATCCCACTCCAGTATTCTTGCCTGGGAAATCCCATGGACGGAGGAGCCTGGTGGGCTATATAGCCCATGCGGTTGCAAAGAGTCAGACACAACTTAACAACTAAACAATGTGCCTGACACCATGAGAAGTGGAAGGTCTCTGCCCTCAAGAAGCTCGGCATCTAGGAAGGGAGCAGACCTATAACACACAGAATGATCACTCTGTGCAGAGGTGAGGTAGAGAAAGCTACTTTGTCAGCTCTTTCTGGCGGGGAGGGGCCTGGGAAGGGAAGGGTTTTCAGGGGAGAAGGAGCGAGTTCACAGTGAAGATGGGGGAACTAGGGCAAAGGCACTCAGATGTGACATCACAGCAAATGCCCACACAATCCTGCACCCACACTGGGGCCTGACAGACATGTGAAAAGTGAGACGGAGCAATCCTAGCAGATAGGGAACAGAAGGAAAAACTGTAAGCTGCCATTATTGTATGTATTTCTAAACACCACCACAAATCAGACATATAGAAGACAATTCCCTTAAAAAAAAAACAGTACTAAAAAACTGACTCCAACCCTTCCAAACACTTTGGTAATTCCGATCAAAATTTAAAAAGACATTAAAATAAATTTGGCTCCAGTAAGTAACCCTTCTCCTGAACCATCTTTATTTATTCCAGAATCTATGATACACAGGCTTGTGGAAGTAGACTCTTACCCAAGTTTTTAATGTCATCCAGGCTGTACCTTTTTTTAAAAAGCTTTCAAACCAGCTCTTACTGGCTTGAAATCCAACTTCATTTGCACTTGCATTCCTCTTTGTTCAATTTTGCAAGTCTCAGCAAAATGCCAGCATAACTGCCTGGACTGTTCTCAAATGAAGGTAGGGCTTAAGGGCACATTTTTCTGGGCTTGTTGAGGAGTTCTTTGGTGAGAGGACAACATAAACAAATCTCGCTCCTTGCCCCCAACACACCCACACAGTCTTCGAGAGGAAGGATGGGTAGCTAATTTGTTCTGTTTAAGGAATTGAGCTGGAATTTGCATAAAAGAATTGAAGCGTTTAAAGTATTTTGTCCAAATACTAGATGGTGTAACCTCGGAAATGCGGTTGCTAAAAGCAGGTTGACAAGTGTCTGCTGTCACCCAGGGGTGCTCAGCCAAGGCCTCAGCCCCAACTGTAACTTTCGTCTGCCTGTCGAGGACGTTAAGTTCAAGCTCCACCTCAAACTTCTCCGTGGTGTGCTAGATCTGAAACGGCGGGTGGTGTACACATTTGTCAAAAGGAATCAAACTCGGTACTTTTAAGTATGATAGGTTTCCCAGGTGGCTCAGTGGTAAAGAATCCTCCTGCCAATGCAGGAGATGTGGGTTTGATCCCTGGCTCAGGAAAATCTTCTGGTGAAGGGAATGGCTACCCACTCCAGTATTCTACCCTGGAGAAATCCCATGGACAGAGAAGCCTGGGGGGCTACAGTCCAGGGGGTCACAAAGGGTCAGACTCAACTGAGCACACAGTATACACACACACACACACACAGGAGCAATTTATTATAAGTCAATTATACCTCAATACAGCTTTTTTTTAAAAAGGCAAAGTTATACCTCTCCCCCAGTGCATTCAACCAAGATTCAGACATATTCTGGGCTTCGGTTAATAAAATTAATCAATAAAAGTGGAAAAAATTCTGATTGCATCATCTGCCTCAGTTCAGTTCAGTCACTCAGTCATGTCCAACTCTTTGAGATCCCATGAACTACAGCATGCCAGGCCTCCCTGTCCATCACCAACTCCCAGAGTTTACTCAAACTCATGTCATCTGCCTCAAGAGGGAGTAAAAAATACACACGGACTCAAGAGTTATGTGAGTCCTTTTCACTTAAGAATTTTCTTATCCTGAATCATGTCTTCACTGCAAAGCTTCAAGAATGCCTGAAAGACGCCTATCTGACAATCCCATGTAACACATTCACTGTGAGTTGCCCAGAGAAGGTGCTCAATAAATACTACAGAATGAACAAACAAGTAAATGAGTAAAAGACTGCAATTGAAAAAAAAAAAAGAAGGCGTGTCTTAAGAGGAAGTTTCCTTACAAGCTACCAAGAAAAAGTGTGAAATCTTTTAGGCCAAAGAACTTCAAGATTAAGATAAACAAGGGTTATCTTAAGTGACTTGGGTGTAGCTCTGCTGGACACTGAGGGCGGATGAAATGAGCTGGTCTGAAAGTGAATGACAGTCACTCAGTTGTGTCTGACTCATGGACTATACTAGGAATTCGCCAGGCCAGAATACTGGAGTGGGTAGCCTTTCCCTTCTCCATGGGATCTTTCCAATCCAGGGATCGAACACAGATCCTTTACCAGCTAAGCCACAAGGGAAGCCCAAGAATACTAGAGTGGGTATCCTATCCCTTCTCCAGAGGATCTTTCCGATCCAGGAATCGAACCAGGGTCTCCTGCATTGCTGGCAGATTCTTTACCAGCTGAGCCACCAGGGAAGCCCCTGCTGGTCTGAAGACTTCCCTCAATTTCAGACAATGCTGACATTCTTGGGACTCTCCTGTGGGAACCTTCCAGACTTAAGTGGAAGCATGAGTGCCTACACTGGCTTTGTAGCTGGATCCAACACTGCACTGATCATTCAGGTGACATCACCCATTTAATGAAAAAATGTGAAATGTCATAGTCACTGAACTAGCTCTTCTGTACAAATTCAGGTGTTATTTTTCAGTTGCTAAGTCATTTCCAACTCTGCAATCTCATGCACTGCAGTATACCAAGCTTCCCTGTCCTTCACCATCTCCCAGAGCTTGCTCAAACTCATCCACTGAGTCAGTGATACCATCCAACCATCTCATCCTCTGTCGCCCCCTTTTCCTCTTGCCCTCAATCTTTCCCATCATCAGGGTCTTTTTCAATGAGTTGTCTCCTGCGCAATAGAAAAACTTTAAAATTCACGCCATTTAAATCCCGAATAGTTTTATATGGTCAGCATTTAAAAAACAACCTCATTGCTTCTTATGCAAACAAAAGTAAAAAATGAGGTCTCTCAGAAACTGATATTAAGCAGACCAAAAAAAAAAACAAAAAAAAAACCAAAAAAAACTAGCAAGAATGCAGATTTAAATATCATAATTTAAAAGTCTGATCCAGTGGACAGAGAATTCTCTACCCCAAAATAATGTCTTAAATTTATTTAGGACATCTAAAAAAATGATGGGCTTTGCTGGTGGTTCAAACAGTAAATAATCTGCCTGCAATGGAGGAGACTTGGTTTCAATCCCTGGGTTGAGAAGATCCCCGGGAAAAGGGAATGGTAACCCACTCCAGTACGGACCATGTACAAGGCCATGAAACAAAACTCAAAATACTAGTTTGCTTTTCATCATACTCTATGAGATATCCTTTTATCACAACCCAATAAAACTGGAAGTCAATAAAAAACAGCAGCAAACATTTTCTTTTAATCTAATGCTGATAATAGTCTTTATTATGTATTCTCCTAGTCATGTCCTGTCTAAGTATTTCTCCTGTAGTATTTTGTTGGCCCTCATGAGTGTGGTACTACCACTGTTTCCACTTTACAGAGGAGGAAACTCTTTAAGAGGGGCCAAGAACAGTGCAAGATGCAAGAGGGTTCTCTTTTCTTCACATCCTCTCCAGCATTTATTGTTTGTAGATTTTTTGATGATGGCCATTATGACCGGTGTAAGGTAATATGTCATTGTAGTTTTGATTTGCATTTCTCTAATAATGAGCAATGTTGAGCATCTTTTCATGTATTTGCTGGCCGTCTCTATGTCTTCCTTGGAGAAATGTCTGTTTAGGTGTTTCGACCATTTTTTTGATTGAGTTGTTTTGTTTTTTTGTTTTTTATATTGAGTTGCATGAGCTACTTGTATATTTTGGAGATTAATCCTTTGTCAGTTGCTTTGTTTACAAAGATTTTCTCTCAGTCTGAGAGAAAGACTCAAGAGCAAGGGCATATATATATATACAAACTGATTCACGTTGTTGTATGGTAGAAACTAATAAAACCCTGAAGCAATTATACTCTAATTTAAAAATTTTAGCACTTTAGAAAAGTTAAAAATGAACAAAAGAGGGGTCAAGAAACTGCCAGGCCCCTCTGTCCATGGGATTTCCTAGGCAGGAACACTGGAGTGGGTTGCCATTTCCTTCTCCAGGGGATTTTCCTGGATCTCCTTCCTTGCAGGCAGATTCTTTACCACAGGAGCCACTAGGTAAGTCCCCTGAGAAACTGCATTAGTAAATAATTACAACAATGCCTAGTCTTCCTTTAATACTAAACTCTCTAATATATAATCTCCCCTATGATTCTTTGTTTCCCAACTATCTCCAGGCTCTTCTCTTTTCATTTTGTCTTCCCTCTCCCTGGTGTCTCATCCTTATCCACAAAGCATCTCCTTTGCTCTACCCTCATTTCTGGGTCTTTTTTTTTTTAATAACCAAGAAAGAGCAAATGAATCAAATGAGCAATTTCAAATGGTGTCCTTCCAGTATCTCTCCCTCAGGTGTTGAAAGGAGCCACCATTTTATTTCCTTTCTCCAGAAATTAAATTCCAACTTTGGGTTCCAAACGTCTGTTTCACACAAGATTTAAACATGTGTCATGTTTGTTTACTCACTGTTGAGTCCTAGCCAGCTTCGAGGAAACTGTATGAAAACTTGGAACTATCTTCACTTGTAATTGTTGTTCAGTCGCTAAGTTATGCCCGACTCTTTGAAACCCCATGGACTGCAGCATGCCAGACTTCCCTGTCCTTCACCATCTCCTGGAGTTTGCTAAAACTCATGTCCATTGAGTCAGTGATGTCACCCCACCATCTCATCCTCTGTCATCCCCTGCTCCTCCTGTCTTCACCGGTAAGGTGGGCCTCAAATTTTCAATTCTCTTAGGCCTCCAAATTATCTCAGAAAGATCTATCTATCTGTTCTTCTATTTATTTATTTTTTTTATCATTTTCTAAATAAAAGGTGATTTAATTTATATCATATTCTCGAAGCTAGGAAAGGTTCAAGTATCAGAAACCAAACTTCACATAAGCCGAACCAACATCTTTCAACTCTGCCTACATAAAACATAGCTGGAGATTTATATTATTAACTCAGGATGAATAGCTAAAACACAGGATCTTAAGACAACTCTTGAAGCAGACCTATTTTTGGTTTCTTGCACAAGTTCATGGTTCTGTTGCTGGTTTTATAAGCACTATTAGTAATTAGGATTGAAAGGAAGGCAGATATTTTCATAGTAGCTAAGTCTAAAAAAAAAATTTCCTATTTCAGATTCTTTCTAGCTGTTTTTCTAAATTCTTTTTTTTTTTTAATTACAAAGGAAATGTTTGTTGCAGAGTTTCTGGAAAACCCAAAAAAGTAATAAATAAAAGACAACCACTGTCAACATTTTGGCATTTTTGGTTCCAGATTCCAGGCTTTGTCTTATCATCTCCCACCTGCCCAGATTCAACCTCAGAGCCCCTTCTCATCCGTGAGGGGGTACCATGTGACTGGAGGGGACAGTGTCTGAAGCCACCCAAGGGAGACCAATGAGCCGGGCTGTCATATGTACTGAAATGCGGTGGGTAGACACTGAAAAATGAGTGAACATCTCTCTCCTACCGGGCAGCGGCTTCTCAAGTCCAGTGGACCAGTGCTTGTGGAGGACCAAAGATTAGATGTGCTTCATCCTCTGATTTTCCAAGAAAAGTTAGAAACCCTGATTTTTGTGGTGTTGGAGAAGACTCTTGAGAGTCCCTTAGACTGCAAGGAGATCAAACCAGTCAATCTTAAAGGAAATCAACCCTGAATATTCATTGAAAGGACTGATGCTGAAGCTGAAGCTCCAATCCTTTGGCCACCTGATGAGAACAGCTGACTCACTGGAAAAGATCCTGATGCTGGGAAAGATCGAAGGTGGGAGGAGAAGGGGGTGAGGAGATGGTTGGATGGCATCATCAACTCAATAGACATGAGTTTGAGCAAACTCTGGGAGGTAGTGAAGGACAGGAAAGCCTGACGTGCTGCAGTCCATGAGGCCCCAAAGAGTAGGACATGACTTAGCAACTGAACAACAAGCCTGATTTACAAATGCTGGCTTCAGGCTTTTGTTTTTCTGGTTTTGTGGGGAGGCTTTTGGCCATACCGTGCAGCATGCGGGATCTTAGCTCTCTGACCAGGGATTGAACTCAAGCCAGAACCCCCTGCACTGAAAGCTCAGGGTCTTAACCACTAGACCACCAGGGAAGTCCCTGACTTCAGGTTTTTAAAGACAGGACATAGGCCAAAGAAACCAAAACTGTTACTCAATTGAGGCCTCTGGTTTAACCCCCTTCCCTGGGCCACATGGTCAGTCTTCACAGAACTTGAGTCAGTGCCTTAAACCATCATTTTCAAAGAGCAGTTCTGTGAAAGCTCTAGTGACAGAGCTGTGTCCAGATGAGAAACATCTAGGAAGTTCTGCCAACAACTGTCCTCTCTTGGAGAGTCACCATGCAAGAGTCCACATCATAGACTCGAATATTGCAGCAAAGAACCAACCCCACTTAACTCTGTTTAACTGGCATTTTTCCAAAAGTGGTCAAATTGAAAACTTTCTTTCCCCTTGTTTTCTCTGTAACAATTATTAGTATCCTTCAAGCCCTCATGATGTGCAAAACAAAAGGCCATTTGCTAAGGCCTCTTTGGGCCTTGTGACAGGCCACAGAGAAGAAAGGAACAAGCTTTACATCTTTGCAGGCTGTTTGCCAGGTCCGCCCTCCCCTACTAGGAGAACAGATCTCAGTGCGAAGCAATCAATACAAAACCAACTACTGTTGCTTGTACTGAAAAAGATGGACCAGAGAAAAGTAACTTCAAATAATTTAACTCAGACTCAGAAATCCAGTACAAGCCACAGAAGTATCCTTATAATTATAATTTATCCAGGCAACGAAAGAAAGGAGGTTTTACTCTTCTAACACACACCAACTGTTGGAAGGGGGCAAGGGAAGTCAAAATATCATTATATTTTTCTACAGATTGTCCTCAAAGTAGACAGAAAATAACTGAAACTCAGCAGTGTTCTCCCTCAGTCGGTAGTTACTCTGTTACACACAAACCTGTATTTTTCTTGTTGTTGAACAAGTTTCTCCACAAAGGATCAGTTATCACACCACCTTGATGAAATGCTGCCCTATTAGGGAGGTCAGTTTTTTTTCCATCTGTGACTGCCTGTGGTTTCATTTCAGTCTTTACAGGGATGTAGCAGAGGCTTGACTAGTAATTTAAAAAAAGCTGTTTTGTGGTTTTCCATTTTTCCACAATAATTCTTCTGAAATTCTCAAAAATGACCCACTGCCTCAGCTCCAGCTTTCATGTCTCTATTTTTGTCAAACCTTTATTTTTATTTAGTGCTGATCAACAAGCCACTGTTTATAACTGTGGTTTCCCTCATTTCCATTTTCTACACTGAGATAGGATTCCTACAGTAACGAAATGTTTACGAATTCTGAAAAATTTTAGGGTTTTGTAGAAACTAGCATGGAATTCTTGTGTAATTCAGACTTGAAAAAATGACAGACTATTAATCAACTATTACAAATGTTTATTTCTTTCCCATTCCAGGAGAGGAACCATGAGAAATAAAATTCTTTAAATCACTCAAAACGAGTTCCCTGCACTGAGATGTCATTTAGCAAGGTAATACTAAAGATAATACTGAGAAGGTCATCCTCAGTATCTGAGGGGCAGTGGTTCCAGGATCCCAAAAGTGGATATCAAAATTAACAGATGCTCAAGCCTCTTTCGTAAAGTGTCGCAGTTGGCTTAACTCAAGAAAGCAGAACCCGTGGATATGCAGGGCCAGCTGTACATATTATACTATATATGTGAGTGGGTACATGCTCAGTTGTGTCCAACTCTTTGGGACCCCATGGATGGTAGCCCGCCAGGCTCCTCTGTTCATGGAATTCTCCAGGCAAGAATACTGGAGCAGGTTGCCATTTCCTTCTCCAGGGGATCTTCCTGACCCAGGGATCGAACCTGCATTTCCTGCATCTCCTGCAATGGCAGGCAGATTCTTCACCACTGAGCCACCTGGGAAGCTCCTACAGAGATACACATATGAAGCTTTTATTCCCTAGAAAACATCTACAATTTAACTTCCACCTTGAAATACCAAAATGTCTTCAGTGAATGCCCAGATCTAAAAATCAGCAGTATTTTGTACAGTTTACTAGGGGTTTGGGGGGGGGGGGTTGGGGGGACAGAGACTAGGTGATCACGTTAAACACACTGTTAGGGTGAGTGGGCTGGAGTATTAATGGTGACTTTATCGGATACTGAAGATGTAAGTGGTTCTCTTGTGACTGTGTGAACATTCTTTTTCCCCAAACCAGTTAGTCATTTGCATCTTCTTCTCACATCCCGTAGCTGTCAAACGCTCTTCCTTGACATGGATAAAAGCTGTAATTTTCTACATGCACTGCTCTTTTTTCGGAGGAGGTATATGGTTTTGGTTAATGGTGTTTTGTCTACATTCCTTGAGAACGTTTCTTCTGATGCCATGCTTCACAGAAGATTTACTATTTTACTAATCCTCAGTGGGGGAAGGGAGCAGAAGAAGACATGAGCGTATCTGTGCACACGTCTGTATCTTTATCTATATCTCTACGCAGCCTGGGTTTTGTGCATGCCTTGCGCTCAATCGTTCAGTCATGTCTGACTCTATGTGACCCCGTGGACTGTAGCCCGCCAGGCTCCTCTGTCCATCGGATTCTCCAGAAAAGAATACTGGAGTGGGTTGCCACGTCCTCCTCCAGGGGGATCTTCCCATCCCAGGGATCGAACCCGCCTCTCCTTGTCTCCTGCACCGAAGGTGGATTCTTTCCCCCTGAGTCACCGGGGACTTTCAGACAGGTACTATTAACTGAGGGGTGACATTTCATCACCCTGTGCTGTCCTTCTCGAGTACTGGCGGTGTGCTCTTCAGATACATAAAATCCTCAGACCTATGCTACCTGGGGGTGCTAGTGGTAAAGAACCCGTCTGCCAATGCAGGAGATGTAAGGGACACAGGTTCAAATTCTGGGTCGGAAAGATCCCCTGGAGGAGGGCATGGCAACCCACTTCAGTATTCTTGTTTAGAGAATCCCACGGACTGAGCAGCCTGGCTGGCTACAGTCCATGGGGGTCACAAAGAGTCAGACAGGACTGAAGTGACAAGGCATGCACGTGAGCTACCACCTCATCACTGGGCTCATATCCAACTACTGATGTTCACTTCCATCTGGGTATTCAAGATCACTCAAGGCTCAACAGGTCCAGCCCTGAAATCATCTTGGTCTCTAAATTGCTACCCATCCTGCATTTTCTTGACCACTTGAGTTTCTAACTTAGGAATCATTCTAAATTCCCTCCTCTCCCTGACACCACATAGAGCACTTAGCCGGTGCTGCCAATTTTGCCTCTTTGAATTCGTCGCTTCCTCTATTTCTGTCAACATTGTGCCAGTGCAGGCCTCCATTAACTCTTGCCTAGACTTGTCCTAATGGCTTCCTGGGTCTATAGGTGGAAAGCCAATGACGGCTCCATCTCAATACCTTGGCATCTTTAACCCTTCGCTCCACGACCTGGGGCCAGTTCACTTCCTTACACTCACCTCTTACGTTGGCCTTCTTTGCACTGGCCTGTTCAGCAATGCCCAGCTGCACGTGGTGACATCCTGACCGCGCCCCCCTCCCAGCCGTTAACTCTCAGTTAATGTCCTAGTTCTTGTTGCTGTCTTCTCCTGGGGTCCTTTTCTCACCCTCTCCTTATCCCTTAATTCCCTTCGCCCTCTCGGCACCACTTCTCTCCTACTCTGCCCCCAATTCCCCAGGCTCCATTAAGAAACTATTTCTGGGGACTTCCCTGGCGGTCCAGTGGTTAAGGATCCGCATTCCAATGCAGGGACGCAGGTTTGATCCCTGATCGGGGAACTAAGGTCCCACATGTCGTGGGGCAACTAAGCCCATGTGCCACAACTGAGACCCAATGCAGCCAAATAAACAAACAACGGGGGAAAAAAGGAAGAAAGAAACTGTTTCTGGCTTTTCCCAGCTACTTTAGTTGCACCTCTGAGGTCCTAGCTCCCTCACACTTCCCACCGCCTTTCTGACACCGTTTTATTATGATCTGCCGATGCATCCTTCTCCCTTCCTGGCATGTAACTCACTTCTTACACATCTTTGTTCCCTGGGCTGTGTCACCCTTCTGACTTATTGGGGTCACCTAAGCCAGGCTCCCAGGGGTAAGAGTAGAGGGCAGAGTGGGTTCCAGGAGAACTGTGTCTCCTGACTTCTTGCAGCTTCTAGAAGCAATTTAGGGCTGCAGGATTTTATTTTCATACACTTAAATACAAATACCTAACTAGCTGACATCAGCGGAAGAAAGGAAGTTAGAAAAAGGAAAATGAGGTCAACACCCACTGAAATATGTAGGTAAAAGGCTGATGTGTTAGGATAAGGCCTGAAAACCAGACTCTAAACTTCCCAGGTTGATTTTCTTGATTCACGAATGGTGGAAACCTGACCATAAAACAATTGCTTTGGTTAAGTTTCAAAGGAGTGCAAAAAAAAAAAATTACAAAAAAGTTATTTTTTAAAAAGTTATACCGAAAAAGAGAGAAAGAAGGGAAAAGAATTCTAGTGCTAATTTGTTTAATTGATACTTAATTTAGAATCTAAATGATACACAATAGATTTTGGCAAGGACAGCAGCCCCATTCCAAGGGAAGAGGCAGGAAGGCAGAAGGGTAAAGCTTTTTCTTGATTTTTAATTTTAATTTTTTAACTGGAGGATAAATTGCTGTACAATGTAATGTCAGTTTCTGCTGGACAACAGCGTGAACCGGCTGTATGTCCACATATATCTGTGGCTGTATGTCCCTCTTGAGCCTCCCTCCCACCGGCCCACCCCCATTCCACTCCTCCAGGTCATCACAGAGCACCGAGCTGAACTTCTGTGCTATGCGGCAGCTTCCTACTAGTTACTTATTTCACACGTAGTAGGGTATGTATGTCAACGCTACTCTCTCAACTTGTCCCACCCTCTCCTTCCCCACTGTGTCCACATCTGTTTCCCACGTCTGCATCTCTATTTCTGCCCTGCAAATAAGTTCATCTGTACCATTTTCTAGCTTATGCATATTAATATATGGACTGGAAGGCTGGGGGCCTGCCTGGCTCTACTGTCTGCCACCGTGAATGGCGTCTCCTTGTGAACCTCAATCCCCTTCTGGAAACACTAGTCTCTGAACATACCCCGGGGCTGGTGGAGGTACAAATAGTATACCCACCAAGGGCTGACAGATGCTATGGCCCCATCCCATTCAATGCATCACCATATTTACTGAGCTCTTTTATGTACCCAGGGGTGGAAGGTAGGAATAAAGAATTAAAAAATTCCTGAGCTTAAGGGATTACAATTTAATGAACCAAAGAGAACAACTCTACCTGACCTTATGGACTGTCTGGCTATTGTAAAGAACAGCCAGGAGAAGCCTTGAGTAGGAAAAAGGGGGAGGGGAGTAAAGGAGTAAAATTATTCCCATGGCAAAAACATCCAGCACTTTACATAGAGATGCTTCATCACAAGATTTCTGTGAGTTTCAGACTCTTCTAGGTGTGTAAAATGTATGTGCATATATATATGTATATATATATATATACACATATGTATGTATACATACATGTGTATACACACACATCCATCTTATTACATCTTCGTTCTCAAAAGGTCACCAATATCCAGTGTTAAATGAAAGCAATGAACTTTCATAAGCCTTTGTAAGTAAAAAGGAAGGAACACTCATTTTCAAATCCGTGTCTACACCACTTTGCTTTCTGCCCCATCCTTGTTACTGTGGCTGTTTAGTCGCTCAATCGTATCCAAAGCTTTGGGACCCCATAGACTGCATGCAGCCCACCAGGCTCCTCTGTCCATGGGATTCTCCAGGCAAGAATCCTGGAGTGGGTTGCCATGTCCTCCTCCAGGGGATCTTCCTGACCTAGGAATCGAACCCAGGTCTCCAGCATTGCAGGCACATTCTTTACCACTGAGCCACCTGGAAGCCCCCTACCCCATCCCTCCACATTCACTAATACAAGTCAGGGCAAGAAAGGAGGATAACGGAGGGAGCACAGAGGCATACAGGCCAGACGCTTCCACAGTCGAGCTGCTCTTGTTCCATTTGCTCTTCTCCTCTCCCTGCCCCCGCTGCTGAGCTGACGAGCCTGGGACATATCATTCAATGAGATGACAGTCCTCCCAGGCGGCTCAGTCAGGTCAGGAGGCTGGAAATGGGCTGGGGTGGGGGATGCGGTCAGACTGGAACAGAGTGGGAAGAGAGAGGCTCTCTCAACCGGGAGGTCTGGTTGGGAGCCAGCAGTTAAAGGGACGTGAGCTCCTTTAGGACAGGTACAGCTCCAGGGGTCTGAACTCTAGTCCCAAAGCCACCCTCTACAGGTCCTGCACCCTGCCTGAATCTGTGGGTTTATTTACACAGCTTGTGTCAACACAAACTAACCTCTGTCCCAGAGACAGAAAAAAAAAAACAACACAGTGCTCAGAAAGCCCTTAGCTGGCTACATTAAGTCCTGGCCTTTTGAGAGGTTGCTCAAGCTGTAGACAGGTCACATTCCCACGAGAAATGATCTCTCTTTACTATATTCTCTCTCTCTCTCTTTTTTTTTTTTTGGTTAAGCAGCCAGGGTGGGTGGTGGAGTGGAAAAAGAGGATCACAAAAATTGTTTGAGATTTTGCTTCTGCAAGCAGCTGGCTGTGAAACACTTCTGTTTGCCTTCTTAACACAGAAGACAGGAGGTTTGAATTAGATGGTTTTGACAATTTCCTCCACTTCCAAAACACCCGTGACTCTAGGGGACAAAATGCAAGTGAGAGTGCTATTATTAAACAGGAACAAATTTAAACAAACAAATTAAATATATATTACCTAAGATGACAGAAATAACATAAATCTAAAGAATACGGAAGGGGAATAGTTAAGAGACATGTAAAACCAGAAAGTAATGAATTAGAAAACTGTAAAATTGATGAATCTAAGAATGTATGTCTATTCATGCTCCATTGTGTCCGACTCTTTGTGGCCCCATGAACTGCAGCCCACCAGGCTCCTCTGCCCGTGGCATTTCCCAGGCAAGAATGCTGGAGTGGTTCCACTTCCAACACCAGAGGATCTTCCCGACCCAGAGATAGAACTCAGGTTTCCTGCAAGTAAGACAGATTCTTTACCATCTGAGCCACCAGGGAAGCCCCCAAACAGACAGAAAGGGATTTTTATTCTAGATATATTCTAATATATTCTAATTACAAAATATGGGACTTGGGAGAAGCAAGGCTATGAGAAAGGGAGTGGTCAGTGTGACCCCAGGATTTCTAGCTTGAGCAATTGGATAATGCTCTTAAGACAGGTAAGATAGGAGGTGGAAAAATTTGGGAACATACAGGGTGAGTTCAGCTTGAGTTACCTGAGAGACAGGATGTGGAAATCTCCAGGGACTAGGGGTTTGGAGCTTGGAGCTGAGGAGAGTCCATGTGGGGCGGATGAACCAGTCATCAGTGTATTGTCCTTGGGTGATCACAGAATTCTAAGAAAACAGGACTGACCCCAAAAGAGAAATTTAGAATGGTAAGCAAGGGTAGTATGAACCCAGCTCTTTTTTTCTTTACATGGAAAAGAAAAAGATCAGAACTAAAATTAGAGAAGATGTGAAGACAATGATATCTTGAAATTCAAGGGACAAGAGCTTTTTAAGGTGGGGAATTTCAGAGACAAAAAAGTAAATACAATGTAGAGTCACTGGACATTGGGGTCACCTGCCCTTTGAACGAGAAGGGCTTCCTAAAGGACTTTCTACTAAACTGTAGGCTGTATGAAGACAGGAATTGTGTCTGTTTTGGGACAGCACGTGCTTGGTCAGTAATCGTTTAGTAACTGAAGACAGTCATGTGAGCTGGTTTGGGATAATGTCAGAACCAGAAGCCAAAACACGTCAGCTGGTTGAAATCAATTCCCTTCTTTGGACCCTACATTGAATAACAGAGAGTATGGAGAGACAGCTGATTTTTGCTGTTTAAAACGATCTTCTTATGTTCATCGCAGCACTGTTTATAATAGCCAGGACATGGAAGCAACCTAGATGCCCATCAGTAGATGAATGGATAAGGAAGCTGTGGTACATATACACCATGGAATATTACTCAGCCGTCAAAAAGAATTCATTTGAATCAGTTCTAATGAGATGGATGAAACTGGAGCCCATTATACAGAGTGAAGTAAGCCAGAAAGATAAAGAACATTATAGCATATTAACACATATATATGGAATTTAGAAAGATGGTAACGATAACCCTATATGCAAGACAGAAAAAGAGACACAGAAATACAGAACACACTTTTGAACTCTGTGGGAGAAGGTGAGGGTGGGATATTTCAAAAGAACAGCATGTATACTATCTATGGTGAAACAGATCACCAGCCCAGGTGGGATGCATGAGACAAGTGCTCGGGCCTGGTGCACTGGGAAGACCCAGAGGAATCGGGTGGAGAGGGAGGTGGGAGGGGGG
Organism: Cervus elaphus; assembly: GCF_910594005.1. NCBI lineage: Eukaryota > Metazoa > Chordata > Mammalia > Artiodactyla > Cervidae > Cervus > Cervus elaphus. The sequence continues at coordinate 29,402,926 of NC_057844.1, forward strand.
ATCGGGATGGGGAATACGTGTAAATCTATGGCTGATATCAATGTATGACAAAACCCACTGAAATGTTGTGAAGTAATTAGCCTCCAACTAATAAAAAAATTAAAAAAAAAAAAAAAAAACGATCTTCTTAATAATGCCTCCTATCCCTTTTCTCTTCATCCTACTTTACTACTTTAGTTATGTTCAGAGGAAATATGTTTTTCTACCCAAATGCCTGTGATTCAAAGGCCTGAGTTAGTGAAAGCTTGCCTTGTAAGAAAGTAAAATGGTCTGATTCTTTAAATTCCAAGGGGAATGAAAGTGCAATGAAAATATTTTTAAATAATATGATGCAGGAAGATATTAACCTTGAAATTATCTAAAATTCATTCTTCCTGCCTCAAACGAGTCCCTGCTCTCTCCTCAGCAGATTATGAAACATGTCAGTAAAACTTTTTTTTTTACCTTTTTCCATATAACAAGTGGTATAAATATCTTGTGGTTTAATGACAATCTTCTTGAAATCTAGTTCAATTTTTGCAAAACTCCCTCAAAGATTATGTGCACCATGGATTTGATATTTCAGAGCTGATGCTACCAAAGTCAAATAATCAGTGATTTTGACTGTTTAAAAATTTGGTTTATGTAAGAGTTTATTTATGCTGACTAGATGAAACCATCTTTAATATGGCCATTACTTTTCCCACTCATGTTAAGGTCATAGTAAACATCTCCCAAAAATAAACCAAGAGTCATCATTCTCATCTTTTACCCAGTATTTCTATGTGAATAAATACATCCACACAGGTTTGATCCCTGGGTTGGGAAGATCCCCTGGTAAAGGAAATGGCAACCCACTCCAGTATTCTTGCCTGGAAAATTCCATGGACAGAGGAGCCTGGAGGGCTACAAAGAGTAGCCCATTTCCATTTCCCATTTCCACAGGGTTGTAAAGAGTCAGACATGACTGAGCACACACACATGACACATGACTCAGGACAACAGTTTGAAGAACCAAACAGATAAATGAAAGGAAGAACAAATTCATTCTAAAAAGGAAATGTTTGACCACAAAGATAGGCTTCTGTGTGACAGGATGCTTCTTGGACACGGGGACCTCTGAGTCCATTTTCTATCTTTAGATATACCTGAGTTTGAGAAATAGCCAATCAGGTTTCTGAAAATTTGAGTATGAGTGCTCTCCTACAATTCAAACTCTGGTTGCTATTTATTCTGGGTTAGATAAGCAGATTTATTTTTAGAATATGAAACTTTACAGCTATATACATGTAAAAATCCTGAAAAAGTCATGAAATAGGGGTCCATGTATTTTCCAAAATAAACTTTCAGTGTTTATTATTATTGTTTTTCCCATCTTCCAAAAACTCAATTTTGTAGGCAGCTTCAGCTCATACCATTTGGAAATCTGGAGTTCAGTTTCTAGCAAAATCCCAGATGGCCCAATGAAGCTTAGAATGATGTGCTGAGCTATTATAAATAATTGAAGAATGAGATAACCCATTTCTTCCTTTCATCAATATAAAGGGAAGGTCTTTGGAAAGAGGAAAAATGATACAGTAAGAATGTGCTTCTGTTGAAGAAAAAAGGCTGTATGAGGAAAGCAAGCTTTTATCCTAGCTCTAGTAGTCTCTCAGTTTCAGAGTTCTTGCTAATCTCTTCTTGGGTAAACCACATAGTTAGGAATAAATAGATTAAACACTGTAGTGCAGTGATCTATACCATTTATTTGGGAACTGTCCTAGATTCAATATTGAATTGCTTCTCCACTGTGCTATATGAAAAAAATTCTCTATGCTTTTCACATTCTTTCTGCTCTTATGACAATGCTATTTACATTTGAGTCATAGCTTTCTTTCAAATGTCTGGTGATGACATTGTACAAGGAACACCATACTGAAAATTAATAGTGTTCAATTTGAATTCTAACTACCTTTTCTGCTTGCTTTCTAATGGGGGAGCCCGATTACCTTGCTCTTCAAACAGGAATTCAGTTTCTATCATCTCACAAGCTGAGAACAAACCTGAGGAACATCGTTCCAAGCTATGATTCAGTCCCTTAAAATATGACTTAAAGCCTTACTCCAACAGCAAATGGAAATGTCTGTATGATGTAAGCCTCAAATTTTATAATTTATACAAGGGATCCTTGACTTTTCAAAAAAAAAAAAACCCTTTTACTAATAGAACAAAAATACACTAAAATCAAGACGCATGTATCCAATAGCTAAGGGGATGTATGAAGTGCATTAAGATACATAAGACAGAGTTCCTGTCCATCAGGAATCTAAACTCTATCAAGTATGAGAATGTAAATAATAATCTGAGACTCCAATGACAGTTCACCAGACATACATGACAGTCCAAGACAAGTGTGGAAGAGCCGGCACATCAATACATGATTCATTTCAAAATGAATCAGAGAGACAGTAACTGTAGGTGCTAATGAGTTGAAAAGTTAAAGATAACTACTTCATTTGGGGATGAGCAGGAAAATATGAATGGAACTGACTAACTAGGAACTGGCTACCAAAAAGGAATACTTTGTTTTGGCAGAAAAACTTCTGGAAGCGGTAGTGGACGCCGAAGTGTGGAAATGAGAAAGCACTTCAGATGATTCTGACCACTTGCTCTTACTACTTGCCTACCGCATTGTGTTAAAACGAAGAAAACAGAACGCCTTTATTTAGCAAAGGAGTCAAATTTTTTGGTGTAACCAGATGTACCAGAACTAAAATAAATTGGTCCAGAATAGCAAGCTGCATAAAATAACAAAACCACTTGCTGCTGTTAAAGTTGCCTTAATTATAGCCAGCAGTTGCTCAGTATGAGAAGAAATAGGCACATTTATAGCAAAGGAACGAGTCCCAAATCCAAAATGACTTGGTTAAGTGTTGCCTATAATATCTGCTCACAAGTACTACTTCCCATCGGCAGGAGATGTCCTGTCTGTTACCAAAAACAGGTTAGGTGTTGACTTGGCAGAAAGTCAATCCAACTGTGATGACTGGATGCAGAATTATGAATGGAAAAGCCAATGGTTCCTAGACTCACAGTTTCTCAAACTTCTATGCACATAAACATCACTAGAGGAACTGGTTAAAACACAGATTCTTTTATCAGTAGGTCTGGGATAGAGGCTGAGATAAGTAATTTACTTGTTCATTTTGGTGATTTATAATTCCCTCCCCTTCCCCTCCCCAAAATGTAAATTTCAGGAGGACAGAGATCTCAAGCTCCTAGAACAGTGTCCAGGGACTGTGAGGCACTTGGTCATCTCATACCGAACAAGCAAATGGCGTTACCAACAAACCAGGGAATGGGCCAACATGCCATCTCTGACTTTGGGGGATTAGTCTTGCTCAAGAGACACTGCTTACTCATTAAGATTGAGATTAGTTGGCAACAAGGACAGAGGTGAATGAGTAGCCAGAGGTGGCCACAAAGTTTATATCACATCATTTTCTGAGTCACCACCTTCCATGTGGGGCTCAGCCTGCCTAGAGCCCCACGCTTCACTTGCGTGTGTGTGCGTGTGCATGGTCGTGTCCAACTCTTTGCTACCTCACTGTAGCCCACCAGGTTCCTCTGTCTGTGGGATCTCCTAGGCAAGTATACTGGAGTGGATTGTCATTTCCTCCTCCAGGGGATCTTTCTGACCCAGGGACTGAACCCGGGTCTCTCGCACTGCAGGTGGATTCTTCACCACTTGAGCCACTGGGGAAGCCCCCAGCCTTCACTTGCCCCATGTTAAATGGGAACCAACTGGGCATAAATTTCAGCTCCTCGTCTGGCTTCCTGTGACCTTCGCTGTCCACTGGCTCTGAAGCTCTCTGGGGTGCTCATCCCTATAGCTCTGAGCCTTCCCATCTCATCAAGTCTTCATCCTGTGTGGTTTTAGCTTAAGACCTGAATTTGACAATACCCTGGCCGTTGACCTTCTAAACTCTGGCAAAGTTGAAAGAGATGGGCATCAACTTGGCATCTAGCTCCAAGCCACAGGGCCACCCTATGAACTCCTAAGGACCGTGAGCCTTCGACCTGTCACAAATGTCCCCAGGAGACTAAGCCATTGCATGGGCATCTGGAAAGCCTTGCCATTCCAAATCCGTAACTAGGGAGGCTGGGTGTCTTTTCAGACCAATTAAATTTCTTCTGTGTACTTTATGTTCATTTTCTTTGCTCAGTTTTCTGTTAGGCTATGCTTCTATATCTTATTGATTTATAGGTTGAAAATATATTCAGGGACTTCCCTGGAAGTCCAAGGGTTAAGACTCTGCACATCCACTGCAGCAGGCACAGGTTCGATCCCTGGTCAGGGAACTTCAGGTCCCACATGCCACACAGTGCAGCCAAAACAAACAAAAAAATTTTGGATACTAATTTTTAATCACTTACAGCCAATACAAATACCTTCTTCCATTATGTAGCTTACCATTTTGCTCATAGTATTTTCTGTTGAACAAACAACTTTCATTTTAATGTAGGCACACTTATCAACTGTGATTGTGCTTTCTGTAACCTGTCTATAAAATCTCTCCATGATATGAAATTTTGCAGACATTTGTTCTTACATGTTTGTTGCTAACATTTAGGTCTTCAATCTACCTGGAATTTATTTTTGTATGTTTGTGTTACGAGTCAAGTATCAATCAATTCCCCTACTTTATCTGCAATGCCAATATCTAATGCCATAAATTGAGTTTCTATATGTGCATGGATTGGTTTCTGGGTCTCAACTTTGGTCTATTTTTAATCCCTGCACCAACGCTCCTTTGACTAAACCAGTATAGTTTCTAAATAAATTTTGGTATCTGATACAGGAAATTTCTCTTGATAGTCTTCAAACTCATCCTAGATATTTTTGTTTATTGTGCTTTCTACATGAATTTGGCTTCTAAAATGCCACACTCCCACACACCCACTCACAACCTGCTGAGAGTCTGATTGAAATTTGATTAAGTTTTAAAATCAATGATGATGAAAACTGGTTTTGATATTGAATCCAACCACGTAGGAATGTGGTCTCTCGCCTTTGATTTGCATCTTATTTTAGTTCTTCAGTGTGCGGTCCATGTGTGCTCCCTCTCTGTGACCCCATGGACTGTAGCCTACCAGGCTACTCTGTTCATGGAGTTTTCCACGCAAGAATACTGGAGTGTATTGCCATTTCCTCTTCCATGTTCCTCAGTAATGTTTCGTAATTTTCTGTATAAGGACTTGAATATCTTTTAGATTTACTCCTGCCTTTTAGCTTTTGTTACTATTGTGAATGAGAACCACCACCTACCCCATCCCCTTGACCCCCGTAACTTGACATGGTTTTTCTTTGGAGCCAGAAGCCTTTAGGTGTTTGCAGGTTGACCTTGCTTGTGCGGCTGTTTGGGTTCATGGCTTCCCCCAGGTTAATACTTCTCCCTGTCTTCAGCTACTCTGGGGAAGAGCAGGAATCGGGATATTACCTGAGATCTGCCTGACTGATCCTTCAGACCAGACCTTGTATTACTGACTTTGAGGCTGTGAGGCTGGTGAGGGGCTCACAGAAGGGAAGGGCATCCCTCATTTTTAGAGGTCCCACTGCACCCAGATTTCCTATTATGAGCCTCATTCTCAGAGGCTTAAAGCAATTTATCTTTCCCAAAGTTGGTAAGTCATGCCCACGCACAGCCAAGCCTCTGGACCCCAAAGCTGAAGCTCTCGCTGTTTACTACTCTTCTCCTTCCATGCTCCCTGGATGAAACCAAACGCCAGCCTCAACAGCGAGCGTGGACCCAGCACTCTAGCAACCTGGCCCCCACGTGGCTCCACCTTCATCCAGAAACCCAGGTGGAAACCCGGGCATCACAGATGCACACTGTCTGCGGTTGTTCAGGTGCGGAATCCGGGGACTCTGCCTTCCAGCTGCTTCCGAATCACACCCCTCTCCGCGGCCCGGCATCATTTCCCCCTCCTCACTGCCAACACCTCCTCATGTCTTTCCCTCCCCCTCCACGGCCCTGACCTCCCAGTTGAGCGATCCTCCTGTTTTACAAACCTGATCGCATCTCTGCTGTGTTTAAAATCCTCCAGTGCCTCCCACTGTAGCTAGAATAAAACTCACCTCCCTCCCATGACCTGCGAGCCCTTTGGGCTCCGGTTCCTGCCTTAATCCTGCCTTTATTCCTACCTCCTGCTCTCTTCGCTGCCCTCCGGCCCCACTTATCTTCCCTCTCTCTGCCAGGCGCTTCAGGACCTTTGCACCGTTGTCCCTGCTCATCTCTACCAAGGACGTTCCTCCGCTGGGTCCCGGCACAGCTGAGTCTTCCTTTTTTTTTAAGGTTTATAAAATAACACTTACTTCTTAAAAATTAAACACATACATAATAGGAAACCAAAAAACCAAAGAAACAAACAACAAAGTCATTCATAATCACAAGCAGTTTACCATTTGATGTGTCCTTCCAGGTCTCATTTGTGTATTTTCCCAACTAAGCATTCATTTTTCATGTGATTCAGATCACACAGTCACGGGTCATGTGGTTTCACACGGCAGGATACAGCTGAGTCTGTCTGTCAGGTTTCAGCTGAAATGTCCCCTCCTTTGAGTCCTTCTCTAACCACATCCCCTAAAGAAAGAGCCCAGCCCCTACCTGGCCCCCCAAGGAAATCTCCCCAGTATCATCTGCTTTATTGCTTCATTTAATTTACCACCATCTATATTACATTTTTTTGTCCAAACAAAAATCTACCTGAAACATAGTTTTGGCCACTCCTTGCATTTCTTTACCCCAGTGCCTTACAGACTGTTTGGCTGTGGGGGGAACAAGGTTTTCTCTTTTTTTTAAATTGTGGTATTATAGACATAAAGTAAAATTTACCATTTTACGTGTAATTCATTTTACGTGTGTAATTCTGTGGCATTAAGTATGCTCATGACATTGTGCGAACATCACCACTATCCATTTCAAGAACTTTTTCATCTTCTCAAACAAAAATTCTATTCCCATTAAATAGTAACTCACCATATGTTCCGAACCCCAGCCCCTGGTAAGCTCTATTCTTTCCATCTTCAGGAGTTTGACGACTCTAGCTACCTCATACACGTGGAACCATACAATATTTGTCCTTCTGTGTCTGGCTTACTTCACTGAGCATTCTGTTTTCCAGGTTCATCTATGTTTCAGCATATATCTGAATTTCATCCCTTTTTAAGGTAGAATGATATTCCATTGCATGTATACACCATATTTGGTTTATCCATTCATCTATCAATGGACATTAACATTGTTTCCAACTTTTGGTCATTGTGAGGAAGGTTGCTAATGTATTAATTTTATTTTTTTTTTTGCCACACCATGTGGTTTGTATGATTTTTACTTTTCCGACCAGGGATGGAACCCGGGGTCTGGCAGTGAGACTGCTGAGTCCCATCACTGGACCTCCAGGGAATTCCCATATTAATTTTAAAAACATGTTTATTGTCTGTCTCTCCTCACCTGATTGTAAGCTCCCAAAAGACAATGTTTAAAGAGAACAGTGCCTGGCTTCTGGCAGGAAGAGTCTAAGCTAAGTGCACTGTTTTCAGCTGAGTGTAATATTACAAACCAAATAGTCACACTAAATGAATATAACATAAATGACTCCTGTCTCCCATGGGTTAGCAGCAGCTCTTGGTGGGGTGACACAGGGGGGACCCGAAACCAATCTCCTTGCCTCTTGTCTTACTACTTTTCAAACCTCTGTGCCTACTTCTGCAAGAGTAATACCGTTAAAATATAAATCTGATTATAACTCTCTTCTTAAAGAGGGTCAATGGCTCCCTATTGTTCCTATGTGCTGAGTGCTAAGTCGCTTCAGCCGTGTCCAACTTTGTGCAACCCCATGGACTGTAGCCCTCCAGGCTCCTCTGTCCATGGGATTCTCCAGGCAAGAATGCTGGAGCGGGTTGCTATGCCCTCCTCCAAGGGATCTTCCCGATCTAGGGATCGAACCTGTGTCTCTTATGTCTCCTGTAGTGGCAGGCAGGTTCTTTACCACTAGTGCCTCCTGTGAAGCCCAAACTCCTTGCCAGGGCTTCCAAGGTATGGGGTAACCTGGTCTGGCTTAGCCATTTCAGTCAAGCTCAGATTCCAGCCACAGTGGGCTTCATTGAGCTCCCTGAATGTGACTCAGTACCTCATGGACTTCATCTTTGGCTACATCGGGTCTTAATTGCAGCATGCTGGATCTTCATTACGGCTCATGAATTTTCTGGTTGAGGCTCAAGGGCTTAGTTGCTCCTTGGCACGTGGGATCCTAGTTCCCTGACCAGGGATAGAACCCAAGTCCCCACCATTGACAGGTGGCTTCTTAACCACTGGACCACCAGGGAAATTCCTCTCACAGACTTTTGAAGATGGTGCTCCTTTGCCTTAGAAATCTCCTCCCCTGTTTCATCAGTTCCTATCGATTTGTTTGGACAGAACTTACAGGAGAAGCCTATCCTGGCACTCTGAGTCTGGGCTAAATTGTCCCTACTGTGTTAGTGTGAACTGTCTGTTTGTCTTTGATCTCTTAGACTGTAAACTTCATGAGGGCAGAACGAGGTCCATCTAGCTCTCCAATTGAATCTCAGTGCCTAGCATCCTGCCTGCATTCAGTAAGGGCTCAGTAACTATTTAGTGAACTAATACATGAATTACTAAGCCTTATCTTTTGTGTTGAAACAGAATCAGTAGTTTTATACTTGATAGATTAGGAAATATTAACGTTACAATGTCTAGGTGTCCACAAACAGTGTTTTACAAAGTGGCCCATCTGAGGGCTCTGGAAAACATTTTTTAACCTAATTACCTGAATCTCATCCATCAAAGTTCAGACAGAGCTTTTCCCATATGTCCATCACAGCACCGTGAAGTCTGCTGCCACCAGGGGTAGGTGGGGATCAATTAGTAATCATAATTGAAGCGTCATGCAATTAATCAGTAATTCTAAGCTGCTCAAGTTTAATTCCATGGCTATTACATCATGAAACCTGGGGGACTACAGAAAATAATTGAAAGGGGAAAAAAAAAAAAACAAAAACAAGAAAAAATCCTGGGCAGACACTTCCTCTACAGTGGCCAAGAACTTGGGAGTACCGGACAATTATATCCACACATTAGGAGGAAATAATGTGGGCTGGGCAGAGTTGTCTGGTTATCACTTAATCACTGGTGTTAAGTGGTAAGAAAGACTCTGTCAGCAGACAGCAGAAGGATTCAGAGGCAAAATGGGTCAATGTGTCCACATAACCCAGAGACGAGGGTGCTAGACATGGGGACCTGAGTCATCTGGCTTCCCACACAGACACACAGGTTTAGGTCCTCGTGGCCCATGAATGAAAGACAAAGGAAAGAAAGAAAGGCTCCTGCCATAGTTTTAGGTCAGCCCATTCTATGGTGGTCCGTCCTGTGGCTTGGGGATCGTACCAAAGATCTCCCTCTATCAATATTGAGCAGATTTAAAATGCTGTAACACTAGCACTTAATACATCAAGCTACGTTGATGTCCACAGAAATTTTAAATGTTTATCATCTTGACTTATGCTTATCACTAAATGACCTTTATCACTTGGTTCAAGATGGAGGCCAAGAATTAAACCAGTAGAGATTGCTTAAATAAACCGCATTGTATTCATACAATAAAAGTCTATCCCACCCCCAGCCCACACACGGTGACACTGTAGATCAGTGACCGGGATTTGGGCATTTAGTCACTGGCTAAAATACAGATTTCAGAACCAAACCCTGGAGATTATGAACCTCAAGATCCAACTAGGGCCTAGGATTCTGAATTTTTAAATAACATTTTCCTTGGCTGCATCAGGTCATAGTTGTGACGCATGGGATCTCCAGTGGCAGCATGCAAACTCTTAACTGCAACATATGGGACCTAGTTCCCTGACCAGGGATGGAACCTTGGTCCCCTGCATCGGGAGTGAGAAATCTAAACCACTGGACTACAGGGGAAGTCCTGGAATCTGAACTTTAACAAACATTCTCTTGGAAGATTTTTATGCAGCGTGTTTGTTGATAGGAATCATATAGAGACCAGACATATTTATGTATAAATGGGGAGATTATTAAATGAAAAAAAAAAGACTAGAAAATAGTGTGCATTAACAAAACTGTGTTTTATAACATAATCTCATTTTAAAATACCCAGATAGATAGATGAAAGATGGAGGGGGTAGGTGAGAGGGAGATTGAAGAGGGAGGGGATATATGTGTGTACTCACGGCCGATTCATGTTGTACAGCAGAAAGTGACACAACATTGTCAAGCAATTATCCTCCAATTAAAAAAAATTTTAAAACAAGAAAGACAAATTAACACAGATATGTATAGAAATAAGTTTGGAAGGACAGACACTCAGATGTTAATAGTAGCCTATGTGAGAATATGCTGTTTTTCAAAGGTATTTTTGTTTTATGTATTTTCTAATTTTCCACAATGCATTTACACTGCTCTTATACTAACAAAAAGGTATTTTTAATTATAAAATAAATATTTACCCAACTCCTAAAGTGTATTGAGTGTCAGGACTACAAAGATGAAATCAGGCCACGATTCTTCCTTCAGAACCTGGAGGGACTGGTTCCAAGTGTATCAGGACAGGTGAGTGACCCTCAGCGTGAACACTCAGGACCCTCCCCACGCCCCCACCAAGGCAGCCCAGCTGTCAAGCTGGGCATCACAGCAGCACACACAGATCTAGCTGCAATAGAGCCGAGAAAGGCCAGGAAAAGGATCAGCAATATTGGGGATGGAGAATGAACTGCTGTCTTACAAACGGTGGGATTTTTTTTTCCTGATGAAAGAAGCAGCAACGGGAGTTGGTACGGACAGGGAGGCCTGGCAAGCTGCAGTCCATGGGGTCGCAAAGAGTCAAACACGACTGAGCGACCGAACTGAACTGAACTGAAAGAAGCATCAAAACAACAAACAACACAAACTCCTAACAAAACCCAAACAAGAAACAACCACCCCAAATTCCAACATAAAAACAAACAAAGCAATAACATAAAAACAAATGGCATGTGTAACCCTGGATTGTGACCTCCCTGTGGAGGGACCAGGAGATGCCCGGTATGTTGCTGTTGGGGAATTCTTGCTGGCTCTCCCAAAGGAAATGGCACCCTCCTCCAGTATTCTTGCCTGGAAAATTCTATGGACAGAGGAGCCTGGCGGGCTATAGTCCATGCGGGTACAAAGAGTCGGACACGACTGAGCACACATGCCTCCCTTCTCACCAGGGCTTCCCTAGTGCCTCAGACAGGAAAGAATCCACCAGCAGTGTGGGAGACCCAGGTTTGATCCCCGGGTTGGGAGGATCCCCTGGAGGAGGAAATGGCAAGCCACTCCAGTGCTCATGCCTAGGAAACCCCATGGACAGAGGAGCCTGGTGGACCACAGTCCATGGGATTGCAGAGAGTCGGGCACAATTGAGGGACTAACGCTTTCTTCCTCCTCCCTTCTCGCCGGGCTGTGATTCTGAATCACCTGTCCGCTGCCCAAATCCTACCTAGCCTTCAAGCCCAGCCTTCCCTCCCGCAAGTCTCCCCACAGCCTCTCCACTCCTGCAGCATCTCCACCCTTTAAACACAATTTTACCTGATACACGTGCAAAATTCTGTATGTTTGCTAGGTGTTATTTATCTCTTGGATTAAATTGTCATGTGACAACTTCTTAAAAGGAAAATACCTTGTTTCTTCAAGTAGACTGACAGGTCTGGAGGGGAAGCAAGGATGATTTAAAAGACAATTCTAGGCACGCAGGCACATAAACATTAGACACTAAATTCCAACTTTTAAGGTAATTTATATTGAACAAAACTACTTCATTTAGAATTCTAAAATAGCTTAACATTGTTGTTTATGACTAAGTGACAGTATAATTTTCAAACTATCCATACTTATCTACGTTTTAGCACTGCTACATTATCCTGGTGCATTCATATGCTTTATTTTAAATTCAACAGCAGGCACATATTGATATGATGACCACATCCTGTGAGTCTAAAAGCAGGTTTGGAAATAATTCCTTTCTTTAATATCAAGCAGATTCTAATATCTTTAGTATTAGAACTATTAGGCAAATTACAATCTTAGAAGAATAAGATGTGCTTTCCTTCAAAAACAAAACTGTCTAAGAAGAAATTACTAAAGATTCTTTTAAATTCAGCATAGGAAGAAAAGACCTGCTTTTGAGAAAACGTTGATTAGAATGATAAACAACAACAAACGTTTGACTCATATCATAAATCTATGTTGTATAAACTCCAGCAAATGTGTTCAAGACAAGGCAGCGCAATATTTTAAAAGCTTTTAACAGGAGGAGGGCGCTGGGGTAGGGATGGAGTGGGAAGACAGGGTTAACAGATGTAAGCTATTATATATCGAATGGATAAACAACAGGGTCCTACTGAATAGCACAGAAAATTATATATTCAATATCCCATGATAAGACATAATGGAAAAGAATATTTTAAAAAAGAATGTAAATAAATATATATATACATATGTATATATCAGGGGAAAAAAATACATGTGAAGCTCCAATACTTTGGTTACCTGAGGCGAAGAGCCAAATCATTGGAAAAGACCCTGATGCTGGGAAAGATTGAGAGAAGGTGGAGAAGGGAGCGACAGAGGGTGAGATGGTTGGATGGCATCACTGACTCAATGGACACGGGTCTGAGCAAACTCTGAGAGACAGTGAAGGACAGGGAAGCCTGGCGTGCTTCAGTCCATGGGGTCACAAACAGTCGGACACGGACAACAACAGTTGTTGAGCGGCTGAACAACAACAACAATCAAACCACTTTGCTGTACAACAGGAATTAACAACATTGTAAACCAACTGCATTTCAATAGAAATAGTATTTTGGTGGCGGAGCAAAGGGAAATGCAATCACATAACAATGTCACTCCAGTGCCCTCTGGTGTTCTATTTGCAGCATGCTCTTTTTTTTTTTTTTTTTTGAGTGCATTATTTGCTGTAGTAGTTTCCACAGCTATTTGCAAAGGAGCTCTTTGGGAAGCCACTGGTGGAAAACATCCCAATAGAGAAAACCAAGTACCGGTTCTTACAACCTGATGGTGTGCTAATTATGCTTGTACACACGGTTTACCTCTCTCTGGGGGGCTAGAGCCGACATTGAGCTTATTATGCCTCTTACAGGTGAGTGGAATCAGTACACTAGGACTCCAGAAGGAAATCTTTGTAATCCTATTCAATGTTTGTTTCATGGAAAATTTCCATGGGAAGTCACAGGTGACATGCTGAGAGCCGAAGGTTTGGTGGACAACCTGCCGCACTAAACCTGCTTTATTAAAGAAGCTGTGTAAATGAGATGAGTGAAGATTCATGGCCCAAAGCAAAGTTAGCTTTGTTGTTGTTGTTGTTGTTGGGTCAGAAATGCAAATATGCTCATGAATACATACAGATTTAGAACTGACTTCAGACTTGGGAATCAACCTAACCTGAAATATTAAACTAGTAACTGCTACTCAATAAATATTCTAAAACTAAGGATTGTTGTTTGCTGTTTAGTTCCTCAGTCATGTCTGATTCTTTGCGATCCCATGGACTGTAGACCGCCAGGCTCCTCTATCCATGAGATTTCCCAGGCAAGAATACCAGAGTGGGTTGCCATTTCCTTCTCCAGGGGATCTTCTCGACCCAGGGATTGAACCTGCATTTCCTGCATCGGCAGGTGGATTCTTTACCACTGAGCCACCAGGGAATCCCAAAACTAAAGGATAAAAGTAAGTAAATTGTAACTAGACACAAACAAAGAAACGAATACCCAAACAAATCTAATCCATTTACTCTAATATAATGAATACAAATCTCTGAAGGAAATTCTAATGAGGTGGTATTAAAGTAGCAGAATTTTATTTCATTTTTCCTTCCATAATATCCTTTCTTCTTTTTTACTTTTGGTCATGATAAGAGATGACTCTTATGCTAAAGGAAGGATTCCCTTCAATAAACAAATATTCTGAAAAGGAAAATGAGCTTGCTCAGGTCTTCCTGAAGATATACGTAAAGGAAATTGGGCAAGGGGAGGGGGCATTTTTGTTCTGTTTTCAAATTTTACCAGTTTGTAAAGATCACACTTTTACTTATGATAACTTCACCTGTTGCCTTCTACCTCTCTCTTTATCATCTAACCTGAAACCCAAGGGCTAGAAGTTGCTGTCCTCATTTCTGCCCATGGCTGTCCTGTCCTTTTCATTGTCACAGCTGAGTAATTGACAATTTATGCAACCCAGTTCATCTGCTTAGCAACAGGAAGGGTGGGGCTCAAAACAGAGGCAAACTACTGCAGTAGCACTCTGCAACTGTGAAGTGAGAAAGGAGGAATGGGGAACTGGCTAGAGGCCACATAAAACTCTTTTCAATACTAAGTAAACTATCTTCAGTGCTTTCAATCCTAAATCCTCAAAGGATAAATTCCTACAAGAAGTGTTCTATACTCTCTCCATACAAAACTCTGGAAGTATAGTCTTAAGAGCGCCGTGTGATCAGAATGCCATAAATAGTGCTTTACTGGCAAATAAATAGAAAGCTCCTTACCCCTGGATCTCTAAATGGGTCAACAGGCTTGGCCTCAGAAATCTCCTTAGGGAAAGGGTGTAGCTTAGCTGAGAGTTAGATAGACTTAGGCTCACACGGGCGCTTCAGCCCCACAGGTGAGAATCTCCGAGTGGTTAATTCTAACTGAGAACATCCCAGGGCCATGCCTGCTGTACTTTTTATTTCATTTGTTAGCAGATTTAAAAAAAAAAAGGAAGGAAGGAGGACTGGGGAGAGAACTATAGCCATTCACTGGAGTAGTTCTTAGTACTGCAGACTTTCTGGTTCTGCCAAAGGACTTGGAAGTTCCCGGCCACAATCTTATGAAATCAATGAGAATCTAGACATCCTGGGTCATTAGGATCCTGCCTCCATGTTGCATTAACCTCTTCCATGCATCTAATCAGAAATTCACAATGCCAACATGCTTCTCCTTTATGGCAGCCTTGATCACAAATGCAGAAGAAAGAGAGTTCAATGAACTGAACTGGCCAAATAACAGGAAGTTTTATTTTATATTTTTTTATTTTTTTATTAGTTCTTAGGAATTTAGCAAGATCAGCCAAGTCCTCACTATGAAATAAAGCAGACGTCATCAATTTCCCTCTTAACAGATTTCTCTGTTGCTTGAATGCATGCACTTATTTGTCCCAAATATGTTTTCTGAGCATCTTCTCCAGGCACTGTTCCAAGGACTGAGGTTACTAAGGCAAAGAAGACCTTCAAGGCCCTGCTCTCGGAGCCTGCAGGATAGGGGTACACGCCTGGATGCAGACTGAAAAGTGAAAAATTAATAAACAGATAAGCAAGACAATATCAGACAGCAATAAATACACAGGAGGAAAGCAGAGGGGCAACATAGGCGGTGACTGCTTTAGAGGGATTGATGTGGGAGGCATCTTCCAGGAGGTACATTAGGCTGAGATCTGAAAGTTAAGAAGGATCCAGCCACTCAGAGATGAGAGCCAAGAGCTCGTAAAGCAGAGAATTCATGCAGAAGCTCAGTAGTGGGAACATATATGATGTGTTAGAGAACAGGAAGGAAACACTATACTGGGGTGTGAAAAAAGGCAGAGTGACAGAAAACAATGCTGGAGACCTAGGCAGGACCCAGGGGAGGCTGGGGCTTTGTTATCCAGGACAGAGTCTAGATGTCAGGGCAGGTGGAGGGGACGCCATTGGGGAATTACAAGTGGGGGAAGGAGAGGGTGATAAATATTAAAGCTTCTAAAAGATCACTGTGGTTGCTCTGCAGGGAAGTGACTTCAGGGAGCATGCATGCTAAGTTCGTGTCTGACTCTTTGCAACCCCATGGACTGCAGCCCATCAGGCTACCCTGTCCATGGAATTTTCCAGGCAAGAATACTGGAATGGGTAGCTGTTCCCTTCTCCAGGGGATCTTCCCAACCCAGGGACTGAACCCAGGTCTCCTGCATTGCTGGCGGACTTTTTACCATCTGAGCCACCAGGGAAACCCAAGAATACTGCAGTGGGTAGCCTATCCCTTCTCCAGGGGCTCTTCCCAACCCAGGAATCAAACTGGGGTCTCCTACATTGCAGATGGATTCTTTATCAGCTTAGCTACCAGGGAAGCCTCTAAATATCTCTAACCTTATAAATACATGTTGTAATGCATACACTGAAAACAAACTTTATCAATATTGGTTGCCTTTCTATTTCTTTCCTACTTTATTTTACTCTATTGAAAATCAAGGATATTCCATGCAGGAAAGGAAGCAAAATTAAAATCAATTAATGGCTGCCCTTTGTGGAAAACATTCTTTTCTGAAAAAAATTGAAGCCACTTGCTAAAATAATGTTTGGTGAGCATCTCGGGGTTTCAATGATTCAAGTGATGTATTTTTCCCATTTTACTGCAGAGCAGAGTCAACTTGGTGTAGAACTTGCAACTAATCTTAGTGATGGAAAAGGGACTTGTGTGTCCCACCCAGAAATTCTCATTCTTTCTGTTTTTACTTAGACAATTGTCTTTACATGTTGGACAAACTCCATATTAAGAGCCTGGGAAATTTCCACCCGTGGAGCCA
Source organism: Cervus elaphus (assembly GCF_910594005.1). Classification (NCBI taxonomy): domain Eukaryota; kingdom Metazoa; phylum Chordata; class Mammalia; order Artiodactyla; family Cervidae; genus Cervus; species Cervus elaphus. Next base: position 29,419,554 of record NC_057844.1, read on the forward strand.
CTGAATTGAGCTGTTGGTGGGACCTCCCACTCTGTCTGTGACACAGGGGTACCCAGCACACTCCCCTCTGGGGGAGCCCACTCCTGAGCTATTGTCATTGTGTTGGTGACAATTTAAATTTTTCCAACACAGCTACACTCCCAAGTGCCTAATCTAGTACTATGCAAACAGCAGTTGAAACATCTATTCACAGTTTTTCAGCAGTGAGAGAGGAGAACCAAATTTCCATTAACTTTAATTGATATTCATGCACAGCTGCCTCCATTTGAACAGGAACATAATAGAGAGATGAAAATTCAGTGTGAGATGGACAAATACAGGTTAGTTAATAGACTGTTCTTAGAGGAAATAATTTTTAATAAGTGACAGCCGGCTAAGACATGAATCAGAACAATGTTTTTCTTATTGCTCTAGATGGAGAGCCACTTAAAAAAAAAAAAAAGCTTTCTTTTGAAAGCTTCCATCTAAAAGCAGCCTTTACTTTTAATGTTTTCAAGTCACATCCCTGGATAAGTAAGTGTAGAGTAAAAAAAAAACCAGGTGTTTCCTGCATTTCTTCAACTGGCATTCTCTAGGATCAGAAATTCTAATAGCGATTTCGAGATCCCAACAACAGAAAGAATACTACCTCATATTACTGTGGAGCTTTACAACGAACAAAGCATCTTTACACACATTGTTTCAGTGGGTACTGAAATCCAGCATCAAATACTGTCTCTCATCCCACAGATGAAAAAAACTGAGGCTCACGGGGACTGAATGACCATCACTAGGTGAGAAGGTTAGGACTCAAGACCAGAATTTCTGACTGTTTTTTCTCCCCAAGTATGGCTTTAGCTCTGCAGCATAAAGAAGATAAACTGTCGGGAAATTTTCACGATAGGTTTATTTTATTTTATCCCACTTCAAAAAAAGCAGCAACTAGGAATTTGAGAATTTGAGATAGAGCTTTCTGTCTCAAGTTAACTGGGTGATTCTGGGAAGCTCACTTCTCTCTATAAAATGAAGGACTTGGATTAAAGACTCTCATGACTCCTCAGATTCTGAAATGATGTTAAACAGAACATATGAGCGAGCAGAACATTCTACCCGCCTAGTGGCCTGTACCTCATATTATATTTCTCTGTGTGCTCTGGGACACAGCAATTTCAGTTCCACTGAGTAATGCCATCTTAGGTCAGCTTTAAAGTGAAAGCTGGTTAAATTATTCATTTGAATGCTCTTTGGGAAATTACAGTCATCTTTGAGTTGACCCTGTGTTTCCCACTACACTAGAGGCTTCTGAAAACATTCTTTTTTCTATTCCCTATTCAGTTATCAAGTAGTGACTAAGTATTTAATGTATATCTAGGACCCAAAAGATAATTATAAAGGCATAATTCAAATTTGGTTCATGAGGAGTTTATAGCAAATAAGATATAAAAGCTCAATCTGGTGAAACAACTAAAGTTCAACAAAAAGCTGAATTGGATTATATAGGCTTTTTGGTAAAGTGCAAATTAATAGCAAATGTCTGCTCTATTCATGCGTAGCACTGTGATGGGGAAAATGGAAAATAAAAAGGACTCTCCCTGGCTGCCTCTTTTTCAGTTTCCCTAATTATGAGAGTTTGTGAATTTGTGATTTTCCAACTATTTCATGTGTATGAGTTTATAAAATAATACACAGCGTTTCTTAAGGGCACAAATAATCGTGTGTATGTGCATAAGTAGTACGTTGAAAGCTGTAGATCTGATTTTTCTATACAGCTTATGGAAAAATCATTCTCCTGAATCTAGAATTTTCATTTTAAAGAGATATTTTCTTCTTAAAGGAGCTGAGAAATATTGAGATAGAAAGGAAGGTGCTTTTAGACAGAAAAAGCCTGAAGATAGAGAGGGACAATCGTCAGGGTGAGATTTAGGGAAAAGGTGCACTAGACTAAAATGTTTTCTCTCTGCTTGAGGTTCTAATCAATCAAACAAACAGGACTTCCCGGGCGGTCCAGGGGTTAAGAATCCGCGCTTCCACTGCAGGTGCGCAGGTTCAATCCCCAGTCCAAGAACTAAGCTCCTATTGCTCAAGGGGTGGCCAAAACCAAAATTAAACAAGCATTTCTGGAAGACCAAACATGGCCAGACACTGGAGTCGGTGGTTGCAGGTGGTGGGGTGGGAATGAGGGTCTGTTGTGTGCATGCGTGCTCAGTCATGTCTGACTTTTTGCGACTCTATGGACTGGAGCCCTCCAGGCTCCTCTGTCCATGGGATTCTCCAGGCAAGAAAAACTGGAGTGGGTTGCAATTTCCCACTTCAGAGGATCTTCCCGACCCAAGGGATCAAACCTGTGTCTCCTGTATGGTAGGCAGATTCTTTACCACTGAGCCAGGAGGGAAGCCCATGAATGAGGGTAACAGAGATAAAATGCCTTCTGACACAGTTCCCACCAGGATGACGCTGAGGCTGAGGTCCTCCCAGGGTTACCCAGGCCCCTGGAGGATCCCAGACTGGAAGGCACCATCTGTGAGATGGAGTGGAGCTATCTTTCTAGAGACCTATCTTGTCTGAACAGGTTCTAGAAAGATGACTGTGGTTTCATTTGCACCATATGGCACCAAAGTTTTAAAAAACCACTCAATAGTGCCCATTTTTGGACATAAATGTTATCTACTTAAGCCACTGCAAGAGAAAGACTTTACCAGTATGTCATCAATCATAAATATTCACAGCTCAGCTACTTAATATGACATGCTTATAAGTAAAGCCATTTAAATCCACTTCTTTTGGATTTTAAGACTTGTTCATACAAAGAAAATGAAAAAAATATCGAGAGAAGAACAATGATGGAATTTAGTGATAATCTGTAGAAATCAAACTTCCTTAAAAAACAGGCATAATAATAATTAGTGTATCAGTCAGAACTGTTTCCAGTTTGGATCTAGCTGAAAGTTAAATGGTGGGCCAGTGGCTAAGACTCCATGCTCCCAATGCCAGGGACCTGGGTTCGATGCCTGGTCAGAGAACTAGATCCCACATGGCTGCAATCCCACATGGCTGCAACTGAGAGTTCACATGCCACAAGTAAAGATCCCATGTGCTGCAACTAAGATCCAGTGCAGCCAGATTAATTAATTTATTAACAACAACAACTACATTAAAAAAAAAAGTTAAATGGGACTAGAAGTCTGTGTTTGGGGTGGGAGTAGGGGATGGAGCTTAATGAATCAAATGAAAAGATGACCAAGCTTTGGGAGGACAGGATCCAGGGCCGCTCCAGGGGCCCAGGCTCTAGCACTAGACACTCAGATGCTGCATCATGAGTTCTTTCTCCCCACCGCGGACAGGGTTTGTCACAGGAGGAGAATCCCCGGCTTGGGGAGCACAAGACAACAGAGCTTGTCTTCTTCACTAGCTTAAGTCTGCAAATTCCCCAAGGAAGAACTTGTTTTGGTCTGATCTGAGTGAGAAGCAGTATTATGTGACTGGTTTAGTTGAGAAATCTCTCCCTTCTACTAGAGCCCCACGGTCTGGTGAAGACTTTGTCTTGGCAGATCGGTGGGTAACAGAGTGGAAAGATAGCCCAGGAAGTGAACCGTACAGCTACCATCAATGAAGACTCTCCTAGGGCCCAGGGGTTTCACATGCAATATTCTGATTAATGATTCCAACAACCATGAAATGCAGGTATTATCAATCCCATCTTAAAGACTGCACAAGTGGTAGCTGGCTTTCCTAGCATCATACAATTGGATAAAACTAGAGGAGAGATTGGCGGGCTACAGTCCATGGGGTCGCAAAGAGTCGGACACAACTGAGCGCCTTCACTCACTCACTCACTCACTCACTAACAAGAGAGATTTGGACCCAAACGGATCTGATTCCTGAACCCATCCAAGTTCCTTCCACTGCCATACTGCCTTTTATAAATTAATTTTTTCTAAGTACTTTTAAAATTTATTTTTAATTAGAGGATAATTTAATTTTTATTGGAGTATAGTCGCTTTACAATGTTCTGTTAGTTTCTACAGGACAACAAAATGAATCAGCAATATATATATATATGTATCCCCTCCCTTCTGGACTTCCTTCCCATTCAGGTCCCTACAGTGCATTTAATACATAGAGTTCCCTGTGCTATACAGTAAGTTCTCATTAGTTATTTATTTTATACATAGTTTCAAACCTCCCAATTCCTCCTCTGCACCCCCAATTCCCCCTCTGCCCCCATGCTGTCTTTAAAAGAAAAAAAATGTTGTCAGGAAGCCTTCATCTAGATTTTAAGAATGGTAAATTATGTGGCATATATATATATATATATTCCTACTGTCACATTCTGCACCTATGCAGACATTACTAGTTGATCACAGATACAGAATTCTTGGCACAGCTGTTCAGTCAGACAGACTGGCACATGAGTTGAGACCTCTCTGTAGTAAGTACAGTTGAAATACAGTCTGTAGCTCTTTGTGTTTCTGAGAAGACTTGCTTTCTTTCACTACTAACCAAACCCCAGTCATTGTCCTGTGATTTTTTTTTTAAGCATTATACCACTGGATGATTGAGACAGAAATAAAGGAAATATTAATGCTTTAGATCAGAATGTGCAAAGCTAGAGGCAACAGCAATACTTTATTCTGAAAAGCATATAACTATGGGCCTTTGATTCTGCTCACTGACATCTAGAATTTAATGGAAGTGTCTGATTAAGAAGCAGTTATGGAATTTTAGAAGAGATGGTGTAAAAATTAGCTTAATAATTTCCTTCAAGAATGAAGTTTTGCTTGGTTTCTCTTGTCCATTGAGCTAAAAGGAATTATTCACTAGAGGAAGTATAAGACTAACATTTAGCTAAGACAGAAATACAAGGATGGAAAGAAAGAAGGATGGGGAGATGAGAATCATGTCCTATGAAGGATGACATCCTTTCAAGCTTTAATGGGACACAGGAAGTGAGAAAAGTGGAGCAAAGTGGAGAAAAGCTGGCAATTATATTTGAATGCAAAGCCTGGGGGGAAAAAAAAAGGCTAAAGTCACTAAACCAACTCAGAATATTAATATTTTAAAATACCACTGGAATCAAGATTAGCAATGTTTTCCATATATGGTTCAAGTCTAACAGATATATTTATTTAACAATAAATATAGATTCTGGCCCATGTGACCTGGGTTTTAAAATAAAGCAGGAAAAACTGAAGGGATGGACAAAAATAAATGTAAAAAAATCTGTCTAGCTCTTCTCTTTTGTCTACTTTACTTGATTTTTATGGAAACCTGTTTTGCCGCCAGAATCATGTTTCTATTTGATATAGGTCAATTTTTATATTCTCCAAGAGTTATAATGGAGAATGCAATAGGTCGATGAGAAATAAATATGGGCATTATAATTTCTACAAACCAAATAGAATTCTATTTCTCTGAAAAGTCCTTGCAATTCCATTGTATTAACACTATCTGTTTATTCACCTAGATACTTATGTATCTGTTCAGCTTCTTTATTATTTTATCATGAATTACTTCCTCTGAATAACAAAAACAATGGATGTCTTCTACAAGCATTTAAAGTTCATTTATATGAAAAGCACAAGTTTTATTGACATAAAAAGCTCAGACTCACCAGGACATACTTCTTGGTGCCCGACCCTCTTTCATTTCTATGTTGCTCACACCCGCCCATGCTTCTGACCCCTGGCTACGATGTTTCTGAAACTCTCTCTTTTCACCTTGATCACTACTCCCTCACTCATAACTCTCTAGCTGAAATGCAGCCACAACACTGGTAACAAAGTTTTGGAAGAGAATGGCATAATCCCAAGATGTTCAGAATCCAGATATCAGAAGAGAAAGGAAGAGGAAGATGTGATTCTTTAAAAAAAAAAAAAAAAAAAAAAGACCATCAGTGAGATGGGAATATAACAAAGATTCTGGGGACCTCCCTGGTGGTCCAGTGGCTAAGACTCCCAGTGCAGGGGGCCTGGGTTCAATCCCTGGTCAGGGAACTAGATCCCACATGCAGCAACTAAGAGTTCACCTGCCACAACTAAGACCCAGTGCAACCAAATAAACAAGTATTTAAGAAAAGAAAAGAAACAGTCATTCTCCCACAACAACAAATAAAAAAAGAAGAAGAAGAAGGATTCTGCTTGGCTTTAAGATGGTGGAAGGGGCCATAAGCCAAGGAAAGTAGGCAGCCACTAGAAGGTGGAAGAGGCAAGAAAAGAGATTCTCCAGAATCTCCAGAAAGGAATTATAGCCTTGAACTTGGCTCAGTGAGATACATGTTGGACTTCTGACAGACAGAACTGTAAGAAGACAAATGTGTGTTGCTTTAAGCCACTAAGTTTGTGGTTCCTTGTTAAAGCATCAGTAGGAAACTAATATATCTATGTCTGGTCACCATAAATTAAAAATACAACCAAATCTCACCGTAATCTAGTCCTGACAGAGTTGAATTAAGTACAAGGAGAACGTAGCCCCCCCCAGCAGCCTCGAAGGAGCCACACACGGGACAGAGCTGAGTGTCACTAAGAGATTCCCAAGCTTCCAGCATCCAAGCTGAGCAGGTGCCCCCAGCAAGCCCTTGGCTTCGCAGCGAGTCGCAATGCTGTGGTATCAACACTGTCAACATCTTTATTATCTTATCCACGGATGTGAAGCTTCTATGGCAAGCGCCTCCATCTGCACTGGGAATTGAATCCCAACCCCTCCTCTGCAGGCAGCCTGCTGGCACCATCAGCATACAGTTCTGTCACCCATCAACGCCCAGACAACCTCCTCTACTGCCAGGGTGCCATCTGCTAACCGCCCCCTCTCCCACCACTCCAGGGTGCTCCCTACCCTGAACTTTCTTCCTGCTTTTTCGAGCCACCACAAGCCACAGGAGGAAGCCAGAAAGACACTGTTGTACTTCAGAGGATGTGCTGTGCTAAACTGCAGGTGGCTCTAGTGGTAAAGAACATGCCCACCAATGCAAGAGACTTAAGAGACACATGTTCAATCCCTGGATCACGAAGATCCCTTGGAGAAGGGCATAGCAACCCACTCCAGTATTCTTGCCTGGAGAATCCCATGGACAGAAGACTCTGGCGGGCTACAGTCCATGGCGTTGCTAAGAAGTGACTTAGCATGCATGCAGACTGCAAATTCAGGTCACTTCTCCGGGGCAGGGCTGACAACCAGTTTAAATGCTAAACATAAAGCAAAGACACACTGTTTCTGAGAAGGAATGAGCTGCCTTACGTGGTTCGCCTGGAGTTGACAGCAGCCCCCAGAGGATGGAGGGCCCACAGTTAGCTAGGCTGCAGGATGAAGGAGAAGACGCTGTGGACCACATATTAAAATATTTACAGAATGTTAAGGGAGAAACTTCCTCTTTCTGAATATAACACTTACATACATTTTCATTTTTCACATATAAAATGTACCTGTAGCCATAGTAGCAGCAGTACACGTGGGCTCTCCTGCAACTCAGGTTTGATTTCCTGGGTTGGGAAGATCCCCTGGAGGAGGGCATGGCAATCCACTCCAGTATTCTTGCCTGGTGAACCCCATGGACCGGCGCCTGATGGGCTATAGTCCACGGGGTTGCAAAGAATCAGACTCGACTGAGCATGCATGTACTACTGTGCTATGTCCATAGGATACTCCAGGTAAGAACACTGGAGTGGGTTGCCATTTCCTCCTCCAGGGCAATCTTCCCAACCCAGGGATCAAACCTACGTCTCTTGCACTGCAGGCATTTTTTTTTTTTTTTTTACCGCTGAGCCACCTGGGAAGCCCATATAAAATATATTAACCTATAGAATTCTGCATAGAAACAAACTGACCTTCCACTTGTAACACAACCTTCCACTTGTAACATTTGGCCATTTTCTCCTCTGATGGACTTCAGTCTAGGTTGATGGTCTAACACACAGGAAGCCTCAGTGTGGTACAACAGACCCTAAGAAGTCCACATTCCAGTCTCAGGAACCTGGGAATATGTCACTTGCTTGCCCAAATAGGCTTTGCAGATGGGATTAAGTTAAACATCTCAAGATGAGAGATTATCTTGAATTACTCGGGTGGGCCCTACATACAGTCATAAGGATCCTTATAAGAGGGAGATGGGAGGATGGGAGCCAGAGAGGGAGACGTGACTACGGAAGCAGAGGTCACGACGGGCAGGACCAGAAGCCAAGAAATGCAGGAAAAGGCAAGAAAAGGATATTTCCCTAGAGTCTCCAGAAGGAATGCAGCCCTGCTGACCCATTTTGGATTTCCGGTCTCTGGAAATGTAAGAGAATAGGTCCGTGTCACTTTAAGCCACGAAATTTGTGGTAACTTGTTACAGCAGCCAAAAGCAACTAATACACTGAGTATGGTGCGTGGGGCATTCTGTGTGATCTGCACAAGGCAAAATGTCGATAAACAGTAGGTGTTAGAAGAGCATTAATATTAAGCAGCTCCTAATTGGGCTTCCCAGGTGGCTCAGGGATAAAGAATCTGCTTGCAATGCAGAAGATGATGGTTCAATCCCTGGGTCGGGAAGATCCCCTGGAGGAGGAAATGGCAACCCACTCTAGTATTCTTACCTGGAGAATCCCATGGACATAGAAGCCTGGTGGGTTATATGGTTCATGGAGTTGCAAAAGAGCTGGATGCAACTTAGGGACTAAACAACAATAATCATTTATATTACACTTAAAACAAATACAAGAAACGATAGCTAAGTTCAGATTTAAACTCTCCAGTATGAGGTTTTAGGATATTTAAAAAACCGGGTCTTATCTTAGGATCTAGTGGTTTAAATCCTATCATTTTCCGCTCGTTTCTTCCACTTTATTTTTCTTTCTTTATACCATTCTCCTTATACTCGCAAGGTCAAAGTTGGTGGTCTAAAATTATCCTTTTTCTTGTCTTAAGAGTCATGCCCAGTCAGAAGAAAGCTCTGCTGTGGTTTTCAGCTCCCAGAAACCCCACGGGGCTGCTTAGGCAGCTACGGATGGCGTCTGCTTTATTCTGAGTCCTGTTGTGACGATGGGAAAGCAGTTTTTACAGGGCTGGTCAGCGAGCCGGGGGAGGGGAGGGACCGCCCTGCCTCGTCCTGTGTGCCGGGGTCGCTGTTCTTACCCACAACTGTCACGGTCACAGAATAAGCCTCTACAGTCCCTTTGGGGGACTGCTGTCAAGGACTAGGGCCTGCGGGGCGGTGAGGGAGGGTGGGGGGACTCCTCTGGTTGTCAGTCATCTCAGATGAGCATCTTCTGAATGAAGAAACTCTCAGCACTGGGGGTCCCTCTTCACAACAGGCTTGCCTGGAACCCCTAATTCTAAAAGGCTTGCTATCTTCTGATTTTCTTCCCGGCAAAGTGACACGGAGGCATTTTTCGTCAAGCTTGGCACTGAACCGCACTGGAACCTTTATGCGAGCGAGCACAAAACACTCTCCCAGGGAATTCCCTGGTGGTTCAGTGGGTAAGAATCTGCCCTGCAATGCAAGGGACTAGGGTTTGATCCCTGGTCAGGGAACTAAGATCCCACACACAGAGAGGCAGTTAAGCCTGCGTGCTGCAACTACTGAGCCTTCGAGATACAACGAAGGTCCTGAGTGCCGCAGCTAAGACCCTCCACAGCCAAACAATAAATAAATATTAGAAAAAATTCTCCTGAACTTGAATACCCCTTCCTCCCACCCATTCTTCAAGCACCAAATCTTTGTTGTTGTTGTTCGGTCGCTAAGTTGTGTCTGACTGTGAACCCCTGGACTATACAGCACGCCAGGCTTCCCTGTTCTCCACAATCTCCCAGAGGTTGCTCAAATTCATGACCACTGAGTCGGTGATGCCATCAAACCATCTCATCCTCTGCTGCCCCCTTCTCCTGCCTTCAATTTTTCCCAGCATCAGGGTCTTTCCCAGTGAGTCAGCTCTTTGCATCAGGTGTTCAGAGTACTGGAGCTTCAGATTCAGCATCAGTCCTTCCAAAGAATATTCCAAATCTTTGAGAATGTTTCTAATTGCTCCAGCTTGTATCTCTCCCACCCTGAACATCTCTAAATTTGTTTTTCTTAATTTTCTATTAAAATTACAATTTAAGATAATCACAATCTGTCTATAGCTATGTCGAGTGTTTTGAACACTTTTCCCATTGATACAACATCAACTATAAGAATCCACTGGGGCCACCACAGAGAGCTGGACAGGCCTGTACTTGCTCTGGTTAAGTCCTGTCACCAACATTCACTAGGTGTGCACCATGTGCAAGACACAATGCTCTGTGTCCCATAAGGATAAAACTGTACCTTCATTCCCCACAAAACATTACTATTTTATAGACAGGACACTGGAGTTCTAAGAGGTAAATGGTGCAAAATTACATAGGCTGTAAGCTGTAAGTACAGTCACAGATGTAGAAAACAAATTTAAGGCTACTGAACAGAGAAGGGGGAAGGAGGGGTAAACTGGGAGATTGGGATTGATGCACACCCACTACAATATATGAAGTAGACAGCTAATAAGGACCTACTGTATAGCACAGGAAACTTTACTCAATACTCTGCGATAACCTGTATTGGGAAAAGAATCTAAAAAAGAGGGGAAAAGATGTATATGTGTAAGTGATATATGTATATGTATAACCGATTCACTTTGCAGTCCACCTGAAACTAACACAACATTTTAAATCAAATACACTCCAACAAAATTTTAAAAAATAAACAAACAGACAAAGACCCATGGTGGTGGCGGGGGGAACTTAGCAAACACTGGAAAGATTTGGATAGTTAAATACTGTCAAAAATATTCGTGAGAATAAGTAGGTGTGGGAGTGTCAATAATGGGTCAGACTGTTCGTGTGTGAGCACAGTGGGAAATGGGAAATCTCTGTACCTTCTCTTCCATTTTTGCTGTAAACTTAAAACTGCTCTAAGAAATAGTCTTTGAAAAAATAAGCAGAAATATTTCAGAATATTCTACTTAATACAATCTAAACTCTCCAAGGGTGGAGTGAAAATGTTCTATCTAAATGTTATGATATCATAACAGGACCTTGAAGATGCTTGAGAATATATCCATTGTTTAACTGCGATATTAATTTCCTTCACTGGATCCCCGATTTACTGAGAACTTATGTCCTAAAATGCCCCTCATTTGAGCACCTGACTCTCAGACTGTGCAGGCTCTCTCTCCTGTTGCTCATTTGCTGACCCCTGACCTGGGCTGAATCAGTTCCCAGGTGTCTGTTGTGTGATGGAGCAACAGAAGTATTACTGATGGGCAGCCCTCCCGGGCCCGCCTCTGCACACGGGGTTAAATATGGAGCGAGGCCACTTGTGTTGTTCTTACAGCTCTTTAGGAATGTCACTTTTCGGGCGCCCCGGTGGCTCCGTGGTAAAGGATCCGCCTGCCAATGTGGGAGACACAGATTCTATCTCTGATCCGGGAAGATCCCACATTCTGCAGGGCAGCTAAGCCCCTGCGTCACAACTACTGAACCTGCGTTCTAGAGCCCGGGAGCCGCAGCTACTGAAGCCCTCCTTCCTTAGAGCCCATGCCCTGCAACAGGAGAAGCTACCGAACAAGAAGCCCATGCACCACAACTAGAGAAGCCGCTGCTCGTCGCAGCTAGAGCAAAGTCTGTGCAACAGCGAAGACCCAGCACGGCCAGGAATAAATAATAAATAAAATTACATATACATATATATGTAAAAGAATGTTACTCTCCTAGTGAGAAATCACCCACTGTTTAATTTTCATGACTACAACATGGAAGCACAGACTGATGGCCGAGTGTGGACCAAGGGGCACTGTTTCACTTCGAAGATAAATGTACACACGCTCATTAGGGCTATTAATGTTATAATTGTAGTCTACAATTTTTTCCTGAGCTGGCTAGACTCTCTCCAGGAACCATTAGTTCTTTTATGTGAGGCGCTCAAGAGCATAATTATCCATCTTGTCAGGAGAGCCGATTAATGACATGATGTGGTCCCTCCCTCAACATGGTTTTGTTTCCTTTGCTTGTACCCATGGTAAAAAACAAAATAAAAACATTATAAAATGAATGAATTTCTTCATGTCCATATCACTTTTCTGACAATCAGGGACTTACTGATTTACATATGAAACTATCAGAAACTTGATACCATATAGTTTTCTTCATATGCAGTGAAAAAGAATAACTGTAGTATGTGTAATTTTGAATGACACTTATTTGAAAAGTGAAAACACATTTTATACCATTGCATTCAACACCGAAAACAACATAGTATATAAAATAGATTTAAGCAGAGACTATAATCCAGGAGACACTGAACTTGAATAGAATGTGTATCTAGGTGTTGTGCAAAAATTGTATAAATTTTAATTATGTTGAAAACTCTGCAACACAAAAAACAAGCCCTAGTATGTAGATTTTAATTAACAATGTAGTGACATTGGTTTATCAATTCTAACAAATATGGTATGTTAATACAAGATGCTATTAATAAGGGAAAATCGAGGGTGATATGAGAACTTTCTCTACTATCCACACAAATTTCTGTAAATCTAAAACTGCTCTAATAAAGTTGATTAATTACAAAATACATGCAATTCTTATATGCAACTAAAAAAATAGATTTAAGCAGAAGTTCTTGCTTATATATTTCTTCTTAAAAGCTAAATGGTTGATATTTCAGAAGTCTGATCTCATCACTGACACTAAATAGCAGAGAAGGAGAGCCAGCTCTTAGTTTCTTAAACTTCCTATCAAGCTTCATACAAAGCTAAGTAACCTTCCTAAGGAAAAGTGAGGGAAGGAGAAAACATTTTAAAACATTGTCACAATTGACTGACATTTAGAACAATCTAAAGCGGAAGAAACCTAATATCCATGTATCAATTTCAGATTAAGATTTAGATGCGAGGTGCAACGTTGCCAGGGTGAATTCTGTAAGATAATGCACAAGAGGAGCCAGGCTGGTGAATAATTGATCTGTGTCTAAGATTAGAAAAGCTACCTTACAGGCTGTTCCTCTGCAACAGGCACTACGAGGTCTCTGATGAGCAAGTGATGGGCCCGACGGCATCCCACGCCATTTTGTGCGCATGGTTCCACGCTCGTCACCACACAGAACAGAGAGTGAAAAAGCAGACAGCTTTGTGTCAAATGATGCCGGTTATATGATACTGTTCACGATGCAACAAAGAGACAATTAAAAAAGGGATAGAAAGAGTGGTGCCCTGAGCTCAGAGCATGCTCATGTATGTACCTCACTGCAAACTCACAGCTGCTCTGGGGACCCTTTACAGCACCTGCAGAAACGGTCTCAGAGGAGTGACTGCCTGAGCGGATGTGTCTCACTGGTACAGAGCAAAGGACCCAAGTCTTATGCCTCATCTTTCCCTAGATCGTAAGTCCCTCTTGTCAATACGCTTTGGAGATGTTTTCGTGTCAACACTTAGTTTTAGACAAATGGTACTTTTGATGCACTGAAAACAAAGCCAACACCCTCTTCCAATCCCCAGCTAAACAGAGGTTTGTTCCATTCCATGAGCAAAGGTATAGAAAGTGTCTTTAAAGGTGGAATGTCTTCCTTTTATATTTGAAGCAGATCAGGAGGTGTGACAAGAAGTCCTGGTCACAAGGAGATTTGTCTTCACTTGCTTCTACCTGTTGGACTGCTCTGGTTTGTCATGCCCTCATTGGGGGGAGAGAAATATGCTGAATACCAAAGATGAGCAAATGGAGAATTAACAGTGAACAACAAACCCATAGTCCTGCCACTATCACAAGAGATGACAAAGCTGAAGAACTCTTATGCCAATTATCTATTAATATTTATGTATTATATTTCTATTATATAATCTATTATCTACTATATATGTCTATTAATATTTATGCACAAGAGAAAGGGTTGGAAACCTGGCCCTGTTGTGTTCCTTTTCATTTAACCTCCTTGCGACTCTGAGTTCTGTCTTAAGGAAATGAATTGCCTTATCTGTTAATGATGTTTTCCAAATACTCTGGGCACTGACATGAAGGTTGGCATCTAAGAGGCAACCATGGTAGCCCTTCATCAGAGCGTGCTGGCAGCAGCTGGCCGCAGAGTTAGATGCTTGAGTGCCTGGTGCTTAGTAGGAGCTTCACTGTGCGATGGTTTGTTCACTGATGGGCGTAGAGCACTGCGCCTGCCCCTGAGGCATTCAGTCATCCAGCCACATTCTTGAGGAGTTTAGGGGCTTCTCCATACTGACTTGCCTCAATTAATCTGCAGGCAGATGGATACCTGCCGAAGATTCAGCCTGGCAAATCCTACTCAGGCAGGACCATCTACCAAAGCACAGCATGCATTGTGCGCTGACGACAGACGTGCATTCCGAACATCTAACTGAGCAATGCTTAAAAATAGCAACAGGAATTATTTAAGTGGCCATGATGACATGCCATGTCTCTACCGCTTCCTTATCACCATTCCTGGCTTTCCCCTCAGTCATCCTGTGCAAGAACTAAGGGTTCAAAGATAGCCCAACCACTCACAAATGTGTGATCTGGCTTTGAGAAAAGAAGAAAGCATTTGGAGGTTGCAGAAAGGGAGGCAGAACCCAAAGTGAATGAGGCTGCAGGCATGGGGGTGGCTCAGCAGGCAGGGGCCCTCCCGAGTTGTGACTGCCGACCTCTGCTTCCCCGCAGCCCATGAGGAGGCAGGCATGCTTTCTGCATAGAAGACATACAGGACACAAAGTGTACGCACACAGGCGCATGCAAACACACAGACTTATATAAATGCACAGCAACATCTGGGCCAGCTGCAGACTTTGCTCCCCAGCAGGCAACTCAGGCACCAAGACTGACCCTGGGGCAAACAGAAGCTCCTTGTGATTTACTGATATCAGCAAGGGGAGGGGCTGGGGTGCTCCATCTGGACACCTTGTTTAGGGCTGCACTTGAAGAAAAGGGGTGGCTTGCTTGTAGTAGTGCACCTGGACACACTACTTTCCTTTTTTTTTTAATATTTATTTTTGGCTGCACTGGGTCTTTGTTGCCGTGCGAGCTTTCTCTAGCTGTGGTGGGAGGGGCTACTCTCTAGTTGCGGTGCGCAGGCTTCAGTAATCGTGGCTCCCAGGTTCTAGAGTACAGCCTCTATAGTTGTGGGGCACAGGCTTAGCTGTTCCGAGGCATGTGGGATCTTCCCAGACCAGGAATCAAACCTGTGTTCCCTGCATTGCAAGGCGGATTCTTAATCACTGGACCCCCGGGGAAGTCCCTGGACATGCTACTTTCTTTCTTCCCTTTTCCCCTCATTAGTTCATTCCCCTCATTATTCATTATTTGTGCATAATCATGAACAAAATACTGTGCTAGGATAGTTTAGAAACCAGTGATTATGAAATGGTTAAAGAGAAAAACATAAAAGTCTTGAGTAACTCGTCCAGAAAGGGTGGATTGTGAGAGGTATTATAAGGTTGGGTTCATCCTCAAAAGGGTTCTCGTCTGCCAAAAACTGGATCAAGATATGAACCTCAAACCCTTCTCATTTGTCACAGCCCAAGAAGCAAGATTAGACAGAAGCAGAATTCCAGAGAGAGAGACAGACGGGGAGACAGAAAGAGAGATGGGTGTGCATTCCTGGTATGAGAAATAGCTGAGCAGGCATTTCCCAGAATGTCCTGAAATCTGTGTGGATAAATTTATGTAACAGTAGAACCTCCAAGTACAGGTAGTAACTAGATCCTCTAAGGTCTGAACTGAAGCAACGTGAGATTGAAGTGTCTCTGCAGCCTGTCACAGGGGATCCAACAGAGCGTCAACCCAGACACTAAATAAATGGGATGGCGCAGGAAGGGATAAGAAATCTGAACCATAAACAAGGACAGGATCCATGCAGCCTGGGATGCTGATGGTCTCTGAGCCTCTCTAGGACAGCGAGGAACCGGGGCATCACGGGTAAGGCAGGGTGAGGTATGAGTTCAGTATGAGTTCCCTGTTTTTGTTAGGAAAACCATGATTCAACTTTTCTCAGGTAAATCTTTTCTTTGGGAAACCTGAGCCAAAGAATTTCAACAAATAGTTTTCTTGATTCCCAAATTCCCATCGAGATGCAGGTGCTCAGAGAGCAGATCTAATCAAAAACAACCTCGCTCATTATTCAGTCTCGCCTGAGGCCCTACATATTACACTGGGGGCCGTGGAAAATATGCTGAGGAGTAAGAAATGGACTCTGCCTCCATGCCCCACCCCCACCACTGAATAGGGTAAGTGAACATTTTATATAAATAACAATAATCGATAATCGGGTGTTGAACTGGGAAGTCCCAAGAAAGAAATGCAGATCAAGCACTGTGAGAATCTCTTAGGAGGATAAATGACTTCTGGCTGGAGGCAAAAGCAGGGAACTCCTGGAGGCTACAAGTCTGTGGCCAAGAAGGCGAATCAAGAAGGCTTAGAGCCTAGGCTTTGGAGTGACACAGCTCAGAGCTGAGTCCTGGCTCCTCCATCCCAGGCAATTCACCAAACTGCTCCAAGCCCCAGCTACTGCAGTCAGTAGATGCAGACAAGAACAACGGATGCAGCCCTCCAGTGTTACAAGCATTGCTCTATGGAAAGAACAGAGTCTGACACTTGGTGGACAGGCTCAATTAATGTTAGCTGCTATTAATGTTCTTAATGAGGCCCTGGCTGGACCTGGCCTCAAAGGCTAAACATCATTTTGAATTGTTGGCATGGAGGTCAGGCTGTGAAGGGGAAGCTGTGACAAAAGCCGGGGCAGGAGAGGGTGGTGTGACATGTCTTCGCTGCCGCCCCCCCCCCCCCCCCCCCCCCGCCCATCTCTCCCCTCCATCTGGCAGCTCTGCTAAAGCAAACGTGATGCTATGGTTGGAATGAGAAGTGTGTGTGTCCCTGCACGACCTCATGGCAGCTCGCTCCTCCCGCATGTGTGAGTGAGCATGGCGGTAGGGGAGAGAAAGGATTAGCATGGTCCAACCTCTGTGCACACAGGCAGCTGTCTCCAGTGACATTCCTATGGTGGCCACGCAGGTCAGTCACCCACCCTCAGGATATAAAACTCAAGACTCTCCCTGAGCACAGGGCCCTGTCTCGGGGTTCCAACAGCAAACAAGTGTTGCTTTGCACAGCATCCCCGAGAAACTTGCATATTAGGACTCTATTATGCTGGAGTCCAACCCAACAGGGCTCGTAATCTCCTCTAAAGAGCTACAGGCTTTAGGACAAGTGAGTATAAAAAAGCAAGAGCCTCTCACATTCTGGAATCCTGTTCTCAGTGTCTTTCAGTCAAGTTACAGTTTTGAACCAGTGGGCAGTTCAACAAGGTCACTGCTGGATTGCTTCTGACTTGAAGGAACCACGTAATGTGAATTCAGTCAACACAGGCGTGTTATCTGTTTCTGAAGGACATTCAATGTGGGGTTAAAATGGAGGGATCAACAGTTCTTTTCTTTTTCTCCAATTCTCCCCTCCCCCCACAAAACACAGGTCTGGATAATCATGAAAACCAGTATGAATATTTCACAGGAGTCTGTGAAGGCTCTTTGTTCAATTCCATTCAATTCTTATTTACTGGTGTCAATGCACAGAGTCGTACTAGGGATGCAAAAGTGCCTAGGAAAGTCTCTGACTTTCCATGTTTTACAATCTAACTGCAGACAACCAAGCGCACAAAAGAAACTACTGAAGCACATTGGTCAAGAGCTCAGACACTGGAGCCAGAGTTAGTATGGGACATTGTCCAAATGACTGAATCTTTCTGTGTCTGTTTATCTCTAAAAAGATACAGTTTGTTTCTACCTCCCTCATAGACTGGCTGTGAGGATGAATTAAGTCGGTATGCCAAGTACTTAGAGCCTGGCACAGGGTATCGGTTATTAACTATTGTTATTCCAGCTACAAAGAGGTTTAAGCAGCAACCCCTCAGCAAATGGGCCATTCTGAGGTTCAGCTCCTGCTCCTCCACCAACACAGACTCAGCACCCGTCATATCAGACTCTACTACAGAGAAGAAGCCAATTCTGAGTCCATGTTGGAACTGTTCCTTTGACTTGCTTTTCGTTGCTTTTGTTATTATAATGATACAGAATGATCTGCCTCAGAGAATCCAGCCAGAGAATCCTGGCTGACTGTAAACTAAAGTGCCTTTTGTTCAGAACCCTGTCCACCTGCAAATGGCAGGAAGGATGAAATTAACACATCCTCTGCCTGAGGCTTGCCATTCTAGGAGATGTTTGCAAGATAAATGGCCTTTTCACGGTGCTTCCTCACCTACTCCCCCATCTCTGATCTGTAAAAGAGAACCTGGCACCCAGACCTCTGTAAGAGGGTTATTTTGAGGCACTAGCCTGCCATCTTCTTGGTCAGTCGACTCCCCTATTAAAGTCTCTTCCTTGCCACAACCCCTCGTCTCTTGGATTCATTGGCCCCTCGTGCGGCAAGCAGAGTGAGCTTGGACTTGGTAGGTAGTCCATCAGTCCTGTCTGACTCTTTGCAACCCCATGGACTGTAGCCCACCAGGCTCCTCTGTCCATGGGATTCTCCATGTAAGAATACTGGAGTGGGTAGCCATTTCCTTCTCCAGGGGATCTTCCCGACCCAGGAATTGAACCCAGGTCTCCTGTGTTGCAGGCAGATTCTTTACTGTCTGAGCCACCAGGGCAGCCCCAAGGGCAACTCAACCTGAGTTCAAATCCCGATCCATCACTGGAGAGATTATTTAACATAACTAGCACTTATCTTACAAAACATAACTAATTGCTTATTCATTTGTCTCCCCCAAGTTGACTCTGAGCTACAGTGAGGCAGAGACTTGTGTTTGATTCATTTTTGTGCCCTGGACTGCCTGGCATGGAACATTTGCTCACTAAACGGCTGTTGAATGAATGAATGAATGAATGAATGAACACTTTATTGCCAGCGGAAGGAACGTCATAGAGATGTGAACGCACAGGGACAGTGTGGTTGATGGGATAGGGAGCTTGAGGACTATCACGTGAACGTTATATGAGGGGCACCTCACCAAGAGTGGTGGATGTGGGGCTCAGAATCAGGGTTCAAACCCCAGGGCAATGGAGAGACAATGGAAGTTTCTGACCAGGTGATAAATAATGAGGGGGCTTCCCTGGTAGCTCAGGAGGTTAAAGAATCCACCTGCAATGCAGGAGTCCTGGGTTCAGTCCCTGGTTGGGAAGATCCCCTGGAGGAGGGAACCCAACCTATGCGCTTCCCAGGTGGCTCACGTGGTCAAGAATCTGCCTGCCAATGCAGGAGACATGGGTTGGAGCCTGACAGGTTACAGTCCATGGGGTCAAAAAGAGTCGGACACTACTGCGTGCACACACACACACACCCACACACCCAACCCAAACAGTAGGACTGACTGTTGGAGGGGAAGTGAAGGGCCAGGTCTAGGAAGCTTTGAGGAGGAAGACTTATAGAACCTGGAAATTTGATGGACTGGGGGGAAAAGGTGGAGTCATTAATGATGAAGTGAGTGATGGTGCCAGGAAAAAGTTTACAGAAAAGATGTAGAGTCTTTTTCACAACAAATCTGTTTTCATTGTAATTCCATTTAAAAAAATTTTTCTCCCATTTATAAAAATTTTTTTTTACTGTAGAAAATCTGAAATAGGCAGAAAAGTATAAAGAAAACTGAAAGCATCTGTAATCTGGCCATGCAGAGCTAACTGCTTCTAACATATTTGATGTCTGTCATGTAATCTCTTTTCAATGCATATATATATATATGGGAAAGATTGAAGGCAGAAGGGGACGACAGAGGATGAGATGGTTGGATGGCATCACCAACTCAATGGACATGAGTTTGGGCAGGTTCTGGGAGTTGGTGATGGACAGGGAAGCCTGGCATGCTGCAGTCCATGGGGTTGCAAAGAGTCAGGCACAACTGAGCAACGGAACTGTATATATTTGCCAGGTTACATCTTGGTATATGGCTATACACATTCACACAACTACACATTATATAAATGTGCACAATTTACACTGAACACTTTAATAAATGTTCTTTGGACTCCTGATTTTTAACACTGTCATCAAAGAATCATAATTCATATAATTCCCTATCATTGTTCATCTGGGTTATCTTCAATTTCTCACTGCTACAAATAATGCTGATGGAAACATCCTTACACATAAATCTTTACTGGTATTTCTAATTATTTCCTTAGAAAAGATTCTGAGTCAAAGTGTATGATCACATTTAAAGCTCTAAGTATCTGCTGCTAAATAGCTTTCCAGAAAGGCTATTTTAATTTATACTCCTCCCAGCAGTAAATGAATGCCGGTATTAAATGTTATCTTGTAAAAAAAGAATTGCCAGTTTAATAGTAGAAATAATCTCCATCTTATTTAAGTTGGCATATCTTTAACTTCTAGAGATAATGACTTTTTTACACTAACTAGCCACTTTCAGTTCTTCTTTTGTAAAGAAAAATCATGTCCCTAATCATGTCTTATGGGCTTCCCAAGTGGCCCAGTGATAAAGAATCTGCCTGCCAATGCATGAGACACAGGTTCAATCCCTGGTCAGGAAGATGCCCTGAAGAAGGAAATGGCAATCCATTTCACTATTCTTGCCTGGGAGATGCCATGGACAGAGGAGCCTGGTGGGTTATAGTCCATGGGGTCACAAAGAGTTGGACACGACTTAGCGACTAAATAACAAATCATGTCCTGTGTCCATCATTTTCTAGGGGTGGTAAAGGTTTTTAGAATTGATTACAGATTTATTTATATATTAATCCTTTGCTGATCATACTCACTGCAAAATCTTTCCTAAAATGTTGCTTTATATTTTTGATATGTAGAGATTATTTGAAGTTAAATTTATCAATTTATCAATTTTTCTTCTGCAGCATTTTTCATTGCATTTATACCTCAACAGCCTCTTCCCAAACTAACTCTCCATCTTTATTTTCTTCTTGATTTTTATGGTTTTATTTGCTACATTCAACTCACTTAATCCATCCTGAATTTATTTTAGTGTATGATGTAACTGAAAGCTCTCCCAACAACGGGAAGAATCGATCTGTAAGTAGCAATGCACAAGGCATGTGGCTGTGTTCATTTTTAAAACATAAGCATGGATAAACCAGACCATCTGTGATGCAGAACTAGTATAGAATCTCATTTACTTTCTCGGCTTCAAGACAATGTCGTCTTCAACAATGAGACTCAATACAGCATGTGACAGAAGAGGGAGAGTTTGCTTTCCTAAGAAAGCAAATCTCTAGAGAATGAAGATATTCAAACACTTATGCTTTCTCCTCTAATTGCCGAAATCTGGCTGCTTTGAAGAGGAGACATTCACATAGTTCCCAAGCCAGTCAAGGTCACCTAGAGATGCTGCTCCTCCAGGTGGGGCACTGCCGTCTCAAGACTAGATATCCTACTTGGGTGTCAGATTCTCTTCCCACCTCACTTTACTCTGAGACCAAGAGAAGATGAATCTGATTCCAAGGGCATTTCAGCATACACGCAAGATCACTTTGAAATAAAACCATCAGCATCATGATGACAACAATAAAGGGAAACAAACTCTCTCAGGGACGGAGGCAAACTTTTACATTCAGTCGACCATTCAACCGAACTGGGGAATGATCACACTGGGCAGCAGTTCAGCAAGGCCCTCACGTATTTCCTGCATTACCTGGAAGTTTCTATCTCAATAACACTCATTCCCCAGAGTATCATGAATTCAGCCCGGATTAACCCAGCAAACATACTTTTCTCATACATACTTCATTTCATCCTCTTAACCTTACTGGTCAGTTGTTTCGAGGGACACGGCACGGCACGTGTGGGAAATGAGGCACTGAGACCTCAGAGGACTTCTCAAGATCTCAGTCTCCTGGTTCCCACCTTTAAGTCCTTCCTTTTACTTTTGTGCTACCTCAAAAAACACTGCAAATAGCCTGGGATAGTTCTAACACATTATTGACCGGGGGATTTTTGCAGAAACTGATGCCTGTGGCATTAATTTGTCTCTGATCAACAATGTGTTAAAAACTCCAGAGTAGTATGTTGTGATCTTGGATAAGTCATTTAACCTTCCTGGTTTTTTTTTTTAATGTTTTTAATTGTGGCAAAATATATATAAGGTAAAATTTACCACTTTATCCATTTTTAAGCACACAGTTCAGTGGTAATAAGTACATTCTCATTGTCATGCAGCCATCACCACCATCCATCCACAGGACTCTTTTCATTTTGCAAAACTGAAACTCTGTGCCCGTCAAATAATAACTCCCCACTGCCTCCTCCTCCCGGTCCCTGGTAACCACTATTCTAACCTTCTGTGTTTATGAGTCTGACCACTCTAGATACTTCACATAAGTGGAATCATATAGTACTTATTCTTTTGTGACTGGCTTATTTCACTTAGCACAATGTCTTCAAGTTTCACCCATGTTATATATAACACGTGACAGGATTTTCTTTCTCAAGGCTGAATATCCATTGAGCCATTTTTAAAATTTTATTAATACATATGTATGACATTTTATCTATTCATATCAAGGGAAGGCTGCAGTCCATGGGGTTGCAGAGAGTCAGACGTGACTTAGCGACTGAACACACAACACACACACTGACGGACAGTCAGGTTGCTTCTGCCTACTACCGAGGGTGAGTAATGCCGCTATGAGCATGGGTGTACAAGTACCTCCTTCTGAACTCGCTTTTTACTTTGGAGGGTGTATATATATATATCCAGAAATGGAATTGCTGGATGATGTGGTACATTTTATTTTTAATTTTTTGAGGAATTGCCGCACTGTTTTCCAAAGTGGATGCACCATTTTACATCTCCACCAGTGGTGCAAGAGTTCCAATTTTTCCACATTCTCACCAACATTTCCTCCTTGGGTTTTTAAGCTATTTACTCATCCATTGAGTAGACACTTGCACAAATCCTGCCATATACAAGATGCTGGGGCCATAGTGAGGAGCAAGACAGATTCTGCCTGCCCTGGAGAAGCCTGCGACCTGACACAGTATAGGGATGCTGAACGAACACAGGCAGGATGAGTGTTTTTTAAAAAGGAGGAGTGCGGTCAGCTGAAAGAATGAGGAGCTTATCCTAGAGGCTCTCCAGCTCCAGGTTCTGTGAATATATGAAATCTTCTTTCCTAAAGGCACTTGAGTTAGCTGGGCCACCACTGCCTAGATGTGGGATACATCTATACATTTAAAAATATGTTCATACACATTTGCATTTGTGAAAACCAAGGATCCTTTGTTGTCCTTAACCAAACCTAATACTGCATGTAGGATGAGCCAGAAAAACGGATTTAAAACATAAAATGCTGGGAACAGAGGCCACAAACTGGCAACCTGAGGGCTAGACCCATAAGATGTTGTAAAAATTTTGAGTTTGTTGCCAACATTTAAAAATCAAGACGTTTCTCACAGGACTCTGAATTTCTGGTTTCCCTGAAATAAAAACCAGAAAACCTGCCAGCCCACAGGAGTGAGCTGGGCTGAGAACAGTTTGACTCATTATAGAAAAGTCATAGCTTATCACTGCCTTGGCCTCTTGCTCCATTTTAGCCCCTGTAAGTCCTTGGTCTAGAGCTGTGCTGTCCAGGGCAGCAGCCACAAGCCACAGGAGGCTGCTGAACACAGGAAATGAAGCTAGTCTGACTCTGAGATGTGCTGCAAGTATAAAATACACACCAGCTTTCAAAAGACAGTAGGAAAAAAATGGAACATATCCCATTAATTGTTTTATATTCAACACATGTTGAAATGATAATATTTTGGATGGACAGGGTTTAAAATGTATTATTAAAATTAATTCACTTGCTTTTTTTTTAAACTTGTTTATGTGCATCCACTGGAAATTTAAAATGACATATATGGCTCACATGATATGCCTTTTCCATTACAGACTATCTCTGCTACTCTTCTCCCCAGTGGGAATGATCATTTCAACATCAACTCCTTATAATGCATAACTGTGCATTCCATTTATTAAGCAAGAAAACAATTCCAGGGTGGAAAAAACTGATTATTTAAATCAATTACAGTTCACATGAAAACCTGAAATCATGGCTCTTCTATTACTTTCAAACACATTTATTCCTCTCCACACCTCACCATTACTTTGAAACTTTATAACCACTCCAGTATTTGGCTCCTATTTTCTTTTACCTAGGGTACTTACGGTAACTTACAAGGTAAACTATTTGTATTTGTTTATGTCATTTAATTATTAAAAAAAACCAAATGTTTATTTATTTGGCTGTGCTGGGTCTTAGCTGTGGCATGTAGGATCTTCAATCTTCGTTACAACCCAGGATCTTTAGTTGCAGCATGTGGGATCAGTTCCCTGACCAGGGATGGAACCTGGGCCCCCTGCACTGGGAATGCAGAGTCTTAGACATTGGTCCACTAGGGAAGTCCCTTGTTTTTTTGTTCTTTCTCCTTTATCTCATAAATTATTTCTACAGAAGGATCATCCTATATAGGTCTTGAGGAAGTATTTGAAGCACTCTTTGTGACCCCATGAACTTCTTGAGGAAGTACTGATATTGACGATGACAAAATAGATGACTTTAAAATGAAACCTAATCCATTCATGTAAATCCTTCCCACAATTCTTGTTGTAAAGGCTAAAGACTGCTGGCTTACTAAGCATTTGCAAAGAGCCATTAATTTATGATTTTACTGGATAAATTGCTTTTTAAAAAATTTTTAATTTAATTAAATTAAATAAGTGGACTGTTACAATTAATTTCCAGCAGGTATGGGACAAAGAGACTGCAAGCGAAGACCATAAGAATCATTCTGTTTTTTTTTTCTTCCTTTTTTGGCAAAGATACCACTTAAATTGCCACTCTTTTTCTTAGCAAAGAAGATGTATTAAAATTAGTGAAGTGAAAGTGTTAGACACTCAGCAGTGTCCAGCTGTTTATGACCCCACAGACTCCTCTGTCTATGGGAGTCCCAAAAACATGAAATCATGGCTCTTCTATCACTTTCAAACACATTTATTTGTAGCCCACCACGCTCCTCTGTCCATGGAATTCTCCAGGTCAGAATACTGGAGTGGGTAGTCATTCCCTTCTCCAGGGGATTTTCCCAACCCAGGGATCAAACCCAGGTCTCCTGCATTACAGGGAGATTCTTTACCGTCTGAGCCACCAGGGAAGCCCAGAGTGTTAGTTGCTCAGTCGTGTCTGACTCTTTGTGACCCCATGAACTGTAGCCTGCCAGGCTCCTCTGTCCATGGAATTCTCTAGGCAAGAATACTGGAGAACACCAAGATCAAAATGTGTAATAAAAATGGTGTGTCAGAGCACTCATTGCTAACAGGTCCCTTGATGCCTTTAAAAATACTTTTCCCATCTCTTGGGTTATTTTTTCCCTAAAATATATAGGCTAAAATGTAGTTATGCCAATGTAGCTTCTGTCTCTGCTTCATTGCCTGCTTAATTCCATTCACTGACATTTTATAGGAGCACTAAGAATTCAGTGTATCTCGGATGACAGAGGAGCCTGGTGGGCTACAGTCCACCGGGTCACAAAGAGTTGGACACGATTGAGAGCGACTTAACACAGATGAAAGCAAGGCTTTAAAGAAATCACATTTAACATTAGTAGTGATGAAAATAGCAAGACAAGTGCCTTGCACATGGAAGCAACTATGCTGGCTCTTCCCATGCATTTCAAGAAGAGCAATGTTTATGTCTTGCTAAACAGGAGAGAGGAATACTGTAGTTACCACTAAGAACCCAAAAGCTCACTGAATTTGAAGCTGAGAAGGAAGCATTCCATTTCTTTATGAACTCAACCATCAGAACAGTCAATTATTTTCTGAAACATGAAGCTGGCAGCACAAACACACGTGATCCTTTGCTCTTGGTTTTAAAAATAAGACCTATTGACAGCTGCCTCCTCCCACCGGACACTCAGAATAGATTATACGGTTTTCTACCTTAAAGTTTTCATTCATGCCATTGTTGGCTTGCCATGTGAGAACATTTCCAGAGCGTAGGTTCAGTAAGAGTCTTCAACCACAATGCTATCAGGCAGAGGCTACTGTCGACTTAGGCTGGCTGAATGAGTCCTGCCTTTGAGTAGTAAGAAGTTCCGTGAACACACAAAATTAAGTGGAGAGCAACAGTACTCATGAGACTGGTTGGAGATATGCATGAAGTCTGGAAGAATATAAATTACTAGGATATGAGTGTTTGGAATGTATGCAAAGGAGTCTCTGTCATTCTAGGACAGCGCCAGCACACTGAAGCCCTACAGCACCACTGGAGTGCCTGGATGAAAAGGATTGCTGACTCTGATAATCAGCAGGTTGCTTGCAATAATAATGCTTAGCATACTGTTAAGCTCATGGTGCTGCTCAGAAAACAAGTCCGCCGGGGTCTTCTGCCCATGGAGTTTTCCAGGTGAGAATACCGGAGCAGGTTGCCATTTCTTACTCCAGGGGATCGAACTCGCATCTCTTGCACTGGTAGGCGGGTTCTTTACCAATGTACCAGCTGGGAAAGCCATATAATGATGATATAGAATAAATATTATATCATATATATCTTTAAGTTGGAAGCAAATTTCTAGGCTTTCCTGGTGAGCAGGTACATTTTCAGAAATAGCCATCACAATCTCAAAGATAAAACTCACATGCACCTGAATATTGGCATCTCAGAGCTTATGTTCCCACTAGGCATAGGGGTTTTTTCTCAACAAATACATTTTGATTCCATGGTAATCTGAAAATTCTGGATTTAGTTAGGGACACCTCACATTTGAACCATGGGCTCCTATGGAAATTACATCTCAAAGTTATAGTCCTAATGTCATGACAGCAGCTGGCACCTGGGTTCTAAAATGATGTCTACCCACTAAGGCCTGGGACTGAGGCCAACAATTAATTTCACATACAAAAAAAAAAAATCACTGGAAAAGCTTCCCATTGCCTTTATTTTTTAAGAAAGAAGAACTGTTACAGAGAAAACAAAAATGTATTATAATCAAGAAGCTTAGACATTATCTACCCAGAACTGAATTAAATTGAATTAACTATCTATCATACTTACAAATGATAGATAATGCTTTATGAACCTAGAGGCATTTACAACTGTCCTGTTGCTCAGGAAGGTACTTAAAAAGCAGGGAAACAATCTGAGAAAGATTTCTAGCCATCTGTGATATATCCTTAAATATAAGTGTACATACATACATGTGCATGCATACATCTGTCCACAGAACACACACACACACACTCACTCATACACATGCTTGGGTGAACTATCTCCATCTCTCTCTTTTTTAAAAAATTGAGACTTTATTTATTAATTTATTTTACTTTTATTTTTTTGGCCACAGAGAACGGCATGTGGGATCTTAGTTCTCGAATCCCCTGCAATGAAAGCACAGTCTTAACCACTGCACCACCAAGGAAGTCCCTCCCCGCCCCCCAGCCCCTATATATATACACACACACATACACATTTGCATATGTATTTGAAGGGATTATCTAACACATATGATCTATGATATATATGTGTGCACATATATTTATATGCATATATATCACAGATGGTCCTCTCTAAACAGATATACACTAGAATGTTATACATACACATGAACAGGTCTGTCCATAGGCTAACAGCATCACATTTCAGGCGCCGCTATCACACCATCGGGTTCCCAGATTCCTCTTCCACTCTGATGCACATCCGAGGGTAATGCTAGTGCTCTTTATCTGACTTAGCTTCACGTTTCCACTGCATCTCAATTCCATTTGTTACTTAATCTGCAGTCAGTCAGACTGCACTGAAGCTCAAGGTATGGGGCTACTGGGAGGTATGTGCGGGCACCCATCATGGTCATGAATTGACAGTTTACATTTAGCTTAGCAAAGATAGAGACCTCAATGCAAACAACGTATCAGACTGAATTTGGGTCCCCCTTACAAGATCATAATAAACAATTGTTTAACAGTACTTAAAAAAAATTTTTTTTGACAAGAAACTTGAAACAAAGGACTAATTCCACGCAAATGAATCTCAGATGCGGGAGCAGTAACAAACCACACGACTCAGCCTTTTCTGCACAGGCTATGTAGCATCTGCTGACCTTTCACTTGAAACCCAGAATTTCACTTAATCCTCTGAGCAGTGGATCAAAAGCCAGGCCTCAGATTAAGTAATGGCTGAATACTATTTTAAAATAGTAGGGGTGGATTCCCAAAATAGGAATTTTCCATCTATCTGGAAACAAAAAGGTCCCTGTAGATTTCCTCTATTGGCAAGGGAGAAATGAGCCTATCCTGGGGTTAAAATTGCGAGTGAGCTTTCATTCTGCCTCCATTGTAATTTTTTCTAGTATGCCACTGAAGTAGAAATTTTGAAAACTTACATAATGACTTAGTTGTGGAGTAAGAAGAAAAAAGAAAACATATCTTCATTCAAACAGAATCAGTTGGCTGTCATTTAATTAAATTCTATTAATGAATTTACTAAGCTTAACCCTGGGCTAAGACTCTCAAATCTGAACTAGAAGTTACAGACTCACATTCTTGCCCTACTATGTAAGGAACACACATTTACATCTATAATATTCAACTCGAAAAGATAACTAATGTTGCAAAATCACCACTGCCCTGGAGTATCTCAGAGGATGTGGAGTAATTAAAAAGGCAAGAGTGTGCAGGAAACATTTTCCTGCCTTTAGGTCATTAATTATGAATGTCACTTTCTCAAGCTAATTTTCATAAAAGCCTCTTTTGAACCAAATGGCTATTCCTGCCTAACATGCTCATTTCTTTCCCTCCCCTTTAACAGAAACCTTTGTTATATACTCTGTGATAATCATTATTTTCTTCCCTGGTGCTTTACTGAATTTTTAATTTTTTTCTTTGTCTTTTTTTGGTCTCAATTAAAATCAGTATTTGGCTTCTTGCAAACAATGTTAACCACTTCTAGAATCCCTTTATCCTTATCCAACAAGGGTAGATTTTTCTAGCTGAGACTTTCCTTGCCCTTAAGTCCATCTCCTGGAACTTTCTTAATGACACTGTCCTTCTCAGGATTTCCTGATAATCTTTCCAAGTGAGCTTTCAAGGCAGGTCATGTCCAAGCTTCAACTCTTTAAAAAGTTCATATTTTTGAACCCAAAGATCAAACGGAGTACCAGAATTGATAACAGCAGATATTCCATAAAAGAATCAAAACAGAGTAAAAGGAGCCCTCCCCCATGCAATATCCTACCTGGAATGCAGATGGAGCATCCGTTTCAAAAACTTCTTGGGGAGCTCCAGGTTGCAGGGTGGTGATGAACAGTAAGAGATGCTCTGGACCCTTCAACCTCACTTGCAAGTTTAGTGTAGACATAGCCTTGAAGACTCTGCTTTTTCTTGCTCCTGTTATTTTTTTAAAAGATAGATTCTACTGTTGGTCGACTGCCTACCCTTTTTATCGATCACCTGTCCTCAAATTCTATTATCCGCCCTATGTTTGCAGGTCCCTGATCCGAATGCCCAGCCCAGATCTCTTCATCCTGTGGAATCTTAACTGTTGGTTATCTCTGCAGCATCTTCTATGTGGCAGCTCATCGGTAATTCAAGTGTAACTTGACCAAGATTGTTGTCTAAAACTTAGCAGGACTTTCCCCTGGGTGGCTTAGTCTTGTCATCTGACCCGTGCCTTCCAGTATCTTTCTCTAACTCCACTCTCATTGATTTGCCCCTTCTGGCCACAAGACTCTCTTTTTCTTTTTTTAAAAATATTTATTTGGCTGCACCAGGTCTTAGTTGTGGCACACGGGATCTTTAGCTGCAGCATGCAAACTTTGAGTTGCGGCATGTGGGATCTAGCTCCCTGATCAGGGATTGAACTCAGAGCCCCCTCCAATGGGAGCACAGAGTCTTAACCACTGGACTACCAGGGAAGTCCCTGCAGAGCCTCTGGTTCAATCCTATTGAAGGTGCATTTTCATGGAAGACATGGAACATTCTTAAGTAACTTGTCTTTCTTTCTGAACCTACAGAAAAGAGAGGGGTCCCACTTTCCTGAGTGTTTAGGATCACATTAGCACCCAAGGGATATAAGTCAGAGCAATGCCCCATTAAATTGGCAGACTGAAATGTCCATTCTATCCTTTGGCTTTATTAGGTGTGTCACTGCCCATTTACACTGAAGAGAAAAGGCACTGGACTCTGCAGAAGGCATGAGACAGCATGTGCCTCACACTCTTCATTTGACATTTACCACTGCAACTGATGGGGCTCCCCAAGTGGCATGAGTGGTAAAGAACCCACCTGCCAGTGCAGGAGATGGAGGAGTCGTAAAAGATGCGGGTTTCACCCCTGGGTTGGGAAGATTCCCTGGAGGAGGGCAAGGCAACCCACTCCAGTATTCTTGCCTGGAGAATCCCATGGACAGAGGAGCCTGGCAGGCTATGATCGCTGCAGTTGCAAAGAGTCAGACACGACTGAAGTGACTTAGCATCCACGCAGGCACTATAACTGAAGCTACCAAGTAATATCCTACTGCACAGTGCAACTTGACTTCCCCTCAGCTTTACTGAGACATAACTGACATATAACACTAGGCAAGGCAGCACGTATAGCGGAATGATTTGATATAAGAAGATATTACAAAATGATCACCACAGTTGGTTTGGTTAACGTCTATCACTTCACATAGTTACACATTCTTTTCCTTTGTGTTGAGAATTTAAGATCTACTCTATTAGTAAGGATATAATATACTATTGTTAACTCTAGTCACC
Source organism: Cervus elaphus (assembly GCF_910594005.1). Lineage (NCBI taxonomy): Eukaryota > Metazoa > Chordata > Mammalia > Artiodactyla > Cervidae > Cervus > Cervus elaphus. The sequence continues at coordinate 29,450,265 of NC_057844.1, forward strand.
ATGCTGTACATTACACTCCCAGCACTTGTATATCTTATAATTGGAGCTTTGTACCTTTGGGCCACCTTCCCCCATTCCCCCTAACCCTTAACCCCTAACACAATGGAACTTTTTTCCTGTTAATTATTTATTTATTTATCTGGCTGCACCAAGTCTTCATTGCAGCACACAGGATCTTCGATCTCCACTGCAGCATGCAAACTCTTAGGTGTGGAATGTGGGATCTAGTTCTCTGACCCGGGATGGAGCCCAGGCCCCCTGCACTGGGAGCAAGGAGTCTTAGCCACTGGACCACCAGGGAGGTCCCCACAATGCAACTTAAAACAGACATGGTTTAAATCCCTTGGCTATTATATTCCCCAAAAGGCAGTACCCACCCACAAAATCAAGTAAGCCAAGGGCCCTGACATCTCTAGAAGGAGCTTGGCAGGACCAAAATTGGCAGAATATGGACAAACTTTGGACATTATGGCCTTTAATGGTGCAAATATGCCCATTTTTACTGAAACTGGGAGAGAAGTCCTTTGAAGACATTGTGATATTCTAGGAAGGTTCTGAGGAAGTGGATGGAACAGGTTTTCTGAGTGTGAACCTAGATAGATCAAGAGTGGGTTGGCAAACTAAAAAAATAAGGAAAATAAGTAAATGACCAACTGATAGAAACCTCATTCTTACATCCTGAGTAGTGAATTCACTTTGAACTTGTCATGAGAACTGAATTCACTTTATTTATTTATTTTTTCCATAACTGCATAAACTATTTATTAACACAACGCCCACACATTATTTCTTCTTGGACACACCCACAGTGCAACCACGGCGGCCTGTGGTCTTGGTGTGCTGGCCTCGGATGCGAAGTCCCCGGAAGTGGCGCAGCCCTCTGTGGGCCCGAATCTTCTTCAGTCGTTCCAGGTCTTCACGGAGTTTGTTGTCTAGACCGTTGGCCAGGACCTGGCTGTATTTTCCGTCCTTCACGTCCTTCTGTCTATTTAAGAACCAGTCTGGGATCTTGTCTGGCGTGGATTCTGCATAATGGTGATCACACGTTCTACCTCATCCTCGGTGAGCTCTCCTGCCCTCTTGACGAGGTCGATGTCTGCTTTCCTTAACACCACATGAGCATATCTTCGCCCCATACCCTTAATTGCAGTGAAGGCAAAGGCAATTTTCCGCCGCCCATCGATGTTGGTGTTGAGTACTCGCCAGATGTGCTGGAACTTCTCAGGGATTACTAGAGACAGGGTGGCGGCCCCAGCGGCAGCATGTAGGCCTCCAGTGGAAGCCTGAATTCACCTTATATTCTCTATATCCTTATGGAAATCTTTAAGTGCAGTCAGGATCTTAGAATTCATTTATTCCAAGACTCTTATTTTACAGGCAAGGAAAAAAGCAAACAAACAAACACACTGGGAAACTCCCTTGCCAGAACCACAAAGCCAGGTGGGAACAGCAGTGAGATCAGAATTCAAGGAATCTGTCCCCTTCTTAAGATCTGTCCATGTCCTGGTAACTACCTCCTTTTCCTCTCTCACTTATGACATTGCTGCTCTTTCCACTTCAAGTTTGAAATCATCAAGCTCGTGTAGTTGAATCTTCTGTTATTGTTCAGTCGCTCAGTCATGTCCAATTCTCTGCGACCCGGCTTCCCTGACCTTCACTGTCTCCCAGAGTTTGCTCAAACTCATGTCCACTGAGGTAATGATGCCATCCAACCATCTCATCCTCTGTTGCCCCTTCTCCTCCTGCCCTGAGTCTTTCCCAGCATCAGGGTCTTAGTGTTTTGTGTTGTTCTTTCTTTCATCTTGTTTGTTTTTATATCTGGCAAAGTTCCTGATTAAGGAGACAGGTGGCTGGGCAAACACAGATACCTGGTGTGGCTTGGAAAGAGTGCTGTGATGCCTTTTAGTTTATTCTGAGGTCTTACCTTGAGGATCCACAGGTTACGGGGGTGCTGTTATTGTTATTGTTTCATTTCTTGGTTCCTGAACTCCTGACACCATTTTCTGTCCTCCGCATGTACCCCTGACACTGCCATCCTGGGATTTCCTTGCTCAAATACAGTTTGAGGAGACGGGTCTTTTCATTACTTTGATCATGTTACACACAATAATTCTGCATTGATTTAATCATCTTGGTTTCCTGATCCCAATCTGGAATCATCTCTTCAGTGCATGACTAACTCTCCCGATTTTTCTCACCAAGGCTCCCCTCACTTCTCCTTCAACATTATTATTACTGAGCCCAGGAGGGTCACATAGAAGGTTAATGTCCCCTTGTTTCCCCCAGATGGGAGGCTGAGCTTCCCGCTAAATCTCCACCACCTACTAAATCATTTTTCATTTCATTCAGTCACTTGAATTCTTTATCATAATATTTCTCCTTTTGCATTCAATTGACCTTCTCATTTTTAGGGTCAAGGTGAACGAAGCATTTATTCTTTGCTTGTGAATCATCTATTCAAAATCATACACCTTCTCAAAGTTTCTCTTCCTATTATTTACCATTGTTAACTTTCTGTGGTTACATCTGCATCGAGTTTTTGCTTTGCTGGTGATGTTGACCATCTGGGTAGGGGTTTATCTTTCATTCGCTTGCTTCACCACCTCCTGCATATTTTATATAAGATAAACATATTCTCAACCTCCACAGACAGGCACATAGCTTCTAAGCCATCCCTATAGGAACAGGAATGGTGTATAGATACGCTGGGGGCTGGGACATGACCTCAGTTCAGATGCGCTCATGTGTATACAGGGCTGGGCTAGATCTGGCGAGCTGGGTGGCTTCCTGATCCACCTTCTTGCTGTCCTGTCTTGGTGGACAGCCCAGCTCCTGGGTGTGGGGCTCCGCCTGCAGAAGGTCCTTGGTTAACATGTGATGGTACTACAGGTAGTAACATGCTAACATGAGGTCCCTAACAGCACCAAAGCGTTGACTGACCATGCCCCGCTTTAAGCCACCACTGAAGCATGTCTGTGTTTCTACTAGAGTGTTCCTAACACTTGTAATCGCATCTGTTTCCCCATCCACGTTCAAGCCCGGTGAGTGTCTGATTCATATTTGGATCCTCACAGCTGGGGCTTACCAAGCGCTTAAAGAATAAGACTTCTACGTTCCTGAAATGACTCCCTCACTCTCAACCCTGGACCCAAATGCCCAATTTTCCTTCAGTAATATTAACTTTATGAGCAAATACACAGCATGACAAACTATTAGGGAAATCAGAACCATGCAGGGATTACATTTTTCACAGGTGAAACGTACTTTAGAAGATTTATACTATATACCAAGTATGATTAGAGGATATTTGAAGCATGTTGCAAGTTGAGCAGTTGACTTGGGAAGGGGAGGTAAGAAGGCCTGTAAACCAAAGCAGTAATCCCTCTCTCTACCTCTGGTAAACGGGCCAACCAACCACAGGCATGTGGATCAGCACTGAGAGATCCACACCTATGCCTGGAGTCTTGTGTGATCCATTGGTCCTGAATCCCTACTGTAGCCCTTCAACTGCTCCATTGAGACCGAACGCTTAGAGAAAAGCCAGACTACAGAAATGGCAACAAAAAGCTTAGGCGAGGTGGTAAGGAAGGGAAAAGCCACGAATTAGGCTGCTTGGTCAAGGGGAAAATCCAAAACGAGTGTCAACATCTGGACTTTGTTTAGACTGCGGGAAACTAGTATTTGTTTAGGAAAAGTGAGTTTTCGCACTCATTGTCTGCCCCAGCTCCCCCTCCCCCATCACCAAAGTGACATTTTGCGTCCTGTCTTCCGTCTACCGTTCTAGGAACTTGATCTACCCAGCTGCACTCTTTAGATGCTGGAGGCTGCTCTTTCATCCCCAGGTCAGCATTTGATCTTCTAGGTGTGATGTGAATGTTTGCTGAATAAACAAAGGTTGACTAGGTGCCATGAGAAACAGCAAACACTTCAACAGCACTTCCTAACTTGCCAGATTTATAAATATTAACTCATTTAATCCTCCATAATACAGACACTGCTCTTTTTCTCCATTTATGGATGAAGAAGTGAAGCAGACAGGTTAAAGCACCAGCTCTTGGTCACATAACTCAAGCAATCTGGTTCTGGGGTCTATGTTCCTATGTTGCTTCTTGTTTTACATATTTTACATAAAAATAATGATTTTTTAAATGAAATATTAATTGCATGTTAGATGAAAAAGGATGTCAGTCAACACCATACAAATTGTATTCTGACCACAAAACACATAAATTTGAAAATTAACAATAAAAATCATATTAAATCTTCCATCATGGCGGGGTATCAGGAAAAGTTTTCAATTAGCAATAATTGCACCCCGGATAAACCTCATTGGCTACGATACTGTCACTGCACAAAGCTAAAAATGATGACTCTTTAAAACAAAATGATTCCCTTTCTCCCCCCGCACCAAATAAAGGTGTCACTGTGGATGATGAAGAAAACTACTCAAATACTAAATAAAAGTAATAGGGCTTTATAGAATTTCTATGATAATATCTGAAAAATATATTGATGACAGCCTTGAAATAGCTCAATTATCTTCTCTGCTCCTTGGAAGAACCTGTAGACTTGCTGTTTGTACTTTTTAAAAATTAGATTTTACTTTTTTCTTTTTAGTGTCAAGACTCTACATTTTGAAATGCTATTTAAAATGTTTAAATATTTGTATTATTTGCCTTATCATTAATTTGCACACAAAATATATCATAAATATAGCTTTGAAATATTTAGGATACTTAATAGCATGAGCTATGAGTTTACATTTAATGTCATATTTTGGGGAGAATCATACAAACATATTCATTTCTTTCGTCTAATTACAGAAATTTTAAGTACATTCATTATTTTTTTAGAAAATTTATTTTTCCTAAGCATAAAGAAATAAACTATCTCTTGATCACTATCTAAAATCTAATTGAAAAATAATATCTCCATATTTCAAAAAAGTTTTAAATAGTGTGATGATGCTTAAGCTTTCCCAACCAAGACCAAGATCTACAGTAAGAAATATATATTATAATCCAGCACCAACATAGGTGTACATATCTATATGTGTATAAAAAATTTGTTTTGTGAAATGTTTAACCTCATAGCATATGACACACCGATGTTTCTAGTTTATTCCACTTAATTTTTTTTGATAGTTGATTTTGGGCTTCTCTGGTGGCTGAGACAGTAAGGAATCTGCCTATAGTGCAGGAGACCCGGGTTTGATTCCTGGGTCAGGAAGATCCCCTGGAGAAGGAAATGGCAACCCATTCCAGTACTCTTGTCTGGGAAATCCCATGGACAGAGGAGCTTGGCGGGCTACAGTCCATGGAGTCACAAAGAGTCAACACGACTGAGGGACTAAGAGTTTGAATCACTAAGTCGATTTTCTGATCCACTGATCGGTCATTAACAGCTCATGATCTGCAGTTTTTTGAGACTAAAGAAGCAGATTCTGGAGTTCACTAACTTTCTCCCTTCGATCCTGGCAACAGCAGGTGACTTAAGAGAAGTTTCCTGGACATAAGGAGGGCAGGAGTCCATAAGAATTGTCGCCTCAGGCAGCCAGGAAAGGCACCAAGTCAGTGTGGTGTGCACTTACCCCATTTTCTAAGGACAGTGGCCTCCTGATTAATTACTTTGCAAATTACTCATTAAAACTTGGCTTTGCAAAGTTAGCCCTTGGTCCAGTTATTGCTGCCAGATTTCCTGTTTACACTGAGCTCAGTGTATTAGGTTATTGTCCCCACTGGGAAGTGCTTTAGACAAGGAAAAAGAGTGAATCAAAGCAAGAAACCAGACTCCCAGCATCATTTTATGGCACACCCTGACAAAGAATGAGTGAACAATAAAGAACTGTAGGGAAGTCTTAAAGACTGCTGCAGACATGAGCTGACTGAGATATTTCTATAGCAAATGTCCAAAGTTTGATAGAGTGTGATGAATCTGCACTCCTTTCTCCTGGCAGTCACTGACAGCAGGGCCCACCAGTAACTTCAACTATCACCTAAAGAGGTTTCACGATTTTCTGTATTTTCTAATTTCCTACATCCCTAAACTAAGAGGCATGGTAAAACCTTCTTGTGAGTAAGCTGATACACATTTTGTCCTGGTGTAATCACTGATCATAGCAAACACCCTCTTCCAACAACACAAGAGAAGACTCTATACATGGACATCACCAACAACACAAGAGAAGACTCTATACATGGACATCACCAGATGGTCAATACTGAAATCAGATTGATTATACTCTTTGCAGCCAAAGACGGACAAGCTCTATACAGTCAGCAAAAACAAGACCGGGAGCTGACTGTGGTTCTGATCATGAACTCCTTATTGTCAAATTCAGACTTAAATTGAAGAAAGTAGGGAAAACCACTAGACCACTCAGGTATGAGCTAAATCAAATACCTTACGATTATGCAATGGAAGTGACAAATAGATTCAAGGGATTAGATCTGATAGACTGAGTGCCTGAAGAACTATGGACAGAGGTTTGTGACATTGTACAGGAGACAGGGATCAAGACCATCCCCAAGAAAAAGAAAGGCAAAATGATTTTCTGAGGAAGCCTTACAAATAGTTATGAAAAGAAGAGAAGCAAAAGGCATAGGAGAAAAGGAAAGATATCCCCATTTGAATGCAGAGTTCCAAAGAATAGCAAGGAGAGATAAGAAAGCCTTCCTCAGTGATCAGTGCAAAGAAATAGAGGAAAATAACAGAATGGGAAAGACTAGACATCTCTTCAAGAAAATTAGAACTACCAAGGGAACATTTCATGCAAACATGGGCACAATAAAAGACAGAAATGGTATGGACCTAACAGAAGTAGAAGATATTAAGAAGAGGTGGCAAGAATACACAGAAGAACTATACAAAAAGATCTTCATGACCCAGATAATCAAGATGGTGTGATCACTCACCTAGAGTCAGACATCCTGGAATGCGAAGTCAAGTGGGCCTTAGGAAGCATCATTATGCACAAAACTAGTGGAGGTGATGGAATTCCTGCTGAGCTATTTCAAAACCTAAAAGCTGATGCTGTGGAAGTGCTGCAGTCAATATGTCAACTAATTTGGAAAACTCAGCAGTGGCCACAGGACTAGAAGAAAGGCAATCTCAAAGAAAGGCAATGCCAAAGAATGCTCAAACTTACCACTCAACTGCACTCATCTCACACACTAGTAAAGTAATGCTCAAAATTCTCCAAGCCAGACTTCAACAGTGCATGAATTGTGAACTTCCAGATGTTCAAGCTGGACTTAGAAAAGGCAGGGGAACCAGAGATCAAATTGCCAACATCCGTTGGATCATCAAAAAAGCAAGAGAGTTCCAGCAAAACATCTACTTCTGCTTTATTGACTATGCCAAAGCCCTTGACTCTGTGGATCACAACAAACTGTGGAAAATTCTTCAAGAGTTGGAAATACCAGACCACCTGACCTGCCTCCTTAGAAATCTGTATGCAGGTCAAGAAGCAACAGTTAGAACTGGACATGGAACAACAGACTGGTTCCAAATCAGGAAAGGAGTATGTCAAGGCTGTATATTGTCACCCTGCTTATTTAACTTATATGCGGAGCACATCATGAGAAATGCTGGGCTGGATGAAGCACAAGCTGGAATCAAGATTGCTGGGAGAAATATCAACAACCTCAGATACACAGATGACACCACCTTATGGCAGAAAGCGAAGAACTAAAGAGCCTCTTGATGAAAGTGAAAGAGGAAAATGAAAAAAAAAAAAAAAAAAGAAAGAGGAGAATGAAAAATTTGGCTTAAAACTCAACATTCAGAAAACTAAGATTATGGCATCTTGTCCCATCACTTCATGGCAAATAGATGGGGAAACAGTGGAAACAGTGACAGACTTTATTTTTTGGCTCCAAAATCACTGCAGATGGTGACTGCAGCCATGAAAATAAAAGACACTTGCTCCTTGGAAGAAAAGTTATGACCAACCTAGACAGTTTATTAAAAAGCAGAGACATTACTCTGCCAACAAAGGTCCGTCTAGTCAAAGTTATGGTTTTCCCAGTAGTCTTGTATGGATGTGAGAGTTGGACTATAAAGTAAGCTGAGCACTGAAGAATTGATGCTTTTGAACTGTGGTGTTGGAGAAGACTCTTGAGAGTCCCTTGGACTGCAAGGAGATCCAACCAGTCCATCCTAAAGGAAATCAGTCCTGAATAGTCATTGGAAGGACTGACACTGAAGCTGAAACTCTAGTACTTTGGCCACCTGATGGGAAGATCTGACTAATTTGAAAAGACTCTGATGCTGGAAAAGTTTGAAGGGAGGAGGAGAAGGGGATCACAGAGGATGAGATGGTTGGATGGCATCACCAACTCAATGGACATGAGTTTGAGTAAACTCTGGGAGTTGGTGATGAACAGGGAGGTCTGGCATGCTGCAGTCCATGGGGTCACAAAGAGCCAGATAGGACTGAGTGACTGAACTGAATTGAACTGAATCATGTTTCTGCCCCAAATCCTGTGCATACAGATACCTGCTTCAATTAAAGTGGCTACTGCAGACTCACTTATTTTCTTGATTTCAGAGTTGACAAAAGTGGCAATCAAAAACCCAATTCTTAGTTTTGACATTTCCCTATTGTTTTTCTATTTTATATCTCATTTAGTTTGTTACTTCCTTCCATCTGCTAAATTTGGGCTTAGTTTGTTCTTATTTTTCTAGCTCCTTGAGGTGTAATCTTTGAGATATTTCTCATTTTTTCATCTAAACATTTATTGCAATGCACTTCCCTCTTCTATTTTTGTCTCATCCCGTAAGTTTTGAAAGTTTTTGTTTTCATTTTCATTTGTTCTAGAGGTATCTTTTAATGTCCTTTTTTATTTCTTCTTTGACCTAATGGTTATTCAAGAGCAGGCTGTTTAATTTCCACATACTTGTGAATTTTTCAGTTAGTTTTTGAAAAGATAAGCAAAACTGACAAATTCCTACTAAGATAAAAAGACTCAAGTAAATCAGAAATGAAAGAAGAATCATTACAACTGACACTACAGAAATTAGAAGGATCATAAGAGACTACTATGAACAACAATACACCAACAAACTGGATAGCCAAGAACAAATGGATAAATTCCTAGAAACATACAGCCTACCAAGACTAAATCATGAAAAAATAGAAAGTATGAGCAGATCTATAAGTGTAGAGATGAATCAATAATCAAAATCTTCCAAAAAAGGAAAGCACAAAAATACCTGGCTTCATGGTGAATCCTACCAAATAAAGAAAAATCAGTGCCAATCCTTCTCAAACTCTTTCAAAACATGGAAGAAGAGTGAACACCTTCAAACATTTCATGAGGCCTGATACCAAAACCAGAAAAAGACACAACAAGAAACGAAAACTATAGTCAGGGGACTTCCTTGGTGGTCCAGTAGTTAAGACTAACCAATATAGGGCCTATGGGTTCAATCCCTGATTGGGGAGCTGAAATCCCATTGGCCCCACAGCCAAAACACCAACACATAAAACAGAAGCAGTAGTATAACAAATTCAATAAAGATTTTTTAAAAAAATGATCAAAAAAAGAAAACTATAGCCAATATATCTGATGAATATAGATGCAAAGTTCCTGATCAAAATACTAGCAAACTGAAGTCAACAGCACATGAGAAGGATTATATACCACAACCAAGTGAGATTTATCCTTAGGGTAGAAGAATGTCTCATATATGAAAATCAGTTAATATCATATTCCACATTATTGGAATAAAGGATAAAAATCACACGATCATCTCAATACATACAGAAAAAGCATCTGACAAAATCTAACAGCTTTTCATAATAAAAATTCAAAACAAACTAGAAACAGAAGGAAATTACTTCAACATAATAAAAATTATGAAAAACCCACAGGAAACATTATACTTAATGGTGAAAAACTGAAAGCTTTTCCTCTAAGATCAAACCAAACATCTTCAAGGAAAGGAAACAATCAACAGAACAAAAGGGCAACTTATGGAATGGGAAAAAATATTTGCAAACCATACATCTGACAAGGAGCTCATCTCCAAAATATATAAGGAACTCCTACAACTCTGAAAAAAAAAAATGGGCTAAGGACTTAAATAGACATTTTTCCAAAGAAGACATACTGATGGTGGAGCCATATATAAAAAATGTTCAATGTTACTAATCATCAGGGAAATGCAAATCAAAATCACAATGAGACATCACATTATGCCTGTCAGGATGGTTATTATATATGGAAAAACAAACAAACAAGAAACAAGAAGTGATGGCAAGGATGTGGAGAAATTGGAACCCTTGCATTCTGTTGGTGGGAACGCAAAATGGTACAACTGCTACAGAAAACAGTATGGAGCTTTCTCAAAAAATTAGACGTAAAACTACCATAAGATTCAGCAATCCCATTTCTGGGTATGTATCCAAAATAATTGAAATCAGAATCTTAAAAATATATTAGCACTCCCTTGTTCACTGTATCTCTACTCACAGTAGCCAAATGTGGAAACAACCTACGCGTCCCTTGACAGATAGATGAATGAAGAACATGTGGTAGAAACAGACAATGGAATACTATTTACCTTTTAAAAAGAAGGGAATTTTGCAACATGTGACCACACATGGATGAACCTTGAGGATATTATGCTAAATGAAATAAGCCAATCACAGAAGAATAAATACAGCATGATTCCACAGACATGAGATACCTAATAAAACAGTCAAATTCCTAGAATCAAAGATTGGAAAAATGGGAAGTTACTAGTCAACTGACATTAACAGTTCAGTTAAGAAAGATAAATAAGTTCTAAAGATCTTCTGTAAAACACTGTACCTAAAGTCAACAACACTGGAGTGTACACTTAAGAGTTTTGTTAAAAGAGTAGCTTTCCTGGCTTCCCTGATTGTCTGCTGGTTAAAAATCCACCTGCCAACGCAGGGGCCACAGGTTCTATCTCTGTTCTGGGACGATTCCACGTGCCAAGTGGCAACTAAGCCTGTGCACCACAAGTACTGAGGCCACTGCAATGAGAAGCCTGTGCATGGCAACTAGAGAGTAGCTACAAATAATAAAATCAAAACAGTCTTTTTTTAAAAAAGACTGGCTCTCATGTTAAATGCTCTACCCACAGTTTACAAAAACAAGTAGACCTATATTAAATTTAGTTGAAACTTAAATCATAGGTCCTTTTGTCATTTTGTGTCCATATATATATTTGAAGACACTTCGGAACAATTTTATTACATTTCATGTGATTTCATGAATTCCACATGCGCTATGGAAGTAATAACGCTATTTTTTCTTGGCACGTTTTGATGCATTTAAAGTTTTAGTGGTATTCGTAAAAACTTTGAGCTTTTTCTTTAAGCGTAGTTGTATAGAAGAAATCTTTTATAGTCATTAGAATGAAAATAGGCTTTGATTATATTAGGGTTAAAGTTGCGTCTGAATTAAAATGTTGGATTCAGTGAGACAGCATAGGAGTTATAAAAAGTTTGGAAATGTTTTCTCCTCATTTGTACTATTTGAAGTAAATTGAGTTTCTCTGAAAAAAAAAAAAAAAAACAAGTAGAACTACTATTAGCAAAATTTTCCTGGGCAGGATGAGATGCAAATGAACTAGTTTTCTCTCTTCCTTCCCACTACCCTCTAGGAGATTATGGACAAACTCTTTGCCTGTCATGTAGTTTGCTGTCAAGAGGTCTCCCGTTATACACAGGAGACTCATCTCCACCTCAGATGAAGCACAGCCTCTCCACTGATGCCAAATAGCCTTTTCTAAACTATGACAGGGGCAAGTACACAACGAGGGTGGTTCAGCATTAGGATGTCTGCCCTAGCATCAGCCATTAAAACCAAGAGTCAATACTAAGAGGGACCCAGCTCTGGTCCTCTGCACGTGTATTCAGTCACTTTAGTTGTGTCCGACTCTGTGATCCTATGGAGCCCACCAGGCTCCTCTGTCCATGGGATTCTCCAGGCAAGAATACTGCAGTGTGCTGCAATGCCCTCCTCCAGGGCATCTTCCCAACCCAAGGGTCAAACTCTTGTCTTCTGCATCTCCTGCATTGGCAGGTGCATTCTTTTAACCCCTGAGCCACAAGCTCTGGTCCTACATCATATCAAAACCACCAGGAAAGCTTTGACCTTTTGTATGTCTAACAAAATCAGCCCTGCTTCAGGGCTTCCTTTCCCTCCTGATTGGTTCTCTAAGAAAAGCACTTTGAACCTCACACAATTGAGCACTGAATTTTCCATAGTTTAGTTGGTTCCTTGTCTCTCTCATGTTCATCTCCTCTTTTCAATGGCCTTTGAGTTATTTATAGACTGAAATTCTGTCCTTCATTTTTCTTGCACAGTCTTCGCCTCCCTCACGCAAGGACACCCACCTGACGTCTCTGGTCTGAGCAGATGATTTCTGGGCCTACCTGGTGGGTGCAAGTGGAAAGGTGAGTGGACTCTAGGATGGGAGTAGCTTCTGAGAGTGTCTGGGGAAGCTGGCACTCCTCTAGTATCACCTATCAGCATAAAGACTGTCTTTGATCCAGTGTAAAATCTGAGAAAGCAGTGGTCCCCGACACTGTAATAGTAAGTTCATGCTCCAGGCCACAGTATGCTCATGTGAATGTCCCCAGTAAAGATTATTTGAAAGAGATGATACGCTATGGTCCTTTAAAATTGTTTCTAGTAAATAGTATATTATTTTGCACCAGTTAATTTCTAAATACCTTAGATATGAGGTAGGTCTAAACAGAAAACCAACTTTACATCTCTTGAAAGCCTTGTAATCCACATCTTTGTGCATAGGAAATCACACTAGATATCTTTCAGACATTTAGGGTAGAAGTATTTGCTTGTCATATGGGTTTAAAATGCAACACATTTCTGTGGACAGAAAAGTTATCATACAAATACTATAGGGAAGCCTTCTGGTACTTAATGTCCCAAAATATCGTTAATTACTATAAAAATGGAATATACTCCAAATGGTAAATTTGTTGAATCATTTCCTTTTATGCTCTCTGCCACTCACATATAAATAAAATTTCTTCACTGACCAAGAGAACAATAAACCAAACAAATATAGGACAAGTGGGGGTGGAGAAAATAAATCTGACATTTTTCCTAGTGCCTGGGTTTGACTATTTATTATATTTCTAATTATAGAGCATGGACAGGGCTGTTTTAGGCTGGAATGCAAAATTTGTGAGAAGAGATCATTTCCGGCACAGAGTCAGAGTATTTCCTAAAGTATCATTAATCTTTCTTTGGTTTCCCCCCCTCCCCCCATCAAGACATACAACACAGATGTTTTTTAGTTTAATGATACTAGTTTCCAGGTAATCAAATTAGAAATGCAGAACATGGCCTGATGTTGATAAGCCAGTATGGTCTAGCTGATTACATCTTCCTCAGGTAATTTCTCAGAGTCATTAGGATGCTACTTAAACATACCTACACACACTCCAAAATTGTTCTTCGAGATTCATCTCCCCATCACTGCCAACCTCATTAAGACATTCTAATCAAAAGCCATATGCAGTGAAATCCCCATCCCCTACCACTTCAGCAGATAAAGGGAATTTAATGCCTTTCCCTGACCAATAAGGATGCTGCTGCTGGAGTGGTCACATAACTCACGTTCCCGCTCTGACCTATTGACTTCTCACTTCATCTAAGTAGCTCACCTAGATACGCAGGCTCCCCACCAGACCAGTTAAATGGCATTGCGTGGCTGTTGCTTAGTCGCTAAGTCCTGTCTGACTCTTTGCAACCCCATGGACTGTAGTCCCCCAGGCTCCTCTGTCCCTGGGATTTCCCAGGGAAGAACACTGGAGTAGGTTGCCATTTCCTTCTCCAGGGGATCTCCCTGACCCAGGCATCAAACCCCGTGTCTCCTACATTGGCAGGTGGGTTCTTCCCTGCTGAGCCACCAGGGAAGCCAATGGCATTGTGATGAGGGTCTGATTTTCAAACCTAAGATGGAAACAGACGATTTATTGATAGAACCATCCTGTGAATTTCACTAATGAAGAAGAGCAACTAAGTATTTCTGGTCCTGGATGGCTTGGGGGCCTAAATTATCTGGTTTACACCTGCAGAGTAATCAGGTGTGTTGATCAGCTGCCATATCTCCAGGCGACTGGCATTTGTGAAGGGAAAAAAAGACTAAACAACTCTAGTCTGGAACTTAAAGGGGGAAAAAAAAATTAAATGCTGCTCCAGGACAAAAGGAGACACTGCTGTGGTAACCAGACTTTTCTATATAACAAGTATATTTCTGCCTAATTCCATAGCATCTAGTTATGCTATTAACAGCCACTGCCACCACGACTATATAGACGTTTAAAGCAAGCAAACTGTACATATTTACATCTACTGTCTCAATGTATCTACTCGCAATGCTGAAAAAAGCATTGTGAAATAAATACATATTGGAAGAGGCATATGAAATATGGAGATACTGTCTCCATTCCACGAAAGAATTCACTGAAAATAAATAAAAATTACTTATTGATTGTTAAGCATGTACTGGAAAAAATTCTTTTGTAGGGCTATATACATAGAAACCAAGTCATCAAACCACTTAGTGTGCAACCAATAACTTAAATCTGAGAGAAACACAACTCTAAATATATTTAAATCTCTCTATACTTACTAAGGGACTTCCCTGGTGGCTCAGAGGGTAAAGCGTCTGCCTTCAATGCAGGAGACCTGGGTTTGATCCCTGGGTGGGGAAGATCCCCTGGAGAAGGAAATGGCAACCCACTCCAGTATTCTTGATGGAAAACCCCATGGATGGAGAAGCCTGGTGGGCTACAGTCCATGGAGTCACAAAGAGTCGGACACGACTGAGTGACTTCACTTTATACTTACTAAAGCCTTCCCTAATAGCTCAGTTGGTAAAGAATCTGCCTGCAATGCAGGAGACCCCAGTTCGATTCCTGGGTTGGAAAGATACCCTGGAGAAGGAATAGGCTATCCACTCCAGTATTCTTGGACTTCCCTTGTGGCTCAGTTGGTAGAAAATCCACCTGCAATTCGTGAGACCTGGGTCCAATCCCTGGATTGGGAAGATCCCCTGGAGAAGGGAAAGGCTACCCACTCCAGTATTCTGGCCTGGAGAATTCCATGGACTGTATATTCCACGGGGTTGCAAAGAGTTGGACATGACTGAGTGACTCTCACTCACTTCACTTCTCACTTCATACTTACTAAAAAGTTACACAGTCATGCATAGTGATGATGTGAGCTCTTCAAAATTCCCATTTACTTTCCCCTTAGGTCCTTATTATTTGCATTATCATTTGTGTTCTTTACCCTACAACATGTGAACACATGTGTGCAAGGTCATGTCAGTCAAGTCTGACTCTTTGTGCCCCTATGAACTGTAGCCTGCCAGGGCTCCTCTGTCCATGGGATTCTCCAGGCAAGAATACTGGGGTGGGTTGCCATTTCCTTCTCCAGGTGATCTTCCCGACCCAGGGATCAAACTCGCATCTCTTAAGTCTCCTGCATTGGCAGACGGGTTCTTTACCACTAGCGCCACCTGGGAAGCCCTTGCAACACATACAACATAAATTAAGCCAAAATTTCTGGTCAAGGTAGAATTAGGAGACTGACTTCAGATGAAGCTAGATACAGGGCTTTGGACTTACAGTTTCTAAAGAGCTCAAAATTTTAATTTTACCAATGTCACAATAATGAACTAGAAGCTATTCTTTAACCCAAATCCATTTTGAGAATAATTAAAGCCAATGAGTGTCATTACCCTGAACTACATGTTGTCAACACTAACTCTCTTAGTATTTTATCTATTTATTTGGCTGCTCGGGCTGTTAGTTGCCACACATGAGATCTTCATTGAGGCATATGGGACCTAGTTCCCTGACCAGGGATCAAACCCAGGTCCCCTGCATTGGGAGCTGGGAGTCTTAACCACTGGGCTGACAATGAAGTCCCTCTCTATTTTTAAAAGAACAGAACTTGCAAAGTACTCTCTCTAGCATAAGAAAGGTGTGGAGCCATCCAGGTAACAGATGTACATTAAATACTCCAACAGGAATGGGAAGATCATTTCCTCCCTAAGGATCTGTGGAGGAAACGGTTCCACAAAATCACAGCAGGGAAGAAATACAAAGTAACTTGGCTCAATGGACAAATGACCTCACATTCCTAGTTTTACAGCTGCACGAGGTACATCCACACCCAAGACATTCAGAAAAGGGAAAGTTAACTTCAACACTGTTTCGGAAGACAGTGTCTTCCTTTAATTAATAGATTCCAAAAAAGGTTAGCTTATGTTATGTGAAAAACTAACATATTTGGAATGCATTGCCCTGTGTGTACGTGCTAAGTTGCATCCGACTCTTTTTGACTCCATGGACTGTAGCCCGCCAGGCTCCTCTGTCCATGGGATTCTCCAAGCAAGAATACATGAGTGGGTAGCCATTTCCTCCTCCAGCGGATCTTCCAGACCCGGGGATCGAACCCACATCTCTTGCATTGGCAGGCAGATTCTTTACCACTGAGCCACCTGGGAAGCCCTGTTGTTACTGCTGTTTAGTAGCTCAGCCATGTCTGACTCTTAGGGACCCCATGGACTGCAGCACACCAGGCTTCCCTGTCCTTCACTATTTCCTGGAGTTTGCTCAAACTCATGTCCATTGAGTTGACGATGCCATCCAACTGTGGTCCTCTGTCGTCTTATGTCATCCCCTTCTTCTCTTGCCCTCAATCTTCCCCAGCATCAGGGTTTTTCCCAATGAGTTGGCTCTTCCCATCAGGTGGCCAAAGTATTGGAGCTTCAGCTTCAGCATCAGTCCTTCCAATGAATATCCAGGGTTGATTTTCTTTAGGATTGACTGGTCCGAGTCCCATTCCAAGGACTGTCAACGAGTCTTCTCCAGTATTATCGTTGGAAAGCATCAGTTGGCGCTCAGCCTTCTTTACGATCCAACTCTCACATCTGTACATGACTACTGGAAAAACTGTAGCTTTAACTATACGGACCTTTGTCGGCAAAGCCCTGTAATGACAGATAAGTGAGGCTTTGTTGTGCTTGTGAAATCTTGAGTGACCAACTTTGCATAAGCCGTCCAAACAGCACACTAAGCTCCTGCTGCTGCCACAGGCAGTGTCCTCCTTGTAAACAGAGGGATCCGGCAAGGCTTAGGCAGTAATGGTTTAGGATCAACTCTGGGACAATCAGATTAACTTCACTCAGTCATTGCTTTCTTCTGCTTTGGCTGGTTAATCCTCAAGCTCTCCTTTCAATCAAGCATATCCTCTTATTTAATGGGCTTTCAAGTAGAATAGAGACCACCTTGCAAAGTATTGCCAATAAGAAAATCCATCCAGGAAAATCCAGAAACTCCACTTAAGTTCACAGATAAACCTCATGAGTAGATCCAGTATTTAAAAAGATTACCAGAAGGGAATTTAGCTAGTCACATTGGCCAAATAAAAGTTACTTAAACTCTCCCCTTGAAAATAAGCTTTAGCCTTTTCTACCATACTGATAATAATGTTGATCTGAAGACATTAGCAGCAAGCTTTTAAAAATAATTTTATTTATTTACGTAGTTTTGGCAGTAGTCATTGCTGCTTGGGGAGAGCTGAGCTTATCATTGGGGTGGCTTCTCTTGTCATGGTGCATAGGCTCTAGGGCTCACAGGTTTCCACAGTGGCAGCACATGGGCTCCGCAGTTGCGGCTCCCAGGCTCAAGAGTGCAGGCTCAGTAGTTGTGGCACATGGGCTTAGCTACTCTGCGGCACGTGGGATCTTACAGGGTCAAGGACTGAACCCATGCTCTCCTGCACTGGCAGTCATATTCTCTACCACTGAGCCACCAGTGAAGCCCAGATATAAACAGCAAACTTTTAAAAATAAAAATTTAATATCTTTACTTCTTTTTCCTGTATGTATGCTTGGTCAGTTCATCACCAGGTGGGACAATAAAGGACAGGCCTAAAATTCTCAAAACCTACTCTCGTATGAAAAGGACTTGGTTATGACTTGGTGGTATTCTTGTTTGTGTTATTTCAGATCAGTCATGTTTTAAAAAGGAGGCTGTTTAATTTATATATGTCATTCAGGCACCCATTCTTTCCATATTGACCAATATTGTCAATACTCCTGAGGAAATTATATCCTAGGTAAAAAACCAGATGAATATAATCAATTCTCACTATACTTCTGATCCAAAAGGTCATGTAAATTACTGTCAGTAGTGGGTATTTTAGAATTCAGAATCCTGAAATGTGTATTTAGATCTTAGCTGTTTGGGGCTACATACAAAGTTGTAGGACTTAATGCCCATTTTAGCAAAAATAAAAAAAGGTTCTTTCCCAGAGCTGGACTGGCAACCACTTTGCCCAGTTCCGCTATGTGGTCCAGCATCTTCCCACAGTCCTCAGCTCATGTTGGGAGTGGACAGTGTCACCCCTCCCTCACACACTGTTAAACCTCATCAGGGCAGCTTTCCTCTGATTCTGTGATTTCTTGGGCTCAGGAAGGTAAGGGTTTGGGTTTAAAATGCCCCCTAAACCCCTGTAGCTGAACTCAGAGGTTTAGAACACCTCAAACTTCTTTTCTTTCAGGACTTGAATAAAACTTAGGAGTCAGCAAAGGGGAGGCTATTTTAAACTGGAGAGAAAAGCTAGAACCATGGATCTTAAGCACTTTGTAGCCACGGATTCCTCTAAGATCGAAGAACTTGATCGAAGCAGTGGACTCTTTCCAAAAGAAGAAAAAAGAAGGGATTTGTGTGAAAAACACATTTTTGAGAGAGAAGTTGTTGTCATCTTAAAACTCATCGAGGACGCAAATGAAATCAGTCATGCCATGGCCACCTCCCCAGGCTCTTTGCTAGCTTTGGATTGTGTTGCTTAGATTCTAGTCTGGGGTCCAGCGGATTTGGCGCCTGGCTGGGTCAGTGGGCCTGGGGCGCTCTGTTGAGTGGGAAAGGAGAGGAGGGGGGCACAGATCTGGGCCCCCCTTGCTGCCTCCTAATTGGCAGTCCTCACACTCAGCCCTGGCTGAAAGCTTAGGCTGCTATGCCAGCTCTGACTGGTCTTCTTTTAAATAGGGCTAATTCACACAGAATTCTTTTCAGCACTTCCAGGATTCCTCTCCGGGGCTAAGGACATGATCCAACAAGAAATCGAGTCTGACAGTTTCAGCAAAAATACAATTAAAAGCACATACTAGAAGGTGTTCGTGTCCCATGGCCATTTCTGATAAATACCTTGACTGTTTAACAAACACTGGGGAGAAACTGAAAACGCCCAAAAGCCACTCGTCCCATTTGCACTGGCCTGTAAGTGCTGGCAAATGTCGATGTCTGGGAAGGCTTTTAATGTTATTGATAGCTTATTCAAATAGGCTGGAGTGGTCCCATGGGGCCTGAATCACTACTGTTGCTGAGGAATAAGCCACTTATACAGCAAGACGGTTCGAATGCTCAGAACTAAGTGCTGGCCGTGCCTTAGTCGCAACGGCCTTTCTCGGCATCTATGACGTAACCGGAGGACAGTAGCCCTTTCCAGCCACAAGAGTGCCATGAAAGCTGGTCCACGGAAATGCTTCCTTTAAGGAAAAACAGAAACCAAAACCTCAAAATCTTTTAAACATGGAGTGCTGCTTCAGGAAACATTAATGACTGTGATGGTTGCAGAGAATACCGTGGTCCTAAAGTTTGTTCTTTCAGACGTATCTCATGTCTTCCCTGAGAGGACGAGAATGTCAGAGCACTGACCAGCAGGAAAGAAGGGGGAGAAGAGAGATGTCAGGACTAAAGGCAGGCTTGAAGCTGGAGGAGAGAGGAGCAGACGGGACAGACAGCTGCCCCACACGCTGGCCGAGGAGGGCAGGATGGATGTGCACGCACACAGGCGTGTTGAATGCCCGGCCATGTCAAGGCTCAGAGCTCCTCAGTGGAGAAGGTATAAGAACAAAAACATGCATGGCTAGAGAATGGTGACTTTTTTTTTTAATTGGGGTAGAGTTTCTTTACAATGCTGAGTAGTTTCTGCAGTACAACGAAGTGAATCAGCTGTGTGTATACCTACATCCCCTCCCTCCTGGAGCTCCCTCCCAACCTCTCCCCCAGCCCACCCCTCTAGGTCGCCACAGAGCACCGAGCTGAGCTCCCCATGCTACACGGGCACGTCCCCACTGCGATCTGTTTGACATGTGGCAATGCACACACGTCAATCCCAATCTCCCCACTCATCCTCCCCTCTCCACCCCCCACCCCTGTCCACATGTCTGTTCCCTATCTCTGCATCTCTATCCTTCTGGTCATATACCCTGAGAAAACCATAATTCAAAAAGATACATGCATCCCAGTGTTCACTGCAGCACAATTTACAATAGCCCCAAAACATGGAAGCAACTTAAGTGTCCACTGACAGATGAACAGATAAAGAAGATGTGGTAGATATATACAACACACAATGTAATATTAGCCATAAAAAAGGAATGAAATTGGGTCATTTGTGGAGATGTGGAGTCTGTCATATAGTGAAGTAAGTCAGAAAGAGAAAAACAAACATTGTATATGAGCACATGTATGTGGAATCTAGAAAGATGGTACAGATGATTCATTTTTTAAAAAGTGTATTTGTATGAATATACACACAGAAATACACATAGACTTGTGTGTGTATATAGTTGTTGCTGTGTGTGTTTTTTTTGTTTTTTTTTTTTTTGCAGGAGGGTGGAAATTAGATGGCAGACTGAAACAGAGGAAATAGTGTTTAAAAAAGAAAAGAATATCGATTACTTAGAACTTAATGTGAAGAGCTCTGATGGGTTTTTGGAAAACCTAGGTAGCAAAAAGCAACTTATAAAACACCTTGCTTAGTACCCTTCACAGTGAAGGCAGGAGAGGTTTCAGAGACATACACTCAAACTGTAGGATCATAAAGACAGGCTGCTTGCTCGTCTGTCTGATAACCACATTTTGGCTACCTTATTGCTCATTAGGCCATGAATCAGGTGGATAAAAGGAGAAGAAACTCAAATCAGTGCATTTGTGAGCAGCTCTAGTTGAAAGATGGACAAGGAGGAGATTTTAAACTCTAGTGAAGTTTGGTTTTCCACTGTGGGTTTTAATGATCTTGGGGATCTTGGTTCCCAGAGGAAGCAGTAATTGAGAGCCAGCTGTAGAAATGGGGAGGGAGTCAGTATTCTGAATGGCAGGTTTTTATTGGCAGATGGTCCTGGTTTTAAGAAGCCAGTTGGCAGGGCTGTGTATCTCCTGACCTTCACCCGTCAGAGGATGGGAGGCAGAAAAAGCTCATTTGCAGTTCCGTGTCAGAAATGCCAGGGTGACACGGAGAACCTTCAGGAGATAAACAGCAGGAGCCTCAGGATGACAAGGGTACTGAGCAGAGTTGGACTGCAGATGTAGACCTCACACTGTGCAAGTGAGACCCAGCTTGGGGACTTAAAAGCTCCACCAGGCAGAGAGCATGTTTTGTATAGAGTTGGACAACATCTTCAGCCTCGGGGCTAAGTGGAGGCCTTTCTAGTGTCCTGGGGGCCAAGGTCTGTTGACATTTGTCTAATAAATCTACCTAATGGTTTACTGTCATGGTGAGAGATTTGGGATAAACTGTGCTATGTGAAAAAAGCAGCTTATAAAATAGTATACTAAATGATTCAATCTTGTATACATCTATACATGAAAAAAAGAAATCTGGGAGAAAATACACAAAAATGCAAGCAGTGATGATATTTAGGAAGTGGAATTATGGATGGTTTTTATATTCTTCTATTGGCTTAACTAAATCTTTAAAATTTTCCACATTATCCAGGGAATACTCCAGGCAAGAATACTGGAGTGGGTAAACCATTCCCTTCTCCAGGGGATCATCCTAACCCAGGGATCAAACCAGAGTCTCCAGCATTGCAGGTAGATTCTTTACCATCCAAGCCATCAGGGAAGCCCACTGAACATATTACTTGCATAATAAAACATACTAACATTAAAAACATATCTAATGTATTTTGTGCTCAGCCTCTCAGTCATGTCTGACTCTGAGGCCCTATGGACTGCAGTCCGCCAGGCTCCTCTGCCCATGGAAATCTCCAGGCAAGGATACCAGAGTGAGGTGCCATTTCCTACTCCAGGGGATCTTCCTGACCCAGGGATTGAACCCGAGTCTCTTGTATCTCCTGGACTGGCAGCCAGATTCTTTACCACTAGCACCACTTGGGAAGCTGCAACACATTTTAATAAGTTAAAATGTATTACAAATGTATAAATGAGGTGTTCTATAAACATGACATTGGACTTGTGAGGAAAAAAAAGGTATTTCTTAATTGATTTCTAAATACTTCAAAGTGGATGTACCAGAATCTCTTTAAGGTCTAGAGGAATACATTGTACATTTCACTGGCTACAATATATTTACAAGAATGTTGATGGTCACTAACTACTTAGGACCTTGTAATTAAATGTACTCTTTCTATACAGTTACTGCTTCAAGAGTACACTAGAGTATAGGTTTGCTATAGTTGCCTATAGAAAACTATAGTTGCCTATAGTTTTCTTCTTACTTGAGAAGACAACAGATACAGGACTCGAAGGATAACAGACGAAGATGAAGTTCTTGGCGGCGGAGTGTTGAATGAAAACGTGCCTTCTGTGTTACTTTTGGTGGATTTAATTCTACTGTTTTGCTGAGGGGGTGGAGATTCCCACAATGATTAAGGCCGCTCTGCCTCCCTTCTTTTTAAAGCTCTTCCTCTTCCACGTCTGCTTCCCTCACATCCAGTCACTCTACAGAAGGAAGAAAATATCCATCCAGGTGGAGAAGAGAGCGTTCTAGACTGGACTTAACAGACATCAGTAAAGAAGCTCCTGTAGACCTGTAACAGTGAACAGCTAGGATAGAGTGGCTGCTATGGCAATGGGCTAAATTTTTTTTTTAACTTTATTAAGATTGTTATTTGGCTGCAGCACGTGGAATCCTCAATCTTCACTGTGGCACCGGAAACTTTGAGCTGCGGCATGTGAACTAGTTGCAGTACGTGGGATCTAGTTCCCTGACCACACATTGAACCTGGAACCCTGCATTGGGAGTGTGGAGTTCTGGCCACTGGACCACCAGGGAAAAAGACAGCAATAATAACAGGCAACCACTGTGCACTGGGCCATAGGGTGCTTGATACTTTATTCATATTCTCTTGCAAACTCACCACCAACTGGCTGAGTATAGAAATGAATGGCCCCAATTTACAGACAAGGAAGCTAAGTCTGAAGGGTGTTAAGAACACCCCATGGGAGCATAGTCGGTGCTGCATCCTGGTCAGATCTCCAGGTTCTTCTCTCAGCCTCTTCACTTGCTATCAAGGTCACCCAAAGCAAATTAGTTAACCTCTTTGTTGTTCAGTTTCCTCATCTGCAAAACAGAGACAGTAACAGGGCTGACTGCCCAGGGGCTGTATGAGGATTGAATGGCATAAGGAGACGACAGAGAGCCTTGAGCTGGGTACCAGCCACACAGTCCCCTCACTGGGCAATGATGCACTTCCCACTCCAAGACAAGGGGATGGTAAGCCCCCGTCAGTCTGAGTCGAAGCTCCTTCCATCCCCCAGACACACCTGATGTAATATAGCCACTGTTTAAGGGACCTCCCAACCTCTGTTCTGATCCTTTCAATGGGCTGGAAGGTCACTGTCCAGCCACATGCAATACACACAGAGACAGAGCTTCTACCTCCACATCCCACAGAGATAAGAAAATCAATGCTGGGGTGGACATGTGATGAGAATTGAGAGCAGAGCAGATTTCAAACCCTGAACTACTGTTTCAGATAAGTGCGCTTTTAAGGCATACAATGAAGGCAGAGACACTGTCCAATGTGCTACTAACACCTCCAAGTGTCCAAACTGTAGCCTCCTGTGAAATTTGTTTCTATTGTATGGAAAAACAAGAGAAGAAAATTCTGATATGTAATTCTGTCTCAAGTGGTTTCTGAATAAAGCCCTTACTATCGAGTGGTGTTTCAAGGATGGTTTCTGTTGTTTTTTGGTTTTTAGGTGTGTGTTTTTTTTTTAATTGGAGTACAATTATTTTGCAATGTTGTATGATTCAACCAAATGAATCAGCTATAGGTACACATATATTCCCTCCTTCTTGGACCTCCCTCCCACCCATCTAGGTCATCACAGAGCACTGAGCTGAGCTTCCTGTGCTTTATAGCAGGGTTGTTTGGGTTTTTTTTTTTTTTTTTCCCCCAGTAATGCAACAAATGAACAAGCAGTCAGTGGATATAGAATTCCAATTTCCCAATTACTTCTGATCTTTGATCTTTGTCAAAACACAAAATACACCTTTAGGTGATAGTGATTAATGTATATGTTTTACACTCTGGGCCTATCATGAAATGATCTAACATCTGTATATCAAGGACCAAAACATCTGCTTCCCTCCCTCAACCCCTGGGATGTGTGACCAGGCCACACATCCCATATTCGTATCAACCCCCCCACATAATTTAGATATGCTTCCATTAGCCATGTTCTGTCATGCTGCCTTTTAGGATGGTTTTATTACAGTTCGTTATTTAAATAATTATCAGGTTTCTATATTACAATGTATTTGTCTTATAAGATGACATGAATATTCAGAAAAGTCTTCACTGCCTTCAGACTTGGGATAGAAAAATTACTGTTTTCTGTCTGTCCGTTCCTCCCTCTCTTCCTCTCTTTTCCTTTTTTATTAATAAGACTTAATTCCTTCAGAGCAGTTTTAGGTTCACAGCAAAACTGAGGGGAAGGTACAGAGATTTCCCATATATTCTCTGTCCCCACACATACACAGCCTCTTTCATTGTCAACACCACCACCAGAGTGGGGACGTTTGTTACAGCTGATAAACCCACACTGACACATCATAATCACCCAAAGTCCATTATGGTTAATGGTTAGCATTACGGTTCACTCACTGTGCTGTCCATTCTGTGGGTTTAGACACTCGCATAATGACATGTATCCATCATTATGGTATTTCTTTTCTTCTTTCCAACATTTAACACTTAACTTATCGGAAATTCATGCAGTATTTGCTTAAGACCAAAATGTAAACTATTCTCTTTCTTACTGTTTTCTCTTCAAGCTATTAGTCTATCATTCTAACAAGCTTCCGTAGGTAACTGAGTCTTTTTTCAAAAGCTGTGTTTCTTATTTGTATGTGTTAAGCTCACTAAATAATCTGAGTCAAAATCTATAATTTCTATACCATTATTTTTAGTCTTCCTAGTTTACAATCCAATACTATAGAATTTTAATAATGCTCACTCGCAATAGATTTTTTAATTTGTTAAGGAGAGTTTATCTTCATGACTTCCATTCTTTAAAATTTCAGGTTTGATATCCTTGATTCTTTATAGTAAGTGATTTAGATATGAAATCATAAGGTATTTTGTGAGGATTTCTATTCATAAGTAATAAGAATCTTTGGACCAAAGAAGGATGGGAATTCCTGTGTCAACCAGTCAAAGGATATTTTTTAATTCAGCAAATAATCATTAAGCCCCTGCCATTTGCAGGCACTTTTCTAGGCTCCAGGGCTGAAGAGATCAGCAGGGAGATGCCTCTTAACCCACTCCCAGAAGAGAGCAATTCAGATTCACAAAGGTTAAAGTTAGAACATAATTATCAAGAATAGCTCCAGGAAGGCTGTCCCTTCTCCCCCCAGCCTTCCATAGGGGGTCTCACTTAAGAATCAACACAAAGAAAGAGCTCCAGAAAGCCAAGGACCCCAAGGATCGCCGATGTTGAGTAACACCTGAAAGCAATATTCAGCTTGATGTAATTGTCCGTTACATTTCTTGGCCGATTCACATGATTTCTGCATATTATCTCATTTGACTGAATATTCCATTTTCACATGGACCTAATTCATGTAGGGAATCCGGTTAAAAGACCATAAAAGCCTGGATTGTGAAATGTATGTGAGGTTGAGAGGTAATGCATCACTGGAGTGGATAAACCCAAAGATCATCCTGACCAATGTCAAATCCAGGTCAGCAACATAAGCCAGGCAGAAATGCTTTCGCTGGCCAGTTTCAGCTACCATCACTACTTTAACTAAAGAGTTATGACGTCAGTGTGGAAACACAAAGGCAGAGCAGCTGTGTGTTCCAGTGAACACACTTCTGCAGCTTCCATCAACACAGATAAACTCCTACACGAACACAAGAATGACGCGTGCAAAGTCACAGGCTAGGAGGAATTGCACATGGAGGGCTACTGCACAGCTTTCACTGCAAAGGAATTACCCTTCTTACATGAAGAGACTGACCTCCTGCTTATGTTTTCATGATTATTTCTTAACATGCATGGTCAAAATTCTAAGAAAAAGTCATAGGATTCTGAAGACGTTATAACCATTAACCAGCCACATAAAGAAAAGTCATGAGGCTGCCCAGAGGAAGGACTCATTTACTTCACTGTGAGTCCAGACATGCCCACCCTCAAACACCCCTGCTTTCATTATTAAGAGCAATGCCTTGAATCTAAACCCAGGTCCACCCCACTCATTGCCTTCTCCCTCAGTGTCCTCAAAGCAGACACTTGTCAGCCAGGTATAGGTGAAGCATTCTACGCCTAGACTTGTCGCCACCACACATCCTATTAATTGCCTTCAAATAACTCTCTCCAGTGACATTCTTTTCTGTGTATGAAAATCATCTGCTCATCTGATCGATATTGCCAGCAGCTGAGAAGAAAAGGATGCCTCACGCTATTTTAAGTAACTCACCTTTAGCGATTGACTCCTGAGCACACCATTCACCAACACTGAATTCACTTCCCAACTCCAATTTCACTCTGAGAAACAACGTGGTGGCTCAGATGGTAAAGAATTCACCTGCAAAGCCGGAGACCCGTGTTCAATCCCTGGGTTGGGAAGATCCTCTGGAGAAGGGAAAGGCTACCCACTCCAGTATTCTTGCCTGGAGAATCCCATGGACAGAGGAACCTGACCCCCAGTCCATGGGGTCACAAAGAGTCAGACATGACTGAGCCACTAATACTAACTTTTTCATGCTTCCTGACTCTTACTGATCTTCCAAATCCACAGTGA
Source organism: Cervus elaphus (assembly GCF_910594005.1). Taxonomy (NCBI): domain Eukaryota; kingdom Metazoa; phylum Chordata; class Mammalia; order Artiodactyla; family Cervidae; genus Cervus; species Cervus elaphus. The sequence continues at coordinate 29,477,357 of NC_057844.1, forward strand.
ATAAGCCCCTAATATATAATCACCTTACAGATTTTCAGATCTTAAAGTTGAAGAAGTATCTGCTTGAGGGTTCATTTATGTTTTTAGAGACTTGTGTTTTGCCTTTGTCCTGGGTGGTTCATCTTTCATCCGGGGGTCCTCTGGGCAGTGTACGGCCTCTCATTTTCTGCTCTCTCTCAAGATGAACAGTGCGCACCTGATGCAGTATCCAGCACAGGCTGACTGTGAGCGCGGCTGGACCATCTGGCGCCACAACTCGGATTTAATGAATGCTGACTGGATGAGACCATGTGTCACATCCTGAGCGAGGCACCTCCTCACGCTTGGCTGCACCTGAGCCAAATCCATTAGTTGACTATTTAAAAAAATCTCCGGGTAATTAACCAAGCCTTTTATTTTTTGTATCCTGATGTTTTGACATCTCGGGGGGGCCTTGAGGACCCTGGAGGAAGTGTCCTTCCCAGGCTGAGCCAATTCCTAAAGATAAAAAGACTGGCCTTCCCACAAGCCTTTCATATACAAACCAACCGATCCTGAAGCCACACTCCTAACCACCTCCTTACTGGCTTTCTTACTTGGGACACTCTCTGCCAGCCCTCATCATCAGCCTTTGAAGCTTGGAGTTTAACAAAATGAACGTCTCTGTGAATGAATGAAAACATGCAAGACGGTAGGCAGGTCAAGTTCCCCAAACTAAGTGGACACAAATTAACATATTTCATTGATAAGGTTCATTTTTTCCCCCCACACTTTAATATCTCTGAAATCAGGATGGGTCTTAATAAGGACAGTATCTTAAAATGACTGACAACTTGGCAGTAGTCACAGCACAATCATCATTTCCCTGTATTTGCATCAACTTGGTCACCGCTATTCATTTTGTCATTGCTTCCACTAAGGGGCATCATTGGCATTGCATGTATTCTGTTAAATTGCCATCTAAATGGCTTTCAAAAAAATTACACTATGATCTGGCACTTAAAAGATGTTACTGTGTGTGCACCAAGGCAAACAAACAGAGTAGTGGGGTCTAAATGTTCTGTTACTAAAGGAAACATTTGTCTTTGTTTAGCGTTTCCACATTACCTTTCAAAGCAAAATCCAAATGCTTAACTAGACTGAAGGAAAACACAGAAGAGGAATCTGTGTTACAGTTCGTAACTGAGACATATACAAACTGATTGCCTATCACACCATAAGCAATGCTACTGAGGTACCAGCAGTAAAAAGTACCACAACTGATGGAAGAGATGAACATTGAAAGCTGTGAGGTGCTAGCATGACAGTTTCATGCAGTGTCCTGGAAGACCACTGTTACAGTGGCAAGTCATAATATAATAGGCAGTATTTTCTTTTCCTCCCTGTATAAGAAAAATCATGCTATGTCTTACATTCTGATGACATTCCCGATTTGATGAAATACAGAAATAAAGATGGGTTGCCAGTTAATAATAGGTTTTAAAACCTGAATAGAATGCAGAGTGGAAATTTGTTGAATGTGGACACTTTTAGGTTAGTGAGGTATCTGCATGCTCCCAACTTCAGGTTGACTATACCATGTCAATTATCTGGTACAGTTTTGCAGATCCCCAGTCATTTAAAGAAGTCGGCATCACTCTTTCTCCCCTCAAATGGTTTTGGTACATTTCCCATTCTGGTGCCAGAGTGACAGCGAGCACACCTCATGTTCCACTTTCTCAACTTTAATTAGTGCTGCTCCAGTTTTCCACAGTTTAGAGCTATCAGGCGGGAGGTGCCAGGGCTGTCTTCTAGACTGAAACCTCACCACGCTGTGGGGGATGGAGTGAAATGATTAGACAGGAGAGCCCATGTTAAATCCCAAGGCACACACATGGGACTTTGAGATGCTGAACACTAGAGTAACATGAGTAAAATGCCAACTACGAGGATAGGCTTCCAGGCAGCATATGGTCACAGCTCAAAAATGAATTTATCTCTTTTTAGCCTTAGTATTGCAAACCATTTTGGAACCAGAGAAGAGTTGAAGACTATAGCAAGGGAGAGAACAGACATACACACAACCCGCCTAGGGAAGAGAAGTGATAAAAGAGTACCTGTAGGTTATAATAAAAGACACGTTTTTTTTTTTTAGACACAGCTTCAAACTATCACAACTGTGATACCAGGTTTCCAGACCCTTCAGCCAGATGACAAGTGCCTCAGTGTAAAAGTGAGTAATCAAATCAGAAATAGGTGATCACCTCCATCCATCATGAAGACAACCAGTAAAAGCATTTCTATATGACAAATACATTATCTTTAACAGTGTTGACAACAGACCACCACACACGCAGCATTTGGTACTATTGAGAAGGCCTGCTTCCTGCCCTAGGGTCCTCAGGTGAGTCTCCTTTCTGGTCAGTAGAGGAGAATCTAGGGATTCCCTGGACGAACACCATCTTCCCCAGAAACCTTGTTTCAGTCTTCCACTGTAAGTAGGCAGGGCTGTGTCAGGAATTCTCTGACAGTTGGTACAGGAGGGTGAGTGTGTCCCTGTGAACACCGCAGGGGAGGCGTGGCTGCCAGCTGGTGGGGTGTACTTATCTGTGCAGACTTAAAATAGACCTGAATGGCTGAGAGGGGAGAAACTGCTCCTTAAGCAGCAGAAAGGGAAAACACTCAGTCACCTGTCTTCTGGAACCAAGGTATTAGGAAGGGGAAGGTATGTTTGGAGATTGCTATCTGACTTACATCCTGGGCGTAGGGGAGTGGGGGTGGTGTGTGGTGCCCATGATGTCAGTCCCTGACATCAACCCTGATATCATATCAGCTGGGCACACAGGGGTGGGCTCCCAGAAGGAGAAGACACTCCATAAAGGGCTCTGACCCAGGAGGTCGGGAGACGCAGGGTACATCGCCATGCTGGGATTTCCTACTGTATCATCACATGGGCAACTGTCTCTCCAGAGAGGCTAAGAGAGAGCATAGATTAGTGGAAACGGGCACCAGGCAGGAAGTCAAAGACATCCAGGTTCAAATTCCAATCTTGGGAAGACTGCACAACTCTTTAAATCCTAAAATAGGGGAAGTTAAGAACACATCAGGGTGACTGTGAGAATCAAAGTTACATACAAAATATCTAGGACACCTGTATGCACCATGTATATGCTGTATATATCGTGTCACCATGGACGAAGCAGGTTTCCTGCTCTTTCACATGTAAACGTTCTTATGGAAGTGATGTGACCTGGCGAAGGGAGAAACAGTGTGGACCAGAACAAGAGGTCCATGTCCTTGGCTAAGGCGGTCTGCAGGGTACCAAAGGTATTATGAAGTTGTCTTATGGTATGAATATTCTTGGTAAGAAATGAAGTACCTGTGAGAACCCACACGTATGATCAGAAAGGTATCAGGCTGATGTGAACGAAACAGAACTCTACACACACTTGTCGACATCTGCTCATTTCAAGTCCCCATGATAAACACATGACCACCTCTACTCCCAGCTACAGTGATGACAGACAGTGTTCCTACAACCTTGTGTAAAACTTAATAATAACTCTATTTCTCTGCATTTGAGGAAGTTTCCTCAAAGCAAATAATCCACACGGAAACCCATCTTTTTTTTGAAGGCTGAAACTTTCTCCCATCTTCGAGTGGATCAGTGCGATCTGTATTCTTTTTTCCCCCCAACCTGCACCCTGAGAGATGGGCCACAGCTTCTACTCCCCTTCCTGTGCTCCACACCCCAGCACGCTGGAGACCAACTGCAAGCCCAGTAGCATGAAGAAAATATTCAAGATGTGACACAGAAGGAATCACCGGCAGCTCCGACACACTGTTCAGGGACCTTTAATTAGAAGGTGCGGGATTCTTAACTACTACCTTCGGCAGAAGCCACAGCGGGGGTGGGGGGATTCTGGGTGCCCGTCCCCTGCTCCGATTGGGGGGGGGGGGGGCGGGAAATCCCCATCGAGGAATTCCCTTGGGGAAGAGCCTGCGTCGGGAATGCAGCTGGGGGGAGAGTGGGTGTGGGGAGACGGTAGAAAGTGGCCTGGGTTCCCGCTTGCCCATATTCAGGTCACGGGCGTCCCCGGCAAGGACGACCTGCCTCCCCTCTACCGGGGCGCGCCTCAGGGACCCCCGAGTCCGGCTCTGCGCGTCTCAGCACCAAACTTTCTCCTGGAACGAAACCTCTTTCGAGCCACGTGGGGTGGGGAGGGTAGGGGATGGCAGGAGGATGGAGGGCGGCAGGGCCGCCAGCCGCGCCCGGGAGACAGCCCTCCTCCCTCAGCCCGCTTCCCTCCGCCGCCACCCTCTTCCTCGCGGGGAAGGCGGCCCAGACAGCGCCGCCCCGCCCGGCCCCACCCACCCCGCGCCCCAGCCTGGGCTCCACAAAGCCGCGGGGTCGGCGCTGGGCCGCCCCAGGGCGAGGGGGCGAGCCCCGCGCGGTACCTTCAGAAAGAGGTCGGGACACCGGCGCCTGAGGAGACCCGCCGCATCGCCCGGACGCCACCGCCGCCGCCGCCGCGGGAGGCTGTTCCGCTGCGCCGAGACCCTGAGCTGGCCGGGGCCCTGCGCCGCTGCCGCCTCCGGTGCTCCCCACGCCGCGCCGCGCTAGCTGCGCCCGGGCTCCGCTGCCCGGCGACCGCCACTGTCAAGCGGAGCCCCGCCCCCTGCGCGCCCGGCGAGCCGCGGCCCTCGGGACGCGCGGCCGCCCGGATTGGCTGCCGGGCCGCTGGCTCCGCCCCCTCCCCATGCCCGCGCCCCTCCCCGCGCCCGTGGCGCGCGCGGCTGCCCGCTCTCTCCCGGGGGCGCCGCGGAGGGTGCGGTCCCGGGCTGGGCGAGGCTTCCTGCGGGCGCGGAGCGCTCGAGAGACTCCGCTCCTGTGCTGTGCAGTTTCTCCTTGGCCCGCCCAGGAATAGACACCCACAAAGGGCAGAAAAAGAGAAAACGTTTTCTCTAGGGCCCTTCGCGGGGAAGGCAGCGGCTGCAGCAGTTCTGGTGTGAAATGTTAATTACAGGAAGACATTTATTAGGAAGCCTATTGAAATTATAGCCAGAGGGGTTTTGCTTTTTTTTTTTTTTAAACCTCTTACACGGTCCAAACTTCTTCATTTTTAGGAGGAAACTTAATCCAGTTCAACAACTTACCCAAGGTCACAAAGCAAAGAGATTGATTTTGTACTTCTACACTGAATCAAAGCTGCTTCAGCACTCAGATCTTAGGCACAGAGATGCGTTCTAATAATTGACGCTGTGTACACAGCGTAACAAGAAATTAGGAATCCATAGAGACTGAAGGTAGATTAATGGTCGCTAGGGGCGTGAGGGGGGTTGGGGAGTGACTGCTAATGGGTTGGGGTTTCTTAAAGGTGATGAGACTGCTCCCTCAATTTGTTAGTGGTGATGGACGCACAGTTCTGAATCCACTAAAAACCACTGCATTGTATTAATACACTTTGAGTGAACTTGTGCAAGCTTCCCCCCTACCTGAAGTAGAGTGTTTCTATGAAACCTTTCATAAGCCAAAAGGGCAGCAAGCACAAAAGAATTACCTTGGGGCACATCTTGCTAATGAACACACAAAATCAATCAAGATAAAGCACAGATGCTCACAGACTTAGTTCAAATCTATGGCAGACTGTTACTGAGATGCCCAGTATAGTTGGGGGCGGGGTGGTGGGGGGAGGTGGAGCCTGACACTGCCTCTGTATAGGCTTGCTGCAAATCAAGTGCTGAGTGCTGTTTTTGCTTTTTGCCTTTTACATAAAAGCAAAAACCCTCTTTGTATTTCTTTTGGTGATCGAAAATGGTAACTAATGTAGTTTTTTCATAACAAGTGATACCCAGTAAACTTTTGAAAAGCTGAGGTTACCTGTGAGTTACATCTCAGTAAAGCTGTTATAAAACTATATACAGTAATAGTGTTTTTGGGAAACACACAGAAACATGTAGTTGGAGTGTGTCACAATCCTGTTCTTTATGGGCAGAAATTATGACTTGCATACATGCACCCATTCATTCACTAAGCCATGTATCTTTGCCAGGTACACTGACAAGGGTACAAAGATTAATAACACATGATCTCTGTCTTCAATGGGTGCCCACACTGTTAGGGGGCAATTGTTATAATACAATAAGTTGTCATGCCAAGGAGGTAAAACAGTGCCAAGTTTAGGGCTGTTGCTGTTGTTCAGTCCCTAAGTTGTGTCCCATTCTTTTCAACCCCATGGCGTGCAGCAGCAGGCCAGGCTTCCCTGTCCTTCACCATCTCCCAGAGTTTGCTCAAACTCATGTCCATTGAGTTGGTAATGCCATCCAACCATCTCATCGTCTGTCATCCCCTTTTCCTGCCCTCAATCTATCCTAGCATTAGGGTCTTTTCCAATGAGTCAGCTCTTCCTCACTCAGGTGGCCAGAGTATTGGAGCTTCAGCATCAGTCCCTCCAATGAAAATTCAGGGTTTATTTCCTTTAGGATTGCCTGGTTTGATCTCCTTGCTGTCCAAGGGACTCTCAAGCGTCTTCTCCAGCATCACAGTTCGAAAGGATCAATTCTTCAATGCTCAGCCTTTTTTATGGTCCACTTCTCACAGGTTTGGGTACTAAGACCTAAGAAAGGACCTTGGTGCAGTCATAGAGAGACTGGAGTTGGGTGTCTTAGTGACAGCTGATGTGGCCCAGGGTGGGCGGTGTGGCAGAAAGTGAAGCTGGACAGTTACTCCCAGGACAAAATATCATGGTGGATCAGAGCTCAGTTCAAGAGGGATAGCTTAGTTAGGAAGTGAAAATTTGAATTCCTCTGGGTCTTTCTTATCCCTGGTATAGTGTGCGATTTTGGTGAATGGTCTTACTCTAAACCCAGTTTCATCATCTTGTTGGAGTATCATAGTACGATTAGCTGGACTTTGCTTCTACCTTTTTAGCACACAAAGGGCTTTCCTGCAGTTTCTCCTGAAGGTGGAGTGGTGAGGGGATACACTCAAGGCCTCATGGATTCTGAATAAGGGAACTGGGACAGAGCTCCATCACTGAACTCTTGAGTTAAGAAAACTTTTTAAGCTGCAGCGAATGAAACTGTTTTTACGCTTGGAGTTGATCTACTTTTTGATCAGGAAGTAGGACTATTACAGGCCCTAAGGGGGACAAAGAGAAAAAAAAAAACAAAACAAAACAGCTACTGATCTCCTTAGCTCCTTAGTTGGGCCTGTGCTGGAAAATCCTGGATTCCAGGCTTTATTAAAAAAGTGGCTCAACCATTTGAAAACTGGAGGCTACCTACCTGTTTTGTCATGATACAACTGTCAGCATACCAACAGCATTTTCTTTTCCTCTTCCTTTTCTTTCCCCTTCATGGGATTGTGGACACCTTTTGAAAGCAGGTACTGTTCTTTGTGAATGTCCTGATTTCCCCTTCCCCCACTCGCATTCATCCTTACCCTGTCCCCTTCCCCACCGCCATCCCTACCGTTGGAGCTCAACAGGCCCTCAATGAATGTTTGTTAAGTGCTCCATGTCATTCTACCATCAAAAAGGGTATCATTTTTTTTTCTCACTACTAATTGTTTATAGCACTGACATACTTTATGAAATTTGAAAATTAATTGGCCCATATGGTATGTATGCTCTGGAGTTCTGGGGCATGGTTGTAAGAATATTAGAGAATCACATTCCACACTTTAATAAGCTGTGAGTTGAACTCTAAATCTAAATGCCTGAAATTTAAAAGTTAGTCTCAGTCTAGGAAGGTACAATATTAACATTTTAACAGTAAATAAGCTAAGTATTTGACAGCAGAATAATTTTCATATTTGTTGTAGAATTTTTTTTTCCATTCTGAAGAGAGAATTTCCTAGTGGTTTTAAAGAATCTTTGAAATCTTTTCTAAATCTCCTTTGCTTTTCTTTTCCTTTTTTCAGATCATCCTTTTAGTCTCATTTTTATCGTTCACAAGACTGTGATATCTAATTAACACCGAAGCATTACAAGTCTCTTTTTCATAAATCTCTGTGCAAAAATCTAGGGAATCCACAAGAATGAGGGAGAGCTGGTTTCCCTGGAGTCTAAAGCTGGGGGGAGAACCAACGAGAAGGCTGGAGACATTCCCCCTGCAGGAACAGATGTTGTCCCTCCCTGAGGAGTTAGGATGCGCTGCAAGAAATAAGATAATGAAAATAAGCAAACTGCTTTGTGAATGTTATCAAATATCATCAGCCCCAGACAAATAGCTCCCTAAATAAGTATCCTTTACTGATAAAAGTAAAAAGCTGATGAACATGACAGTTTCCCTAATATATTTAGGAAAAAAAGTGCTTTGCACAAAAGGATTGACTTAATCAAAGGGCTTCCCAGGTGGCTTCCCAGTAGTAAAGAACTCACCTGCAAATACAGATGATGTGGGTTCGATCCCTGGGTGGGGAAGATATCCTGGAGAAGGGAATGGCAACCCACTCCAGTATTCTTGCCTGAGAAATCCTGTGGACAGAGGAGCCTGGTGGGTTACAGTCCATAGTGTCTCAAAGAGTCAGACACAACATAGCAGCTAACACTAACACAACCAACTTAACTGGACCACGTGTAACAGAGTGTTTGTTTGTCCCGAGCAGTCCTCGAGAGGAGGGAAGAGGTGACTTTGGAGGGGCTCAGGGGGTTGTTAGCCGTCATCTGCCCCCCAGCTGTGGCTCAGCAGCCTTCTAAGCAGCCTTCCTTCATTCCAGGTCACTTGGCAGAGAGTCATTGGGACAGTGAGTGTCCCTGCCCTTGTGATATTGATGTGACCTGCTTCTATGCGAGAAAAGCCAATCAAAGAGGGAGGGAACATATATATGACTGATTCGTGTTGCTGTACGACAGAAACCAACACAACATTCTGTACAACAGAAACCAACACAACTGTACGACAGAAACCAACAACACAACCAATTTTCCTCTGATTAAAAAATAAAAACAAAATACAACAACAAAAAAAGACAGAAGAAGCCAGCATGTTCCCCTGCTCCCCTGCTGAGTGGTCTGCTCAATGCTGGTGTGTCCAATCAGTGAGCCAGGGGTCCCCCTTTCTGTTCTAGGAAAATCAGTGTATCTTATGACAATATTTCAGGAAAGGATACATGCAGACGGTGACTACAAACGTTGGTAACCCCATGAAAAAGAACAATTTTGTAGGTATTGTGAAAATTGTGAAGTTTTTTAAAAAAATCAAAATTAATGCTACCGTTTATTGCATACTTTAAAAAGTTCACAGTGGGGACCCATTCCTTGGGCTTCCCAGGTGGCACAATGGTAAAAGAAACCACCTGCCAATGCAGGAGACGCAGGTTCGATCCCTGGGTCAGCAAGATCCCCTGCAGAACAGAATGGCAACCCACTCCGGTATTCTTGCCTGGGAAATGCCATGGTCAGAGGAGCCTGGCTGGCTACAGTCCATGGGGGTCATAGAGTCGGACACGACTGAATGACTAAGCACACCTTTTCCCTAGCTGAGAAAAGAACACAGGATCCTGTCTGGATGATCAGGGGGAAAGTCATCATGATAGGGATGGATTCTGAGCTGACAGTGAAAGATGAGTGATGAACAGCAGTCTGAGGATGGGAAGGAGGGAATGTTTACTCATTCTATGCTGAGTAAACAGCACCTGGGAAGTCCCGGGGTGAGGACATGTACATGGTTTCAGAAGAAAGCAAGCCGACTTGACGCAGATGAAGTGTGGACGGGGTACGTGTTTCTCTTCGCCTGAACTGCTTCGACGTTCTCTGCCTGCGTGTATGACAGATCCCCCACCTCCACTTCCAGGAAAATAGCTTTGTACTTAAGAGAAAAGAAACAGACTTGAAGCAACTTGGCTGTTACCATAGAGAATAAAGAAATAAAAAATTTTCATATTATGTAAAAGGAAAGTCAAGCGTGATATGTAATTATTCAGAACAAGCCACTAAAAGGGCTCTTCAGTACAATAAAAAGGAATAACTATCCCAAAGGAAGCTACTGTTTTGACATTTAACTGGGAAGCCATCCAAAAATTTAGACTAGGATTATAGCCCTTGACTTTCTTTTGGAAGACATCTTAGTGATTATTCAGAGAAGCTGATGTTTGCAATTCTAGTTACCTTCAAATGATAATAAAGCAAAACCCAAAGGAGGCATATGGAGAAGATTGACAGTGAAATCGTTTCTTTTTAAATTGACTTGAAGCATTTTTTGATGTAGCTAAACTTGTCTCAAAAAATGAACTCATTCTTTTTTACTTCTTAACTCTCTCTTTTTGATTTCTTTTAAAAACTACTATAGCCGGGTTGTCTTTGACCATTTAACATGGAAACAATCATGTTACTTCTTTCAAAGGTTGTTGGCCTAGTTAGGAAATGTAGAGGAGCTCTGACATTGGTGGTGACTGCAATAGATGGAGGGCTGTCTCAGGACTGGTTCAGGGTAAGTGTTTTCTGGAAGATTTGAATCATCTAAGCTAGTTCTGCAGATTTGGTTCTCATTTCCAGCTAGCACTTCACTGCTTTTATCAGGTTAAAAGACACCTTGACTACTGGAAGAACTATGTATATGTTATATTCTAACAACTGCAGTGTTTTCAGTTTTAGGTTGGTTCATGAGGCCTTGTGTTCCGCAACCCTCAGTGTGATTGAAAAATCAGTTGGATGCTGGGACCTCCCTGGTGGTCCAGTGGTTGAGAATCCATCTGCCAGTGCATAGGACACAGGTTCGATTCCTGGTCCAGGAAGATCCCACACCTAAGCTCCGCTCAGTTGCTTAGACATAGCTAAGCCACTATGTCACAGCTACTGAGCTCGAGCACTGCAGCCACTGAAGCCCGAGAACGTAGAGCCCATGCTCTGCAACAACAGAAGCCACTGAAATGAGAAGCCCTACGCACCACAACTAGAGAGTGACTCCTGCTCACTGCAACTAGAGAGAGCCTGCTCAGCAAAAAAGACGCTGCTGCTGTTTCTGTGCCGCCCAGTCACATCTGACTCTTTGCAACCCCATCGACTGTAGCCCGCCAGACTCCTCTGTCCATGGGATTCTCCAGACGAGAATACTGAAGTGGGTTGCCATGCCAGGGGATCTTCCCAGCCCAGAGATTGAACCTGTGTCACTTATGTCTACTTGCATGGGCAGATGGGTTCTTTACCACTAGCACCACCTGGAAAGCCCAACAAAGACCCAGTGCAGCCACAAATAAATAAATAATAAATTTTTAAAAATCAGATGGATGCTTATATCGCTTCTTGGCCTTTTGGCTAAGATCAAGTGTAGTATCTGTTCTTATCAGTTTAATATCTGATACGTCCTCTATCCGAGGACAATATATTAAATGGATTTTTGGAGCTGGGAGTTGGAATGGGAGCTTGCTCCGTCCACTCCACTCATCGACCTGGTATTGCAGTACTTCCAGGAACAGTGCACCAAAAAAAAAAAAAAAAAAATCAGATGGATGCTTATTAACCAGGCAGCGTGGAGGGCTCACGTGGAGACTGGCCACCTGCAAGGGCCTGGAGAGGTGACGATCAGGGAAGATCCACCTCTACCCCTGCGCAGGGTCTGGAAATCCCCGACAGCAAGCGTCTCCCTTACTTGAGAGAGCATCTCCCATATTGAAATGAAATCAGGTGAAACTAAACTCAGCAGCCACCGTGAAGAGAGAAGCATAAATTACAGCTTGAGGGATGGGAATGGACAAGGGGAGGGAAATTCCTACCTGAGTTGGAATGTGGAGATTAAGAGACCGTACATAAGAGGATCTGGATTGTTTTCAGCAACATTTGCAGATTTATTCTCAGCTTCCATCTTGCACATAGCTTGTCCTCTGACACTCCATGGGCCAGGTGTGGTTCAGAGGACGTGTCCTTGGGTCTGCCTGCAGACATCAGAATTTCTTGTGAAATCTTTATGTATTTCATTTCCACCCTAGACTATATGTTTCTAAGTAACATATTTCTCTCAAAGTCTTTTCAAACCAACACCTACCGAGGTCTGAAGTAAGAAGCTCTGAGTATTTAACAGTTAAAGCTTCCAATTTGAGGTCACTATTCAATGGCAACTAAAACTACAATACATTGTAAATTTATGATTTTCAGGCATGTGCTGAAAAGTTACCCAAATTATAGATTCTCAAGTGCCAAAGAATTAGCAAAATATGTAATTTTGATGGATTTGAACACTTAATTATTATAAATAAAAATTATATTCTTAATACATTTTCGTTTGGAAACAAATCAACTTTAAATTCAATTATAAACTAAAGATGAACAGTAATGAGTGTTGAATCAACTGTAGCCTGATTTGTATGAACCAGGTTAATGTAGTATTATTAATTTGTTTGATTACAGTCTATTTATAGAGCATGAATTTAAAAATCTTGAAGTAATATGTAATTATAGAGTAAATTTTTTTCCATAAAAATGTGTCTTAATTTCCCTAAAAGTAACCATGGAAAGAAAAATTGCAAACCTAAACTAAAGGAAGATATATTTATATCTGTTTGTGCTTTCAATATTCAAAAATTCCTAAGGACTTAAAAACCCTAACAATTACTTTATATTTGCTGTAAATGTTGTTGATTTGTTATTTAGTGATTGCTCTTCATTAATGTACTCCCTACAATATTGTTATCTTGTTTTTCCAAATATATATTAGAAAAGTGAAATAAGCATTACATAATTAATGGATAATAATACTAAGCTCATAAATAATATAAATGCTCTTTTTCCTATACTTTAAAAGAAATGTTAAGATAAAAGAAACTTACAGTTAATTTTTACTTTAATCATTAGTCAGTGGTTGTGGTAGCTACATATTACTAAAACACAGAATTTTAGCTGCAGAAAATCTATGTCTGTGCTGTTCAGGTTTAATATTCTTTCATCCCTTAGTTCATCCCCTGTGTGTGTGTACACTCAGTCTTGTCCAACTCTTTGCAACCCTATAAACTGTAACCCACGAGGCTCCTCTGTCCATGGAATTTTCCAGGCAAGAATACTGAAGTAGGTTGCAATTTTCTTCTCCAGGGGATCTTCTTGACCCAGAGATCAAATTCATGTCTCTTGTGTCTCCTGCATCAGCAGGTGGGTTCTTTACCAGCTGAACCATCATGGAAATAATATTCAAGTTTAATATTCTTTCATCTTTTAGGTTCATCCCCTAAGTTGGTTAAATCTAAGTATTGTCCCTGCACAATCAAATCATATAGACAATATTGAAAATGTAGTTTCTGGTTTGACAAAGTATGCCTTTGATTTTTCTAGAAAATAAAATGTGCATGCGTCTAGGATGAATAATGCCCAAGTATGCATTTAAAATACTTTTAGGTATTGATTTTTAAATCATATTTCAGAAACCATTATAGCTGTGCATACAAACACAATTACAGACATTTCTGTAGTACTCAGTAATAGCTGTTGGGTCAGAGAAATAATGTACTTAATTTTTAAAACAATTTAATGCCAGATATATTATATATACTCATTATAAGTTTGGATTTAAGATATCTGACTAACAGAAAAATACAAGTAAATAGTCCTACTTTATATTCCAAGAAATTAACTTCTTTTCTGGGTCAGTTATTAGGAGAGGAAGCCCAATCCAATAATCTAGTTTATTTAAAAATATCCATTAGGTACATTGACACAATTGAACTTTTCTTTTAAACGTTGTTTCTTTTTTTAAAATTTTGTTCCTTAATTAGAAAAAGATTATTCACATACTAAGGGAAAAATTGCTAAAAATGATACAATTTGATGGTATAAATTAATAGCACTAATTGTGCAACAAAATATTATGCCAACCAAAATAAACAGTTATGTAATGGCCTTGAAGCAAAGTGAATAAACTCTTCATCTCAAAAAAAAAAATCATACAATTTTTCTCCACCTTATAAAAATTGAATCTTTAGTCAAGGCTGTGAAAAAATAAATTATTTCTTTCTTGCAGTGATATTAATTTTGACAATCTGATATTAAGCAAAAGTGAGTAGCACTCTGACCTTGCAAAAACTTGTTATAGTTTTCATGTTTCTAAATCTGTATTCTAATGTTGTTTTCTTTTCACAGTGACAACTCAATGAACAAGTCATTCAGGAATAAAGTTTCTTTATAACTGACGAAAGTTGACAGAACTGATCTACATGAAAACATAGAGGGTAAGACTTTGGTCTTGGCAGTGACTTTTTCTTTATATTTGACACCAAAAGCAAAAATTAAAAAGTGCGAATACATCAAACTAAAAAGCATCTGCACATCAACAAAATGAAAAAACATGCGACCTACAGAAAGGGAAAAAATATTTGCAACTCATACATCTGCTAAGGGATTAATATTTAAAATATATAAAAAAACATATACAACTGAAAGCAAAAAACCAAATAGTTCAATTTAAAAATGGGCAGAGGAACTGAATAAGCATTCTTCTAGAGAAGACATATAAATGATCAGAAGGTACATAGAAAGGTTTTCACTTTCTTAATCATCAGGGAAATACACATCAAAACTACATTGATATATCACCTCACACATGTTAGAATAGCTATCATCAAAGAGACAAGACCGATGAACCTATTTGCAATGCAGAAATAGAGGCATAGAGGTAGAGAATAAGTGTATGGACACCGAGACGGGAAGAGGGGGTGAGATGAATTGGGAGACTGGGACTCACATACATACGCTACTATATAAAACAGATAACTAACGAGAACCTACTGAATAGCACAGGGAACGCTACGCAATACTCTGTGGTGACCTAAATGGAAAGGAAATCCAAAAACCAGGAGATATATGTCCACATGTAGCTGATTAACTCTGCTGTACAGTAGCAACTAACACAGCATTGTAAAGCAACTATATTCCAATAAAAATGAAAAATAAAAAAGGCAAGAGATAACAAGCGTTGGCAAGGATGCAGGGAGGAAAGGGAACCTCTGTGCAGTGTTGGTGGGAACAGAAGTTGTTTTCGCCTCTAAGGAAAACAGTTTGGAGGGCCCTCAAAAATTTAAAAATAGAATTACCATTTGATCCAGCAATCCCACATCTGGGTATACATCCAAAGTAAACGAAAACAGAGTTTTAGAGAGATGGTTGCACTTTCACGTTCATAGGAGCAGTATTAACAATAGCCAAGACACGGAATCAACCCGAGTGTCCATCCACAGGAGAACGAATCAAGGTTCACACCTTGTATATATGGACGATCTCCAACTTATGACAGTCTGACTTATGATTTCTGACTTACTGTTGGTGCAAGAGTGATAAGCATTCTGTAGAAATTGTACTTTGAATTTTGATCTTTTCCTGGGCTAGTGATAACATGCTACACTATTCTCTTGTGTGGTTCTGGGAGCCTGGCTCCTAGTCAGCCAGAGGAACACGTGAGTGCACCGCTGACACACCTGTTGCCAGTCCATACCCATAACAACCATTCTGTTTTTCACTTTCAGTACAGAATTCAATACATGACATGAAATATTCAACACTTTTGTGTGTGTGTGAAATAGGCTTTGTGTTAGATGGTTTTGCCCAACTGTAGGATAATGTTAAGTGTCCTGAGCACATTGAAAGTAGACTGGGCTAAGCTACATTGTTCAGTAGGTTAGGGGTATCAAATGTATTTTCAACTTATGATATTTTCAGCATACAATGGGTTTATGGGGCATAACCCTATCATAAGTCAACAAGATCTGTATATACAATCGAGTGTGAGTCAGACAGAATAATATAACAGAGAAGGATATGCTCTTATTTGTGACAAACGAGTGGACCTGGAGGACATGATGCTAAGTGAAATATGCCAGAAAGAGAAAGAAAATGCCACATGATATCATTTATATGTGTAATCTGAAATAAATAAATGACTAAATAAAATTTTGGAACTGTCAAACAAAGTGTAGAAAAGTGGCTGCCCTGGGATAGGGAGGGAGGGGAAAAAATAGAGGTTGTTAAAAAGGCACAAACTAAATTAAGCAAAATTGACCAAATTTAAATCATATACCTGTATATTAATCATGTGAAGCATAGCTACCCTAATATGTTAACAAGAGGAATAAAAGTCTCTTTCAACCACATATGTGTATTAACATCCAAGTGAAAGGCAGACATAAAATGTGTTTAGTTGTTCAGTCGTGTCCGACTCTTTGTGACCCCATAGACTATAACCCTCCAGGCTCCTCTATCCATGGAATTTTTCTGGCCAGAATACTGGAGTGGGTTGCCATTTCCTACTCCAGGGTTTCCTCCCCACCCAGGTATCAAACTCTTGCATCTCCTGCAGTGGCAGGTGGATTCTTTACCACTGGGCCACCTGGAAAGCCCAGCAAACATAAAGGTCATTCTGGAATGTGTGGAAGTTGATGAAATCTGTCTCCCTTGTCCCTATCCCCCACTGTCCACTCCATTCATTTCACTGAATGAGTGAATGATTTGTCTCTAGTTATTTTGTAGAGTCAGGACTTTGGTGCAACATCAGTGATGTGGGCCTGTTGCCAATTTATAAGAACAAAGGGAAGGGTTGCTGTGTGGGGGTTTATGCTTCAGATGTCCTGAGATCAGGAGATGGTGGCGGATGTGTGTTGTGAGCAGTGGCATTTGCTGAGGTCTTCATCGATACTTTACTGCTTACTCTCATGGCTTGGCCTCTCCACTCGTCCTGCTTCACTTCCCACCATCTCTCGAGTCCCCTTTGCTTGGTTTCTGCTTTCCCCACTCTGTCTCAATGCCAGCTGTGCTTCTCACAGGAAACTGCTGTTTAATGTCACTGCTGATCAGCCTCCCCAGATACCCTTGGCAACTCACTCTGTTTTCACAGCCTCTACCTCAGGAAATGCAGAATGATTCTTCTGGGGGAATTTTTTTTTCTTTTAAACATTTTATTAGAGTATAGTTGATTTACAATGCTGTGTTAGTTTCAAAAGTGCAGTTCAGTGAATCAGTTATATATTCATGCACGCTCAGCCTTGTCCAACTGTTTGTGACCCCATGGACAGTAGCCCACCAGGCTCCTCTGTCCATGGGATTCTCCAGGCAAGAATACTGGAGTGGGTTGCCATTTCCTCAGCCAGAAGATCTTCCTGACCCAGGGATCAAGCCTGTGTCTCCTGCATTGGCAGGCAGATTCTTTGCTATTGAGCCACCTTTGAAGTCCCTATATATATCCAGTCTGGTTTTGTTTTGTTTTAGATTTTTTTTCACTGGAGCAGTTTTAAAGCTTCATGATTTTTCTTCTTTTTAAATATAAAACTGAAAATACTGAGGGCATGTCTGGGTACCTACTCCTTATCATTTGGGTGGCACTCAGTACTTTAATACATCCTAGTTCTTATGCACAGGACACTGCTCCGTTAATTGTCTCATTTTGGCACGTCTATCCTTCAGGATTGCCAGATCAGAGGAGATCATCACTGACAGACATTTCAGTCCTCTCTGTTCTGAAGCCAAGTGTACTACCAGACTGAGGGAATTAAGGGAATCAGAAAGGCTTTTGGTGAGATAGTATCAATGTTCCCAGAACTCTGAAGGAAGGAAACTGGAGGTAGAGGGCCTCGACATCAAGAGATCAGGGCTGGGAGGAACCTCCTCTGATTGGGGTGAGAGTGGTCATTCCAGTTGCAGTTATCTGTGCACCCCCAGGCAGATGGAGCCTGGCCCTCCTTAGCTGTGAAGTGTGAGTGTCCATCATTAGAATCTCTCATGGGAAAAATGGTTCCCATGGGCCACTTGTCTTTAGGAGGCTATTAGTAACATGCATTTGTTACATGTTGTCTGGGAGTAGCCCATCCCTACAAGACTCTTTCTCTAATATTATGTTAGCCTCTGGATTAGCTGTGTGCTTAGTCACTCAGTCATGTCCAACTCTGTGACGCCATGGACTGTGAAGCCTGCCAACCTCCTCTGTCCAAGGGATTCTCCAGGCAAGAATACTGGAGTGGGTTGCCATCTCCTCCTGCAGGGGATCTTCCCGACCCAGGGATCGAACCTGCCTCTCCTGCACTGGCAAGCAAATTATTTACCAGTGTGCCACCTGGGTAGCCTCTGGATTAGCTAGTTAGTCTTTAAAACCCAAGGGCATAAGAACCCACTGACTATTGGGGTTATAAGTGGAGAAATAGTACATGCCTTGGATTGGTGGTTGGAGGTAAAATAAAGATTCTGAGTCATGGAGAACCAAATTAGGATGAGGAGCTTGAGAGGCCAAGGGACTGCAAGAGAAGAAATTTATGCAAAGTTTGGTAAATCTAAAGAGCCAGAGAAAAGAGAGAAACAGAGAAGGGTAGAGAAGAGATACTTAAACCACTTTGCTTTTTTGCATTTTCTTTGTTTAGCCTAGGTCTTATTCTATTTACTATCAAATGGACTCCACTTTCTCTGTTCATTATTTGTTAATATTTTGGGGGGGAAATCAAGGATAAATTGTTCACTTTTGTTTGCTGATGTTGACAGAGCAGTTCCATTTCCAAGAGTAGACTTTTGTTTTGCTTGGTTTTGTTTTTAATTATTTTTATTGGAGTATAGTTGCTTTACAATGTTGTGTTGGTTTCTATCATACAGCAAAGTGAATCAGCTATATGCAAACACATATCGCCTCTTTTTTGGATTTCCTCCCCATTTAAGTCACCTGAGAGCATCACGCAGAGTTCCCTGTGCTGTACTGTAGGTTCTCACTAGCTATCTATTTTATGCATAACATCAATACTATAGATACATCAATCCCAAACTCCCAATTCCTCCCACCCCTCCTTTCCCCCTTGGTATCCATATATTTGCCCTCTACAACTGTGTCTCCACTTCTGCTTTGCAAATAAGATCATCTATATCATTTTTCTAGATTCCTCTGCATTCATATATGATATTTGTTTTTCTCTTTCTGATTTACTTCACTCTGTATGACAGTCTCTAGGCCCATCCACATCTTTGCAAATGGCACAATTTCATTCCTCTTAATGGCTTAGTAATATTCCACCTTTTCTTTATCCACTCCTCTGTTGATGGACATTTAGGTTGCTTCCATGTCCTGGCTATTGTAAACTGTGACAGTGGGCTTTCTGAATAAGATCTGCTTTGTTCTTATCAGCACTGGAAAAGGGCTAAGAGAAAGATCATTGTCCTTACCAAAGGGAAAACACTTTAACTTTTGATTAATAATCTGTTTTTTAGTGAATCAAAATGAGGAACTCAAAGACCTCTGAAAGTTGCTGGAAGCATGGACAGGCTAAGATCCTCATCATGGCCCCTAATTTTTCTTTTATAGCAAGTTACTGGTAAGTGAATTGTTACACTAATCTGAGACTTTCTCAAAAAGATAGAGATGATAGATAGACAGACAGATAGATAGATAGCTGATAAATGAAATGTTTGCAGTGGGTACAGTTCTCTGGATTCTATGACTTACTGACCTGCCATAGGGCCGGTGGTAATGAAATGGAGCAGGACCATATGATCCTTGCCCCCGCCCCACCATGTCCTCTGCCTGCCTTTTGCCTGTGGAAAATTTTAATCAAAGAGTAAGTTTAATCAAAGAAGAGAGAAACACTGAAACAAAGGAAAACAGTCTAAGGAGACTAAATAGTAATAATGTAGTCATTAAGCATAGTCAAGGACTTTTAGTTCTTTCTCAAGGGCCTTAGATAGTATTCTGAGCCATATCCTGTAAGCTGCCTTATACATACCAAAACCCCAGGTGGAGAAGTTAACTACATGATGGCCAGACTGTTCCCAGGACTTCAGCTGCCACCATTCTGAGAAATGACTGCAAAGAAATGGGAACAAATGGACCCTGGAACTGATGATTAACTGCACATAAAACATTCAAGATGATATTGGTCAGACCACAGATGATCAATTTGAAATGACTGTCAGAGATGGCTGTGCTGTTTCTGCATGTAGTCCTCCCCCACCAGACTCCTGTCTATAAGTGCTCTCACCTTCTTCTTGTCAGGGGGTGGGGGGACTCGGCCTTTGGACAGATGTCTGCCACCCCCTGCCCCCTCCCCCTCAGTTGCCAGCATCTAAGATAAAGCAAACTTCCCTTTCCACCATACTGGCCTGCTTATTGGCTTTTGAGCAGTGAGCAGTCGGACACCCTATGCATACCTTTTGGTAACAGTGAGAAGGGACAGGCATACCTTTTCAGTGCAGGAGGCTCCAAATGACACTTTCCACTGAAGAGCTGCCAACCCTGCTACATCCATGCTCTGCACCGTCAGTCTCTCCTTCCACTGTATATCCAAAATCCATCATTGTCCTGATTTCCAACTGAGTCACTATCTCTCTGATGAGACTCCTAGTTATGACGAAGCTTCAATGACAGGAAGAAAAGTGAACCAATTCGTACTTACAAAGTTCTCTAACCAGGATGAGCTGTGTGTGTGTGTGCTCACTCAGTCACATCTGACTCTTTGCTACCCCATGGCCTGTAGCCTGCCAGGCTCCTCTGTCCATGGTATTTCCCAGGCAAGAATACTGGAGTAGGCTGCCAAGCTCTCCTCCAGGGGATCTTCCTGACCCAGGGATCAAACCTGTGTCTTCTGCATTGGCAGGCAGAGTTTTACCACTGCATCACCTGGGAAGCCCAGGATGGGCTGACACATTAGCAATATAACCCCCTCCCCATAAAATCATTGTACTATAACTTCTTATATGGGGAAACAATGCAAACAGTGACACACTTTATTTTCTTGGGCTCCCAAATCACTGCAGATGGTGACTGCAGCCATGAAATTAAAGTTATGACCAACCTAGACAGTCTATTAAAAAGCACAGACATTACTTTGCCAACAAAGGTCTGTCTAGTCAAAGCTATGACTTTTCCAGTAGTCATACATGGATATGAGAGTTGGACTATCAAGAAAGCTGAGCACCAAAGAATTGATGCTTTTAACTGTGGTGTTGGAGAAGACTCTTGAGAGTCCTTGGACTGCAAGGAGATCAAAGCAGTCAATCCCAGAGGAAATCAGTTCTGAATATTTATTAGAAGAACTGATGCTGAAGCTCTAATACTTTGGCCACCTGATGGGAAGAACTGACTCATTTGAAAAGACCCTGATGGTGGGCAAGATTGAAGTCAGGAGGAGAAAGGGATGACAAAGGATGAGATGATTGGATGGCATCACCGACTCAATGGACATGAGTTTGAGCAAACTCCCGGAGTTGGTGATGGACAGGGAAGCCTGGCATGCTGCAGTCCATGGGGTCGCAAAGAGTTGGAGACAACTGAGTGACTGAACTAAATTGATAACTTCCTATACATTAACAGGACTTGGGACCATATATCTCCTTTATATGTGTTCCTGTCTACTACTACATACTGTCTATGTCCCATGTAGTTCATTTATATCCAAGACTACAGGTGTTCATGGAGCCTAGGATCTGAGTGTGTAGTCATAAAATATATTGTGTAGAAAAAATTTCTTGGCTATGTCATGCAGGATCTTAGTTCCCTGACTAGAGATTGAACCCAGGCCCAGAGCAATGAAAGTGCTGAGTCTTAATTAATCACTGGATGATGAGGGAATTCCCTTACATAGAAATGTTTGTGTGAAATTTGCAGAGTCCTTTGATAGTCACTCAGAGTTCTTGATTTTTTACATCTCTTTATGAGCCTTAAAGGGGCTTCCCACTTGGCACAGTGGTAAAGAATCCACCTGCCAATGCAGAAGACACAGGAGATGCAGATTCAATCCCTGGGTCAGGGAGATCCCCTGGAGAAGGAAATGGCAACCCACTCCAGTATTCTTGCCTGGAGAATCCCATGGGCAGAGGAGCCTGGCAGGCTACAGTCCTTGGGGTCAGAAAGAGTCAGACACAACTCAGCAACTGAGCATGCACATGCACATGAGCCTTGAAGAGTTAGTTCTAACCACCTATGAGAATAGTCTGGGGGAATATTATTCTAGAGCAATCTGAATGGTTTAATGCTGAGAAAGATGAACTTAAATGATAAGCAAAGAAAAGAACAACTCCAGAATCTACTGAATAACAAATTATCGAACCGCTTACATTCCATAGAGTGTTTCCCCAAGACACCTATTATCTTACCGTTAAGTCCTCAGGACCATAACTGTATAAGATAGATGGGGAGGAACTACTCTTGTCTTAACCAACACTTGAGGTTCAAGAGAGTAAGATGCTTGTTCAAGATCACACTGCCTTAATTTCTCTTTCTGTTTTCTCATTGTTAGTGTATAGGAATCCAAGGGATTTCTATGTGTTAATTTTATATAAATGATATAAAATTATATATATCTATACACTAACTGCACTTATATCTATACACTAGCAATGAGAAAATAGAAAGAAAAATTAAGGAAACAATTCCATTCACCATTGCAACAACAACAAAAATAAAATACTTCAGAATAAATCTACCTAAAGAAACAAAAGACCTATATATAGAAAACTATAAAACACTGATGAAAGAAATCAAAGATGACACAAATAGATGGAAAATATACCATGTTCATGGATTGGAAGAATCAATATAGTGAAAAATGAGTGTATTACCCAAAGCAATCTATACATTCAATGCAATCCCTATCAAGCTACCAATGGTATTTTTCAGAGAACTAGAATGAATAATTTCACAATTTGTATGGAAATACAAAAAAACCTCAAATAGCCAAAGCAAACTTGAGAAAGAAGAATGGAACTGGAAGAATCAACCTGCCTGATGTCAGGCTATACTACAAAGCTACAGTCATCAAGACAGTATGGTATTGGCACAAAGACAGAAATATAGATCAATGGAACAAAATAGAAAACCCAGAGATAAATCCACGCACATATGCACACCTTATTTTTGACAATGGAGGCAAGAATATACAGTGGAGAAAAGACAATCTCTTTAACAAGTGGTGCTGGGAAAACTGGTCAGCCACTTGTAAAAGAATGAAACTAGAACACTTTCTAACACCATACACAAAACTAAACTCAAAATGGATTAAAGATCTAAACATAAGACCAGAAACTATAAAACTCCTAGAGGAAAACATAGGCAAAACACTCTCTGACATAAATCACAGCAGGATCTTCTATGACCCACCTCCCAGAGTAATGGAAATAAAAGCAAAAATAAACAAATGGGACCTAATGAAACTTAAAAGCTTTTGCACAACAAAGGAAACTATAAGCAAGGTGAAAAGACAGCCTTCAGAATGGGAGAAAACAGTAGCAAATGAAGCAACTGACAAAGAATTAATCTCAAAAATATACAAGCAGCTCATGCAGCTCAATTCCAGAAAAATTAACAACCCACTTTAAAAATGAGCCAAGCAGGTGCAGCGCCGTGCAGCTCTCTTGCTCACACAAAGCCCAGATGCGGAGAAAATGGCGGCAGGGGTCGAAGCAGCGGCCGAGGTGGCAGCGACAGAGCCCAAAAATGGAGGAGCAGAGCGGCGCGCCTGGCGTGCCAAGTGACAACAGAGCTCCAGGCCTGAAAGGTGAAGGAGAACGACCTGCTCAGAATGAGAAGAGGAAAGAGAAAAACATAAAAAGAGGAGGCAATCGCTTTGAGCCACACACCAATCCACCTAAAAGATACAGAGCCTTCATTACAAACATACCTTTTGATGTGAAAAGGCAGTCAGTTAAAGACCTGGTTAAAGAAAAAGTTGGTGAGGTAACATACGTGGAGCTCTTAATGGACGCTGAAGGAAAGTCAAGGAGATGTGCTGTTGTTGAATTCAAGATGGAAGAGAGCATGAAAAAAGCTGCTGAAGTTCTAAACAAGCATAGTCTGAGTGGAAGACCACTGAAAGTCAAAGAAGATCCTGATGGTGAACATGCCAGGAGAGCAATGCAAAAGGTGATGGCTATGACTGCTGGGATGGGTATGGGACCAGGTGACCAGGAATGATTAATATCCCACCCAGTATCCTAAATAATCCTAACATCCCAAATGAGATTATCCATGCATTACAGGCTGGAGGACTTGGAAGCACAGTATTTATAGCAAATCTGGATTATAAATTTGGCTGGAAGAAACTGAAGGAAGTTTTTAGTATGGCTGGTGTGGTGGTCTGAGCAGACATTCTTGAGGATAAAGACGGAAAAAGTCACGGAATAGGCACTGTTACTTTTGAACAGTCCACTGAAACCGTGCAAGCTATATCTATGTTTAACGGCCAGCTGCTGTTTGACAGACCAATGCACGTGAAAATGGATGAGAGGGCCTTACCAAAAGGAGATTTTTTCTTTCCTGAGCGTCCACAACAACTTCCCCATGGACTTGGTGGAATTGGCACAGGGTTAGGACCAGGAGGGCAGCCTATTGATGCCAACCATTTGAATAAAGGCATTGGAATGGGCAACCTGGGACCTGCAGGAATGGGAATGGAAGGCATAGGATTTGGAATAAATAAAATGGGAGGCATGGAGGGACCTTTTGGTGGTGGTATGGAAAACATGGGTCGATTTGGATCTGGGATGAACATGGGCAGAATAAACAAAATCCTAAGTAATGCCCTGAAGAGAAGAGAGATCATTGCAAAGCAGGGATGAGGTGGAGGCAGAGGCAGTGTCCCCAGAATTGAGAGGATGGGCCCTGGCATTGACCACATTGGGCGGAGGGTGGGGGGGGTGGGGGGGCAGCATGGAATGCATGGGCGCAGGCCTGGGCCACGGCATGGATCGTGTGGGCTCGGAGATTGAGTGCATGGGCCTGGTCATGGACTGCATGGGCTCCGTTCAGCGCATGGGCTCTGGCATTGAGCGCATGGCCTCCTGGGCCTTGACCACATGGCCTCCAGCATTGAGCGCATGGGCCAGACCATGGAGCACATTGGCTCTGGAGCGCATGGGTGCTGGCATGGGCTTTGGCCTCAAGTGAATGGCTGCACCCATTAACCGTGTGGGCCAGACCATTGAGCGCATGGGCTCTGGTGTGGAGCACATGGGCCCTGCTATCGAGTGCATGGGCCTGGGCATGGAGCACATGGTGCCCACAGGCATGGGCCCCATGATGGATCACATGGTCACCAGTCTGGAGTGCATGGGTGCCAACAACCTGGAGCGCATGGGCCTGGAGCGTATGGGCCCCAACAGTCTCAAGCATATGGGCTTGGAGCGCATGGGTCCTGCCATGGGCCCAGCCCTGGGTGCTGGCATTGACTGCATGGGCCTAGCCATGGGTGGTAGTGGTGGTGCCAGCTCTGACCGTGCCATCGAGATGGAGCATGGCAACTTTGGAGGAAGTTTCACGGGTTCCTTTGGTGGAACTGGAGGCCATGCCCCTGGGGAGGCCAGGAAGGCCTGCCAGATATTTGTGAGAAATCTCCCATTTGATTTTACATGGAAGATGCTAAAAGACAAGTTCAACAAATGCAGCCACGTGCTGTATGCCGACATCAAGATGGAGAATGGGAAGTCCAAGGGGTGTGGTGTGGTTAAGTTTGAGTCGCTGGAGGTGGCTGAGAGAGCCTGCCGGATGATGAATGGGATGAAGCTGAGTGGCCGAGAGATTGATGTTCGAATCGATAGAAATGCTTAAGCAGTTGCCTTTTTAAAACATCGATATCAGACTTCTGAATTAGTAGTTTTTCTTGTTAACCATTTTAATTTGTTGGCTGGATGTATAAAGATGTTTAAAAAATTCAGTTGCTTTTTGGGGTAATTTGAATTACTTTTTTAATGACTGGGATTCCATTTGTTTGCATTGAGATTGCAATGTGCGCAATTTTTTTTGTAGCTGTGGCATCTTGTTGACATCAAATATGACTTTGATAATAAATACCAGTTCCTGAAAAAATAAAATAAAATAAAAAATGGGCCAAAGAACTAAACAGACATTTCTCCAAAGAAGACATACAGATGGCTAACAAACACATGAAAAGATGCTCAACATCACTCATTAGCAGAGAAATGCAAATCAAAACCATAATGAGGTACCATCTCACGCTGGTCAGAATGGCTGCTATCAAAAAGTCTACAAACAACAAATGCTGGAGAGGTTGCGGAGAAAAGGGAACCTTCTTACACTGTTGGTGGAAATGCAAACTAGTACAGACACTATGGAGAACAGTGTGGAGGTTCCTTAAAAAACTGGAAACAGAACTGTCATATGACCCAGCAATCCCACTGCTGGGCATATACACCAAGGAAACAAGAGTTGAAAGAGACACGTGTATCCCAATGTTCATTGCCGTACTGTTTATAATAGCTAGGAAATGGAAGCAACATAGATGTCCATCGGCAGATGAAAGGATAAGAAAGTTGTGGTACATATACGCAATGGAATATTACTCAGCTATTAAAAAGAATGCATTTGAATCAGTTCTAATGAGGTGGATGAAACTGAAGCCTATATTATACAGAGTGAAGTAAGTCAGAAAGAAAAACACCAATACAGTATATTAATGCATATATATGGAATTTAGAAAGATGGTAACCATGACCCTATATGCTAGACAGCAAAAGAGACACAGATTTAAAGAACAGACTTATGGACTCTATGGGAGAAGGCAAGGGTGGGAAGATCTGAGAGAATAGCATTGAAACATGTATATTACCATATGTGAAATAGATTGCCAGTCCAGGTTTGATGCATGAGACAAGGTCCTCAGGGCCAGAGCACTGGGACGACCCAGTGGGATGGGATGGGGAGGGAAGTGAGGGGGTGTTCAGGATGGGGAACAAGTGTACACCTATGGCTGATTCATGTCAATTTATGGCAAATACCACTACAGTATTGTAAAGTAATTAGCCTCAATTAAAATTAATAATTTAAAAAATAAAAAAATAAAATTAAAAAAAAAAAGAAGATCACACTGCCTCTCTGTGGCTGATCTGGGACTTGAACCAGGTCTTTTGATGCCTGATGTGAGATTCACGTTCCATTTCTACCCAAGGGTCTGGCAACCTCATCTTTCTCTTATGGTGTTTCACCAGCTGGTGTATTCAGAAAGCAGACACTGAGACAGAGTTTAGTGTTGAAGGGATTCGTCAGGGTGTACTCGGGATTGACACCTGTGGAAGGGAGGGGGAGGAGGCAGATTTGGTAGAGGGAGAAGTGAGCTGGGGTGCAGGACCAATGCCACAGGAGCTCTGGATCCAGGCAGTGTGGTTCCAGGTCTCCCCTTCGGTGACCATATTTCTTTCCTCCTGAATTTGTCAAGAGCAGGGACTATTTACGTCTCTAACTTTTAGTGCAGCGTTTACCACATAAAAGGCACTTCATGCCTTTCCGAATGAATAAACAGAGTTGGAAAGAACCAAAATGTTTCACAGTAGGGAAGTGGTTAAATCAATTAGGATTAATACTTCAATGCAAAATCATGCATCTCAATATAGACAAAACAGCAATTATGAAAACTAGGGAACATGAAAAAAATTTTACACTCTTGAAAAACAGCACATGTAGTCATACATACATTTGCTGGGTTTGAAATGATGAAAATGTACATATTACCATAATAAGGGCCAGAAAATAAATAAATGAAAGTCATATTATATTAAATTTGTGGGATTGTGGGTGGTTTTCATTTTTTGTTTGTTCTTTCAATGTTGCCATAATTTAGTTTGTGCGATATTGCTTACATTGTTGAGAAGAAGACGAACCACCAGTTGTGGCTTTGCCAGCATCACTGTCAACCTGGGAGTGAGCCTGTTGGGTCTCAGCAGTGAGATGGGGTTTAGAGAGACGGGAAATAGACCTGGCAGAGGAAGCTATTCAGCAGCTGTGGACATCGGGGAAGGCTGAATCCACCCCCAGGAAAGCCCTTATCTTCTTGCTAGAGGGCTATTCCAAAATCTTTAATTCTTAAATTGAATCTTAATATCTGCTGATTCAAAATTGCTTTGAGTTAATGGAATTTTGTTTCTTTTGATTCGTGTTCACTTGTCATAAGATGTTTGAATCCTTTAACAAGTTTTTAATTCAACACAATCATGTAAGTTCAATATTTGGTGTGTTTTCTAAGCTTCGCATGGTCATAGACCAGGAACTCATTCAGGGATTGCTGTCTTCTCTTGCAAAGACCTCTCTCCTCTCTTAAATGTGCTTTGCAGATGACTTAAGAACATTCTGGCATTTGTGTTAGATAGACATTGCTTCTACTTTGGTTTAGTGTTCTAAACTCTCCACTGTGCTTCAAGCCTGACATAGTATTTGTATAAAAGTTTAAAACCTGATTTCACCCCTTCTCTTTGAATCCCTTCTCTCTTCTCTTACTCTGTGAAGCAAATTCTGCCAAATAAAACTCTGCTGTTTGCTCAGCTACTGGGCTGTCTCTTCCAAGCCTGGGACTCCGAGGTCTGTTCTCTGATGTGTTCCATTCTCTGAGCAAATTTTCCCCATCTCGTGAATCAAAGTCAAGGGCTTTCCTCACCTTCTCTCATCTCTGTGTTCTGCATAGCCACATTCATCTTCAGTGCCAGGAAGAATGTCATCACATAAGCTCTCTCCTTTAAGAAATTCTGATGTCACCGAAGATTACACAAAAGGTACTCTATTCAGTAGGTAACGAAGTTGTGAAAAAATCTTACTGGAATCTCAGTGTCTTCCTCTAGGTAGACACATCCCTATGTATGTTTTCTTGTATACTGACAATCTTTACCTACTAATGTGGCTTTGAAGACCAAGGATGTAGGCAAGGAAGAGAGTAATAGAGATAGAAATTTATATATATATATCTTAGAAATATATATATATATTTAGAAATTATATATATATCTTAGAAATTTAGAAATATATATATTTAGAAATTATATATAAATTTAGAAATTTATTATAAATTCATATAAATATATATATTTAGAAATTTATATATATATATGTATAGGACTTCCTTGGTGGCTCAGCTGGTATATATATATATATTAAAGGCCAGAAAATTTCATTTATCCAGGATGCTGGGAGATGTGTTCATACATCCTAGCATCCTGGATAACACTGTTGTAGCCATCTAAAACCCTTGGGTCATTCTGGATAACTAAATAGTGATTTCAAGCAGCCAAGGATATACACATTTCATTCATTCATTCAACAAATTCTTGAGCACCTATTATGCATTAGGCACTATTCTGGGTAACCATTTATCCATCAAAGCTTAAACTTTGGAATGAATTCCTTCTGAAATCATTCATATTTCTTTTCACTTGATCCTTTCTATAGTCAGCTCAGTTCAGTTCAGTCACTCAGTCATGTCTGACTCTGCGACCCCAGGGACCACAGCACACCAGGCTTCCCTGTCCATCACCAACTCCCAGAGCTTGCTCAAACTCATGTCCATCAAGTCAATGATGCCATCCAACCATGTCATCCTCTGTTGTCCTCTTCTTCCCCTGCCTTCAGTCTTCCTCAGCAACAGGGTCTTTTCCAGTGAGTCAGTTCTTCGCATCAGGTGGCCAAATGGAGCTTCAGCTTCAGTATCAGTCCTTCCATTGAATATTCAGGACTGATTTCCTTTAGATTGACTGATTTGATCCCCTTGCAGCCCAAGGAACTCGCAAGAGTCTTCTCCAACACCACCATTCAAAAGAATCATTTCTATCGTACTCTTATACTAATCTAATCTTTTCTTGGTGACAGAAGATTAGATACAGTTTGGTAGGGTGTAAAGAATAATATTGAGTGTTGAGAGAACTGAACTTTAGTGGGTTTCCATTTCCTTCTCCAGGGGATCTTCCTGATCCAGGGAACAAACCCAGGTCTCCTGGATTGCAGGAAGATGCTTTACCGTCTGAGCTACTAGGGAAGCCCAGAGAAATATATAAGGGATCACAAATAATTTTTAGTAGAACTGAAACCCCATGGACTGTAGCCTGCCACGCTCCTCTGTCCGTGAAATTCTCCAGGCAAGAATACTGGAGTGGGTTGCCATCCCCTTCTCCAGGGGATTTTCCCAAGCCAGGGATTGAATCTGGGTCTCTTGCATTGCAGGCAGATTCTTTACCATCTGAGCCATGAGGTTGCAAAGAGTCGAACACAACTGAGTGACTAACACACACATATATTTCTCCACAGATTGTTTTCTATATAAAAGTTATTCATAAACTATGGAAGGCTATGCACATCTAAGGCATCATCCTTATGGACAGTCATTCTAACACTGGGCCATAATACAGACATTTCTTTGGTGTCAACTAAGGCAGATGAAGTATTTGCCCCTATACTAAATGGACCTAGATTTCAGGGCTTCTAGTGTTTGTATATATGGGTAGTGGGGCTGAGTTGGGTATGGGGGAGTTTCACCAAGCTTGCAAACTTATTTTGAAAAGATATGAAGTGAATTTTCATACTGTTCTCCTTCTGTTTTCAGAAAGACTTGTAGGGGGAGGCGATTTTTCATAAAATTTATTCATGCTAAAGGAAGGCCGAAAATTTCAAAGCTTTTCCTTCTGTTTTGTGCAGCCAAAGGGTGGAGACCTTAAATAGAAGGCCCTTTGTTTAACAACGCAGATTCGTATTTTGGATAAGCATGGGTAGGCTTGAACTCAGTTTGGAACAGAGGTTAAAAAACAAAACTCTTCTGAAGAAGGAATTAACAGAATTATGGGATGGAAGGCTGGCAGTCAGGGTAGGGAGAAGGTATATGTGCATGCATGTGTGTGTGTGTATAACAGAAAAGCCCCCAAAGATGGAGACAATGTGGACCTAAATATAGAGATGGAAATGGCTGAATGAAGTTTTAGAACACATTTTATTCAAGTTCTTTTTTTGACTAAACGGCAATCTGTCTTCATTATCCTCAGCTCTAAGTCTGCAAACAAGTAGTT
Source organism: Cervus elaphus (assembly GCF_910594005.1). Lineage (NCBI taxonomy): Eukaryota > Metazoa > Chordata > Mammalia > Artiodactyla > Cervidae > Cervus > Cervus elaphus. The sequence continues at coordinate 29,508,022 of NC_057844.1, forward strand.
CTGTGTTAGCGATGATGCGCAGAGGTGAGGGGTAACCCAGTCCTGCCTACAACATCGCTCTGCTCTGCACCTGTGTTGGTGGGAGGACCGAGGCCTGTGGTCCAGAAAGATGAGGCTAGAGGAGGCCCAGAGCAAGGGGTCAGGGGGAAGGAAAGGGCTCACAGAAGATGAACTGACTTCGCTAATAATAAATCCCCTGAGAATTTAAAGAAACTTTGATTGACGAGACCTCTGGACATGCTAATGCTATGATATGCAGGATGAGGGCTTGAGACATTTACATTTTAATTCTAAATGATGGTGGGGATTTCCCTGGTGGTACAGTGGATAAGAATCTACCTGCCAGTGCAGGGGACACAGGTTCGATCCCCGGTCTGGGCAGATTTCACCAGCTGTGGAGCAACTGAAGCCTGTGTGCCCCAGCTACTGAGCCCAGGTGCTGCGAACTACTGAAGCCCAAGCACCTAGAGCACAGGCTCCCAACAAGAGAAGCCACTGACTACAAGGAGAAGCCCCTGCACTGCAATGAAGAGTAGACCCAACTCACCGCAACTAGAGAAAGCCCGCAAACACCAACAAAGACCCAGAGCAACCATAAGTAAATAAATAAAATTTTTAAAAAGATGGTGGAACCACAGAAAGGTTTATGAACTAATATAACTGATAACAATGTATCAAAGTTACACTGGCAAAGTTAAACAGATAATCACATTAGTGATACTTGCTTTAGGTCTTTTTTAAGAACAACTGTTAAAGACAGATTTTTTTCTCTCTTTCCCAGAGGTAAATCCTTTCTTAAAATTGCAGAATATCATTCCTGTGGCTTAAATATGTAAGGGGATACATTGTTTTGTGTTTTAAAATTTGGGGTAAATGTTATATTGTTCATCTTTTACAACTTACACTGCTCATCTTTAATAATTTTGCTTTTAATCAGTATTATGCTCTTGACATATCTCTATTTTGATATATGAGATCACTTTAACTGCTATATAAGAATTGTTTCAATTATCATCTTTTATGCATTCTCCTACTGCAGGACAGTTAGATTGCCTCTGCTTTCACACAAATACAAATACTGAACACACATGGTAGCATTGAATATCTTTGTATTCATCTCTCTGTGCCCATGTGCTGCAGTTTCTCTAGGGTGAACACCTGCAAGTTGAATTTCTGGTTTGTGGGATGTCTTAGCCCAGATCCCCTAGAAAAGCCAGAGCCTAAATCAAGGCTTAAGAGATGATGCTTTGCTAGGAAGCCAACCCTAGAGCAGTGGGGCTGAGGGAAGGAGGATGCAAGGCAGAGAAGGATGAGGACAAGTGCAAGGTTTGTGCAAATGCCATGGCTTCAGAGCAAGCCAAGACGAGTGGCTGGGCAGGTGAACCCGCTTGGCCAAATGGGGTGTCTCTGGATGTAGGCCATAGAGGGACATATTCCTAGGAACAGTGAACTGGAGGAGGACAAGTGGCAACTGATCTGCTGGCCTGCCTTTCTCTTCTCTCTCCTGTGGACAAAGTCCATTTGGGGAGGAGTTAGTCACCCTGCAGTTTTAGACATCGTCACCCGGGGCTGCTACAGAAACCCGCCTCCACTCTCACCCTCCTGTGGCCCACACAGGAAGTGGTGGAAGAGCCAGAGACCCCTGGACACCTGAAACATTGGAAATCAAATACACTTCAACGAAAACAAAGTAACTTACTGACATTTTCATTGAAGCATAATTGAAAAGGAAAGTGAAGTCACTCAGTCATGGCCGACTCTTTGCAACCCCACAGACTGTAGCCTGCCAGCCTCCTCCATCCATGGAATTCTCCAGGCAAGAATACTGGAGTGGGGTTGCCATTTCCTTCTCCCAGGGGATCCTTCTGACCCAGGGATCAAACCCAGGTCTCCCACACTGCAGGAAGACTCTACTGTCTGAGCCACCAGGGAAGCCCCGAAGCATAACTGACATAACCTCATGTTGGTTTCATGTGACAACATGGTGATTCGATCTTCAGGAGGGCAGCTCAGTGGAGTGGTGAGGGTGGAGGTCAGTTGTTGAGAAGTCATAGACGGTGAGATGCTGATGACCAAGAATGCACCATTCTTTCAAAACGTTTAGCTATAAAGAGAGGACAAATTCTAAAGGAAGGTACAGGATGGGAGGACTGTTTTCTTATTGCTGAGAATTATGAGCATTACCAGCTGAGGAGGAAGAGCCAGCAGAAGGAGGGAGAGATTGTTGACCAGCCAGGAGTCAGTTTATGGCTGATGGTGCAAAGTTGGAGGTGGAGATCAATCCTGGGTCAAGAACCGCATGTTCTAAGCTGGTTCCATGGGGGAATGAGATATGTCATAATCTCTTTATCCTAACAATGCTTTCCCCAGGAGTATAGCGAATCCTAAGGGCTGGACATCCCAGTGCATCTATGTCTGTTTTAGAGGATAATACAGGTGACAGTAGATCCACTTTTACACTTATGTGAAGATACCAGTCTATGATTTGTAGTTAGGTTTGTTTGTTAATTACCCTGATCTCTGCATTCATGGACGCTGAAAAATGAACTCCCCAGGTCAGTAAGTGCCCAGTATGCTACTAGAGATCAGTGGAGAAATAACTCCAGAAAGAATGAAGGGTTGGAGACAAAGGAAAAACAATACCTACTTGTGGATGTGACTGGTGATAGAAGAAAGGTCCGATGCTGTAAAGAGCAATATTGCATAGGAACCTGGAATGTTAGGTCCATGAGTCAAGACAAATTGGAAGTGGTCAAACAGGAGATGGCAAGAGTGAACATGGACATTTTAGGAATCAGCAAACTAAAATGGACTGGAATGGGTGAATTTAACTCAGATGACCATTATATCTACTATTGTGGACAAGATCCCTTAGAAGAAATGGAATAGCCATCATAGTCAACAAAAGAGTCCAAAATGCAGTACTTGGATGCACAAAAGCAACAAAATGATCTCTGTTCATTTCAAAGGCAAATCATTCAATATCACCATAATCCAAGTCAATGCCCCAACCAGTAATGCTGAAGAAGTTGAAGTTGAATGGTTCTATGAAGACCTACAAGACCTTCCAGAACTAACACCCCAAAAAGATGTCCTTTTCATTATAGGGGACTGGAATGCAAAAGTATGAAGTCAAGAAATACTTGGAGTAACAGGCAAATTTGGCCTTAGAGTACAGAATGAAGCATGACAAAAGCTAATGGAGTTTTGCCAAGAGAATGCACTGGTCATAGCAAATACCCTCTTCCAACAACACAAGAGAAGACTCTACACATGGACATCACCAGATGGTCAACACCGAAATCAGATTGATTATATTCTTTGCAGCCAAAGATGGAGCCAAATATACAATCAGCTAAAAAAAAAAAAAAAAAAAAAAGCAAAACCAGGAGCAGACTGTGGCTCAGATCATGAACTCCTTATTGCCAAATTCAGACTTAAATTGAAGAAAGTAGGGAAAACCACTAGAACATTCAGGTAAGACCTAAATTGAATCTCTTATGATTATACAGTGGAAGTGACAAATAGATTCAAGGGATTAGATCTGATAGACAGAATGCCTGGAAGAAATATGGACAGAGGTTCGTGACACTGTACAGGAGGCAGTGGTCAAGACCATTCTCAAGAAAAAGAAATGCAAAAAGACAAAATGGTTGTCTGATGAGGCCTTACAAATAGCTGTGAAAAGAAGAGAAGCAAAAGGCAAAGGAGAAAAGGAAAGATATACCCATTTGAATGTAGAGTTCCAAAGAATAGCAAGGAGAGATAAGAAAGCCTTCCTCAGTGATCAGTTCAAAGAAATAGAGGAAAACAATAGAATGGGAAAGACTAGAGATCTCTTCAAGAAAATCAGAGATAGCAAGGGAACATTTCATGCAAAGATAGGCTCAATAAAGGACAGAAATGGTATGGACCTAACAAAAGCAGAGGATATTAAGAAGAGGTGGCAAGAATACACAGAACTATACAAAAAAGATCTTCATGACCCAGATAATCACGATGGTGTGATCACTCACCTAGAGTCAGACATCCTGGAATGTGAAGTCAAGTGGGCCTTAGGAAGCATCACTCTGAATGAAGCTAGTGGAGGTAATGAAATTCCTGTTGAGCTATTTCAAATCCTAAAAGATGAGGCTGTGAAAATGCTGCACTCAATATGGCAGCAAGTTTGGAAAACTCAGCAGTGGCCACAGGACTGGAAAAGTACAGTTTTCATTCCAATCCCAAAGAAAGGCAATGCCAAAGAATGCTCTAACTACCGCACAATTGCACTCATCTCACACGCTATGCTCAAAATTCTCCAAGCCAGGCTTCAACAGTACATGAACTGTGAATTTCCAGATGTTCAAGCTGGATTTAGAAAAGGCAGAGGAACCAGAAATCAAATTGCCAATATCTGTTGGATCATCAAAAAAGCGAACAAGTTCCAGAAAAACATCTACTTCTGCTTTATTGACTACACCAAAGCCTTTGACTGTGTGGATCACAACAAACTTTGGAAAATTCTTCAAGAGATGGGAATACCAGGCCACCTGACCTGCCTCCTGAGAAATCTGTATGCAGGTCAGGAAGCAACAATTAGAACTGGACATGGAACAACAGACTCGTTTCAAATCAGGGAAGGAGTACGTCAAGGCTGTATATCGTCATCCTGTTTATTTAATCTATGCAGAGTACATCATGAGAAACACTGGGCTGGATGAAGCACAAGTTGGAATCAAGATTGCCAGGGGAAATATCAATAACCTCAGATATGCAGATGACACCACCCTTATGGCAGAAAGCGAAGAAGAACAAAAGAGCCTCTTGATGAAAGTGAAAGAGGAGAGTGAAAAAGTTGGCATTCAGAAATTCAAAAAACTCAACATTCAGAAAACTAATATCATGGCACTTGGTCCCATCACTTCATGGCAAATAGATGGGGAAACAATGGAAACAGTGAGAGACTTTATTTTTTCGGGCTCCAAAATCACTGCAGATGGTGACTGCAGCCATGAAATTAAAAGACGCCTGCTCTATGGAAGGGAAGTTATGACCAACCTAGATAGCATATTAAAACACAGAGACATTACTTTGCCAAAAAAGGTCCATCTAGCCAAGGCTATGGTTTTTCCAGTAGTCATGTATGGATGTGACAGCTGGACTATAAAGAAAGCTGAGTGCCAAAGAATTGATGCTTTTGAACTGTGGTGTTGGAGGAGATTCTTGAGAGTCCCTTGGACAGCAAGGAGATCCAACCAGTCCATCCTAAAGGAAATCAGTACTGGGTGTTCATTGGAAGGACTGATGATGAAGCTGAAACTCCAATACTTTGGCCACCTGATGTGAAGAATGGACTCATTTGAAAATACCCTGATGCTGGGAAAGATTGAAGGTGGGAGGAAAAGGGGATGACAGAGGATGAGATGGTGGATGGCGTCACTGACTTAAAGGACATGAGTTTGTGAAAGCTCCGGGAGTCGGTGAGGGACAGGGAAGTCTGGCATGCTGCAATTGCAAAGAGTCAGACACGGCTGGTTGACTGAACTGAACTGAACTGCATTCCTGGATTCTGCTAGCAATCGGCTGCCTAATTTTTAGGTTGTACTTACCACTGTGTTGTTGGAAGTGCCTGTATCTTAGAAAAGCTTCAATGTCTGAGGCTTCGCTTCAGTCTTTTTTTCCAGAAGAGAAGCTTCCTGGAAGGAAATTCACTGGAAGGGGTGGATTTCAGAACACGGGTGCTCTGTGCATTGATTGTTCTTGAGAAAAGGGAAATTGAGAATCAAATAATCCTTGAACTTTACATAAACTTTGAGATTTTTAATCTACACCGACCTTCAGCATATGTTTTAATCTACACAACAGATCTCTCCAGAAATGTGACAAGACATCAGTTTATGTGATATAATCTTAAGGAAAGTTGGTTACATAGAATGAAAGAAATTTAAAAATATTTGTCTGAGGTCTTGTACGTAGTTGATGGCTGACCTGGAATTATGGTGCCAGTCCCCTCACTTGTGATACTGTTTTACCTTGTATTAAATGTGTGTTATGTTTGTCTAGAAAGTATATGGTTTTCATTATGAAACCTATACTGAATCAAACACCCTTGAACCATGAATTTAGAGAATCACTAAATGAGTAAATGCTTTACTAGGTCCCATACAGACCAGGAATAATTTCTTCTGTTTTATAAAGTAGTTACAAGTTTATAACTCAAGTTCATTATGAGTTTGCTTAGGTCCTAGAGGTAGGAGTGCCACCATGGGCTAGGACCAGGCTGTTCAGACAGCAGAAGTTCCCCCCTCCCAGATCTGCAGTTTTGTCACTTGGCCTTTTTGTTCTCTATTTCTTCATTTATTCAATTTATTTCTTCTGTCTGTGTCATGTGGAGAAATATCCTGGAGATGAAATACATTGAGTAATAGGTTTCAATTAGCTTACAGGGCTTTGGGAAGTATTTCTCAAGGACTCCGAGATCTCCCACTGAAAAGCCATTTAAAAGGAGAACCCTCTCACTTCATTTTCCTGGTTCAGAAATAAACACTATCATTATTAAATATGCATCTTCTGTCTTTCATAAATATCAGACAACTGATACACAGATACATACATAAACAAATAAACACATACATATAAAAAGAGCTTTGTAATCACTCTCTGTTACTCACCAGGATAAGGAAATAAGTAAAAACACAAATTCTTTTTTTTTTTTTTGCAGATAGTGGAGTGCAGTTTATTACGCCGGCGGGCCCAAGGCAGAGTCTCCTCTTAGCCAAGGACCCCGACCAGCATTTGTGAAAATCTTTTATACCCCATGTGTCCAAACCCACTACCCCAATTCCCTTGAGACTTACATAAACAAAGGAAGGGTAAATACAACTACAATAACCCCATCATTCATGTGTTATGTGTTCAAACAGTCAATAATCAATAAGCCCGCAGTTACATAACAAATAGTTAATAACTGATAAGCCTGTGCTTACATTCTGATAGCTAGTGTCCGGAGGCAGGGGTGATTAGTGTCTGTTCTTCAAGATTCCCCTGCCCAGAGGGGGGTCTTATCCTTCCATTGTCATTCCCACAGGCGCTAAGCACAGAGTTCAGAGTCCACTGGAGAGGTGGCCGCCCACGATCAGCACAGACAGGCCTGAGATGGAGTCCAGGCCCTATGAATTCCTTCTTCATTCCCCCCTCTTGATGCTCTTAGTTTCCCTAACGAGCATCATTTATTGAGATATATTGTACCTTAGCCCTCCTGCCACCCACATGAGAGAATGCTATCAACCTCTGGGTTACAAAATTCACAAGGCATTGTAGGAAGCAGGGTCCACAAAGCAGTATGATCAAGATTACTATAACAACAGTTCATTAGACATGGCTTTCACTTGATTTTGCATATCCTCCAAGGCAGCAGATACATCTTCAGACAGGTCAGGGATGTACACACCATTTGCCAAAGTCCCTCCTTGGGCTGCTGTGAGTATGTCTAATGCCATCCTATTTTGAATTACTGCCTTCCTCATCTGAATCTGTTCTTCGTTCAAAGCTTGAATGGCTTTAGTACTGTCTAAGAGGGCCTGTTTGATGAAATTAGTTAAGGCCTCTACCTTAACCATGATATCCGTTGTCCCTACAGAGGGTATAAACAAGGCAGCAAGATAGTCATACCATTGGAACACAGATCGTGTCCATCTTGCATGCAGATAAGGCAGGTTTACTGGAGGCTGCTGTAGGCTAGGCTTAATTCTGCCATGGGCGAAAGCAAATCCTAATGTGCAACGCCCCACCCAGCCAACTGGTAACCATGGCCATAAGTTAAGCCCACAGAGCCACTGGGTCCCATTGGGGGCTACCCAGCGGATTCCAGGATTATATTTCCAGTCGGAACCGGGCCACTGAGCAGACTGATTGGGGTGATAAGGTATAAGCCTTTGTTATCTCCGTAGGCTGGTGTTCATGTTAAATGTAACCCTATGTCCCTGGCCCATTGATGGCTTCTTCTAACACCAGACAGCAAAGAAAGGTTATGGTTGGTGAGAGAGAGGAAAGTTCCTTTTTGTTGTTAAAGTCCTCATAACGGAGTGACGATACCCACCAGGGGAGTCTGTCTATTACTGACAGGGGCATAGCCCCACATACCCAACAGTTGGAGGAGTTGTGGAAGTTCGCGTAAGAATGTGCCCACGAGATGAAGACGTTGTCCTGTGCAGGAACACTGGTCAGGTTCAGAATTGCGTTGAAGAGGCCGAGCAGCAGGAGTCGTTTACCCAGCTCCATCCTGTAGAGGGCTCGTCCGGGATCTCGTTCTCTTCTTCCTCTTCAGAATGATCTTGGTTCCCCGTGGGTCGGTGGGGTCCTTCTGGATGGTCCACTTGGCGTCCTCCGGGTCAGCGTGGTATGCCTTCTTCGCTCTGGTGTGATGGATCAAGGGACAATACCTGCAACTTTAACTGCAGTAGGGGTAGTTAGAATAACATAAGGGCCCTTTCCCCAAAGGGCTAGCAAATCATGTTTCCAATCTTTGACCCATACTTGGTCACCAAGTGTAAACTCATGAATCTGTTCCCCAAGGGGGAATGGCACCCTTTCTTGTACAAACTTAGTTACCCGATTTATTACCTTACCCAGTTCCATCTGCTGTGAAATCCTATCCCCCCTTACCTGAGGCAAATTTGTTGACACCTGTTTTATTATGGGAGGAGGCCTCCCATACACAATTTCGTGCGGAGAATAGCCTTGGGACTGTGGGGTCATCCTGAGTCTGAGCAGAGCCATTGGAAGCAAGTCCACTCAGGAGCAGTCAGTCTCTCTGATCCACTTGGAGAGTCCCTTTAAGTGTCCGGTTGGTTCATTCCACCATCTCAGAACTCTGGGCCTCCTCTTTGTAGATCTGTGCCTTCTTCTTCGACACCTGGTAACCTGCTTCCATCAACAGCTGGAGCAGTGCATTTGTCCCTTTCCAGCATTTTTCCTTGGTCTCAGGCAGCCAGCAGCAGGTCATCCCCCTATTGTAGGAGCTGACATCCATACTCTTCCGGATGGAATGAGTCCAGATCAGAAGCCAAGGCTTCCCCAAAGATGGCTGGGAAGTTTTTAAACCCTTGTGGGGGAGTCCAGATGAGCTGTTGTTTGGTGCTCCCCACTGGATCTTCCCATTCAAAGGCAAAGATGGGCTGTGATGCTGGGGGCGAGGCATATGCAGAAGAAGGCATCCTTGAGATCTAGGCAAGTGTAAACTTTAGTCCTCGGTGGGAGGAGGCTAAGTAAGGTATAGGGGTTTGGAACAGTGGCGTGTAAAGTCACAGTAGCCTGGTTGACTAGCCTGAGATCTTGTACAGGCCTATAGTCCTGTCCTCCTTCCCTTTTGACTGGCAGGATTGGCGTATTCCAAGCCGACTGGCACTCTACTAGAATGCCTGCTTGTTTCAATCTATTGATGTGGGGCAATATGCCGGCTCAGGTCTCCATCCATAGCGGGTACTGGCGCCCTCTAACCGGGATGGTGCCTGGTTTGAGTTCCATTATCACTGGGGCGTGATGTTTAGCCAGCCTGGGGGGAGGGGGGGTTGTCTTCCACCCAGACCTCAGGGAATAATTGAGTTAACTCCCTCATGCTCTTCTGGCCCACCCGGTTCTGCCTTCAGAGGCTCATGCAACCTCCACTCATCTTGTGTTGGTATTGAGAGAGAGGGCAAATAAGTCATAGAGTCCGTCCAGAAGGTGGGCCTCTCCTCAGGGGAGAAAGTCACCTGTGCTCCTAGTTTGGAGAGCAAGTCTCCTCCCAACAGGGGTACTGGGCACTCAGGAATGTAGAGGAATTCAGGAATCACTTGGTGCCCCCCACCCCCCCATCTGACATTTTCTGGGCTGGCAAAACGATTTAGTCATCTCTTCTCCCGATACCCCAGTTACAGCGGTAGTCTTTGTGGACAGAGGTGCCACAGGTTTTGTTACTACCGACAGTTCTGCTCCTGTATCCACCATGAAGTCAATGTTTTGGTCCCCCACTTTTACGGTTACCATGGGCTCTCAGGGACCTGATATCTCTGAGCCCTGGCAGCCCTAGTTAATTTCCAGGTCAATAAGCCCCACAACTGCAGGAGCTTCCTCTTCCTTCCTTGCCTTAGGGCATTCATTCTTCCAGTGGCCAAAAGCTCGGCGCCAGGCACACTGGTTTGGCTGTAATGGGCCCAGGGCCTCCCTTGGGACCGGCTGAAGGACTGTCCTGTCCCTGGGGCAGATGAGGTTTTCTGGAGGGCCCGAGATAGACTTTCCCAGAACAGCAGCTAGCACTGTAAGTCTCTTGTCTGTTCTCTTTTATTCCCTCCGGCTCTCTGGCAGAGCGCGGTCTCTGCTTAATTCCAACATCTCCCTCCCCCTCTTGTCAGTACTCACCGGGAGAGGCGGGCATAGCTTGGGTGGTTCGGTTGGAGCCGGATTCTGGAAGTGTTGGCCAGAGGCTTCTGTCACCGGGATCAGAGCCTGCCCAAACGGCGGCTCTACGAACTCCGGGAAAGCTGGCTGTTGCAGAAACTTCACCTGGCCCTGGATCGGGCATTAAGGCGGCCTCCGGTCCTGGTGAAGCACTGGGAGGCAGGCGTGTCATTATCCAGTATGCGGGAGGGGTCAGGTCATCCCTGTCCAAATCCTGTAGAATTTCCTTTTTTATCATCAGTCAATTTTTGTGCCATTAATATTTTTCCCTTTCCCTTCTGGATACAGAAACTTGTCCAAGTAGGAGGGTCTCGAGCTAACCCTAGCCATGAGTCAATAGATGGATATTGATCCAGGTGTCCTGGCTCTCCTGTGACTTTAAGTTCACGGTGTTCTCTGGTGGCCATCCTGCTCCCATAGGGGTCCATTCGACCTCACAGAGTATGTGGAGGCAGTTAGGCTTCATCTTCACCCCACAGTCTCCTCCTAATCCCTTCTTTAAATTTTTAATCATGCACTCCAATACAGTTGCCTTAGATTCACTTTCCCCCATCTTGCTTACCTTCTCGGACCTTCTTCTACTTTTCCTTTTCGTTCTGTCTACGAAGTTCTCAGTACCCTATGTACTTCTGATATTTCCACTCAGTGACACTTAAATTGCCATTCTGCCTCCTTCCTAATTGGGGCGAGAAGAGCCTTACCTGCCAGACCCCAGAGGGAGAAGGGGGATCAGCGTGTCTTCACCTGCCAGTCAGCATAGCTGAACCAGAACATCACATGGTCCAAGACTGTTTCTCCCTTAAAGTCCATTCTGCCTTGGTGGGCTTGATCAGAAACACAGATGGGTTAAATATCCCATGTCCCAGGCCATCTCCGGAAAAGCCAATTCATACTCACTTCTGTATCCCCCTCCTTCTAGCCTAACAATTCCGAGGGGGTCAAGAATTTCACAGCAGACAGGACACCTCCTGGGGGAGGGCAGAATATGAGCATACAAGGACCAGTTTCCTATTCTAAAAATCCCCTGGTGATCGCTTGGTAATAATATTCCCCGAGACGGCGTGGAAACACCTCCTAAATGACCTTCACAAATTTCCTTCCTAAACCCTAGCACGCTTGTCGACCTGTGTACCAAGCAATCGCCGCCTGCCTATTCCAGGCTCCTGTGGGTCCTTGCTCCTTCTAGTCCCTCCCAGGGGGGTGATCAGGCCCCCTCTTCCACCCTGCCGGGTGGGCTCCTCCTCACCTGAGCGCTCAGTTCCCCTGCTGCCGTCCACTACCTGCTGACGTGAAAGGTCCGGGCTTTGAGAAGCAGAATCCTTCCAGAGGGGCGAGGCGCCTTCCCCCCTCTAGGAGATTCAAGCCACAAAGCCTCGGGGTGGCCTCAAATGAGACCTGTCTCCTCAAAGTGAGGAGTTTCCCGGCCCATGCACCAAATGTTATAGCCACGCTTTCCGGGAAACAGACTCACTCAGAAGGACAATGCAGATAGTGGAGTGCAGTTTATTACGCCGGCGGGCCCAAGGCAGAGTCTCCTCTTAGCCAAGGACCAAAACACAAATTCTTATCTTCAATGTTTTGTTTCTTGAGTAAAGTTGCCTAAGGCTATTTATTAAATAGAACTGTATGCTTGTTTATGTCACACTGCAAAAATAAAAAAGAAGTAACGTCTTACATGTATTCCTTGTTAGTTTTGGAAGATACATTTCCTTCAGACTCCCTTGGGGTATTTATCACATGATAGGGTGGATATGATATCTTTACTATTTCTCACCTCTAACATGTGCACTCTTTGGATCTCTGCTTATGAACCTGAGGATGCTAAAGCAAAGAGAATATTTACCTGGGGCAGGAGACACAATCTTAAAAACGTGTCATGAGTAGATAGGTAGCAAATGACCAAATACTTACTTGATCTGGCAACAAAGTCATCCTTAGGAGACAAACACTGGAGAGATGGATCTGCTTTTGTGGCTCCTTGATGCTACGGAGACCAGTAGATGAACCTCCAGAATTGGGGTGCAAGATGGGGTTGGGGGGAGGTGACACTGCTACTTACACTAAAGCTCTGGTATGCCTAATTTAAGCAATTTCAGCACCTGTGATGGGCATTGTTGTTCAGTCGCTAAGTCATGTCTGACTCTGTGCGACCCCATGGACTGCAACACGCCAGGCTCCCGGCCTTTTCCTATCTCTCAGGGTTTCCTTAGATTCATGTCCATTGAGTCGGTGATACTCTCTAGTCACCTCATCCTCTGCCACCCCCTTTTCCTCCTGCCTTCAATCTTTCTCAGCATCAGGGTCTTTTCCTGATGGGCATGGGCTAGTTTAATCAGATATAAAGCAAGAATAAAACAAGGTGTACAGAATAAGATTGTTAATCACTAAGCTATTAGAACTCGATTTTATACTATTTGTTGGCATGCTGCTGACCAATATGCATCAATAACTTCCATTTTTCTGACATATGCTGCTCGTTTCCCTGGTGCATCTGCCCTTGTGCTTCTTTTCATGCCCAAAGCTCAGTAGCAAGAGTGCAGACACTCACAAACAGTTCCCAGAGCCTTACTTCCTGGCCCATGCCTGATGCCTTTCAAGAATGGGAAATTGGGAGATACACATTTGTGCTAAGATTGAAATACCCAAGGCTCAGGGTCTATTCCTTATTTATGTTTCTGATGTTGGAAAATGTATTAGGAAATAAATCATATGATGTTCAAGGACTGGAAGGGACATTTAATAAAATAGGCACACAGGGAAGTGACTAATCATACATAGTGAGGAGACAAGAGGAGGAAAATTTGAAACTGTAAGAAAAAAGGGCAGCTTAGTCAATGGGTAGGGAAATTATTTCTAGAATAAATGTGGGGAAAAAAAAGAATAAATGTGGAAAGATTTCACTGATGTAAGAAATATCTCACGTGATCAAAATAAAGGAACTCACGTGACGGTTTTAGTCAATATTAGATAATAACAGTGGTGATGCATCAATTCTGGGATTCCTTTCATCCTGGATGCTACTAGACACACATGCAGTAGGAGGTGGTCTGGGGTTCTCACCTGCTTACATTTCATCTCGTTAAGGGAACTCCGAAGGAAGTGAAAAATAAATTAAGTTAACTGCTTCATGATTTGGAAAAGGGGGGAAGAAAAAAAATGTAAGAAGTGTCTTGTTAACTGAGGTTATGTGTTTGGTTCTGAGTTATATTATCTACCAGAGGAAAAAAATGGTTAATAGTCAATAAGCCCAAGTCTTTGCTGGTCTTCCCTGGTGGCTCAGCAGAAAAGAATTTGCCTGCCAGTGCAGAAGACACAGGAGACACAAATTCGATCCCCAGGTCAGGAAGATCCCCTGGAGAAGGAAATGGCAACCCACTCCAGTATTCTTGCCAGGAAAATCTCATGGACAGAGGAGCCTCGCAGACCATAGTGTCAGATATGACTGAAGCTACTAAGCACATGAATGTGGTCTTTGTTGAACTTAAAATAATACATAGACAATTGCAAAATAGAATTTTATTTATCTGATTCTTTTTTTCACATATAATCTTTCAGTATAAAAACATGTCCAGGCCTTCACAAGTGCTTTTCATTTTCCAAAAAAAAGAACAAACTTACTAGCTTTTTTGTTAAAAAACAATGGGAATTTATCTGAGTCCGGTATTCTTAAATCCCCCTTAACACTTATCTGTGTGTTCTGTGAAGGCAGAACTTGCCAGCAATAGGGATGATGCTATAGAGAAATTATATTTTAAAACATACAGAAATGTAGTTTTTGGCAGTTGTAATGCCCAATTTTCCTCTGTGGTGTGGGCAACCTTAAGAAAAATATTTTGAGAGCACAACTCTCCTGACATCACATACAAGCCAAAAAGGTGAACGGTACCAGGTGAATAGTCAGCACGCCCCTCTGTGGTCATATATTAGACTTCGAGCCTGGTGCAAAGTTCCGCTTTCAAAGCTGCCGCTCCACTGGCCTCCTTAGGGAGGACTTGAGGTGAGTGGACATCTCATAAGTCCTTTTGCTATCACTTCAGCAGGATGCTGATGGTTTCATTTGACATTGAAAAAGCAAGGAAAGCAATTTAGGCTTAATGCGATTATGGCCACGCTAGAATTTGATGTCATGAATGTTTTTATTTAATGGACAGCGCAACTCAATTTAAGAGCAGATCATGCAGGACCAACAGGTGGGCATCCACTGGTAGGTTGGCCGTGCTGCCGAGATAGAGATCCACTGCCTATCAGCCTGCTACTTATGGGTCCATTAGTGCATCGCAGGCATGTCGGGGTGAGGAGACCCTCAGGTACAGTCCTCAGCTGATAAACACCATGGCTGCCATCAGAATGTCATGCCTGACATCCTCCTACTATGCTCCCAGTGCAGTCAAGGTTTGCTCTCGGTAAAGATGAAAAGCGTTGCAGGCATCATCTTCCAAACGCTGTGCTTTTTCAGGTAGTCCTTTTGAAGTCCAGTGTTCCAAAACCATGACTAGGAAACTGGTTTCACTATATTGTCCTCGAGGTTTATTTTGTTCAAAGCCCCAGGTTTAAGTGCAGAGGAGTCATCCGCCCACACGATGGAAGTAGACACACTTTTTTTTTTAGTTTTGAAAATCGATTTTCTCCGATGTTTGTGCAACAGCTGTTTCAACTTGTCCTTGAAAAAGCTGGTTGTGAGAGTGTAGAGGATTGGGTTCAAGGCACTGTTTACTGGAAGGAAAAAAATGACGACCCAGGAGGTGATTGTGCCTGGAGAAGGAAACGAAACGTGAAAGAAAGGTGAGGATTTAATACACACGAAACACGTTACATGCTATGGTTAATGCTGTTTTTGAGAGGGCTACCTGTTCCATCTAAGTCTTCTCTCACCTTCTGGAAAATCTCTTTGCCAGAAGAGCATAGGAGCTATGGATTCAGGGTCCTACATGAACTTTTCTGAGTTTCAGTAACTACTCTGTAGTTTGTCGTGAATCAATATGGGAGGAAATATTATGTGAAAACACTTTATAAACTATAAATTGATATGTACTTTTCTAGTTTTTGTTGCCTTTCCTTATATAAAAATAGGAAAATGAGCAATTAATTGGACAGTGTCCAGGAATCTTCTGGTTTACAGTCAGATCTCACCTTGGTCTAAATTTCAGTCCTGAAGATCTCCATGCCTTACACTATTATATTCAGAATGGAGTCAGAAGATCTGAGGAGCAAAAAAGAATGTATCTCCAAACTCAGTGAATTCCTTCAGTGTGAAGCCTTTCAAAGGCTAATAGAATATAAGGGAAATGTTTCACAAAAAGGGAGGAGATATTTTGGATGACAGAGAGTTTTCTGAATTCAGTTGTCCCTTGATATCCACGGTGGGACAGATACCAAAATCAGCAGATTCTAAAGTCCCTTATAAAATATGGCGTAGCATTTGCATATAACTTACGTACATCCTCCCATATCCTTTAAATCATCTCTATATTACTTATAATACCTAGTACAATGTACTTGCATGTAAAGAGTTATAAATACAATGTAAATACTATGGAAATATTTGCTAGCACAAGGCAAATTCAAGTTTTGTTCTTTGGAAATTTCTGGAAAATTTCCCCCCAATACTTTCGGTGTGCAATTGGTTGAATCCATGGATTTGGAATGCAGAGGTACGATGGGCCGACTACATCATTTACTTGGTTAGGATGAAATGTGTTTTCCTCCTCAAATAGAGCCTGATCCTAGGCTTGCACACTTCTTAGCTCTGAGACTGTGGGCAAATCAACTAAGCTCCCCAGACCTCAACTGCCTTATCTGTGAAAGGGGCTGATGATAACTTACATGACTGATGTCCGGGAGCTGGGCCGGCTCTGCGGACGTCCCTTTTCAGCACTAAGCCCTGTTGTTCTCCAGACCCACCACACTCTGCCGCCTCCTCCCCTATCTTCAAAGTCAGAGAACTATCATCTCGGGGGAGGAGCTGGTCGGTCAGACCAGCATCCTTCCTTCCCCTCTCCCACTCCTTTGTGACTGCAACCCCTTGCTTCCCCATCCCGCAGTTTTCTTATCCTTCACACACTGCTGCTTGCTCTTCTCTTAGTCCCACTCTTCCCTACATCCTCTCTGTTCTTCTTCTGGTTTGCTTTCCATCTCTTCTCTGACTACTTATCTGCCCCTTCCTCCTTCCCTTTGACCTCTCCCTTCTCCTTTTTCTATGTTTGCCTCTCCTCTTTTCATCCCGTCTTCTCTTTCTTTTCCTTATTTCTTTTTAACTGGAAAGAATATGAAAGAAAAACATTTGTATTTAGCATATCTTAGATTGATTCAATGAAGTTTTATATTAGTATATATTACTTGTCCTTAATTTTTAAAAAATTAGATACAAACAGTATGTGATGGAAGAAAAACAGTTGTTTTTTTTGTCTATTGAGTCCTTAAAGGAGGCTGTGATCAGGAATGAGATGTCCCGTTAGTCTCAGGGTCACTCGGTGATGTAAGGTTAGCATCATCTCAAGACTGAGATGGGAGGGCTGAAGCCAGCTTACCTTTGTGGCTGAGCCCAGGTACTATCGGCCACCTGCCGTGGTGGAGAAGACCCCACAGTTCTTGGAGGGTGGGGACGGGGTGGTTTTAGGTCCATGAATGTAGCAGTTTTTACAACACCATGGGAAGTTGGGCAAGGAAGGAGGGGCTTAGTCAAGTGTGGTAAAGACTTCTCTCATAGTTCCACTGCGGTGCTCAAGACAAACCTCAAACTGCTGAATTATAAAATGTAGAGAAAGACTAGCGTGTGGCCCAATAATGTTTCATGGTAATTTCTTCCTGATATGGTTCCCTATCATGGTCTGAAATGTCTTACACTTTCTCCAAGAATGACAATTACTACTCCTGCTATCAGGCTTCCCTGGTGGCTCAGTGGTAAAGGATCTGCCTGCAAAGCAGGAGATACAGGTTCCATCCCTGGGTTGGGAAGCTCCCCTGGAGAAGGAAAAGGCAACCCACTCTGGTATTCTTGTCTGGGAAGTCCCGTGGAGAGAGGAGCCTGACGGGCTACTTACCCTACCATAGGGTCCCAAAAGACTCAGATACGACTTAGCGACTAACCAACTACCACAATCCCTACTATCAGAAAACCTTGTCGTGAGACTAAGCTGATAGGTTAAGGGATGTGGTGGGTGTGGTGTGGCATTTGTGAGACATTTGACAAGGCAGAGGGACATAAATAGTCGCAGGAGTTTGTTACTCAAAGAGTCCGCCTGCAGTGCAGGAGACCTGGATTTGATTCCTGGGTCGGGAAGATCCCCTGGGGAAGGAAATGGCAACCCCCTCCAGTATTCTTGCCTGGAGAATCCCATGGACGGAAGAGCCTGGGAGGCTATAGTCTATGGGGTTGCAAGAGTTGGACACGACGGCGATTAAGCACAGACACACACGTTTGTTCCTTGGCCATCCACAGGGCCCGGTGTGACGACCACATGGCCTGGGCCGTGAAACAGACTAGTGGTTCTTAACCAGGGGGTGCACCTCAGAACCACAGGGGGATCTTTTCTAAAATACCCATGTCTAGGCCTTGGTCCCTGTTGACTGAATTCAGAGGCCCAGGCTGGAACCTGGGCATAAATATTTTGTTCTGTTTTATGTACCCTTGGTGAAGCACCATCTAGCTCAAGTGGAAGTGAGACACTGAGATTTAGTTTTTCTCTATCTCCTGTGTTTTTATTATTCTAATCAGGGTTACACCATTACCCAATTCCTATCTTAAAATGCTGATTATAAAACACTGAGGAGGGCTTTCCTGGTGGCTCAGTGCTAAAGAATCCGTCTGCTAGTGCAGGAGACATGGGTTCGATTTCTGATCTGGAAAGATCCCACATGTTGCAGAGCAGCTAGGTCCGGGCACCAAAACTATTGAGCCTGTGCTCTGGAGCCCACGAACTGCTTCTACTGAGCCCACATGCCCTGGAGCCTGTGCTCTGCAACAAGAGAAGCCACTGCAATGAGAAGCCCGCACACCACAACTCGAGAGTAACCCCCACTCGCCACAGCTAGAGAAAAGCCCACACAGCAAGGAAGGCCCAGAACAGTAAAAAATAAATAAAATTATATATATATATACACACATATATATTTATTTTATTTATATAATATATATGTAATATATAATATATTTTATTTATATATGTATGTATAAACACTGAGGAAATCATAACTCAAGCTGTAGGTATTTGTGGAGAATTTACTACACGTGAGACCCTGTATTCTGGCCTCCTCAGACAGAGGACGAAAGAAGACACAACGTGCTTGGGAATCATAGAAGGGACTGACCTGGTATTTCCACCCGGGAGAGGGAAAGAATTTTAATTACAAACACAGGAATCCAGCAGATGGCGTCAGAGAACACTATAAAAAAGAAACGGTTTGCAACAGCCACCTCTCTTCCCATGTGACTCCTCACTTCTGAAGTCTGCAGGGCAGTTTTTTGAATGGAACAGAACATGACAGTATAGGAAAACACAATGATGAGGAAAGCCAGCAAATTCACACCTGTTGGGAAAAGCACACCTCTTAACATCTCGGGTGTATAAATCAACAGTAGAAATATTGTATTACTTAAATGTTTGGTATGGTGCCTTTTCCAAGAATCATTCTTTGTACTAGCCGAGTGGTAATCAGCTAAAACCCTGAACCCACGGCTATAAACTGGAATAAAGGCATTGGGTTCGCCAGATCAAAAAGATAGTTCAAATACATAAACACATTACCAAGAATTATAGACTTTGAAATTCAGATCTAGGTATATCATGAGGTAATCTGTAGCTTTTTTAAAGCAGGAAAAAGGCTATTTAATTTTTTTACCTCTCTGCAAATTCAAACCTTAAGGGATTACTATAATCACATGTACATATCAAAAAATCAATATGCCCTATTCCTTTATCTTATAAATATGATTAAGATAACCTTGGGATATCAAGAAGATAATAGCATCAGAAGCATTATTTCTCATGTTTATTGGTCTTAAATAAAAATAATACCTAGGACAAAAAAATGCATCTTTATTTTCCTTCAGATTGCCCATAGTAATCTAAACTGAAATTCATAACTCTTTAGACTGTTTTAGAAAAAGGAAGGGTAAGAGAAAAACTAAAAATTCAACTCTATGAATTACTGCTTTAGAGTCACTTATCCCATAATAGTGACTTTTTGGTCACTTTGTTATATTCTTGCTACCATAAAAATCCTGAGTGCTCATTTTATTCCTTATAGTGAATGTAAAATATCCATATAATTTCAAAGTTGTTTTAAAACGTCCATCTGAGTAGATTGTATGTAAGACTAGTAAAGTCCAGGGAAAAATAATATACATTCTCGGTGTTTCATTGTTTTTATCCAAAACATTTCACATGGAATCTCATTACAAAGCCATACAATTGGATTTCACAAAATTGGTTGATCTTAGGTCTACTGTCAGAAAGTTAAGAATAAAAAAAAATGACTGTTAAAGATGTTTCTCTGGTACAAATCCTGAAAACAGACCTATAGAAAGGTTCAGAAGTGTATGTTCTGGAAACACCATAGGAATGTGAGAAGTTAACAACAGTGGAATCTGGGTGAGGCATGTCTGGAATACAGGAAACTGTATTGTCTTTGCAACTTTTCTCTAAATCTAAACATATTCTAAAATTTAAAAATTATTTAAAAACTATATATTCTTATTTTTAAGCAAAAATATGGGCCCTTAAGACTCCATGTCTCACAAATAAGCTGTGTAAATGCAGATAATATTTATGTGTGTGTGTGTGTGTGTGTGCGTGTGCTAAACCCTGTCAACCACCCCCACACCTCCACCACAAGACCCAGCCACACAAACTTCTTTTGCCCTTTATCTGGGCCTGTTCCCTGGCTGTGGGTCTCTAACTCCTGGAACACAATGTCTGCCTTCACTTGGCCAATGTATCCTCACGCTTTGGGCCTCAGTTTGGGCTGATTTTTACTGGGACGCCTTCCGCGGTCCTCAGATCTTGGGCTCCTAGGACATTCTGCACTCCTCCTCCCTGACTTCTGTCAGCCCGTGACACGAGGATGTGTTTACTTGTCTTCATCTTCCTTTCTGGCTGCAGGTCTGTGGGGACCAACCTATTTGATCTCCAGTACCCAAAATAGTGCCTGGCCTATAGGAGGTGCTCAATAAATCCTTTTTGAATCAATGAATATAAGGTTGTGTGTGTGTATGTGTGTGTGTGTATGCATGTGTTGAGGACGTTTTCCAGGAAGTGCACCTATACTGGGAATGGCTTACAATACTGTAGACATGATACCGCCATGAAAAAACGACGACCAAATAGGGTTCTATGTGAGGAGTATTATTAAAATGGTGCAAATAAAGTGTTTTCTTTTTTAGAGGGAGAAGGAATAGGACTAGAATAGCTGGGAATGGTGCGTAGGGCCATTTTGTGATGGGCTTTTAAGTGACTAATTTAAACTTAACCCTGGTTGTAGGGGGTTCCTGAAGGTCTCCAAGCAGAGGATACTCAGTCCTTTGGATACTCAGGTGGTGAGCAGATAAACAGGAGAGCAAAGACCCCAGAGGCCAAAACACCAGTAAGGACTAATGTAACAATTCAGGGTGAAGGTCATAAGGCTTTAAAGAAAGGTGACAGCAGTAGGTACAGACTGAAAGAAAGAGAAGTCAGAGGCATATTTTGAAGAAAAAAAGTCTGATAAAAAAGAAAGGATGACAGAGCTTATTGCCTCCTTAGATGAGGGGACCAGATGCGAAGGGGGAACTGAATTGATGATACAGCCCTGGTTAAAGAGAGAACACGGAGATGGCCTTAGTGTTAAGCAAGAGAGATAGATACCTATTAGGCAATATAAAACATTTTTTTAATCTTTAGGGGCTAAACTTCTCATTCACTTGTAATAGAGAAGGTTGGGTTTTCTTTTCTAACAAATTAGGGAGGATTAAGGAAATGGAAAAGCACCCTTCCATTGCTGACTCTAGAGCTGCATTTATGAAAGGCAATAAACCTTTCTGGCATTTCCACTCAAATAATCTCCTGCTAGTGAATTTCAAGAATTTTGTTATTATTATTTATTTAGCTCATATCTAGACTGTGAAAAAATGAGTTCAAATAACTTGGAAGGGTCACAGGACATGGCAGGGAACTGGAATTCCTCCAGATCATTGTCACTGTGTATGAACATAAAATCAAAGGGTCTCACAGATAATAAAAAAGATGATTTGGAGATCCTGACAATATGTTTTTATTTTTCATACCAAATCTCTTAATAAAAAATTTAATAAAAACACTTATAAATATGCAGCAAGAACTTTTCTTTAAAAAAGAGGAGACAGTCTTAACTATATTTGCTTACTTTCCGAAATGGACAAATATGGCTTTACTGAAATTTGTGGTATTTCTATCAAAATGATGTTTGTCCAGGAAATGAGAAATAAGTTACCTAGGAAAATTCCAAGAGAATACCCTTTGCTTCCAATATCTTCTGTTTGGTCATAATAAAGTGGGAAACATACTCCATTTTTTCCATAAAAGTTTCCAAAATAATCCTCCTTCCACAACGGAGTCACAGCTATTAAGAACCCCACAATCCAGATGCAGATGAGGATGGCCAGGGTCTGCCACTTTCCAGGACGAATGTTACTGAAGGGAAAGACAACGGCCAGGAACTTCTCCAAGGTCAAGTACGTGAGCAAGAGGACAGAGACCTCAGTGGACAACATGGCCAGGAAGCCCAGGAGGCGGCACTGCAAGCTCTCCATCCACAGCAGCGCATACTTCTGATACTGCCCACGGTACTTTAGATCACAAAGGCCGATGAAGAACAAATACACACCCATCAGGCAGTCTGCACCTGTTGAAGAATCATAGAGTATGTGTTGGTAGTTCCAACATCCCTGTCTTCACTTTCTGATTAGATCTGCTTCCTCTATACTGTACTATATGAACTAACGAAAACGTAAAATAGTACTTAGGAGTCAACAGACTTCAAAAGGTGTACTATTTCTAAAGTACTACACTGCATCTTTATAATTTTGAAAAAGTGGTGGTAGGGAGATAATTAGGGTTGTGGGGAGCCTGGGCTTCCTGGGTGGCACTCGTGGCAGAGAACCCGCCTGCCAATGCAGGAGACGTAAGAGACACGGGTTCAATCCCTGGGCCGGGAAGATTCCCTGGAGGAGGGTATGGCAATCCATTCCAGTATTCTTGCATTGAGAATCCTATGGACAGAGGAGGCTGGTGGGCTACAGTCCATAGGGTCACATAGGGAATCTAGATTTTAAACAGTAAGAAAATATAACTTACATATTTAATAAAGGGAGTAATTTTCTGGGCTTGAGGAACATGGATGTTACCGCAATTAAAGGTTAAACAAAGCATAGTTTTGTAACCTACAACCTGTCCTTCTATAATCCATCCCTTGACTCATTTCCAAGACATAAATCACTGCAGACTCATGCAATCCAGAACAGAGTAACCAAAGAGAACAACAGGACTTTCATACTTTAAAAAAATTTCCCAGAATATGTAATTCATATTAAATGCCATTTGCTGAAGGCTGATATAATCTAGAGCACAGCACATGGAAGACACCCTTAATCCATTTACATGGAAAACATACTTACAGCAAAGGATTTTGATGGACGTAGCGTGAGTCGTGTTTTCAGCTTTAATGAAAGATCTCATGCCAATGACAAAAAGATTTCCAAAGCAGGTTATGAAAGCTATAACCCAGACAAACACTCTGAGGATATTGTTAGCCAAGAGGTCCTCAAATGAAGAAATGCCGTCAGTCAAGGGCATACATATTCGGACATGGGGAGCATAGGAGCAGTATCGAAAGTTTTTGAAATAACTAAAGTCAAAGGGAAAAAAGAGTCACTTGACAGCAATGACAGAGACGACAGGCGCAGTCCTATTTGGGGCTGCAGCTGTGGGAGGTGTGCGGCTTCACTAGGCTTGGTTATTTCTGTTTAGTAGTGATTATGGAAGGATAGAGTTCTTCATTCAGTATTACTTTACTCTAGGCAGTCTTCCTCCTTTAAAGGTGAAGAACCTAAAGAACACGGGGATCTGTGGCGAGGACATGAGAATGGCAAGTCTCCAGGGCTCTAATTTTCCCTGTCTGGGGTGGTTCTCTGGGGTGTTATAAGAAATTGATGGTCATTGTGAAACTGATCTTTAACAAACTTTCAGGGGCTTGGGTTTGGGATGTTAAGAGTCTCACTAAAAACATCCCTGTCTTGTACTTACTTTTAAGTCTATTCCCTTAAACTAGCCTTCTTTTCCCTGGTAGGGGCAGGAAGGGAGGGTCCATGAAACTAGGAAAATTCAGTCTCATGGCAGCGAGTAGGAGAAGCAGCTACACAGATTCCTGGTCAGGGCCTGGAAGGACTTAAACCATTTCGAGAGGAAAATACAGGCTTGTCTGTCATTGGTGTATTTATGATCTAAGAGTGTGCAATCTTCAAGGGTTTAAACTGGGGAGGTCATTTGGATTTAAGGTCATTCTCCAAACCTGTTATGTTTAGGATTTTCTCCCATAAAACTCGCTCTATTTTTGTATTCATTTATCATCTCTTTCAGTTCCTTTCTCATCTAATCTTTTTTTTTCAATCTGTCCATTCAATTTTGCTAAACTAGCCAGTTAAAGAAAGCTTTACTTTGCCTGGCTTCCAGGCCTCCCGTGACTGGACCCCTGGCTACCCTGATCATTTCACCGCTTCCCGACTATGCTCACTCCACCCAGACACGTGGGCTTTCTTCTGATCCTCAAACAAGCCGGTTCACCTTCTTCTCAGTGTGCTGCTTTTGCTTTTTCCTCTGCCTGCAAGACCCTCCCCCCAGAATTGCCTCCCTCCATTCGGGGCTGCTTGACTGTCACATCTCTGACTTCTGGGTGAACCATCTACATTCCCTTCCTTCATCCCTTGAACTCACTATACTTTCCTTCCCAACATTTCTTCATCATTTATTTGTTTCCTAGTTTACTTTCAGGCTCCCGAAGCTCCATGGAAGCTCCATGGGGCAGGTTCTTCTCTCTCTCTCGCTGATCCCTGTGTTCCCCCTGGCCTGAGGGAGGCACTAGAAACACACACTTGTTAGACAAGCAGATGGATGGTTTCGTGCTGGGTGTGTCAGGTTCCCCTGTCCTCAAATAGCTTAGAGTGGTCCAGCCTCTCCACCTGCTGTGACTAGGGCAGGTGGGCAGGTGGAGGTATTTCAATAAACGATGGACAAGGAAGATGAAAGGAGAATCTCTAGGTCACTCAGTAGGGAAGGAACCACGTTCACACACTTTCTGTTAATCACTGGGTCCTTCTTGACCTCAACCCGAGGTCCACATTTAAAGCAGCTGCTTCTCCATCAAGTTCTACAAAGGCTGAATTTCTCTGTTCTAAGTAGACCTCACATTCTGCCCGCAACAAGGAAACACTAGCCTCATTAAATATTTATCTACTGGAACCACAGAAGGAGAAGTTATGAAAACCATTTGGATGTACATCAAATACTTGTCCTTGGGTAATCAGTCCTGCTGCACAGACATAAACAAAATATTCTCCCCAAAGTGCACCTTCACACTAACCATTTCAGCCACTTGCTGCACCCAACTTGATATCTTACATCGAATCCTCCCTATTGTTGTGGATGACAATGGTTAATTTTTGAAATCAGAACATATAGGTTACACAGTTGATAAAGAAATGATCATGTCATATACACATATATTAACACAACTTACACAGTGCACTTTAGCCAAATATATTAACGTGACTTATCAAAAACTACTATAAAGATGAATTACCTCCATTTTGTAGTGCACTCAGTAACAGAAACAACACCTGGAATTTATATAGCATCTTTCTTCCTAAGGGCTCAAATCTTAGAGTGGCCGACTGCTCACTCATGTGAGGTGAATTAATGTTTCCAGGTCTCTTGAGTACCATTAGCCAGTGACTTCATCTTGTGTAATATGTGGCATTCTGGTACCCTGATCTCTTATTGGGCCTCAATTGGATAAACAGCGTGTTTCCAGAGAGAAGTGTCATTCATGTCGGCACATCATAATATTGAACTCTATTTGAACAGGGACCAAAGGTGACAAAATTAAAAAGTTCTCAATAAAAAAGACTTTTTCTTGCATAAAAACACATTGCAGTGATACATTAGATAGTTTACGCTAGAGCATCTGTAACATTTCACCATATTTTCTTCTCTGTTCTTTCATACATACATACATGTAGGAAAGATTCTTCATGGGTTGAAACATCCGTGTGTTTATATTCGGAATCTCTATCCTTTCGAGGTCTCTGGAAAATAGGCACAATAGGTTTCATGATTTTAGGGTTTAACTTTTTAATCATTGTTTTCTTTGTCGATCTTAAAAACCATGCTTCAAAATCTTCTGTTATCAATTCAAATTAGGATGAAAATTTTACAATAAACCATCTTAGAAAATTGTCATTTCTATTTATGCCTCCCATAACTTGGACTTGATTTTGTCACTTTCACATGCAGAACTACCTTCTAATAAAACACTTTCATTCATTTTTTTGATGTAAAAATGGCAGCTGTGATTTGTATGATTGTGAAATTGGCTCTGTAGCTTGATCTCATAAACTAAACAATATGAGTTACAGGGTTTCAGATAAGGGCTGATATTTTGAACGTGAGAACATTACCAAAGTGAGTTTTGTCAGAACCCAGATTTAAATAGAGTCATTTCTTCCTGGCCTGTGTGTCCTCAGGGTGGAAAACCATGGGAGTGGTAAGAGGAACTCTGATTCAGGGCGATTGCTTTCTCAGGCCACAGTGGGAAGCGTAATTCCTTTCACTCCTCCAGCCCCATAAAACGTTCTCAGGGGGCTCCAGCGGTAACCCCCAACACTCCTCATTTATCCAGAAGCTTCTTTAAATGTGGATTCTTTGAAGCCTCTTTAGGATGACACAATTTATAGGAGTCTTCATGTTTTCAGGAAATGTAGGTAGAAAGAGGATAATCTAGGAAGACAGAAACCTATTGCTTTTAAGGCTTATTTTGAAAATGCGTGATTCTCAGTTTGTTTTGGGCAAATCAGAATAAGGATTTCTTGACAAGGTTCCAAGTTGTCCATTGCCCACTGAGTCTTTTATAGAGGACTTTGATGGTCAGAAATGAGATTTAGGGAACAACTATTACTACTGAACAGGGCCCCTCCTACAGAAAACTCTGGAGTCCTTTTTAAAGAATTTTTCTCTCTTTTCTTTCTTTTGATCTCTAGGTTTCTTTTGGACTTATCATAGCTTCACCATTACATGGATTATGTGATTATTTGGTGAATGGCCTGTAGTTTTCAAAAGAGCAGAGGCTACTGTATACTGAGTGCCCAAGACAGTGCTGTAATTAAGTTGGCCAATAAATGTTTGTAAAACAAATGTGCAAATGAATCTTTAGAGAATAGGAAATGAAGCAATAAAGAAAGAAAAGAAAAGAAGAAAGAGACATATGGAGTAAATAGTTACTACTTTGAATTACCTTTCAGAAAGGTAGGATGGTGTAATGGTATTTTGGCTTTTAGAATTCAGTATGTGGTGAGTGAAAGGGAGGTCATTTGGTCCACATCCTCAGGTCTGTTCTTATACTTAAGAACAATGTCTTTTATATGTATGTATATATATATATATATAATCATCATCATGTTAGTCGCTCAGTTGTGTCTGACTCTTTGTGACCTCATGGACTATAGCCCGCCAGGCTCCTGTCTGTGGAATTCTCTAGGCAAGAATATTGGAGTGGGTAGTCATTCCCTTCTCCAGGGAATGTTCCTGACCCAGGGATCAAACTCAGGTCTATTGCAGGAGGATTCTTTACTGTCTGAGCCACCAGGGGAGAATATATATATTTATATATATAAATATATATATTTATATATACACATACACACACATATATATACACATAAGCATATGCTTCATATATATATATATATATATATATATATACACACACACACACATATATATGTTTAATATTCTAGCTTCTTGAAAGCAGGAACCAAGACTTTTTCATCACTGGATGTTCACTAATACCTATTGAGAGAGAATCTAAATCTTGTATTAATTTCCAATAGAAAACTATTTAGCAAGAATAAAAAGTGGTATTAAGGATTGGTTTTTGGAATTAAATGAAGAAAAGCTTTTGGCTGAGATCAGGTAAGGTAGCACATGCTTTGTGAGGGACAAAAATAGCTTTGATCAACAATGGCTGTTTATGGGAAAGGAATTGATGAGGTCCTAAGAATAACCAGGAGGGTTCTTGGCACCATTTGAAATCTAGTACATTTGAAATTGTAAAACACTAAACAGTATTAATTGTCTGAATGTTCATATTTGTGGAGTAATTTTTTATTTACTGATTGAAAAGTGAAAAACATGGTCTGTAGATAGATATCAAGTAGATTGTTGTAGGAAAGAAGAAAGGAAAAAAGTAGAGATGTCTTCAAAAATTTATTTTTTTTAACCAACTACTTAGTGATGAAACTATTGCAAATTTAAATCTTTGTGAGAACTATGAGATTTTTTTCATGAGAATCCTGTTTTCAGGAAGGAGCTATGTGTAGCTTCAAACCCCGAAACGGTCTTTATACACTGAATGGTAAAAAATGAGATTCTGTTGTCATTTGATACGTGATGGTAGTAACCATGATATTCACAAGTGTCTGAGAATGCATGTTTACAGTAAAAGCCCTCCTGTGTGCCAAATATTCATTTATAAATAAATGTGGTTCTGAGTAAACCAACCCACTAACATCACAATCAACATACTGTTACATTTCACTTACAAAGACTGAAGTTGTTTAAGACTTCCAAACTGGCTCTTGTGGAGATACAAAAGAGGATTGGACGACAGATTCCTTTTGTACCATTAGAAGGGAGGAGGAAAGAAGCATCAGGACGTTATTATTTTGGAAACTCAAGATGTTGCCATTTAACTCTGATGACGGGGGTGGGAAGAAGAACTTACAGTTTCTGTAGACGCTTCAGGTCTTTGAAAATGTGGGGTGGTAGCTCCGATATCATGTTGCTAGACAGGTCCCTGTTGGTGACAGTGAAAAACCCAAAGCTATTACAAGGAAAATAAACGCCACAGTTGTTACTCCTCACAACTGTCATCATCCCCTTTGACATAACAGAAAATACAATCCACTTTAACCAACCTGTGAGCTTGTTACACAACTAAGCCATGTGATTCAGCCAAATGGGTATGTTTTCCACCACTTTCAGACCTGTGACATTTTGCTTATCCAGTTCCAGTCTGGAATTTCCTCTCAGCTCCTCTCCAACACATTCCCAACCTAGCTTCAAGGTCTACTTTCATTAGTTTCCTCTGTTTTAGGTACTTTTTGTACCTTCAACCATTCATTGTTTCTACGATTCCTATTGGCTCACATATGTGATATCTTGTTTACCCAACTACATTAGAAGCTTTCTGAGGTCAAGACCAGTGTCTTCTACTTATTTTGCATTCCAACTAAGAGTTTTGACCATGTAATATCCATCCAGATGATCCTGAATGAATAAGTTCACATATTTTTCATCTATTTTTACATGGTGCTATTTTTTTAGAAGAAATTGAGAATTTATATCTGACTCTAATAGGGCTGTCCAATCCAGAAAGAATCGCAGGGAAGTGTTTCTAGAGAATGTGAAAACAAGATTTGTCAGGGTAAAGAAGGAATCAGGAATTTTTAAGAGTCCAAAATATCCTTCTGAGCCAGAGAAGGTGTTAAAAGTGAAACAGATGTAAAATTGCCTAGGAGTCAAACAAAAGATCTGTTTCTGATGCTATGGTGCTCCTGATGGATATATTGGAGTTACAAATAACTGTGAAAATTCTTTCTCTAAAAAAGCTTAGAATTTAAAAACTAGATTATGAAATAAGAAAAGAAAGAAACAAGGGCTATTACGGAAGTACAGATGAAAAACACAGGAAGGACTCATCAAACTTGGTCTGGGAAATTATGAAGTGTTTGAGCAAAGCTTAATGATTTGTAGAATCCCTTAGAAGAAATGGAATAGCCATCATAGTCAACAAAAGAGTCCAAAATGCAGTACTTGGATGCAATCTCAAAAACAACAGAATGATCTCTGTTTGTTTCCAAGGCAAATCATTCAATATCACAGTAATCCAAGTCTATGCCCTGACCAGTAATGCTGAAGAAGCTAAAGTTGAATGGTTCTATGAAGACCTACAAGACCTTATAGAACTAACACCCCTGAAAGATGTCCTTTTCATTATAGGGGACTGGAATGCAAAAGTAGGAAGTCAAGAGATACCAGGCGTAACAGGCAAATTGGGCCTTGGAGTACAAAATGAAGAAGGTCAAAGGCTAACAGAATTTTACCAAGAGAACGCACTGGTCATAGCAAACACCCTCTTCAAACAACACAAGAGAGGACTCTACAAATGGACATCACCAGATGGTCAACACCAAAATCAGACTGATTATATTCTTTGCAGCCAAAGATGGAGAAGCTCTATACAGTCAGCAAAAACAAGACTGGGATCAGACAATGGCTCAGATCATGAACTCTTTATTGCCAAATTCAGACTTAAATTGAAGAAAGTAGGGAAAACCACTAGACCATTCAGGTATGACCTAAATCAAATCCTTTATGATTATACAGTGGAAGTGACAAATAGATTCAAGGGATTAGATCTGATAGACAGAGTGCCTGAAGAACTATGGACGGAAGTTCACGACATTGTACAGGAGGCCGGGATCAAGACCATCCCCAAGAAAAAGAGATGCAAAAAGGCAAAATGGTTGTCTGAGGAGGCCTTACAATAGCTGAGAAAAGAAAAGACACAAAAGGCAAAGGACAAAGGGAAAGATATACCCGTTTGAACGCAAAGTTCCAAAGAATAGCAAGGAGAGATTAGAAAGCCTTCCTCAGTGATCAGTTCAAAGAAACAGAGGGGAACAATAGAATGGGAAAGACTAGAGATCTCTTCAAGAAAATTAGAGATACCACGGGAACATTTCATGCAAAGATGGGCACAATAAACAACAGAAATGGTATGGATCTAATAGAAACAGAAGATATTAAGAAGAGGTGGCAAGAATGCACAGAAGAACTATACAAAAAAGACCTTCATGACCCAGATAACCACGATGGTGTGATCACTCACCGAGAGCCAGACATCCTGGAATGCAAAGTCAAGAGGTCCTTAGGAAGCATCACTGCGAACAAAGCTAGTGGAGGAGATGGAATTCCAGTTGAGCTATTTCAAATCCTGAAAGATGATGCTGTGAAAGTGCTGCACTCAATATGGCAGCAAATTTGGAAAACTCAGCAGTGGCCACAGGACTGGAAAAGGTTGGTTTTCACACCAATCCCAAAGAAAGGCAATGCCAAAGAATGCACAAACTACCACACAATTGCACTCATCTCACATGCTAGCAAAGTAATGCTCAAAATTCTCCAAGTCAGGCTTCAACAGTATGTGAACTGTGAACTTCCAGACGTTCAAGCTGGATTTAGAAGAGGCAGAGGAATCAGAGATCAAATTGCCAACATCAGTTGGAAATTCAAAAAAGGGAGAGAGTTTCAGAAAAACATCTACTTCTGCTTTATCGACTATGCCAAAGCCTTTGACTCTGTGGATCACAACAAACTGTGGAAAATTCTTCAAGAGATAGGGGATACTGGACCACCTGACCTGCCTCCTGAGAAATCTGTATGCAGGTCAAGAAGCAACAGTTAGAACTGGACATCGAACAACAGACGGGGTTCCAAATAGGGAAGGAAGTACGTCAAGGCTATATATTGTCACCCTGCTTATTTAACTTATATGCAAAGTACATCATGAGAAACTCTGGGCTGTATGAAGCACAAGCTGGAATCAAGATTGCTGGGAGAAATATCAATAACCTCAGATATGCAGATGACACCACCCTCATGGCAGAAATCAAAGAAGAACTAAAGAGCCTCTTGATGAAAGTAAAAGAGGAGAGTGAAAAAGTTGGCTTAAAGCTCAACATTCAGAAAACTAAGATCATGGCATCTGGTCCCATCACTTCATGGTAAATAGATGGGGAAACAGTGGAAACAGTGGCAGATTTTTATTTTTTGGCTCTAAAATCACTGTAGATGGTGACTGCAGCCATGAAATTAAAAGACACTTGCTCCTTGGAAGGAAAGTTATGACCAACCTAGATAGCATATTAAAAAGCAGAGACATTATTTTGCCAACAAAGGTCCAAAGCTATGGTTTTTCCAGTAGTCACATATGGATATAAGAGTTGGACTATAAAGAAAGTTGAGCACTGAAGAATTGATGCTTTTAAACTGTGGTATTGGAGAAGACTCTTGAGAGTCCCTTGGAGTGCAAGATCCAACCAGTGCATCCTAAAGGATATCAGTCCTGAATATTCATTGGAAGGACTGATGCTGAAACTGAAACTCCAATACTTTGGCCTTGGCCACCTGATGTGAAGAACTGAGTCATTGGAAACGACCCTGATGCTAGGAAAGATTGAAGGCAGGAGGAGAAGGGGACAATAGAGGATGAGATTGTTAGCGGCATCACTGACTCTGTGAACATGAGTTTGAATAAGCTCCAGGAGTTGGTGATGGACAGGGAAGCCTGGCGCGCTGTAGCCCGTAGCATTGCGAAGAGTCGGATACAACTGAGTGACTGAACTGATGATTTGTAAAGGTGGAGTCAAAGGAGAGCAGGTTTTCAGGTGAGGATGCAGCAGGACCCGAGGACAGAGGCTAAAAGTCAGTGACACTATCAGGAGTCAGTAAGTGGTCTAGCGTGGATGGGGCATAGAAAGGATGGGGAGACATAGAGGAGGTGAGCCCAGAAAAGAGCATGGAGACAAAATGGGAAGGCTGAGAACACAGCCCAAGGCAGCATTTCTCAGAGTATAATTCAGGCATCTGAATCAAGGATGCTTGTAAAAAGAGCACCTTCCTGGGGCCATTCATAACCATCACACCTGAATCTCTGGAAGGGGCCTGGTAATATGCATTTAAAGCCAGCATCCCCTGTGATTCCTCTGAACATTAATGTTTGAGAGCCACATTAAAGACTTTGCCTTATCGCAGGCAACAAGCAGGGAAAATGTTAAACAGAACAGTGGCAAAATATGCTCTGGGTTATGGGATAGTAATTCTGTTAGAAGAATGAAAGATAAAATGAAAAGGCAGAGATTGAGAGGGGGGGACCTCTGACCCTGGACCAGGTGAGACCTGCTGAGGGTTTAAGGAGGCACTGGCAGGACTTACGGGTTGATAGGATATCAAACATCAAGAGAGGAAGAAGGAAGGGAGCAGTCTCTCAGCCAGGCTGCCAGGAAGAATGATCATTTGACTAAGACAGGAGAGTCGAGGGAAAGAAGCAAGCTGTGGAGTAAGGGTCATGTGTAAATTAACTTCAAAAGATGGCTTTTGCTGTGCTGTCATGACATCCAAGTGTAGACAGCCTGCCCGCTGGTGTTCTGGTCTGGTGCTCCAGGTGCAAGGAGCACATGTGGGTCCTGGCTCAGAGGAAAGCCACAGGTGTGCACAGATCAGAGCAAGAGGACGATGATCTCATGCACCTAGAAAACGTCCTGAAAGGTGCTACCTTGAAAAATAAAGTAGTCTGTGTGAAAAGGATCTGAGTGATCTCACCGAAGTGGACTTATTCCTCTCCAGGAGGGGTTTGTGGTCATGAAGGCACAGTAAAATTATCTAACATTTTTGTCAGCTTAAGAAATATAAATGCCCTGTTCAAGTTCATTCTATTAAGTTCTGAATTTCTTCCATCATGCTGATGCTGCCTGGATTGGAATGAATTAATTATTGGTGGTACTAAAAAAAGGAAAGCTAGCACCTCTTAATTAGGCTCTTTTTTTGAGGGAGGGTTTTGCCTAAGTGTAGGATAAGAGGAAGATTAGGAAAATCTTCCGAATGTGGACTTCATATCACTGTTTTCTTAAGTTTGTATAAAAACACATTTTTATTTATCCTGGGCTACTCCTCCATCTCACCCCTATAACCCAAATCCACTTCCATCCTCCAAGGTCTGATTAGGAATTCCTCTGTGAGAAAGGAGTGAGCTATCTTTTATTTTTTGCCGTAAAATGATAGCATTTTAGTTCTAATACAGTGCTTTGTACTTTGTAGGCACTTAATAAATATTTGTGGGCTTGGTTTATGATGCTCATTATTAGATTAAATAATCTTATTCATAAGTGTTTTTCAAATTACTCTTACTGAACTATTTTTCTCAGTCCTTTCTGGATTTCAAAACATGGTATAAAGAATGGGGGAGAAGATGATTAAGAAATGGATTTCCATTTTTTAGACTTCAGATCAGGAGGAGGCGATCTCTACCCTATTTGTAATGTCACAGACAATTTTAAACTCCAGTGATGCCCTACTTTGTGGGCAGCAATGAATCAATAGCAAGAAAGATGATTTTTAAAAGATCTACAAAATATATATTTGAATGGAAAAATGTACATGAGCTCTCTGAATATTTTTCAATGAGCCTAATCCTCTTTCTAGACATTTCTGTTTGCTTCATTTGTTCTAGAAGTCATAAATTCTTAAGGGATAATAAGCATGTTCATTTCTTTGCTTAGTTATAACTAATTAATACTATTTCATCTTTCTAGACATTTCTGTTTTCTTCATTTTTTTCTAGAAGTCATAAATTCTTAAGGGATAAGCATGTTCATTCCTTTGTTTAGTTATAGCTAATTAATATTATTTCAGTCAGTCCATTATTCATTCAGCAAACTTCAACTGAGAATTAATTGTACTCCAGCCGTCAGAGATATGATCTGTGAGTTTAAGGGGCCATGGAAAACTCATTTACTCCCAAACACACACATATATGAAATCACCCAAAGAAAACAGGCAGGGAAATCAGAGTAGGCTAAATTCATATCAAGCTCACTGTCTGATTTTAATTTGTTTTCAGGATAGTGCTGGTTTTCTTAATTGATTTTGAATATCAGTCTACAGGATTTTGATTGCTACTAGTGAAAAAGCAGTCTCACTAGTCATTTCAATTTGTAATCTTGAAGAAGCAATCATATTTTTCCTAGTAGACAATGCTACTTACAGTTCTCCTAAATTTTTTAATGAAGAAAATGTCTTCTCTGGAACAAAACCAATTTGATTTCTAGGCAGAAACCTGTAAGACATGGTGAGAGTCAGCACTGTTGGTCTGAGTCTGCTGTAGTAATCAGTTCTCATTGGGAGATGCCATTGATCTGGCTGTAATTTAATAAACCTCAAGGCAAGGCATGTTCTGGAGTGGGACACAGGCGGCAGTTTCTCACTGACAGTGTCTCCACATGCTCGCTGGCTCCAGGACAAGCTGCCACAAGGAACCTGAGGCGCCAAGCGTGGGCTACAGAGCTGTACTTTGTTTGGATTCTGATTATTTTAGAAAGTTTTTCTTTTCCCAACATATGCACATGGAATGTCAAATTTGGGCCCTGTTAATGATTCTTAGAGAAGGCTTCAAGAGGATCTTTGAGCAGGGCACCTTCCTTAGAAGAAGAAGGCCAGAAAGAGCAAAGTGTGAACCAACACCATTTGGGCCACAAACGAACTTTAAGTTGGGGGTAGGGGAACAGTGGCTTTACATTTCCTCTGTTTGAAATGGAATCCTCCAGGACGAATGGCAAAAAAGAGGGGGTTGGCGACTGACCACCTTACAGAGGTGTTAACAAATGAGATAATGAGTGTGAAAATGAAGTCTCTCAGTTGTGTCTGACTCCTTGCGACCCCATGGACTGTAGCCTACGGCGCTCTCCGTCCATGGCAAGAGTACTGGAGTGGGTTGCCATTTCCTTCTCCAGAGGATCTTCCCAACCCAGGGATCAAACCTAATTATATATGGAGAACTGTGATGAAAGCAAAAGCACATTTTTGTGTTTTTAAGCTTACCACGCAAATGTGCCAATTAACCGATCCATCTGCCTTCCTGCCCTCATAAAAAACACAAAACAGCAATCAGAATCTTTGACCAACCAGAACATGTTAGAAATTATTCTCTTTAGAATAAGCTTTTTTTTCTTTAAAGAGAGGGATATTAATTGATGTGTCACTGGCAGCAACACTAACCACTTTCACACACATTATCTCATTTCCTTGGTGACCATGGTACCAGGTCAGCTGGGAGAGTGCACAGAAATAATGACTGCCCTCAGGAAGAAGGAAGCTTAAATGGTTGGCAGCTAGTCATAAGGCTTGGCCCCACCATCCACGTGTGCATTTTCCAGAACTGTAGTTTCAGACCAAGGCTGTAAATGAAACATACTTTGAAATTCCTTGTCAATGTTTTCTTTTGATTTCCAAAGCTGCTAGACTTCCCCTCATTCACCGTTGTATACTTACAGCACTGTGAGAGAACTGCATGACAGAAAGGTGGAATTCGTGAGGAATTTTATCCTGTTGCCTTCCAAATCCCTAAAAGGCATGGAGGGAAATTTTTTTTTTAGTTTCTGCACAAATCATACATTTAAAGCCATTTGTCGGTGATGTGACAGTTTCAAACTTTATTTTTACTTCATTCCAGTTTTTTAGGCTTTCCTCCTGATTATTGCATGATCAGTATAATTAATATTCTGCTTCTTTCCCCCTTCTAATTAATGTTAGAACTTAAAAAAAAACTGAACAAAAGGGCAGCCCACTATTTAGTGAATGTTTCTCTGTGCTGGATATTATGCTATTAATTCTCATAATGCTGCCACCATAATAGCAGCAACTCCATTTATTGGACTTTCACAGTGTCAGGTGCTGTTCTGCATGCATAATACACCCTCCTGGGAAGCTGGCGTTACTACCTCCCACTTGAGGTAATAATTTGAGGAATCCGAGGACTTTGGAAATTCACTTTTCTTGTGGTCGCACAGCTACTGAGTGGTAGAACTGACCCTCTAACTCACATCTGCCTGAATCGGATTCCTAGACACTTAGCCATGGCATCACAGATGGTTAAATTCTCATGTCCTCCCAACATCAGGTGGATATTTGTGTCTCCGTTTTGCTGAAGGAGAAACTCAGGCTAGTTTGCCTTCCAAATACTGGATGCCAGGGTCAGGATGCCAACCCCAAGCCATGTGATAGAAAATATCCGTTCTTTCTATCTCCCTCCGTGGTGCTGACGCTGAAAGCAGTGCTGCTGCAAGGGTGCCCAGGACCAAGCCTCAGCATCACATGGGAGCTTGTTAAAAGTTCAGATTCCCAGGCTCTACCCAGACCTACTAAATCAGACACCCTAGGACTGAGGTCCAGCCGTCTGTCTGAAGTCCCTGATGAGTGATGCCTGTTGACGCTGGAGTAGCACTCGGGGAGAGATTACGCCCTGCCGGGTGAGCCTTCAGCACTCACGTCGTCAGGGAACAACCTCAGGAACACTCTGACATGACCGCTCCCAGCAGCGCCAAGGAATGAGACGGTCGGCTGTTCTGCCAAGTCTCCTAATTCCTTTTATGACCAGCGTCCTACAGTCTTCCAGGTCAAGACAGTAGCTATATTGCTGCCTCTGAACCTTCTCACACTCACACTAAAATTACCAATTCCTTTGTATTGCCTTTAAAATCCTATTTTACTTTTTGCACCTTAGAACATCTGATGTTTAATGTTTCAAATGTCTACTATATTGTCATTAATTAACTTACCCTTAATATTAATTCCTATTTTAAACCATCTTGGAGGACTTGCGGGAACTCAACTTTTTTTTCACTCTGAAAATACAGTGATTACAAATAAACACTGTGGTCCCTGGAAAGTCCAAATGTGACCTCCCTCGTGGCACAGTGGATAAGAATCCTGCAGCCAATGCAGGAGACATGGGTTCAATCCCTGATCCGAGAAGATTCCACATGCTGTGTAACAACTAAGTCCGTGCACCGCAAGCAGTGAGCCTGTCCCCTGGAGCCCGTGCTCCACGTGAGAGCGGCCACTGCCGTGAGAGGAGTCCCCTGCGTGCTGCAACTAGAGGAAGTCCGAGTGCAGTGCCAAAGACCCAGCACAACCAAACAAATAAAATTGTATATAAAACAGATTTAAGACAAGAAGGGACATGACCAGATTTTGGTTTTAGAAAGAAAAGCACAGATGAGCTCTCTGTATAATTGTGAATTAACTTCAGGGCTAGCTTTCTGAATCTGGACATTTAATAAATCAGCCACTAAGCTTGTACTTACATCCAGTTGAGCTGAGGCATTTGGGCGCACATCTGCTTGGGAAGGACTTGTAGGTGGTTGTTCACCATGGACCTTTACACGCAGAAGAGGTTGATTAGAAACAAAATGACATGCCACTTTAGGGACAGTGTTTTCACTATTTTCACAACTGGGAAACTTGCATGTTAAAATCAGTACACTAGGATGAAAACCATAAACATAACTACCCCTTCAAAATGGTCTCTAGATACACATGTGGCATGGATAAGGGAGCAGATGTCAGAGAAACTATAAATGTATAAGTGTGATACATAACCTAGGAATAAATTTGAAACAGTATGACTTTGTGAGATGAAACAAAAGTATATTGGGTAATCGTTTTGAAGTTCATGGTAACTTTCCTTGTAAACTTCAAAGTTAGGATCATTTCCAGCATCATACACCCAAAGTTTCGCCTTAAGAGAAACGCTAATCATTTATGACATTAAAAGTTCACATTGGAAACTGCATTAAATCTAAGAAGTGATGACAGTGGGGAGGGGGGACATTTGGGGAAGAAGACAACTCATGAGAACATTAAGTTGCACGATTAATTTATGATATTGTGATATCCCATTTCACAAATGGAAATTTATGGTATCCCTTTTCACAAATGGAAAATTAACAATGCTATATGATCAGCTGTAAAGGAACATAATAATCCCTTGCTGATAAACCATCCCAGTCTATTAATAAACACCGAAAATGTAATGATGAGAAAAGTTTAGTTGCTAAGACAAAGATTTTGGAATTTTCAGTGACTCATGCTGGGCAAAGGCACATTTTCCTTTGTTAAAAAATGTAGTTGGAGCTGAACACTGGGGAGATTCTGACAGATTTAAATGTAGTAAGAAGATAAAAATGAATACTATCTTTGGTCAACCACGGCAAATAAAAACATGCCTTAAAACTAAAAGGAATGAAAGGAGATCAAAAGGAAATGAACTGGTAGGCTTAAAATATGCCATGAGCCATGGCCAGGAAGTAGCAACAGTAATTGTGGCTTGAAATACAGGAAATGTTATGACAAATAGAAATCTTAGAGGCTTGATTTTCTTAAAGCTCTTTTTTGTAAGCTAGTTTTAGATGTCATTGCAATTCATAGACAGATGGATTGAAAGGTAGATGAATACTTACAGGAAAAACAAGGAATTTAATCCAGTAAACAACCGCTGTGAAATTCTGTTTATGGGATTGTCATCTAGAATTCTGACAAAACATATCACAAACATTTCCAATGTTAGAGACGTTTGTGAAATACAACCAGGAAGAAATAAAAGGTCATGTCAATCCTGCCTCCCCCAACACCTGCTCTCCTCCTTCCTGTCTGTCCACACTTGGCTCATGTCTCTTCCCAGAGAGCTTTTCCTCCCCACTGTGGTTGGAGAAGCACTTTTCTCCAAGCCCCCACCTCCCCCAGCACTTATCAAGTCCATCCTGGTGGTCTTCATTCCCTTCATCCACCTCCCATTGGACTTAAGACCCTCCGCCTCTAGATACATGGGTCCCAACAAGCTGTACTTATTTATTGATTTA
The DNA here is from genome assembly GCF_910594005.1 of Cervus elaphus. Lineage (NCBI taxonomy): Eukaryota > Metazoa > Chordata > Mammalia > Artiodactyla > Cervidae > Cervus > Cervus elaphus. The sequence goes on from NC_057844.1 coordinate 29,547,200, forward strand.
TTGGCTGATTATGGGCTCCATAAATGCTTTGACCTACTGATTGATTGAATGAAAAAAAAATTCTTTGGAAGAATTCCTTAGTCTCATGGAATTTAAATGAATGCAAACAAACTTACTGGGAGCTTTGAGGGTGAAAGAGTGAAAAGATTTACAAATTCAAATCACTGTTTTAAACTCTATATGGTATTTTCCTAGGAAAAAAATCACCGTAAGGGGAAATATGACTTCTTTTCTCTTGTTGCCTTCAAAGCTAGGTACCATTTCCCCTTACTCTCAGAGGAATCTGAGGGTAGGATTCTGAGAAGGAAGCTCACTGAACACCTACTATATGACAAGCATTCTGCATATGGCACTTTACATATATAATTCTCACAACATCCCTCTTAGGAAAAAAGGAATTATGATTATAGTTTACACTGCTATATTTAAGGGGCTTCCCTCCTGGCTCAGTGGTAAAGAATCCTGTTGCAATGCAGGAGATGCAGGTTTGATCCCTGGGCCAGGAAGATCCCCTGGAGGAGGACATGGCAACCCACTCCAGTATTCTTGCCTGGAGAGTCCCATGGACAGAGGAGCCTGGGGGGCTACAGTCAATACAGTCACTGTATTTAAAATGGATAACCAACAAGGACCTACTGTATAGCACAGGGAACTCTGCTCAATATTGTGAGTCAGGCTGGATGGGAGGGGAGTTTGGGGAAGAATGGATACCTGTATATGTATGACTGAGTCCCTTCTCTGTCCACCTGAAACCATCACAGCATTGTTAATTGGCTATACTCTAATACAAAATAAAAAGTTTAATAAAAAAAGTGGCATTAGGAAAAAAAATAAAGATGAGGAAAAAGAGACCCAGGAGATTAAGAAAATTGCCTGAAACATAAAGCACAGGACTATGGCATATACAAGGGTCTGGATGAAGCTGAAGTCCTGGCTTTTCCTCTGGACCAGGCTGACCGAGAGAAAACAGGAAAACTGACACACCCTTCTAACTGCCCTTTGTTCATCTTCCCTGATGAAAACTGATAAAAAGACTCCCTGGGATGGAGTTGGTGGCTCAGCCAGGTAAGTGATGAAACGCTACAAGCGCTCATGTTTTCAGTTGTTTCTATACATTTTCTAGAAATCAAAAAAGTCCTCAGCTTGCTTACTTTCTAGGTCAGTGGTTTTCAACAGAGGGCACTCTTTCTCCCAAGGGACATTTGGGATGGTCTGGAAACATTTTTGATTGGCACAACTCTGGGAGCCAGTACTGTTGACATCTAGTGGGGCAGAGACCACAGAGGGTGCTAAACATCCTAAAACACACGGGACTACCCCCACCCCTCTATCCCTCCTTCACCCTGCTCCTCCCCCCACCCCACCCTCCCGACCCAATCAAAGAATTGTCTGAGCCAGAAGGCCAATAGAAAGCTGGGTTGAGAATCCTGTTACAGGCAAACACTGGATGGATGGATAACTTCGCAAGCCTGCCGCTGGGCGCAGAGGCCCACCTGAGGAAGCACAGCGCTGTCTCTTCACACAGCTGCCACTTGGCGTGCCATGATCTGAATTGCCAGAGCAACATGCTCCAGATTATGTGACAAGCAGAAGAACTGGTATGATGAGAAAGATACATAAATAAATGGAAACTGTGAGCCTTGATGAGTATCATTAGGACTGTGATCCCAGAGAAGGAAAAGTTAGAATACTTACAGCCAAGTCAGCTGATGTAAGTCTTTGAAGACTCCAGGTCTGAGAGTTGTGATGCAGTTGTGGTTGAGATATCTGCAAATAGCATGGGTGAGTCAATGAGGCAAACTTAATACTCCACTTTAGTCACATATAATTAGAATACGAGCCTCTGTTAATGATTATGAAGTATGGACATCTGTCTCCGACAGCACTCAACTGGATGGGCAAGGGGAGAAAACCAAGGAAAACCGGGAGATACAGATGACCCCAAGCCCAGTGTGACAAGCACCAGGGCCAGCTCCAGGAAAGTGGCCGGAAATAAAGCACTAGGGTATTATATGACCTTAGCGTGTAACAGTAGAATAAACATGTGAGGTGATTTTTGCTTTAGCTCACCTCCTTTGTAGACAATTGTTTTAAGAAAGTATGCACTAAGTTGTGCCTGACTCTTTGTGACCACCATGGACTGTAGCCCACCAGACTCCTCTGTCCATGGGATTTCCCAGGCAAGAATACTGAACTGGGTTGCCTTTTCCTCCTCCAGGGGATCTTCCCAACCCAGGGATCAAACCTACATCTCCTACATTGCAGCAGGATTCTTTACCACTGAGCCACCAGGGAAGCCCCATAAAGGTGAAGTTAGCAAGGGTTAGAAAAAATATGATAAAATATTATAGAAGTGACCCAAACTTGAGGAGACAAGATTAAAGATAGCCTTCATATCTATCTTCTGGTAAAACTAGGAGTTTTTTTTTTTTTAGTAATTCTTTCAGTGTAACAACTATTCTAGGTACTTTCTGAAAACCTGTTGCTCCCTCTTCTCTACATCCACAGCTGAGCCTTTAACAAAATACCATTCTATCCTTTTAATCTTTACATAAAGTTGTACTCAAGATATAATTATGAAAAAAGTTACTCACAGTATTTGCAGATTATGTAATCCAAAGAATGCTTTTCTGGATATATATGTAATACAGTTATGCTGGAGGAATCTGGTAGGAATGAGATAGGAGAGTCATGCGATTAGGGTGCTCATACTTTGTTAGGTTGTTGAATGTGCTGTCCACTTTGTTCACCTAAAGATGACTTGTGAAACCAGCTCATAAAGTCCTAAGTCCTAGTCTCACATTGGGAGGTAGGAGCCGGCCCGTGAGAGAAGGCTGTGGATCTAGCCAATGCCTGACATTCTGAGAGCGCCCATGCAGTGAGATGCCGGCATCTCTGACTTGAATCCACCAAAGTCCGTGCATTGTGTGTAAGCAAGGAGCCAGTCTTGTTTCTGCAAGCTGGAGTTGCCCATCACGTGAGATTAGCCAGGTTCTCACTGCTGAGATTCCTCACTCTTTCAGCACCAGAGTTTCACCTTCAATTTGTTTCTCTTCATTCTACTCATATGAAAAAACGTCAGAGCAAGTCTTACATTGATCTGTTTCAAGATGCAGAGTGAGAAGCACACAGCAATTTAGAGAGGTGTTCAAGGTCACAAGTGGCTAAACTGGGACAAGTGCACCAAGGTTAGCTCACAGGGTCATGATCTACTTAACCTCAATCTAGCAAGAGTGTATGATTTGATAATAGCACTTCCATAAGCTTGTTGCTTGTTTTAGTTTCTAAGTAGGTCTGACTCTTTTGTGACCCCATGGATGGGAGATCACCAGGCTCCTCTGTCCATGGGATTTCCCAGGCAAGAATACTGGAGTGGGTTGCCATTTCCTTCTCCAGGGGATCCTCCCAGACCTAGGGACTGAACTCTCTTCTTCTGTCTTGGCAGGTGGATTCTTTCCTGCTGAGCCACCTGGGAAGCCCTCTTTCAGGAGTATCTAAGTAAATAATTTCTATTTCCTGTGCTCATTATAAAATGGGAGGTTAGCCCTGAATTCACATTTTATAAACATCTTTAGGCATGAAATCACTCTATTAATAGTAACTAATGTCTGTATAACCTTCCCTATCTCTTGTTTTGATTTGTTTTGGTTCCTGAGGTTTTGTTTTGTTTGTTTTGCCACATGGCTTGCAGGATTGAACCCGTGCCCCTGGCAATGGAAGCTTAAGTGTCCTAACCACTGGATGGCCAGGGAATTCCTGGTTCCTAAAATATTTTACAACACTTTCTTATTGTTATGCTACTTCACTGCAAAACTCTGGGTAGATTGTGGCCTCATTCATTTGGCATTTGGCTCTACTCTGAATTTTGTTATGCCACGATTATTCCTCATCAGAGCTTCTCAACCTTTGGGCCATGAATGTTACAGGTGTGTGGGCAGGTTGATGCCCTCAGCCCTCAAGGTGGCAAAGTAAAGCCAAGATTAGCTTTCAGTTATTAACAAACCCATCTTTTACCCCCAGAATCAAACAAATATTGTCATTTTCTCTGTGTAACACAATGTGGAAATGTGGGTGTCACGGGGCACAAGCATTACAACTACAGTGGCCTGCAAAGCATCAATTTCAATGCTACAAAGTGAACGTGAAACCCAGTAAGAACTTGTTCCATTCCATTCCTCCCTCTCTGATACAACATGTCTATGAGGAGATGCTTCACGTTGTAGCATAAATTCTGCTTTTGCTTTAGAGTTCTAAAACAGAAGAGATCAATATCTATTTTAGCATTTTCAGAGCCCCTGGAGTGATGTCATTAAAGTTAATGTGCTGAATTGCATTACAATAGCAAATGAAAATGGAGAAAGTATACAGTAATATGTATATTTGAAGTTTCTCTTAAATATTAAGAGAAAGTAAATATAAAATTTACTACCTAACTAGTGCTATTTCTGTGACATTTCATTCAAGATAATTAAGTCAAAAGTACAGTACTGTTCATTTTACCTACACATGGTTAATCTTGAAGAGATGGGGGCAGTCATACATTGTGAATTTGACCTTGTGCTTTTGATCTTCATGACTCACCTGATGTGTTCAGTCTATCTGCCTTCACTGACATGAGTTAAGATTCCCAATTTCTTAAATAATAAACAGCCTCTAATCTTCTATTTAGTCAGTTTGCTGGCACCCCAGGGAGAACTAGAGTCCCAGGTCCCTTGTCTCAGACTTAGGCTGCTGAATTTTAGCTTGATCCTCCAGTATCTGCTTTCTTTTTTATAGAATAGTAACTTGGTGAATGTGAGGGGGAAATTTGGAAATGTGACAATTTGGCAAGTGATGTCCTCTTTTTATTCAGAGCTGAGATATGAGCCTGTCTGATATACTTTATATTGAGCGACTTCTCTAAGAATAACTTACTGGTTCATGAATTCCTGCTGTTTCAGCTGTCAGGACTTTTCAAGCAGAAACGCCAGGAATTTATGTACCTGAAACTAAAGCAAATAAATGCTTTAATAACATGCATGTTTATAGGCTATTTTTTAAATGTCACATTTTGTATTCATGAGCCAGGCAGACTCCTTGAATTACATTGTGTTGCCAATGATTGCACTGCACAAGAGGCCAGTGTAAGAAGGAAGTCCAATTTACGTAAAATTTATGTCCCAGTGAGGAGAGGGACTGCTGTTGGTTTCCGTGGTAGCAGTCATAAAGTATTATGGTCAAGCTCATACATGGCATTTTGTTTCTCTGAAGGTTCATCTTAAATTGCTTCTTATCACCCAGAGTTAGAAAGTTTAACAAATTATTAAAATGAATAAACTGATCACTAATAAAAGGATTCAGGTAAGTTGAGTGACATCTGTTCATCTAGCAATTAATTTTTTTTAAATTTTGACTTAGAAATTTATTTTTCTGGATGCCTCAATGACCTCAATTTCACTGTGAATATTTAGAGCATGCAAGGCCAGAGATCCACTTGACATTAAATTAGGTGACTCCCTAGGATATATCCCAATACAACTTAAAAATGCATACCAGATTTATTAGCTCAATACAACTGAAAATGTGTATCCATGAATGTCTTTCCCTGGGCCAAACAGAATAAAGCCCTGATTCTTTTAGCCTGGCATTCAAAGGCCCTCCTTTAGACAAACTTGCCCAGTCACTCTCTTCCTAATAGCCTTTGAGTTTTTCTCCTCATGTTTCTTGGGTCCTCCTTGCTGAAGATGCCCCCTACCTTCTCTTTCACCCTCTGTGTTAGTCCTACACATCATTCCTTCAACAAATACTCACTGACCCTTCTGTATGTTTCAACATAGTTGACAATGAGGGGTGGGGGCAGTGGTGGTACACAGTACTGTGAGGGAACCAGAAGGACCATCCAGCTCAGGAGGAGGGTGTGATGGTCAGTGAGGGCTTCCTTCAAAATCCAAGGATGAATGTTGCTGCTGCTGCTACTGCTAAGTCGCTTCAGTTGTGTCCAACTCTGTGCGACCCCATAGACGGCAGCCCACCAGGCTCCGCCGTCCCTGGGATTCTCCAGGCAAGAATACCGGAGTGGGTTGCCAAAGGATGAATGTTAGGGGTTCATAAAAATGGAATCATAATGGAAGGAATGACCTAAGGCTTATTCAAAACTCAGACGGTGAAGACTACTATGACAAATAGGGATGAATTTCTAGTTATATTTTGGAAACAAGAAAAATGTTTACAGAGAAGCCCAAGCCTGTGGTATGGGACCTGTTTTACAATATGGTGAAATACTAAGAAAATATAAATTCTCAACTCTTACATTGTTCTTGTCTTCTTGGTCAAAAAAGATGATCTCAGAACTGAAGTGAATAAATAGGATACGGGGTTGTGGCAGTGAAAGCCCAAGAGGATAGAATACGTTAACCAAAATGAGTTAAAACCCGCTGGTTTGGACAATTTCTCCTAGAAACTGAGAAAACACTGAAAATGTGAACACTCAGTCATGATCAATGACTCAGGAATCTGGAAAAAGAGAAGAGAAGAGAAGCTTGAAAATTAAAGATGGCAAATGCCATTTTGATTTTTCAAAAAGGGAAGTAGATTTCACAAGCTATTGCTGGATGAGCTTGAAGTTGATTCTAGGTGAGATCACAGGACAGGACCATGTGATGGGGGCTTGTGAGCACCTCAGAGAGAATAGGAACAGGGCAGTTCACAAGAAACAGGACATGTCAGATCAACTTGATTTTCTTCTTTGAAAGACTGATCAGATAAAAATGTGGTTGACTTTGCTTATATGTCTACCAGGCAGTGATCAAGCGGTTTTATAGACAAAATAAAGAACAAGACACGTTGTCTGATGGATGATGGTGATGATGATGAAGGGATCTGGAAAGAAGATCTTGCAGCATCCTGCTCAGTATTCTACTCCATGACTTAGGTGAAGATGGCTCATCTTATTTTCAGATGATAGAACAGTAAATTCTATTTACTATTTACTAAATTCTATTTACTATTGCTGGGACGAATAGTAAATCTGTTGGGATGAGCCAAAAAAGATCTTTACAGTCTGGTAAGAAAAGTTGAATCTGACAGGATGAAACTGAACCGGGATAAATTTGAAGTCCCACAACTAGCTCTCAGATGCTAAGCACACAAGTATAGGATGGAGAAGCCGTCACTTGTTCAGTTAACGCATGTGGCATGGGATTAGGAATTTTAGGGACACAATCAGTAGGAGTTAAAGGAGTATGAAGCAGCCACAAGAAGAACAAATGTAACTTTAGGGCATATGCAGTTTAGAAAAGAAGGGCTGCTAGCTTTCCCCATTCTGCCCTTGTAGGTGTCATACAGGTGATATTATTACATTTATTCCAGATACTATTTGTAAGGAATGTGTAACTGATCGTATACAGAGTGATGAACAGATTTGAAATCAGGTCCTTAGGGGAAGAAGTTAAGGATTCGAGGCTGTTTGGGGGAGAGACATTTGGTGGGGGGCATGGTGATAATGGCTAGCTTTGAATATAGAGGAATTAGGTAGGAGAGTGTGTGTTCTAATCAGTCTCATGGGGTAACTCTCAGAATCACAAAAAGATTTACAGGTACTTTGGGCAGTAGTAGAGTTAACTTCTCTGCATAGTACATCATGTGAAATGCCAGGCTGGATGAATTACAGGCTGGAATCAATATTCCTGGGAGAAATATCAACAACAACCTCAAATATGCAGATGATACCACCCTAATGGCAGAAAATGAAGAGGAACTAAAGAGCCTCTTAATGAGGGTGCAAGAGGAGAGTGAAAAAGCTGGCTTAAAACTCGACATTCAAAAAACTAAGATCATGACATCCAGTTCCATCACTTCATGGCAAATAGATGGAGAAAAGTGCAAACAGTGACAGGTTTTCTTTTCTTGGAATCCAGAATCACTGCAGACAGTGACAGCAACCACAAAAGCAAAAGATACTTGCTCTGGAAGAAAAGCTATGACAAACCTAGACAGCATATTAAAAGGCAAAGACATCACTTTGCTGACAAAGGTCTGACAAAGCTGTCTAGTCAAAGTTATAGTTTTTCCAGTAGTCATGTACGGATACGAGAGTTGGACCATAAAGAAGGTTGAGCACTGAGGAATTGATGCCTTCAAATTGTGGTGCTGGATAAGACTCTTGAGAGTTCCTTGGACAGCAAGGAGGTCAAACAAGTCAATCCTAAAGGAAATCAACTCCTAGTGTTCATTGGAAGGAATGATGCTGAATCTGAAGCTCCAATATTTGGCCGCTTGATGCGAAGAGGTGACTCATTGGAAAAGATCCTGAAGCTGGGAAAGAATGAGGGCCAGAGAAGAAGGGGTTGACAGAGAATGAGATGTTGGATGGCAACACTGAATCAATGGACATGAGCTTGAGCAAACTCCAGGAGATAATGAGGGACAGGTAAGCCCGGTATGCTGCAGTCCATGGGGTCGTAAAGAGTCAGACATGACTTAACAACCAAACAACAACAATAGTTACATGGCAGGACAGTTTAATAGCATTCCTTTCCTTCAGCACCTCCTAATTCTTTTTTTTGGTTTATTTTTCCCCCTGTAATCACTGTGTATCTAACACACACTGCACTTTTATCTTTCTCCATTGAAAGTTGAGTTCCTTGAGGGAAGAACTTTTCAGATGTGTTGTTTACCACTATATCCTTGACCCCTGATGGGTATCAGCAACTAGTCACTGAAAGAATGCACTAAAATGTGAATTTGGCTAGCATTTCCCCTCCTACTGTCTCTACTGACAGTTCTGGGCATGTCCACCTAATTTCTTCCTTCCCTGGACACCTTTTCTTGGGGATGATTTATGTTTAGCTTCATTGGTTGTTTGAGTGTTGAAATGCAGGATTGGTGGAAAAAGAGACTGGACAGGACAGGGGACTGCCTGAGACTGTAGAGAGGTTTTCCTGGGAGTTTGAGGGAAGAGTGGCAGGAGGAGCTGAGAAGTAGAAAAAAAGAGATGGGAGGAAAGGATTTAAAGGAGAGTTGCTGAGCTTATGCAGAGAAGGCAATGGCAGCCCACTCCAGCGCTCTTGCCAGGAGAATCCCAGGGACGGCGGAGCCTGGTGGGCTGCCGTCTACGGGGTTGCACAGAGTTGGACACGACTGAAGCGACTTAGCAGCAGCTGTTGAGCTTATAAATGGCTTTAGAATATGTGAATGATGCTTATTAAGAACTTCTGTTATTGTGCAACCAAAGTTCGGTTTCTGGGCGTTTTCACTGACAGTAACAATATACTGAGACTGGCCCATGTGGGTGGATTTCCAGGAGACCATAGTCAAAGGTTGGGCTTTAAAGCCAAATTCTAATACTTGTCAGCTGGTTGAAAGAAAGTGAAAGTGTTAGTCACTCAGTCATGTCCAGCTCTTCACAACCCCGTGGACTGTAGCCCACCAGGCTCCTCTGTCCATGGGATTTCCCAGGCTAGAATACTGGAGTGGGTAGCCATTCCCTTCTCCAGGGGATCTTTGTGACCCAGGGATTGAACTTGGGTCTCCTGCATTGCAGGCAGATTCTTTTCTATCTGAGCCATCAGGGAAATGATCTTTCTTTTCCAAGGATGGTGTCCTCATTCCTGAAAGGGATCTAATGCTGTTTATCTCACCTCATAGACTTCGGAGACAAAGTCCAAATGAGAATTCCAAACCCTGCAAGTCTTTTGTCAACTTTAAAAAATGATATTTAAACGTAAGGAATTGTGTTTTGTCTCCCATGCTGTACCCTGCATGTAAAAGACACTTGGTGAATGTTTATTGATAAGACTCTAATAATATCTTTCTCTCTGGTTCTCTGGGAGAATCAAATTCACCTAGAAAGCATCAAAAAGCAGCTTGCATTAAGGGAACTCCTGCTGGGTGATACTCAGGTTATGACGTGGTACCTAAGTTTTCTCAGAAAAAGCAGAATTAAACATTTAATTGGAGAATTTTTCAGCTCATCTGGGCAACCTGGCAGGAAAAAAAAAAAAAAAAAACTCAACTTTTTTTCACCAGGAGAAATTGGGACTTATATGTGCAAAGTTAGTGCTTCCATGTTCTTCCCTTCCGTGGACTACCAGCTACTGAGGAAGAAGTACTGGCATAGAACAAAGCATGCATCAGTGTTTCAGGGAAAGACTTGCCCTGAGAAGTCCTATCATAAACCTCTTTGCTTGATCTTCTAGTGAGCCTCACCAGAGGTGAGCTTCCCCTAAATTGGGGACCAAATGTATAGAATGGAGTTCTGTGTGGGACAGAAGAGTATGTGTTGGTAGAAGATTCATTTAGGTGCTAGAACAATTTCTTTCCACCTCTAGGTTTCTGGTTATTGTGTTGTAAAATGAACAGTGCATTGGGCATCAAAAGATACGGACTGTAATTCTCGTTCTCCCGCTAAGTAGCTGTAGATCTTAGGTAAGTCATTTCATTGCTACAAACTTCAGTTACCTTATAAATGATGATAAGATTTAATTAGAAATTCATAAGACTTCTATGACTCTAGATAATAGATTTAAACAGCTACTCTAAGACACGAATATTTTTCCTTCCTTTCTGTTAGTGCTATTTTATTTTTCTTCCCTTTAGCATTATTCAGGGAGCTCAAAGGTAATACTGATTCACAGAATGAACAGGTTGTGATTCTAAGCATTTCCAGTAAGACCAGAAGCAGTATTGTTAAGATTTCTTCTCTAGAGGAATCTGGAACCCTAGAGTCAATGCACAGCTACTCCAGTGAAACAATGACAACGTGACCACTTGGTATAGGATGGAACAGAAGGAGCTCACTGCAGATGGGAATCACAGAGGCTACCATCAAACCCAGGCATGATTGGCCACGCTCACACAAGGTTCTTCTCATTAATGGACTTCCTTCAGGGACTTCCTTTCTTGTATGAGTGAGTCTATACCTAAAGACTCATGAGAACATAGAACTATTGATGCCACTTCAAACCAAGCACATTTGTCCAGTATCAGCAAAAAATCAGATTCTTTTTAGTCCTGAAATTTAACATATATCACATTTCTAGAAACCTTCTCTTCTATTCTGAATGTTAAAGGGCAAAAATTGTAAGATGATGATATGACCTTACAACATTGTCGTGCTAATTTTCTAATCTATTCTGACGATCATCTCGCAACTGTAGGAATTTGACCTCTCTATTATCCCCGAGTGAGGGACTCAGGCTCAGAGGGACTAACACACAGTAACCGAACTCTCAAGAGGTTGAATATTTAATCCCTTTGTTTAAATCGGATGTATCCCATTCCACTAACTGGAATGGTCTTATTCCCCATCCAAGGTAACTTCCCAAATACTTAAGTGTAAATAATTTAGGAAGTTAAAGTAATCATCATAAGGTTGATTGAGGAGCAGGGAATCAAAGCAAAGAGATTTTCCATCCTGATACAGACAGTGTCACAATAAAGTTCATGGGCATTACGGTATAGGCTGACCGTCTCTCCTTGCCCCTCAGTGGAGACTATGTCTAGGGACTTTATCTCTCAGGTCCCGGTTTTCTTTCTTTGATGATGCTGGAAGCATCTCGATGCTTTGTTTCTGTGTTTGACTGTGTCCTATTTATTGTTTTCGTTCCTCAAATATGGGCTCCCCTGGTGGTTCAGCGGGTAAAGAATCCGCCTGCAGTGCAGGAGACCTGTGTTCGATCTCTGGGTTGAGAAGATCCACTGGAGAAGGGAAAGGCTATCCACTCCAGTATTCTGGCCTGAATTCCATGCGCTGTATAGTCCATGGGGTCGCAAAGAGTTGGACATGACTGAGCGACTTTCACTCACTTCCTCAAATGTGTTAATTTCACTGATTTGACCAAGATCATGTTTTTGCTCTTTTTTATCCTGGGAGACAGTCCAGACCCCATCATGATGCATTTTAAATGATCTGATAGTTCCTGTCTCTGCCACCACTCTTCCAGGTTAAAAAGTGCATCTAGTATCTCTGAATCTACAACATCATTTTCCAAATGCTCTGAAGTAAGAGCATGGAGTTATGTATATTCTTACTGAGATGCTCGATCGCAATGCTAATTTAACTCTCTAAAATAAAGGTTAAATAAAACCAGTTGTTAGTTTAAATTATGAAATGGAAAGAAAGCATACTTTTCAATGCCTTAATGTCTAAGCTTAATTACATTTATTAAAATAACCTTAATGATAAAGGTAATCAACTTTATATTTCATTTTATTCTCAGATTAAAAACATCTTAAACAAAACATCTCATAGATTTTCCCATAAAAACACTATTAAAAGCTACTTACATCTTTTTAAGTTCTGTGTATTTGATGAAAACTTTATCTGAAAGACTGTGAATATTGTTTTTCTTAAGAGACCTAAAACAACATGTAAAGAAGACTTTATTATGGAATTTATGACTAACCAATCTCTTTTCTAGAAGTTACATGCTTGAGAATATTTTATCATGCTCCATTTTACTTCACACACATTTGAAAATGCCCATAATAAACGAAAACTTTCACATGAGAATGAAAAGTCCATAAAGCAGCTTGCAAATATTTGACCATGTTAGCCAGCTAGTATAATAGACTGGAATATCTATGGTGATTTAACTTTTTCTTCTGTAGACAACTTAACAAAACACAGCAAGCACATCCAAAAAACAACAAAAATCCTAACCAATTCACGTGTGCCCGAATTATGATATATTTGCAAACAACTTCCTGAGGCTCTCCAAATATCTATGCAGCATTAAAAAAAAAAACTCCATGATTGATTGTGCCATAGTCATCTTCATGCATCTTCTACACCTTTAAAGTCTGGGACAAATTACTACTATTTAAAACGAGATAGAACATAAAAGGTACTCTTCCTTTCCCCCCCCCCAAATTTTTATTTTCACTTGAATAGTACTGGCATATTAGTAATAATACATAAATTGGAAAATGATTAGAAATAAGAATTCCAGAAGTTTGTGAGTTAAAGATAACCTGGACAATCCAACATACAGTGTTTAAAACACTTTTCCCCTGGAGAAGGAGCATGCAGAATTCTCTGATGGCTGATGGTTTTCTATTATTTTGCTAACATACAAGCAGCATAAAACAGAACAAAGATTAGACCGTATGGCTTTCATATGAGTTCAGGAGCAAATATCCAGATTTGAATGCTACTCACAGTAACGTCACATTGCTAGAAACCATTGGCACAGACTTCAAGCCAGCATTTACACATTCCAACTCAGAGCCTTTGCACACACAGCGCTGTGGGTACTGATCTAAAACTAGGGGGCAAAAAGAGCAATGATTCAATAAGAAAAAATACTTCTCTTTAGTTATGACTTTATCACTGGTAACTGACATTGTTCTTTTTCCATTGAATGTACAACAGTCACATTTTGTTAAATGAACTTATTCAGGCCCCAAATAAAAGCAAACAAGAAATCTCTTCTAGTTGAATATAGACTCCTGTGGTATTCATTTCAGTTTTAGCCTCCGTGGTCATTTTAGAGGCACTTAACAAGAGATTAGAGAGAAATCACAAACATGTTTAAATAGTGTTTTAAAAAGTATATAGTGAAGCAAGATTAAGCTCTCCTCAATGAAAACCATGAGTGTGACTGAGTAAATATTTAATGGGTATAACTAAGTCAATTTCACTTAATTGAATGGCACAAAAAGGCTGCTCAATAAATGCTTGTTGGTTAAAGCTAAATTCAACTAATTCCCTCCTTTCAAACTTCTCTTAGAGCTGTGATGAGAGTTAGATGCAGGTTCTGCCATAGCCACCATTATGTCTTCCTAAAACCAACCAACTCAGATAGCCTATTATTTTGGTTCTCGGTTTTTCACTACTATGAAAAAGTGGTAGGTAAAAGTGGTAGAGAAGCTATAAAGCAGAGAAAACCAAAGATCAAACTGTCTGAAACATTCAGAGGGAAGAAAAATGCTTTAGGATTGACTCCAAAGGAGTAAGTTATTAATATAATTGCATGTTATAATTACTAATATTTGTAATAATATATTAATAATATATAAACATCATCATGTAATTCTATTCATTATTATATATAATTACTAATTATGTTAATTATTAAAATAATGGCATGTGAGAAATCTACGGAAAAACCTGGCCAAGTGGGTCAACAGAAAAATCACTCTGTGTGTGTGTGTGTGTGTGTGTGTGTGTGTGTGTGTGTGTGTGTGAGAGAGAGAGAGAGAGAGAGAGAGAAAAGAGAGAGAGGAGAGAGAGTCTCAGGGAATGAGATTTATGGAGCATATGATGGTACTTGGCTGTGATGGAGCTACAAAAAGTGAGTTATTTTCAAATTTTTATATTTATTATTGATTTAAATCTGACTATAAGTCCTTTCTGATTGCTCTACTTCCTCTAGATCACTTTTATTCAAACTTTATTTTTAAAATCAATTTCACTGACTTTTAATAAACCTGACAAACTTTTATTGAGTACCTGCCTAATTCAAAAGACACATTCTAGTGTACAAACTTTTAGAAAATATTCTGTGTTGCTCATAGGCTGATGCTAACGATCTCAACTTCCTAAAGATGACTTCAGAATGTTTACTTCAATGTTTAACTGACATTGAAGTAGTTACATTACTAGATTACGTTACTAGGGTTGGAAACTCTTTATTTACCAATAGAAGAACTGCGTGTAGTCCAAGCTGGGCCAATTGACTAAACCAGAAATGTGAGCGTAACTCCCTCACCTGCAGGTCAGTCACACCTCAACCTCTGGATTCTTCTTATGAAATGCCTCTTGCTGCCCTCTGTACCTCACTCCTCCCAGAAGTGTTTTCTGGGCTCGGATTCTTAGTGTGAGTCTGGAGCACTGCAAGAAATGTAATGTTTGGTGTCTCCTTCACCAAGCTTTCTCCTCAACCCTGGCAAGACTGACATTTGGGTCAGGTCATTCCGTCAGTGGGTGCTGTCCTGCACGTTGTAGAAGGTTCAGCAGCATCTTTGGCCTCCGCTCACCAGAAGCCAGCAGTCACCCACCACTCTCCAAAGTGACAACCCAGAATGTACCAGACGTTGCCAAATGTTCTCCAGGGGCATACATGTCTCAAGCTGAGAACACTGTTCTAACTCATTCTTTATAATAATTCTGGTGCAAGAATCATTGGTCCATACACTTCTTGTCATGTGGTTCCTCCTCTTCATTAAATGGAAATAAGCTCACGACTTTGGTGGTTGCCCACTGTGCACGGCAATGGCCTCCACAATGGCGAGTGTACAAGATGACCCACTGTGGCTCAGGAAGAAGACACTAGAGTTTTCATATATTTATTTTTCATTTTTTGTAATTTACTCTTTTTTGATTTCTAATTTTATGTATGATATATTTGAATATAGTAAACTGTATACTAAGTGGTAGCTATGACCTAATACTATAAAGTACATAATATACTGCTAGTGTAGAAGTTAATGTATGTACTTTATACATCTATATTATGTATACATACTAATGTGTGTATGTAACTATATATACACTATATAATTATCTATTCATTTATATATTACATGTAATATATAGTATAAAATATAATCTGTGTATATATAGAGAGATAATTCTACCATAGGTCAGAGGCCAAACTCTGAACTGTGCACCCAGAGCCCCCTGTGGGTTGGTCCCACCCTTCTGGGTCCAACTTCTGCTCCTCCATCTTACACTCTGCGAACCGATGTGAAAGGCATCGGGAAGCAGGCACTGAACTTCCTACCCCACTGCTCTGTAGGTCATGCTCCGCTGTTCATTCTGTCACCTCTTACTCCATCCAAGGACCTCCGAGTCCATCCCAGAGTCACCTTGGCTGTGGACCTTTCACCCTCCCTGGCACAGACATCATTTCTCCCAAAGGGCTTCCACACCCCCTTGTGCAAACATTCTTCCTTCAGTTCAGCGCTAATATTGCATCACTCCTGCTTCTGTAAGGAACTGTCTCTCCTGGGACCATGTGAGGTGTTTGAAGATTGGGGCCACACCTTAGTTATCCTTGCCCTCAAAGTGCCCAACAGAGGGGCTGAAAAGTTGGTGATTGAAGGGAGTAAGACCTTCCTGAATTGTCACAAGTATTCAGTACCTATGCATTCTTGCAGTCACAGGCTAATACACAGAGTAAGCATAAACAGAGCGTGTTGTTTTCCTTTTTCTCTCTTTTCAGTCTCACGAACAGATAATAGACCAGTTGACCACTGAAACACATTGAACTGAAATCGGGGTTCTTAAGGGAATGAATGACACTACCCAGGTAAATCCATGCACCACAAATCATGTCGCTCGCAAAGCTGATACTGAGTCTTCGAACCAATACCACTTACAGCACTCCTGTGTTAATGCCACATTATTAGCATTTCCATGGACTGTGCCAAATATAGTCGCCCATCCACTAGTGTCTCCTGTGAAACACACGGTGATGAACAGGTGTCAGTTATTCTATAAATAAAATATCAAATTACAAAACAAAAATATAAAAATCTGATCATGAAATCAACTTAAAGTTTTAAGTAATAGAAAGATAACGACAACGGTAAGGAAGAAAAAGCAGGCAAACATCTCGAGTCCTGTCTGTTTCTGCAATTACAAATATTTTAAATATATGATGATTATTTTCCATATGTGTATCCACCTTGAAAAATATCATCGATTTCTAATGCTGACATTTTAAATGTTTGATCTTAATTTTGAGATCCTCAGAAGAAAACATAATCTGTATATGTGTATGTAGATACCTACTTGATACATGTAATGAATTCTGATAAAATTCATGTCCTTTGACTTTTTTAATAAGGCAAAAATGAAGTTCCTTTTAATAAAGTTTGTCTAGTCCTGATGAGAAAAATATTTTCTCAATTTGTCAGACGATATGATCTGCTTATTTGCCAGGTTTCCTTCTCTTTTTTTGAGCAATGAAAACATATTCTTTTAAAAAAAGAAGGCTTGATTTTTGAAATATGATTATCTTAGCATTAGCACAAGCTATTAGAGGCAATAAAACATACAATATGATGCAGGATCCTAAAGTTTATATAAATAGAAAAGTAAATTTAAATAGTTGCCCACAGGTCCCTTTACTGTTCTGCTTTTTTTTTTTGGTTTTGCTGTGTGGCTTGTGGGACCTCAGTTCCCTGACCAGGGACTGAACCCAAGTCACAGCAGTGAAAGCCTGAAATTCTAACCACTTGACCACCAGGGAACTCCCTCCATAGGTACCTTTTTGCAGATCCCTGCAAATTTTAGTTTATTTTTATTTTTTATTAATATTCTCAACAGTTTTTTAAATTATTCTATTGGTGTCTTTATATGAATTACTTAATTTGCATTTGGAAAACTCCCAAGAGGCAAACAACATGCACGGTCTGAGATTCCCACACAGTGAAGAGGAGAGGGTGAAAACGTGAGTGACTTGCCCTTGGCACCCAGAGAGCTGCTCCACCCCTGAGCACTGACTGTCCTTGCCAGTTCTAGGCTCTGGTGACACCAAAGCAAGTAAAATGCCCATAAGAACCCTTCTCAAGGTGTTCCTGTCTAGTGAGAGAAGTAGGGTGGGAAGACAAGGCCGCCTTTAGAACATCATCCAGGCACACCAGGATGTGATAGCAGCAGAGAGAAAGGGTGCTTGTCCTAGACAGTGGGACAGCCTCAGGGCGGGAGGCATGGCCGGGAAGCCAAGCTTCTCAGGTGGGGATGGGACACCTGAGCTCTATCCTACAAGCTGAGGCGGAGTAACGCGCAGGAGGTGAAGGCAGAGGTGCCGGGAGCGTGCACGAGTCCCCAGGGACGTGAGAGCAGATTCTGGAGCCAGACACCAGGCACTCCTGGAGTCTGCTGTCACCCCTGGGTGCTAGCTGGGCCATGCCAAGGAGGGGCAGTTCAGTGTGGTAGAAAACACACACGATTCTTCCAGATTCAGGACACCTAGGGTCTACTAGGTCACCTAGGTCCTAGGGTCTACTCTACGACTAACTAGACATGTCAACCTCTCGGGACATCAGTTTCTCCATGGGCAAAATGCACAGGTTAGATGAGAAGACGTATATAGTCCTGATATACAGACCTAAAGTGGCCTGTGAGACCTTTCTGGTCTGGCCTCTCTTACCTCTTTACCCTCTGTATCCTGCTCACTCCGCCCATCTCAGTCTGGCTTTTACTTCCCACAAACACAGCTATCTTATCTCATTCAGCCTCTGGGTCTTTCATTTGCTGTTGCCTTTGCCTATAACTCTGTTCCTCCAGAATATTTCATGGTTTTCCTCTTCTTTCATTTCATTCTCAAGTCAAATGTCACCATCTCAGCGAGGGGTTTTGTGGCTATGTCTTTAAAGTAGCCTTTCCCCCAAGTCACTTCCTATTCCACTATCCTGGTCTGCATACCTCATGGGGCTTACTACTCTCTTAAATTATTTATTTAGGTACAAGTTTGCTCACATCCTTGTTCACAGGGTCCCTGTGAACCCCGCAAGGGTGAGGCGCCTGTCTCCCCTGAGCCTGTCCCCAAGTCCTGCTGACTTGGGGAGGACACAGTGGACACGATATAGGTCTACTGAATAATTTAATTCTCTAGGAAGATCTACTCACACTTTATAGATATTCTTGCAGCTGAACCCAATTTCCAAGCCATAAGGAAGTGGTCATTGTTTAAGCCATTTAAAACTAAAATATGGGTATCTGAGTAGGATTTAAAATAGTTTTACTTTGTTTTTTACGACACACAACATTTTATCATACTGTGTTTCTGATTTAAGCCACCTCTTAATATGAAGATGCAGGTAATTATCACAAATCCATTGGAGAGGAGTTGTTTAGTCGTGTCACAATAGGATTCCCTACAGAATGCCAAATCACCTCTTCCAGTTCATCACTGTTAGCATTCGATCCATGCACAGTTCTGGGGCGTTCACAAGGGGGTGTGTCCGTATGGAGCTGAGCAAGTAGACTCACCACAGTTCTCCTCGTCAGCCCCGTTCCCACAGTCCTCCACGCCGTCACAGTGAAAAGCACGAGGCAAACACTGGGAGAGATTCCCACAGGGAAAATATCCTTTTGGGCACAAAGGAGTGATTGTACTGCCTTCAGCCAGTGAATAATCTATGTGAAAGAGGGGACAGGAATCTTAAGTAATGGGAAGAAATTATTGATATGGCCAAACTCTTTTCATATTATCCTGTTTAATTTTCGCAAAGCTCTATGAGTTGAGTTTTCTGGTGTTACTCTTAGTTTACAGTTTCTCTGAGTAATGTTCTTAATTATAACATTTAAAATAATCACCGTCATACCAAACATCAACTCTACCAAGAATGGAATCAAGGCTCATTATGAATCTGCTTCAGGAAAGCAAGAGTAAACAAAGCCAAAGTGATTGTCCTACTTGTGTATGGAATCAAAGACTTGTTCCCCCCTGGAAACGGAAAAGCAAAGCCATGAGCTAACAGATCAAACAGATGGATTTATTTACTCATTAATCCTTTATAAGAAGGATTTGAGGTGACATAATGAAAATTCACATGCAGAAGGAAAGATGAAGTGTGAATGAGAGAGAAATCCAGGACCACGTTGGAATAAGGAGAGATAATACTACGTAATAACAGGTAACACTCATTGGACTTACTGTATACTGGGTAGTTTGCACACTGGTTAATCTCAGCTATAAGCTGTGACCAACCTAGACAGCATGTTAAAAAGCAGAGACATTACTTTACCAACAAAGGTCTGTCTAGTCAAAGCTATGGTTTTTCCAGTAGTCATATATGGGTGTGAGAATTGGACTATAAAGAAAGCTGAGTGCCAAAGAATTAATGTTTTTGAACTGTGGTGCTGGAGAAGACTCTTGAGAGTTCCTTGGACTGCAAGGAGATCCAACCAGTCCATCCTAAAGGAGATCAGTCCTGGGTGTTCACTGGAAGGACTGATGCTGAAGCTGAAACTCCAACACTTTGGCCACCTAATGCAAAGAACTGACTCACTAGAAAAGACCCTGATGCTGGGAAAGATTGAAGGCGGGAGGAGAAGGGGATGACAGAGAATGAGATGGTTGGATGGCATCACCAACATGATGGACATGAATTTGAGTAGGCTCTGGGAGTTGGCGATGGACAGGGAAGCCTGGCCTGCTGCAGTCCATGGGGTTGCAAAGAGTTGGACATGACTGAGCGACTGAACTGAACTGATACCTTCAATCAATGCGTGGGTGATAATATCCTTCTTGTTTCAGGGTTAGGGAAGTGAAATGCAAAATCACACAGATAGATCTGAATCATCTCTCTGACCCCAGAAGCCCATTTTTAACCATCATGCTAGGGAGAATTAGGAATCTGCAAAGTCTTCTCCTTGTCCAGGCAACATAAAAGAAAATGAATGAGAGCTGAATAACTGCTGGATTGAATGAGAAAGTGCAGAAAGGAAACATAATTAACATTTGCAAAGTTACTATATCTGTAGGTAGGATGACCAAAGAGATTCCAGAAACATAGATGTGAGAGCCATTCTCTCAGGTTTTAAAGAATATTTTCCAGAAAATAAAGATATGTGGGGTTTTTTTTGTAAATATCTAATAAAAATTTAGGAGTCATATATATATATATATATATATTTTTTTTTTTTTTAAAGAGAATAGAGTTTAGATAGAAATAGGCGAGGGGGATTAAGAGGTGCAAACTTCCAGTTGCAAAACAAATGAGTCAAAGGTACAAAATGTACAGTGTGAGAGGAAAAAAGTGCAAGATGAAACTTCAAATATATTGATTTAAGGAGAGTGCATTCTCAGGCAGGGCTACAGTTCATTATGACTAATTGAAGGGAACAGGGGATGTTAGCAAAGTTTTCCTAATCATGCCCATGAAGGTTGGCATCATGGCTAGGAATTTCCTTGGGTTGGGGGTACAGTGCTTTTTGCTTCCCTGGTGGCTCAGATAGTGAAAAATCTGCCTACAAACCAGAAGACCAGGGTTTGATCCCTGAGTTAGGAAGATCTCCTGGAGAAGGGAATGGCTACCCACTCCAATATTCTTGCCTGGAGAATTCCATGGACAGAGGAGCCTGGCAGGCTACAGTCCATGGTGTTGGAAAGAGGCAAACACAATTGAGAGACTTGAACTTTCACACTTTATGGTGCCTTTTAATACAGCAGAGGACTAGACAACCTAACCTTTGGGGAGCATCATCTACTGTGTGCTGGGTGTTTCCTAATTATTTCACTTAATCCTAACACATTTGTGTTGTTGGTATTACTGTCTCCATGTGAAGATGAGCAATGTGGACTTGCCAGGTGGCCCAGCATTAAAGAATCTGCTTGCCAATGCAGGAGATGTGGGTTCGATCCCTGGGTCAGGAAGATCCCATGGAGAAGTAAATGACAACCCACTCTGCTATTCTTACCTGGGGAATCCCATGGATAAAGGAGCCTGGTGGGCTGGTCCATGGGATTGCAAAGAGTCAAACAGGACTTAGCAACTAAACAACAACAAAGATAATGAATGGCTGCTGAGAATATGAAGGGCACTTCTACTCTGGTTCTTGGGAAAATGCCCTGTGAGCTCTGAGTCCTCCCAGCCCATGCTGCATTGTGATGAAGTGTTCTCCCACCAGAGTGTTCACTCTCCTAAAGTCAGTGATGCCTGCTGACCCTCCTTGTTTAACGAATCACACCATTTGTAAAAGGGCAGGAGTTTGATTCAGACCCTAGAGCTAGGTCTGAGTTATATTACATGTCAAGCTTTTAGTGACATTGTTAGAGAGCATGAGTAGATTATTGGATATTTTGAGCTTTAGTCCTGATGATCCTCAAAATACTACAAACACATGAAGGAGCCTTTCCTGGGGACCCTGAGATGTGGCGATGCTCACTCTCCTATGGAAGCTGCTGCATCCATGAGGCCTTCCCTCAGTGGGGAGTGTGGCCCTTGGATTCTTTTCTCCCCACTGGGTTTTTGTTTTTACAAAAGTAGAACATATTTTCTCTGCCTTTTCTGCAGTGATTGATGAATGATTTACTGTGAGCAACTAGGCATAACACCAGTCAGGTCTGACTATTTTAGGAAAACTCTCTGCTGTGAGTCTCTGGAGGTTGGCTTGTTAAGCCTATTCATACACGGAAAGGATTTCAAAGATTAAAAAATCAATGAAAGGTCATAGATTTTAAAATCTCTTAACTTCTTTCTTACAAAGATTTCTACAGAGGGCAGGTTTATAAAAACTAGTCCTCCTGTGTTTGGAACATGCATGAAAGTAAAAGTGTTAGTCGCTTCAGTCATGTCTGACTTTGGGACCTCATGAACTGTAGCCCTCCAAGTTCCTCTGTCCATGGAATTCTCCAGGCAAGAATACTAGAATGGGTTGCCATGTCCTCCTCCAGGGGTTCTTCCCAACCCAGGGATCAAACCTGGGTCTCCTGCCTTGGCAGGCGGTTTCTTTACCACTGTGCCACCTGGGAAGCCCTGGAACATGAATGAGTAAGGGTCAATATTTCTTAGTGAAGCAGCTTTAAGATTAAGATAGTAACTCACAGTTAGAAATAAGTTTTGCATCACATCACAATTTGGTGTACAAATACACACACATACATGCACAGAAAACAAAATTTCTTCAAATATTACTTACCTTTTACTATGGTGGATGAACTCTGATCATTACCATTCTATCTTATTCACTTAAAAAGGCATCACCAATCACTAAGTTGATCTCATGAGCAACCAATAGGATGTGAATCACTATTTTAGAATATTCATTAGTAATGAAGTACTCTGGAGACCATCACATCCAGATTACAACTCTCTCTGCCACTCCCTAGTTATATCACTTCGAGCAAGCTGTAAATTTTAGTTTTCCCATATTTAAAACTGGGTTAATGATAATATCCCAGGAAGCAGACCAGCTAGTGCTTATGAAGTGCTGGAGAATGCCTGGCCCATGGAATACCCTTGGTTAATGTTGGCATACTGGCAATTGCAATGCAAGGTGAAAAAAATAGAACTTTGATGGAACCTTGCTGGGCCTTAGCATTGCCATGATCTTTTTATACAACTTCTATGAGAGAAATAATAGGACTATAATAAAGCTTCTCCTACTTCTTTATGTTATTATTTTAAAAGTTATGTGACATATATGGTTTCTGTTTTAAGTAACCTCAAACTCTTGAAAGCTAAAGGGGGATTGTAAATGATTAGGCAACAGATATATCCTTGCAACTTTCTAATAATCTCTTTTTATTGATCTAGAAGAGATGATTTGGTTTTAAAGACAGTTTTGAAAAAAAAAATAAAATAAAGACAGTTTTGAAATAGACAGCTGAGGCTGTGTAGGATATTCTGAAGGCAGAACACTGTCTTCCCTTATGGGGTTTATTATGAAGATAATCTTGAGTTCCCTGAGGTCTGGCCTCATTAAATGTCCATCTCACAGATGCACACTCATTCTGAGTGAGACAAATAATCCAGGGTCAAAGACAGGAAGGATCAAGGTTGTTTCCTTTTCCTTGGGGAAAAAAATAGGCTACATTCACCAGGTATGGGTGAAGGAAGGGGAGGGGAAAGACTGACCATGTACAAACAGAACCTTACCAACTGTATTTCTAAAAATTCCCATTTTTCACCCCAGAATGGAATCTTCCTGAAAACAATTCAAGGTATAAATTGTATGTGGAAGGGAAATAAAATCTATTCCCTACCTACTCCCTTGCCCTCTGTATCATGAATCTTTATTATCTAACCTAGTGCCTGGAACTTAGTTGGTACTCATTAATTTTTTAAATGAATTAATGGATCATTTAGGAATAAAAGAAGGGTTGAAGGAAGAACTTCTTTAAAATGTAAAATGCCCAAAGTTGCAGGCTAATGTTTTGATTCTGATGACAAAATATTGTTTAGTTTTCAAAGTGCTTATCACTTATCATTCTGTCATTATACAATTTAGAAAATGATTAAGAGCCCTTGCTATGGTTGGCATGTACTGAAAGAGAGCCAATACCGGTCTGTAGACAGCATACCATGCTGTCTATTCTTCCTGCCATCTGTGCAAGTGGAGATAGTTTTTATTGAAACGTGGGGATTATAAAGATGGAGGATGCCTACATAAAAGCTGTGTCAATAGCTTCTGCAGCAATGTCTATGGGACCCCTGCCAAACGTGCAGCTGAGGGGAGGTTTGAACATGTGACAGAGAATCTCTCCGTAATAGTCTTCCTCTCCGCTCTTCTGGTCAATATTCTGGACATGTCTGTGCAAAGGGATTCTGAAATGACTCGTTGATAGCTTTTTGAAGCCAACTGGACTGCTGCCTAAGGACATACTTTTCTGCTTGCTCACCCCTTCCTTGAGGGGGAAAAAACAGATGAGAATGATCTTTAAGGTGCTTAGTTTGACTTGCTTTCTTGGATTCTCTGCCAACGCTCGTCCTGCATGCTGTGGAAGGAAGTCTTTATTCTCTCAGCCTGGTGTTCTGGCTGAGGCTCTTTCCACGTCCCTGCCAGGGACGGGGGACGCCACCCACAGGAAGCCCAGGGGATCTTGGCCCATGAGGCCATTTCCCAGAGTGCTCTGCTCCTAATTCAGATGGAATTCAGATGGAGATGAGGCCTCTGCTGTTCACTCTAAAGAGACAGTTACTGCATCACAGGAAGGATGCATTCATTTAACATCTAGAAAACGTCAGCTGAGCGCCTACAACGTGCTCTGTCGACAAGGCAGGCACGACGCGGCCCATCCCCACCTGGAGCTCAGGTGGCAGGATCTCCAAGAGGAGCAGCAATGCCTCTCAGCGAAGCGAAGGTGAATCCAGCCCAGTCGCTGAGATCACCTGTGGGAGGCCTCCCTGATCTCTGTGAAGAATCTGAGCTCCACTAAAACCCCACCTTTTCAGGGCACAGGATTTATTATTTGTTTGAAAGAAGTTAGTAAAGTCTTCTCTTTTTTTTTTTTAAAAAAGAAGCCATTATGTTAAGGTAAGAGTGAAAGTCTCTCAGTTGTGTCCAACTCTTTGTGATCCCATGGACTATACAGACCATGGAATTCTCCAGGCCAGAATACTGGAGTGGGTAGCCAGACCCAGGGATTGGACCCAGGTCTCCTGCATTGCAGGCAGATTCTTTACTGGTTGAGCCACAAGGGAGGCCAATGTTAAGGTGAGTGGAGAGAAACTGGCCTCCTGATGGTTGTTTTTTAAACTTAGAAATCTTATCCTTTTACTCTACTGTTGGGTCCTCCCATCCCTGACAATATTGTGAGGCCCTGTCAGTGAATATGGGCTTCCCAGGTGGTACTAGTGGTAAAGAACCTGCCTGCCAATACGGCAGACATAAGAGACATAAGATATGTGGGTTCACTCCCTGGGTCAGGAAGATCCCCTGGAGGAGAGCATGGCAACCCACTCCAGGATTCTTGCCTAGAGAATCCTATGGACAGAGAAGCCTGGTGAGCTACAGTCCATGGGGTTGCAAAAAGTTGGACACAACTGAAGGAAAATTTAGCAGGCACACATCAGTGAGTATGTGCAGAATTCGGATCCAGTTTTATGCACACACTAACTCCACCTTCTTCCCATTTCAAAAGACTCTGGCCTTAACTGAGTTTCTCTAAGTCCCCAGCTTCTGTTCTTTTCTCCTGAGACAAACTGACCACCTTCAACTGTGAATGTTCTTCATGATCCTACTCACAGATTTTCTGCAGAAACTATCACCCCAGCTCCCTCCTCAGGTTATTGTCTGAAGTTTGGACAAATTTGGGGAAACAATGTCTAACTACATGGAATAGAGTATTGGTTCAATGTGTGTTGATCTAAATTGGAAAACAAAAAAAGATTTCTAAATTGCCAACATTATCCTCACAAGGGATGGATTTCCACCCCATGTCCGCCTGGGCTGGGTGCTTTTATGTGGATGACATGCTGAACACTAAGCTCTAAGGTACATAAAGGCACAAGAAAGACTTCTTTTCAAAAGATCTCTTCTACTGACCAGTTCACTGCTTAAACTTCATTGTGAGGGATGCATCCTTTTAGGTTCATATCTGGTCTTTTAGTATTTAAATCCATATCTTGTTCTGTAAGAGTCTGACTTCTTCCTAAAACCTGTCCATGTAAAATGAACTCAGGAGAATGAACACTGTGATGGGTGAATGGAAGAAGAATGTGGAAAGGGTTATTATGAAGGAGATGGGGTGAAACCTGATGGAAACTTGGCATGGGAGATGTGGAGAGGAGAAAAGATGATACCTTTTTCCTTTCACCACTCTCTTCTAATCCTCTCTGATTTGTTGACTGCTCTGCCTTGAGGGGCTTTCACTGGCTATTCTTCTTGGTGGTAACTCTCTCAAATTGTGTCACTCCAACTGACATATTGACCTGTGTCCGAGCCTGCTGTGTATGACTGGGCAGGATGAACCTCGCACAAGTACGGGGCACCTTCACACAGCCGCTAGTGCTGAGCTGTGTAGAAGCCACACGGTCCAAGGCTGAGGTCCTGGATGATGCACCCTTTATGATGCACAAAGGTTGATGGGCTCCCCTCCTGCCCACATACAAACCTCCTGTCTGTGTCCTATATTCCATTTCATCTCCTCTTCTCAGTAGCTCTTCACATTATCTCCTTTCTCTCCTGTATTTTCAATATCACTGTCTCTCCACTGGCTTTTCCATTAACATTAATCTTACTCAATCACCTCTTAACCTTCAAAACAAACAAATCAACCAACCAACTAATCGAGCAAGCAAGCAACCAACCAATCAACTAACTAACTCTCAGTCCTACTGGAGCTGAGACACTCTTCTCCCTTCAAAGTTAAATTTCTCAGAAAAATCATACTAGCCAGTGTTTCCAGTTCCTTACCACCCTTCCTTTCCTCAGTTCACAGCATTCAGCCTTGGCTGTGCTGCTCCACTGAAATCTTTCCCGCTGGAATCACTAATGTCCTCTTTATTTCTAAACACTGTAGATATTTTATAGTCTTCATTTTGCTTAATTCTCGCCAGCATTTGACCCAGCCAGCCACAGTCACTAGGTTGAAACCTTTTCTCCCTTGGCTTTGTGATGTCTCACTGTCCCGGTTTACTTCCTTCTTCTCCACACTCTCATGGCCCTCCTCTCGTCCCACCCCATCTCCTTAAATGTGTTGGCTCCTTTTTCTTCATCAATACCCTGAATGTCACCGATATGCATTAGGTCAGAATAAAGTCAGGTAAAGAATTTAGAGGGACCTGTGAAGAGTTACTAATATTTTAGTTTGTCAAACAAGAACATTAAAAAATCCCAAATTATGATTATTAGAATAGTTATCATGAGAAAAACAGTATTTTATTGTTAAAACTCAGAGAATATATGCACAGAAGAAATGGCAGTCCCTTGAAAGGAATACATTTAGCTTTACAAAAGACTAATTTATTTTTGCTCATGGATGGGTGAAACTTTCATTCCTGACAGCAGTGGCCTGGAACATAGTGTTTGCAACTATGTGTGAGAAAACCGAATCTGGCAATGCGAGCAGAATTCTCCAGTGAGGTTAGCCCCTCTGTTCTATAACTCACAAATGTTTTCTGCCACTGTGTCACTTGTTTTTAACTTTGCTTACAACAGAGGCTCCAGAGAGGAAATGATCAGATCCTGACTTTAAAATAACTATGCAAGCTAAAAACAGAAGGCAACGTACTTGATTTATTAAGGATATTTATAAAAAACCCATAGCATATAATAGACCTAATGGGAAATTTTTGGAGATGTTCACTTTGAGGTTGAGAACAGGGCAGTGAAGTCCACTATTACTGCATCTTTTCAAGACTGCACTGGGGACTTTCCTGGTGTTCCAGTGGCTAACACTCTGAGCTCCCAATGTAGGGGGCTTGGGTTCAATCCCTGGTCCAGGAACTCAATCCCACATGCTAAGAGTTCTCATACTACAACTAAAAATCCCTCAAGTCACAACTAAGACCTGGTATAGCCAAATAAATAAGCACTTTGGGGGGGGGGGTGGTCTGCATTGGAGGACTTAGCAAAGGTAGCAAAGCAAGGTGAGCAAATCAATGATATACATACTGGAAGAAATAAAATTGTCACTATTCATGAATGATATCAGTGCGAACATTAACAAATTCAAACTAATATATTATTAGCATTATAGAGTTTATGAAGGTTTCTGTAAAGTCAATTTAATATCTTTATATCAATTGCAAATAATTGAAAAATGAAGTATTTAAAAAACTGCCTTTTACAATAGCATCAACAGTGTTTACTATAGCATCAGATCTAAGAAAAATTTGCAAGACATTTGTGCAAAGTATGTAAAGTTTTTGATAGATATTAAGGACCTAAATAAATGGAGTTAATTCTTCTCTCAAATCGATGTATAGGTTCAAAGCAATTTCAGTAAGGATCCAAGAGTGTGCATGGGTATGTATGTGTGTGTAGAAATGGATAAGCTGTTTCTCCAACACATGTGGGGACCATAAAGGACAGGAGAAGCCAGCTGTGTCTTGAAGAAGGAAGACGAGGTGAGAGAACTGGTTACCTGTATATCAGGACTTATGATAATGATACAATAATTCTGAGAGTTTAATAATTGCACCAATATCTGACCAAGGCTCAGAGGTTGTCTGGCACGTGGAAGGTCTAAGACTGCCGAGGATGAGGGCTGTAACTTGAACACAGGTGGGCTCACCCCTAAATCTAGCATCCTCGCCACTCTGCTGCTTCTCCTGTCCTAATCCCTTCCACTGGTGTAGCATTTCATGATTCCAAATCTCTGTTGTGTATGCCCTCCATGTCCAGTCTCTGATTAAGCAACACCAGAAGAATTAAAAACCACCTTCTTTTCTAAGCTTTGGGTCAAGATGATCTATTGTGAGCAAATCCCGACTATGCTCCCCACCACACTCACTTTTCCGAAGACACAAGGGCCAACTGAAAACTCTGCTTTTTCACTGAAACGTTTAATTTATCAAAGAGAGAATCTCCCCAGGAGGTGACCAGAGAAAAGGCTGCTGCTGTGAGAGGACCTAAGCTCCGTAAGAGCAGTGAGATCCGGCTTCCAGGCTGGCTTGAGGAAGCGGCTGGACACAGCCGGTCAGCAGAGGCTGGGACCTGCATGAAGCCACCTGCTGGGTACAGCCCCTGACAATGCGTGGGGGATAAGTTACCTCTGCTGACCACCCAAGGCTGTGATTTTAACACTGGCCAGGAAGGAAAGCAGCGGTGATATCTCTGCAAACTGGGCATGAGATTCGGAACTTGATCACCCACAAGGCAAAGTCCCTGAGATTCTCATATAAACTACGGCTCAGAACTGAACATTCCAATGAACTATGTTGATGCAATTCTGAGACCGCTCATAGGGAGAAATGAGCAAGAGGAAAATCTGTCCAACTTCATGAAAATGTCCAGGCCTTCAAAAAAGAGAAAATTCATGCCTGGGGAATTGGGAGATAAAACATCTTCCCCTTATCAAACACATATTCTATTCACACAGAACTTCCCTTAGGGGGAAAAAAATTAAAGTGATATGCCACTGATGAGAACATTTATTGCAAACTTAATTTTTTTCTATGCTACCGAACATCTAGAATTATAGGGATGAGGGATGGATGCATGTGAATGAAGCATTTTAAAATGCTTCTGCTAATTCCACTATGAATTCTTTTTTTTTCTACTATGATTTCTTGTGTAAATTTCCACTATTTTTTCTGATGTCTTACTTTCCACTATTATTTCTTATGATTTCTTATTTACCATCACATAACTGTGTACACAAAAACTGTCCTTAGTTAACTGAATTTTATTCAAGTCACAATGTCTTAGGATTAAATGTGCCATTTTTCAATACCAGCTTACCGGAAAGCAACATCCCAATTTTTGTCTTTAAAATTCAGGTGAGAGCCAATTTTGTCACTTCAAGTGAGAGTCCTTAAAACTCTTTTATTACACTGGGTCATATTCATTCACGGTAAGCTGAACAAATGAATACACATCTGTTGTGAGATGTATTTTAGGTAGTGCCTTTAGAGATAACTTATCTCCGATGACCTTCACTTCTGGGTTTCTGCTATTTTTCCTCTTCCCTCACAGTGGGCTCCATTCAGCCCAGAAGCAGGTGAGTTTCCATTAGCAGTGCTGCTTCAGCCTCTCAGTGTGACTGGCCCACAGTATAATTGATTTTCACAGCTACTGGCAGCATCGATGTAATTGTGTGAAATTAAGATTTAGTTCATAAACCTTTTCTCAAGACACAGTCTCAGCCCTTTCCTCAAGGGCTGAACTGACAGGACTTACAAAGCACAGGGTTGAGATTTGAATTGGTCCATTAGGGGGCAGTAAAATACTGTTCACGTCCAAGTGCAGCTCAAGCTCTGTTTTTGATGACTATGTTTTTCAAGGTTACAAATTATTTGAATAAGTAGCAACTGGTAGTTATCAAGTAGCATTCTCAGTGCTTCATGCTTTCAATTTCCCAGCCCATGTTTTTAGTTTGTAATATTGTTCATAATTAGCCCATAAAATTTTTATTGGGAAGGAGTTTGAAGCTGGTTAACAATACAAGTAAAAAAACTGATGATAAAATACATGAAGAAAGTGATGATAAGATCTGTTATCTTGATTGATTAACTAATGTTGGTAGCTTAAGATAGCCATATCATTCATTCTTTAGGCCACAAGGGTGATTATGGCCAGAAGAGAAAAGACAAATCATATAATTATTAACTTTTCCTTTTATTTAGATCTGGTCTTAGAATCTATCACAAATATTCATTTAAATTTAAAAAGTAATTTTTACTCATATAATTCTAAATGACTTTCCTTTGTTTATTATAAACAACTTTATTGCTTTAACTGTGTAATTTTAACTGCTTTAACTAACAACTATAATTTTATTGTGGAAAAGAAAAAGATTTTGCTGATATATATACCAAATTATTTTTATAAGCAGGAGTAAGATATCAAAGCATTAACATATCTAACTTTGAAAGTAAATTATTTTAAATATAAAGGGTTTAAAAGTAATATAAAATTAGAAAATATAAATTTCCAGAGAATTGTAATTAATAAATATTTATTAGATTGGTATTATGGATTTTAAATATGGCATTTACTTAGAAATAAAAAAAAATCATCTGCTTGAATTTTTCCTTTTTTTTTAAAGAACAGCATTACATTGTGGTAAATCTTAAAAACATTACTTTGGTAATAGATAAAGATTTTGCTTTTCCAAGGCAAATCAATTTAGATGTATTACCATAAGCAAGTACTTTAGTAAAATTGGTTAACCGTAGTTACATACCTGTACATTAAAGAATTTTTAAGGGCATAGATAACCTTTATGACATGTGTTGAACACAAGAACCTATTTTAAACTGTCTATTCTTAAAGATCATAAAAAGTTGAAATTACAAATGTGCATAGAGCATTAACTTCTGAAGGAAGAAGACCTTAAATCAAGAAGTAGACTGCTTTCTACAACTGTATTTCATGCAAAATGAGTTCACATAATGTTTCTCCTTAGATAACACTTAAGTTTTCATGTAAGAAAGATTAAAATATGACAAAACTCATGCTACATGTATTAAAATATTCTAAAATAATTTGAAAAAAAGTTCTAGTATTCCAAATTCAAGCTAAAATTTAAATATTAAAAATCTTTTATCTGTTGGATATTCTTAAATAACTGCTCATAAATACTGCATTTTATTTCAATATTTAAAATATGCAGTTGAATTCATTTAATAAAATAAAAAATTTTAAAAACCTAAAACAAATTTCTCAGAAAAGAAATATAATTTTGAATTTTAACTTCATTCTCAGAGGTTTATTAAAAGTTTTTAAGAAAGCCTATGAACCTAAAAACATCCTTAATAAGACTAATAATAAACCCATATGCCCTGAGTATGATGAATAGATTATTTACTTAGAAGTGTACAACCTCACAGCAAAACAAGTCTATATTTTTCTTTAAAACCAGGTAAAGATTAAATTTTGTCTTTTTTTTCTCAGCTATACAATAAAAATGCCACCAACTTGAAAGTGAGCTGTCTGGCTAAAATGAAAATGTTTCAAAATTAAAACAGACAGGAGAATTATCTAAATAGGTAGCTTTGGTTCATTTTAATTATTTTCTTTTATCTAGATTTGCTCTTAGGGAGAAATATTGATTTTAGATTTGTCTTTGGTTTTGCAATTTCCAGTTTAATTATGTTAATAATGAAATATAGCAACTGACAACTATATAAAATTTATGAACAGATTTCAACAGGTTGAAATTTCATAAGGCAAAATTTTAATTTATTAACGTATCGTACATTTTTTCAAATACTAAAAAAATTTCTCCATTATCATTGATTTCTTCACCATTGTTTTTTTAAAGCTATCTTGTCTACAATTTTAACCACATTTAAAAGGCAAGTTTCCACGAAAAATCTGTTGCATCTAGAAACTGCTAGGATGAGACTACAAGCAACTAGTGACAATGACAACGCAAACCGGAGGTCTGCTCATCAAACATTGCAATGAATGTATTATAAACATGACAGAACTAAGGAGAAATAATCAGTTCTTTTGGAATTGCACTCATTTAAGCGAGAAAGCAGCAGCCTTACCTTTGACATCCATCAGAACGATGAAATGAAGTAGAAGGAACATTGCAATCAATCTGCGGCTGAAGAGACACTTAATACCAGAAACGTAACAATGGGTTCACAGCAACTGAGTTATTAGACGTATGCTCCTTATACCTCAGAAGGAGTTCTGATATACTAACTTCGGTGCCTCCCCTGTGTCTGAGCATGCTCACAGCTAGAACTTTACTGGCACGAGAGGAGACGGTCTTTGTCACTATGCAGCCTATCTTTCATTCTTTTTTTTTTTTTGGTTTCATTTTATTTCAAATCTACAGTTGTATTCTTGATCATTAATTCATTATAGTATGTACAGAGAAACATACACAAAACTCTGGTATTATAAAAAACATTTTTTTTAAATCACTCTAAAAAAGTTTCCCATTAAAGCATGTAGCACAATTTGCTCCTAATTTAGTATATGTGCTGCCAAAGCAAACACAGATTTGCTCTTAATTTAAATCCAATCATATATAGAAGTTCTCCAATAGGGAGGGAAATAGATTTACACTGAATAGGTGACGAAACTCTTTGCAAGCATATTTTTCATTCAATAAACAACTAACAAAAAGCTACTCACTGGCAAATATACGAAGAATACCTGCTTCCATTCAAATGCACTTAAATGTTTTCAAATGGTATACAGATAGATAGTAATAACTAAGATAAATGGCCCTGTGTTTAATAGTTACTCACTGTAAGACATTCACACAATATTTTTTTTTTTTTTTTTTTTTAATTTTTACAACTCATTTAATGGCAACTGGTATTCATCAAACTAGCAATGGTTATTTTCAAAAATTATCACACTAGCTGTGCTACCATTTCTCAAGGTTGATCAGATACCTAGAGTCACAGACAATTCCCACACAAGATACGTCATGTAAAGCAGACTTGGTTTATCACCAGCATTTATAAAACCAGACCTAGGCAAAGAACTAGGTCTGGGGACACATGCATGGTCTTAATATAGCGAATGTTTAGCCTGCCCTGATTATTACAAAATCAGAACAGCGAGAATATTCGCAGTCACACAATATTTTAAACTTCATTTACTTCCTCTATAATTATGTTCCTTTTTTAAAATTGATACTCTTATTCTTGCTTTCAATCCCGTGTTTCACATCTATTAGAAAATATTAATTATAATTCAGTTCTTACATCCTGAAAGCAGCTTTTAAAGCAGCATAGTCTGTGTAAGTTAGAGAAAGGGACTTTGGTCATAGAATTCAGTTGATCCTAGTCTAATGAGTCTACAAAAGGACATTGTAGAATTTCGTCGTCTAAGAAATTCTGAGAAATGTCTATGTAGACATACTAAACATTTCGTAGTTGTGATTTGGACAGAGAATTTTCTAAGAGAATGACACTTTTATATGTTGCTATGAATTATGTCATAACAACACTGAAAAACTATCTCGTGATGACTGGCTACACCATCACAAATCATAAGAAATGGGGTTTTCATTGTTCTTTCTTTCATTCCAGCCTTTGACAGAATAAAGATTCAAAGGGAATTTCAACTAGAAAATATTTTATTTATCACATAATGCAGTTAGTTCTTTTCTCTTTTAAGAAGTGAGCTAAATTCTCCAGACTCTTTCCCGATACATTTAGATGTAGTCTCATCTTATTTTTCAAACCAAAAGAGAGAGCAGCAAGAATAAAGGAAACGATGAAAAGAAATAGTTCGAGGTTTTTTCTTACATGTCAAGCACCCTTTTTCTTCACTAATTTTGAGGTCTTTTACATAAAATTTGCCTTAGTTCTCATAAAAAAATTCAGAGTGATGAATTTTTCCTATATTTTATGTTCTACTGTCAAAATGAGGGGTGCTAGTTGGTGGTATTGAAACGTTAAGCATAAATTTTTAAGTGCAGTTGAATGCCATGAATTGTCCATCACAAATTTATTTGAGGTTTTAAATATATATTTCGTGAAAACACAATTTTTGGAGAAAGAAGAAATGTCAAGATTTCAAAGCAGTTAATTTTGACTTCTTCTTGAATATTAAACCTTAGAAATAGATTTAAATTGTTAAAGCATTGAATCATCATCCTTTTGTGTTAAGCTTTTCAAAGTTAATCTTTATAATATTAACACAAATAATTCAGAACTCCATAATTATAAGTAATAGTTAAGAACATCTTAGGCTCATTATTGGTTTCTAAAGGCCAAAAGTGCAAGTATTGAAAGATATTTCATTTAATCAGTTTTAACTTTGATTTACCTAGTATGAGCATCTAGTATCTTGAACTGAAACCCAAACGGTTGAAACGTACACGAGGATATAATATAGGGGTTTAAATAAGGGTGAACGGATTGATTCTTTCTTTGGAGACACAGTTAGTACAGAAGCTCCAGAGAATGCTTCATGCAGAGAGGAAGACTTGTACAAACTGATTCATCCCTGGATGTTAACGTCAAACTTGCACAAGTGTATTTTATTGATCTTTGCCTGAATCAACTTATTCCTTCATGAAAGTCTCCTGTGGGTAGCACTCACATTTTTGGCAATAATAGTATAAAAGCTCATATAAATATAGTATTCAATAAATAGCACAATTCAATGTAATTCTGTCTAATTCAAGGGAATTCACTAACAGGATAATTACCTGGGCTTCCTAGGTGGCTCAGTGGTAAAGAATTCACTTGCCAATTCAGGAGATGTGGGTTTGACCCCTGTTGAGAAGATCCCCTGGAGAAGGAAATGGCAATCCACTCCAGTATTCTTACCTGGGAAATCCCATAGACAGAGGAGCCTGGCTGACTACAGTCCATGGGGTCGCAAAAGAGTCAAACAGGACAAGAATACTGGAGTGGGTTGCCATGCCGTCCTTCAGGTAATCTTCCCAACCCAGGGATTGAACCCACGTCTCCTGCGGTTCCTGTGCTGCAGGCAGATTCTTTACCACTGAGCCACTGGGGAAGTTCCAAAACCTTAAATAATCAGCTATAATTACGATTATGATTAGGATTATAATTACATTAGCCTTTCTTCATGAGATACATCATTAACTCATCATTCAGTAAGATTGATATTTTGAGTAACCTTTCAGCAGTGGTAACAGACCTACTTGTTACTCTGTAGTCAGAACAAACCTAGCTGAATCACACAGCCTCATCAGTATAGAATGTCAGTCAGTTAGGCAAACCAGTCCTCATATAGGGTCCGTTTTGAGAAAGGAAGTCTCAGTTATGTATTCTCACTCTAATACTTTACATTTAAAATAATTTAAGTCATGCTCCATTTATCTGGGAATTTCAACTCTTGGCAAGCTCAGTGAGCATAGCTATAAACCCCGAGTAAAAAAAATATCACAGAGACAACCACTCCCAGCAGGAGGGTAGATTAGATAGTCTCTGAAAAGCCTTCTTGCTTGGAAATAAAAGCTCTTGCACGAAAACAATTTTCATTGCATTTCTGCAGTGTTAAAAATGAGAAGAATCAAGTCTAAAGGAAAAACACAAGACAAAAGCAAAAATGCTGAAACGGCGATGCAGAACACTAAACAAACATAAAAGGCAAGATATGCCTTCAAACAAATGCAGATGCCAACTAAAAGATCAACTTTTAAACTGGGGGAGTGGCAAGGTCTCAGAGCTCAGCCTCAGCCTCCCCAGAGGACTAAGCCATGCACTGTCAAAGAGTCATCCTCCAGCACTGTGCAGTAGAAACACGAACTCTGTAGAAAACATCCTCAGTTTAGTTCCTCGGGGTTTACCCAGATTAACGTCAACCAAATACTGGCTCACTATCAAAGCTCAACCAAGCACTCTCAGGTGACACCTAGCACAGGTAAAAGCAACAGATTCAGAACCCCAAGAGCTTCACATATTGAAATTATCAGTTATGGAATATAAAATGTTTAAAGAAAGAAACACACAGAATCACAAAAATAAGTAAGAAATAAGAAACCATTCAAAAGAAACAGAATTTTTAGAAACAAACAACATATTTGTGGAACTTAAGAACTCAATGTATGGGTAAAAGTAGTCATTAAGACATAGTTGAGAAAAAAAAAGTTGTAGACTGGAATAAAGAGGTAAAGAAATTATCCAGAATTTAGTACAGATAAACAGGGAATGAACAAAACTAAAGAAATTAAAAGCTCCAGAGGAAAGCATGAAAAGTTTCAACATGCAGCTACAGTCCCAGAAAGAACAAGTTGTGAGAATAAAAGAGAACATTTAGGGAGGTGATGACTGAGAATTTTCTAGAAATGATAAAATATAAAATTTATAGATATAGGAAGAACAATGTCTAGTAGGCGGTGCAAATAAAAATAAATCCACATCTGGACATTTGGCATTAAAATGGAGTAATAGCAAATATACAGAGAAAGCTTTAAAACAAAGCAGAGAGAAAAAGCAGATGACCTACACAGGGGAATCTAGAATGCTAATGGACTTCTCAACAATAATGATGGAAGTCAGAATAGATGCAATAGCATTCAAATTCTGAGAGAAAATGACTGGCAGCTAAAAACTGTATTCCTAGGAAAATTGTATTTTAAAGGGAGCACTAGACATATTGAAAAGTTAGGTAAGACTCCAAATGAAAGGTGCAGATAAGAAGTCCAGTGGCTTTTCAAGGAAGGGAGCAATCTGTCTGAACTGCAAAGACTACTAGATGAAATCTGTGCCCTGCACATCTTGAATAGAACAAACTGAGAGATTAAGAAGTCACGTCATGGTGCAGAGCAACTAAGTCCACAGTCAGGCTGATGGCAGAAGAAAGTAAACCTGATTCTTGTACCCGAGTGAAGCTGAGAGAATCCTGGCCACGCATACATGGCCAGACCAAAAAGAAGCATGTGAGAGATATTGTGGTACATTAGATTAGCATTCCCAATTATTCCACTTTCTGCAAACGGATTATGCACTCAGTTCCACATTTTGCCATGTGACTTGGCAGAACCTCTCATAGTGAGTGTGTATTTTTCTGCTGCACTGATTTTTGCCTCGATTGTGAGACCGATTTTGACCAATAAAATGTGACCAGAAGTAACATGTGCCGCATTCCAGGAGAGGCTTTAAATGTCTTGTGTGGTGTGGCTTGGCTTCCCCCCTCCTTAGCCAGAGTGAGAGCCACGCGCAGCAGGCTTGAACCCGAGCCCAGCCGAGCCCAGAAGAGCCACACATGACCCACAGACTCGTGAGCATGTTTGTGGTTGTAAGCCACTGAGATTTTTTATTTTTTTTGTTGCTGTTTTGGTTGCAAAACAACAAAACCTGGCTCAGAGAGATGGATCTGGAAGTCACTCATCCTGACCTTAGTTTTTTAGGACAAAAACTAAGGATATTGGGTTAGTGGCATGTGCTATATATATTGAATCATTAGTGCACAAATTCCATTTTTATTTGAAGTAATTTTCTTCTTTTGGAATGTCTTCTACATTATACATGATTCCCATGTTTTTTAGAGTAAATTATGCAGCTATTATTTGCTGAGGTGACATTCCCTTCAGTATTCACAAAATGGTTCCTGAATATTTACTAAGTTCTTTTGCTTTCTGAAATTCTATAAAATATGACTGAGCTTAAATAAGTTAGTCGGAGAAGACAATGGCACCCCACTCCAGTACTCTTGCCTGGAAAATCCCATGGACGGAGGAGCCTGGTAGGCTGCAGTCCACGGGGTTGCTAAGAGTCGGACACGACTGAGCGACTTCACTTTCATTTTTCACTTTCATGCATTGGAGAAGGAAATGGCAACCCACTCCAGTGTTCTTGCCTGGAGAATCCCAGGGACGGGGGAGCCTGGTGGGCTGCTGTCTATGGGGTCGCACAGAGTCGGACATGACTGAAGTGACTTAGCAGCAGCAAATAAGTTAGTAGATGCTATTTTCTAGTGCTTGTGTACCATGGTCTCCAAGTGCCTTCCATTTTAAAACTTCAGGTAACATAAAATAAATCTGAACACTATTTGGTGAATGTTTTAACTTTCAAGTCTGTATATTGAGTTTACTCTGAGTGAATGGACCTTTATTTACAAAATACAATCATATCTACTGCTGGGTAGTGATCGTTGATGTAAAGTGAAAATCCAGAAATCATTTTTATCTAAATTCTTCTCGAATTCATTATGCCAGCCCTTCATTTTATAGGATCATAAAAACACAAAGCTGGCACAGCCTACCAACACCCTCAAACCTGCCTGAATGCTCCTAATAGCCGTTATCCTCATCCTGTTCTCTTATTTCGCCTTTTGCTTGCATATGAACACTGATGTGTGTACTGTTTCTTCATTCTGTAACTTTACATTCTGACAGTTGGATGCAGTATCCAGAAGAGTGCCTAAACTGTTGGTCTTAGACAGGAGAGAGAGCAGAAGCAAGACCCCACAAAACAATAAATCAGTTAATTTCTGGATAAAGAGGAAACAAATCTTAGATACACTTAGGAGGTAAAGTTGAAGGGATATGGTGAGCAATGGAAGGACAGGAGAGAGAGACTTCAGGGGATTCTCAAATCTCTAAACTGAGCCACTGGGTAAAAGACCCAGGAGGAGAATGTTATCAGGGACAGTATTGAGTGAGTTGTGTTGAACTTAAGGGGCCTGAAAGTGAAAGTGAAAGTCACTCAGTTGTGTCTGACTCTTTGCGACCCCAAGGACTGTAGCCTGCCAGGCTCCTCTGTCCATGGAATTCTCCAGGTCAGAATACTGGAGTGGGTGGCTGTTCCCTTCTCCAGCGATCTTCCCAACCCACTGATTGAACCCCAGTCTCCCACATTGTAGGTGGATTCTTTACCATCTGAGTCACCAGGGAAGCCCAAAACTTTAAGTGAAAGTGTCAGTCACTTGGTCGTATCCAACTGTTTGTGACCCCATGGACTGTAGCCCACCAGGCTCTTTGTCCATGGGATTCTCCAGGCAAGAATATTGGAATGGGTTGTTATTCCCTTCTGCAGAGGATATTCCTGACCCAGGGATCCAACCCAGGTCTCTTGCATTGTAGGCAGATTCTTTACCATCTGAGCCACCAGGGAAGCCCTAGGGGGCCTGAGGAACATCCAGAAAGCAGTGTCTAGCCAATAGGTAGAGAAGTTAGAATTCAGGAAAGAGGTATGGTATTTGAAACAGTCTCATTCACAGAATAATTACCTACAATAGTTTAGAGAAATTGAAAAGCTACAATTAGAAAATTGTAATCATTTAGTTGCTACATATATGAGAAGATATTCATTAGAAGCTTTATTTAAAAGTCATTAAAATTCTAAGGCCTTAGGGCTACATACAGCTAATTTCAGATTACTATCTAATGAACATTCATTATGGAGCCATCATACTCTGTCTCCATTTGGGTAAACCAAAGTGAAAGATTTAAGAAAAGGAAAATGACAATACCAATATTAATGATATTAGCTGAAACTAGGTAAGTAATTATATGCACCTGTGCATATTCCCAAGCACATATGCAGGAAATTAGCTAGAGCCTGTCAATATAATGTTACTAGATTTTAGAATCCATACCTAAAGCACATAAACCTAGCAAACGAATGAGAGTAAACACTAAACTCCATGAAAATACTGAAAAGTTTTATTTTATGGGATCTGATTCAACAGCTAACTTCAGAATCAAGTTGATGAATTCAAATATGTAGGGCCAAGCACAGGGCTAGATAAAGGATGTTTTGTATAGACTCACTCAATCATGTCCAACTTTTTGCAGCCTCATGGACTGTAGCCCTCCAGGCTCCTCTGTCTGTAGGATTTTTCAGGCAAGAATACTGGAGCGGGTTGCCATGCCCTCCTCCAGGTGATCTTCCGGACCTCGTGATCGATTCTGCATCTCTCGTGTCTCCTACATTGGTAGGCAGATTCTTTACCACTAGCACCACTTAATATGACCTAGGAGGATGACAGAGGGAGGTATTTGAAAAGCAAGTACTCCAAGAGAAAGGAACTAAGTAGCAGAACAACTGCTAACAAAAACTTATGAAGTGAACATGTACATTGGAGAACAATGAAGAAAAATAGGCTAAAATAATGAGATGTTTCCACTTCCCTGGTGGCTCAGACGGTAAAGGATCTGCTGCAATGCGGGAGACCTGGGTTCGATCCCTGGGTTCAAAAGATCCCCTGGAGGAGGGCATAGCAACCCACTCCAGTATTCTTGCCTGGAGAATCCCCATGGACAGACCATACATGGGGTCGCAAAGGGTCAGACACGACTGAGTGGCCAAGCACATGCACACAGCCATACCTAAGAATAAGCCCATGGAAGAAAAGGGAAACTCCAGAAACATATATAGTATGTATTTTTTTTTTTTTTTCCTTTTCTGTTCTGGAAAGCTCAGAGAGTGAAAAAGCTTCTCTTCCAAAAATATGCTAATAATAATTACACATTTTGTTCATCTCACATCTGCCAGTGTTATTTTTCTGTTTGATATGGTTAATAACCAGTTCCTCAGGAAGTCACAGGACCATCCTGGGGAGGATCATATCTAGAAAATTGTCAACAGAACAACACGACACAGCGCAATGATACACAGCAGTTTTCCCAGGAGTAGCTTGGCTGCTTGTTTTTGAGGAAGATCAAAGCTCACATCATTATGGACTACTGCGACATTTACATGAGCTGGAGCACAAGAAACATTTAGCAAGGAACCATGTTGACTTCCCTATAGCAGAGTTCTTTTGTTGTTTCCTTATTTTTAGTTGTGCAATCTTTAACTTTTTTGCTGTTGAAGTTTTTCAGAAACAAATCTGAAACCCTTCAAGGCAACTATGTTAAGGATTGTTCAGAATTATAATTTTATAACTATTGCCAAATGTAACAGTGAAGTCTCTAGTGAATAAAACAGATACATAGAGGAACCCCCCCCAATTAAAATATTAAATAAACTCTGTTTTCTTATAAACTAGAGACATGTGGTTTGTACAACTTTCCCAGGATGGATGCTCTGGATCCTAAATGGATCATGGTTTGAACAGAGTACTTTGTAAAATACCATCTTTCTAGGAGAAAAGAACTTATAACTCATTCTTTTATTATACTCAATGTAAACAAAAATATGTTAGGTACAATAATGGATATATATTTATGTATTTTAAAAACTTTACTAATAGTTTATATACAATAAAATTTAAAAATATATAGCTCATATAGCAATTCCATATACCTATTTACATAAATTTTAGCTCTTAAAGTGTAAAAGGCAGAGGAACCAGAGATCAAATTGCCAACATCCGCTGGATCATCGAAAAAGCAAGAGAGTTCCAGAAAAACACCTATTTCTGCTTTACGACTATGCCAAAGCCTTTGACTGTGTGGATCACAATAAAATGTGGAAAATTCTGAAACAGACATGAATACCAGACCACCTGACCTGCCTCTTGAGAAACCTGTATGCTGGTCAGGAAGCAACAATTAGAACTGGACATGGACCAACAGACTGGTTCCAAATTGGGAAAGAAGTACGTCAAGGCTATATACTGTCACCCCGCTTATTTAACTTATATGCAGAGTATATCATGAGAAACGCTGGGCTGGAAGAAGCACAAGCTGGAATCAAGATTGCCGGGAGAAATATCAATAACCTCAGATATGCAGATGACACCACCCTTATGGCAGAAAGCAAAGAACTAAAGAGCCTCTTGATGAAAGTGAAAGAGGAGAGTGAAAAAGTTGGCTTAAAGCTCAACATTCAGAAAACTAAGATCATGGCATCTGGTCCCATCACTTCATGGCAAATAGATAGGGAAACAGTGGC
This sequence comes from Cervus elaphus, assembly GCF_910594005.1. Classification (NCBI taxonomy): domain Eukaryota; kingdom Metazoa; phylum Chordata; class Mammalia; order Artiodactyla; family Cervidae; genus Cervus; species Cervus elaphus. The sequence goes on from NC_057844.1 coordinate 29,589,479, forward strand.
TGACTTTTATTTTTGGGGGCTCCAAAATCACTGTAGTGACTGCAGCCATGAAATTAAAAGACTTACTCCTTGGGAGGAAAGTTATGACTAATCTAGACAGCATATTAAAAAGCAGAGACATTTCTTTGTCAACAAAGGTCTGTCTAGTCAAGGCTATGATTTTTCCAGTATGTATGGATGTGAGAGTTGGACTGTAAAGAAAGCTGAGTGCTGCAGAATTGATGCTTTTGAACTGTGTTGTTGGAGAAGACTCTCGACAGTCCCTTGGACTGCAAGGAGATCAAATCAGTCAATCCTAAAGGAAATCAGTCCTGAATATTCATTGAAAGGATTGATGCTGAAGCTCCAATACTTTGGCCACCTGATGTGAAGAACCGACTCATTGGAAAAGACCATGATGCTGAGAAAGACTGAAGGTAAAAGGAGAAGGGAGTGGCAGAGGGTGAGATGGTTAGATAGCATCACTGACACAATGGACATGAATTTGAGGAAACTGGGAGATAAAAGAGGACAGAGGAACCTGACATGCTGCAGTTCATGGGGTGGGAAAGAGTCAGACACGACTTAGTGACTCAAAAACAACAACAAAAAGTTACTAAGAAGGAAAGAGAGAAGAGATGTTGCAGTGGTCAACTTTCAATATCTGAAGACCCTTCCTTAGCTTGCAGGCCTTTGGGAATCTCTTATAGGATGCTTTTTATATTGTAATTTATATATGTTCATTTAACCGCTCTATTCAATAGCATCATATTATCCTGAATTCTTAACACAGTCTTTGTCGTGTGTGTGTGTGTGTGTGTATACATACATACATACATATATATATATAATATGATGAATTATATTGAACAACTCCTGGCACTTCTACCCATGGTTCTATTGTATCATTGGAAATTATAGTCCCTAAATTAAACAGAAAGAGCTGTTCTAAGAAAGGAAGGGCTTACAATGTTTGTTAAAGAGCTCATTTACCTAAAAAAAGAGATTTGAAAAGACTGATGGTCCATACTTGCCCAGCAAAGTCCCCATAATGGTGAGGTTAGGGACTTCCCAGAGAGACATATGAGGTTCCATATTGTTTTACCTCATTCCCACTCTTCTACCATCTGTACTTTCAATAGGTGAATTCTTCCTGTAGATGTTGCTCCACGTTTCTAGCTTCTATTGGGGTAGGAACTTTATACCTTGTTCTTGTTTTCATGACTATTTTAAAGACAGGTTGTGTTATGTGTTTAGTCGCTCCATCGTATCTGGCTCTTTTGCAACCCCATGGACTTTGGCCACCAGGCTCCTCTGTCCATAGGATTTTTCAGGCCAGAATACTGGAGTGGGTTACCATTTTCTCCTCCAGGGGATCTTCCTGACCCAGGGATCGAACCTGAGTCTCCTGTGTTTCCTGCGTTGCAGGCAGATTCCTTACCTGCTGAGCCATCAGGGAAGCCCTTAAGACAGATTGGCAGGAGACAAACCAGGGGCCGCTAGTTGAGTTCTATTTTGTTACAAAGATCCCACATTATAGAATGTCTATGGAAATTTGTCCTGTCAAAAAATCTTGCCAAAACTTCAGATTCTTAATGTATAACAGAAAAGTGAAATAGCTGCAGTCCCAACAATAGTATCTGTAGAATACATTTCTTTCCATTGAGTCAATAAGAGATTGATTTTCAGTATGAAACCAAAAACACTTTTCTCTAGAAAACATTTGATCCTAAAATAACAGGAAAACCATGTTTCATGATACATCATATTCGTGAAAATAATTTATATAAAGAAAGATTTTGTAGTTCCAGTAAAATAAATAAATAAATCAAATAAGCTCCAAGAAAATATATTTTTAAAATCTACACAATACTTTTTCTCATTTTAGCTTAAAGGTCTAAATGATAAATGATGTGAAATTTATACTTTTGCTAAATCAGAAGGTTTCAGCTTAGTAAAAATTTTCTCCAATATTTCAAAGCAGAATATATCTCATCTTTCTTTGGTTTGCATTCTCAGACATGTTTTCTTTACCTTTCAGAAGCCACTGCTAACAGAAAACTACAGAAATAGAGGAGAATATGTGCATGCATGTATGAGAAAAGCAGAGAGAGAGTGTGTGCAAGACAGAAGGAGAAGATGGAGGGGGAAGGGAGAGAGGGAAAAAAAAAATCCTCTGAGTCTAAAGAAACTGAAAGAGCAAAATAGTGTTAACAATTCAGAAAGTCGGACCATAGAATAAACCAGAAAATCTCTTTAGCTGAAAGAAACACTGAAAATCCGATAAGTCTTCAGAGTATGTCCTTAGCATATGTTGAACTAGTTCTGTAGTTTAAAAATCATTTAAGTACTAATTTTAGTAAATTGAGTCTGTTGGATTTTATAACAGGCACCAATTATATATTTGAATAATTATATATTTCAATTATATTGAATAATTGAACACTTTTCATTTAATGTATCTTTTAGGAAAATAAACAGGTTGGCATCCATGAATATGTAACTTTTGATTATGATCATTTTTCACTACATGGAACTCTGAACTCAGGACATGATCACATATTGCATATTTGGTGGAGAAACATACTGGATTACTTTGGATTTGGCAAGTCTCCAGCCCATGGGCCAAATGTGGCCCCAGCTTTCATTCATCTGAATCTTGGCAAATATCTCCCATGTGAGTGTGGGCCTGACAAGAGCTGCTACAACCTTTAGGGCACTTTTATTTGCTGGAATTATTCCATTTTGAGAGGAGTCTGTGAAGGTTTAATAATGGTGAAGTTTTAACGATGCTTTGGGAGACCAATCGACCGCATGTTTTAATTCATCAAAATGTTGAAGGACAGAAAGACCTCAGACAGCACAGCCTTAGAGAACAGCAGTTCACCCTGACTCCCTCTGGTCCAGAAACCACAGGGCTCCTCCTTTTTTTTTTCATTTTATTAAAAAAAAACTTTTTTTTTGTTTTATTCTTTCCTTTTTCCTTTTTAGCATTGGTCCAGTCACAGAGGAGACTCTCAGAGAACATTTACTGATTGCGTAAACAGGGGATATTTCCTCCATCAATCTCTTTACTCTCTGTGTTTCTCTTCACCTCTCATTGTCTTGTCCTTTTTCCTTTTCTCTTTTGCCGTTTCCCTCTTTTATATTAACACAACATGGAGCTCAAATACATTTAGATTCCAATAGTTTCAGTTCCAATTTAGTTCCATAAAAGAATTTAAGTTTATTGGCCAAAAAGAATCTTAAAATTTATGTAATCCATGAGTAAACTGATCAATCCATGAGTAAATTGACTGTTTTATACAAAACAGATTATTTTTAAGCAAAATAGAGATTATTTTTAAACCTTGGTTGATTTATCCCTTTGACATTATAAGTTCTTATAGAAAAAAATTATTGTATTGCCCATAACTGCTTGATGAACTAACTAAACATCATTATTACAAAAGCACCAAAACAGATTTTAAGATAACAGCATTGAAGTAAGCAAAACTTTTGCTTTGCTTCTTTTCTCAATGTTACTGGGTTCTAAAAGTTTTATTTAAAATACTAAGGGTCATTATTTTTATTTTTAACCTTTGAAGAGAGAGGGACATTCTAAGAAAATACCATTCTGATTCTAAGCATAATAGTGTTATATAAGTCAAGAACATGCATGTCCTAAACCAAAAGATACTTAATTATGATTGGAAAAAGTGCTTTGACATAAGTATTATCTTATAATATTCCTTTTTTGAAGTGTCTTCCCTAGAGGTCATTTCGTAACTTGAGATGGTATATGTGCAAACTGGGACTCCCTTGGGGTGTCATTGCAAATGGGGCAGGAGTGATGACTGGGCTGGGGCTGAAAGCGGGAATGGAGGATCCCCAGGGGGTCGGCGGGGTGGGGTGGGGGGTTGGTTATCGATGGAGACAAGGCACATCTGGGAACACCTGTAACCCAACCCTGTTTTCCTTTGGCCACGTCATGCTTCCTTGATGGCAGCCACTCACTCTAAATTCACAGACGCATTTTTCAAATGTACCCACGATTTTTCACCCATTACGTTTGCTCACATACTGTTCTCCTTGCCGGGAGTGGTCGCCTAGGAATCTATGTATGTTCAAGTATGTATGATGTGTGCTTCAAGATCTGATAAAAGTCCCATTGTCTTCTTATCAAAACTCTTTCAAATTTCTCAGCTCACAGAGATTTCTCCCTCCTCTCAATTTCTGAGGCAATTTTTGTTCACAGTATATAATTTATTGTTGTTTATATATATTAACTGGGGTCCCCTGGGGGCACAGCAGTAAAGATTCTGTCTGCAATGCATGAGATGTGGGTTCGAGATGCCGATTCAACCCCTGGGTCAGGAAGATTCCCTGGAGAAGGAAGCGGCAACCCACTCCAGTATTCTTGCCTGGGAAATCCCATGGACAGAGGAGCCTGGCAGGTTACAGTTTGTGGGGTCATAACTTAGCAGCTAAACCACCACCACCACCATATACATTAATTGCTCTCTTGGGTATATGTTCTCATTCCTCATTTAAGTTCTAAACTGTTCAAAGGCAGAAACCTTGATGTCCAAGGCGGGTTAAAATGACCCAGCTATAGTCATTCTTCCATAATTATTTGCTCATTGTAATATTAAAGATATGTCCGACCTCAAGTTTGAAGAATAGAAGTGGGAGATTTTTCCGTAATCTTGGGAGCTTTGTTTTATAAGCAGTAAATGAGATAATACATTTAAACCATGGTTTATTAGTACTGTTATTTTATGATCTCCCCAAACATTGTCTTTTATGATATGAGAAACACCCTTTTGATTTAGTTTCAACCCAATTTCTTTTCTAATAGGTAATTCAGTTATATAATAATAAATAACTGATAGTATTTCACTTCTGTCACCCATTTTATACTTTGCCAAGTGTTTTTACAGACCTTGTTTAATCTTCATAACAACCCTGAAATAGGCAGGGTTAATATTGTTCACCCCATTTTTTTTATTAGGTGACAAATTCAGCCTAACAGAGTTCAGATGGTCTCCTCAAGGTCACTTCAGTACTGCCCGAGCATCTCAGCTCCTTGTTTTAATGCACTGGCCCCATTATAAAGATTCATGTTTATGATTATTCTCCAGCTGTGGTGGGAAAGGATGCATGACTTCCATTTGGTCTGTCAGCTTGGCAGAAGTGAAACTTAAAAGTTTCCTTTGTGTATATGTACCATAACTTCTTTATCTATTCATCTGTCGATAGGCATCTAGGTTGCCTCCATGTCTTAGTTATGGGGATTTGCTGTATGTTTCAGGGAACTCAGACAGGGACTCTGTAACAACCTAGAGAGGTGGGATGGGGAGGGAGGCTCAAGAGGGAGGGGACATAGGTACATGTATGGCTGATTGATGTTGAGGTTTGACAGAAAACAACAAAATTCTGTAAAACAATTATCCTTTAATTAAAAAATAAATAATTTTTTAAAAAACGTTTCTTTTGTGGCCGAGTTAACCTGAGTTAACTCCTGCTGAGTATTCCCAGCAGGAATACACTGGGAAACACAGCAACGCTGTCCAATCCCACAGGAATTCAAGTTAAAGGTGAAAGTCAACTCAATCATTTTTAATGAGGAAGATGACTGGCAGGATCATGTTGACAGGAAATATCAACACGTTTTCCCTCCTAGTAGTGAAACCTGCTTTGGAAACCAAATACCAATTCATTGCATCTCAATAGAGCTTTTTAGAGGTAACAAATCACTTTTAAATACCTGTTCTCAGCTGATCCACCCCACATCATTCAGTGTCAACAGAACAAGTATGACAATCCTTCTCCTCATTCCATAGCAGGAAAGGGGGTTGTTGGCAGACTCCCTGAGGGGAGTGGTCCCGCAGATCTTCCTTAAGACTACCCACTGGTAGGGCTCTGGGGAAGGGAACCTTAAGTGTATTGTGGAATTTCTTGTAATTCATTATTGCTGTTCCTCCAACATCTTCACTTTCCCTTGTGAACTGTAAACTAATAAACTGTAAACTTGTGAGCTGTAAACTAATTTGTGAAACAAAAAGGAGAGTGAACGGGTAAGGCAGGCACTGCTGACATTGACAGCAGGACAAACATTTTGTGAAATAATAGGAAATAAATATCCATTGGCATCTGCTCCTAATTCCTGACACAGAGTTCCTAAATTGCTTGTAAATTCCTTGTGATAAGAGTGCCTTTTGTCCTAATGAGGTGACTTTGGATAGATTCCTGAATTGGGGCTGGTCACCAGAAAGACCAAGCCATGATCAGAAACTTGGGACTTTCAGGTTCAATTCCCACTTTGGGGAGAGGGGCTGGCAATTGAGTTAATAAATAATCAAACCCTCATTTTAAAAAAATCCTAAAAGTGCAGGGTTCAGAGAAATTTCCAGGTTAGTGAATGGGTCTACAAGCTGGGAGGTTGATGCTTTCCAACTCTATAGGACAGAAGCTCCTTTGCTCGGGACTCTACCAGATCTCACCCTGTATCTCTTCTCTCTTGTTCATTGGTATCCATTAAAATATCCTCTGTAATAAACCAGCAATAGTAAGTCAACTGTTTTCCTGAGTTCCATAAGCTACTTTAGCAAATTACTTAACCCGTAGAGAAGGTGGTGGGAATCTCTAATTTTAGCCAAGAAGGACATAAGTAGTGCCAACCTGGGGACTCACTGCTTGCGACCAGCATCTGATCTGGAGTAGGGGGCAATCTGGTGAGGTCTGTGATAAATCTGTTTAGTGTCAGAAATGAATTGAATTATAAACCATCCAGCTGGTGTGGGAGAATTGGTGGGCGTGGGAACAAATCCACTCATCTGGCATCAGGAGTATTATGACAGTGTGAATTGAGGAAAACTGTGTATTTTTCAGAGACATCTTTGTGAACTTTTTCCCACAAATCAAAGAGTTCATTTAGAAGCAGCTTCCAAAACTTGGTTTCAGGTTTTAAAATTGGCTAACTTTTATAAACCACCTGGGGGTAAGAGTGGGGTAGGTGTCTGCATATGTGTTCAGACATGTCTGACTCTTTGTGTTTGGAATATAGCCCACCAGTGTCCTTTAGTCCATAGGGTCTTTCAGGCAAGAATACTGGAGCGGGCTGCCATTTCCTCCTGCAGTATCTTCCTGACCCAAGGTTTGAAACTGTGTCTCCTGCATTGCAAGTGGATTCTTTACTACTGAGCCATCAGGGAAGCCCATCGATAGGTGAGGACCCAGGAAACATGCCAAGTGTCAAGCTCAGAAAAAATTTTGCTAAATGAAGGCTATATTTGATCCTAGTTTATTTTAAATATTGATCTGTATAAATATTATAGGACTTCCCAGGTGGTTCTAGTGGTAAAGAACTTACCTGCCAATGCAGGAGACATAAGAGACGCAGGTTCGATCAATCCCTGGGTAGACAAATGTTCTCATAGGTAATTGGCCTCCATTAAGAGTATCTTTCTTTTTCATATATATATTTTAAACCACGGTATAATTGATGCACAACATATTAGTTTGGGGTGTACAACATAATGATTTGATATTTGTATATATTGTGAAATTATCACCACACTAAGTCTAGTTATACATCACCATGCACAGTTACAAACTTTTTTTTCTTGTGATAAAAACTTTAAGATTTGTTCTCCCAGCAACTTTTAAATACACAACACAGAACTATTAACCACAGTCAACGTGGTGTCCATCTTCATGACTTATTTTTTTAATAACTAGAGATTTGTACCTTTTGACATTTTTACTCATTTCAGCCCTTACTCCCTCCCTGCCTCTGGCAACTACTGATTTGTTTTCTGTATCTATGAGCTCAGTTTCTTTGTTTTTGCATTTCACATATGAGTGAGATTATATGGTATTTGTCTGTCTCTATCTGACTTACTTCACTTCGTGTAATACTGTGAAAGTCCATCCATGTTGTGAAATAATGGCAATATTTCAATTTTTTTTATGGCTGAATATAATCCATTGTGTGTGTATATGTATCATATTTCCTGTATTTATTCATCCAAAGGTGGTCACATAAAGTCTTTACATGTCTTGGTTATTATAAGTAAAACTGCAATGAATGTGGGAGTACCTAAATATTTTTGAATTCGTGTTTTTGTTTTCTTTGAATAAATTCCCAGATATGAATTGCTGGCTTACATGGTAGTTCTATTTTTAATTTTTGAGGAAACTCCATGCTGTTTTCCCTGATGGTTGCACCAATTTACAACAGTGTATGAGAGTTCCTTTCTCATCACATCCTGCTAACACTTGCTATTTCTTGCTTTTTTGTTATGGTCATTTTAACAGGTGTGAGGTGATATTTCACAGTAGTTGTTGATTTGCGTTTCCTTGATGATTAGTGATGCTGAGCATCTTTTCATGTACATGTTGGCCATTTGGATGTCCTCTTTGAAAAAAATGTCTATTCAGATTTTCTGCCCATTTTTCAATTAAATTTTTTTCAAAATGAGTTGTAGGAGTTCATTATATCTTTAAGATATCAGCCCTTTATTAGATACAGGGTTTGTAAATATTTTCCCATCCACTCCCCCAAATTTTCATTTTGTTGATGGTTTTAAATCACATTTTAAAAAATAAAACTCATTACATAAGTTGCCTTTATAATTATTATTGTTTTGCCAAATTTAGAGGCTAAAAATTTGCAGGCCTCCTCTATTTCATTTAATCCTGATAGCATATAAATGTATCCAATTAAATACAAAGGAGCTTCATCAAAAGGCTCTTCCTACAAGTCAAGATGTTCCAAAACTCATAAACTTTCAAAATTAAATCCAGGGCATAACTGGATTTAATTTTAATCTGTTCAATTTAATTCCTCCTTGGCTTTAATAGAGGAAAAGCCAGAAAATGTGTTGTTTTCAACAAAGTCAATTCACTAAAATCTTCAAAAGTTGACATTTTTGGCACTCCATTTGTTTTACCCTCTGATTAAAGATTTTTCAACTGATCTTGGAAGATAACTATAGTTGAGATTATTGGACTGACTTACCAATAAAGTTCCGGAACATTGTAGGATACTAAGATTGGTTTACAAGGTAGTTCTCCAATGTCTTAAGTCATTTCCCAAGTCTAAACAATAATGGGCAACTGTGTTATTTTTGCTAGGGCTGCCCTAGGAAAACACCTCAGACTGGGCAGCTTAAAAAATGGAAATTTATTTTCTTGCAATTCTGGAGGGTAGAAATTCGAGATCAAGGTGGGTTGATTTCTTCTCAGGCTCCTTTCCTTGGCTTATAGATGGCTGTCTTCCTCTGTGCTCATTTGGTCTTCTATCCGTACATATCTATGACCAAATCTCTTTTTATGCGAACACCTGCTATATTCAATCAGGGCTCACCTCAAGACCTCATTTAACCTTAATTGCCTCTTTAAAGGCCCTGTCTCCAAATAGTCACATTCTGAGGGACTGGGGGTTAAAGCCTCAATATATGAATGGGGGTGGGGTGGGGCAGACAATTCAGCCCATAAGAGCAGCAGAGAGAAGCAGCACACACTGCCAGGTCATGCTTTGTAGGACATCACCCACCAACCCCTCCTCTGTTTCATTGTCTAGAATGTATTCTCCTTGCACATCTACATACCTAGTCCCTGGTATGGCCTCTGACCCCTCCAAGGTTTAAGTGGAAGCCACAGAAAAACAGGAGAATCAGGAAAGGACTTGCTTGTTATTGTTTAGTTACTAAGTCCTGTCTGACTTTATGAGACCCCATGAACTGCAGCCCACCAGGTTCCTCTGTCCATGGGATTTCTCAGGCAAGAATACTGGAGTGGATTGCCATTTCCTTCTCGAGGGGATCAAACCTGATCCAGGAGTCAAACCTGCATCTCTTGCATTGGCAGGTGGGTTCTTTACCACTGAGCCACCTGGGAAGCCCCTAAGGACTTCCTTGCTTTGTACCAGTTTAACCAGGCTTTGACTCTTCTTTGGCAGATATTTAAAGCCAGTTATCTGGGCTCCATGGTGAATGAGCAAAGCTGATTCTTTTTCTTGGGGTGCATCTCTGTGGCTATTTCCCTTCACAGAATGTTCTTTCCCCAGAACTTGGTGGAGTTAAAGCTTCCTTCACTCAGGTCCGTGCTCAGAGAGGCCCTGCTGATTGGGTTACCCAAAATATTCAGGTCCACCTGCCATCTCCCTTCTCTCGGCTTTCTCTTTTCCCAGCCCTCTCTCCACCCACAATCCTTTCACACATCTACTTCTTTGTTGCCAGTCTCGTCTTTTTTAGAATGGAAGCTCCTCAAGGCCAAGGTTTGTGACCATTTTCTTCATTATCTATCCCCAGTACCTACTACTACATGCTTGGCTACAGTAGATGTTCAAGAAATGTTGGAGGGACTGAGTGAGTGAATTCATGAGCACATGAAGACCTCTATATATTATTGAGAGGAGAGTTGGCAAGTCGATATTGGGGAGCAATTTCTCTGGCTCAACAGCTTTGGCATTGCTCGTGGCTTTGGCACGTGGAGCGGCCAGCAGCTTGAGTGATGACAGTGGGGAACATGTGCTCTCAATAAACCACATGGCTCCTCTGTGTTGAGGACATATTATCTGGAGGAACCATCAGGGTGTGTTGAGGTCATCACAGGCCACCTTATCTAAAGAACATATCTGAAGGAAGGATTCTGGAAAGTGGAAGGAAGTCCAAAAAATGGAGCCAAGACTTGGATGCTCCAAAGGGCTTTCATGACCTTAACGTATTTCCTTTCTGGGTAAGATATTCTCCAACCACCTTGCAGGGGCTGGTCCATAATTTCTGCTTGAAATTGAATCCATTATGAATATGTATGTAGAAAACATTACAACTTTTAAACTGAAATAGGAAAAAAACATCTGGATTACTTGGCAATATATATAGAAGTCTGGCCTGATGATGAACCCCAGGCACTGTAATTTGGACTGCGTGAGGGGTGCGATTCATCACAGTATCAATCCTCAGGGACAGAGTCAAAATTTGTGTATGAACAAGGAAGTCTAAAACCAGATAAGCAGCTGTAGATTTTCCTGGATTAGACCAGTCATTATCTCAGGTTTAAGGTAAACTTGAGCGCTTTCCTCCCCAAGCTAATATATTGATTAAGTAGAAGCCAGAGCAATCACTTGGAGCCCTGAGTGGTTGGGGTTCTTTGACTGACTACAAAGGGAGCTAGGAAGGCAGAAGACAGCTGTTCAACTCCTCCAGACCTTGGTAGTCAGAAAGCAAGGGCTTCCAACTATGCATGTTGCAGTGGAGAAGCAGGAAAGGAAAGTTCTACCAGAGTTGGTTTTATTTTATCGTATTTTATTTTTGTAAATACTGTGGAAATGTGTCATGCAGAAAAGTATGCAAAACTTAATTGTATGGCTGAATATATATTCACATAGTGGATGCACTCATGATCTGCAAACACGGCTTATGAAACTGCACACTGCACCAAAGACAGCCCCTCCTAGTGTCTCCCTCCTATTGAAAGGTTGTTGCTGAATCCACAAAAAGACACTGGGGTTCTTGGCCTCTGGAGGAGAAGAATTCAATCCAGGGCCAGAGACTTGATTGCTCAGAGCTTTTGTGTAATAAAGTTTTAATAAGTATAAAGGAGATAGAGAAAGCTTCTGACATAGGCATCAGAAGGGGGTAAAAAGAGTACCCACTTGCTAGTGTTAGCAATGGAGTTATATACTCTCCAATGAATCCACAGAATATCTGGAGGTTGTAAAGACCTCACCAGACCTACTCCCATAATTTACATTTTAAGATAACAGAATTAGCCAGAAGGTTTAATCCAGAGACTGTTCTCAGGTAGGATACATTATTGTTATATAATCCTTGTAAAGACCAGACCTACTCCCATAATTTACATTTTAAGATAACAGGATTAGCCAGAAGGTTTAATCCAGAGACTGTCCTCAGGCAGGATACTTTACTGTTATATAATCCTAAAGAATGTCTGAATTTGGCAATAATGAGTTCATGATCTGAGCCACAGTCAGCTCCCAGTCTTGTTTTTACTGACTGTATAGAGCTTCTCCACCTTCGGCTGCAAAGAATATAATCAATCTGATTTCGGTGTTGACCATCTGGTGATGTCCATGTGTAGAGTCTTCTCTTGTGTTGTTGGAAGAGGGTGTTTGCTATGATCAGTGTGTTCTCTTGGCAAAACTCTATTAGCCTTTGCCCTGCTTCATTCCATATTCCAAGGCCAAATTTGCCTGTTACTCTGAAGAAGGAATTCATAGGGCCTGGACCCCATCTCAGGCCTGTCCGTGCTGGTCGTGCTCGGCCACCTCTCCAGTGGACTCTGAACTCTGTGCTTAGCGCCTGTGGGAATGACAATGGAAGGATAAGACCCCCCTCTGGGCAGGGGAATCTTGAAGAGCTGTGGGAATGACAATGGAAGGATAAGACCCCCCTCTGGGCAGGGGAATCTTGAAGAGCTGTGGGAATGACAATGGAAGGATAAGACCCCCCTCTGGGCAGGGGAATCTTGAAGAGCCCTGTGGGAATGACAATGGAAGGATAAGACCCCACTCTGGGCAGGGGAATCTTGAAGACACTAATCACCCCTGCCTCCAGACAGTATCTATCGAAATGTAACCACAGGCTTATCGGTTATTAACTGGTTGGAATGTAACCGAGGGCTTATTGATTATTAACTGTTTGAACACATAACATGTGAATGATGGGGTTATTGTGGTTGTATTTACCCTTCCTTTGTAAGCCTCAAGGGATTTGGGGTCGTGGGTTTGGACACGTACACATGGGGTATAAAAGATTTTCACAAATGCTGGTCGGGGTCCTTGGCTAAGAGGAGACTCTGCCTTGGGCCCGCCGGTGTAATAAACTGCACTCAACTATCTGCATTGTCCTTCTGAGTGAGTTTGTTTCCTGGAACGCATGGCTATAACAACTCCAGGTGTTTTTTGACTTCCTACTTTTGCATTCCAGTCCCCTGTAATGAGAAGGACATCTTTTTTGGGTGTTAGTTCTAAAAGGTCTTGTAGGTCTTCATAGAACCGTTCAACTTCAGCTTCTTCAGCATTACTGGTTGGGGCATAGGCTTGGATTACCGTGATATTGAATGGTTTGCCTTGGAAATGAACAGAGATCATTCTGTCATTTTTGTGAGATTGCATCCAAGTACTGCATTTTAGACTCTTTTGGTGACCATGATGGCTATTCCATTTCTTCTAAGGGATTCCTGCCCACAGTAGTAGATATAATGGTCATCTGAGTTAAATTCACCCATTCCAGTCCATTTTAGTTCGCTGATTCCTAGAATGTCAACATTCACTCTTGCCATCTCCTATTTGACCACTTCCAATTTGCCTTGATTCATGGACCTAACATTCCAGGTTCCTATGCAATATTGCTCTTTACAGCATCAGACCTTTCTTCTATCACCAGTCACATCCACAACTGGGTATTGTTTTTGCTTTGTCTCCATCCCTTCATTCTTTCTGGAGTTATTTCTCCACTGATCTCCATTAGCATACTGGGCACCTACCGACCTGGGTAGTTTCTCTTTCAGTATCCTATCAATTTGCCTTTTCCTACTGTTCATTCCCAAAGAATGCTCAAACTACCACACAATTGCACTCATCTCACACGCTAGTAAAGTAATGCTCAAAATTCTCCAAGCCGGGCTTCAGCAAAACGTGAACCGAGAACTTCCAGATGTTCAAGCTGGTTTTAGAAAAGGCAGAGGAACCAGAGATCAAATTGTCAGTATCCGCTGGATCATCGAAAAAGCAAGAGAGTTCCAGAAAAACATCTATTTCTGCTTTATTGACTATGCCAAAGCTGTTGACTGTGTGGACAACAAGTAACTGTGGAAAATTCTTCAAGAGATGGGAATACCAGACCACCTGACCTGCCTCTTGAGAAACCTGTATGCAGGTCAGGAAGCAACAGTTAGAACTAGACATGGAACAACAGACTGGTTCCAAATAGGAAAAAGAGTATGTCAAGGCTGTATATTGTCACCCTGCTTATTTAACTTATATGCAGAGTACATCATGAGAAATGCTGGGCTGGAGGAAGCACAAGCTGGAATCAAGATTGCCGCGAAGAAATATCAATAACCTCAGATAAGCAGATGACACCACTCTTATGGCAGAAAGTGAAGAGGAACTTAAAAGCCTCTTGATGAAAGTGAAAGAGGAGAGTGAAAAAGTTGGCTTAAAGCTTAACATTCAGAAAACTAAGATCATGGCATCTGGTCCCATCACCTCATGGGAAATAGGTAGGGAAACAGTGGAAACAGTGGCTGACTTTATTTTTGGGGGCTCCAAAATCACCGCAGATGGTGACTGCAGCCATGAAATTAAAAGGTGCTTACTCCTTGGAAGGAAAGGAGTGACCAACCTAGATAGCATATAAAAAAGCAGAGACATTACTTTGCCAACAAAGGTCTGTCTAGTCAAGGCTATGGTTTTTCCAGTGGTCATGTATGGATGTGAGAGTTGGACTGTGAAGAAAGCTGAGTGCCAAATAATTGATGCTTTTGAACTATGGTGTTGGAGAAGACTCTTGAGAGTCCCTTGGACTGCAAGGAGATCCAACCAGTCCATCCTAAAGGAGATCAGTCCTGGGTGTTCATTGGAAGGACTGATGATGAAGCTGAAACTCCAATACTTTGGCCACCTCATGTGAAGAGTTGACTCATTGGAAAAGACCCTGATGCTGGGAGGGATTGGGGGTAGGAGGAGAAGGGGACGACAGAGGATGAGATGGCTGGATGGCATCACTGACTCGATGGGCATGAGTTTGAGTAAACTGGGAGTTTGTGATGGACAGGGAGGCCTGGTGTGCTGCGATTCATGGGGTCACGAAGAGTCGGACACAACTGAGCAACTGAACTGAACTGAACTGTTCATGGGGTTCTCAAGGCAAGAATTCCGAAGTGGTTTGCCATTCCCTTCTCCAGTGGACCACATTCTGTCAGACCTCTCCACCATGACCAGACCATCTTGGGTGGCTCCACACGGCATGGCTTAGTTTCACTGAGTTAGACAAGACTGTGGTCCTATGATCAGAATTGGCTAGTTTTCTGTGATTATGGTTTTAGTGTGTCTGCCCTCTGATGCCCTCTCACAACACCTACCGTCTTACTTGGGTTTCTCTTACCTTGGATGTGGGGTATCTCTTCATGGCTGCTCTAGCAAAGTGCAGCCGCTGCTCCTTACCTTGGACGAGGGGTATCTTCTCAGGGCCGCCCCTCCTGACCTTGAGCATGCAGTAGCTCCTCTCGGCCCTCCTGCATCTGCGCAGCAGCTGCTCCTTGGAGGTGGGGTAGCTCCTCTCGGCCATCGCCCCTGACCTCGGGTGTGTGGTAGCTCCTCTCAGCCCACCGTCCCTGACCTCGGATGTGGGGAAGTTCCTCTCGGCCGCTTCCCCTGACCTCAGACGTGGGGAAGCTCCTCTGCACCGCTCCTGCGCTGTTGCAGCCTGGCGCTCTCAGTTGCCACCCCTGACTTTGGGCAGGGGTAGCTCCTCATGGCCATGCTTCTGCGTGGTCCGTTGCAGCTGAAAAATGCTTGTCCTTTCTTCCTCCTTGAGTATTCCAGACCTCTCTCTTCTTGGGGACCCCTAGACTTCCTATCAACCTACCTAGGAAATAACTCTATCACTGCCCCCTGCCACAAGGGCAATCATCACGGTGACTTACAAGAGTGTACGTGTCTTTGACCTGTTCTTTTTCTCTGCACAAATGGAATCACACACGTATTCCCTTATGTGAGTAGCCTTCCTCACTCAACACCAAAACTGCAAAGTTCAACTACATTTTGCAACTAAACCTCATCCAGTCTCGCTGTTTTCCACCACCCAAGGCTACATCAAGATTCATCCATCATCCCTCACATATGACCAGCTGGACTGCTCCAGTTTGTGACCACTGCAAACAGTGGCTCCATGCACATCCACAGTTGTGTCTTTTGGTGAGCGTATGTGTGCAATTTAGTTGGGTATATACATAGGAGCAGAACTCCTCAGCCACAGGCTCTTCTCAAGCAGCAGGCTTAAGTCCAAACTCCATAGCACAGAGCCCAGTGCCCTACATCCCATGAACCTGTTGTCAATACCAGACCCATCTCTCGTATCCCACTGTGCAATACCTAAAGACTGATCTCAAAAGATATCCCATCTCCTATGCCAAGGCCAGTCACTCCCTTGCCTGGAATGCCTTTTCACTTTCTTGCCTAACAAACTCCTTCTGATTCTTCAAAGTTCAGCTTAAATGTTAGTGAGCCCTTCCCTGAGGGATACTCTTAAAGGGAAGATGGCTAGAGGATCCATTTATGGAAGAAATCACTTGAGGCCATGATTGCAGCTCTCTGATAAGCTCAGGTTTTTTTTTTTTTTTTTTTTTTTATTTAAACGAATGCTTTAATTTTTAAACAAAATATTTGTTCATTAAATAACATTGAAACTAGACAGGAAAAATGTAGTACAGAAAAAAAATAAAAGATACCCAACAGAAGTGCTGTTGCCATTACAGACTGCTTATGTGCCATCATCCTAGTGCTAAAGTTCATGATGCCCTAGCAATCCTCAACATTTCTCAACAGTATTACTGACTCTGCTGCTGCTGCTGCTAAGTCACTTCAGTCGTGTCTGATGCTGTGCGACCCCATAGACGGAAACCCACCAGGCTCCACCGTCCCTGGGATTCTCCAGGCAAGAATACTGGAGTGGGTTGCCATTTCCTTCTCCAATGCATGAAAGTGAAAAGTGAAAGTGAAGTCGCTCAGTCGTGTCCGACTCTTAGCGATCCCATGGACTGCAGTCTACCAGGCTCCTCCGGCCATGGGATTTTCCAGGCAAGAGTATTGGAGTGGGGTGCCATTGCCTTCTCCAGTTACTGACTCTAGATACTCATAATTTTCAGTGGCTACATAACATTTATTGCATGGACATATTATAACTTATTTAACTCTTCCCAGTTGAATTGTTTCCAAATTTTGTTATTATATGCAGAGTGCCGACAGGCACAGAACTTTGTCATCACTTTTATTTATTTCCTTGTGAGAAATTTTTAGAAGTTGCCTATGCAGAACAGATAAGATTTGTAAGATTCTTTATACATATTATCAGGTTGCTTTACAGAAATGTTAGACCAGTATTCCCACCTGCAATGTATTAGAGTTTGCTTCACAGCACCTTAGCCAGAATTATATATCTTTTTTTTTTTTTTTTTTTGCTTATTCTATTGGGTTTTCTTGTTGTATCTTGTTGTTATACTTTAACTTCTTTATTAGTTCAGTTGAACATTTCCCTTCATATGCTTACTGGCTATTTGTGTCTCTTCTTCTACGAGCTAAGTGAGACTCAACCTGCCTCAAGGTACAGAACTGAACATCAGTGAAGATGTTCAATAGTAAGAAGATTCATTCACTTCACTCATTGATTAAACTGAGCTACTGTATAAACTGTTACATAAGACTATTAGTCACATTGTTTAACTTTTAAGAAAACATGTTAAAAAACACATAATGAAGAACTTAATTCACTCAACACTAAATGCTAGCCCATTATGTACCATTACAGTGCCAGAGATGGTAGACAAGATAAATTAAACATATTTTGCTCTCAAGATGCTAACAAGTTAAAGCATAAAGAGTGTAAAACAGACGTTTGGTAGACAGCAGGAAACTCAGAGTTCACTGTGCACTCAGAGGAGTGGATCCATCTCAATCCCATGAAGCAGAAACAGAAACAGGAAGAGATTTTGAGAGAAACATAAGAGTGAAGGGGTTGCAAAGAGTCAGACATGACTTAGCAACTGAACAACAACAGTAAGAGTGAGAAGGAGTTTATAAGGCAGAAAGATAAAGAGCAACCTTGTCTAACAGGTACAAGCTATTAAGGGATCCTCCTCTACCCTATGGGCCTACAGGAATAGGTCATATGCTAGGAGAAGAAGGTGCATTAGGAGGTTTTAAGAGCCAGCAGTGGTTAGTCTGAGGCCAAAATATGAAGTTTATACGCACTGATAAGGAATTTGAACTTATCCTATTTTTTTGTATGGAGACAACATTTCAAAACAAGAGACTATTATGATCATTCTTATTTTGCAGCTGAAGAACTGGAGGTACAGAGAGGTTAAGTGATTTGCCAAGTTGTAATGTTAGGAATTGAAGGAATTTGAAACCATCTCATCTGACCCCTGAAATAGGGTTTCGTTTTGTTTTTTTTCCCCACAATGTTATAGAATTCTTCCCATTATCCCACGCATCCTCACCATATCCATAGAAAGTAGATCCTGGAACTGTACTAAGTGCTAAAGACAGCAGGAGACAAACCTGTTTTCTGTGTGCCTCACACCCCCACACCTGACATCGCCCCCACCACAACATCACACACTCAGCAAGGGAGGAAAAGCCTCCCATTGACCTGGCAAAGACCAAGATGTGGGAGACGATACAGTGGATGCTGGGATCTCAACATCCTTTGTTGCAGGCTCAGAAACAAAGACTATATTGACCAACAATAAGAATACTAACTACACTTTTATTTATCTTCTCACAAGTTTGTATGGCTTCAGATACCAAAGATTACAAAAATAATTCATCCAAATTGATTCACGAGCATTCCTAATCACATAATTAGCCTTTGTATATTTGGATGAAAGCAGGGAAAAATGCTTTTTTCCCTGGTCTTCAGGATAATCATTTTCTGTCCTTTATTAAGACCCATTGTTTGGGAAGTTTGAGCTGTAATCTAGAAAAGCAAACTCATACCCAGTTCAGTATAGTGTGTGGTGGTGGAGCGCATGTTTAGCAAATCCCTTTCCCTGACAGCAGCCGTAAAACCAAGTTTTCACTTCTATATCATCGCTCTTTTCTTCACTTTGAATGACTTGGCCACCAAAGGTAAAGAAAACATGAAAATACCACCTATATTTTTAAGATCTATTGTTTCCTTCTCAGCACTTCAAAGTTACTGGAGATATTTGGCAGGTCTGTTCAGTTTCTATGAATTACTCCTGTACACACAGCAGAAGCAAGGAGCTGAAAGGTTTGACAGGTAAGAGGTGTGCTGTGTCTTGGCAGGCTGTCTGCTGGAAAGAGTCTCATGAAGAACAGTCAGTTGGTGAATCTTCCGCCTAGGATGGTATGAGGGACCTCTCCAGAAAAGGCTGGAATTCATTAATCCCCATTCAGAGATGGCATGTGAAGCCTCCTTATTCTTCTGCAGCCTGCTAATTGCTCAGGAGATGCACATTAACCCTCTGACTGAAGCCCAGTGCTAGATTTGGTGGCAGAGAATTACTTCCACCTTCAAGTTCTTGACATGACAACCCCTTTATTTTGATTTGATTTTTTTATTTATAAAATACATTTAAATATCTATATTTTTGGCACTTATATACTATTTATTTTGATTCCCCAATTGATTCTTTATAGTCTGCCTTTGTGCATCATTCTTGAAGTTTTTTTTTTTCTTAAAGAGCACTTTTGCTTTCCTCAAAGGGTCACTGTATGTATATTTGAGAAATGCTGGCAAAGGATATGAGCATTTATTATTAATTTGCACTGGCTATGAAAAGTGGAAACAGTGACATATTTTCTTTTCTTGGGCTCCAAAATCACTGTGGACAGTATGACTGCAGCCATGAAATTATAAGATGCTTGCTCCTTGGAAGAAAAGTTATGACAAACCTGCTGCTGTTGCTTCAGCAGTGTCCGACTCTGTGTGACCCCACAGATGGCAGCCCACCAGACTCTGCCATCTCTGGGATTCTCCAGGCAAGAACACTGGAGTGGGCTGCCATTTCCTAGACAGCATAAAAAGCAGAGAAACCACTTTGCCAACAAAGGTCTGTCTAGGTCAAAGCTATGGCAGATTTGAGAGTTGAACCATAAAGAAGGCTGAGGGTTAAAGAATTGATGCTTTTGAACTATGGTGTTGGAGAAGACTCTCGAGAGTCCCTTGGACAGCAAGGAGATCAAACCAGTCAATCCTAAAGGAAATCAGTCCTGAATATTCACTGGAAGGACTGATGTTGAAGCTGAAGCTCCAATACTTTGACCACCTGATGTGAAGAGCCGACTCATTGGTAAAGACCCTGATTCTGGGAAAGATTGAGGGCAGTATGAGAAGGAGGCGACAGAGGATGAGATGGTTGGATGGCATCCTTGACACAATGGACATGAATTTGAGCAAACTCCAGGAGATAGTGAAGGACAGGGAAGCCTGGGGTGCTGTAGTCCATGGGTTGCAAAGAGTTGGACACATCTGAATGAATGAACAACAATAACAATGAACTGCATTCTCTAAAAATCTACCTCTTTTCATCTGAGATATAATAAACAGCAAGATGAGGTTAACTTCTGGAAAGACACAGCCAGATATTTGAGTTTTAAAGAGAAGTTTCTAAAATTAGATGATTTTCAAATTATTCAGAATAAGGTTCAAAATAAAATATGTCTAATAATCAAAACAAAGATGTTTGTTTTGCCTATTAAAGTTCAGATGTTGACTATTTATTGTAATTTTTATGGGTAACGATGTGGTATTGATTACCAAGATTAGCCAGAGATAAATAAACACAACTATGGAAAATTTCTTCTGATATATATATACACATATAAAATGAGATTTGAGTTTCTGTTTTGTAGCTTGAAGCCATATATGTAATAATATTTTGAAAGATTTATTGATTCTTCTAGGAAAAAGTAATTTTCTTTGGAAACTAAGAAATAGTACCTTCTGTTTATTGTGGAGAGAACATCTGTTAATTATGATTTTTTTCTTAATTCAGGAATCTTTAAGTGAACCAAAAAAGGGTATTAACCAGTAAGAGAAACATTAGGACATCAGTAGATAAACAAGTGAAGAGCCTGACTGGAAAACAGACAAAAGGAAATATGGCTGGAGGAAAAGGGTAAAAAAAAATAATGGTTAAAAGTGATTGGCATAGTTACTAGGGAGACAAAATTGCATTTTGCTTAGGTAAGCACTAAGTGGGCCATTCTAGGTTATTAAAAAATAATAATATTTTATTATAGTATAATAATAATCTATATGGCCAAGTGGAAGTGAGAAGGGGACTACAAACCTCAGAGAAACACAAGGCAAGAAGCGCAGCCTGGACTGAGGGCTCTAGAAGGGGAAGTGGACAAGGTGTGGTCAGGAAGAGACAGTTCAGCCAGATGAAGGAAGCCAGGATCCAAGAATGCAAGGGACCAGGGACACGTTCCCAGGAACAGGAATGGCTGTGCCCGTTTATGATGGAGAAGGCTTACATTTAATCTTTAGGTTGTTTGCCATGCTAAGATGTTTTGTTTACTTGCAAAACGTCCACCTTGCCTTTTGCTGCCCCTGGTATGGAGAGTGTTTTAGGGAGATGGAAAAAGGGAAACAGAGTGACAACAGTCACATGAAGTAAGACATGGGAGAAACAGAGGATTCCACTGATTTGAAAAATATGAGTAAGAATCGACAGATGAAAAATAGCAGATCTTCAGACCTGTCACAGTGGACACCAGCTTTCCATCACCCAAGAGAACTGAAGCTATTTCAATTTAAGTAAAATGGAACAGGTGAAACCAGCAAGCAAGGGAGTTTGCTAGCATCCTTGCAGCTAATGTGAACATAACAGACTCTTCCTCAAAAGAATAAAAGAAAGACAAATTAAAATAAGCAGTGGGTACTATTTTAGCTACCAAATTAGGGAGGAAAAATGTTCACGATGAACTAGAGTCTTGACATTTCACATCTTCATCTGTCACTGAAGGCACTGGAAAAGGAACTGACCTTTTAGAAAAAGCAATTTAGCAATTACATATTAAGAGACATAAATATGACAATATACATGGACCAGTAATTCCCCTATGGGATGAGGGAGATTTTGCTTCAATTTTACCCTGATATTCACTGACATAGGTCAGCAGTGGGCTCCTGCTGATAGTGGTCACACAGCATTAACCACACAGGGAACAGCAGCCAAAAAAAATCATACAAATACGAAGATGATATCATCGCTATTTACACAAGTTAAACCTTAGAAACAATGAGATTGACAATTATTTGATTTCACTGATTTGCCTTGTTTCTTCCCCAATCCCACTGAAACTGGCAAAGAATTATTATTTTTTAAAGAGGAACTCCTCTATCAGCCCTGAAAAATTCGGGATGTCACTGTGAACAAGTGGAAAATACTTTGTTGTTTTTAGACTGTATAGCTGTAATGCGAGCAAACTGCCCCCATTTCAACACAAGCAGTGGAGAGACCTCACCCAGGAAATGGGTGCACAGGATACCCAATGAGCTCTGCGAAACCCCAGACACCAGAAGAGAGAAGGCTGGCCATCAATCAGCCCACTGCTCCCCACCCGCCCACGTCATTACACCTCTGGAGGGTGGCTGGGTCAAGTCAGACCTGTCCTCCTGGGCTAACAGCTTGCACAGCAGACTAACAGCTTGCTCCATCCCCAGTCCATGCTGGGGCTCAGGCCTCACCATGCAGAGCAACACTTCAGTTTCAAAAACACAGTCTCTAAAACAAAACAAAACCCTCTTCAGATACAAACACACAACTTCTCCTTAAGTTGAATAAAGGAAAATCACTGGATAAATATATCATAGTCTGTCAAAGGACAAATAATAATAACTTGTTAAAGGATAAGTGACGATAATAATATAAATATATTATATATAATAATAATAAGTGACAAGTTAAAGGATAATTTTTCCAAATGCAGGGGACACCAGTTCACTCCCTGGGCTGGGAAGACTCCTTGGAGAAGGAAATGGCAACACACTCCAGAATTTTTGCCTGGGAAATCCCATGGACAGAAGAGTCTGGCGAGCTATAATCCATAGGGTCATAAAGAGTTAGACATGACTGAGGGACTGAGCACTTTCAGACGTGAGGATGGCAATCCTTTGGGGGTCTCTCCTCTGTTCTGGGTTGGGGCTGTAGAACTCTAGAAGGGGAGATAGTTTAGTGGGTAAAAATGAGTGGCTACTGTTTTAGTATGACTTCTCAGACATCTGGTTTATCTTTGATGTGTTCAGCCACATAGGTCAAAAGGGCAGCTGATACTGAGTTAGAAATTGACTCCAAGTGTTTCCAGACTTTCTTTCACCCTTGACTCCCTTCTTCTTGCATTTGCTTTTCTTTTCCAGCTGTGGACTGCAATTCTAACTTTGACCCCATTCCAACTCTTTGTTATATTTGCTGCCATTTTGGTTTTTCAAGCCTTCACTTCTATGTATACTATGTGTGTGTGTTTGCAACAATATAGGCTTAAATTTTTGCATGGTTACTTTCATAGACCTTTTCCTTGTGTCTTATTTCATAATTTTTAACTTCATAGTTTTTAAGAAAATTACCCTGAGCACTCTGTTTTATTCTATTGCTCCATCTGCCTGCTCTTTCATCAGCAGCATGTGGGTTCCATGTCAGTGAAGAGGAGTGAAGTGATAAGCCTAGGAATCAGGCAGACCCGGATTAGCTGTTTGATCCTGAACAAGTTACTGATCTTGAACAACCACTTTAATTCTGTCACTTCTGTAAAATATGGATAATAACAGTGCCTATTTCACAGCACTACAGTTAGAACAGAAAGAAAATAATGTGCACAAAGTGGTTAGCATAATGCCCAGCACATCACAAGCTCTCAACAAATGATAGTTTATCATCCTCATCATCACTAGCTTTCTCTAAAAGGGATTTTGAAACTCAGTAGTTCACTTCATAATTCATCTTTTTCAAGCAATTCTTGCCTGTTTTTTCAATAATTTGCAGTCAAATCAATTTATGAAGTTCCAAAAATCTGCTGGGATTTTAAAATTGTAATTATGTTAACGCTTTAAAATAATAGGGTCATTATCTTTAAAAGATTCAGTATTCCCACCTGAGAACACAGCGGATCTCTCCATTTATCCAACTCATATCTATCAGGAAGTCTTTGTCCATTTCTGCATGTCAGAAACTAGACACTATGCAGGAGGGACATTTGTCAAGGAGATGCCCACTGCCCATGTAAGGGGCAAGATTTAGCATCATGCCAGGGTCAGAGAAAAGATGTAACTACAAGGACACATTTGGAGGGTCTGGAACATGCAGACGCTGAGAAAAAGACTCATAGCTACAGAATGAATGTTTGTGTGTCTCTGACAGCCATCTGCAAACCAGACAGTGGGCCCTAACCAGATACCCTGATCTAGGATTCCCAGACTCCAGAGCTGTGAGAAATTCGAAGTCACTCAGTTTGTGGTGTTCTGTTACAACTGCCCAAATGGGCCAAGACATTCATCTTGTTTCCACTTCAAATTGTGCTATTTTGCAAGTCTTCCATTAATTGCCATCAAGCGTTAGTTGAGTCCTCAAGTGTGCCTAAGTCCACACTCAGGCAGAGCAACACAGCACAGCCTGGGGTGGCCTCTGGAGAGGGTGGGAATTACCTGGTGAAAGGAGAGGAGCAGGCCCTGGAGACAGGCCACTGACTGAGTGGACCCTCAGGATGGACTTCTGGAACCGTGCAAACGGAGATTCCTTTATCCTCCTCCCCTGCCCCTCAGTCCTCCATCCTTCTCAGGCCTCACAAGACAGGAGGAGAGGCCTCTGGTAGGAAAGCTAGAGACTAGACCAGCATTCTGAGTTAAAAGAAGCATTTCCCCACCGTGTTCTCTCCTGCCTGCTTCCCTCCCTGTGAAACGACCTGATGCATGTATCTTCTCCCACTGATTTCAATCTGGAGATTGGAGGGGTTGGGCAGGAAAGAAAAATTGAAAACTGATTGTTTGTTCTGAGCTTAAGGTAGGAGCAGGAGGAAAGGAAGAGACAATCTCCTGCTTCCATTCTACACTGGGTTATCTATCTGGAGAGAAGAGTCAGGGTGCCCTTTGCAGGCACTCAGTTGACTTTTTAATAAACTAAGATGTGGTTATTTTGTCATGGTGAGGAAAAGGCTGACTCCAGCCTGCTTCGGGGATAAGACCCCTGAGGAGGCTGAGGCCTCCTCTCAAGCCAGGTCCACATGTTTATACTTGTAAAGTCTCTTCCCCTTCTATGCCTTCCTGACTACATCTTTTGAGATCTGGACGTCTCAGACTCTATCCAGTTATCAAAAAGCAACATATACCACACATTTTATATACAGGTGACCCTTGAACAACATAGATGTGAACTGCAAGGGTCGATATATACACTATTTCCCCGCCCCCCGCCCTCCCCAATAAATACCTACTAGAGTACTACATGATAGGGGCTGGGGGAATCCATGGATGCAGAACCATGGACATAGAGGGCTGACTGTAAAGTTACACTTGAATGTTCCACTGACCAGAGGGTTGGTGCCTGTAACCCCTGAGTTGGGGGGTCAGTTGTACTCACTGCTTCCACTTTCCTGTCCTCACAGAAGGAGTGGCAGCCTCGGGAAGGACAATTTCCAGCCCCGCACCAGCCAGTCCCCGTTCCAAGCCCCTTTCCCACCATTGCACCTCTTCACAGGCAAGCAGATCAGCTTCTTCAGTGGCAGCACATAAGGTCGGTGACAGGTGGTTAAGTAGGAAAAAAAGAGACTCTGGGGGAAAAGATGAAGAGGCCAACTAGGAAGGAGAGAGTTTGTCCAGGAAATAAGAAAGGGTGCCAAGAGTCCTGGAGTCTTAATTCCATTGAACATCGCAGAGCATTCCAGTGAAGCAAGCACAGACATCGAAGGGCACTGGTCACATTGGCAGAGCAGTTTCAGTGGAGTGCTGGGGAGGGGGCCACATTTCAGGGGATCACAAAGGACCAGGCAACAAAACAACAGCAACTCACTGGAACTCTCTTTGTTTCTTTTGCCTTATTTGATACTTTCAAAAGCACATCACGAGGACTCCCCTGGTGGTCCAGTGGCTAAGACTCTGTGCTCAAAATATATGGGGGCCCAAGTTCTATTGCTGGCCGGGGAACTAAAACCCACGTGCAGAAATGGCACAACTTGAGGAAAAAAAAAAAAAAAGATCCCACCTGCTGTAACTAAGACCAGGCACAGCCAAATGAATAAATATTTAAATATTTAAAAAAAAAAAAAAAAGCATTTTAGGTAACTCATGAACCCAGTAGTCCACTTCACAATTCATCTTTTTCAAGCATGAAACACAGTGATAAATGTATATCACCATCCACCTGAAAAACACTACACAGTCCATGCTACTGCATCTACTGCACTGTGAAGACCACTCTTTAGAGAAGCTTGATTCTGAAGGACAGAATGGTGTGAGCCGGAGGCAGAAGAAGGCAGGAAAGGCACTTTTAAAACAGACAGCAGGAGGCTGAAGACACAGGGGAGAGTGGAAATGCGCCCAGCAGCCCTTGAGAGGAGGTCCTGGGGACCAGAGACAGGTGTCAGCTAGCTTTGCAGGCTGGGCTCTTCCTGAAGGAGTGACTAGCACTTTTCTTTCTCCCACAGGGCAAGTCTAAAAAGAGCATGAGAAACTCTAATACTTTGGCCACCTGATGCGAAGAGCTGACTCATTGGAAAAGACCCCCATGCTGGGAAAGATTGAGGGCAGGAGGAGGGGACGACAGAGGATGAGATGGCTGGATGGCATCACCGACTCAATGGACATGGGTTTGGGTGGACTGCAGGAGTTGGTGATGGACAGGGAGGCCTGGCGTACTGGGGTTCATGGGGTCACAAAGAGTCGGACACGACCGAGCGACGGAACTAAACTGAACTGAACATTATTAACATCAGCAGGAGGGATGTAGCTCGGATGACACCAGCAAAGCCCATTCACAATTACCAGGAAGTAAAAATATAATGTAGCTAACAAAAGAAAAGTGTTTATAAAGAAGGCTGAGTGGGGAAGAATTGATGCTTTTGAGCTGTGGTGTTGGAAAATACTCGAGAGTTCTCTGGATTGCAAGGAGATCAAACCAGTCAATCCTAAAGGAAATCAACCTGAATATTCATTAGAGGAAGGATGCTGAAGCAGAAGGTTCAACACTTTGGCCATCTGATGCAAAGAGCCGACTCAATGGAAAAAGACCCTGATGCTGGGAAAGAATGAGGGCAGGAGAAGGGGCCGGCTGAGGATGAGATGGTTAGAGGCATCACCGACTCAGTGGACATGAATTTGCACAAACTCTGGGAGGCAGTGAAAGGAGCCTGGGAACCTTGAGTGCTGTAGTTCACTGGGTCGCAAAAAGTCAAACACGACTTACTGGCAGAACAACAACAACAAAATAAAGTCTAATCATTTTTTTCCTCTTCTTTTATGCTGAGTCTACTTTCACTGCCTCACAGGGTGCCGCGAGTAGAGGTCTCATGCCCTGGCCCTTCTGACCTGCGTTCCTGGTGCCAAACAGCTGCACGGTGGCCTCAGCTAGGGCTCCTGTACAGACACTGCGCACAGCACTCCATCCAAGATGGCTGCGGCGGGCGGGGTGCAGAGAGGCTGCGCCGCCTCCTGACAGGAGCTTGAGCGGCACAGCTGCGCCTGCGCACCTCGGCCAAACTACCCCTCCCCTGCGGGCGGTAGAGGACGCCATAGACAAAGCAACTGCCGGTGGCTGGCGGCTAGAACACCTGCTCTGGAGCGGAAGCTCACGCGTCTTCACTCTTTGATCTGAGAAGAACGCTTTCCTTGCCTTTGGAACCGAACTCAGTCTCATTACATTGGCGAGAGCAGGCACAGCGCAGGAGGCCCCTGGTTGTGGCCCAGCTCCGGAGGGTTGATGACAGAAGCTCCGTATTTGTTGCCTCGGTAAGTTACTGCGGTGTGATCCTGGAGCGGTCAAACGGAAAGGCTCTTGGCTTGGCCGGGGCTCAAGTCAAAGGGCCACTTTGAGTTTCTCCCATGGATGTCACGTTCTGTCCCCAAGCTCATGATGCAGTCCCCGTCGTGAGGCAGGTAAGGACACCCCACGCTCATAAAGACAAAACCATGTCCTCCAGATAGAAGCAGAAGTTTCCAGAAAAGGCCCTGGGGGACAGAAAAACCAAGCAGTGCCTGACGATGTCCGCCCCACCCCACCCCATGTGTTTGTTGCCGCTTCGTGGTTCTCGGTACCGTACACCTGATGCCTTCAGATGTTTCTCTACCTCTGCTCTTTGGCTCAGCAACACACTGTTCTTTTCAACTTTCCCCCTAACTAGGACCAGATCATCTGCATTAGAGAAAAAGAATAAGGCCTTCCCTGGCAGTCCTGTGGTTAGGGCTTCTTCTTCCAATGCAGGGGTTCAATCCCTGGCCAGGGAACTAAGATCCCACATGTGTAGTGGCCAAAAAACCAGAACATAAACAACAGAAGCAATATTGTAACACATTTAATAAAGACATACAAAAGAAAAACTGACAACAACAAAAAAACTCTCCCAAATTAACTGATAAAATAGAGCAAAATTTTCTGAACATAAAAAGCAACTGAACTTTGAAAGCACCAACTTTGGACTCTATTCTCCTACCAGTTCTACCAGCTCTTCCCTTGCCCAAGAACAAATGTTTATTTAACATTTATTACTAGGAACGGGCAAGGGCTTCCCAGGTGGTATTAGTGGTAAAGAACCTGCCTGCCGGTGCCGGAGACATAAAGAGATGCAGGCTCCATCCCTGGGTTTGAAAGATTCTCTAAAGGAAGGCATGGAAACCCACTCCAGTATTCTTACCTGGAGAATTCCGTGGACACAGGAGCCTGGTGGGCTATGGTCCATAGGGTCGCTGAGAGTCAGACACAACTGAAGCAACTTAGCATGCTCATAGGAATGGGTAAATCGCTTTAAATGGATTATCTCATTTGGTGTTCATACATTTTAGTGAGGCAGTTGTTAATAAGATTATCTCATAATTTTTATTTTTTTGGTAAGAGAAGTTACTGAGGCTTGGAGATGGGAGGAATTCACTCAAGTTTAAAAGGTGCATCACTGACGAAGCTGCGATTTGAGCTTGCTTATGAAGGACTCCAGACTTCGCTATGTCAGACAGCCATGGATTGGCCCTTCAGTCAGTGCAGGATCCATCCATATAGCTCTCAAGAGAGGTGTTTAATAAATGTCTCCATGGGCTTCCCTGATAGCTCAGTTAGTAAAGAATCTCCCTGCAATGCAGGAGACCCCAGTTCAATTCCTGGGTTGGGAAGATCCGCTGGAGAAGGGATAGGCTACCCACTCCAGTACTCTTGGGCTTCCCTTGTGGCTCAGCTGGTGAAGAATCTGCCTGCAATGTGGGAGACCTGGGTTAGATCCCTAGGTTGGGACGAGTCCCTGGGGAAGGGAAAGGCTACCCATTCCAATATTCTGGCCTGGAGAATCCCATGGACTGTATAGTCTGATTGAGCGACTTTCACTTCACTTCTCTTCATTCTTCATTACCCTATTTCCCCTTCATTTGGTGTACTGTAGACATTATAACTCTCTCTTGAAATAAAGTCCCCAGAATTAAATCTAGTTTTTCAGCTGAAGTCTAGTCTGTGCCTAGGATGGTTGGTCTATTGTTTTCTTTGTGATGAATATAAATTTCTGTGTGATTAATGTATTTCTTTGTTAATGAAAGACTGCTCTGTGCAGTTGCATGTGTGCGTGCATATGTATGCTCAGTCGTGTCTAACCCTGCAGCCTCTGTGGACTGCAGCCTGCCAGGCTCCTCTGTCCATGGGATTTTTCAGGCAAGCATACTGGAGTGGGTTGCTATCCTCCTCCAGGGTATCTCCCCAACCCAGGAATTGAACCTGTGTCCCCTGTATTGGCAGGTGGATTCCTTACCACTGAGCCACCTGGGAATCCCCTAGTCTGTGGATTTATTTCTGTTAATTCAGTGCTGTCCATCCTGCTTTATATCAAAGATTTGTTTTTAAAAATAAATGAAGGATTTTATATTTATCCTTATTAAATTTTATCTTATTTGTCTCAGCCCATTGTTTTGGGAAATTAAATCTTTTCAACATTTTTTCATCCAGTGTATTAGGTTTATTCTCCAACTTCTTAGCATCTATGTACCTTCATCGATAAAATATCAAAGAGACTGATCCAAGAACAGACCTTTAGGGACATAAGGGTCATCTTTAGTTGCCACTGATCTTTCAGATGATGCTGGATTTCTTTTTATTCAACCACATAGGAGCACAGTTCAGTTCAGTTCAGTCGCTCAGTCGTGTCCGACTTTTTGCGACCCCATGGACGGCAGCAGGCCAGGTCTCCTTGTTCATCACCAGCTCCTGGAGTTTATTCAAACTCATGTCCATTGAGTTGGTGATGCCATCCAACCATCTCATCCTCAGTCATCCCCTACTCCTCCCGCCTTCAATCTTGCCCAGCATCAGGGTCTTTTCAAATGAGTCAGTTCTTTGTATCAGGTGGCCAAAGTATTGGAGTTTCAGCTTCAACATCAGTCCTTCCAGTGAACATTCAGGACCGATTTCCTTTAGGATGGACTGATTGGATCTCCTTGCTGTCCAAGGGACTCTCAAGAGTCTTCTCCAACACCACAGTTCAAAAGCACCAATTCTTCTGTGCTCAGCTTTCTTTATAGTCCAACTCTCACAGCCATACATGACCACTGGAAAAACCCTAGCTTTGACTAGATGGACCTTTGTTGGCAAAATAATGTCTCTACTTTTTAATATGCTGTCTAGGGGGCTTGCCTGGTGGCTCAGACAGTAAAGTGTCTGCATGCAATGTGGGAGACCTGAGTTTGATCCCTGGGTTGGGAAGATCCCCTGGAGAAGGAAATGGCAACTCCCTCCAGTACTCTTGCTGGGAAAATCCCATGGATGGTATGCTGGTAGCCTGGTATGCTACAGTCCATGGGATTGCGAAGAGTTGAACATGACTGAATGACTTCACATCACATCAGGTTGGTCATAACTTTTCTTTCAAGGAGCAAGTGTCTTTTAATTTTATGGCTGTAGTCACCATTGGCAGTGATTTTGGAGCCTCCCAAAATAAAATCTGTCACTGTTTCCACTGTTTCCCCATCTATTTGTCATGAAGTGATGGGATCAGATGCCATGATCTTAGTTTCTGAATCTTGAGTTTTAAGCCAACTTTTTCACTCTCCTCTTTCACTTTCATCAAGAGGCTCTTTAGTTCTTCTTCCCCTTCTGCCATAAGGGTGGTGTCATCTGCATATCTGAGGTTATTGATATTTCTCCCAGCAATCTTGATTCCGGCTTGTGTTTCATCCAGCCCAGCGTTTCTCATGATGTACTCTGCATATAAGTTAAATAAGCAGGGTGACAATATACAGCCTTGACATACTCCTTTTCCTATTTGGAACCAGTCTGTTGGTCCATGTCTGGTTCTAACTGTTGCCTCCTGACCTGCATTCAGATTTCTCAAGAGGCAGGCAGGTGGTCTGATATTCCCATCTCTTGAAGAATTTTCCACAGTTACTTGTTGTCCACACAGTCAACAGCTTTGGCATAGTCAATAAAGCAGAAGTAGATGTTTTCCTGGAACTCTGTTGCTTTTTCGATGATCCAGCTGATGTTGGCAATTTGATCTCTGGTTCCCCTGCCTTTTCTAAATCCAGCTTGAACATCTGGAAGTTCATGGTTCACATACTGTTGAAGCCTAGCTTGGAGAATTTTCAGCATTACTTTGCTAGCATGTGAGATGGGTGTAATTGTGTGGTAGTTTGAGCATTCTTTGGCATTGCCTATCTCTGGGATTGGAATGAAAACTGACCTTTTCCAGTCCTGTGGCCACTGCTGAGTTTTCCAAATTTGCTGGCATATTCAGTGCAGTAGTTTCACAGCATCATCTTTTAGGGTTTGAAATAGCTCAACTGTAATTCCATCACCTCCACTAGCTTTGTTCATAGTGCTGCTTCCTAAGCCCCACTTGACTTCAAATTCCAGGATGTCTGTCTCTAGGTGAGTGATCACACCATCATTGTTATCTTGGTCATGAAGATCTTTTTTGTATAGTTCTTCTGTGTATTCTTGCCACCTCTTCTTAATATCTTCTGCTTCTGTTAGGTTCATACCATTTCTGTCCTTTACTGTGCCCATCTTTGCATGAAATGTTCCCTTGGTATCTCTAATTTTCTTGAAGAGCTCTCTAGTCTTTCCCATTCTATTGTTTTCCTCTATTTCTTTGCATTGATCACTGAGGAAGGCTTTCTTATTTCTCCTTGCTATTCTTTGGAACTCTACATTCAAATGGGTATATATTTCCTTTTCTCCTTGCCTTTCACTTCTCTTCTCTTCACAGATATTTGTAAGCTTCTCAGACAACCATTTCTCCTTTTTGCAAAGCCTCAGGTAAACAAAAAAAATGTAATTATGCTTTTATTAAACATGTTCTCTATCTTGATTCATCACTGTACCTAAGAGCAAAGTTATTAATCTAGGTTCATCCAGGTAAAGTGAATCAATACTGTGCCTAACTGATTGTGTATTTCTTCTAGTAGGTTGTGAAGACAGGTAGGTCACTGGTAATTGCAAAGATTGCAGCGAGAAGAAAATACTTTTTTTATGTGTGTGTGTGTGTGTAATGAGTAGAAATGAACAGAAAGAATACAGGAAGTTATTCTTTTGGAGAATGAACAAGCACACATAGTAGAAAATATATTCATTTGACTTGTCAGTATAAACTTAAGGAGATACGAGTCTGCTTGATTGTGTATTTGATGGAGCATTTGTTGAGCTGCTTGGGTGCAGGTGGGAAGCAGATGCATAGTGGGGCTTAAGTAGGGTTTTGGCTTTGCAAGGCTTTACAATCTACGGAATCTACACTAAATAAGAACAAGCACAAACCCAAGGGGAAGGCTGATAGAAAGAAAGGTCAAGTCGGTGCTTGGGTAGGTCTGAGAATTTCTGGAGTAGATACTCAGGGTAGGAGAGCTGGAAGGAAAAGATGTGATTGTCAAGGGGAGAACGTTTTAAAGACTCCAGAAGAGATGCTGAGGTGGGAAGAAGTAAACACATCATTGGAAGCAAAGAACCCAAGGATCTGAGAGACTAAAATGTTGAAATCAGTTGTCTTTGTGGATGTTGAAGTTGTTAAGAATGATGACAGGAGCAAGAAGGAGCATAGTTGGTAAAATCATCAAAAGATGAGAGAGAATGGGGAGGGATCCAGAGATGACGGCAAAGAGGAGCTGGGAGAGGTCAAGTCCGAATGGGTGTCAGATGACAAGGTGTTAATCATCTGGAGCATTGGAAATGACCACATGATCCGGACACCAGCGTCAGAGAGATCGAATGTTCAGCTGGCTCCCTGTGCTTTTCCTTTTTTGTTTGGCTATTGTGGCATAGTGTGGGAAGGGCTACAAGTATAGAGTTAAAAAGAGGAAAAAGAAACCCTTTTTACTTTCTGAAAAACACTCAGCGTTAATTATGTTACAGTATGCGTAATGCACCCTAACTGCAATGGCAGACATTTGAACAAAGAAATCAAGATGCTCTAGGGCTGGTAGCAAATGGTAAGTGAAAAATATACTAATAATTCAACAGTTTCTGACGTTTGAAGAAGGAGTTTCACTCCAGGCAGATTAAACATAGAGGTTTTGCCTGGAGACCATTAAAAAAAAAAAAATCCCAAGCTACTAAGAGAAATAGAGCTGTAATTGGACTCATTTAGCAAAAATGAAACTTAGATAAAATGAAAGTTCTCTGTGAAATTATTGTGGGTTATTTTTTATAATGCAGCTGAACAGTATCCCTAAAGCGTTTCAGTGTGATTTTTTCCATTTCTTATAATGACGATAAATTTAGTTTGGTTTCTGATTATGCTAGCTGGAATTTACAGCAAGCACACAAGATATGTGTAAGATAAAGCTACATTTTATAATGCAGTTTAAACAGGTTTTGCCATCAATTAACTAGAAACAGGAGAAATTAAATAATATAATGTAGAATTCATTAAACCCAAAGAAAAAAGTGGAATATCTAATCTAGGAGTATAGATATATTAATCTCTTCTGTCACCTACAAAAATACTAAACTTTCTTTTTTATTACATATTTAAGTTCTAGCTATCTACGAAACCAACCCGAACCCCACCTCCTTCATAAAACCTTCTAGTCTTTCCCCAGGTTGCAAGATCTCCTTCTCTTCTGAAGTCCTGTAGCATTTTTATTCAACAAAGTATGATTGATCATAATTTATGTATCAAGTACTATACCAAGAATTGGGGCAATAGGAAAAGAATATAACTAATCAGAGGGGAGAAATAATTAAAAAACAGCAATTAAAATGACTGGTTCTTGGGGCTTCCCTGGTGGTTCAGTGGTTAAGACTCTGTGCTTCAAATGCAGGGGCAAGGGTTCAATCCCTGGTTGGTAAACTAAGATCCCACATGATGTGCAGAGTGGCCAAAAGATTTAAAGAAAAAAAAAAAAAAAGACTAGTTCTTACTTGTCAAGCTTTATTATAAGTGCTTAACACGTACTGACTCTTTGATTTCTTACCACAACATTATGAGGTAGTTACTATTTTTATTCCCATTTTAGAGATGAGTAATTAAAGGTACACACAGGTTACGTTACTTGCTGAAGGACATAGGGCTAGTGGGTGGTAGACTCAGATTCAGAAGGAGTTCTCCGTGATTCTAAAGCTCTTAACTACCTGAGTCACTCAACTGCTTTGTCCCTCAATATCCTCATATCAGGAAAGAAAAAAGCATAATACTCTACCTTTGCCCTACCTATTTTATTAAGCTGTTGTACGAAGTTCAAGTAAGGTAATAGGTTTGCAAATACTACTTCCAAAATTATATCTACTGTAGAAGTGCTAAGTATTACTTACTATGATGACATTTGTGAATTGTTTGACATGACTAACCCATTCATTTCTCAAAACGACACTCCAAAGCAGCTTTTAAGATCACATCACTTTTATGATGGGGAAACTAAGATATAGAAAGTTCCCATCTGTTCAGAAGTCCAACCCAGGGAGTCTGGCTCCAAAGGCCGTGCTCTTAACCTTCAAATTCTGCTGCCTGTTGCTAAACTTTGTCCTGTGAACAGTACATAGAGCCAGGCTCGGCCAGGTGTCCTTGGCAATAGAGTTGGGCAGTTGCTGAATTAGGACGAGACCTCTGGGAGGATGCTGCTCCTTTCCCTGGCTTGTATTCAGTCTGAGCCTGAAGCCATACAGATAAGCTCTGTCCCCCCAACCCGCCACCATGTGTGTATCAACCCATACTCCCAGCAAAATGACTGGATGGCAGAGCGCTGCCACCAAACCTATCACTGAGTAAACTCAGGCTCTTCTCAATGTTCAGATCCTGAACGAAAATCACGTCCTACCTTTCCCAGGGGAAATGCTCAGGGTACCTGCTGCTGCTGCTGCTGCTACTAAGTCGCTTCAGCCATGTCCGACTCTGTGCGACCCCATAGACGGCAGCCCACCAGACTCCCCTGTCTCTGGGATTCTCCAGGCAAGAATACTGGAATGGGTTGCCATTTCCTTCTCCAGTGCATGAAAGTGAAAAGTGAAAGTGAAGTTGCTCAGTCGTGTCCGACTCCTAGCGACCCCATAGACTGCAGCCTACCGTACCCCTCCATCCATGGGATTTTCCAGGCAAGAGGACTGGAGTGGGTTGCCATTGCCTTCTCCAGCTCAGAGTACCTGGTTCCTGTAATACCTGATTGCCTCTGCATGAACATTTCCCAGGACCAAAACCCACTGCCTCCAGAAAGAATTCTTTCCAGTTTTACTTAGCTCTGCTTTATAAAGAATCCTTCTTTAAATAGAACTGGGAATGGTGTAAACTGAACTATGAATTGAATATTTTTTGGACTGGCTCAAGATCTGCCCTACTTCTCAAAACAAAATTGGTTTGACTTAGTGTCTTTATCCCTGGTGCAGAAAGACTTGCTCCAGCCAAAATTCTCACTGTCTTATTACCCACTGTGAGAGCTGGATTGGGGTTTAGGTGGTGTGGGCAGGAGTTACCTACTGATATGGCAGCAGGCCCCTCCCTTTACAGCACACTCTACTGTATGGGATTCTCAAGTGGCTCTGTGGTAAAGAATCTGCCTGCCAAGCAGGAGACGTGGGTTCAATCCCTAGGTTGGGAATATCCCCTGGAGATGGAAATGGCAACCCACTCCAGTATTCTTGCCTGGGAGATTCCATGGATGAAGGAGCCTGGCGGGCTACAGTCCATGGGGCTGCAAAAGTGTCAGACATGCTTAGCGACTAAACAACAGCGACAACCACTCTTGTATGGGAGAATGAAAATCACATTAGAAAATTTAATGATC
This sequence comes from Cervus elaphus, assembly GCF_910594005.1. Lineage (NCBI taxonomy): Eukaryota > Metazoa > Chordata > Mammalia > Artiodactyla > Cervidae > Cervus > Cervus elaphus. Next base: position 29,625,604 of record NC_057844.1, read on the forward strand.
TGAATCTAACTTTGTTGATCCATCATTTCTCCAAATTATTTGCCAACAAGATTCCTTTTTATTTGTTTTTTGTTTGTTTGTTTTCTGGTCAATGCATTCCCCCCCCCCCCCCCCCCCCCCCCCCCCGACCAGGGATTGAACCCTGCCCCCTGTATTGGAAGCTCAGAGTCTTAACCACTGGACCACCAGTGAAGTCCCAAGACTCCCTTTTTGTTTGTTTGTTTTTTAAATTAACATATTTATTTTAATTGGAAGATAATTACTTTACAGTATTGTGGTGGTTTCTTTTTTAAAAGCAAATATCTGTTAGCCCACTGTAGAGCTAAAAATAAAGTAGAAGAAACCAATTTCAACTAATGGAAATCACCACTGTCCATCAGTATTGGCATTTGAAGCCTTTCTGAGTATTGAGTGGTATTTTTCACTATGAAAAGTGAAATAATTTCTAAGCAACCAACTTCTTCATAAAGGCAGTTTGAAAATACATATTGGGAAATGTTGACCAGAGGATGTATAACTGAAATTATAATCAAGTGCTGATCTCACAGACATTTCTTTAGGTTCTCATCTCAAAGAAAAATATGAAAAATACTTCTTGATTGTATTTTTTTTTTTTTTTTTAGTTTGCACAGGGTCAAAAACATTGCAGAGAGCACACCATGCAAATTCTGAATCATTAAAATGGAACATCATTTGGAGGTTCAAGAAAAGACAATATTCTGTTGATGTAAAGTATAATTTTTACATGACAATACATTTAACCACTTTCAGAACCTATGAAAATTGAGAGATCTTGGAAATCATCTAGTTCAGCTTATTTCATAATTGTAAAACCTGAGGCCCAAAAAAAGAGATTCAGTTCATAATCACTCAGCTAGTGAGCAAGAGAGATCAAGAATACAAGACACAATTCCATACCTCAATTTGGTGCCAACCAAAATCTGAGCATGAGGAATATACTTTATAAGTCAAATATAGGTGAGCAATTAATGCTCAGCATTTCAGCAGATATATGGGAAGAATACTTTGACTTTACCCTCTGGATCTTTCCAAAGTTGTTATCCTGAGACTTGCACATTATATGAAAGGCTTCTTCAAATTTCACAAAGTAGCTATAGAAAAACACAAGCAAGGAAATTCTAACAGTAATGGCAAAAGTGCCATTCTTGTATGAACCAGTTTATCTTCTATGAAGGTATTCATAGAGGCCACTCAAAAGATTTACAAAGCCCACTAAGTCTCTGTTTCGTATGAATATTAAAGAAAGGACTCCATATAAATTTCTTTGGGGAGGAGATTGAGAGAAAATTTCCATATGCTACCAGAGTTGTTACTAGTTCAACAAGAATACTAGACACATAATGTAAAACTTTATTGCCTCCAAAATTTTTCTGTAAGATCTGAAATAAAGCTTTATGTCACATTTTATTGGGCTTCCCTGGTGCCTCAGATGGTAAAGAATCTGCCTGCAGTGCAGGTAGACCTAGGTTTGATCTCTGGGTCGAGAAGTTCCCCTGGAGAAGGGAATGGCAACCCACTCCAGTATTTTTGCCTGGAGAATTCCATAGACAGAGGAGTCTGGTGGGCTACAGTCCACAGCGTCACAAAGAACCACATTGTATTACATAGCATTTTATTACACAACTTTCCTACTTTACTTTGATATAAGTGAAAAGAATATAAAAATTTCTCTTATTTATTTGAAATATTGGGTTTGCCAACAAGTTCCTTTGGGCTTTTCCATAGGGTGGAACTTTTTGGCCAGCCCAATATATTGTTATTTCCTTGGATCATCATTGACACTAAAAATTCTTTTCATACTGTTATTTGATAGGGAGTAAATAAAGAGAAACCAATTTCAACAAATGGAAATCATCACTATCTGTCAAGTTGTTGGGAATCTTTCCAAGCATCTGGTGGTGTTTTCCACTAGGAAAAGTGAAGTATCTAAAGCGCCAACCTGTTCATAAAGGCAGTATAGAAGGAGTTCATATCTGAATTAATTGATCAGAATAGAGGTCTCCTCAACTTAGGTACACATAAAGGAATCAGAGTGAATTTTGTGTTTATGAGAGAGTGAAAATAATTCCAAATGGAAATTTTCAAAGGTGAAGTAATTACCTTAGATACTTAAGAACTTTCATGCACAGATCCACGAAGTTAGGGTTACTTTGGAAGTAATTCCTCTGCATGCTGATGTAACCTTTTTACTGGAAAGTACTTTTCTTCTCAAGAAATTTAAGAATTAAATGTCCTCTTCTCACACACAGTCATAGGTGCCTTAACTCAAATGAACGTGGTTAGATATGAGCAGAGTAAGATGAGACAGGAAAGAGGCTGATGTGCTGAGGAGGGAGGATTTATTCAGTGCCTCCTTGGAGTTTGGTTCCATTAGCTCTAGAGGCTGGGACTCCAGGTGTGATTAAAGGAGGGAAAAGTCTGCAGACTAAGTCTGCACATGAGCAGTTTTCTCTTCTCTGAGTATTACCACCAACCATGCTCTTTGAAGGCATTCCTTGTGGTCCCTTAATGTCCCTTCAGCAGATTTTAGATCAAGTCTTTCTTTGCTGGTACAGTGGTCTCTGTAGATGGACACATGGCATTGTGTCCCTCTGGCCTTCTCTGTTCCTGAGGACCCCTTCCCCATGTGGCTGGTCCTCTACTCCGAGCTCCTTTGCGGTACCTAAGAACCTGAGGAATTAGAGAGACAGTATCCTCCTGTGCTATTCTTCCCAGGCACTAATCTACTACAATAAAGCCCCCTTTTTGCTCACTGAACAAATTACTTGATGTAATCTTAACATAGAGGCTTCCCTGGTGGCTCAGTGGTCAAGAACCTGCCTGCTAATGCAGGAGACATGGGTTTGATCCCTGGGTTGGGAAAATCCCCTGAAGAAGGAAATGGCAACCCACTCCAGTATTCTTGCCTGGAAAATCCCATGGACAGAAGAGCCTGGTGAGCTACCGTCCTTGGGACTACAGTTGCAAAGAGTTGGCCACAGCGACTAAGCTACCGTCACCACCACCACCACCATCAAGCCTCCTGCATTTGGGAGTAACCAGCTAAGAAGTAAACCTCAGTTTCCATATTTCTGCATCCCTGTTCATGAGGACCCCCAGGTTTTCCCAGGAAGTTTCTCACCACACTCAGCCAGCACCCAGCTGGGGAGCAAGAGCCGGGCTTCCTTTCTTGCTGGCACTCCTCACACCTATGAGGGGGGAGGGGGCTTGGGCTTTCCCCCTTCACGTGATACTAGAGGCAGTGGGATAAATCCCACAGGGACACCACAGTCCCCCATAAGGCCGATGATGGCCACTCTCCTGCCTCTCCTCGGACCTCTTAGAGGAGACCTGCCTGGGGTGAGGAGGGGGGCCAAAAGTAGATGGTGGTTAGTTGTAATAGGGTCTGGGCTGAGAGATGGATGTCTAGCTTTTCCTGTGGGCTCTCTTTAGAATGTGTCTTCTTCTTTGTCTATGGCTCTGTGGTTTAATAGTCACAGGCATGTCCCACTAAGCATCAGATCACATTTACATTTGGAACTAAGTTGATTGGCACTAAGGGGACAGAGAAGGGGCGCATTGATTTAATCATTCATGCCTTCTTTTATCTGAATATTTATCTAGAGTAACTATTGCCCCTGGCACTCTTCCAGGCACTAGAGAGATGGATTTGCAGATCCTCTAGAAGTTAGTTTGATGGAAGAGTAATTACCAAATGGATCACATTATGGATTGTGTGGGATTCTCTCGGGGAGTGTGGGAGAGGCCACTAACCCAGGCTAGAGGCTGTGGAGGGTCAAAGGATGCCAGGAATACCAGGTAAAGGGGAGTAGGGACAGGTATTGTAGCAGTGAGAGCATGAGCCAGCACCAAGAGGTCCCATAGGACGCAGACTGGCCCGGCATGGAGTGTGAATAGCAGTGGCTGGTTCTACCTGGCAGGTGAACGGGGTGAAGCCTGGGCCCTTGCATGTCTCTCAAAAGAATCTGAACTTTCTGTGGAGGGCACAGAGAAAGCCATAAAGGATTTAAGGCCAGGAATAGCACAATCGCATTTGTGTTTTAGAAAGTGGACTAGCAGCGCTGTGGGTGGTAAATTCTGCAGGGTCCAAGCTACAGACAGGCAAGTCAGTTGCAATGACTCTGAAAACAAAGGAGACTGTCCTGAACTAAAGATTTCCTCATCAGTGAGGCCTGAGATCTCTTCATCAAGTGACAAACTGGTCTGCAGATATACTGAGAGTGGACCCTGAGAATGAAGCTGTGTTTGTGTGTCTGCACTCAGTCTTGTCCCCCTCTTCTCAGCCCCATGGACTGTAGCCCGCCGGGCTCTTCTGTCCATGGAATTCTCTAGGCAAGAATACTGGAGTGGGTTGCCATTTCCTCCTCGAGGGGGTCTTCTCAACCCAGGGGTCACACGCACGTCTCTGGTATCTCCTGCATTGGCAGGCGGGTTCTTTACCACTAGCGCCACCTGGGAAGGGCTATTTGTGTACAAATCACAAATCCACACAACTCGGAAATGACACTTGCATAAACTCACACATCTATTTATTTGGTGTTTTCTCTATGTGGTTCTCAGAAATCTCAGAGACACCCGACTGAGATGTTTCATATCAGGTAAATGGAAACGTGATTTCCAAGCTGTGGTCTTAGGTTTATAAAAGCAACCAAGGTCAGTGCTGTGAAACACACAGTGGAGGTCAGGCTTGGGAGTTTTAGCCTCACTGCTGAGCCACAAGAATAGCTATTAATCCTGTTCCACCCACTCCTCCAATCAAGGGAGAAGGCTGCTGTCTGAAATGATAGGCTTCTGAAGCCGACTGTACATTTACCGGAATTTGCCTGGGATCTGGCTCCTGTCCCTCAAGGCCACTAGGTGACACTGTGGAACATAGTCGTTGCATTCTGCTATTATCTCAGGCTGGAAAATGAATGCAAATGCTGAAGCTGAAGCTCCAATACTGTGGTCACCTGATGGGAAGAGCTGACTCATTGGAAAAGACCCTGATGCTGGGAAAACTTGAGAGCAGGAGGAGAAAGTGGTGACAGAGGATGAGATAGATAGCATCACCGACTCAATGGATACGAATTTGAACGAACTCCTGGAGATAGTGGAGGACAGAGGAGCCTGGTGTGCTGCAGTCCACGGAGTCGGAAAGAGTCGGCAACAACCTCCCTTCCCCAAAGAAGAGTTTTCCCCAAAGAAAAGTTACTTGCTTGTCATCCCTTCTCCCACTTCAGTTATTTCCTGCTAGGTAGGATAGCTGTGTTCAGAAACAGAAAAGTCGTTAGGAATGTTTGCTCCATAAAAGATGAATTTCTGTGTCATACTCTTAGAATACAGCAGCCATCTCCAAGTTATCTGGTTCTGTAAAAATGGATGCTTGTGTAGGAAGTTTCCTCGACTGGAGCAATTCTGGCACCAATAAAATAACTGTTTTTGCTGTTTACACTGGCTCCTGGCTTTGCACGTGGATTTGCTGCCCTGGGGTTTGTTTTTCCCTTTCCTTCTGATAGCATGGTATTGGTGTTTTCTCCCACCACAGTATCAGTGCCCCATGTAGTTAATAGTTTTCCCCTTTTCTCATCTTTCCAACTTCTTGTCCTGCTCTCTTGAGTAGTTCTGTATCTACCTACTTCTTTATCTATTCATTTATGCATACTCTAAAGATTTGTGGTTGCATGGTTATTCTCATGGGAAAAGACATTGTGCAGCTGGAAACAGACATTTCTGTGCCTTCTCCCCTAAGGGACACACAACTGATTACATCTTTTTACAGTTTTTCTAATTGTCTCATCTTTCTGGAGTTGATGAAACAAACATACACTTCTCTTTTCTGTTGTTTTTGCTTGTGTGTGTGTGTGTTTGTTGTTGTTGGTTTGTTTTAGTTTGCCTCAGTGACTTCAGCAGATTGAATTTCTTTTTCTTATCATTGAAACTCAAATTTTACTTTTACTGTAAATGTACATCCTTGCCTTGATTTAGCATCAAATCAACTTGGCATTCCTAGGATATTTCCCCTCCAGTTTCTCCTTTAGAAAAGATTGTATTCGTTGCTTTGCCAAATTGAACAGTTATAGATTTCTGATTTAAAGACCAGTAGAATCCCAGGGACAGGGGAGCCTGGTGGGCTACCGTCCATAGGATCGCACAGAGTCAGGCACGACTGAAGTGACTTAGCAGCAGCAGCAGCAGCAGCAGCAGCAGCAGAACAACGAAAAAGTGAATCCCTATCCAGCTCCAGCTGAGCTGTGAAGAATGAATACTGTTTTGGTCACTTGAAGATTGATGCCTGACTCCACTGGCCCCAGAGGATATCACAAGGGCCACATGTGGGTCTGTCAGCAGTTGTCTGTGGCCCATGGAGTTGGCAAGGAACCATCAGTGGCCAGACTCAAAGAGTATCTTTCTTCAAGTCAGTGACAAATACAGCAGCCTCTGTCAGAGCTGACCCCAACCCCACCCCCCACCCTCCACCGAGGGAATCTATGGGAAGGTTGGTTCACGTCCCATTAGCTGTCTGGGGTTTCTCTTTTCCCTCAAGGCTCTAGCCCCTGTGACAGCTCCATGCTTTGAATACTGGCTTTTCTGTTTTGCTTAAAAGATGTGAAAACTTCGTGACAAAATGTTCAAAACGGATCCCTGGAGATAGTCAAAATGTAAGCAAATTTTAGAAAGTTCTTCTAGTAGTGGTTTGGAAGATGGCTTTTGGAATGGCAGATTTCTGAAAGCTCAGAAAAGACAAAGCATCAAAGTGTTGCATCATTAGATCACGTCCTATTTTTTATCATTTATTTTTTTATTTTTAGCAAAGCTGCACAAGGATATGTGATTCCACATGGTTTGTAATGAAAATAGCTTCTATTGCTTTATTCTTTTTTTTAAAAAGTGATTTATTTTATTTAAATATAGTTGATTTATGATGTTTCAGGTGTACAGAAAGTGGTCAATTTTATATGTATGTATCATCCTATATATATGTTCTTTTTCATGTTCTTTTCCATTATAGTTTATTGCACAACATTGAATATAGTTCCCTGAGCTATATAGGAAGTCTTTGTTGTTTATCTATTTTATATATAGTAGTATGTATCTGCTAATCCCAAACTCCTAATTAATCCTTCCCACCCCTTCCCTTTGGTAACCATAAATTTGTTCTCTATGTCTGTGAGTCTATTTCTGCTTTGTAAATATGTTCACTTGTATCATTTAAAAATGTTGGTGTCGTTCTTGATGCTTTTCTCTCTCCCACACGCCACAACCAAATGATTAGGAGATACTGTTGCTACTACCTTCAGTACAGATCTAGAGACTCACCGCCTCTCAGTACTCTCGTGACCACTCTACTACCATTGTGGTCTAAGCCACCATCATGTCTCCTCAGTTACTGTGGTAGCTCTTCACGGGTCTCTATGCTTCTTCCCTTGCCACTAGCACCACTTGCCAACCCACCCTTGCCACCCATATCCTGTTCTCAACCCAGCTGTAAGAGTGATGCTTTAAAATTAGAAATCAGAGTATGTCAGTCCCTACTTAAAATCTTGCAGTAGCTCCTATCTCACTTGGAATGAAAACCTGAATTCTTACAGTGGCTCACAAGCTCCACACGATCAGAACCTTTCTGACTTCATCTCTTACTTCTTTCCCCTTGCTCCCTGCCTTCCAGCCATACACTCTCCCTGTTGTTCCTCAAACACTCCAGGAATAACCCACCTCAGGGTATTTTCTCCAGCCGACCCATCCTGGCTTCTCCTTCAGAAATCTACTTGTTCAACTCTTTCACCTTCTTTCTGTCTTTGCCCAAATATCTCCCCCTCAGCTAGCCTGACCACTTTATTTAAAATGATGTCACATCCTCTTCATACTTGACTCCTTTTGTTTTATTTTTCTGTTAGCACGTTTTCCCTTTCCTGTATCACCTTCTAAAATACTACAACATATTTTATGTCTTTATTGTCTGTCTTCCTCTACTTTCTAGGTATAATTGTTTTGTTCACTGATGTATAACAGTTGAGTAATTGCTCAACAGAGATACAGGGCTTCCCTGGTAGCTCAGTTGGTAAAAATCCACCTGCAATGCAGGAGACCGGGGTTTGATCCCTGGGTTGGGAAGGTCCCCTGAAGAAGAGAGGACTGCCCACTCCAGTGTTCTTTGCTGGAGAATCCCATAGACAGATTAGCCTGGTGGGCTACAGTCTGCAGCATGGTAATAGAGATATGCTGCAGATTTAGTAAATTCATATGATATATTCACTTTGAAAGAGTCAAGATAAGATTTAATGAATATCTGCAGTGTAGCCAAAGATTTGTGCACATTATCTCATTTAATCTTATCTATAACCACATGAACATTTGGCAAACATTCAAGGCAAATTTTCTAAAGCTTCTTAATTAATTGTAGAAGGTGGAATTTGAATATTGGTAACTGAACCCTCACGTTTTCCCCATTGTATCATGTTCACTCCACCTCTTAAACCATTCAAGCCCAGGTCCCTCCTCTTAATCACCACTGTATCTATAAGTGCCCAATCCAAGATGGTAGCTACTAGACATGTGCGGTTATTGAGCTCTTGGAATGTGGCTAGTCCAAATCAAGATGTGCTGTAAGTGTAAAATGCACAAGATTTCAGACAGTATGAAAAAGAATTAAAATATCCTGATGAGAATTTTAAAGTATTTGTTATATGTTAAAATGATAATACAGAGATATTGAGTTAAAGTATGTTGTCAAAATTAGTTTTACGTCTTTTGCCTTACATTTTTAATGTCACCTCTAGAAAATTTTAAACTATCTTTCAATATAAACATCATTTATATTACTTAGATTCAATAGTGCTGATCAAGAAGGTCATTGGTCCCTGGTTCTGTAATCACAAGAATTCATACTTTCATCTTTCTTTGGTTAAAGGCAACAAAGTCTCCATAAGAAAGAAAGATAAGAGTTATATATATATCTCAAATTAGTCAACCCTGAATCTAAACAGGACAGGATGGAAGATTTGAAAAGTTTTAAAAGGTCAGCCTCCTCCAAAACATCTCCCCAGACAGTCTTCGTGGATTTCCTATCATTAGCCTCATTCCTCTGGAATAAAATTTCCAAGAGCTGTCATGAAAATGTCATTATGGCCAAAGAGCATAGATATGTTTGTTAAATTACCTCCAAAAGGGCTTTTAGGTATATGGTTTGATCAGTGAAGAAATGAAAATATTGTAGCCTCAGGCACTGCCAGGGAATATAAAACAGATACCTGGGAAATTTTTATAATATAATAAACAAAATAGACCCCTTGTTGATGTCATTTTAGAAGAAGATGCAGCCATGACATGGAACTATGTTTATGTTCATCTCTATGTTGGGAATTAGTGACTATTACCTCTGAGTCAAGATTGCTGGGAGAAATATCAATAACCTCAGATATGCAGATGACACCACCCTTATGGCAGAAAGTGAAGAAGAACTAAAGAACCTCTTGATGAAAGTGAAAGAGGAGACTGAAAAAGTTGGCTTAAAGCTCAACATTCAGAAAACTAGGATCATGGCTCCAGTCCCATCACTTCATGGCAAATAGATGGGGAAACAGTGGAAACAGCAGCTGACTTTATTTTTCTGGGCTCCAGAATGACTGCAGATGGTGATTGCAGCCATGAAATTAAAAGATGCTTACTCCTTGGAAGGAAAGTTATGACCAACCTAGACAGCATATTAAGAAGCAGAGACATTACTTTGCCAACAAAGGTCCATCTAGTCAAGGCTATGGTTTTTCCAGTAGTCATGTATGGCTGTGAGAATTGGACTATAAAGAAAGCTGAGCACCGAAGAATTGATGCTTTTGAACTGTGGTGTTGGAGAAGACTCTTGAGAGTCCCTTGGACTGCAAGGAGATCCAACCAGTCCATCCTAGAGGATATCAGTCCTGGGTGTTCATTGGAAGGACTGATGTTGAAGCTGAAACTCCAATACTTTGGCCACCTGATGTGAAGAGCTGACTCATTGGAAAAGACCCTGATGCTGGGAAAGATTGAGGGCAGGAGGAGAAGGGGACAACAGAGGTTGAGATGGTTGGATGGCATCACCGACTCGATGGACATGGGTTTGGGTAAACTCTGGGAGTTGGTGATGGACAGGGAGGCCTGGCATGCTGCAGTTCATGGGGTCGCAAAGAGTCGGACATGACTGAGCGACTGAACTGAGCTGAGCTGAACTGAACCTCTGAGTCACTTACATAATCTGAAAGTCCGTATTTCTTGGTGCTGTATAGATAGAGCAATAGGTGATTTATGCCCCCGATACTTCGATTCCTAAATTTGTTTAAATTGGATGTTTTAAAGGTTATTCAAATATTTTCATTTTTAGCAGGAAGATTTGGAATGGCAAATTTGTATATCATTTAACATGTGTGCTTTTCATGTGGCTCCAATCTATTGTCATTCTCTAAATAGGCATCAAATATATGAAAATGGGAGGCAGAGGGGCAAAATGCAGAAATATAAAGCAGTACCTTGTGTGTGAAATCTGGTTTATAATTGTAATTGAATTGCAGTTTTCCTATTGGGAAGTCAGAGAACAAAGACAGTTCTTTATTGACTAATTAAAAAAAAAAAAGACAAAATACCCAAGCTGTTTATCATTTAATAAGAGAATCTAAAAGTTTCTTAAGGAGTTGAGTTAAAGAATCATAAAGTAAAATTCAGTCAATATTCAAGCCTCCAGAAACACTGTGAGGCATATGGTATGATTCCATGTATATGTAATATTTAGAAGAGATAAATTCATAGAGACAGAATATACTTGGATGTAACTGGGGGCTGGAAGAGAGGGAAATGGGAAAAAACTGCTTAATGGGTACAGAGTTTTACGTTGAATGGTAGAAAAGTTCCAGAACTAGATAAAGGTGGTTGTACAACATTATGAATTTTCTAGATGCCACTCAGTTAATCACTCTAAAAAGATTAATTTTATGTGAATTTACATAATTTTATGTGAATTAAAATCATATGAAAACTTGAGTTGATAAAATTACAATGCAACTAATTTCAATGAAACAAACAAAAAAATATTACAGGAAATTTTGAGCACCAATATGTTTCCCAAGAAAAAAAGAAATCAAAGGAATTTTTATACATTTGAGTAAGGTCTTAATTTTCTGCAACCTAGAGGCTAAATTCAAAAGTCTCCCTGAAAGAATCAAATTTAACAAATTGTTGATGCTGCATATCTTGTGAGAAAGAACATGTAGAAGTTTTGTGTGTGTGTGTGTTTTTGAGTAGAATAGAGCATATCTAATTTATAGGGATTTTAAATGACAAGCCTTTTCCAAATTCCAGAAGACTTTTAAAATTTGCATTCTTACAAATAAACCAGTCTCTCTTAGAAGCAACCTTAAGAAAAATAAAGAAGAAGAAACAGTGTGAGGGGAGAACAGACATGCTATGGGAGATTCTATTGCTCGTCCTTTCTGGGGTTATTTCTCCACTGAGCTCCAGCAGCATATTGGGCACCTACCGACCTGGGGACTTCCTCTTTCAGTATCCTATCATTTTGCCTTCTCATACGGTTCATGGGGTTCTCAAGGCAAGAATACTGAAATGGTTTGCCATTCCCTTCTCCAGTGGACCACATTCTGTGAGACGTCTCCACCATGACCCATCTGTCTTGGGTGGCCCCACACAGCATGGCTTAGTTTCATTGAGTTAGACAAGGCTGTGGTCCTGTGATCAGATTGGCTAGTAATTTTCTGTGATTATGATTTCAGTGTGTCTGCCCTTTGATGCCCTCTCGCAACACCTACCGTCTTACTTGGGTTTCTCTTACCTTGGATGTGGGGCATCTCTTCAGGCTGCTCCAGCAAAGCGCAGCCGCTGCTCCTTACCTTGTACAAGGAGTATCTCCTCACGTGGAGTATCTTGAATGTGGAGTAACTCCTCTTGGCCCTCCTGCACCCGTGCAGCCGCTGCTCCTTGGACGTGGGGTAGCTCCTCTCAGCCACTCCTGTGCCATCGCAGCCTGGTGCTCTCAGTCGCTGCCCCTGACCACCACTTGCTTTGCTCATAGTGATGCTTTCTAAGGCCCACCTGACTTCACATTCCAGGATGTCTGGTTCTAGGTGAGTGATCACACCATCGTGATTATCTGGGTCATGAAGATCTTTTTTGTACAGTCCTTCTGTGTATTCTTGCCACCTCGTCTTAATATCTTCTGCTTTTGTTAGGTCCATACCATTTCTGTCCTTTATTGAACCTATCTTTGCATGAAATGTTCCCTTGGTATCTCTAATTTTCTTGAAGAGATCTCTAGTCTTTCCCATTCTGTTGATTTTCCTCTATTTCGTTGCACTGATCACTGAGGAAGGCTTTCTTATCTCTCCTTGCTGTTCTTTGGAACTCTGCATTCAAATGAGAATATCTTTCCTTTTCTCCTTTGCTTTTCGCTTCTCTTCTTTTCACAGCTATTTGTAAGCCCTCCTCAGACAACCATTTTGCCTTTTTGCATTTCTTTTTCTTGGGGATGGTCTTAATCCCTGTCTCCTGTACAATGTCACGAACCTCCGTCCATGGTTCATCAGGCACTCTGTCTATCAGATCTAGTCCCTTAAATCTATTTCTCACTTCTACTGTATATTCATAAGGGATTTGATTTAGGTCATACCTGAATGGGCTAGTGGTTTTCCCTACTTTTCTTCAATTTAAGTCTGAATTTGACAATAAGAAGCTCATGATCTGAGCCACAGTCAGCTCCTGGTCTTGTTTTTGCTGACTGTATAGAGCTTCTCCATCTTTGGCTGCAAAGGATCTGCAATAATCAATCTGATTTCGGTATTGACCATCTGGTGATGTCCATGTGTAGAGTCTTCTCTTGTGTTGTTGGAAGAGGGTGTTTGCTATGACCAGTGTGTTCTCTTGGCAAAACTCTATTAGCCTTTGCCCTGCTTCATTCGGTACTCCAAGGCCAAATTTGCCTGTTACTCCAGGTGTTTTTTGACTTCCTTGCTGGTCCTTGTGGAGAAATTTCCTTTTGGGACACACAGGGCATGGCTACTGAATGGCACAGCCCTGAAGAACCACGTCTTTGGAGGACTGGGCAGGCTGTTTGCTGGCATTCCTGATGGGCAAGAGCAACTGCTGACTTTGCAGTCATCTCTATGTCGTAAATTTTCTTGAACAGTTCTGGTTTCATATAATTATTTTCCTCAATGTGATTCAATGAATTAAAATTAAATGTTACTTAAATTAGGTCTTTTCTTTAAAGAAATGAAATAAAATGTTATTTAAAGCACATGTGAAACTCATCCTAAAATTCAATTATTAAAAGAATGCTTAATATGTGTGATATGTATATAAATAACATTTATTACTGAAGTGATCTTTGGTTATCTGTTACTTTGCAACTTACATTCAGATATCAGGAAGAAATTTTTTAAAATGAAACTTTTATTTTAGAACAACTTTAGATTTACAGAATGACTGCAAATATAATACAGAGAGTTTCCATATATATAATACCCAGTTTCCCTTGTTATTAACATCTTATGTTAATGTGCTACATTTGTCACAACTAATGAACCAATATTAAAACACTGTTATTAACTAAAGCCCGTAGTTTATTCAAATCTACTCCATTTCCCCCTAATGTTGTTTTCTGTTGTAGGATCCTATCCATGATTTCACAGTACCTTTATTTATCATGTGATTTTTTTTCTTTTATTTTTGTAAAACAGTTTCTTTTTGGCTGCACCACTTGTCATATGGGATCCTAGTTCCCTGACCAGGGATTGAACCCGCACACTCTTCATTGGAAACTTGGAGTCTTAACCACTGGACTGCCAGGCAAGTCCCTTTCGTGAGATCTTGCTTGTGACATTTTCTCATACCTTTTTGTTCAGGCTGACCTTGACAGTTTTGAGAATTAACCAATCTCATATTTTGTCCACATGTTTTGGGATTTTTCTGATATCCTTCTCATGACTAAAAATGTGTTTGTGGGAGAAAAACCAGAGAAGTAAAGTTCCATTCTCATCACATCGTATGCATGGTGCATACCGTCAGTATAACCTGTTCTTGGTGTTAACCTTGATCACCAGATTAAGGTAGTGTCTGTCAGGATTCTCCACTAACTATAATTAATTATTATTTTTCTGCTTCCATACTGTACTTTTTGGAAGAAACTCACTGTGTGAAGTCCACACTTAAGGGTAGTGAGTTGTGTTTGATTTCCTTGAGGGTAAGAGTATATACATAAATTAGTTAGAATTTTTCTGCTTAGGAGATTTGTCTGTTGTCCTTACTCATTTACTTAATCAGTTTTATTATTGTGGAGTCAAGTATATTTATTTTGCACAACTGTATCTGTTTTGTTGCCCAAATTGCTCCCTTTTCAGTTATTGGAAAACTCTTTCAGTTGGCTGCTAGGTCCTTTTTATATACTTCCATCATTGCATTTTTAAAAAATCTTGAAACTTTCTTAATTTTTGGCACTAACTACAGTATGCTGTAGGCTCATCTAGCAAATTTCTGGTCCAGTTCCAGAATCAATCATGTCTACAAGTAGCTCTGGTTTCTTTTATTCGATAATTTTATTAGAAACCAAGATCTGGGTGGTAGGTGTGCTAGTTGCCACCGAGTGTTTGCCATTATTTCTGGGCCCTCTCAGCTGACAGGGCAAGGAGATGCGTGTGTATATACCAACTTGTGTATATGCACACATGACTATAATTATTCTATATGTAATCAGCTGTACCTGTAATAAGTTACACATGAATTCATACTGACATCCCCATTTCTAGTCCACTCCCACAGTCCTCCTCCTATTCACCTGTCACTTCCCACTTCAAAAGTGAGAACCCTAGCCCTCACTGTTTTGCATCCATTTACTTAATTGTTCCTTTCCAGTATGGTGGTTTTAGAACTGCTAACCCATACCTCATGGGAAAAACGTTATCAGCTAGAGTACAGTGCAGAGTAAAGGAATTATGTATAATTCCTTTTGACTTGAGTCTTAACAGCCATTCATTTCCAAAGTTCTTTAGGTCGGCATCTTATTCCTCCACTTTCTTCAGTGAAGTTGTTTCATACATTCATAATGCATTTAGATTCTTCTGTCACATTCTGCATTTCATCCTGGGATCCCAGATCTCCTAAATGACTTTAAAAAAATACGCATACTTTAAGATTTTCTCTTTGGTCTTTAAAGTTCTCTGGGTTTTGACAAATGCTTAATGTCTTATCAGTTCAGTTCAGTTCAGGTCAGTTGCTCAGTCATGTCCAACTCTTTGTGACCCCATGAACCGCAGCATGCCAGGCCTCCCTGTCCATAACCAACTCCCAGAGTTTACCCAAACCCATGTCCACTGAGTTGGTGATGCCATCCAACCATCTCTTCCTCTGTCGACCACTTCTCCTCCTGCCTTCAATCTTTCCCAACATCAGGGTCTTTTCCAATGAGTCAGCTCTTCACATCAGGTGGCCAAAGTATTGGAGTTTCAGCTTCAACATCAGTCCTTCCAATGAACACCCAGGACTGATATCCTCTAGGATGGACTGGTTGGATCTCCTTGCAGTCCAAGGGACTCTCAAGAGTCTTCTCCAACACCACAGTTCAAAAGCATCAATTCTTCTGAGCTCAGCTTTCTTTACAGTCCAATTCTCACAGCCATACATGACTACTGGAAAAACCATAGCCTTGACTAGATGGACCTTTGTTGGCAAAGTAATGTCTCTGCTTCTTAATATGCTGTCTAGGTTGGTCATAACTTTCCTTCCAAGGAGTAAGCATCTTTTAATTTCATGGCTGCAATCACCATCTGCAGTCATTCTGAAGCCCAGAAAAATAAAGTCGGCCACTGTTTCCACTGTTTCCCCATCTATTTGCCTTGAAGTGATGGGACCGGATGCCCTGATCTTAGTTTTCTGAATGTTGAGCTTTAAGCCAACTTTTTCAGTCTCCTCTTTCACTTTCATCAAGAGGTTCTTTAGTTCTTCTTCACTTTCTGCCATAAGGGTGGTGTCATCTGCATATCTGAGGTTATTGAACATAATTTTTTATGTTCACCATTAAAGTATCATACAGGACAATTTCACAACCTCCCTCCCCCCAGATTTCCTATGCTTTACCTAATCAACCTTTTACCCCTTCTCCAGTGCCTGGCAACCACTGACCTGATTACCACATCTATAGATTTGCCTTTTCCACAGTGTCATCTAATTGGAATCATACATTATGTAGCTTTTTTAGATTGGGTGGTTTAGCTTTTTCAATATAACATATATAAATATATATGCATATATATTTTGTTTAATATATATGTGAGATATATAATTTAAATATATATAAATGTTACATATTAAATGTATATATAAATTACATATAAATATATATCCATATATGTGCACACATATGAATCTGTAACAGCTACAGATTTCCCCTTTAGCACTGCTTTTGCTGCATGCTATAACTTGTTGGTGTCTTTGTTTCATTTTCATTTATCTCTAAGTTATTTTCTAATTTCCCTTGTGATTCCATCTTTAGTTCATTGGTTTGTTGTGGTTTAGTCGCTAAGTCATGTCCAACTGTTTCACCACCCCACGGACTGTAGCCTGCCAGGCTCCTCTGTCCATGAGATTTCCCAGGCTAGAATACTGGAGTGGGTTGCCCTTTCCTCCTCCAGGACATTTTCCACACCCAGGGATCCAACCAGAGTCTTCTGCATTAGCAGGCAGATTCTCTACCACTGAGCCACCAGGGGAGCCCAAATCATTGGCTAAGAATATGTTAATTTCACACACTTGTGAATGTTCCAGTTTCTTTCAATTCACTTGAAAGGTTACTGTACTGGTTTTGACTAGTGTTCTGTATATGTGTATTGGGTTTCCCTTGTGGTTCAGCTGGTAAAGAATCTGCCTGCAACATGGAAGACCTGGGTTTGATCCCTGGGTTGGGAAGAACCCCTGAAGAAGGGAAAGGCGACTCACTCTAGTATTCTGGCCTGGAGAATTCCTTGGACTGTATAGTCCATGGGGTTGCAAAGAGCCTGACACAACTGAGTGACTTTCACTGATACGTGTGTTTGTTCTAGTTGCTTTATTGTGTTGTCCAAGCCCTCTGTTTCTTTCCTGATCTTCTGTCTGGTTGTCCCATCCATTACTGAGATTGGGTAATAGCCTCCAAGTATTAACAACAGGACCATCCATTTCTCCCTTCAGTTCAGTTGCATTCCTCTCAAGGAAGCTCTGCTGTTCATGAACTCCTTCAGCGCTTTGTATGGCTGACAAAGTCTTCATTTCTCTTTCACTTCTGAAGAACAATTCACTGGATACAGGTCTCCTGGGATGAACCCAGGCCACCTAGCAGGTTCTGGAGGAACAACCAGCTGAGGCCCTGGGGTTTCCCACTAAACGGCGGAAGGCTCCGAATTTGCCACGCGGGCTCAGCGGGCGGCTCCTGCTGGTCTCGGATCATCCTGCCTGGGTGGCGTGGGCTTTGGTCCAGAGGCATTCCCTGACACCTGGCCTGCCCCTGAGGTGAAGGCCATGGGGAGGGGTAGACGTCGCCCTGTTGAATAGGTTTGGAGTCTACTTGATGGATGGCGTGGGCAGGAATCCTTGTGAACAGAAAGTCCGGGCCTAGGCCCTTCCAGCACCCAGAGCACCCCGGTGTTTCTTGTCACAGGGCTTCCCAGCAGGCCCTCGTGGAAGCCTGAAGTCCCCTGAGGTGAGGCCTCTTCTGGGGAGAGAGGTGGTGGAGGCAGCCCCTTGGGCCTGAGGGCTGTGGCCTGTTGGGGAAGTCTAGTCCATCCTCTCTCTGCGGCACCCCAGGGCCTCAGTCACGGCCCTCCCTTGCACCCCAGGCCACTCAGCCTCTACAGCCCCAGTCCAGCCCTCTTGGCGGTCCAGGAAACCCCACTCTTCCTGCCCAGGCCTAGCTCCATCTGAGGGCTTGCAGGCCACCCTGGGGTGAAGGGAGAAAACAGATGTTGCTGGTTTCCAGGAGCAGCTGACTGGCTGTCCTCTGCAGGTCAGGAGGATCTGCCCAACTTTCACACCTCCTGGGCTCTTTCAGGATTTTCTCTTGGTCTTTGGTTTTCTGCAGTTTGAATAGATGTATCTAGGTATGGGCTTTTTGGTTAGGGTCTTTTCTTAGACGGGGGTGGGCCTATGGGTTGGTTGGTTTGTTTGTTTAGTGGTTAGTTTGAGCTTTCTGGATCTGTGGTTCAGTGGATCCCATAAATTTTCTAAAGGTCTCAGCTTTTATTTCTTTAATTTTTTTGACTCTTTTTTTTCTCTTTATTGTGTATCTGGTATTCCCATTATGAACAGTTGCACCTTGTGTTAATTGTTCTGTTCATTATTATTTTTATTAATGTTTTCCTTTATTTTTGATTTTCAGTTTGGGAAATACAGACCTATCTTTAAGCTCATTGACTCCTTGGCTGTGACAAGTCTATGGTTGAGTTCATCCGAGGTAATCTTCGTTTCTATTATTGTATTTTCGGTTCTAGGATTTTCTTTTGGCTCTTTCTTAAGAGTTTCTGTGTAAGAAACATCTTGAATTTAACATATTAGTTAGACTTATTTTTAATGACTGAACAATTGTAATATCTGTCATTTCTGAATTTGATTCTGATATTTACTTTGGCTCTTCAGACTTTTTATTTTTTCTTTTCCTTTTGGAGAGACTTGTTTTTTTGGTGAAATCAGGATATGATCGATGCATTGGGTAATAGGAACTGAGGTCAGTAGGCCTTGAGTGTGAGGTTTTCTGCTCGTCTTTCTGGGAGCTGAGCTGTATTTGCTGTTTGCTGTAGGTGCCAGGTCCTTCCAGTTCTTTTAGCGTCCTTGATTCTGTCTCCCTTATTGATTTTGGGATTCTCCATGTCCTACAGCCCTTTTAGCTGTAACTCATTCATATTATCCTGGGGCCCTGTTTGTGTGGTGGTCTATCTGGGAGAAGGGACATTCTTGAATCTTCCTATTGAGTCTGTTTCATTGGGCCTTTGTCTGTAGCCCATGATCACAGGTGTTTTACACTTTCCCCTGCCTTGCTCCTTAGGTAAGACAAGAAGGTTGGATGGGGGCAGGAATCAAAGAAATGACCACACCCTCCCCCCACTGGATCTAGAACGAGTTTCTGGTAGAGTCCTTCCCCCTGGAGAGAAGAATGTTATAGAAAAGGTCTGGGCCAGTTTCATGAGCATTACTTCTCATCTCCCATGCCAGAGCTGGGAGAGTATCTTTATCAGAGAAGCTGGTGAGATTCATGGACATAAAGCCAATAAAATGTGTGCTGCCCTCCCCTTCCCCATCATAATCCCAAGGAAATTCTCATTCTCAAGCTAGTACACACTCAGCCTCTAGCAATTCACCCAGATTTCCGTTTACATGCTGTGAGAACTCCAGGAACTTCTGCTCCAGGTAAGCCATTCTTGGCAGTGACCATCTGGATTTCTCTGACTCTGCAGATTTCGGAGCATCAGTTTGCCCTGTGGCCTCCCTGTGTGGGTCCAAGAAAAGTCTTTGGTTTTTAGTTTGTCCAGGCTAGAGAATTCTGTATGCCAAAGCTGAAATTGCAAGATATAAGACTTATGATTTTTCAATGATTGTTGATGAAGCAAAGTCAGTTTTAGGGTTTTAGAATTTGAAGAGAAATGGTTTTTGTTTTAATTGTTTGGCCACATTGCACAGCATGTGGAATCTTAGTTCTCTGACTGAGGATCGAACCTGGACCCCTGCATTGGGAGCGCAGAGTGCTAGCCACTGGACCACTGAGAAAGTCTGCATGAGGTGGTGTTTCTAGTGAGGGGAAGTGGGAGCACTTTCTGAGTCATGACTCAGAGTCTGCATTACTACGTCCAGAAAACTTGAGTGAAACAATTTTATGCCTATGGTAGTTAAGACCTGGGACAAGGAGATGGGGGAGGAGAATGCTGCTCAATACCTGTGATATTGTAAAGACCGAGCATTTAGGTGATGGGCTGAATACATTAGTTTCGTCTTTGTATTTGGTTGTCATGAGAACCCAGTATATACCAGAAATATGCTGACTGTTGAGGATTAGCCATATTAACCCACATGGAGCTCATATATTAATGGAGGGTCCCAGAAATTGGTTATTGTCTACTCAGCAATCATTTCCTCCTCCTCTCTAACATAATTAGTTCAGGGAGCAGGAGAAAATGCTCTGATCTCTGAGAAGGGCAGACCCCCCGTCAGTCTGAGGGGCTGTATTATAATCAGCCAACAAAGGTCCATCCAGTTAAGGCTATGGTTTTTCCAGTAGTCATGTATGGATGTGAGAATTGGACTATAAAGAAAGCTGAGCACCAAAGAATTGATGCTTTTGAACTGTGGTGTTGGAGAAGACTCTTGAGAGTCCCTTGGAGTGCAGGGAGATCCAACCAGTCCATCCTAAAGGAAATCAGTCCTGAGTATTCACTGGAAGGACTGATGTTGAAGCTGAAACTCCAATACTTTGGCCACCTGATGCGAGGAAGTGACTCATTTGAAAAGACCCTGATGTTGGGAAAGATTGAAGGCAGGAAGAGAAGGGGACGACAGAGGATGAGATGGGTGGATGGCATCACTGACTCAATGGGCATGAGTTTGAGTAGGCTCCGGGATTTTGTGATGGACAGGGCATGGTGCAGTCCATGGGGTCGCAAAGAGTCAGACACAACTGAGTGTCTGAACTGAACTGAACTGAAGACAGTCATGATACCCTCATTACTCTTTGCTAGAAACTTGGTACCCCAGCCTCCTCTTCAGCTGAGTAATGCGAGGGAACGTTTTCCTAGGAGCTTCCAGGGATGGGGGTGGATTTTCTTCTAAATAAGAACAGAGGACCTTAGAAAGTAGAAGGCTTTGTGTTCCTTCATTCCTTCCCTTTTGGGAATTTTGGTTTAAGGCTATGTCTGTAGCTGCAGAAATCATTTTGTGACTCTAAGAAGGTAAGCAGAGGACACAAAGTCAGAGTATGTAGGTAGGAGGGGAGAAGGCTGGAAGGAGTTCTAGACCACAAGGGAACCCTGGATCCTTCTGCCTCCCGTAAGGTCCTGTGGTTTATATTGGTGCTTCTGGTAATGAGTGGTGAATGACGTTAGGACCTGTAGGCTCCCCTGTGTTCAGTGAGACAAATCCATGGATCTTGTGCTTTGATGTGGCAGCACTGTCAACTGGGAGCATCTAAACAGTCCTGGTTTGTGTGTTCACTTTGTCACAAGCTGACACTGGTCTGCGGACCATGTTTGGAATTGCACCCATTAGTCAGCCTTTGGGCTTCCCTCATAGCTAAGTTGGTAAAGAACCTGCCTGCAATGCAGGAGACCCAGGTTCAATCCCTGGGTTGGGAAGATCCCCTGGAGAAGGAAATGGCAACCCACTCCAGTAGTCTTGCCTAGAGAATCCAATGGACAGAGGATCCTGACAGGCTATAGCCAGTGGGGTTGCAAGAGTCCAAGAGTCACACACGACTTCGTGGCTAAACTAATTAGCCTTTGCTTAAGGATGATACAGGGACTTTAAGGAAATGTTTATGTTTTAAATCTAATTCTTTTAGCACACTCCTCCTCCGTCACATGATTCTGAAAAGAGCCCAGCCCAGTGGCAGTGGGTGCATACGTGCTAAGTCACTCAGTTGCGTCTGACTCTTTGCAACCCCATGGACTGTAGCCACCAGGCTCCTCTGTCGATGGGATTCTTCAGGCAAGAATACTGGTGTGAGTTGCCATACCCTTCTCCAGGGGATCTTCCTGATCCAGGGATCAAAACCCCATCTCTTATGTTTCCTGAATCGGCAGGACGGTTCTTTACCAGGAACACCACCTGGGCAGTGGGTGGATCTTCCAATCTGAATCACGTTTTTCTCCAAAACTAAAGCCAGTCTGACTGGGCTTGGCTGCCTTTTTCAGGAGGATCCTCAGTTACTCTGATAAGCCTAAACATGCCCAAATCTCAGGAGTGGACGTGACCTGGCCTCACACTGGTTTTACGCACACATGTACACACACCCCTCTTCAGACAGCTTTTCATCTTTTTCTTTCTCTGACAATGCCTGTGAGCTCATTTGAAACAGATTTCATGTAAATCATGTGTCTGAGGGGGGAGATTATGGAGAGGGGAATTCATCCTGTAAGTTGAATTCTTCTAGCAACAGACCTGGTTAGAGGCTCCCCAGCAATAGTACTCAGTACACATCCTTGGCAGTTGAGAAGTCTTACTGGATTCTGGAAAGCTAGTTATCTGGAAAAAATGCATCATTTCCATGAGAATGAAGAAATATGAAGGGTGGAGCAGGGAAAATTGTTAAAACTGCAAGTGTGTGTCTAGTTAACCATGTCAGAGAAACAGTTCACTATAACATGTGATAACTCTCTGAAGGAAAACCACAGAAAGAATCCCATGGGGAGAGTTGCTTGTATTCTCTGCTTGGAGTGGAATAATGTTGGTTTGAACTCGGACAGAGGGAGATCACTCCACACAGAAAGGCCTTGCATTTCTTTCTCAGCACTGGCCGTAACATAAGACTTTGACATGTTCTTCCTTTTTTCAATTAGGTTTTTTTTTTTTTTTTGACATATTTATTTTTGGCTGTGCTGGGTCTTTGGTGCGGCTCGGGCTTTTCTTTAGTGGGGAGTACTCTCTAGTTGCGGTGCACGGGCTTCTCACTGTGTTGGGTTCTCTTTTGCGGAGCATGGGCTCTAGGGAGCTCAGTTTCAGTAGTTGTGGCTCCCAGGCTCTTGAGGGCCGGTTCAGTGATTATGGTTCGCAGGCTTATTTGCTCTACCTGGAGCACGGCTCAAGCCTGTGTCTCCTGCATCAGCAGGCAGATTCTTTACCACTGAGTCACCAGGGAGGCCCTCAATTAGTATTTCTTAACTGCCATACTGGGGTGAACAGTGTCCCAGACTCCCAAATTCATGTCCACCCAGAATCTGTGAACATGACCTTAACTGGAAATAGTCTTTGCAGATACAGTCAAGATGAGGTGTCCTTCTAGGAAGAGGGATATTGGGATACACCGGGGAGAAATCCCGGTGAAGATAGAGACAAAGACTTGGAGAACTGCATCTACAGGCCAGGAAGGCTGAGGATTGCTGGCAGCCACCAGAAATGATGAGAAACAAGAAAGGAGCCTTCCCTAGAGCCTCCAGAGAGAGCATGGCCTGCTCACACCTTGGCTTTGGCCTTCTCGCCTCCAGAACTGTGAGAGAGACACGTTTCTGTTTTTATAGAATACCCTGTATATGGCACTTGGTTATGGCAGCCCTCAGACACTGATACATGACTTGATCGGTACATGTTGTTGTTGTTTAGTTGCTCAGGTGTGTCTGACTCTTTGTGATCCCATGGACTATAGGCTCCTCTGTCCTTGGGATTCTCCAGGAAAGAATACTGAAGAAGGCTGCCATTCCCTTCTCCAGGGGATCTTCCCAACACAGAGATTGAACCCAGGTCTCCTGCATTGGCAGGCAGATTCTTTACCATCGAGCCACCAGGAAAGCCCAATAGGTACACAGTACAGAGCTAGAAGCATAATACTTTTGTGTGACTTTAGGTCATGTCTCCCGAACACCAACATACACAGATGAAAAGGGAAATGAAATCATCCAGTGTTTTGTTTAAAAATCGGCAAAGATAGGGACTCCTGCAATAACAGGAAAGGACAGTCTTGCCAGGTATCTGATGTTTTCATGTTTTCTTGAGATCCAGATGAAATGGTTCAGGATGTGCACTAAGTCTCTCATGACATCTAACCCTATCCCTCTGACCCCAGAGCTTCTTGTTTTCCTATAGCTGAAAAGACTGAAACTTCTTTGGTTGATGAAAATTACCTGGGCTGCCAGTGAATTCCAGTTTTCAGGAAACCTGGATATTTAACTAGCACTCAGTAAGTATCTGGAGAAGGCAATGGCAACCCAGTCCAGTGCTCTTGCCTGGAAAATCCCATGGACGGAAGGGCCTGGTGGGCGGCAGGCCATGGGGTCGCTAAGAATCGGAAACGACTGAGCGACTTCACTTTTACTTTTCATTTTCATGCATTGGAGAAGGAAATGGCAACCCACTCCAGTGTTCTTGCCTGGAGAATCTCAGGGACCGGGGAGCCTCGTGGGCTTCTGTCTATGGGGTCGCACAGAGTCAGACATGACTGAAGTGACTTAGCAGCAGCAGCAGCAGTATCAATAGCAATTTTAATCAATGGATTTAAGTCGCTCAGACCTGTGTAACCAGAGATTATCCAGAGAACATGAAACATGTTTTGATGCATTTGATTTAATGATTGAGCTCCTCTTGTGTCCAGGAAACATCTACTGAGCATGTCCCTGTTGTCAGACCCACCTAGACTGGGAAGCGCAGGGAGGTGGGGTGGAGAAAACCACACTTGAATCTTGATTATGCCCCTTGCAGCTTGCAAGGTGATTGTTTGCTTAGGCAAGTTATTTAATCCTGTTGGATGTCTGCTTCTTTGTCTGTGAAATTGTGGTAATGTGGGACATTATATAAGTGCAAAGTATTATAATGAGAAAATTGGATGTGTGCACAGATATTTGCAAGAACAAGCCTTCCAGCACTAAAGGGAGAACTGGAAATATCAGAAATGTAAAACTAGGAAGACAGAGTATTCTCCCTGAATGAAGAATAATCTTTTAAGTAAGCTGCTCCCCGAATGCCCTTTGTTCTGAAATAGGAAAGGCCTGAGGATGATTTCTTTATAAAGAGCAATGCTTGTCAGGGAGACAAATGAAAGGCAGGTTCTCTGACTCGACTGCGACAATAATTGAACATTCCTTAGGAGAAAATCGACTTCTCTCATTACTAAAAAAGAAATAGTGTAAAGTTTTTTTTTTTAAATGTGGAAACTATGAGTTTTAAAAATAGGCCCTACTTGCAGAAATGATATAGTATAGAAGAACAAAGATCAAAACGACACAGAAAGGGAAACACCAGATGAATCACTTGCAATCAGATCCATTTTCCTCTTGCAGACCGAGAAATAAAAACCAAGCCAAAAGGCCAGAATGTCCCTGTTTTGTCATCAAATGATGAACACTGCAGGAAAACTCTAATTATATAACTTTAACCATAACCACAGTACAGGGGAAAAAAAAAAAAAAACTTACTGTTTAAAAAATAACCGTAACTGTACATCTATTTCTTTCTGTCCCTGAGGGAAACGTTAGCTGGGGTTCAGAGCCTCGTGCTCTGGGATATTGATGGGATTCAGTTCCAGTTCTGATTCATGTGATCCTTGGCTTCCCTGACACAAGAAATCAATTGACTGCCCCTCCCCACCTCTGTGTAATTGACATTTGTCTTTTTTTGTTGTTGTTTATCTGGCATTTAAACTTAAAATTTTTTTAAAAATTTTATTTTATTTCTGGCTGTGCTGGGACTTCGTTGCTGTGCAGGTTTTTCTCTAGTTGCAATGAGCGGGGGCTCAAGTTGCCATGTGCGGGCTTCTCATTGTGGTGGCTTCTCTCCTCGTGAAGCACAGGCTCTAGGGCGCGCAGACTTCAGTAGTTGCAGCGCATAGGCTCAGTAATTGTGCACACGCTTAGTTGCTCCGAGGCATGTGGGATCTTCTGGGACCACGGATCAAACCCACGTCTCCTGCATTGGCAGGCAGGTTCTTTACCACTGAGCTACCAGGGAAGCCTTAAACGCCTGTGTTTGAAAATTTTCCTACCTCGTAAGTCTGTGTGGGAAGCAAATACAGCCTACCTCTATGAAAGCTGGCAATTCCAGCTGTGGATTTTCTTTTCCCTTGTATTGATAGTTTGAGCATGGGAGTGTAAAGAGTACTGATTTACCCATCAGAAGCATCAGCCTTAGATCTTGACTCAAAGGCCATACAGAGAGGGAGGCACCCTAGAGAGTCCTTTCTGGGGGCAGGAAATAGCAGCAGTCACAACAGCAGTGTGTGTCCATTGTCACTGGAGGCAGGGGTACAGCTATAGCATCTTGTATCTGCTGCTAGTGGTGACAGTGGTGGGCAAAAGTGGTGTCCTTAATGATCGGTCTTTTCTTGATGGAAAATCTGAGAAGCAGGAAGTGTAATGTTGATCTCTCCTCACCTTCATTTCTATTGGTTTTCTAAGCCTGGGTCTTTAGTTGGTCAAAAGCTGTTCAATAGTCTCTTCGTAATTTCATTTTTCTGTTCTTTTCTGGAATCCACCAGAGACAGAAACTGGACAGATAAAGAGATGCTTGTAGGCAGTAAATAGGCTTTAAAGACAATCAGGCAATTTGAGATTATACGACCTGGTGGGGGCTGAAGGCAGAGAAAATACAGCCATATTTGGGGATGGGAATCTGCCTGCTATGGCACTCAGTGGCCAGAAAACTAATTAAAATATCACTGGTATTTATTTAAAATGAGGTGTCCACTAAAGGCAGGGGGCAAATATTAGAGAAGCTCTCAGTTATTGACCCAGTTCTAGGCCAGTTGATCCATGGATCATGGTTTGACTTCAAAGTTCTATTCAGCCACTCAGATGAAGAAAGAGAATGGTAGACTTATTTCTAAATGTTTGTCTATCTTTGACTTAAAAATGGTGACTTTCTATGACCATGCTTAAAAAAAAAAAAGCAAAAAAACCCCTTCAATTCTTAAGGCCATCGGGGTTAAATAAATAAATAAAACCTATACGGTTTTATCTCAGCTGCAAAATTACAAAGCTGTTGATTTATTGGCTTTGTCAGGTCACTAATGTAGGAGCTCAAGAATCGATTGAGAAATACTGAGGATCCATGACCTGGAACAGAAAATAAGGGAGGCATCATGAGACCTGGATTACCTCAACCTCTGCTGATCCTTATCAGCCAAGAATCTAGTTTCCCTGTCTGTTAGCTGTATCTACCTTTTCTGAACAGTAATGATATGCTGAAAGGCAAAAATCAGTGTATATCATGCTCTCTGACCTGCATGCCAATGGCTGGAGGTTCACAGCAGCATAGTAAGGAGGATCTATGACAGACTCTAACCCAGGAGGAGAAGTCTTACACATCTATACACCACGAAAAAGCATGAGGAATGTGTCATCAATGTGCTTGGAGATGTCTGACCTAGAACGTAGTTTCGATTTGATTCAATGAGCCGGTCAGTCTTAGCAGCACCTTGGTGATCTGGAGGTCTCTGGAACCAGTATGATGAAGCAGCACACAAACCAAAAAGGGATTTGTACACGTCAAAATCTGCTGCATGGAGACCTGACTTGAACCGCCGTGATAGTCCCAGCTCTTCATCCAGTTCTCAGACCTAAATCATTTCAAAGGCCTGGAATATCTTGAGTCCACAGAAGACCAGGTGCCATTGAGGAAGAAGCCCTGTAATAACATCACACGTAGTTAAAGTAACTCTCATCCTAGAATCTCAAAAATGGAACCTGTACTCCTTCAGCAATTCTCTCTTCTCTGTAACCGGTTGACTGAAGAGAAAAGAAAATTTAACCTTAATTGTAAAAGACCCTGCCTGATATGTGAACTCTTATAAGCTGGCTTCTATAGAATTACAGACCCAACCAGGGTGACTCTGAAGCATAGGAAAAAGTGAAATTCCTCCCAATGTATATTTTAAGTATTTTGCCTGGAAGGAGAGATTACTTCAGGCCCTACAGTCAATCACTGATTATTTTTAATGATTCTTTGGGGAGATCAGAACATGGAACAAGATTTGGAGGCCCGATGACAAACATGCTTGCAGGGAGAATTATGAAGGTCAGATTTTGAAGAGGACCAGAGTGTAAGAATTTGTTCCATATGAATATTCTTCCCCAAAACACTCAAGTGCTAATCAGCCAAAATGTCTGGCTTTGTGAATGTACATTTCCTAATCTTTCTAATACTCTTAGTGGGTTCCTGAATAAAGAGAACATGACACCAGTGACAGAGGCTTTTACCTGGGCTAAACAGCCTTATTCTCTTTGACTATAAATATATTTCCACCAGGGAACACAAAAAAATAGCTCCTTTGGATTGAAACTTGAGGATACCCCTAATCATTTCAGGTTCTTCTTGCCATTTAACAAATGGGAACAAAAAAGACATGGGGATATTGGTGTTGACTAATTCTGATTATCAAGAGAAAAAATACTCTTAATACTTGACACTCTTAATGGTAAAGAGGGATTTGGACAGAACTCCAGGTAATCTACCACTTCCTGTTCTACCAAGTCAAGCAGTAAGAATTAATGGATTTTTGACAACCCAATCTAGATAGAATACTCGTGGTTCAGATTCCTTACCTAATGAAGTCACTATACATACTAAAGAATCTGAACAGCTAGGCTAAACACAAGTGGAATTGGTAAAATAGAAAAGTCATTAAAGAAATATGGCCTTCTGACAAGTGCAGAAATAAGAATTGTAACATATACATAAATTATTTCTTGCTGATGCACATACATATTTGTGTATTTGAACTACTCCTTATTTCCACTCCTCTTCTACTGCTTTGTAAAGGATGTGTTGATGATTTCAACTTTATGTTTTTTGGCTGCACCATGTGGCTTGTGGGATCTTAGTTCCCCAGCCAAGGATGGAACCTGTGCCCCCTGCATTGGAAGCTTATGATCTTAACCACTGAGACTCCAGCGAAGTCCTTCAACCTTATATTTTAATCCATAGGTTATAAAACTAAAAGATTGAAATGGTGACATTTCCCCACTAACTGTGGGAAAACTGCTCACTGTCCAGAGTTTCAGTATTTGGAGTGAAGTTTATTAACTAACTGTACTTTAATAATAAAATCTGTGCGTTTCAGTTGTGTCCGACTCTTTGCGACCCCATGGACTGTAGCCCACCAGGCTCCTCTGTCCATGGGATTCTCCAGGGCAAGAATCCAGGAGTGGGTTGTTATTCCCTTCTCCAGGGGATCTTCCCAACCCAGGACTGAACCCACATCTCTTGCATCTCCTGCATTGGCAGGCAGGTTCTTTACCACTAGTTTAACACCCACCTTCTATGATGGGAAGCAGGACTCTTCTTCCAGGTAGTGGGGAATTCTGGGCATTTCCCAAATGTGGGAAGAGAGTGCAGATGCTGGACATCCCCCAAATGTGGATGCTAAATATCCATGTAGAATTCTCTTTGGATGCTCAGTGTAATACAGAGATTTATGTGGGGCAGGAGGGAGGAAATGAGACATACTTCTGCTTCAATCATGTAACTGTCTCCCCTACCACTAAGATGAGCTTATCCTCATCTCCAAAGTGGGACAACCTAAAGTACAAATAATTCTATTCTTGAAAGAACTAGTTGTTGGGGGGTGGGGAGGAGGTGGATGAGCTGTGTCCTCTGAAGCAGCTACCGATTTATGGCCAATTAAATGGTGATTTGGGAGTTGTTTACTGAGTAAGGCTTGACTTGGTTATATATGTGACGCCTGTTCTACCTGAACTATTCAAGAAAAATAGGCTTTCCCATGGTGCCTGACTCAACTTTGTGTGAGAGAGAAGGTAGAGGACAGAGCGTCTGCCAATCCAGGACCCCCATGGGTACCAAAGTCTGCAGATGTGCAAGTCCCTTATATAAGATGATGTAATATTTGCCTATAACCTACACATCGCTTCCTAAGTACTTTAAATTATCTGCATTACTTGTAATACTTGTGCTTGTGAATGCTTGCAAATAGTTGTAAATACAATGTAAATGCTGTATAAATAGTTGCCAGTGCACAGCAAATGCAAGTTTTGCTTTTGGTACTTTCTGGAATTTTTTCCTAGTACTTTTGGTCCATGGTTAATTGAATCTGCAGATGTGGAATGCATGGAAATGGAGGACTAACTGTGCACAAATACACAAGCTTCATTTTTGTGTTGTTGGTTTGTGTAGAGGGGATCCTATGGTACATATGCATTTTGGTAACTTACATTTTCACTTAATAGTATATTTTGGGAATATTTTCAAGTAACTATACAGATCTACCCAAATATTCTATAGTATGGCTGTATAGCAATTCATGTAGCAGCTCTGCTGGTGGGTATTTGTGTTGTTTCTCGTGTTGAACTTCTTGTGAAAATGCTTCCGGAGATGATGTCTGATTATACCCCCTTGGGAATGTAAATATTTCTCTTAAGTACTAGGAAATGAATGTTCTCTGAAGAGTGACCATTTTACAGAAGACTATGGCTTTGGGGACTGCATGTTAACTTTAGGCATAGATATTAAAAACATCGCCGGGAGTGGGAGTGCGGCAGAATGAAGCGGCCAGACTGCCTCACAGCCCCACCAGAGAACAAGTCTAATGACTAAGTCACCCCTCAAATCACTTCCAGCTGTAGTGTTAAGAGGCCAGATCCGTCTCTGCCTCTCCTGGGGAACTCTCTGTGGCACCAACTTCCCACTGTAAATAGTTGTGGAATGATTGACTAGACCCTGTGCTCTTCCAGATTCAGGAGTCAGAACTGATAGCTCTGTATGCTACAGTTCTTAGCAAATTCTGCTTTCGGAGTACCCTGTGGATTGAACCAGGGAGAAAGTTTGAGTGCGTTCAGTCAAAAGTTTTATTCCCCCTATCTGAAGATGAGACAGCTCCGTAACGTTTGATTTCAAACCTAATTGTTGTTGTTCAGTTATGTCCGACTCTGCAACCCCATGAACTGCAATATACTAATGTTCCTGATCAATTTGTACATGAAGCAATTAACCACAAACTTGCTGGTTAGGAAGGAAATATAGTTTAGGGAATCGGTAACAAACTGGAGTTAAACAGACCTGGGTCTTACTCAGCTCCTCCACTAATAGCTAAGAAACTTTAAGCAGATTACTTTGCTCACGATCACCTATGTAATGGGAATCCACGTGGCTACTTAATACATTTGGACTAAGGAATAATATAAAACCTGGTAAATACTTGTCATATAGTAGGTTCTCTTGAGAAGAAAAATAGGCAAGAAGGCAAATGTGAAAATGCCACTGCTATTTAGACTGTTCTCTAGGAGGAAGTTGGATAGCTGCATGATATGTTAATAGATGGTACTAGGCAGTCACTTTATCTTTCTAAACCTCAGTTTCTTCATTTGCAGAAAAGATTCAGCTATCTTAGGTTGTTGATTGCAGATCCAGTCCACTGTAGATGACCCTTGGCTTTCTTGGGAACCTCTCCTCATCCTTTATTCACTTTATCACCCCAGGTTGGCTGTTTTCAATAGCATTGAAGATTTTATTTATAGTATTTGCCTAATATGCTTTGAATCATAGTATTTCCCTTTTAGATGTATTTTTAGTATTTCAAAAAGATGTGAAATTTCAGTGGTACTTAATTTGATTGTTTCCAATCAAAATATCAGTGCCTGCAAATATGGCTGTATAGTCCTCACCATTGTCTCAGAAGTCATTTTATTTGATGTATTGATAAAAAGTGAGTAACTAACAGACTCCTGGAAATGCATAATAAAGTGAGAACTCTGGGAAAAGAGAAAGAAGTCTTTATCTTCCCCGAGGCTGGGGAAAAGCTTACTCTGGGGTGATGCTCCCACTATCTGCATCGGGATCTGAAGCAGGACTTAGGTCAGAGGCTTCAGGGAGGGAAAAACATGGACACTGGTGATTTCTTGGAGCTGCTTCATCAGAGTTTTACTTCCATACCAAACATGAACCTAACGGTAATGCTTTATTGGTTGATTTCAGCACAACTCTGAGATATTCACAGCCTTTGTCAATTCAGTGATCTTCAGTCCATTCACAGCTCAGTAAGGTTCAGGTCTGCTGGCAGCTGGGGGCAGCGGTGTCCTCAGCCTAGCAGACTGGTGTCCTTCAACTAGCTTTGCAGAGTGCGGGGGCGGGGTGTGGGGGAGGTCATCTGTGTTGTTGGCCCTCAACGTCCACGGGAGATTGGCTCCAGGACCCTCCACAGATGCTGAAATCCGTGATACTCAAGTCCCTTGTGTAAAATGGCATAGGATCTGCGTATAAAATACCCTGTTTTATTGTGCTGTGGCTTTATTGTGCTTTGCAAAATGTATTCTTTACAAATGAACGGTTTGTGGAAATCCTGCATCAGCACCATTTTTCCAGCAGTCTTTGCTCACTTCATGTCTCTGTCATGTTTTGATAATTCTTGAAATTTTTCATACTTTTACATTGTTATATTTGTTATGGTGGTCAGTGATCTTTGATGTTACTGTTGTCATTGTTTGACGTATTTTAGTAGTAAAGTATTTTCAGTTAAGGTATATTCTTTGATTTTTTAAGACATAATGTGATTGCACACTTAATAGACTATGGTATACTGTAGATGTAACTTTTATAAGAACTGAGAAACCAGAAAATTTGTGTGACTTGCTTTATTGTAATCTTCACTTTATTGCAGCAGTTTGGAACCAAACCACAGTACCTCTGAGATACACCTCCAACCTCTTCACATCCTCCCATGTTCTTTAAATCATCTCTACATTAGTTATAATACCTAAAACAATGCAAATGCTGTGTGACTAGTTACAAATACAGTGTGAATACCATGTAAATAGTTGTCTGCATGGCAAACTCAAGTTTTGCTTTTTTTGAACTTTGGGGATTTTTTTTTAATCACACTTGATTGAATCCGTGAATGCATAACCTGTGGATGCAGAGGGCAGACTGTACTGATGCAGGGAGTGTGGAGGAGGAGCAGGTCTCTAAACTTCTAGTTCATCCCAGGACACTCTGCTACCTTATCTGTAGACCGCTCGATTTGTGCATTACTTCTCTTGTGGATGTTCTCTGTCACTGCATGTGGAGAGGAAGGGGCGCACAGAGGCCCTCTTTTTAGCACTTGTGATATGAGAGTGGCAATGATAAGGCATATTCCCTTCTAATCTGAAGTGCGCAGCTGAAAGTTGTACTGGGCTACCTCTACCTCTTTTAGGTGGCAAAGATAGCTGATGACAGAAACAAAAATTAAAAGAACAGGGTTTCCAGTCTTGTGGTATATTTAGAAAATGATGGGCGTAGTCTTTACCATTAGTTGTAATCATTTCAGTGATTCCTCAAGTGTTGGCTGGAAGCAGTATATGCCACATCAGAGATCTGGCAAATGTGGCCATCAAAGATTACGCCTGATTGGCTTTGCTCCTGTGAACATGTGGGCACATTCACAGCAGCCAGCCCACATGTTGTTTCATAATCCTCATGTGGTCCAGAGGCCCATCCTTCTGATCACTTTGTGCTATGTTTGGAATGAGGATGGACCAGGCTTAAAGTGAGACATGCGGTGAGCAGTGGAGAGTCAGGTTTCTGGGATAGATGTTGGCAGATGTAGTTAGGAGCATCTGCTTAATACCCTGTCTGGCTTCAGAGCATGGGAGGTCAGCTGAAGGTCTTGTCTGACCAGTGTCAGGGTGCCAAGTGCAGCAGCCTGTGTATTTTTCATGCTCTATACAATCCAGACTGAGGTATAACCATCTGCAGGCTCTGTGCCAAATGTGATATAAATGATTGGTTAACAGGATTTATTTTATTAAATGAGAACATTTTCCTTGACCACTAATGAGCATGCAAATTTAGCCCAGAGTTCTCACTTTACTTCCAACCTTCATTTCTAGTTGGCCAAATACCAGTTACTCTTTCTGTCACTGGTTTGGTAATTAACTTTTATAGGCACACAGTAAACTGAACCAGCAACAGTAATGAACAGAGCTGAAATCACAGTAAGAATATTAGCAGGTTTTTCATCAAAAAGTTTGGAGGCCAGAAGGCTGGCTGATTCAAAGTGCTGAGAGGGAAACCAAACCAAACCCTATAGACCATGAATCCCATATCCAGCAAAACTAATTCAGAACTGAGGAAGAAATTAAGATATTGTCAGATAAATGAAAGCTGAGGGAGTTTAATACTAGATCCCTGTAACAAATTCTAAAGAGAGTCCTGAAGACTGAAACAAAAGGACACTCATGCTGTATAAAGAAATAAAGATCTCTGTGCGGGTATATGCATAGGCAGTTATAGAAAATATATTGTTAACAATGGTTTGTAATTCCACTTTTTGTTTTCTACATGATTTGAGACTAATACATTAAAAATAGTGTAAAAGATAGCATTATTGAAACCATTTTGTACATTTTGTTTTCTACATAATCTTAGAGACTAATGCATAAAGAAGAATAATTACTAGTCTGTGTTTTTGGACACACAGTGTATAAAGATGTAATTCTGTGACATCAGTAATTGAAAGTGTTTGGGGATGTAGCTGATAGGAAGGGTTTTGTATGTTATTAAAGTTAAGCTTGTATGAATTCAAATTAGAATGTTAAAATTTTTGGATATTAAATGTAATCACCATGATAAGTACAGAGAAAATTAGCTGTAGAACATACACAAAAAGAAAGGAGAAAGGAACCAAAATGTTTTACTGGAAAAACTAAACATAAAAGGAGACAGTGATTCAAAAGGTGAGGGGCAAAGAGCTATAAGATATAGGGAAAACAAATAGCAAAGTAACAGAATCAAGTCCCTTCTTACCAATAATTATTTTAAGTGTAAATGGATTAAATATCCAATCAAAAGACAGAGATTGGCAAAATAGATAAAAAGATGAATGATCCAGCTATATGCTGTATACAAGAAACAAATCAGTTGAGTATGAAAGGATGGAAAAAGATATTTCATACAAATAGTAACCAAAAGAAAGTGGGGTGCCTGTACTAATTTAAAACAGGATAGACTTTAAATCATCTTTTGGTTTCATGTAGAGGAATCCAGTGAAATTCTAGGTCATGAAGATTTACTGCTTTGCTTTCGCCTAAGATTCTTATGTTTTTAGTTCTTTCATTTAGATTCAGTTCTAACATACCGTGTAAGGCAGAGGTCCAAATTCATTCTTCTGCACGTGGATATCCAGTTGTCCCAGGACCATCTGTTGGCCAGATTACTTTTAAAATATGTGTCATACCAGGGAAACTGGTCACTCACTCAACTCTTCCTTCCTGGCAAGGGTAACTCTTCCTGGCTGGGAAGTTCCCTCTTGGTGCTGAGCAGTGCCGGCTTGGGGATGGGATGCAGCAGGCAAAACGAAGCTGCCTGCCTGCCTTCTCTTCTGCAGTTATTCTCAGGTATTTCGGTTTCACTGTGTTGCTGAAGTTTCTTGAGTAGACTCGAGCTCTACCAGAGCTGTTTCTGTTTGTGGATAGATGGCTGATTATTGATCTTTGTGGGTAAGCAGTGGCTGGGGCTCCTACATCACCAGTTTTTTCAATGTACGTCTTAACTCATCAGAATCTATTTCAGATATACACTGAATTCTGGTGAGATGCAGGAATGTTACTCCTTCACAGTTCTATGTGTGTTAGTCACTCAATCGTGTCCAACTGTTTGCGACCCCATGGACTGTAGCCCACCAGGCTCCTCTGTCCATGGGGATTCTCCAGGCAAGAATACTGGAGTGGGTTGTCATTTCCTTCTCCGGGGGATCTTCCCAACCCAGGGATAGAACCTGGGTCTCCTGCATTGCAGGCAGATGCTTTATTGTCTGAGCTACTAGGGAAGCCTTGCATTTACAGTTCTGTAGAGTTCCTTTTCATCCTCTGGTGCTGTTAGTTTTATATATAATACATCTATACACATTACAAACCTAATAATACATTGCTATAATTGTTACTTCATGTATTTTCATGTCTAGAAGCTGAAAGAAGCAAGACAGGGAGTATATATGTATAGTTTATTGTAATAATTTTCCTATTTACCATTGCTGGCCTTTTCATTTGTTTCTGTGGATTCAAATTATCATATTGTGTCATTTTTCTTATTCTAATAAACCTTTGTTTTCACCTAACTCTTTTGTGCTATGATTGTCAAATATGTTACCTTTGTGTATATATATATATAATCCTAAGAATACAACCCATATTATTATATTTGAATCAGAAGAAGAAAGGGGAAGAAATGTGAATTTAAACTGTCATACATAATTCCATTTACTGATGCTCTTCACTTCTTGTGTGTAGACACTTTTGTGTGTATTTGAATTACTGTCTGGGCTACCTCTTAGCCTGAATATTTAATATTCTTGCAAAGGAGGGTCTGATAGAAACAGATTCTCTTTTTCTGTTTATCAGAGAATATATTTATTTCACCTTCGTTTTTGAAAGACACTCTTTCTGGAAATAAGATTTTTAGTTGGTAGTTTTTGTTTTTGTTTGTTTTCCTTTCAGCACGTTGAATGTGGCATCATGCTGCCTTGTGGCCTCTGTTGTATCTAGTGAGAAGCCAGCTATTTATCGATTGGGGCACATTAGTACAAAGTGGGTTACCTTTCTCTTGCTGTTTTCAAGATTTTCTCCTTGTCTTTATCTTCATTGAGCTTCTTGGGGGTGTGTGTTTGTGTGTGTGTGTGTGTACTATAAAACACGTTTGGAAAGTTTCTAACCGTTAGTTCTTTGGATATGTTTTCTGATCCCTCTCTAGTTCCTCTCCTTTTGGTATTCCCATTACACGTGTTGGCTTCCTTACTGGTGCTGCACATTTCTGTGAAACTCTGATCATTTTTCTTTTCTTCTTTATTCTCTCTGTTCTTTGTATTACATAATCTTTATTTGAAGATTAAAATAACTTGCTGATTCTTTCTTCTGCCATTCCAGTATTTTGTGGGATCCCTTTAGTACATTTTTTCATCTCAGTTATTAACCTTTCCAATTCTTGAATTTCATTTTTAAAATAAGCTGTATCTCTTTCTGATATTCTGTGTTTGAGACACTGTCATCACACCTTTCTTCTTTAAGTGTGGCTATTTTTAGTTAACCCCAGGTATGTGTATAATGGCTGTTTTAAAGTCTTTGTTAAATTTAACATCTACACCCTCTCAGAGTTAGTTTCTGTTGCCTATTATGTGTTTTTTCCTTGTACATGGGTCACACTTCACTTTCTTTGCAGATTTTTTGTTGAAAACTAGGCATTTAAAATAATGTAGCACCTCTGGATACTGATGTCCCCTGCCAGAGGTTTCTTATTATTTGCTTATTAATTTGTTTAACAACTCAGTTGGACTATTTTAGTAATATTCATGATAATTTCGTGCATGTGTGCAAAGTCACTTCAGTCATATCTGACTCTTTGTGACCCTACGCACTGTAGCCCACCAGACACCTCTGTCCATGGGGTTCTTCAGGCAAGAATACTGGAGAGGGTTGCCATGCTCTCCTCCAGGGGATCTTCCTGACCCAGCTATCTTCCTGACCCTGTGTCTCTCATATCTCCTGCAGGTGACTTCTTTACCACTCGTGCCACCTGGGAAATCCCATTCATGATAGTTGTAAAGCCTCTAATGTCATTCATTCTTCAGAGGCACAACCTTGGGCATGTCATCCTGGGTTGACAATGGTTTTAGCAGGGCTCTTTTTTTTTTTAGTGGATTATGACTGCTTTATAGTGTTAGTTTCTGCTGTACAACGAAGTGAATCAGCTGCATGTAAACATACATCTCCTTCTTCCCGGGCCTCCCCCCACCCTGCTCCCATCCAGCCCATTCTCATCACTTGTGCTAGTGGTTCCTGTCAGTTTCTATATGGCCAGTGCTAGGTAGTGATGAAGTGCACACCGTCCACAATGATGTGTGAAAAAGATAACAGTGTTGTCAATTTAAAAGACTTTCTTTAAAAATGATAATTCTTTATTGTTTTTTTGTTTGTTTCAGATGCCTTTTGCTTTATGGTTGTAATAGTTATGGATGGTAGAATTCTTTTATTGTCATTTCTTGGGAAAATATAAAAATATAAACTTGGCAGGACTACGACAATCTCCCTTTTATATATATCATATTTTAAATTAATTTTTACATGGGTAATAAATTCACATGATTAAACAATTAAAGATAACAAGGAAAAAGTGAATGGTCTCCCTTGTACCCTACCTCTGTTATGATTTCTATTTTTGTGATTCTTTATGCATATATATATGTGTGTATATATTAATATATATAAATACTATTTTTACCTCTCTCAACCTCTTTTAGACAAAAGATAATATTCACTGCTCTGGCCCTTGCTCTTTCACATAAACATATTATACTAGAGGGTTTTTTCTGTCTGTATTGATATATAGAAGTATTTCTCATTCTTTCTTAATAGTAGCCTAGAATTCAAAGCAGGAACAAGCTATTATTTATTTAAGCAGCTTTCTATTAAGGAATGTAAGACTGTTTCCAATCTTCTGCTACTGTAAACAGTGCTACAGTGAATAACCAGCATATTTGTCATTTAATACTCCTGCAAGTTTGTATTTAATCTGGACAGTTTCCTTGAAGCTGAATTGCTGGGTCTGAGGATAAATGAGAAGGTGGTTTGATGTTGACAGACTGTCATCTGTAGAGCAGTGAGGTAGGAGGGGTCTACCAGTTTTCACTACCATGAGAGGTGTGTGAAAGGACCTGTTTCCTCACAGCTCCACATGCAGTTAATCTTTGGGTTTCTTTATCAACCAAATAGCTTTGGTGCCTCAGATGGTAAAGAACCTGCCTGTAATGTGGGAGACTGGGTTCAATCCCTGGGTAGGGAAAATCCCCTGGAGAAGGGAATGGCAACCCACTCCAGTATTCTTGCCTGGAAAATCCCATAGACAGAGGAGCCTGGCAGGCTACAATCCGTGGAGTCGCAAAGAGTTGGACATGACTGAGCAATGACTGAGCAACTAACACTACTACTACCAACCTAATAAGGGAAAATGGTTTATCTGTACAGTTTTATATTACATTTATATTACTAAGAAAGAGGATGTACAGATTTTCCTGTGTTTAAGAGCTATCTGAATTTCCTTTAATGTTAATACTTTATGTATTTTGCCTGTTTTTCTGTTCGGTGGCTGGTCTTATTCTTCTTGATTTTCTGGTTATTAATATTGTTTTGTTTAGTCATTAAGTTGTGTCCTATTCTTTGTAACCCCATGGACTGTAACCTGCCAGACTTCTCTGTCCATGGGATTTTCCAGGGAAGAATACTGGAGTGGGTTGCCATTTCCCTCTCCAGTTACTAACATAATTGCTTTATTATTTAATACAAGGATTCTCATAATCTCACATCTTCATTAGCATTATAGAGTTCTCTTCTTTGTCGTCTTTTTTAAACCTGAATCCCACTTTGTTTCCTATTAAGGTTGTAATCTCCGGTTTTTGATTTAATGTATTTGCATTGCCCTGTGCTGTGCGCATGTGTGCTCAGTTGTGTCCGACTCTTTGCGACCCCAGGGACTGTAGCCCTCCAGGCTCCTCCATCCATGGAATTTTCTAGGCAAGGATACTGGAGCAGGTTTCTGTTTCCTACTCCAGGGGATCTTCTGACCCAGGGATCAAATCGTCATCTCTTGTGTCTCCTGCATTGGTAGGCAGATTCTTTACCACCATGCCACCTGGGAAGCCCTTGCATTGCCCAATTCTCCTTTATTCATCCTTCTTATTTTTAACTTTTCTAAGCCATATCTTATATATATGTATAAGCTCCTCTTTATCCATTATTAGAGTTTTATTTGGTCTCAGTTCTGTCAACATATTTCACATTATGTTTTCTTTTTTAGAGTTTATTTTATGAGCTTTTTACTCTGTGGGGTCTCTCTGATTTATTTTTGTCTCAGTGTTGAATGTTGAGAGGCAGGTTTTCCAATGCATAATGTACCAAGTTTCCATTTATTTCAAGAATTTTCCTTGATATATTTTTATTTTTTCAAAGTTTTTTGATATTTTAATAAAAATAGCTTGTCTTTATGTAGCTTCAAATGTCAGTGTACCTTTAATGACATATACCTTTATTTGTTCAGTTCTTTCCTAGTACTCTAATTATGTACAAATTGGGTCACCTTTGTCTTCTTTAGCTCTCATTGTGCATGTGTACCATTTTGCTTATCTCTTTATTTCCATTTTCCATTGTTCACTTTTCATATCATCTGTGTCACTTGTGCTTTTTTAAAAAAATGTATTTATTTATTTATTTTTTCAGTGGGTTTTGTCATACATTGACATGAATCAGCAATAGATTTACACGTATTCCCCATCCCGATCCCCCCTCCCACCTCCCTCTCCACCCGATTCCTCTGGGTCTTCCCAGTGCACCAGGCCCGAGCACTTGTCTCATGCATCCCACCTGGGCTGGTGACCTGTTTCACCATAGATAATATACATGCTGTTCTTTCGCAACATCCCACCCTCACCTTCTCCCACAAAGTTCAAAAGTCTGTTCTGTATTTCTGTGTCTCTTTTTCTGTTTTGCATAAAGGGTTGTCGTTACCATCTTTCTAAATTCCATATATATGTGTTAGTATGCTGTAATGTTCTTTATCTTTATGGCTTACTTCACTCTGTATAATGGGCTCCAGTTTCATCCATCTCATTAGAACTGGTTCAAATGAATTCTTTTTAATGGCTGAGTAATATTCCATGGTGTATATGTACCACAGCTTCCTTATCCATTCATCTGCTGATGGGCATCTAGGTTGCTTCCATGTCCTGGCTATTATAAACAGTGCTGCGATGAACATTGGGGTGCATGTGTCTCTTTCAGATCTGGTTTCCTCAGTGTGTATGCCCAGAAGTGGGATTGCTGGATCATATGGCAGTTCTATTTCCAGTTTTTTAAGAAATCTCCACACTCTTCTCCATAGCGGCTATACTAGTTTGCATTCCCACCAACAGTGTAAGAGGGTTCCCTTTTCTCCACACCCTCTCCAGCATTTATTGCTTGTAGACTTTTGGATAGCAGCCATCCTGACTGGCGTGTAATGGTACCTCATTGTGGTTTTGATTTGCATTTCTCTGATAATGAGTGATGTTGAGCATCTTTTCATGTGTTTGTTAGCCATCTGTATGTCTTCTTTGGAGAAATGTCTGTTTAGTTCTTTGGCCCATTTTTTGATTGGGTCATTTATTTTTCTGGAATTGAGCTTCAAGAGTTGCTTGTATATTTTTGAGATTAATCCTTTGTCTGTTTCTTCATTTGCTATTATTTTCTCCCAATCTGAGGGCTGTCTTTTCACCTTACTTATAGTTTCCTTTGTTGTGCAAAAGCTTTTAAGTTTCATTAGGTCCCATTTATTTAGTTTTGCTTTTATTTCCAATATTCTGGGAGGTGGGTCATAGAGGATCTTGCTGTGATTTATGTCGGAGAGTGTTTTGCCTATGTTCTCCTCTAGGAGTTTTATAGTTTCTGGTCTTACATTTAGATCTTTAATCCATTTTGAGTTTATTTTTGTGTATGGTGTTAGAAAGTGTTCTAGTTTCATTCTTTTACAAGTGGTTGACCAGCTTTCCCAGCACCACTTGTTAAAGAGGTTGTCTTTTTTCCATTGTATATCCTTGCCTCCTTTGTCGAAGATAAGGTGTCCATAGGTTCGTGGATTTATCTCTGGGCTTTCCGTTCTGTTCCATTGATCTATATTTCTGTCTTTGTGCCAGTACCATACTGTCTTGATGACTGTGGCTTTGTAGTATAGTCTGAAGTTAGGCAGATTGATTCCTCCAGTTCCATTCTTCTTTCTCAAGATTACTTTGGCTACTCGAGGTTTTTTGTATTTCCATACAAATTGTGAAATTATTTGTTCTAGTTCTGTGAAAAATACCGTTGGTAGCTTGATAGGGATTGCATTGAATCTATAGATTGCTTTGGGTAGAATAGCCATTTTGACAATATTGATTCTTCCAATCCATGAGCATGGTATGTTTCTCCATCTGTTTGTGTCCTCTTTGATTTCTTTCATCAGTGTTTTATAGTTTTCTATGTATAGGTCTTTTGTTTCTTTAGGTAGATATACTCCTAAGTATTTTATTCTTTTTGTTGCAATGGTGAATGGTATTGTTTCCTTAATTTCTCTTTCTGTTTTTTCATTGTTAGTATATAGGAATGCAAGGGATTTTTGTGTGTTAATTTTATATCCTGCAACTTTACTATATTCATTGATTAGCTCTAGTAATTTTCTGGAAGAGTCTTTAGGGTTTTCTATGTAGAGGATCATGTCATCTGCAAACAGTGAGAGTTTCACTTCTTCTTTTCCTATCTGGATTCCTTTTACTTCTTTTTCTGCTCTGATTGCTGTGGCCAAAACTTCCAACACTATGTTGAATAGTAGTGGTGAGAGTGGGCATCCTTGTCTTGTTCCTGATTTCAGGGGAAATGCTTTCAATTTTTCACCATTGAGGGTGATACTTGCTGTGGGTTTGTCATATATAGCTTTTATTATGTTGAGGTATGTTCCTTCTATTCTTCCTTTCTGGAGAGTTTTAATCATGAATGGGTGTTGAATTTTGTCAAAGGCTTTCTCTGCATCTATTGAGATAATCATATGGTTTTTATCTTTCAATTTGTTAATGTGGTGTATTACATTGATTGATTTGCGGATATTAAAGAATCCTTGCATTTCTGGGATAAAGCCCACTTGGTCGTGGTGTATGATTTTTTTAATATGTTGTTGGATTCTGTTTGCTAGAATTTTGTTAAGGATTTTTGCATCTATGTTCATCAGTGATATTGGCCTGTAGTTTTCTTTTTTTGTGGCATCTTTGTCTGGTTTTGGAATTAGGGTGATGGTGGCCTCATAGAATGAGTTTGGAAGTTTACCTTCCTCTGCAATTTTCTGGAAGAGTTTGAGTAAGATAGGTGTTAGCTCTTCTCTAAATATTTGGTAGAATTCAGCTGTGAAGCCATCTGGTCCTGGGCTTTTGTTTGCTGGAAGATTTTTGATTACAGTTTCGATTTCCTTGCTTGTGATGGGTCTGTTAAGATCTTCTATTTCTTCCTGGTTCAGTTTTGGAAGGTTATACTTTTCTAAGAATTTGTCCATTTCCATCCAAGTTGTCCATTTTATTGGCATAGAGCTGCTGGTAGTAGTCTCTTATGATCCTTTGTATTTCAGTGTTGTCTGTTGTGATCTCTCCATTTTCATTTCTAATTTTGTTAATTTGGTTCTTCTCTCTTTGCTTCTTAATGAGTCTTGCTAATGGTTTGTCAATTTTGTTTTTCAAAAAACCAGCTTTTAGCTTTGTTGATTTTTGCTATGGTCTCTTTAGTTTCTTTTGCATTTATTTCTGCCCTAATTTTTAAGATTTCTTTCCTTCTGCTAACCCTGGGGTTCTTCATTTCTTCCTTCTCTAATTGCTTTAGGTGTAGAGTTAGGTTATTTATTTGGTTTTTTTCTTGTTTCTTGATGTAAGCCTGTAATGCTATGAACCTTCCCCTTAGCACTGCTTTTACAGTGTCCCATAGGTTTTGGGTTGTTGTGTTTTCATTTTCATTCATTTCTATGCATATTTTGATTTCTTTTTTGATTTCTTCTATGATTTGTTGGTTATTCAGAAGCGTGTTATTTAGCCTCCATATGTTTGAAGTTTTAACAATTTTTTTCCTGTAATTGAGATCTAATCTTACTGCACTGTGGTCAGAAAAGATGACTGGAATGATTTCAATTTTTTTGAATTTTCCAAGACCAGATTTATGGCCCAGGATGTGATCTATTCTGGAGAAGGTTCCGTGTGCACTTGAGAAAAAGGTGAAGTTG
Organism: Cervus elaphus; assembly: GCF_910594005.1. NCBI lineage: Eukaryota > Metazoa > Chordata > Mammalia > Artiodactyla > Cervidae > Cervus > Cervus elaphus. The sequence goes on from NC_057844.1 coordinate 29,669,032, forward strand.
ATTGTTTCGGGGTGAAATGTCCTATAGATATCAATTAGGTCTAGCTGGTCCATTGTGTCATTCAAGGTTTGTGTTTCCTTGTTAATTTTCTGTTTAGTTGATCTATCCATAGTTGTGAGTGGGGTATTAAAGTCTCCCACTATTATTGTGTTACTATTAATTTCCTCTTTCAAACTTGTTAGCGTTTGCCGTACATATTGCGGTGCTCCTATGTTGGGTGCATATATATTTATAATTGTTATATCTTCTTCTTGCATTAATCCTTTGATCATTATGTAGTGTCCTTCTTTGTCTCTTTTCACATCCTTTATTTGAAAGTCTATTTTATCTGATATGAGTATTGCGACTCCTGCTTTCTTTTGGTCTCCGTTTGCGTGAAATATTTTTTTCCAGCCCTTCACTTTTAGTCTGTATGTGTCTCTTGTTTTGAGGTGGGTCTCTTGTAGACAGCATATATAGGGGTCTTGTTTTTGTATCCATTCAGCCAATCTTTGTCTTTTGGTTGGGGCATTCAACCCATTTACATTTAAGGTAATTATTGATAGGTGTGGTCCCGTTGCCATTTACTTTGTTGTTTTGGGTTCACGTTTATACAACCTTTCTGCATTTCCTATCTAGAGAAGATCCTTTAGCATTTGTTGAAGAGCTGGTTTGGTGGTGCTGAATTCTCTCAGCTTTTGCTTATCTGTAAAGCTTTTGAATTCTCCTTCATATCTGAATGAGATCCTTGCTGGGTACAGTAATCTAGGTTGTAGGTTATTCTCTTTCATTACTTTCAGTATGTCCTGCCATTCCCTTCTGGCCTGGAGGGTTTCTATTGATAGATCAGCTGTTATCCTTATGGGAATCCCTTTGTGTGTTATTTGTTGTTTCTCCCTTGCTGCTTTTAATATTTGTTCTTTGTGTTTGATCTTTGTTAATTTGATTAATATGTGTCTTGGGGTGTTTCGCCTTGGGTTTATCCTGTTTGGGACTCTCTGGGTTTCTTGGACTTGGGTGGCTATTTCCTTCCCCATTTTAGGGAAGTTTTCAGCTATTATCTCCTCGAGTATTTTCTCATGGCCTTTCTTTTTGTCTTCTTCTTCTGGGATTCCTATGATTCAAATGTTGGGGCGTTTCACATTGTCCCAGAGGTCCCTGAGGTTGTCCTCATTTCTTTTGATCCTTTTTTCTTTTTTCCTCTCTGCTTCATTTATTTCCACCATTTTATCTTCTACCTCACTTATCCTATCTTCTGTCTCCGTTATTCTACTCTTGGTTCCCTCCAGAGTGTTTTTGATCTCATTCATTGCATTATTCATTTTTAATTGACTCTTTTTTATTTCTTCTAGGTCTTTATTGAACATTTCTTGCATCTTTTCAATCTTTGTCTCCAGGCTATTTATCTGTAACTCCATTTTGTTTTCAAGATTTTGGATCATTTTTATTATCATTATTCTAAATTCTTTTTCAGGTAGATTCCCTATCTCCTCCTCTTTTGTTTGACTTGGTGGGCATTTTTCATGTTCCTTTACCTGTTGGGTATTTCTCTGCCTTTTCATCTTGTTTAGATTGCTCTGTCTGGACTGGGCTTTCTGTATTCTGGAGGTCTGTGGTTCCTTTTTATTGTGGAGGTTTTACCCAGTGGGTGGGGTTAGACGATTGGCTTGTCAAACTTTTCCTGGTTAGGAAAGTTTACGTTGGTGTTCTGGTGCGTGGAACTTGATTTCTTCTCTCTGGAGAGCAATGGAGTGCTCAGTAATGAGTTTTGAGATGGGTCTATGTGTTAGGTGTCACCTTGGGCAGCCTGTATGTTGACGTTTAGGACTATGTTCCTGCGTTGCTGGAGAATTTGCTTGGTATGTCTTGCTCTAAAACTTATTGGCTCTTGGGTGGTGGTTGGTTTCAGTGTAGGTATGGAGGCTTTTGGATGGTCACTTATTACTTAAAGTTCCATGTAGTCAGGAGTTTTCTGGTGTTCTCCAGTTTTGGGCTTAAGTCTCCTGCCTCTGGATTTTAGTTTTATTCTTCCTGTAGTCTCAGGACTTCTCCAACTATACAGCACTGATAATAAAACTTCTAGGTTAATGGCGAAAAGATTCTCCCCCGTTAGGGACACCCAGAGAGGTTCACAGAGTTACATGAAGAAGAGGAGAGGGAGGAGGGAGATAGTGATGAGCAGGAGGAGAAAAAGGGGGACTCAAGAGGAGAGAGACAGATCTACGCAGTTGTCTGTTCCCAGAGTGTTCTCCGTAGCCCAGACACCCACCAAGATTCACAGAATTGGATTGGGAAGAGAAGGGGAAAGGAAGAAATAAAGGTGTTCTGAGGTAGAAAACAGAGAGTCAAGATTGGGAGAGAATAATGAACACACTCCTGAATAAAAATGGGAACTGAATATTGGATTCTTAAATGTTCACAATTTATATCATATATTGAAAAACAAAAATTAAAAATCTAGAGTAGAGATTAGACTCTTAAAAATACTATATTAAAAACAAAAACCAAAACACACACACAAAAAAATTTAAAAATATATATGAAGTTCAGTTTAAAAAATAGGGCTTCTCTTCTTTTTTTTTTTTTTGGCAAGGTTATAGTGTATTGAAAATGAAAATTAAGGAGTAGTAGAGGAGTACTAGAGGACTTTAAAAGAAATAAGAGAAAAAGAAAAATAGAAAATAGAAGAGAAAAAGGAGAAAAAAAGAAAAAAAAAAAGAATTTTCCCTAATTAAAAAAATTGTAAAAATCTATGAAAATGAAAGTTAAGGAGTAATGGGGGAGTAATAGGGAATTTTAAAGGAAAATAAAACAGAAAAAAGAAAAAAGAAAAAATTAAAAAAAAAAATTTTTTTTTTCTTATTTAAAAAAAAGTAAAAATATATCTAGGAATTTCTCTGGAGCTGTTGCGGTCAGTGTTGGTTCGGCTCAGTTTCAGATATCTCCTCGTTCCAGCTTACACTTCTCGATATCTACAGGCCTCTTCCGGTGTAATCGGTGTTTTCTACAGGGATTTTAATCTGTTGCACCGCTCCCTTCTGAAGCGGTTCCCTTTGTTTATTTGGCTTCTGTTTGCCGGTTTCTTCAGAGCCTCATTTCCGCCCTGACGCAGGCGGGCGGAGGTGGACTCTTCTTATACAGGTAGCTAGTTCTGTCGCCCTGCTGGGCGGGGCTGGCGCTGCGGGGAGGGGCTGGCGCTGCTTTCTCGGTCTGCGCTGCTCAGGATCCCGGCTGCTCTATATGGAGCGCCCGCGCGCTGAGCGCAGCTCCAGCCCTCGGGTGTTCCACAAAAGCGCGGAACAAAAGGCTGCGCCCGCTCTTGTGCCTTCCCTGTCAGAGCGGTCCAGGCAGCCAGGAGCTTGACAGGCGCACTATCCCCAGGTGCGGTGCGCCCACTACCTTCCCGCGGTCCCAATCTCGGTTTCCGCAGGCGCCAGTCGGGTGCGTGTGCCTTCTGCCCTCCGCGTCCCCAGCCCCAGTTCCCGCCCGCGCCGGTCGGGTGCCTGCGCCCTGTGTCTCTCCGCGACCTGCTCCCGCCTCCGGCGGGTCTGGGCCAGTCCGCAGTCTGTGAGCTCTTCTCTGGGCTTTCTCGGTCCCTTAGTTCTGCGAACGGCCGGCAGCGTGTTCGGGCAGGTCAATTTTCTCTCTCTTCCCTGCTCTCCCACAGTTCAAGTTGGCAACTCACAAAAGCTCCCTCCAATTGTCCTCAGGGCACTCAGGCCCGGACCCTACCCCAAGCAATGCCGCCCGCCCCTCTCCGTGCCGCCCCCACTTGCTGGTGGCGGATGTGGGTGTCTGGGGTACTTTTCTGCTGAGAGTTGCTTTTAGACACGTAATCTGTGGGTTTTATTTATTGTTTCCCTCCCAGTCAGGTTGCCCTCCTAGATTCAAACACTTCCCCCACGCCCGCCAGTGCGAGGGTTTCCCGGTGTCTGGAAACGTCCTCTAAAGACTCCCTTCCCGGGACGGATCTCCGTCCTTAGCTCTTTTGTCTCACTTTTTATCTTTTATATTTTGTCCTACCTCCTTTCGAAGACAATGGGCTGCTTTTCTGGGCGCCTGATGACCTCAGCTAGCGATCAGAAGTTTTGTGAAGTTTGCTCTGCGTTCAGATATTCTTTTGATGAATTTGTAGGAGAGAAAGGGGTCTCCCCGTCCTACTCCTCCGCCATCTTGGCTCCTCCCTCACTTGTGCTTTTTACAGTATCACTTTTCCCATGTACTAATTCACGTTTCATTTCTGTGATAGTTTTCATTTTTTCTTATTTGGTTCCTGAGTTCTGCAACTTTAATTTCATCCTCTGTTACCTTACTGTATGCTCGTTACTAAGTTCTTTGAAATTCACATGAAATATTTGAACATGATTTTTATTTGCTACGTAGCAATATTTTTCAATGAGAAATACTCTTTGTCCTAAAATTTTCTGTTTTCCCAATATTTTTATTTTATGCTCATTGATTCAACGCATTTCTAGTGACTTTTTCTTGTAACTCATCCAAATAAATTTTTCTTGGACTGGGTTTTGCTGAAGGTTGGTGGGTGTTTGCGTACATGCACATAAGTACGTGTGTGAATGAGTAGGTATATTTGTACATGTGCGTGTGCTCACATGTGTGTGTAGGGGTAATATGTGTATGTAGGGTTCATATCCTAAATGTTTTTTCATTCTCTACCACACAGCCAATACAGCTTAGCAACTGAACAACAGTAACAACAACACAAACTGCTTTATGCCAAAATGGCTCTTCCATGTTATTTTTCTTTATTTTTTATCCTTTCCTTCTCCAAGCCAAACTGTGTCCAGAGAGACTTCAAATATTCCTGCTAACCCCAGTTCTTACTCCCATTAATAAACATATCTATTAGGTTTGCACATCAGAGTGAGACCTCTTAGCTTCAGGAACTATATTTTTCTTGGCCCTGAGACCTCTAGCCATTTTTATGATTTTTTTTATACATCTCTACTTGGTTTTGCCCAGTCTAAGTTCCTTCTGGCATCCTCACATTTTTTGAACTGTACAGATAACTGTACTCTAATTTTACTGAAAATAAAGTTTGTGTCCCGCCCCCCCCCCCCAGCCCCCCCACCTTTCTCGTTGGTTTTCATATGACTTCTAGGAGGAGGAGAGAAAAGACACTGCCTTAATGCAGCCGTGTTCATGGTGGAGGTCTCTTCCCCTCTATTAAATTTTAAAGCTCTAAAGCAAGAGAATTCCAGAAAAACATCTATTTCTGCTTTATTGACTACGCCAAAGCCTTTGACTGCATGGATCACAATAAACTGTGGAAAATTCTGAAAGAGATGGGAATACCAGACCACCTGACCTGCCTCTTGAGAAACCTGTATGCAGGTCAGGAAGCAACAGTTAGAACTGGACATGGACCAACAGACTGGTTCCAAATAGGAAAAGGAGTATGTCAAGGCTGTATATTGTCACCCTGCTTATTTAACTTATATGCAGAGTACATCGTAAGAAAGGCTGGGCTGGAAGAAGCACAAGCTGGAATCAAGATTGCCGGGAGAAATATCAATAACCTCAGATATGCAGGTGACACCACCCTTATGGCAGAAAGTGAAGAGGAACTTAAAAGCCTCTTGATGAAAGTGAAAGAGGAGACTGAAAAAGTTGGCTTAAAGCTTAACATTCAGAAAACTAAGATCATGGCATCTGGTCCCATCACCTCATGGGAAATAGAGGGGGAGACAGTAGAAACAGTGTCAGACTTTATTTTTCTGGGGCTCCAAAATCACTGCAGATGGTGATTGCAGCCATGAAATTAAAAGACACTTACTCCTTGGAAGGAAAGGAGTGACCAACCTAGATAGCATATTAAAAAGCAGAGACATTATTTTGCCAACAAAGGTCCATCTGGTCAAGGCTATGGTTTTTCCAGTGGCCATGTATGGATGTGAGAGTTGGACTGTGAAGAAAGCTGAGCACCGAAAAATTGATGCTTTTGAACCATGGTATTGAAGAAGACTCTTGAGAGTCCCTTGGACTGCAAGGAGATCCAACCAGTCCATCCTAAAGGAGATCAGTCCTGGGTGTTCATTGGAAGGACTGATGATGAAGCTGAAACTCCAATACTTTGGCCACCTCATGTGAAGAGTTGACTCGTTGGAAGAGACACTGATGCTGGGGGGGCTTGGGGGCAGGAGGAGAAGGGGACGACAGAGGATGAGATGGCTGGATGGCATCACTGACTCGATGGGCATGAGTTTGAGTAAACTCCTGGAGCTGGTGATGGACAGGGAGGCCTGGCGTGCTGCGATTCATGGGGTTGCAAAGAGTCAGACACGACTGAGCGACTGAACTGAACTGAACTGAAAGCCCAAATCTGGGAACCACTGGGCCTATACAGTAGTCTCTGAGTTACTTTAACTAGCTTTTTAAAAGTAACTCAGTTCCTAAGATTCTTAGGTTTCAGTGATGCAACTCAACATCATTGAGATCCTTGGCAACTGGGACCAGTTGCCACTTTATTTAATCAACAAATTTGGGTAAACAGAAGTGCTATATGCGAAGTACCATAACAGTGAGGTAGCTTCTACTTTGCATATGATGCACATGATTCTTCCTCATAATACATTTTATGAAGTTACTAATAAGTTTTTATATATGTTACAAGGAAAATGGAAGATAAATCTGTCTCATGAGTGGTGATTTAAAAAAGGGAAACAAATTGGAAAATCAAATCAGCTCATTTTAGGTTCCAAATCTACAGTATATCCTCCCAAAATAGAACTAAAGTTATTATTACTGCTGAGATTTTAGAAACATTTTCATTCATTATTAGGAAAAGGTCAAAGCTGTTCATTGTTTGCTTTTCAATATTGAATTCATGTCTCATCCAGTGCATTAAGATGAGAAAAGGAAATTAAGGTTATATAAGGATTGGAAAGAAAGAAAGAAATGTCATCATTTATGGAAGTTATGATTGTCTACATAGAAAATCCATAATGACTATCAAATAAAATAAGAGGTTTTTGGCAAGGTTTCTAGATATCATTTTTCAAAAAATTACATTTTATACAGCAGAGACAGTTAGAAAATATCATTTTACTAAAGATCTAATTTATTACAGCCCAAAGTTTTGTTTGTTTGTTCAGTCGCTAAGTCTCGTCCAACTCTATGTGACCCCATGGGCTGCAGCACGCCAGGCTTCCTTGTGCATCACCAGCTCCCAGAGTCTGCTCAAATTCACATCTTTGGAATTGGTGATGGTATCTAACTATCTCATCCTCTGCTTCCCCCTTCTTCTTTTACCTTCAGTCTTTCCCAGCATCAGGGCCTTTTCCAATGAGCTGGCTCTTCTCATCAGATGGCCAAAGTAGTGGAACTTCAACTTTCTGTCCTTCCAATGAGTATTCAGGATTGATTTCCTTTAGAATCGACTGGCTTGAGCTCCTTGCAGTGCTAGGGACTCAAGAGTCTTATCCAGCACCACAATTTGAAAGCATTAATTCTTCACCCAAAGTAGTCATCCTAAAATAAATGGCATGAAAAATGTGCAGGATTATTGTGCAGTTAGTTATGGAACTCTGTTGAGAAATAGTAAAAAGATCTAAATAAAGAAATACACTGTGTTCATGTATATGAAGATTTATATGCAGTGATAGTTTTCATTTAAATAGATTTATAAATTCAAAGTGGTTCCAAAAAAAGCCCCAGCAAGGTTTTTTTTTTTTTTTTTGAGGAATTTGTAAAATATGTGTGCAAAAGCAAAGTCCAAGAATATCCAAAACGCTCTCAAATAGTAGGTTGAGGGAAACTGCCTTACCAGAATGAAGATTCACTGTGCAGCCTTGTGATGATGGCACTGTAGCAACAGTGAAACGAATGATGGAGCAGATCAGAGGGTCAGAGATAGACTCATGCAGAGAAGGAAAAGGTACACTTGCCAGTGTGGCAGGGCAGATCAGTGCAGGGAGGGTGTCCACAAAGGGGCTGGGCCACCTGGTTACTCATGTGGAGAAACCTGCAATTGGAGCCGTATCTCACAAATCAAAAATCAATTTCAGTTGGATTAAAATTTTAAACTTGAAAAGTAAATAATGTAAAAATATCAAAGAAAATATGAGAGAATGTCTTTCAGATTTGGGGAGTAGCAAAACTTTTTAAGACAAAATATACATGCACAGTATAAAATAAAGATTAATATATATATGTGTGTGTATGTAAGTGTGATATATATATATATATATATTTGGGTAGCAAGAAACTCCCATTAATAAAAGTGGTGTAATAAAGTAGGAAGACACCCATAAACTAGAAGATCTATGTAGTACACATAATACAAAGAATTATGTCCTGAGCCTATTGAAAGTCTAGAAATTAATAGATTTTAGCATGTACAAGAATGTTTACCACAGCATTGTCTACAATAGCAAAAAACTTAGAAGCAATCCAGATATCCTCTGTATAAAACGGGTAAATTTGGTGTATTACTACTGAAGAGTAGTAGAAATCATTATATTATAGACAACATGAATGAATCTCAGGAACAGTTTCAAGTGAAATTTACAGAAGACTGTAGTATATCAATTATCAAGTCTCAGAAGCATAAAAGACTGTATTGGTGAAGATACATACATATGAATATAGTAAAAAGAATGGTAAATAAAAGAATAAAGGTAGTACCTACTCTAGGAAGTCAGAGAGTGGCATGTAACCCAGATGAATCACCCAAGAACCTGCAGTGATATTGGTTTTCTATTTATTAATCTGAGTCATTGCGCTTTGAATGATTTCAGATCATTGAAATGTGAAAAAATATACATCTTAGAATTCTTGAAACAATGCATTTCATAATAGCATTTTAAAGATTAAATGTGTGCATGTATACGTGTGTGTGTATATATATATGCACACTATACTTTCTCAGACATTTCTCATACTTAAAATATTTTTATAACTCCTCACCTTCATCTCTCAGTTTCTCACTCTTCTTTTTGGTTAAACTGTTGTGAGCAGAACTGAATACAGTACACATTTCAAGAATGGATTCCGTCACAGATCCCTTGATTAAGTGAACAAAGTCTCCTATTCTATTCTCCTTGACTAAAGGATCATGTAAGTTATTTTTGACGTACTGTTAGAGTTATTGCAGAGCACAATTTCTAAGTGATTGGTCTTTAGACAGGAGAAAGGATGGGAAATGAACTCACAAAAAACACGTGCCACTTGGGAGTGAAGGAAGAACAGCAGTTGCTAAGCAACCATCCTGTGTCCCTGGCCTTGAAATGCTGACTACATGTGTCATATAGGCCTCAGTTCTTTCTCTGTGTGACAGTGATGTAGCTCTCTCTGCCTCTTTTCAGCATCTGCCTCCTTTTCCTTTTGTACCCAAAGTATAGGCTTCTGCCTGAATTCCTTAATTTTGCAGTTTTCACTGACATTTCTGCATCTAGTTGCCCGTGTTGACGTGAGTTGACTCATAAAAGTGATCCTTATCTTTGTTGACTTAAAAAACACTCACAACCTAAAAAGTTGAGTTATGTTGTGTTCAATGGGAATTTTTAGGGCTTTAAAATCAGGAGACAGCATCTCAAGTAACCCTGAGAGAACTGCTCCGAGGAGGTGGGTGAGAAGCCAGGATATATAGGAGTTCTGCAACAAAGGGCTGGTAGTCTGAACATCAAAAGATGACTGTTAATTAAAGAAAACCAGATATCCCAAATTAAGGAATTTAGTATGTATGAGAAGATGCAAGAGTCAGGGCTCATGGAAATCATTCCTTTCTTATGCATCTCAGCTGCCAGCTTTCTGTGTTTTTCACATCCTGAACTCCCTTGGGGCTCACTGTAGGGCATGGTTGCAGCCTGATGGCTACTGAAGATAGGGATTCTTCTCCTTCCTGAGTGCCCTGGAGGACTGGCATAGCTGATGACTGTGACATCCTTGTGTACTAATAGAGCTGGAAATATTCCAGTCCTCATCTTTGTGGAATCTCATGGGTTAAAAGTGAGAAACAACCTTCCAAAAAGATTATTTAAGATTTGTATTTTAGATATGTGGTGTGTCCGTGCTTCTCTGTGTATTCTCCAGGCCTTCTCTAGAAAGGTTTGGGGCAGCTGGGTTGTCATGTGTCTCATTCTCAGTCGGTAAAACTGGAAATGAAATTAAGTCCCTCTTCCATGATGTATTCCAGAACAAAGTGAGATTTTTAGCAAGAAAAAAAGTATAATGGACTCTGTGGGAGAAGGCGAGGGTGGGGTGTTTCAATAGAACAGCATTGAAACATATATATTATCTAGGGTGAAACAGATCACCAGCCCAGGCTGGATTCATGAGACAAGTGCTCGGGCCTGGTGCACTGGGAAGACCCAGAGGAATCGGGTGGAGAGGGAGGTGGGAGGGGGGATCAGGATGGGGAATAAATGTAAATCCATGGCTGATTCATGTCAATGTATGACAAAAACCACTAGAATATTGTAAAGTAATTAGCTTCCAACTAATAAAAATAAATGGAAAAAAAAAGTATAATGTAAAACCGTGCTACTCCAGCTGCATGGTAAAGAGGATTGAATTTGGGGGATACAGGAATTTAGAATTGTTTATCCATGTGTGCCTTCATAAATGCTAATGAATTTCAAAAGCTCTTGTGTCAGAACATCTTAAGTCACTGTTTCTCAAAAATGTCCTGTACCAAGATTGCCTGGAGTGTTGGATTAAAATGAAGATTCCCTACTCACTCTGAAGCTCAAAGCTCATTGAATGAAGTCCTAGAATTTGCATTTCTAATTAGCTTTCCAAAGTTCCCTGGTGGTCTAGTGGTTAGGATTAGTGCTCTCTAATTAGCTTTCCAGGCACTTTTGAGACACACCCATTTAAGTCTTTTTAGATGCCGTTAATCCTAAAGAAACAGCATCATTAGTAGCCTGGGAAGTCTCTAATTGGAGCATTTAAGATGGAATTAATGGAGATAAGCCTTCAAAGCATTTTTTTCCAAGAGTGACCTCATATAATTATAGTATCTAAATATTCTCCAGTTCTAAAAATTTGACCTGTTGATCCCCAGATCTATTCCTTCTTAGACCATGAAAGTGAAAGTGAATTCACTCGGTCGTGTCCGACTCTACGACCCCGTGGACTATAGTCTACCACACACCTCTGTCCATGGGATTTTCCAGGCACGGGTACTAGAGTGGGTTGCCATTTCCTTCTCCAGAGGATCTTCCCGAGCCAGGGATTGAACCCAGGTCTCCCACATTGTAGGCAGACGCTTTACCATCTGAGCCACCAGGGAAGTCTAAGACCATGAGCCTTATAATTTTTTTCGTATTGTCTGATAGTAGCTAACTTACTCCTGTCCTTGAAGCCAGGTTCTTCCCCTTATTTCTTGCCATTCTACAGTAGACAAAGCCAAAGTCTCAACATCAGCCAGAATTTCGTGCAAAAGCTCAGATGCACCAGGTCTACCTGTTTGATTCTGTGTTTTCACTTGGTTTCATTGTCTTAGTTCTTAATTCTTTGGAGTTCCAGTTGTGAAGCTTCTTCATATTTTTTATTGGGAGTTAGACTGAACATCTCATAATTCTCAACAGTTTGGTCCCCTCACACATCACCCATCACATTTGGGTATCTGGCATCACCTATTGTCAGGAGGGAAATATGATTCTATCTCTTGTCTTCCCCTGGAAGGTCCAAGGGCCAGCATGGTCACACTCTGGTATAAGCCCTCTTATGGTTCATAGCCAGTGCCTTCTTGGTTTGTAGACATAGGCTTGAGAGCTTACTAGGATCTCTTTTATAAGGTCAATTAACTCTGTTTTTCCAAGAGAATTCACTGGTCATAGCAAACACCCTCTTCCAACAACACAAGAGAAGACTCTACACTTGGACATCACCAGATGGCCAACACCGAAAGCAGATTGATTATATTCTTTGCAGCCAAAGATGGAGAAGCTCTATACAGTCAGCAAAAACAAAACCTGGAGCTGACTGTGGCTCAGATCATGAACTCCTTATTGCCAAATTCAGACTTAAACTGAAGAGAGTAGGGCTAATCACTAGACCATTCAGGTATGACCTAAATCAAATCCCTTATGAATATACAGTGGAAGTGAGAAATAGATTTAAGGGACTAGATCTGATAGACAGAGAGCCTGATGAACCATGGACGGAGGTTCGTGACATTGTACAGGAGACAGGGATCAGGACCATCACCATGGAAAAGAAATGCAAAAAGGCAAAATGGTTGTCTGAGGAGGCCTTATAAATAGCTGTGAAAAGAAGAGAAGCAAAAAGCAAGGGAAAAAAGGAAAGATATTCCCATTTGAATGCAGAGTTCCAAAGAATAGCCAGGAGAGATAAGAAAGCCTTCCTCAGTGATCAGTGCAACGAAATAGAGGAAAACAACAGAATGGGAAAGACTAGAGATCTCTTCAAGAAAGTTAGAGATGCCAAGGGAACATTTCATGCAAAGATGGGCTCAATAAAGGACAGAAATGGTAAGGACCTAACAGAAGCAGAAGATATTAAGAAGAGGTGGCAAGAATACACAGAAGAACTGTACAAAAAAGATCTTCATGACCCAGATAATCACAATGGTGTGATCACTCACCTAGAGCCAGACATCCTGGAATGTGAAGTCAGGTGGGCCTTAGAAAGCATCACTACGAACAAAGCTAGTGGATGTGATAGAATTCCAGTTGAGCTATTTCAAATCCTGAAAGATGATGCTGTGAAAGGGTTGCACTCAATATGCCAGCAAATTTGGAAAACTCAGCAGTGGCCACAGGACTGGAGAAGGTCCGTTTTCATTCCAATCCCTAAGAAAGGCAATGCCAAAGAGTGCTTGAACTACCGCACAACTGCACTCATCTCACACGCTAGTAAAGTAATGCTTAAAATTCTCCAAGCCAGGCTTCAGCAATACGTGAACCGAGAACTTCCAGATGTTCAAGCTGGTTTTAGAAAAGGCAGAGGAACCAGAGATCAAATTGCCAATATCTGCTAGATATCAAAAAAGCAAGAGAGTTCCAGAAAAACATCTATTTCTGCTTTATTGACTACGCCAAAGCCTTTGACTATGTGGGTCACAATAAATTGTGGAAAATTCTGAAGGAGATGGGAATACCAGACCACGTGACCTGACTCCTGAGAAATCTGTATGCAGGTCAGGAAGCAACAGTTAGAACTGGACATGGACCAACAGACTGGTTCCAAATAGGAAAAGGAGTACGTCAAAGCTGTATATTGTCACCCTGCTTATTTAACTTATATGCAGAGTACATCATGAGAAATGCTGGGCTGGAAGAAGCACAAGCTGGAATCAAGATTGCTGGGAGAAATATCAATAACCTCAGATATGCAGATGACACCACCCTTATGGCAGAAAGTGAAGAGGAACTAAAAAGCCTCTTGATGAAAGTGAAAGAGGAGACTGAAAAAGTTGGCTTAAAGCTTAACATTCAGAAAACTAAGATCATGGCATCTGGTCCCATCACCTCATGGGAAATAGAGGGGGAGACAGTGTCAGACTTTAATAGATGGAAACAGTGTCAGACTTTATTTTTCTGGGGCTCCAAAATCACTGCAGATGGTGACTGCAGCCATGAAATTAAAAGACGCTTACTCCTTGGAAGGAAAGGAATGACCTATGACCAACCTAGATAGGATATTAAAAAGCAGAGACATTATTTTGCCAACAAAGGTCCATCTGGTCAAGGCTATGGTTTTTCCAGTGGCCATGTATGGATGTGAGAGTTGGACTGTGAAGAAAGCTGAGCACCGAAAAATTGATGCTTTTGAACCATGGTATTGAAGAAGACTCTTGAGAGTCCCTTGGACTGCAAGGAGATCCAACCAGTCCATCCTAAAAGAGAGATCAGTCCTGGGTGTTCATTGGAAGGACTGATGATGAAGCTGAAACTCCAATACTTTGGCCACCTCATGTGAAGAGTTGACTCACTGGAAGAGACACTGATGCTGGGGGGGCTTGGGGGCAGGAGGAGAAGGGGACGACAGAGGATGAGATGGCTGGATGGCATCACTGACTCGATGGGCATGAGTTTGAGTAAACTCCTGGAGCTGGTGATGGACAGGGAGGCCTGGCGTGCTGCGATTCATGGGGTCGCAAAGAGTCGGACACGACTGAGCGCCTAAACTGAACTGAACTGGTGAGGGCTCCATTCTCATGACCTAAGAACCTCTTAATGGCATCACATTGGACATTAAGATTTCAATATATGAATATTAGGGGGCACACAGACATTCAGACCAAAGGAAATACATATTCCTGGGCTTCAAATAGTCTACAGTTTAGCAAGAAGAGAAATAAGAAAGGATATAGTTGCAGTGCAGCTGGTAAGCGGATGTAAATAGAGTGCTAAAGAATCCTGGGGAGATGCGCACAGTCCAAGTCCTAAACTGCAAAGGTGGAAGTGGGAAGGATGGTTCCTGTGAGCCTGGCCCTTGGTAGAGCAAGGTGCATAGTTCACTGTTACTAGAACAGGAAGAATGGGCTGAAGTGAAATAATAGGCTAGACTGGAGAGATGAGTAAGGGTCATATTATAATCATGTTTCATGTTGTAGGCTAGACTTTATATATATATATATAATCTATTTATTTATGGATGCACAGGTCTTTGTTGCTGTGCGGGAGCTTTGTCTCATTGTGGCGACTGGGGGCTGCTCTTAGTTGTGGTGTATGGGCTTCTCTTTGCAGGGGCCTTTCTTGTTGTGGAGCACAGGCTTCAGCTGTTGCAGCTCCTAGGCTCTAGAGTACAGGCTTAGTAACTGTGGTGCATGGGTTTAGTTGCTTCATGGCATTTGGAATCCTCCTGGATGAGGGATTGAACCCATGGATTCTTAACCACTGGACCACCAGGGAGTCCTCAAATTTATATTAAAGAATCTAGGGAGCCATTGATGGTTTTTAGAAAGAGTCTTCTGGTTAGAGTTTGGAGTATACATTGGAGTGGCTTGATACATGGAGTTTTTTTTTTTTTTTTTTAACCAAATTATGACATTAATCCAGAAGTGAATTAATAGAGTGCAAGAAGGCTCGTCTGAGTTACCCATTGGTGTGTTAAAATCTACTCTGAAACTCATTGACTTAAATAAAGAACAGTTTATTCCTTGCGATTCTGTGCACTGAGTGCTTGGTTCATCTGCATGACACAGTCTGGATGTGCAGACTGTGTGAATGGCTGGAAGGTCTGATTGGCATCACTCATGTGGGTGGCAGCTGGTGCAGGCCACAAACCAGAACCCCAGCTGGAGCTTTCAATCAGAGAGTTCAGTTCTCTACATATTTCCTCTCATTCTTGTTCTTCCTTACAGTATGGTGGTTGGGTTTCAAAAAGCAGTATATTCAGAGTATAAGGCCTAAGTGCAGGAGCTTATCAGATCTCCGTGTTTTTCACACTTGAAATATCAATAACCTCAGATATGCAGATGACACCACCCTTATGGCAGAAAGTGAAGAAGAACTGAAGAACCTCTTGATGAAACTGAAAGAGGAGACTGAAAAAGTTGGCTTAAAGCTCAACATTCAGAAAACTAAGATCATGGCATCAGGTCCCATCACTTCATGGCAAATAGATGGGGAAACAGTGGAAACAGTGGCTGACTTATTTTTCTGGGCTCCAGAATGACTGCAGATGGTGATTGCAGCCATGAAATTAAAAGATGCTTACTCCTTGGAAGGAAAGTTATGACCAACCTAGACAGCATATTAAAAAGCAGAGACATTACTTTGCCAACAAAGGTCCATCTAGTCAAGGCTATGGTTTTTCCAGTAGTCATGTATGGCTGTGAGAGTTGGACTATAAAGAAAGCAGAGTGCTGAAGAATTGATGCTTTTGAACCATGGTGTTGAAGAAGACTCTTGAGAGTCCCTTGGACTGCAAGGAGATCCAACCAGTCCATCCTAGAGGAGATCAGTCCTGGGTGTTCATTGGAAGGACTGATGTTGAAGCTGAAACTCCAGTATTTTGGCCACCTGATGCGAAGAGCTGACTCATTGGAAAAGACCCTGATGCTGGGAAAGATTGAGGGCAAGAGGGGAAGGGGACGACAGAGGATGAGATGGCTGGATGGCATCACCCGACTCGATGGACATGGGTTTGGGTGAACTCTGGGAGTTGGTGATGGACCGGGAGGCCTGGTGTGCTGCGGTTCATGCGGTTGCAAAGAGTCGGACACGACTGAGTGACTGAACTGAACTGAATGTCACATTGGCCAAAACTAGATAAATAGTTAAGCCCATTGGGGATGGGCACATAGGGTGCAAATACCAGGAGGATGGTTCATTGAGAGCCACCAAATCAACATTCTGCCACAGGGATGGCGAGAAGTAAATAGTGCCTCTTCTAAAGTGCCCACCCAATCCATGGCTGCTGGATCAGACTAGCCCTCAGAATTTTCTCTGCTGATATTTGCCTCATAGGGAAGCAGAAAGTGGATGGGAAAGGGGTAGTGGGCTTATACTGCCTAAAAGACTTGCATTGTTGTTGTTTAGTTGCTAAGTCATGTCTGACTGTTTCATGACCCCATGGACTGTAACCATGCTCCTCTGTCCGTGGAATTCTCCAGGCAAGAATACTAGAGTGGGTTGCCATTTCCTTTGGTAAAAGACTTGCATACAACCACTAAAATATTAAATGGAAGAACTCTAGTCCCCTTTTTTCCTCCAAGTGTTTGGCTTGAATTTATTACTGAGTAATTTTGCAAGAAATAAATGTAACCATTTAGCAATTAGTAACATTTTTTAAAGGATGTTCTTGCTTGAAAAATGATAGATATTCTGCTTTATGGCTTCACCCCTCAAGGCACAATTAGTATATCTAAAATATGAAACTGAAGTCAGGCTCAGAAAACAAAAGCGGTAAAGAATATAGCTATAGGAGGAGATATGCGATTTCCAAATATGCTTGAATGTGGCTCTTTTACTGTGATGAAATGAATTTTATGGCTGTAGTAATTGGTTCTTTTTAATACAATTACCTAGTTATGTGAGTTTCTTGGAGTGATCAAATACTTTGAGAAAATGGCAACTTCTGTATGTTGCAAGAATACTTTAAACATAACCTCCCTTTATAATCAGAAGATGCTAGACAAAATTAATCTTTTCTATCTTTAGCTCTTGGCATATACCCCAGGTTTCCTCATTTGTAAAAAAGAGAATAATAATAGTAACCTTTTGATAGATTTATTGTGAGGATGAAATGAAATAACATGTACAAGTGCCTGAAACAGTACCTGGCAGCAGTGACTGCTCAATTGATCTGAGCAGTGATTCTTACATGCTCTAGGAATATTTGGCAGATAGAGGTGCCATTCTTCCTTACAGGTTCAGTTCAGTTAAGTTGTTCAGTCATGTCCGACACTTTGCAATTTCATGGACTGCAGCCGCCAGGCTTCCCTGTCCATCACCAACTCCTGGAGCTTAGCAAACTCATGTTCATTGAGTCAGTGATACCATCCAACCATCTCATCCTCCGTCATCCCCTTCTCCTCTTGCCTTCAATGTTTCCCAGCATCAGAGTCTTTTCCAATGAGTCAGTTCTTTGCATCAGGTGGCCAAAGTATTGGAATTTCAGCTTCTGCATCAGTTCTTTCAATGAACATTCAGGACTGATTTCCTTTAGAATTGACTGGTTTGATATCCTCATAGTCCAAGGGACTCTTAAGAGTCTCCTCCAACACCACAGTTCAAAAGGATCAATTCTTTGGCACTCAGCTTTCTTTATAGTCCAGCTGTCATACCCATACATGACTACTGGCAAAACCATAGCCTTGACTAGATGGACCTTTGTTGGCAAAGTAATGTCCCTGCTTTTTAATATGCTGTCTAGGTTGGTCATAACTTTCCTTCCAAGAAGCAAGCATCTTTTAAAATTTCATGGCTGTCGTCACCATTGCAGGGATTTTGGAGTCCAAGAAAATAAAGTCTATCACTGTTTCCATTATTTCCCCATCTATTTGCCATTAAATGATGGGACCAGATGCCATGATCTTCATTTTTTGAATGTTGAGTTTTAAGCCAGCCTTTTCACTGTCCTCTTTTCACTTTCATCGAGAGACTCTTTATTTCCTCTTCACTTTCTGACCTAAGGGTGGTGTCATCTATTTATCTGAGATTATTGATATTTCTCCTGGCAATCTTAATTCCAGCTTGTGCTTCATCCAGTCTAGCATTTTGCATGATGTACTCTTCATATAAGTTAAATAAGCAGGGTGACATATACAGCCTTGACGAACTCCTTTCCTGATTTGGAACCAGTCTGTTATTCCATGTCCAGTTCTAACTGTTGCTTCTTGACCTGCATACAGATTTCTCAGGAGTCAGGTCAGGTGGTCTGGTATTCTCATCTCTTGAAAATTTTCCACAGTTTGTTGTGATCCACAGAGTCAAAGGCTTTGGCATAGTCAATAAAGCAGAAGTGGATGTTTTTCTGGAATTCTCTTGCTTTTTTGATGATCCAATGGATGTTGGCAATTTGCTCTCTGGTTCCTCTGCCTTTTCTAAATCTAATTTGAACATCTGGAAGTTCATGGTTCACCTACTATTGAAGCCTGGCTTGGAGAATTTTGAGCATTACTTGACTAGTGCATGAGATGAGTGCAATTGTACCATAGTTTGCACAGTCTTTGGCATTGCCCTTCTTTGGGATTGGAATGAAAACTGACCTTTTCCAGTCCTGTGGCCACTGCTGAGTTTTCCAGATTTGCTGGCATATTGAGTGCAGCGCTTTCACAGCATCATCTTTCAGGATTTGAAATAGCTCAACTGGAATTCCGTCACCTCCACTAGCTTTTTTCATAGTGATGCTTCCTAAGGCCAGTTGACTTCACATTCCCGGATGTCTGGCTCTAGGTGAGCTGATCACACCATCATGATTATCTGGATCTTTTTTGTGTAGTTCTTCTGTATATTCTTGCTACCTCTTCTTAATACCTTCTGCTTCTGGTATACCATACCATTTCTGTCCTTTACTGTACCCATCTTTGCATGAAATGTTGCCTTTGTATCTCTAATTTTCTTGAAGAGATCTCTAGTCTTTCCCATTCTGTTTTCCTCTATTTCTTTGCACTGATTGCTGAGGAAGGTTTTCTTACCTCTCCTTGCTCTTCTTTGGGATTCTGCATTCAAATGGATATAGCTTGCCTTTTCTTCTTTGCCTTTAGCTTCTCTTCTTTGTCAGCTATTTGTAAGGCCTCCTCAGACAACCATTTTGCCTCTTTGCCTCTTTTTTTTTTTTTTCTTGGGGATGGTCTTAATCCCTACAAGGTACATATACCTTAAAAAGAGCTCCCTGCGAGTCCAGTGGTAAAACCAAGGCAGGGTTGTTGAGCCAAATTAGCAAGGATTAAGGGATTATAGGTTTGTGCCCACTGAGCTCGTGAGACTTCAGGAGTCCCTCCGCTCCTCATGTATAAAAGAAGGAAACTGAGCCCAGTGTTCTCACAAGTCCCCTGATTAGCCAAGCTAGTTTATTTGAAGCCATCTCTCTGGAGTCACCAGCAGCCCTGACTCACCTGTTCCTCCTCTCGTCTGTGACAGAAGCACTCCTTACTTCTTCCTCTTAGTATTCCATGTTACTTAAACCATAGCTTTCTCTTTGGAGGTCTTAATCACCTCTGAGGACAGAGCCTTTTGCCTGATGCATAGCCCCAGAGGTTGTTGTGACAGTGAGAGCCTTTTCTTTCTTGTAGGTACTGTATTCTTCCACCTTTGTTTGATTTCCCTGTATTCCCTCTAAATTTATTCCATTCTCTTTTCGTTGTTGGGTACTCCTTCATGTCCAAGGCGATGGGATTGCCTTCCCCAAGCTTAGCAGAATCATTTGTAGTATCTTTCCACTTTCTCCGAGAGCAGGTCCTCCTGTTCTCCACAGCAGGTGAAACTGATGAGTTTGTGACCCCATGGACTGTAACCCTCCAGGCTCCTCAATCCATGGGATTCTCCAGGCAAGAATACTGAAATGGGTTGCCATTTGCTTCTCCAGAGGATCTTCCCAACCCAGAGATCAAATCTGCGTCTCCTGCATTGGAAGGCAGATTCATTACCACTGTACCACCTGGGAAAGCCAGATGAGCACTACTAATCCCTGCTTAACCCTGGTCTTTCTAGTTTAAAAGCTCATGAACCTCCTGCAGAGGCTAGTAGTTGGACAAGCTGTCCCCACACTCTGATGCTCACACACAGAGCACCCAGGCAACTCCATGAAGAATCTTGCCCTCAGGAAAGTTTCTCACCTCTCAAAGGCAGCCAAGAGCAAACCATTTCTTGTTCACATGCATCTTGGCCAGGTCCCAGAACTTGGAGGTAGCAAAGCCTCTTTGTCTACAGGTGAATTGTTCTCAACACCAACAATTTTAGTTGGTCCCATTCAAGGGTCTTATTAGTAACACACCCAAGGAAGGAAGTGTGCATTTCTGAAGACACTGTGGGGTGCAGTGACTCTGCATTGCAGAGTTGGACATTGTGTGATATCTGATTCACCAGCAGTGTAAGTGGTCCAGTCTTGCCACTAATGATGAAGCGTGTAAATCAAACAAATGTCATGAGAGACTGGCGTCTGAAAGTTGACCTGATTTCCTAATAAAAAATCCTCGGTTTAACTTGCCTAAGATTGTTACTTTTCCTCTTTGGATTGAAAATTAGGGATTTTATTTCACTACCTGGATGCATCACTTTTTCATCATATGCTACGGAAATACTGAAGTAGTTGGTGTATAGTTGACTACAGTGCTGTGCTAGCTTCAGGTGTACGGCAAGGTGATGTTTCCTATCTTCTTTCCCAAGAAATCTGCCCTCTACCTTTGGAAATATAAAGATGCCAACTGGAGCATCCAATCTCCCAAGCTTCCAAGGCAGTTATCAGGCTGTCCAGTGAACATCCAGCAAGCATGATTATTTGCTGTAAAGGCTCATGACTGAGTCTGTTTTGAAAAACGCATATTACACAAACAACAGTCAGCCTACTTTCCTTGGCTTCTTAATCTTTGTCCTCACTAAAACTCAGATTATTTCCCCATTTGCATTCTGAACACGCCCTTGAATGATCCACAAAGCTCTTCTGAGCCCCTCCCCTGGAGCAAACTATTACCTTATGTTTCTCTTCACCATCTGTTTCTTTTCTGCAAAGCTTTTTGAAGCTCAGCCTCTTGAAACAAGAGAATAACAAAGATGAAATTTATTGCCATCGATCACTTTTAGGTAAAGCAAAATGTCTTCCAGCTACTCTGAGTTGATTTTCTTTTCCCCCTCGAGAAAGTAGCAGAAAGGGGTTAATAACCACGCAGGGGACCGAATCAATACAAAAGTGAGGGGAATTTCATGGAGGTAATTGTGTGTAGAAAAGCAGAGAGCTCGCAGGACTAGTTAATAGAGGTAAGTTGCTTATTCAGCATTATTATCAACTCACTAGGTGGACTATAGAACCTTAGATTTTCTCCTTAATATATGTCCCTGCTCCGTTGTGCAAAGAATTTACTGTCATTCACTGCTTCCTTTCCATCATTCACACCCAGTTAAGGCCTCCCACGACGGCATTCAGGAGTGCCCACTGTATGTGTAGCATCATAATATTAGAAGTAATGAGCTTGGAAGTCAGGCAAGAGTGTGATAATTGTAATGATAGTAATAAAATACTGTTACTTGAACACAGTTACTTATTTCCACTGAGAGCTAAAAATATGTAATGGTTGTACTTCCTTTCCACTTTGACCCCTCATAGACATTGATTGCTGTGTCCTCCTTACAGTATCTTTAAATTAAAAAAAAAAGGTAAATTATATATAACTCAAACTTGGCCATTTTAACCATTTTTAAGTATACAATTCAGTGGCATAAATTGCAGTCACTATGTGGTGACACCATCACAACTATTTTCAAAGCTTTTCCATTAGTCCCAAAAGAAACTCTGTACCCGCTAAACAATAGCCTGAGTACTTGATACTCTCTGATCTATTTTTTCACTTTCACCTTCACTTTATTTTTTTTCCTTCTGGTTTTATTGAGGTATAATTGGTACACAGCCCTGTGTAAGTTTAATGTGGACAACATAATGACTTGACTTACTTATATCGTGAGATATTTACCACAGTAGGGTTAGTGGACATCCATCATCTCCTAGACACAACATTAAAGAAATAGAAAAGAATACATTTTTCTTGTGATGGAAACTTACAGGATTTACTCTCTTAACAACTCTCACGTGTAACATACAGCAGTGCTGAATATTGTTTATCATGTTGTGTTATATCACTGAAAGTGAAAGTGTTAGTTGTTCAGTCATGTCTGACTCTTTGTGACCCCATAGACAGTAGTCTGCCAGGCTCCTCTGTCCATGGGATTCTCCAGGCAAGAATCCTGGAGTGGGTTGCCATTCCCTTCTCCAAGGGTCTTCCCGACACGGGGATCAAAGCTGGGTCTCCTGCACTGCAGGCAAATTCTTTACCATCTGAGCGACCAGGAAGTGTTTAATTATCTTATAACAGGAAATTTATACCTTTTGACCTCCTTCATTCATTTACCCTCCCCACTTCTTTTTTTTTAAATTTATTGTAATTGAAGGCTAATTACTTTACACTATTGTGGTGGTTTTTGCCATACATTGACATGAATCAGCCATGGGTGTACATGTGTTCCCCATGCTGACCCTCCCTCCCAACTCCCTCCCCATCCCATCCCTCAGGGTCATCCCAGTGCACCAGCCCTGAGCACCCTGTCTCATGCATCGAACCTGGATTGACGATCTGTTTCACATATGATAATATACATGTTTCGGTGCTATTCTCTCAGATCATCCCACCCTCGCCTTCTCCCACAGAGTCCGAAAGTCTGTTCTTTACATCTGTGTCTCTTTTGCTGTCTCACATATAGGATCACCGTTACCATCTTTCTAAATTCCGTATATATGCGTTAATATACTGTATTGGTGTTTTTCTTTCTGACTTACTTCACTCTGTATAATAGGCTGTAGTTTCAACCACCTCATTAGAACTGATTCAAACGCATTCTTTTTAACAGCTGAGTAATATTCCATTGTGTATATGTACCACAGCTTTCTTATCCATTCGTCTGCTGATGGACATCTAGGTTGCTTCCATGTCCTGGCTATTGTAAACAATACTGCTATGAACATCCTCCCCCCCATTTCTGGTAGCCACAAATTTGACCTCTTTTTTTATGAGTTTGTTTTTGAAGTGTAATTAATATTCATTATGTTAGTTCCTGGTACACAATTTAATTATTTGATGTTTCTATACTTTTCAAAATGATCACCATGATAAGTCTCATTGTCATCTGTCACCACAAAAAGATACTGGATAATTATTCCTATATTCATACACTGTACATTTCATACCTGTGGTTCATTTACTTTATAATAAGTTTGCACCCTGTAATCTCCCTCACCTATTTCTCTTTTCCCCAGCCCCTTCTCCTCTGGCAACCACCTGTTCTCTGTATCTATGACTTTGTTTCTATTTAGTTGTATTTGTTCATTTGTTTTTAGATTCCATGTGTGGGTGAAATCATACAGTATTTGTTTCTGTTTTTCTGACTGACTTCACTTAGTATTATACCCTTTAGGTCCTTCCATGTTGTTGTGAATAGTATGATTTCTTTTTTTTTATGGCTGAGTAATATTCCATTATATGTGTACACACACACACATATGTATATATATGTAATCACATCTTCTTTATCCAGTCATCTGCAGATGGGCACTTACATTGCTTTCATAACTTGGCTATTGTAACTAATGCTGCAGTGAACATAGG
This sequence comes from Cervus elaphus, assembly GCF_910594005.1. Lineage (NCBI taxonomy): Eukaryota > Metazoa > Chordata > Mammalia > Artiodactyla > Cervidae > Cervus > Cervus elaphus. The sequence continues at coordinate 29,692,757 of NC_057844.1, forward strand.
TGTGGATATATATTTTTGAATTAGTGTTTTTCTTTTCCTCAGATAAATACCCAGCAGTAGAATTGTATGATAGTTATATTTTTAACTAGTGGATTGTATGGTAGTTATATTTTTAATATTTTGAGAAATCTTGTACTGTTTTCCACTGTGACTGCACCAGTTTACATTCCCAGCAACAGTGTACAAGGGTTCCCTTTTCTTCGTGTTCTTGCCATCACTTTTTAATTTGTTGATAATAGCCATTCTGACAGGTGTGAGGTGATAACTCATTGTGCTTTTCATTTGCATTTTCTTAATGATGTTAAGCATCTTCTCATGTGCCTGTTGGCCAACTGCATGTCTTCCCTGGGAAAATATCTATTCAGGTCCTCTGCCCATTTTTTGGTTGGGTTGTATTTTGATGATTAGTTGTATGAGTTATCGTACATTTTAGATATTAACCCCTTGTTGGGTATATTTTTTGCAGATATCTTCTCCCATTCAGTAGGTGGCCTTTCTGTTTTATTGAGTTTCTTTTGCTATGCAAAAGGGTTTTAGTTTAATATGGTCCCATTTGTTTATTTTTGCTTTTGCTTCTCTTCCCTGGTGGCTCAGATGGTAAAGCGTCTGCCTACAATGCAGGAGACCCGGATTCAATCCCTGGGTTGGGAAGATCTCCTGGAGAAGGAAATGGCAACCCACTCCAGTATTCTTGCCTGGAAAATCCCATGGACAGAAGAGCCTGGTAGGCTACAGTCCATGGGGTCGCAAAGAGTCGGACACGAGTGAGCGACTTTCTTTCTTTTCTTTTTTCTCTTGCCTGAAGAGACATATCCAAAAAAAAAAATACATTTCTAAGACCAATGTAAGAATGCCCATGTTTTCTCCTGAAAGTTTTATAGTTCATATCTTACGTTTAAGTCTTTAATCCATTGTGAGTTTATTTTTGTATATGGTATGAGAAAATAGTCCAATCTGATTTGTTTACTTCCTTGGTTAGATATATTCCCAGGTATTTTCTTATGTGATTGTGAACGGGATTATTTTCTTAATTTCTCTTTCTGATAGTTTCTTGTTAGTGTATAGAAACACAATAGATTTCTGTATATTAATTTTGTATCCTGCAACTTTACTGAATTCATTGATGAGTTCTAGCGGTTTTTGGTACAGTTTTAGAATTTCATATTGTAGTGTCATCTGCAAACAGTGACAGTTTTACTTCTTTCTTTCCAATTTGGATTCCTTTTGCTTATTTTCCTGTCTGATTGCTAGGACTTTAAATACTGTGGCGAATAAAAACTTCCACATAGCCTTCTGAGGTAACCAACCCTTCTGACACTTTGATTTCAGGCTTTTAGCCTCCAGAACTGTGAGGCAATACATTTCTGTCATTTAAGTGACTAAATTTATACTACTTTGTTATGGCAGCACGAGCAATGGAGACAGTTCCCAAGTTTGGATTTATTCCTATTTTCAATCAGGATTTGGAAAAGCTGGGCTAACTCTCTTCTGTTTGATTTATCATGCTGGATCTACTTTGTAGGTTTCAAGTTTGAAACTCATATGAGATTTTTTTTCTGCATTTCCAACCACGTATTTTGAAACCATTTGAATGTGACTGGTAACGTCTCCTTCCTTGAAACTTCTGATATTCATCTATTAGAGAGGTTTTTGAGAATCCACAGTCCCTTTGGTTAGTATTTAAAATAGGTTTTGACGAGTGAAAAAAAAACAAAAAATGCAGCTCTAGGTCCAAGGAAATCTGACAGGAGCAACAGAATCACTGTAAGACAGGAAGACCACTCTTAGACTGTCCAGGACCCTGTCTCCTTGGTGGGTAGAGCCTATCGGCTCAGCCATGCCTCATGGAGCCACTGCCTCTTCAGCATTTGGTTTTGCTGTTTTTATTCCTAGAGCCCAACTGCAGAAATTAATGCCTGTCTGTATGGTTCTGTCAGAAGGCGCTCCTTGTTTTTCAGAACAAAATACCGATATGCCATGAAAAAATGTGTGTTGATAGAATGTCTGTGTTTGAACTTTCAACCCACATTCACGTTGATCCCAGTTTCCTTTGGTCCTGGCATTCTGGAAGGGAGGGGGGGGCCACTCACCCTTGGCCAGCACACTGACCAAGCCAATGGTCACATGTAACTACAAATGTGTGTGAACCGGAAAGAATCTCATATTCCCCTTGAGGTGGAGCAGGTTGTCTCCCCCTTAGCAGAATCAGCCTCCAGGTCACATCAGAGTCAAAGCTCAAAGATTATAGACCTTGAGGTAGTTGAGTTATATGAGCAGATTCAGAAGGAAGCATACATGAGTCAGAAAGAAATGCTCGGCAGGACCAGACAGATATTTTAGGCCATCCCTCTGCTTCTCAAGGTTATTCTGACCCCTCAGATTCCAGGAGCAAAGTTGAAATGGAAGAATCCTGCTGCTCAGAGCAAGTGGAGGCAGCATGTGTGGTGAAAGGAACTAGGATTGGGGGCAGGCAGTCCTGGGTTCAAGTCCTGGCGCCACGTCCTGGCTCATCTGCTTATCTGCTTCTAGTTGGATAACCTTGAGAAGACTGACTGATTCACCAATATGACCTTCACATCCTGCATCATAGCCACCTCATAGGGCTTCTGTTAAAAGAGGTCATATTAGTAAATCTGTGCGCCTGACAGTTGACTGGCTTGAATAGTTCAGAGTGAGGTACAGCCATACCCAGTGTTTGTTGGGAGACCATAGGATACATGTGACCTGAGAGGAGCTCAAGGTGAGATTCCGGGAGAGTTTACATGAAAGAAAGCCCTGAATAATGGTTCTACCCAGCATAGCCTTGGGCTGGGATCACAGTTGGTACCAGATTGGGTTCCAGAGGGAATCCCTGATCAGAGAATCTCCTGCCCAGCTCTTCTGTGCCTGAGCCACTTTTCCATCTGTCCCGAGGGCCCTAGAATAGGGATATAGTCAGCGGATCAGCTTCTGGATCCCAGATGCTCTCAACTGTTTGAGGACACAGAACTAGGATGTGTCCTTATCAGCCTCTTAGTTTTCATTCCATGTACCTTCTTTTGCCTGAATATCCTGAGAGCCAGCAAAGAAGGTATATGTTCATCACCCTGCCATCAGCATCACTCACACCACCTTGAAATCTCCTTGGGTTTAAGGTCTCTGTGTATGAAATTAAATTTGTTCCAGTGTCAAAATAAGAAAGTGCAACAGCTTTAGCATTTTAAAAGATGAGAATGCTTGGGTAAAATAAGTGCCTTTGAAAAGGCAACTGTTTTTCTTCATGAATGTCATTTCTGGGACAAAAATTAACATTCTGTCCCTTATGATGATCTGTGTAAATTTCAAATGCTTTTCCCTTACAAAGGCTAGTGAAACTGAAATTCTACACCCTTCAAAACATGCCTAAGTTGGCTTCTCTTGGCAGAAATACAAAGTAGGAACAAGAATCCAAATCTATGTGGCGTATAAACGAAGAGGCAGAAATTGTGGGCACATTCCTGTGATCACTGGCACAGTTCCAGAGTGAGGCCTTAAAATAGGATAAGCTTGTACAACTGCCTCCTCTATGTGGGCATACGTTCCGTTCCTGGGGCCTCCTGCAGGATTCAGGCATGTCATTCAGTACCCCGCTTAATACGTGCATCACTGTCACAGGGAACAGTTTCCCAATGACCTTGACACGTCAGAGCTTTGACAGTAGAGAGCCATAGGCACCTTGAGAAGGTCACCGGTTGGAAATCCCCTGTTAGTCAGTTTGGGACCATTGTAATAGACTGGGTGGTTTAGACAAGACATTTTCATGGTTCTGGAGACTGGGGAGTCCAGGGTCAAGGAAACAGAGTTGATTTTTTGGTGAGGACTCTCTTCCTGGCTTGCAGGTGGTTGCCTTCTTGCTATATTCCCAGTTCGTAGAGAACAGAAGCTCTGCTGTCTCTTGCTCTTACTCTGTGGGCACTAATCCCATCATGGAGTTTCTACCCTCATGACCTCATCTAAACTTGATTACCTTCTAAAGGCCCCGCCTCCACATACTGCCTCCATACACTGGGGTAAGAATTCTGGGGACACTCAGACATGGAGTCTATAGCTCCCAGCAGCTCCAAAAAGCCTTGAGTGGCCAAATGATTTCCTTTAGGAATATTCTTTAAGCTTTCCTTTTCTTGTGCTAAGAAATCCTGAATACAATCAGGAGAACAATCACTCACTGCAAATTAGAGTCTCCAAATTCTGAGTTGGTTGATGAATGACAGCTGGGAGGAAGGCCCCTGTCCAGGAACAGGGTTTCTTGTTCAATCTTTTGATTCAAGGTTTAGATGAAGAACCACAGAACAGGCCTATCGAAGGTGCCAGTAGCACGAGGCTTACCCGGAGGGAATGCGTGTGAGAATTAGATTTCCAGAAAGCTCCTTGTGCTGAAGCAGTGAGTCAGATATTACAAGGTGAAATTTAATGGAGCTGATTTTGTGAGACTGTGCACTAGAATTTGAAAAATATCAAAACTACTTAAGTAGAGATTGGGGACAATGTCTTTAATAGCATTTTGGATGGAGAGGACACGCATTCCAGTCAAAACTGGTTTCATGTGAATGGAAAATGTGGTGTCTCTGCTGGAAAAGGCAGAGACAGTAATAATAGAAGCATATCACCTGGAGGGAAGGAGATAATAGCCTGCTCACACCCACCTGTACCCTGTGTCCCGTCCAGACCTCACTCTCAGAGATGGAAATGGGCTCACTGGACCGTGTGCAGAGGACGTTTCACGCAGGATGGTGCAGAGATGCAGGGCTTTGCACTCAGAGAGTTCCACAAACCAGGGAAAGGGCAGCCTCTAAAAAGGATGACCTGGAGCCCAATTGCTGCTTTCAGGTGTCATGAGGGAACAGAATAAACCTAAATTTATTTGGCATGACATATTAGGGAAAGATTAAGGAAACTAATGAAAGCTACTGGGGTGTAGATTTTAATCTAATTGAAAACTTTCCATAGTCGGAAACATACTTAACACTTCCTGTGCTTCTCACAGCCAGGGCCTGGACGTCCTGACAAGGGTTCACTTCAGAAATCTTTAAACTCGCTGTCTCATTGTGTGTTAGGTTTAGGTTCAGCTGGGAAGTTTAAGAAATCCCAAAGTAACAATGACTTAAAACCACACAGGGCTTTATATCTTCCTCACATGCAAACCAAAATAAGAACAGAAAATTCCAGAGGCAGGAGACAAGGCAGGCTCTTCTGTGTCTCTTCACCCGCCTTCCTGAGCTGCCTCAGGGGCCAAGACAGCCTCTCGTGTGGGGAAGGAAGTAAAGGGGGGGAAAGAAAAAGGGTTCACTTCATCCCTTTCCAGAAGATTCCACACAACCGTCACTGGCCTGACTGAGCCCAAGTTGGAGTCTGAGAAATGCAGACTTGATGTGCGTGATGATGCTCCAGTCTAAAAAGGGAATCCTCATGGAGGCGAGAGGGGATGGATGTGCAAGGTGGTGGAATTTCAGCCACACTCTCGCGAAGACCGCAGCCTCCACATTTCTTCCCCTTGTTTCCCTGTTCCTTCTGCAGCTCCTCTGCTGCTGTCACGCAGGCTGCTGCTCCTGGATCCTGCCGTCTTCCTCTCGCCTCCCGGCCCATGCACCCGCTGCTTTCCCTGAGCAGCCAGGGCTCTCAGCTGCATCACCTGTCCTGTTTACTTTCCCGGGAGCATCCTCTGCTCCCCTTTCCCCTGACCTGCCTTCACCGCACTCACCGGTTCAGTTCTACCCCTGGATCTAGAACCTGCCTTTTACCCTTCTAGATGGGAATAGCCTAGCATTCTTGGAGGTTATGACAAAACTGTGGATGCTGGTCTATTTGTTAAGTGACTGAGAATGAAACTCAGTAGCTGAATCTTCAATTGTTCTGTATTCTTTTAACAGTATGCTTATTTTTCTGTATGTGTTTCTAGAGTAGAATGAGCAAGAAGGACCATGGAAGGTCTTAGACCAGAGGGGTGACATAGAGTCACGGCGGGGTGGGGAGTAAGGATTTGGGAATTGATTGTGGTGTGATGCTGTATTTGATTTCAGAGAATGGAAATCTCTGGCTTATTGAAGGAGTGCTAGGTGTGTGCTCAGTCGTGTCTGAATCTGTGACCCCATGGACTATAGCCCGCCAGGCTCCTCTGTCCATGGATTTTCCAGGCAAGAATACTGAAGAAGGTTGCCATTTCCTACTCCAGGGACTCTTCCTGACCCAGGATTTGAACCTATGTCTCTTGTATCTCCTGCATTGGAAGGCAGAATCTTTATACCACTGAGGCACCTGTGAAAAGAAGATATAATTCAGTAGATTTTGTGCTTATAAAATCTTTGGAAAGGTTGAAGGAATGGGTTCTCAGTGGATTTCTGGGAGCACCTTCCAGAAAAACTCCCTCACAAGGGCATGCCATGGACACTGCTCTTCTGCCAGGGTCAGGAAGGTAGGGAGTCAGGGGCTCACTGATGCTGCAGGTGCTCTTCTCTGGAGCACACGTCCAGCACTGGGATCAGGGAGCCAGAAGCTGCTGCTTCTACACCTGCCCATCTGCATCCAGCACACTGGTCCCTCGATACTGAGCTGCCGCTGCAGAAAACACAACAGAAACAAAAGACGCCCACGACAGTGCTTTCTCCCACAGCAGGGAAGGAGTGGCTGTTATTGACAGCCTCTGTGTCAGGCCTGCCTTCATCCTCACCCGCAGAATCTGACATAGTCCAGAACACCACTGCAAGGTAGTTTTAAGGCCTGTGTGCTGGAGAAGTTCAGAGTTATTGTTGAGTGTCAACCCACAATATCAAGCGCAGGTGGGAAGATTTCTAAGTGTTTAAGCAGAGAAACAAAGAAGTGATTTGACTTAACCTTTCCAAAGATCACTGTGGCATCTCTGGGAAAGGACCTCAGGAGAGAGCAAGAAAGGAGGCGGTCAGGAAATGAGGAGCATCCATTGGAGGATATCATAAACAATAGGTGAGAGGTAAGGGGCTGGGCTCACACCTGGAAGGCAGTGGTGCATGTGAGAAGTGTGGGAAGATTTGGTGGGGATGGTTTGAAAGTAAAAAGTCAAACTTATCTGATGGTTTGGATATTGGGGTATAAGGAAAAGAGGAGACAAGAATGAATTCAGAGTTGTTGGCCTGAGCAATTAGAAATCATTCCCTGAGATGGAGAAGACCACGAGAGAGTCAGATTTAGTCAGGGAAGTAGAAGCTGTAAGTAGAGGTGTCATGTAGTCCATGGAGAGACTCATCACCTAGGTGGCACTTGTAGTCATAAGACCCAATGAATTGAAGTATGTATGTTTATTAGAAAAGAAGCTGGAGGACTGAGCCCCAGGGCATTGCAGCGTTTAGATGGCAAGACAGACGGTAAAGAGGATTCATGCAGCATAGGAGAGTGAGAAGGGCTGGCCAGCAAAGTAGGAGGATTGAGACAGCAAGTTCTAGAATCCAGAAGAGAGAGCAGGTTGAGGAGGAGGGCCTTAGCCCTTGTATCTGACACTGCTGGTGGGCTGTGTCCCCAGAGGAGTGGACCCGACAGTGGTGAGTGCATGGATTTTGGTGGAACAGTGAAAGCAAAATCTGGATCAGAGTAGGTTTAGGAGAGAAAGCAAGTGCAGACAGTGCTTTGAAGAAAATTTACTGTGAAGGGGAGCAGAGAAATGATTTAGGAGCTTGATGTGGATGCTTAACGGGTTTTTTTTTTTTTAAAGTTGGTCATTTTAGTAGAGCAGGTGTGTTTGCTGGTGGGAATAGTCCAGGACTGAGGGAAAACTTGACGACTAAAGTAACACTTTATTATAGATACTGGGTTCTGTTTTTTTTCTGCTTGACATTATGAGTATTTTCCTGTTTTGATTTTTGTAGATGACTTTTAATAACTGTATTATATTACCTGGGATGAACATAGTACTTATAAAAGCCTTCTCCTTTTGTTGTGTTTGGGCCGATTGCTCTTTTTGCTACTATAAATAACACTAGAAGGAGCATCTCTCTTTATTTGTCTCCCTATCTTTGTCTATTTTTATTATTTCTGGCTGAGGGGTTTAAATATTTTAAAGTCTCATATATTGACATGTTTGCTTTCCAAAAGTCATCTTCCCAGCTTTCAGTTGGGAATTTAAACACTTTTCTTTCAAAGGTCAGTTTTTCATTCCAGTCCCAAAGAAAGGCAATGCCAAAGACTGTTCAAACTATGGTACAATTGCACTCATCTCACATACCCCCGAAGTAATGCTCAGAATTCTCCAAGTAGGCTTCAACAGAACATGAACTGAGACTTCCAGATGTTCAAGCTGGATTTAGAAAGGCAGAGGAACCAGAGATCAAATTGCCAACATCCATTGGAACATGGAGAAAGCAAGAGAGTTCCAGAAAAACATCTACTTCTGCTTTACTGACTACGGAAAGCCTTTGACTCTGTGGATCACAACAAACTGTGGAAAATTCTTCAAGAGATGAGAATACCAGACCACCTGACCTGACTCCTGAGAAATCTGTATGCAGGTCAAGAAGCAACAGTTAGAACTGGACATGGACCAACAGACTGGTTCCAAATCAGGAAAGGAGTTCATCAAGGCTGTATATTGTCACCCTGCTTATTTAACTTATATGAAGAGTATATCATGTGAAATGCTGGACTGGATGAAGCATAAGCTGGAATCAAGATTGCTAGGAGAAATATCAATAACCTCAGATAAATAGATGACACCACCCTTAGGTCAGAAAGTAAAGAGGAAATAAAGAGCCTCTTGATGAAAGTGAAAGAGGACAGTGAAAAAGCTAGCTTAAAACTCAACATTCAAAAAATGAAGATCATGGCATCTGGTCCCATCATTTAATGGCAAATAGATGGGGAAATAATGGAAACAGTGATAGACTTTATTTTCTTGGACTCCAAAATCCCTGCAATGGTGATGACAGCCATGAAATTGTAAAAGATGCTTGCTTCTTGGAAGGAAAGTTATGACCAACCTAGACAGCATATAAAAAGCAGGGACATTACTTTGCCAACAAAGGTCCATCTAGTCAAGGCTATGGTTTTGCCAGTAGTCACGTATGGGTGTGACAGCTGGACTATAAAGAAAGCTGAGTGCCAAAGAATTGATGCTTTTGAACTGTGGTGTTGGAGAAGACTCTTGAGAGTCCCTTGGACTGTGAGGATATCAAACCAGTCTATCCTAAGGGAAATCAGACCTGAATATTCATTGGAAGGACTGATGCTGAAGCTGAAACTCCAATACTTTGGCCACCTGATGTGAAGAACTGACTCATTAGAGAAGACCCTGATGCTGGGAAAGATTGAAGGCAGGAGGAGAAGGGGATGACAGAGGATGACATGGTTGGATGATATCACCGTCTCAATGGACATGAATTTGAGTAAGGTCTGGGAGTTGGTGATGGACAGGGAAGCCTGGCATGCTGCAGTCCATGGGGTTGCAAAGAGTAAGTCACGACTGAGCGACTGAAGTAACTTTCTCTCAAAGAACATAGCAGCTTCTCTAGACCTGACTTCTAGCTCAGTGTCAAGCTGATATATTTGTTAAATATTGGAGGTTCAGAAAAATGCCCCAAATGGCCCCACATCACTTCAACAAAATTGCTTCGAAGCAGTTGATAAAATTTCACTGCCAAGAATTGTTCTTTTTGCTTTATATATATTTTATAAATTTCCCCAGTGGGACAGCTGAGTTACACTGAAAAGAAAGAATCATTAAGTGAGGGATTTTATCTAGATCTTTCAGTTGTTACCTGTGAAACTGGCTGATGTTCTTTAACTGCACACACAGAACTTTTCTGACAGTCCTACTTATTGCCTCAGAATGGCTTAATGCTTCAATAAAAGTCTAGATGACTTTTTCTAGTTCTCCCCAAATGAGAGGGGTTGTGAATAGGTGGTAAGTATATAATTGTCTTGAGTTGGGGGACAAATGAAAGAGTAAAAGAAATGATGGCTGTTAGCAGTGAGTCACTAGGATGTTTTCATTTTCTGCAGCTGAGAAGTTTCTTAATTTGTGCCATAGAATTAAAGAGAAGGAAAGATTTACTTCACAGCTGCCTCATTTGCACACCCCAAAACACAACATCAATTCATTTCAGTTGCTCATCATGTCTGACTCTGCGACCCCATGAATCGCAGCATGCCAGGCCTCCCTGTCCATTACCAACTCCTGGAGTTTACTCAAACTCATGTCCATCGAGTTGGTGATGCCATCCAGCCATCTCATCCTCTGTCATCCCCTTCTCCTCCTGCCCCCGATCCCTCCCAGCATCAGGGTCTTTTCCAATGAGTCAAGTCTTCCCATGAGGTGGCCAAAGTATTGGAGTTGCATCTTCATCATCAGTCCTTCCAATGAACACCCAGGACTTATCTCCTTTAGGATAGACTGGCTGTATCTCCTTGTGGTCCACGGGACTCTCAAGAGTCTTCTCCAACACCACAGTTCAAAAGCATCAATTCTTTGGCACTCAGCTTTCTTCACAGTCCAACTGTCACATCCATACATGACCACTGGAAAAACCATAGCCTTGACTAGACATAGTCATAGATAATTTCGTACTTTTCTGCAGTCTCCCTTTGGAACTGTAGATAGTCAAAATCTTAACCTTGAATTGATGCTTTTGAACTGTGGTGTTGGAGAAGACTCTTGAGAGTCCCTTGGACTGCAACGAGATCAAACCAGTCTATCCTAAAGGAAATCAGTTCTGAATATTCATTGGAAGGACTGATGCTAAAGCTGAAACTCCAACACTTTGGCCACCTGATGCGAAGAACTGACTCATTAGAAAAGACCCTGATGCTGGGAAAGATTGAAGGCAGGAGGAGAAGGGGACGACAGAGGATGAGATGGCTGGATGGCATCACTGACTCAATGAACATGAGTTTGAGTAAACTCCAGGAGCTGGCAATGGACAGGGAGGCCTGGCATGCTGCAGTCCATGGGTCACAAAGAGTCGGACACAACTGAGCGACTGAACTGAACTGACTGAAAATCTTAACCACACTGATGTTCTTCCAATTTTGATGTGCTGAAAATGTGCATAATTTATAGTTCTAATTTTCTGTATATTATTATTTGTACAGGCTAGATGGCCTTAAAGAATAAATTTTTTTTTTTTTGCTTTTTTTTGATAATGGAAGTTAATTACAGCATTTTACAATCATTTTAGATCCCGGTATAAAAGCCCAAAAGAAAATCACTCAATGACAATGTATAGGTTTTGAAAAACAAAGTTCTCCTTTTCAGTGTAGGTTCTCGAACTCTTATCTGCATTTCCAGGATGTAAAAAATAAAGCTCGAAAATTGAAAATCTTTTCGTAGCTCATTTGGCTGTGAAATTTGACCTTAGCTGACATGAGGCTATAGTTGGTCTTTATTCATCCCCACTTTGTATAAATATTCATGAATTTTCTATGCAGAGTCATTAATGTATTTGCTTACTGATGCTGCTTTAGAATACTGATGAAAAAATCTAAATATGAAGGCACCTATGACTCCAAGGGTTTCAGAAGAGGGATGTTGAACCTGAGTTACTTTCCTTTTCAGTTCTAATATATTGCTCACTAACGTCTCCTCCTTTGAAAATAATTGGTGAGATGTACAGATCTGATTGATAACTGAGTTCTAAAATAGAGTCTAACTTTAAACTAGGACTAAGTAGCACCAGCACCATATTCCTACTTTTCTGTTGAAATTCATTATGCCCAGTCAAAATAGTAAAAGGGTTTTGATGATCACAGAATAATCATCAAAGTCTGGTTAAAGTATCATATGTATTTTCATTTTTATTCTGAAGTCCCTCCCAGCACATATGTATATTCTTGGTATTTTTGACATATAATTGATACTTTTATCAATGTACTGATAAGAGGGAATTTATTTCTATGACCAAATTGTTCCTGATTGAGATTGTGGACGCAAGTGAGCTGATACTAGCAGCAGTAGTATGGGCATTGTGTAACAGTTCCCTATGACTGTGGCAGGAGGGGCACATGACTCTGACTGGCCAGTAGAGTATTTTTTCTCCATGGGCACAGCCATTTCCCCCAGGGTAGGAGTGAGCATCTCATCCAACAGGGACGATTCTGGGATTGATTCGGATGCTGAGAATCAGGGACAGGGGAGAAGAGATCTCATTTTCTGAGACCATCACTGTAAAGAACTGCTGAGCAGTCATGAGCATCATTTTATACAGTCTGACCTCCAATTAGGTGATGACAAGCAGAGGCAAATAGAGCTGAGAAGTGGAGAGAGAGGGAGAGGACAGAGAGTGTAAGAGAGGAAGAAATACTTGATGACATCTTTTGAACATCTTCATCAAACTGTGCCTGGAGTTACAAAATGGCTTTCCCAGTGCTGGGAGCAAACAAGTGCCATTGTGGTTTTATCTACTTTGGATTGATCCATTTATTTCATTCAATACAGTGACTCAAGATTCATCCATGTTGTAGCATAATGATATTTTTTAAGGTAGAATGACATTCCATCTTAAAAAAATTAAGGTGGAATAATATTCTTTTTTAAGGTAGAATAATACTCCATTGTGTGTGTATATATATATCATATTTCAATTCATTCATACATCAATGGACGTTTAAGTCTATTTAAGTCCTACATCTTGATTAGCATGAATAGTGCTACAGTGTATGAGGGAATACTAATATCTCTTTGAGATTCTGATTTTTGTTCTTTTGGATAAACACCCAGAAGTAAGTTTGCAGGATCATATGGTACTTCTAATTTTAATTTTTTTAGGAATATCCATATTGTTTTCCGTAGTAACTGCGCCATTTTGCATTCCCACCAACAAAGCATAGGAGTTCCCACATCCTTGCCAACACTTGTTGTCTGTCTTTTTTTAATTTTTTTTTTAAATAGTCATCCTAAGAAGTATGAAGTTGTAACTCATTGTGATTTTCACTTGCATTTCCCTGGTTAGTGATGTTGAGTGCCTTTTTCTATGTTTTTTGGTATTTGGAGAAATGTCTATTCTAGTCCTTAGCACATCTTTAAACTGAGTTATTGGTTATTTGCTGTTGAATTGTAGGCTACAGTTCATTATATAGTTAGGAAATTAACCCATTATCAGATGTAATTAGCACACATTTTCTCCCACTTCATAGGTTGCCTTTTCACTTTTATTTCCTTTCATGTAGTTTCATTTTCTTATTTGTGCTTTGTATTGTTGTTATCTGTACCTTTGGTGTCATATCCATGAAAGCACTGCCAAAACCAAAAGCTTTTATCCTATGTTTTCTTCTAGTTTTATGGTTTTAGGTCTTATGTTTTCATTGATCCATCTGTCTTATCTTTATGCCAGTACTATACTGTTTTTAATTACTGTTCAGTTCAGTCTCTCAGTTTTGACTGACTCTTTGCGACCCTGTGGACTGCAGCACGCCAGGCTTCCCTGTTCATCACCAACTCCCAGAGCTTACTCAAATTCATGTCCGTTGAGTCGGTGATGCCATCCAACCATGTCATCCTCTGTCATCCCCTTCTCCTCCTGCCTTCAATCTTTCCCAGCATCAGGGTCTTTTCTAATGAGTCAGTTCTTCACATCAGGTGGCCAAAGTGTTGGAGTTTCAGCTTCAGCATCAGCCCTTCCAATGAATATTCAGAACTGATTTCCTTTAGGATAGACTGGTTTGATCTTGTTGCAGTCCAAGGGACTCTCAAGAATCTTCTCCAACACCACAGTTCAGAAGCATCAGTTCTTTAGTGCTCTGCTTTCTTTACGGTCCAACTCTCACATCCATACATGACTACCAACAGACCTTTGTTGGCAAAGTAATGTCTCTGTTTTTTAATATGCTGTCTAGGCTGGTCATAGCTTTCCTTCCAAAGAGCAAGTGTCTTTTAATTTCATGGCTGCAGTCACCATCTGCAGTGATTTTGGAGCCCCCAATATAAAGTCTGTCATTGTTTCCATCATTTCCCCATCTATTTGCCATAAAGTGATGGGACCGGATGCCTTGATCTTAGTTTCTGAACGTTGAGTTTTAAACCAACTTTTTCACTCTCCTCTTTCACTTTCATCAAGAGGCTCTTTAGTTCTTCTACGCTTTTTGCCATAAGGGTGGTGTCATCTGCACATCTGAGGTAGCTTTTTAATTTATTTTGAAACCAGGACGTGTGATGCCACTAGCTTTGTTCTTTCTTCTCAACACAGTTTTGGCTATTCAGAATTATTTGTGGTTCCATTTGAAAGCTTTTCCTCTAAGATCAGTAGCAGGCAAGGGTGTCCACATTCAGCACTTCTGTTCAATATAGTGTTGGAAGTCCTAGCCAGAGCAATTAGGTAAGAAAAAAGAAATAAAAGGCATCCAAATTGGAGAGGAAGAAGTAAAATTTTCCCTGTTTGCAGATGAAATGATCATTTATATATTAATAGATATTCATGTATAATATGTATATATTATATGTCTAAGGACTCCATGAAAATCTGTTAGAGCTAATAAATGAACTCAGTAAAGTTGTAGGATACAAAATCAACATGCAAAAATTTGTTATATTTCTGTACAGTTACAATAAATTATCTGAAAATGAAAGTAGGTAAACAGCCCCACTTATAACAGCATCAAAAATAATAAAATGCTTCAGAATAAGCTTAAGAAGGTGAAAGACTTTTACATTGAAAACTACAAAACAGTGATGAAGGAAATTAAAGAAGACACAAACAAATCGAAAGATATCCTGTGTTTATGGATTGAAAAACTTAATATTGTTAAAATGCCCACTTTTCACAAAACAATTTGCAACTTCATTGCAGTCCCTATCAAAATTCATGTGACATTTTTTATAGAAACAGAAAAAGCAACTCCAAAATTCATATGAATCAGAAACAACTCCAAATAACCAAATCAGTCTCTAAAGTGTTTGCTGCTGCTCTGATAATCACGTAATGAAAAATCTCTCTAATAAGAAGACGCAGGACACACCTTTTGATGGAGATGTGCAGTGATACATAGGAGCTGACACACAGACAGTTTTTTCACATCTCTTTCTAACTCCATGTTCAGTGATGTCATTTGGTGATTTGAAATCAGATATAACAGGAGTATTTACACCACAGAAACTGGCAAATTCTACAAGAAATTTTATTTGGAAAGCCAGTCATTAAAGTTTTAAAGCACACCACTGCCTACATGTAAATGAACCGGTAGCTCATTTTTGTTTTTTGTGAATTAGTATATACATAAAACAGTCTATATAATGTAGTGATATTAATATAATGAGTCTTAATGTTTGTTTCATAAAAACTCACTTTCATTTAGTCTAATAACTTGGAGTTATAAAATCAAAGATTTAAGTAGATCTCTAATTAAAGCGAGTAAGATAATTTAAGAAACTGAAATTAAGGAAGTATTCCTCCTCAAGCTAAATTTTGACAAGAAATACAAATTTCAAAGAGGACTATTTTGAGACATAGAATTTGTTCTTTAAACTACCAAATGGGTTTCAGAGATTAGGATGCCAAGTGTGCTTACTGAGGTGTCATGTAATTCGAGGCCTCCCCAGGAGTATATGGCCCAGCATTCTAGTCTCCTGTTAGTTCATGCTGACTTTTCACTTGGAAAGTATGGTCACTTTCTCCCTAACCCCCCAGAACATTGCACCAAGCTACAGTAGAAGTAGATTGCTGAGAATAGTGCTTCACTGTAATTGATATCCTAGTGACATGAAAGTTATATTTTTCAGGGAAGAAAGATGTTTAGTAGAAAGATGTTGGTGGCAAATGAACAATTAGGATGACAGAGATGTCTCATCACTGACAATAGCTTAATATGAGAGGCTCCCTGGCAACTACGCTTTTAAAAAGAAGCTGAAGTTCCCCAGATGGTTCAGAAAGCAGTGGGAAAGTCAGATTCAGAGCTTAAGTGTTGTCTGTTCTTCAATATAAAACCTTTCTCTTCCCTAACATTGTAACAGAATATGAAAATGGGAATATAAAATGAATTGATATTAAAGTAGAATCCAATGAATCTATTTGCCTGTATATACATATGGGCAAATAGATACAAACATGGGGAACTAAATAAAGAGTAGAAAGAGTGAGAGATGCATATTCTATTGTTGTTCAGTCACTTAGTCGTGTCCAACTCTTTGTGACCCCATGGACTACAGCTCGCCAGGCCTCCCTGTCCTTCACCATCTCCCAGAACCTGCTCAAACTCATGACCATCGAGTCGGTAATGCCATCCAACCATCTCGTCTTCTGGCATCCCTCTCTCCTCCTGCCTTCAGTCTTTTCCAGCCTCAGAGTCTTTTCTAATGAGTCAGCTCTTTGCATCAGGTGGCCAAAGTACTGGAGAAGGGAATGGCAAACCACTTAAAGTATTCTTGCCTTGAGAACCCTATGAACAGTATGAAAAGGCATATTCTATAAGAGATGAGAAAAAAGAGAAAGAACTTATGAGTTGTGGTGGAAGATTACAGGGACCAAGTGGAATAAAATCCAATCCCTAACGTCCTGTTTGGAATAAAAAAAAAAAAAAGACTAAGGGCAAAAAGAGTATTTGTCATTAACTAAAGTATAAATACTTTTTAACTGGGAAATAAAACTGGAGATGTGAATGAAACATTGACCCATATTTTTTCTGTATAAAAATGTGTCTCTGGGAGTGAGCTTGGGAATTAAGTCCGCCTGGTCCAGGTTCATGCTGCTCTATGAGCTCCCAGAGTGAGAGCGGAGCTGCAGGGAACAGGAGCTGGAGTCCCAGGCCACATCCTGCCACTGACTTGCCCGGGATTCACTGTTTTTTCTGATTTGTAAAACCAGCCAATTAGAGTATTGAAGCCTACGGATCTCTTCAAGTTTTAAATTCTGTGATAATTCCTGGAACCCCAGGGCCTCCTGCATGTCCCTCCCCAGACACACTGGCCAGGTCATCCTTTTGTCCAGCAGGTGCGTTGCTCCCGTTGGAACACGTGTTCCCCAGACAGTTCACACTATACTGCATGTCATGTCATTTTTGCTACTAATTCCAAAAATCGGGGGCAGATGTTATAGTTCCTTAAGGTTGATATTCAAGTGATTCTCAACCTTGTCTGCTCATTAAAATCTCCAGGAGACCTTTAAAAATGCCGATGTCTCACTCAGGGATTCTGATTTAATTGGTCTGGGGTGTAGCCTGGCTATGAAAGCCTTTAGAAGCTGCCAGGTGATTCTGTAGCTTGTGCTAAGAATGACTACATTAAGGGCATTTTCATATCCATGCAAGCAGCACTAATTTTATAAATCATATCCTGCTGTCTGGCAAGACTAAGTTGAGTTTCCTAATTTGCCTATGTGATTCTGAAGGAAGTTAGGTCAGTCCTGAGTGGCTGCTGAGAGGGGTCTCTGTTGAACTTGTCCTCGCTGTCAACCCTCCTCTCCCCAAACCAGAACTCTTACATCAAACCCCAAGTTGAAATATAGGGGTGGCATTGAATGAGGTGGTTCCTTCTCTTCCAAGCTTGTCCTGGACCACCTATAGCTCAATTACCAACAAGACTTATAGTAAAAGCTGATTCTTCAGTATCTGTGGGAGAAGCTTAGGAATCCACTCTTAAATGCATACGTTAATGCTTTTAATAATAGATGAAACCTATGAATGTAATGACAGAATTCCAAAGGAAAAGCCACTACACATAACTTGATAATAATAAGTAAAGTTAAAGGTTTTAATAAATACCAGGAAACCAGTATTTTAAATGAGTTCAAGAGGAATACAGGCAATATTTTGTAATAACTATAAATGGAGTATAACCTTTAAAAATTGTGACTCACTGTATTGTACACCTGTAACTTACCTAATACTGTACATCACCTATACTTCAGTTTTAAAGAATGAGTTCAACACTTCATAAGCTAGTAATTCAGGAAAAACTACCTAGGAAAACGGGTAAAATCTCAGAATAGATTATCACAGAATGAAAGGCATATGGTATACAACTGCACAAATTTGGCACAGTTTTTTGAAGTAAATGCTTTTAAAATATAATCATTCCATGTCACACCAAGCCACAATGAGTCTACAGGAAAAAAATGCCTTTGACCACAGGCCCAGCTTAAAAGAGCGCTCTCTATTTACAGTGTACATTCTTGTCTTTTAAATGAAAAGTGCTCTTTTACCATAATGTGCCTTCAGTCAGGCAGCCAAGTGACATTCTTTAGTCTTTGGGATAAAACTAATATGGCCAGGATTATAGAAGTTGGGAGAGAATACTGAATTCCAGGGACCCACCCAGGCTCTTCCCAATTGCTGTTGGAGTGCGTGCAATAAAACAGGTTATTGTCAAAGGTATTAAATCATTCTCTGGGGAGAGATTTAAGAAGTCCAGAGCATGCAGAATTTCTACCCCTGGGAGGGCCATAAAGTGGAAGTTATCCAAAAGTAGAACAAAGGCAAATCATTTCTTTGGGGGCATCCACTGTTGCAACAAAAACCATTCTCAAAACCTGTGAGTTTATACACAACCATTTTCTGTCTCCTGATTTGATGGGTCTTTGGGGGCAGAACTGGGCTGGGAGATTCTTCTGCCCCAGGTGATGTCAGCAGGGGCCACTTGATGGTATTTAGCTAGTGGCTGGTCTGGTCTGAAAGGTCCAAAGGACCTCCTAACTTGCCAGGTGCTTTAGTGGTGACCTGAGGTCTGAACTCAGCTGGGTTCTTGCCTTCCTCCTCAGGGTCTCTCCTCTTCACCCTGGTGATTGTACTTACTAGAGGGCAGGGCTCCCACATACCAGGCAGGAGCTGCTGGTCCTCTTAGAAGCTAGAGCCAGAGTGGTTGTGACTTCTGCCATCCTCCGTTGGTCACCACAGTCACATGCCAACCGCAGTTCAAAGGGTAGGGAGACACATCCCACTTTTTCTCTGGGAGGAGTATCAAGAATTGGCAGCACATCTTAATGTGCTGCAGCCACCCCTGGCCACAGATACTTTAGTTCCTTCCATGAGACCATCAAAAGTCTGAAGAAATCTGCATATGCATCAAATATTATCCTATCCTATCATCTTTGGAAACTCCTGAGTGGGCACTATTTCTGCCCCTCTTGTAGTTCTTTGCCAGAGGGGAATATTGGAGAGAGAGGTCCCCTGCAAGGTTTAGATTTGGAGTCTGTTCTTTTAAGTCCCATCTCTTAGGTCTAATTTATATATTCCCAAGGACTACCTGTCTTGATGATGCTGTCCGCATTGCTGGAGGGGTCCAGAGTCTCAGATGGTGCTTTGGTCTGTCTGCCAACCGTATATCTGGGACCCAAGCCTTCTGCTGTCATAGGGAACGGAGTGTTCCTCTGGTAAACATACCTGAGACTCTGAGATTTGAGTTCAGGGGTTGATCAGGCAGCATTCTCAGGAATAATACTGGTGAGAGAACACAGGAAGGAGGACTGAAGAGCAGAATTTGAACTGTGGTATTGTCGCAATAGCAGCCTCAGCCAGTCCAAATCAAGGAAAGGGAGTCTGGCCAGTGGGGAGTTTTCAGTCATGAGATGTCACCAACACCTAGGAACAGAGAGTAATCCTGCTGAGGCAGCCATATTGAGCCAAGGGAGATTCCCAGACAGTCACACGCCCAGGTCTGGGTGACGTCTTAGAGCAGCGACCATATCCCCGCTTCTCACTACTTGCATCCACTTTGGTTTTTTTTCCTTCTTTTTGTTATTTATTTATTTATATTTGATTTACAATATTATATTAGTTTCAGGCATGTATAAATTATACTCTGTGAAAAGTTATTACAAGATAACAGCTATAATTCTCTGTGCTATACAATACTGGATCTACTTTCTTTAGATGCCAAGTTTAATGCATTTAGGAATAGCTCCCCCAGGATTCTGGTAGTCTCTTTTCCTGGAAATTTTCAAAAGGAAGTTTATTGGGATGAACTCTAACCGCCCCCCCCACCCCCCCCACCCCATTACTGCAGCCAGTCTCAAAGCCACAGTTAGTGTTCAGTATCACCCTCTATTACTCATTCCAGATCTCTCTTTCTCTTGGCTGGTACCTCTGCTGGTATCAGTAACTTCCCTGGTAGGATGAGCCCCATTCCTAGTGTCTAAGCTCCTGGTCACTATGTCCTTCCAAAGTCATAGTTACTGTCTTTGTTCATTTGCCATAAAAACTGGGCAGAACAATACACAGTTATTCCAGTACATTCCTAAATTCCGAAGATGTTTCCTCTGCAACCACTGTGTAAGGAAACCTTTCTCTCCTAATAATAAGACTCATTACTCCTGCCAAAATAGTGGCTTCTCCTTCTTTGTTTGCTGGTCTTTTGGCAACAGAAGCGTAGGTGACTAAGCAGCAGCCATACTTAAACCTAAATAGGACTTTGTGTCCTCTAGTGGAGGATTTCTCCTTTTAGAAACTGGAGCCTTTGGATCTGTAGGTATTAAACCATTTCTACTGAATCAGATCCTGCATTTTAACAATATCCTCAAGTACTGGAAGTTTTGAGAAGCTGCTTTGCCTCAAATCTCCCAGTTTTCAACCCTTATAAACCAAAACATGATTTTTCTTCAGCTTTAATGCTGTGGTTTTAGACCTAATCTCATTCCTAACACTGATGATCTCAGCCATTATATATAGTTCAGTAGTCTGGGCCCAAGCCTTCCCCCTGATGTTATCATTAACAGAACTGGAGAAAATCATTAAGCTAAATTAGCAATTGTGTTTATCCAACTAATCATACAACTTTATGTAAAATCCCTTGCCTTGATTATAGTCATTAGTGAATGGAAACATTTTTGTATTTCCACAAGTATACTTCATCTTTAAACATCTTACATTTTATGCCAAAGAGAAAGCCACTAGTTTCACTGATGGGATCAAGGATGTAAACAAAATGTCATTTAACATTTTTTTCCTTTAACAGACTCTGCTGTGACCATCAGTTGCCTCATGTTGTAACTTTAGCAACACAAGCATGAGGTTTGCTGAACCAACAGCCCCATAGGACATTGGTGTCAGGGAGGAAAGCAAAACCTAGTAATATTGGGGTATGGCTCAGCTGTAAAAACTGGCCTTTGCAAGGTGGGTCCAGAAGTCCTATATTGAATGCCAGGGAGCATAGCAACACTTCGGAGGACATTTTGGGCGTACTATAAAAACTTTTAAAAGCATGTACCATTTGACCCAACCCCAAGTTTCTTTTTGTACCAGTCAGGATTGCATTTGGCTGCATGCAACTGAAATCTGATTAGAGACTTAACCAAATAGAGCTTTATTTTTGTCCTGTGGAGGGAATCTGGAATAAAGCATTCAGCTATTCTTAGCTTGTGATTTTTATCCTCATGATTGCAAGATACAAATCTCTCTACCAGACAGATTCTAGAGTAAAGTGTTAAAAGGACAAATGGCAAAAGGAACATGTCCAGGGGGGCTTATACAACAAGCTTTCCTAGAAGGGAGAACTTGTCACATGCACTTAACATGTCCTTGGCTTTGTCATCTTGGTCACTTTGCCATCTGCCACCCAAACTACAAAGGAATCCAAGAACCTGAGCACTGAAAGCAGGTCACTTTGTCACCCTGCTAAAAATTGGAATTTGATTAGCAAGGGAGAAAGAGTAGGCCCTGGGCAACTGTGGCTGCCACATCACTGCTGTGAACTTAACCTTCACATTTACTCTCAACATTCGGATTTACTCTCAGCAGTACACAGTGTATGTGCAAAGGAGCTCACAACCACAAAAATCTACAATGGCAGTTAATCTTAATGGCCATCAACTGAGGACTGACTAAGCACATTATTAATTAATAATTTGAAAAATTATGTGCACTTAAAATGAACCAAAGTGTATTTTTGTTCAAAGGTGTTCAAAATGCTGTTAAAGCTGAATTATACAGAACTATAAGGAAATATACATATATATAGTTATAGATACATATTCCATTTGAGAAAAAAAGAAGTTAGAGAATGAATTAGATACAGGTTAATATAGGTAGGTGATTAAAATAATATACAATAGACTGGAATAATACACAATAGACTGTAAACAGGATTTACCTCTGGGTTGTGAAAATAGAGTGGAAACAACAGATTTTTGCATCCTTTGCTACTGGTTGAAGTTTTTTATCATGAGTATGTACTACCTTTGAAATGAATAAATCAATAAAGCATTAGTTTCTGGATACAAGAATGAAAAGGATACAAAAACAATTAAAGTTGGATATTTTGAGTTATAAAATGATGACAGTTTGGGAAATCCGAGTCCATTCCTCCTAGGGTTTGTTGTCATTGCCAGCATTTGCTTGTTTAGTGACTTTCCTGGACCACTTCTTCCGTCTTTGTTCTGTCCTGTGATGTCTCTGCTTGGGTAGCCTGGTGATCTGTAATAACTGGACAGACACCACCTTAACTACTTTGATCTGGTCCCTCTATCAGCCTTTGCAGTGGGGTTTTTTACTTGTGTTTGGGCAGGTCTTCAACTCTCCAGCAGTCTGCAGCTCTGCTTTAGCCTTCACTTTTAGGTTCACACAAAGCCTCAAAGTCAGCTGGAGGTGACAGATCAGGGCCTTCTCACGAACTTCCTGGGGTTTGCACAGACCAGCACTCGCACACGGTTTTCTAGATCCCTGGCACTATGTCAGAGTTTTCAAAGCTCCATCTGTACACATCACTCCGCAATTGTTCCTTTTAAGTATTTTAGTCAACCTCTTGTTACCCTCAAGTGACATTTCTCCCTGAGGCACCTGTGATGTTAAACAAACACCACTGATTGTTTTCGAAAAACACCTAGGGATAAGGCTGTTTGCACAGAGCCAGCTTTGAGTCTTAATTTCCTACTTTTGCATTCCAGTCCCCATAGTGAAAAGGACATTCTTTTTGGGTGTTAGTTCTAGAAGGTCTTGTAGGTCTTCACAGAACTGTTCAACTTCAGCTTCTTCAAGCGTTACTGGTCGGGGCATAGACATGGCTTACCCTGATATTGAATGATTTCCCTTGGAAACGAACAGAGATCATTCTGTTGTTTTTGAGATTGCATCTAAGTATTGCATTTCGGACTCTTTTGTTGACCATGATGGCTACTCCATTTCTTCTAAGGGATTCCAGCCTACAGTAGTAGATACAATTGTCATCTGAGTTAAATTCACCCATTCCAGTCCATCTTAGTTCACTGATTCCTAGAATGTCGATATTCACTCTTGTCATCTCTTGTTTGACTACTTCCAATTTGCCTTGATTCATGGACCTAACATTCCAGGTTCCTATGTGATATTGCTCTTTACAGCATCTAACCTTGCTTCTATCACCAGTCACATCCACAATGGGTATTGTTTTTGCTTTGGCTCCGTCCCTTCATTCTTTATTTCTCCACTGATCTCCAGTAGCATATTGGGCACCTACTGACCTGGGGATTTCATCTTTCAGTGTCCTATCTTTTTGCCTTTTCATACTGTTCATGGGGTTCTCAAGACAAGAATACTGAAGTGGTTTGCCATTCCCTTCTCCAGTGGACCACATTCTGTCAGTCATCTCCACCGTGACCTGTCTGTCTTGGGTGGCCCCACACGGCATGGCTTAGTTTCATTGAGTTAGACAAGGCTGTGGTCTTGTGACCACAGCCATGTGATCAGACTGGATAATTGTCTGTGATTGTGGCAAATTTGACCTTGGAGTAGAGAATGAAGCATGGCAAAGGCTAATAGAGTTCTGCCAAGAGAATGCACTGGTCATAGCAAATGCCCTCTTCCAGCAACACAAGAGAAGACTCTACACATGGACATCGCCAGATGGTCGACACTGAAATCAGATTGACAGTATTCTTTGCAAAGATGGAGAAGCTCTATACAATCAGCAAAAACAAGACCAGAGCTGACTGTGGCTCAGATCATGAACCCCTTATTGCCAAATTCAGACTGAAATTGAAAAAAGTGGAGAAAACCACTAGACCATTCAGTATGACCTAAACCAAATCTCTTATGAATATACAGTGGAAGTGAGAAATAGATTTAAGGGACTAGATCTGATAGACAGAGTGCCTGATGAACTATGGATGGAGGTTCATGACATTGTACAGGAGACAGGAATCAAGACCATCCCCAAGAAAAAGAAATGCAAAAAAGCAAAATGGCTGTCTCAGGAGGCCTTACAAATAGCTGTGAAAAGAAGGGACATGAAAAGCAAAGGAGAAAAGGAAAGATATACCCATTTGAATGTAGAGTTCCAAAGAATAGCAAGGAGAGATAAGAAAGCCTTCCTCCACGATCAATGCAAAGAAATAGAGGAAAACAATAGAATGGGAAAGACTAGAGATCTCTTCAAGAAGATTAGAGATACCAAGGGAATATTTTATGCAAAGATGGGCTCAATAAAGGACAGAAATGGTATGGACCTAACAGAAGCAGAAGATATTAAGAAGAGGTGGCAAGAATACACAGAAGAACTGTACGAAAAAGATCTTCATGACCCAGATAACCACAATGGTGTGATCACTCAGCTAGAGCCAGACATCCTGGAATGTGAAGTCAAGTGGGCCTTAGAAAGCATCACTACGAACAAAGCTAGTGGATGTGATAGAATTCCAGCTGAGCTATTTCAAATCCTGAAAGATGATGCTGTGAAAGTGTTGCACTCAATATGCCAGCAAATTTGGAAAACTCAGCAGTGGCCACAGGACTGGAGAAGGTCCGTTTTCATTCCAGTCCCTAAGAAAGGCAATGCCAAAGAATGCTCAAACTACCACACAACTGTACTCATCTCACACGCTGGTAAAGTAATACTCAAAATTCTCCAAGCCAGGTTTCAGCAATACGTGAACCGAGAACTTCCAGATGTTCAAGCTGGTTTTAGAAAAGGCAGAGGAACCAGAGATCAAATTGCCAATATCCGCTGGATCATCGAAACACCAAGAGAATTCCAGAAAAACATCTATTTCTGCTTTATTGACTATGCCAAAGCCTTTGACTGCGTGGATCACAACAAACTGTGGAGAATTCTGAAAGAGATGGGAATACCAGACCACGTGACCTGACTCCTGAGAAACCTGTATGCAGGTCAGGAAGCAACAGTTAGAACTGGACATGGGGTGAAAAGACAGCCCTCAGATTGGGAGAAAATAATAGCAAATGAAGAAACAGACAAAGGATTAATCTCAAAAATATACAAGCAACTCCTGAAGCTCAATTCCAGAAAAATAAATGACCCAATCAAAAAATGGGCCAAAGAACTAAACAGACATTTCTCCAAAGAAGACATACAGATGGCTAACAAACACATGAAAAGGTGCTCAACATCACTCATTATTAGAGAAATGCAAATCAAAACCACAATGAGGTACCATTACACGCCAGTCAGGATGGCTGCTATCCAAAAGACTACAAGCAATAAATGCTGGAGAGGGTGTGGAGAAAAGGGAACCCTCTTACACTGTTGGTGGGAATGCAAACTAGTACAGCCACTATGGAAAACAGTGTGGAGATTCCTTAAAAAACTGGAAATAGAACTGCCATATGACCCAGCAATCCCACTTTTGGGCATACACACTGAGGAAACCAGATCTGAAAGAGACACGTGCACCCCAATGTTCATTGCAGCACTGTTTATAATAGCCAGGACATGGAAGCAACCTAGATGCCCATCAGCAGATGAATGGGTAAGGAAGCTGTGGTACATATACACCATGGAATATTACTCAGCTGTCAAAAAGAATTCATTTGAATCAGTCCTAATGAGATGGATGAAACTGGAGCCCATTATACAGAGTGAAGTAAGCCAGAAAGATAAAGAACATTACAGCATACTAACACATATATATGGAATTTAGAAAGATGGTAATGATAACCCTATATGCAAAACAGAAAAAGAGATACAGAAATACAGAACAGACTTTTGAACTCTGTGGGAGAATGTGAGGGTGGGATGTTTCAAAAGAACAGCATGTATACTATCTATGGTGAAACAGATCACCAGCCCAGGTGGGATGCATGAGACAAGTGCTCGGGCCTGGTGCACTGGGAAGACCCAGAGGAGTCGGGTGAAGAGGGAGGTGGGAGGGGGGATCGGGATGGGGAATAAGTGTAAATCTATGGCTGATTCATATCAATGTATGACAAAACCCACTGAAATGTTGTGAAGTAATTAGCCTCCAACTAATAAAAAAATTTAAAAAAATTAAAAAAAAAAAAAAAAAGAAAGATACCTACAGAATAATAAAAATATTGAAAAGCTAAAAAAAAAAAAAAAAAAAAAAAAGAACTGGACATGGACCAACAGACTGGTTCCAAATAGGAAAAGGAGTGTGTCAAGGCTGTATATTGTCACCCTGCTTATTTAACTTATATGCAGAGTACATCATGAGAAATGCTGGGCTGGAAGAAGCACAAGCTGGAATCAAGATTGCCGGGAGAAATATCAATATGCAGATGACACCACCCTTATGGCAGAAAGTGAAGAACTAAAGAGCCTCTTGATGAAAGTGAAAGAGGAGAGTGAAAAAGTTGGCTTAAAGCTCAACATTCCGAAAACTAAGATCATGGCTCCAGACCTATCACTTCATGGCAAATAGATGGGGAAACAGTGGCTGACTTTTTTTTTCTGGGCTCCAAAATCACTGCAGATGGTGTTTGCAGCCATGAAATTAAAAGGCGCTTACTCCTTGGAAGGAAAGTTATAACCAAACTAGACAGTGTATTAAAAAGCAGAGACATTAATTTGTCAACAAAGGTCCATCTAGTCAAAGCTATGGTTTTTCCAGTGGTCATGTTTGGATGTGAGAGTTGGATATAAAGAAAGCTGAGTGCAGAAGAATTGATGCTTTTGAACTGTCGTGATGGAGAAGACTCTTGAGAGTACCTTGGACTGCAAGGAGATCTAACCAGTCTGTCCTAAAGGAGATCAGTCCTGGGTGTTCTTTGGAAGGAATAATGCTGAAGCTGAAAGTCCAGTACTTTGGCCACCTGATGTGAAGAGCTGACTCATTGGAAAAGACCCTGATGCTGGGAGCCTTGGGGGCAGGAGGAGAAGGGTATGACAGAGGATGAGATGACTGGATGGCATCACCGACTCAATGGACATGGGTTTGGGTGGACTCCAGGAGTTGGTGATGGACAGGGAGGCCTGGCGTGCTGCAGTTCATGGGGTCGCAAAGAGTTTGACATGACTGAGCGACTGAACTGAAATGAACTGAACTGAACTGAGTTTTGAGTCAGATCAAGTAAAGACAATCTCTGATGATAGAGCTTTTCAGAGAGTTGTCATAAGACAAGTAGTGACTGTTCTCCAGAGACGGGGCTTGTGAGGAGCTCCCCACTCCTTCTGGTCCGTCCTGTGGCTGACAGGCTGCTGATTTTCACAGCTACCATAATTGCAGAGCTGTTGGTTTTCAAGGCTACTGCAAAGCTGAGAAATTGGTAGGAATAGAGCATGATTGTAACAAGGAAGAGTCAATTTTGACCCTTCCATGCTAGATCTGTTTCCTTGACTTTAAACCACCCCCCTCTTTTTTTGCTGCTTTTGTTATTATTAGTACATTTATACATAATAGCCTACCTCAGAGGATCCTGGTCCTCTGCCTGTTAAACTAAAGTGCCTCTGTGTAGAACACTGTCCAACCTGTAGGTTGCAGGAAGAAAGAAAGACACATCCCCCTGCCTGAGGTTTGCCATTCTAGGAGATATTTGCAAGATTAATGGCCTTTTAATTTTATTTCCTCAGCTCCCCCCATCTCTGATCCATAAACGAACCTGGCATCCAAACCCAGATAAGATGGCTATTTTGAGACATTAGTCGGCCATCTTCTCAGCTTTCCAAATAAGTTCATATTCCTTGCCTCAACACCTGTCTCTGGGATTCATTGTCCTTGAGCAGAGCAGAGGTAACAAGATAAAAAACAAAACAAAAAACACAACAGTTTACAGTCTTGACAAGATTGAGCCATTTCTCTTGAATATAAACTTCTGAGGTTTCTGTAGTTCTTTGGTTATTTTCCAGAGTTCTGAAAGATTGACTTTGACAGTTTTTGTTAGTATTCTCACTGCTTTTATGAAGTATTAAATTTTTGGAGGTTCTTAAGTGGTCATTCCAGAAGCCAACCTTTGCTTCTAGTATCAACTCTCTAGTATCATAGAATCAGAAGCATGTACTGAGAAGCTAGACTGGATTTATGCTTCAAGGAGCTTATGATCATTTTCTTTAAATTATTATTATTTTTTTAATTTCATAACTGCCTTTTGAGAATGGCAGTTATCTCAATTTGTACTGTCAAATTAAGAAGCTTTTTAAAAAAAAAAATAGAAATAGAGTCATAAACTTATATTTACAGGGAAGAAAGTGGGGAGTGAAGGGGAGGGATAAATAAGGATATTGGGGTTGATGAATACATACTACTTTATATAAAATAGATAAAAAATAAGGACCTATTGCATAGCACAGGGAACTCAGTACTCTTTGACAGTCTATATGGGCAAAGAAGCTAAAAGAGCGGGGATACACGTGTACATAGAGATGATTCACTTTGCTGTACTGCAGAAGCTAGCACAACATCACAAATCAACTGTAATAAAAAGCAGAAAAAAGTAAAGGGTTTTGCTCAAGACTAGACAACAGGGGGATAAGGAATTCTGGAAAGAAACATATATATACACCTAAGGCCTAGAGACCTAAGTGTTGGGAATTAAAACGAGTGAATCCCAAGGGAAGGGTGAGATTAGCAGTGGGCAGTACTGTGTTAAATAGTCAGTGCTCCTCCCTATCTAGACACTCTTCCAGTGCCAAAAAATGAGAAGATTTGTATTCTTAATAGAATAACAAAGTCAGTAAAGAAAAAACAGCATGCCTTTGGAAAGAACTCTTACAACAAATCTAACTAAAAAATTCTTCATCATTTCTACCCTGTATTATCTAGATTCACTATCACAAATGCACTGGCAGCTCATGCAATATTGATTCACGTGAACTGACTTGGACTTTCAATCCTTAATTTACTCGTAAAATTAGACTTTGGTTTTATGTGGCTGTTATATTTTATAATTGTAATCTTAAAACCCTTTCGTCATGTTTGAATTACCTCCCAAAGGGAAAATTAAATCTCTAATTAAAGTGCCAATGTGTAATCTGAAATAAAATGCTACATTAGGAAAATTATGAATTAAGATTTTTTAGAAGTTATTAATGCTGATGAATCTGATCTGTGCTTTTCTAAACAATAGATCATAATCCTATGTCTCATTTTTATTGGAAATGTCATAGTACTCTAAATATCCTAAATTACCTCTTTTATAATACTGCTTCTTTTGTATCAAGCTCAATCCAGAAAGCCTAAGTGAAAAAAATATATACTTTAGTACATCCTAGTCCTATGACACATTTTTGCAAACATGCTGATGACAAAGTAGCAGACTGCAGTTTTATTAGAAAGATGAGATGCATTAGTGTTTATAGCCAGTTCACCAGTGTCGCTGTCCAGGATGTCTTAAGAGCCACAGTAAGTGTGCCTGGTACTACCTCAGTCCCCTCTGATCCTTCCTGGTGGAAGCACAGCACCCAGTGGGTCTTCTCACCATTGGTCCCAGCTAGTCAAGCTGCCATGCACTGTCTGTGTTTTTCTCACAGCTGTATCTTCTCCCAGTCAGCAGAGGGATCCATCTGTATCATGTTTGAAGGTCCTGATGCTAACAGAACCACCCTGGGAGACTCCCTCTTGGTCTGGCCAACGAGCACTCATTTTTATCCAGTTAAGTCCTTCGTTGCGTAAAGACTGGTTCCTCCTCCCGAAACAGCTTTTTACTCTAAGGATTCAGAGGGAGTCTTGCACAAGTTCCTATCCCCATGTACCCCAGGATCTGCTCCTCTGTGCCCTCCTCTGCCTGCTGATGCCACGAATTATCTGTCCTTATTCCATCTGGGCTGTGCTTTTCTCCTGACTGCCGCCCAGGAGCCAGTCTCTTCTCTCCTACTCAGTCATAGCACTTCAGACATTCTACTTCTTCTGTCCCTCCTTCTCTGCTGGATCATTCTCATCAATAAGCAAAGTGCAATTATTTCACCCTCTTTAAAAAGTAAAACTTTCTCTTGACCCCTGTTTTCCAGTAGATTACTCCCTGTCTCTTGCTCCCCTTGAAAGCACAGGAAGTTTTAAGATAGTCCTTGCCCAGAAACTCCTAGCCCAGTTCCTCTTCTCCCATTTCCTCTTGAAGAAGTCTCAGCAGGTTAAATCTCAGACCTCACTGTACTCTACCTCCCCACCAACTACTCTCTCCTGTTCCAACTGCTTGCTTTCTGGCCTTCTCATGGTTTTCCTCTTACCATTACAGCTGCTGAGTCTGTCTCCTTTACCTGCTCCTGCTCATCTCCCCAACCTCCCAATTTTGGAGTGTGTAACAGTTTGGTCCTTACATCTCTTTTCTAAATGCTCCCTCTAGCTGCATTCCATCTTCAGATTTAAACCCATCTTGGGCTACGTGGTGCTGGAGTGGCTGTGAGGAGATAGCCCACGTCCAATGTCAGAGAAGCCCCACAAGACAGTAGGAGGGGCAAATTTGCATTTAGAATCAAACCCCATTTCCGCAAGAGATTCTCAGAGGGCTCAAACAAACCTTGTGTGCACCAGGACCCAGAGACCCCACAGAGACTGATACAGAAATGTGTTTGAGTGTCCCTTGGAGGACACAGACAGAACCTTGTGTGCATCAGGACCCAGGAGAAAGGAGCAATGACCCCACAAGAGACTGACCCAGACTTGCCCAGGAATGTCTAGGAATCTCCGGCGAAGGTATGGGTCTGTGGTGGCCGGCTGCAGGGTTAGGGGTACTGAGTGTAGCAGTGCGTGCATGTGAACTTTTGAAGGAGGTCGCCATTATCTTCACTACTCCACCATAGTTTGACCCCAGGTAAATAACAGGGAAGGAACACAGCTCCACCCATCAACAGAAAATTGGATTAAAGCCCATCAGAACAATACCCAGTTTCCCCCTCAGTCAGTCTCTCCCATCAGGAAGCTTCCATAAGCCTCTTACCCTTCTCCATCAGAGGGAAGACAGACTGAAAACCACAATCACAGTAAACTAACCAATCTGATCACATGACCACAGCCTTGTCTAATTCAGTGAAACTATGAGCCATGCGTGTAGGGCCACCCAAACGGGTGGGTCATGGTGGAAAGTTCTGACGAAATGTAGTCCACTGGAGAAGAGAATGGCAAACTACTTCAGTATTCTTGCCTTGAGAACCCATGAACAGTATGAAAAGGCAAAAAGATAGGACACTGAAAGATGAACTTACAAGATTGGTAGATGCCCAATATGCTAGTGGAGAAATAACTCCAGAAAGAATGAAGAGAAAGAGCCAAAGCAAAAACAATACCCATTGTGGATGTGACTGGTGATAGAAGCAAAGTCCGATGCTGTAAAGAGGAATATTGCATAGGACCTGAATTGTTAGGTCCATGAATCAAGGCAAATTGGAAGTGGTCAAACAGGAGATGGCAAGAGTGAATGTTGACATTTTAGGATTCAACAAACGAAAATGGACTGGAATGGGTGAATTTAACTCAGATGACCATTATATCTACTACTGTGGGCAGAAATCCCTTAGAAGAAATGGAGTAGCCATCATAGCCAACAAAAGAGTCTGAAATGCAGTACTTGGATGCAATCTCAAAAACAACAGAATGATCTCTGTTTGTTTCCAAGGCAAACCATTCAATATTAGGGTAATCCAAGTCTATGCCCTGACCAGTAATGCTGAATAAGCTGAAGTTGAATGGTTCTATGAAAACCTACAAGACCTTCTACAACTAACACCCAAAAAAGACGTCCTTTTCATTATAGGGGACTGGAATGCAAAAGTAGGAAGTCAAGAAACACCTGGAGAAACAGGCAAATTTGGCCTTGGAGTAGAGAATGAAGCAGGACAAAGGCTAATAGAGTATTGCCAAGAGAAAGCACTGGTCATAGCAAACACCCTCTTCCAACAACACTAAGAGAAGACTCTACACATGGACATCACCAGATGGTCAACACCGAAATCAGATTGATTATATTCTTTGCAGCCAAAGATGGAGAAGCTCTATACAATCAGCAAAAACACGACTAGGAGCTGACTGCAGCTCAGATCCAGAAGTCCTTATTGCCAAATTCAGACTTAAATTGAAGAAAATAGGGAAAACCTCTAGCCCATTCAGGTATGACCTAAATCAAATCCCTTACAGTTATACAGTGGAAGTGACAAAGAGATTCAAGGGATTAAATCTGATAGACAGAGTGCCTGAAGAACTATGGACAAAGGTTCATGACATTGCACAGGAGAGAGATCAAGACCATCCCCAAGAAAAAGAAATGCAAAAAGGCAAAATGGCTGTCTGAGGAGGCCTTACAAATAGCTGTGAAAAGAAGAGAAGCGAAAAGCAAAGGAGAAAAGGAAAGCTATACCCATTTGAATGCAGAGTTCCAAAGACTAGCAAGAGAGATAAGAAAGCCTTCCTCAGTGATCAGTGCAAAGAAATAAAGGAAAACAATAGAATGGGAAAGACTAGAGATTTCATATACGTAGAGTACATCATAAGAAACTCTGGGCTGGATGAAACGCAAGCTGGAATCAAGAATGCCAGGAGAAATATCATTAACCTCAGATATGCAGATGATGCCACCCTTGTGGCAGAAAGTGAAGAAGAACTAAAGAGCCTCTTGATGAAAGAGGAGAGTGAAAACGTTGGCTTGAAGCTCAGTATTCAGAAAACTAAGATCATGGCACTCAGTCCCACACTTCATGACAAATACATGGGGAAACAGTGGAAACAGTGGCCGACTTTTTATTTTGGGGCTCCAAAATAACTGCAGATGGTGACTGCAGCCATGAAATTAAAAGATGCTTACTCTTTGGAAGAGAAGTTATAACCAACCTAGACAGTGTGTTAAAAAGCAGAGACATTACTCTGCCAACAAAGGTCCATCTAGTCAAGGCTGTGGTTTTTCCAGTAGTCATGTGTGGATGTGAGAGTTGGACTATAAAGAAAGCTGAGCGCCAAAGAATTGATGCTTTTGAACTGTGGTTGGGAGAACTGTGGTTGAACTTGAGAGTCCCTTGGACTGCAAGGAGATCCAACCAGTCCACCCTAAAGGAAATCAGTCCTGAATATTCATTGGAAGGACTAATGTTGAAGCTGAAACTCCATTCGTTTGGCCACTGATGCAAAGAACTGACTTATTAGAAAAGACCCTGGGAAAGCTTGAAGGTGGGAGGAGAAGGGGACAACAGAGGATGAGGTGGTTGGATGGCATCACCGACTCAATGGACATGAGTTTGAGTAAACTCCAGAAGTTGGTGATGGACTGGGAGGCCTGGTGTGCTGCAGTCCATGGAGTCACAAAGAGTTGCACATGATTGAGCGACTGAACTGAACTGAACTGAGAGATTTCTTCAAGAAAATTAGAGATACCAAGGAAACATTTCATGCAAAGATGGGCACAATAAAAGACAGTAAAGGAATGGACCTAACAGAAGCAGAAGTTATTAAGAAGAGGTGGCAAGAATACACAGACAAACTATACAGAAAGGATCTTTATGACCCAGGTAATCACGATGGTGTGATCACTCACCTAGAGCCAGACATCCTGAAATGTGAAGTCAAGTGGGCCTTAGGAAGTTTCACTACAAACAAATCTAGTGGAGGTGATGGAATTCCAGTTGAGCTATTTCAAATCCTCAAAGATGATGCTGTGAAAGTGCTACACTCAATATGCCAGCAAATTTGGAAAACTCAGTAGTGGCCACAGGACTGGAAAAGGTCAGTTTTCATTCCAATCCCTAAGAAAGGCGATGCCAAAGAACGCTCAAACTACTGCACAATTGCACTCATCTCACATGCTAGTAAAGTAATGTTCAAAATCCAGTCTTCAACAGTACATGAACCGTGAACTTCCAGATGTTCAAGCTGGCTTTAGAAAAGGGAGAGGAACCAGAGATCAATTTGCCAACATCTGTTAGATCATTGAAAAAGCAAAACTGTTCCAGAAAAACATCTATTTCTGCTTTACTGACTATGCCAAAGCCTTTGACTGTGTGGATAACAGCAACCTGTGGAAAATTCTCAAAGAGATGGGAATACCAGACCACCTGAGCTGCCTCTTGAGAAATCTATCTGCAGATCAGGAAGCAACAGTTAGAACTGGACATGAAACTATAGACTTGTTCCAGATAGGGAAAGGCTGTATATTGTCACCCTGTTTATTTAACTTATATGCAGAGTACATCATGAGAAATGCTGGACTGGATGAAGCATAAGCTGGAACCAAGATTGCCAGGAGAAATATCAGTAACCTCAGATATGAACATGACACCACCCTTATGGCAGAAAGTGAAGAGGAACTAAAGAGTCTCTTGATGAAAGTGAAAAAGGAGACTGAAAAAGTTGGCTTACACCTCACCATTCAGAAAACTTAAGATCATGGCATCCAGACCCATCACTTTATGGCAAATAGATGAGGAAACAGTGAAAATAGTGACAGACTTTATTTTCCTGGCTCCAAAATCACTGTAGATGGTGACTGCAGCCATGAAATTAAAAGACACTTGCTCCTTGTAAGAAAAGTTATGACCAACCTAGACAGCATATTAAAAAGCAGAGATGTTACTTTGCCAACAAAGGTCCAGCTAGTCAAGGCTATGGTTTTCCAGTAGTCCAAGTAGAGTTGGACTATAAAGAAAGCTGAGCACCAAAGAATTGATGCTTTTGAATTGTGGTGTTGGAGAAGACTCTTGAGAGTCCCTTGGACTGCAAGGAGATCCAACCTAGACAGCATATTAAAAAGCAGAGATGTTACTTTGCCAACAAAGGTCCAGCTAGTCAAGGCTATGGTTTTCCAGTAGTCCAAGTAGAGTTGGACTATAAAGAAAGCTGAGCACCAAAGAATTGATGCTTTTGAATTGTGGTGTTGGAGAAGACTCTTGAGAGTCCCTTGGACTGCAAGGAGATCCAACCAGTTCATCCTAAAGGAAATTATTCCTGAATATTCATAGCAGAGACTGATGCTGAAGCTGAAACTCCAGTCCTTTGGCCACCTGATGCGAAGAACTGACTCATTAGAAAAGACACTGATGCTAGGAAAGATTGAAGGTGGGAGGAGAAGGGGATGATAGAGGATGAGATGGTTGGATGGCGTCACTGGCTCAATGAATGTGATTTGAGTAAAGTCCGGGAGTTGGTGATGGAGAGGGAAGCCTGGGGTGCACAGTCCATGGTATCGCAAAGAGTGGGACACAACTGAGCAACTCAACTGAACTGGGTTTAAATATTGTCATATGCTGAAGCGTCCAATTCGTATCTCCAGCCCAGACCTTTCCCTGATGTTTAGATTCATATATCTGATGATTACCTGACACCTCCATTTGGATATCTAGTAATATCTCAAACGTATCATGTTAGAACTTCATCTGTCCTTTCTCTTCCCTACAATAGTATCTGCTTCTCCTATAGCCTCTGCCTTCTCAAGAGATATTAACTTCATCTGCCAGTCATTCAGACCCTCAGAGCTGTCTTAATCTTTTTCTCTCCTAGCTTATGTCCAATTCATTAGCAAAGCTCATTGTCTCAGCCTTCAGACTGTATCCAGAGTCTGACTACTTCTTGCAGGCACTCCTTCTGTCACCCTGGCCAGTGGCACTGTCCTGTCTCCTGTGTCATCACTGTGGCCTTAACTCTTCTGCCTGCTTCACCCTTTCACTCTTTCCACAAGTGATTGCTAACACAGAACCCAGAGTGAGCCTGCTAGATCCTAATGGATCACGTCACTGTCCTGCTCAAAACCTCTAGTGCCTTCCCATTTCATGCACAGTAGAGGTCTGCATTCCTGCAGTGACCTGCCAAGCCCTGAGTACTTGCTGTTCCTTCCTCTCTGACCTTGTCTCCTACCACTCTTCCCCTCACTCACTCCCTTTCAGCCACATAGATCTCTTTGCAGCTGTTCCAACACATCAGACGTGTTTCTGTCTCAGGGCCTTGGCATCTGCTGCTGCTCCCACCAGAATGCTCACTTCTCAGTCATCTGTGTGCCTGGCTCCCTCCTCTCACTGAAGCCAGATGCTGTCTTCTCACGCAGGGCTTCCCCGACCCTATTCAAAGATCTCAAAACATCTCTCCAAGTCTAAGCACATTCTGTCCTCCTGTCCTGCCTTAGTTTTTCCCAAAGCACTTAACATTTGGCCTGTAATGGTCTTCTTACAAGCCAAACACCTGGAACTGTGCCAGGCACATTATGGATGCTAATAAATATTTGTTGAAAGAAGATCAGTGGATCACTTGGAGGAAAATTCATTGTGTCTTCTCCCAAAAGGGACACTGGGACAGTGAGCAGCCAGAGGGCAGGGTGCTGCCTTCAGAAGAAGCAGTCTCCCATGTGAGTGCCGTTTCTCTTCTCTGGCCTAAGTGACTAACATCAAGCATGACCTTAGAAACAGTAATTACCACATCATGAGAAGACAGGCTATGAGTGGAAATTGAAGAATCAGTCAACAGCCAATTTAGGTTACCCCAAATCTGTGGACTAAAGGAGTCAGATAAAGAATGCAGAACAGTTGCTGTGAGTTATATAAACATATAAAGGACATAGTTATAAAGAAATACAAAGAATCAATAGAGAAAGTTGAAAAAAAAACTCGGAATCAAAACTTTAGGAAATGAAAAACTGAATTGTTTATGTCAAATCACAATGAGTGAGTTCCACAGCAGATTAGTTACAACCAAGGAGAAGATGTATCTGAAGAATTCAGCTGAATTTACTGAAGAGAGATGACAAGAAGGAAAATATGAAAGAAAGGTTAAGGGACAAGGAGGGTTGAGTGAAAAATTCTAACATGTAAGCAATTGGTGTCTGAGGAGATTAAAGGGAGAAAATTGAGAGGAAATAGTTTAAATGAAAATGACTGCAAATTTTGCAAAACTTAAATGACATCTAAGAGGACTCAGGAAGTACATTGTATCTCAAGAAGGATACTAACGAGAAGCCCATGCCTGGAAACACTGCAGAGGATCTGCAAACACCAAAGGAGAGGAGAAGATCTTAGGAATGGTTACAGAGAGAGGACAGATGTGGCGTCATGAGAGCAGACTTCTCCATGGCAGAAATGGACCTTAAAATACAACGGAATGAAAATTACGAGATGTAGTGAGGATAAGTCAGCCAGAACCCAGCATTCCACAATGCTAACTCAGGAATAAAAGCAACACAGGCTGTTTATAAATTTACAGAATCTGTAAAGGGGAATGTCTACTACAAAGAAACTTATTTCAAAAGAGCTCTTACGTTGTTGACTTCAAAAAGACTGTGATTCTCCAGGCCAGAATGCTGGAATGGGTAACCTTTCCCTTCTCCAGAAGGCCTTCCCAACCCAGGGGTCAAACCCAGGTCTCCCAAGTCGCAGACAGAATTCTTTACTGTCTGAGCCATCAGGGAAGCCCTCAAAGAGAAGGAAACTGATTCCAAAAGGACAGTTGGGGTTGCAAGACCAAAGGGTAGACAGTAAAAGGGTGAATGTTTAGAGAAATCCTTACAGGTGTCATCTGTATGAAATTACGAGTGGCTAAAAAGCATTAACAAGCTGCTCAGAACTCCATTGTCTCCCCGCCCTGTGCAACCACACAGCCTCCAGCCCCGCCAACACGCCTATCGCCTTCTCTGCCGCGCCTCCCAGAGTCTAGCTCTGCCCACACCCAGCTCTGTCTGCTTGCAGTCTCCAGGGTGTTTGAGTGCACTTTTCTGGGACTCTTTGTTCGTGTGGCTTACATCTTCCGTAGCTAGCCGACAGCAGCACCAGTGCAGAGTCGGCCACCTCGCCGTCAACGGCCTCTGTTTCCGCACCTTGTCTCTGCTGCTGTTTAGGAAGTGCCCCAGCAGAAACCAGCACAAGTATCGAGCTCAGTGTGTTTCCTTTTCTCAAAGATCATAACTTTGTGCTGCTTATTGTCTATTGCCTGAAAATGGTTGCTTTCCCATATTTTATACAGGTTTATAGTTGTTTATAGCAGAAGAATAAGTTACTTGCTACTCCCCCGTGGCCAGTACTAAATCCCTAATCATTAATTTTTTAGCCTATAGCCTTTTCTGTGGCTGTAAATGATAAATTATAGCATATAAGGCTATCAATTTTCTTCAAAGCAGTGTTTTTATTGCATTCCCACAAATTTTATGTAATGTTTTCAGTGTAAGTCAATTCCAAGTTTGACTTTATTCATCATTCATTGTAGTTTCTTTTTTGATGTGTGACTTACTTAAGATTGTATTTTTAAACAAAAGACATGTACACAAATCTTTGAAGCCACTTTACCCTGTAAAGCCATAAATAGGGAACAACCCAAAGGAGCGTCAACAGAATGAACAAGTAAATTGTATATTATTACAGTGGAATTGTGCTTAACAATAAAAATCACAATAAAAATCACTGTAGCATAATATTGTAGAATAGATGCCAGACACGAAAGAGAAGAGATTGTATGATGCCTTTTAATAAGAAAGTCTCTAATAGTCCAAACCAACTGATGGAGTTAGAAATCAGAAATAGTGGTTACCTTGGGTTTGAGGACTGGGGTGGGGTCAGGGCAGGAGGAGGTTATAGGGATACCCAGAGAGGGGACAGTTTTCTGGATATAAAACCAGTGAAAAGCTTCTAGATGAAAGAAAGAAATAGAACTTGAACTTTTTCCCGCACACAGATTAATTTTTAATCTCTTAGTGGAGTCCCAAATACTCTCAGTGCTTCATTCCCGCCACATGGTTCTTGTCACTGTCTGTGTGCGGTTTGGAAAAGAATTTCCAGACATGAGACAGAATGAAAGAGAATAGAATTTGTCTATAAGGGCTGCTTCCGGGACAGCAGGCCAGCTTCCTGCTAGTCAGGGAGAACAGACCCTGAATATGGGTCAGTTGCCTGACTTTATAGCCAGGAACAAAGGACAAGGGTAGAAACCTTGCGACTCATTTGCTGGTTGGATGAGGTACATGTGCTTTCCTTAGATGGGGCAGGGCAAGGACAGGACAAATGCCTTTCCTTATAGGGGATGGAATAGGGACAGGCCATGCTGCCCAGGAGGGCTCAAAACAAATTCTGCACCAGTTGCAACATAGCAGGAGGGTGATAGAGGTCTGGTGCATTCTGTTCCTGCATCTGAAGCCCTTGAGCTCATCTTGTTTTTTGGTCCTCTGGGCATCACGGGTCTAAGGCAGCACTGAAGCCCTGGGGGCAGGGCACGCCCTGGT
This sequence comes from Cervus elaphus, assembly GCF_910594005.1. Lineage (NCBI taxonomy): Eukaryota > Metazoa > Chordata > Mammalia > Artiodactyla > Cervidae > Cervus > Cervus elaphus. Next base: position 29,731,919 of record NC_057844.1, read on the forward strand.
CATCGGTCATTGTTGTGCAGACTCCACTGCTTCCAACTACCGCTTTCAACTACCCCCTGTCACCTTGCACCATTCTGGGTGCCTGGTCCCATCTTCCTAACCACGCCTTGTAGCAATCCTTCCAGAGGCGTTTTTGTTTGTTTGTTTGTTTGTTTTCTGGAGAAGTTAGTGAGAAACGGAGTCCAGAGAAGCGCTGCTCTCTGAATCCCCATTAAAGTCCATTAAGTGCTCATGCTCAGTCATGTCCATCTCCTCGTGAACTGTAGCCCACCAGGCTTCTCCGTCCTTGGGATTCTCCAGGCAAGAATACTGGAGTGGGTTGCCATTCCCTTCTCCTGGGGATCTTGCCAACCCAGGGATCAAACCTGCATCTCCTGCATTGGCAGGCAGATTCTTTACTGTCGAGCCATCTGGGAAGCCCCTCTGGACCCATAGATGTCTCTGTCTTTCTCTCATCTCAAGGAGAATCTGCCAGGCTTGGAGTGAGGGTCCCAACATTCACTCCTACTTCTGCAGAGTTTCTTATCCTACATGGGTGAAGCCTCTCCTTTTGAGCTTAGGGTTTTGGAAATACAGGCCAAAAGAAAATACATTTGCCAGGTAATGCTAGTTCTCCACCCTACCCCACCACCTGAATAGAGCCATAAACTCAGAGTCAACCCTTGGAAATTGAGAGGGCAGAGGGAAAAGAAGAAAAAAAAATCCACATAGTAATGTCAAAATACTATCTTGTTCATATTATTCTTCTCTTCTCTGCCTTGTGGAAAACTCAGAGTCCATTTAACATCCAGTTATAGGGCACTCAGAGATTCTTTTTCTTGTTAAGGTATTGCACTGGGCTCACAATCACCTTTTAAAAATGGTTCCATGAGTCTTCTTTAGCATTTCTTGATCATCTTAAGTGTTTTCCTGACTCTGAGGGGATCTGTGATATAACAGGACTCAGATGGCTGAATGTTCAGCGCCATCAGCTAGCAGAAGCGGGATTGCAGGGTGGGTAATCTGCTGGGCACAATGCCCGCAGTCTCTTTTCTGTTCCTGTGATCGGCCTGACCAGAAGTGCATACAAGTTACTTCCTGGCCAAAAAAGTCCTATCTGTTAGTCGTGGTATTTGTTTCATTCTGAAAATGGGTAAGAATTTCTACTCAATCTGTGGCTAAGGTGGGTAAAGAATAAATGAAGTTGTTAAAAGGGTGAAGGAAAAATATCCTTTGGCAATAACTGATGCAAAGTTGTATAAAATGTGCTAAAATTGAAAAGTTTGCAGTTGTGAGCATCTCTGGTTCAGAATTACTTCTTCCCTTGACTTTCCTAAGGACTGTCTCTGACCTTCCTGTCTCATGGTTCAAATCATGCTCCATTAAAAAAAAAAGAAGGAGAATTTACATGCAAATGACAACAAAAAAAGCACAGTAGCATTTTAATCCAGTCCATTGTAATAAACGCCTGCTGTGTCAGAGACTTACTCAAACACAAGGACAAAATGGATAGACTGAATTGTCTTGGTTAAGAGCAGCCAGTCAGAAATAGAACAAATTTGCTGAATTTCTGCTCTGTTGACTCTTTGATTTAAGACCGAGTGTCCGTTTTCCTCTGGGGTTGGTGAACTTCAGCATTTGGTTTTTGTTTATTCATGGACCTGCCCTGCAGTCTCGCAGGGAAAGCCCCGTGCCTGCTGCGTTGTGCTCTCTGCCCTGCTTCTCCAGCCCTTGCGCCGTGGGTCATCAGCCCAGCCCTGCCTCGCGTGGCTGAGGCTCCTCGGCTGTGCCACACACACCAGTGTGCAGAGGAGATTGTTCTGCACCAGTGTTGTCGTCTCTGCCTCTCTCTCGAGGTGTCTTTCTGAGAGGTGTCTGGTGACAAGCAAGCAGGCAAGTGAGTGGATTTGGATCTTCTGCCATATTCACTGATCTCAGAAAAAGATAAATTACCAAAAGATGAGTTCACCAGAAAGATGAATTCCTCTTTCCTGAGACTCAAGTTTCTAAAATGCCATCAACCACTACAGTTAATTGGTAGCACTGCCTGCCCAACTTTTGGTGGAGATGTCAGATAAGCAAATACCAGCTTACCCCAGAACTAAAAACAGAAATTCACTAATCTAAGCTGTCCCTGGGGTCAGTTTCTTACTTGATAAGCTGGATTCTTAGTTACACTTCAGGATTTACATAGCTAATGTAAATTCTTCTAATCTAATAATAGTTAATTTTATTATCTATAATTTATTGAATTTTATGTATGTTTCATCCACTAATTCAGTTAGAATAAATGGGGTGGGTGATTTTAAGAGACAGAGAAAGTGCTGTGTAAACATCTTTTTTGCTGATGTTTTCTGTAGTATTTCTGGGCCATCCTGGCAAAGAGTCTGTGTAGCAAGATTCGGCAGATGGCAGTTTGGCCACGTGTTTTGACGCTGCATAATGAGGGCCAATGCTTTCCAACCTGGAATGCTTGGATTCTCACCTATGACTGCTCTGTCTTCTTGTTTACTCATTGTCCACAGTCTATGGCTTGAAACCGATTTACAGCACGTTGCTTCTGAGAATAGTACACTGTCATCTATGAATATATAAGAATTGATGCTTTTGAACTGTGGTGTTAGAGAAGACTCTTGAGAGTCCCTCAGACTGTAAGGAGCTCAAATCAGTCAATTCTAAAGGAAATCAGTCCTGAATATTCATTGGAAGGACTGATGCTGAAGCTGAAATTCCTTTGGTCACCTGATGAGAAGCACTGACTCATTGGAAAAGATCCTGATGCTAGGAAAGGTTGAAGGCAGGAGAAGGGGACAACAGAGAATAAGATGGTTGGATGGCATGACAGGCTCAATGGACATGAGTTTAAGTAAAACTCTTGGAGTTGGTGATAGACAGGGATCTCTCAGACAGGGAAGTCTGGTGTGCTACAGTCCATGGGGTTGCAAGAAGTCAGACATGACTGAGTGACTGAACTGAACTGATCTATGAATATATGGAGCCAAATAGAAGAATACCATCTGTTGTTGTTTATATGTGACTCTAGTGGTAAAGAACCTGCCTGCCAATGCAGGAGACACAAGAGATGCTGGTTCAATTCCTGGGTTGGGAAGATCCCCTGGAGAAGGGCCTGGGAATTCACTCCCATATTCTTGCCTTCAGAATCCCATGGGCAGAGGAGCCTGGCAGGCTATATAGTCCAGTGGGTTGCAAAGAGCTGAACATGACTGAAGTGACTTAGCATGCATACACATGTGTTACATAACAGCTCTGTGAGTAGGTGGTTATTGATATTTGTTCAGCTGTTGAATGATACTTTCAGAGATCTGGGTTCTTTCCACCTGTCTTTTCATTACCCTCAGTGTGTGAGCTTTTGACCTCAGGCTGTTACCTCATTGATACTTAAATAATTGCTGCTCCAGGCAGAAAGAGAGTATAGGAGAAAAACCACGTCAGCTGGTTGCTGTCTTCTTAATTAAAATTTTTTTAAACTTATTTTAAAAAACATTTCTTTATTTGTTTATTTGGCTGCTTTGGGTCTTAGTTGTGGCATTCCAAATCTTCGTTGTGTCACGCGTACCTTTAATTGTGTCGCATGGACGGACTGTCTCGCTATGGCGCGTGGGCTGAGTTGCTCTTTGGCTTGTGGATCTTACTTCCTCCACCAGGGATCAAACCCACGCCCCCTGAATTGCAAGGCAGATTCTTAACCCCTGGACAGTTTTCAGTCTAAACAGAATTCAGATGCCACCCAGAAACATCAGCCACCTTCTACTCTAGAACTGAAGAGAGTTAGGGCTTTGCTCTGCGTTAGGCTTTGGCTTAAGGGACTGTTGTGGCTGGTGTGATCTACCCAGACTACTAAACTTTCCATATCAACAATAAGCCTGCTTTTTTTCCCCTTTATCATTCATGTGTTCACTGCATTAACACTTTTAATTTCCTTCCAGTTGCTTTTCTTTTGCATTCTCAACTTGGGTAACTTTTGACACAAGAAGCCTAGCTTTCAGCCCATCTGGCTTTCAGCCTACCTTCCTCACTAAGCTTCATTATTTCTAGCTTTTGATTTAAAGTGAGAGACATGTGACCTTTCTTTCATTTGAACACTTAGAGGCTGTTGCACGGTTATTAATTGACGTAATTTCCCGTTGTGTCTCAGGGAATAAGGAGGCCCAAGGAGAAGGGGAGAGATGGGGCAATGGCTGGTTGTTGGCGCAGTCAGAACACATCCAACATTTATTAAGTCCATCCCCTCGTATGGGTGCAACTTGTGCTCCCCAAAACAATTAAAATAGCAACATCAAAGATCACTGACCACAGATCACCATAACATATATAATTATAATGAAAAAGTTTGAAATATTGTGACAGTTATCAAAATGCAACACAGAGACACAAAGTGAGCAAATGTTGTTGGAAAATTTATGCCCATAGACTTGCTTATTACAGGGTTGACATAGACTTTCAATCTGTAAAAACCACATTTGCAACGCACAGTAAAGCTAAGTGCAATAATATAAGGTATGCCTCTCCACCTTAACACTGCATCAGTGGGGTCTTCCATTACATGGAAGAACTGCATGCCTCATCTTACTTAAGAAGAAACCTATAGGGAAAGTACTAGACAACAGGGGAGATAAAAACAATGACATCAGAGGAAAACTCAGCCTCCAACAGCTGCAGAAAAGAGCAAACAGTAAACACAGCCTCCTACCTAGATATAGGAAGAACCTCACACTAAAGACTCATTTACCTCAGTTATTTTTACCCAGTACATCATGTTCAGCTCAAAGCATACTAAAAGACAAAAAAAAAAAAAAAAGCTGGAGAGACAAAGCTAGCATCAGAGCCACACTCAGATATGCCAGAGATGTTAGACGTATCAGATGAAAAATTTAAAACAGCCGTGATAAATATGCTAAGGACCCTGGGATGGAAAAAGTACATCCTTCTGTGTGCTGACTTTAAAACTGACTCTCAATAAAACTGAAAGAAAAAAGTGTCTAGTACAGTGGGCTTTCCATTTTCAGTGGTTCTGTGTCCACAGGTTCAACCAACCTTGGATCAATGATATTTGGAAAAGAAATTCCAGGAAGTTCCAAAAAAGCAAAACTTGAATTTGCTGTGTGCAGGCAACTATTTACATAGCATTTACATTGTATTTGCTATTATAAATCTTGAGGAGATTTAAAGTGTACAGGAGGATGTGCTTACATTGCATGCAAATCCTGGGCCATTTTATGTAAGGGGCTTGAGCATCTATGGATTTTGATATCCTCAGGGGTCCTGGAACCACTTCCTAGCAGATTCTGAGGAGTGACTGTAAACTCAACAGAGACCTTTGGTGACATCACTAAACAGTGTCCAGTGTACCTGTGCCTGCTTTCTTTCCTTTCGATTAAAAGAGATAAAGTTTTATGACAAGACAATGTTTGAAAGTGTGAACCTTCATATTTATGTGAACAGTACTGTTCAGAGAAAAGTTTTAGATAATTGCAAAAAGTGAAAAACATGTAGGAGACAGTTCATGATAGTTCCTAGTTGTATTTAATGCAAATCATTCTGGACACAACTGATCATATAGTAAACCTGCTATTTTAAAATTACTTTCTCCCTGTAACATGGATCTTTTGTTCAACATCTACCATTAAGAAATCAGTGTAATTGTTGAGACGTGAAATAGCAGTTTTTCTGTTTTTTTCCTGTTGTTGCTGATTATAATATGATTAAGTGAACTGAAACTGCTTACGACCATTTGAAAATCTAAAACACGATTCAGAACATTGTTCATTCTCTGGCACTACTATTAGCCATTTAATGAGCACAGGAAGAAAATAAGAGTTTGATAGTAATGATAATATGGAGAGGCATGAAAATACTAAAGGGGAAATGGTGTATATTGGAAGCTCTGTGATCCTGAGACCCACCGTCTTCCCTCACCCTGCAACCTGATCCCTACCCCAGAGTCTACATTTCTACCAGAAACACAATCAATCTCTTTAGACAAATGTAAAACTTTGATGTCATCCTCAGACCTTTTCTCCTGTCTGGTTTTCACACCCCTCTCTAAATCTCTACAGATTATAATAAAGACATTCCTAAAGATACTATTGAATCAATATTTCTTGAGCATACAGGGAGTCAAGCTTTGATCTGACCCTAAATACGAAGGGCATTAGATATGTGACTTCTACCCCTGGATCCCTGGATATTGAGACCTCCCATATTAGGTAAGTCCAGCCAAAGTCAGAGAAGAGCTATCCCATCAACCACATTACCTGGAAAAAATCAGCATGCGTGGGCATGCCAAATAGCTTCAGTTGTGTCCAACACTGCGACCCCATGGACTGTAGCCCACCCGGCTCCTCTGTCCATGGGATTCTCCAGGCAAGAATACTGGAGTGGGTTGCCATTTCTTTCTCCAGGGGAGCTTCCTGACCCAGGGATCGAACCCGGGTTTCTTAGGTCTCCATCATTGGCACTGGGGTTCTTTATCAGTAGCTCCACCTGGGAATCCCAGGAAAAGGTCAAGCTTCCCATAATAAAAAGCTGGATTAAAGTAAATAAATATGGAGCAAAATATAGTACAAGACTCTGTAGAACAACTACATGGATTCTGTGAGAACAGTGATACCCAGTGAGCTGCATCACTGGTACTGCCTCGTAGCGTGCATGACGGGTGCTCTGTGGTTGACTTTCCCACTGCCTATTTACTCTGCATTGCCTCAGTCTACTGTATTGGTCACATAGGCTTTGCTCCTCTCCATGACTTCACATGGAGAGACTTACATCAGTTAAGGTCTCGACAGCCAGACAGAAGCTTATGTGCTACCTGTGTCATGCCCCCCGACTGCTAGTGTCCCTTGTCTCCTTCCCAGTACTCACTGCCTTAGTCTCTACCTGCCTTCCTTACAACTGGGCAGCTCCCTCTTCCAGCCCTTTGCTCTTCTTCCCATCATTCCTTTTCATCTTTCTATTTCAGTTTCTCATCACCTATGCCTGGACTTAAACTGAAGAAATTAGGGAAAACCGCCAGACCATTCAGTTCAATTCAGTCGCTCAGTCGTGTCCGACTCTTTGCAACCCCATGAACCGCAGCACGCCAGGCCTCCCTGTCCATCAGCAACTCCCGGAGTCCACCCAAACCCATGTCCATTGAGTCGGTGATGCCATCCAACCATCTTATCCTCTGTCATCCCCTTCTCCTCCTGCCCTCAATCTTTCCCAGCATCAGGGTCTTTTCCAGTGACTCAGTTCTTTGCCAAATTATCAGGTGACCGACCATTCAGGTATGACCTAAATCAAATCCTTTATCATTATACAGTGGAAGTGACAAATAGATTCAAGGGACTAGATCTGATAGACATAGTGCCTGAAGACGTATGGATGGAGGTTCATGACTTTGTACAGGAGGCAGTGATCAAGACCATCCCCAGGGAGAAGACATGCAAAAAGGCAAAATGGTTGTCCGAGGAGGCCTTACAAATAGCTGTGAAAAAAAGAGAAATGAAAGGCAAAGGAGAAAAGGAAAGCTGTACCCATTTGAATGCAGAGTTCCAAAGAATAGCAAGGAGAGATAAGAAAGCCTTCCTCAGTGATCAGTGCAAAGAAATTGAGGAAAACAATAGAATGGAAAAGACTAGACTTGCCAAGGGACCATTTCATGCAAAGATGGGCACAATAAAGGACAGAAATGGTATGGTATAACAGAAGCAGAAGATATTAAGAAGAGGTGGCAAGAACACACAGAAGAACTACACAAAAAAGATCTTCATGACCCAGATAATCATGGTGTGATCACTCATCTAGAGCCAGACATCCTGGGATGTGAAGTCAAGTGGCCTTAGAAAGCATCACTACTAACAAAGCGAGTGGAGGTGATGAAATTCCAACTGAGCTATTTCAAATCCTCAAAGATGATGCTGTGAAAGTGTTGCACTCAATATGGCAGCAAATTTGGAAAATTCAGCAGTGGCCACAGGACTGGGAAAGGTCAGTTTTCATTCCAGTCCCAAAGAAAGGCAATCCCAAAGAATGCTCAAACTACTGCACAATTACACTTATCTCACACACTAGCCCAGTAATTCTCAAAATTCTCCAAGCCCGGCTTCAACAGTAGGTGAACCGTGAAGTTCCAGATGTTCAAGCTGGATTTAGAAAAGGCAGGGGAACCAGAGACCAAACTGCCAACATCCGTTTGATCATCGAAAAAGCAAGAGAGTTCCAGAAAAACATCTCCTTCTGCTTTAGTGACTATGCCAAAGCCTTTGACTGTGTGGATCACAACAAACTGTGGAAAATTCTTCAAGATATGGGAATACCAGACCACCTGACCTGACTCCTGAGAAATGTGTATGCAGGTCTCGAAGCAACAAATAGAACTGTACATGGAATGACAGACTGGTTCCAAATCGAGAAAGGAGTACATCAAGACTGTATATTGTCACCCTGCTTATTTAACTTGTATGCATAGTACATCATGAGAAATGCTGGGCTGGATGAAGCACAGGCTGCCATCAAGATTGCTGGGAGAAATATCAATAATCTTAGATATGCAGATGACACCACTCTTACAGCAGAAAGTGAAGAACTAAAGAGACTCTTGATGAAAGTCAAAGAGGAGACTGAAAAAGTTGGCTTAAAACTCACCATTCAGAAAACTTAAGATCATGGCATCCAGACCCATCACTTCATGGCAAATAGATGGGGAAAAAATGGAAACAGTGGCAGACTTTATTTTTTGGGGCTCCAAAATCACTGTAGATGGTGACTGTAGCCATGAAATTGAAAGACGCTTGCTCTTTGGAAGAAAAGCTATGACCAACCTAGACAGCATATTAAAAAGCAGAGACATTACTTTGCCAACAAAGGTCTGTCTAGTCTTAGCTATGGTTTTTCCAGTAGTCATGTGTGGATGTGAGAGTTGGACTATAAAGAAAGCTGAGTGCCAAAGAATTGACGCTTTTGAACTGTGATGTTGGAGAAGATTCTTGAGAGTCCCTTGGACTACAAGGAGATCCATCCAGTTCATCCTAAAGGAAATCATTCCTGAATATTCATTGGAAGGACTGATGTTGAAGCTGAAACTCCAATCCTTTGGGTACCTGATGCGAAGAACTTACTCTTTGGAAAAGACCCTGATGCTGGGAAAGATTGAAGGCAGAAGGAGAAGGGGACGACAGAGGATGAGATGGTTAGATGGCATCACCAACTTGATGGACATGAGTTTGAGTAAGCTCTGGGAGTTGGTGATGGACAGGGAAACCTGGCGTGCTGCAGTCCATGGGGTCTCAAAAATCGGTCACGACTGAGCGACTGAACTGAACTGATACCTGGACAAGTTCCTTCAAGAGAGTTGCTGGTGACCTGATTTTATTGTTAGAGCAAGCCCAAGAGAGAAGGCAAGGGAAATGTCCACCAGACTTTCTGGGAGCCAGAGAGAATTTTTGCTAGCAGCTGGATGGGCACTAATTAGCAAAACAGAATGTAACATAGGCAGGCTGACTCTGCCAGGGGAGACTGAAAGATATACTTCTCTGCCAACTTCCTGTGCACTGAGCCCTGGCAGGAATAACGAGGGTGAGTGCTTGTGCCCTCACTAAGAGCTATTTTGCTGTTGTTGTTCAGTTGTTAAGTCGTGTCTGTCTCTGCACTGACTCATGGACTGCAGCACGCCAGGCCTCCCTGGCCCTCACTAGTTGCGGAGTTTACCCAAGTTCATGTCCATTGAATCAGTGATGCTATTCAACCATCTCATCAGGGGGGCAGAGGATGAGATGAGAACTGCTGCTTCACTGCTTAAGTTCTGTGGGTCTCCTGAACACAAGCTCTGTTGGCTTTCAGAGCTAGGTTTTTTGGGGTCCTGTCCTTTGGGTGGGAGCCTTAAAAATGGGGGTAAGAGACATGTGGTCCAGACCCTTTGCTCCTCAAGGGGAAGCTGGAAGTTGGGGATCCCCTACCAGTTGTTTGGCGCTTTGCCAGGTCCAGCGCATAGGCGTCACCAAAGTAGTTTTTAAATTTCTCTCAAAGGAAATTACAGCCTATTAGCCATACATTCAGTTTATCTGAGGGATGAGGGAAGTTCAGGATTCTCCTTATCACCATCTTGATCTGCAGTTCTAAAGGAAATTTGATAAGGAGAAAGGAAGGCTAGGCAAAAACATACTAAATATAAAAACCACATAAGGGGAACTTCCCTGGCGATCCACTGGTCAAGGATTTGCCTTCCAATGCAGGGGGTGCAGGTTCCACCCCTGGTCAGGGAGCTAAGGTCCCCATGCTTCTCTGCCAAAAAACCAAAACATAAAACAGAAACAATATTGTAATAAATTCAATAAAGACTTAAAAATGGTTCTCATTTTAAAAAGTCTCTAAAAAGTCACATAAGATATTCATACTTCCTGATTACAAAATTGATGCTTTGAGAGATTAAATTATTTGTTCTGGTGGTAGCTGGCAGAACCAGACCTTCATCAAGCCTATTTTACTACAAAACCCATGATTGTAACCAATGTGATAGAATGACCCCTTGCTCACCCTTGCTCCCATAGTGACTGGTACAATATCAGCATAAGGTGAACATTCTATAAACTCTCCCTGAGCAATTGAATGAGAAGATGAATAAACAAATGGATAAAGATAATGGCAAGTGGCCAAAAATGGCTGAACTTAAGTTGTATGGAGATTTGTGTCAGTGCATGCAGATAAAGGTGTAGGATGGCCCACAATTCTCCTCAGTCTTATTTTCCCTAAGTAGGCTGTGTTTTTACCACCACACGCCACAGATCTTGCCTCAGCATATTTTTACTTGTTTTTTGCTGACCAATAATGTATCTCTCTTTGCCCCTGGCTCATTGAACCTCCTTCATGACTGAAGCCTTCCTACATAGTCTCTATTCCCCTAGATCTCCCTTGTCTGTGAACCCCAAAGAGAGTTTCCTCTCTACGACATTAATTGTATTGATGTTGGTTTGCACAGCTCTCTCATTGCTTCGTGTCTAATACATATTGACCAATGCATCTCTCCAGTCAGATTAGCATCAGCTTTGTGAGGACAGATAAAGGATACTCTTGCTCAGGCCCAAGTGGTGAAAAACAAATTAAAGGTGCTCCATAAATAATCATTTCTTGATTAACTGTTGAGGTATTGGTTACAAAATCAATACTCTATATTTGGAAATGGCAAAAGCCAAGCTCCCTGGTGGTAGATCAGTCAGAGCATGATTTAAAGGTTGTGGACTGAGGACGTAGCCCAACACAGATTTACTGACCTGACGCCACACTCATCCTTGCTGTGTGCTGTCCAGTGAGCAGAATGGGAGGGCTGGAAGTCATGTGAATTACTGAGAATTCATTAGAAAAAATACTTGGAAAGACAACTAGAAAATCAGAGCAAGTCACTGCTTCCTGTATGTTCCTGCAAAAATGAGGGCCACTTCTGACCTGGCCATTTCTTCCTTTCTAATGCAGAAACCATAAAACACCTTTACAATTAATCTCTCTGATTTGGTTTGTCTTGGGCAGAGTCCAAAACCCTATTTTTCTGTGCTTTCCTCACTTTTTTTCAAGGAATTATTTTTCTTGTTATAAATGAGGCTTAAGATATTTGTGTGTGTGTCAGATGTTTCCTCCGGAGGATCATTTTAATTCTCTCAGCAATACAATACAGATTTTGACATTCTTCTCCCAAATGTATTACCCAGTGTTTTCAGTAAGTTCATAGAGGGAGAATCACCAAAGATTAATAGTAAGAAAATAAATGCAGAGCAAAAATCAGGCATCCCAAATTTCCTTTCTTGAGAACACATATCCTGGAACTGACAAAATGAAATAGAAGCTTACAGAAGGAGCTGGGGAGCATAACACAATACACACAGACGTACATATAAATCGATCCTTACTAACCAGAGTAAGCATATAGTGCTGAGACAGTCCTCCTCCCCTAAGAACATTTTACAGCACGGTGAGTGGGCAGATGTTGCTGAACATCGTCTGAAGGCAATAATTAAAGACCATCATCTGTTTCTTTTCTTTATCTAGTCAGTAGTATTTAGGTGAAATTTTTAGCTTGGGTAAGATTTGAATTCCCTAGGGTGGCAGGGTGGGTGTCTTCATCCATTTGTGCTGCCATACCAAAATGACTATAGACTGAGTGGCTTGTAAACAAAAGTAATTTATTTCCCACAGTTCTGAAGACTGGGAAATGCAAAATCAAGGTGAAGCTGAAACTGTGTGCCCCAGCCTGGGACTTGAACTCATGGTCTTCTAACTGAGGTCACACACCTACCTGGTCTCAGGACTTAATGAAGCTCAGGTTCTTGATGTCTCATCTCAGAAAGAATTCAGTGAGAAACAAAGTGATAGGTAAGAAGTGGTTTCCCTGGTGGCTCTGCAGTAAAGAATCCACCTGCAATGCAGGAGACCTGGGTTCGATCCCTGGGTTGGGAAGATCCCCTGGAGGAGGAAATAGCAACTCACTCCAGTATTCCTGCCTGAATAATCCTACAGACAGAGGAACCTGCTGGGTTACAGTCCATGGGGTCACAAAAGAGTTGGACACAGCTTAGCAACTAAACAAAGAAGTGGATTTGTTTAGAGAGAAATGCACTCCACAGAGAGAATGTGGGCCACTACAGAGGTCAAGAGTAACCTCAAAATATGGTGTAGTTAGTTTTCATAGGCTGGGTAGTTTCATAGGCTAATGAGTGGGAGGAGTATTCCAACTATTTTGGGGAAGGGGACTTCCAGGAATTGGGCTACCACCCACTTTTTGGTGTTTAGTCAACCTTGGAACTGTCATGGTGCTGGTGGGTGTGCATTTAGCTGATGTGATACAGTGAGCATGTACTGAAGTCAACTCATCTGCCATCTTGTACCTGTTTGGTTCTAATCAATTTATATCATGTCCTCAGGCTGTATCATTCTTTTATAGTTTGTGCTCTGCCGGCTTCCCTCTTGTTTCAGTAGCAGATTAGGTGTCTGGTGAGGGTCTGCTTATAGACAGACCCCCAGGTCTAGTTCATAGACCCTGTCTTGTTGTCTTCTCACCTAGCAGAAAATGAGATGTTTGGATGGCATCACCAACTCAATGGACATGAGTCTGAGCAAACTCCCAGTGACAGTGAAGGACAGGGAAGCCTGGTGTGCTGCAGACCATGGGGTCATAAAGAATCGGACACAACTTAGCAACTGAATACCACCACCACCTGGCAGAAGGGGCAAGGAGTGCTCTGTGGCTTCTTTCATAACAGCACTACTCCCATTATTGAGAGCTCTACCCACGTGACCTAATCACCCCTCAAAAGTCCCACCTTCCAAACACCATTATTACATCAAGGATTCGGTTTCAAATATGAATTGGGGGTGGGGGACACAAACATGCCATCTATAACAATGAGTGCTCTCAAGATCTAAAAAGATGTCAATGTGTAACTCTACCTGAACTTGCAGATAGGAAAACTGACATTGAATAAAGTATTAGAACAAAACAGTTTGCAGAAATCTACCCATAACTGTGAAACATCCAACCCTTCTGAAGTGTCAAAAACATCTTTGTACATTAAGACCCAGAGGTGAAAATCTTCAGAGCACCGTTCTCTCTTTAAGAGAAGTAAAACCAAAGGTTTCTAGATGCTGTGGGTTTAACTGTCAGTTTGTGTGTTTTTCCTCTTTTTTCTTCTGTCTCCTTAAAATAAAAACCCCTGCTGCTGCATGTTATGAAAATTCTAGTTTTCATATTATTGAAGCCACAGAACAAACACAGGGAGGGTGAAACTACCCCGCAGTTCCCTTTTTGTGTAAAAAGTAAGGAAGGAGGGGACAGAGGAGTGCCCTCCGAAGGCACCCTGAGGACCCCAAAAAGACATGGGAGCTGCCCCCCAAGGCTGCCTGTAGCTCCTTGGTTATTCACTCCATAAGACAAACAAGATAAAAGGCACACAACTTTGGGTCATTTCAGGGGCTCACTTATTGCAGGGTGAGAGGGACAAAGATGACAAGGAGAACTGAGGTCTCAAAATAGGACATTAATGCTGTTTTTTTAAAGGCATCACAACACTTTCATTATGAAGATCAGAGCCGAAGCAATTTCAATTTTATGAATTTTACATCAGTATACCAATTGAATTCCTGAGGACTAAAATATGTAATATTCCTTGATACATCAGTATACCAATTGAATTTCTGAAGATTAAAATATGTAATATTCCTTGATACAGAATTATCACACTAACACATCTTTGTGTAAATATATTGAGTCTCTAAAGCCATTTTCTATAATTTTGTAGCAGTCAGTGCCAAAAGATAAAGCTTAGAAATTTCAGATAATAAATCCAAGAAGCTTAAAACTGCAACACACAGCTTTCCAGAGAGCAAATGAATGCATTTCTCAGAATCATTTTTTTATCATAATCATCTGCAGGGAATTCTGGTGTTGCTTCAGATATGCAAAACAAAGCGTACAGTCTTACAAAGGCTTCTCTGAGCAGGTTTACAAATAGAATTTCTCTGGCTGAAAGGAGCCCTGTACACTTACACATCGAGGAAAAGCTTGTGACAGACAAAACGTATTAAAAAGCAAGGACATCACTTTGCCTACAAAGGTCTGTATAGTCAAAGCTATGGTGTTTCCAGTAGTCATATATGGATGTGGGCAAAGAAGGCTGAGTACTGAAGAACTGATGGTTTTGAACTGTGGTGTTGGAGAAGATGCTTGAGAGGCCCTTGGACTGCAAGGAGATCCAACCAGTCAATCCTAAAAGAAATCAATCCTGAAGATTAATTGGAAGAACTGATACTGAAGCTGAACTTACAATACTTTGCCCACCTGATTCGAAGAGCTGACCCATTGGAAAAGACCCTGATGCTGATTGATTGATGGCAAGAGAAGGGGGTGACAGAGGATGAAATGGTTGGATAGCATCCTAGACAAAATGCATATGAGTTTGAGCAAGCTCTCAGAGGTGGTGAAGGACAGGGAAGCCCGGTGTGCTGTAGTCCATGGAGTCACAAAGAGTTGGACACGACTGAGTGATTGAACAACAATAGCAGGAGAGGAGTAGGGCCAGTAAAGCTCCTTGCATGCTGTCTTCTAGGTAGCATTCCTCCTCAGTGGAGGAAGGGGAACTTTGTTAGTTACCAACCGTGGACAAGTTAATTATCCCCTGAAGCCCAGTTTTCCACTCTATGAAATTAAGATAATAGTAACTATGCAGGACTTTAAGAGGATCAAATGTGGAAGTATGTGGAAGTCTCATCTACTCAATATGGAATGTGAAAGGATGAAAAGTTAAAAAAACTCTGAGCTGCTGCTGCCAGGAAAGATGTGATATTAAATAGGGCAGAAAATATGTTTGGCCCAGTGGGAAATCCTTTATCACATAGATTGAAATGAAAATCATTCTCCCCACCAAAAGACACATACCAGGAAAGGCCCTCCAGCTGGGGTGATATGGGCAGAATGCAAAAGGGAGAAAGTGGAAGAGACAGTCAAAAAGAAGGAAACATTAGTGTCAGGATTTTTGCATCTTATATTAAGTGAAGCAAACCTTGTTAGGGATGACATGGATAATGATCCAGTACTTCAAGTCTTGGGGGTCAGTAAAGTTGACAGAACTGATGCAGGGATGAAAAAAGAAAATATCTTTTTAACCTTTAGAACATAAAAATGCTGAATATGCTCCAAAAAATTTTTTTTTGTAATACATCACTCAGCTCAAAACCTAGAAATGAACAGGAAACTCCAGGTCAGAAAGGTGAGTGGAAACTGAAGCCAGAGAACTGATTCCATGTGTGGGACCTGACACGTGGGGATGAGGGCTGGTGGGGAGTGAATTCTGACCCTGGGGTGTGTGTACCCAGACAGGAAGCACTCCCTTTAACTTGCCGTGTGTGTGGGAAGGTTAAAGGGAGTTTGCCTTCCCTGAGGAGGTCGGGAGAAAAATAACCACTCTTGAGAAATCTGAACCGTACTCCTGCGCTGCACATCAGTGTGAAGTCTTGCATTCACGTAGGAAGGACACCAGGTTAAGAACCTAACACGAGAGATCTGCCCGAAGTGAGCGCACTGTGTTCCCAACACGGGAAACACAGAATACTCTGTAAGGATGAAGCCATAACCAGCACACAGGGGATTCCCACGGAAAACAGCCCAAGGACGAGACTGTCACAGTAAAAAGTAATACAATGAAAGTTGCAATGTGACACAAGAAAGCAAAACAAAGAGAATCGGGAATATAGAGATTGCTGGAAGATATGTTTTACCAAGACTGGAAGGCAATAGCACTATATCAAAGGGAATTTAAAACAAGCCTAAGATGTTTAAAGACAGAAATGGGATAAGATACTGACAGCATGAAAAAAAAAAAAAAGAGCAAATCTTTGACAAAACCAAAAAGATAGTCTTAAAACTAAACATATGGCCACTGGGACACAAAAGCTCAAAGAAAAATAGATGTATAGACAGTGAAAAATAGTAAATTTATAGAAAAATACAGTATCAACCAAAATGCAGCAGAGAGGATAAAAAGAAAGTGAAATTAAGACACATGGGGATAAATAAAAGCTCTAATATATACCTTAGAAGAATTTTGAAAGGAGAGAATAGGTGAAAGCTGTATTTGAAGCATGGTTCATAATAAAGGCTCCTTGGATGAATCCGTGGCCTTTTAGATTATGAAGTATAGTCCAGGGTTCAAATCTTATTATCAAACAGATATGGTAGAAATTGCTCTAGGATAAGAATTCAAGGCTGCTTAACGAATGAGCTTAAAATATCCACAGATGTGGCAGAGGGGTTAACTGAGACAGCTTGACTTTATCCCAGTTTTATTTCTGTGACTAATAACTGATAATTCGAACTATAAATGACCCAGCGGGCTGTTTGTGAGGGAGAAGGTCAGGAAACTTCCCCCACAGAGCTCAGCTCTAAACTCACCCCCGCTTCAAGAGAACTGACATCCTGGAGGGATGCAGCCCAGTCCGCAGGCAGGAGGGCGGGCTGGCTCTACCCTAGGAATGTGGCACATGTTTGTTTCAATGTGGCATATATTTTCCCCTGACATTAGCATACCTACCTCATTTCTCCAAAATACTCGGAGAGCAGTTGGTATACAGCCCCCTGCACTCCATGGAGATGTCTACCCACTTCTGCTTCACATATTGTTTCCTGTCCAGTAAAGGGAGTGAGTGAATGTTTTGTTAGCAAAGATACTCTTTCCAGTCACCAGCTCCCAAATACCTGTGTCTGCACACACCTGCTCTCGCTCATCGGGCAGTTCGTGCGTGGGGGTTGTATCTGGGGAGATACAGGTGCCCTTGGGCTGAATCCCGGCAGCTCGTTCAAGGAGAGGTGCTGAGGCGGAGAAAGGTCCCTACGCAGTGGTTCCCCAAAGCAACAGCATCACCATCACCTGGAACTTCTTAGTGATGCGGAATCTTGGGCCCCACCCCCAGACCTCCTGGAGCAGAAACTCTGGGGGCTGGCCCAGCCTTCCCTGAATAACAGGCCTCCAGGTGATTCTGACTCTCACTCAGGTTTGAGAAACGCTGGACAAGGAGAACCAGTCTTTGTGAGCAGTGGCCCCTTTTAGAATGAAAGATTTGTTCTTCTAAAGCAGAAGTCCACCCCTACGGGTTGTGTGTGCTGCACCCTCCCCCTGTATCCGGGTTTGCTGCTGTTGTTCAGTCACTCCATTGTGTCCAACTCCTTGGGACCCCAGGGGCCGCAGCACACCAGGCTTCCCTGTCCCTCACCATCTCCTGGAGTTTGCCCAAGTTCACGTCCATTGAATTGGTGATGCCATCCAACCATCTCATCCTCTGTCGAACCCTTCTCCTGCCCTCAGTCTTTCCCAGCATCAGGGTCTTTTCCAATGAGTTCTCTCTTCATATCATGGTGGCCAAAGTATTGGAGCTTCAGCTTCAGTCCTTCCAATGAGTATTCAGGGTTGATTTTCTTTAAGATTGACTGGTTTGATCTCCCTGCTGTCCAAGGAGCTCTCAAAAGTCTTCTCAGCACCACAGTTGGAAAGCACCAGGGCTAATTGACTCCAGACCCAGGGAAAGCGCCAGTATTCTTCTGAAGTGCCCCTAGGCAGCCACCATCAATTGACTGCAGTGGGCCAGGGAGAGGATACTTATTTGCTGCCCTACAGACTCTCTCCTTGACCAAACTTTAAGGCAGGCTCCTCTGAGCTCCTTTTTAACTAGGCTTCCTCCTTGGTCTCTGTCTTTGGCCTACCAAGCCCAGTTTTAGCAAAAATGCTGCTAAGTTTGCTTAGCTAGAGTCTCCACACGTTTGATATCTGATTAAATTCCTCACTGCACACCACTGATGATGGCTCCCTTCAGCAAGAATCCTGTTTGACCACTTTAGCAAGAATCCCCCTACTCTTGATTCTTAGTCATTTTCTACCCACTGCCCCCCTCCATTCTGCCTGGCTACAAATCCCCAGCTGTTTTTGCTGTATTTGGAGTTAAACTCGGCTTCATTGAAGCTTCTCTCCCCTATTGGAATAATACTGAATAAAATCTGTTTCTCTTGGACACACCTTAGCAGATGGTGAATAAAAACTCTATTGTAGGAAACAGATTAAAATTATTAAACATATTATTATTAAATAATTAACTTCTGTTAATTATTTTAATCTAATTTTATAGGCCAGACTAGAAAATAAACTTTGAACAATGTGAAGACAGAAACCAAACTTCACTGAGTCTTCTCTCTCATAGCTCTAGAATATAGTGAGCCAAGCCCTTTTGTATACATTTTTTAAAAATACCAATTGCAATCAGAAAAAAATTAAAATTGATATAAAGTACACTTAACCTCCAACTAATAAAAATAAATGGAAAAAAAAATAAAGTGCACTTAAGATTCAGATGATCCTATCAAAGAAAGAAATGCTTTTTTTACACTTAGAAAAGTCACCAGTGGCCTCCTAATTTCTAAATCCAATGGTTCATGCTCCACTATAGGTAATATTGGGTTTTCATCACCATCATCAAATGCCTGAATTGTATTTCCCCAGTAATTTCCATCCATTTCTTGGTGAGCACCTAATCCTATCTTGGCAATATATTCATATAACCTACTTATTTCTCAGAGAACCTGATTATGTTTTGGCATAGCCTGCATAAAAGGAAAACAACTAGAGTTCCTTAAATGATGAAAATTTAATTTGAAGACTATAGGTAGAAAGGAAAAAAGTCTAAGGATCCCAATGGAAGCTCATCAGCTCACAGGCAGACGACATTTGACTTTCTGGAAAAGGAAATGTGCTGCACTGGATTATAATTCAATTTTTATATTTCATGCACTCTAATTTTCCCTCTGTAATAGTTACATAAATTTTAAAGAAGAAAAAGGAAAGCAATTTTCCCCTTTCTAAATCAAAGATAAATGCCAGTGGGCCTTGGAATTAATTTCTAAGCCTGGAGTGAATGTCACCGAGAGGTACTTCTGCATCTGCATCAAGTATCTCATTAGAATTTATTTTTAATTAAGGTGATATCATAGCACTTTGCTTCCTGAAGGTTTGGGAAGAATTAGCACCATTCTGTGGTGAGCTCGCTAGAAAGTGTTTCTGATAGATTTGTTTCAATTGAACATTCTTGTGAATAACCCAGAGCTAAGAAGGAAAGGTGCACTCCTGATACTCTAGGATAGATGTTTCTGGCTGAGGGTAAGCGAGTGAGCGAAAAGTACAGAGAGGCACTGCTGGGACTTGGACTGGGGATTCACCAGGCAGAAACCACTTGTGGATGGAAGCGGTGATTGTTCAGGGCCAGTCTTGCCCCGGCCTGGCCAGGTGCCCTCAGGCACAAATGCAAGGGCGCACTCCTCAGCCCACACACTTTTCAGAGTGGCTGGTTAGTTATGTCATCTCCTTCCATCACCAAAGCTACTGACGTGGCCCCTGATGACACTTAATGATGTAACCCCGTCACCTGACAGAGTCCTGGCACGCAATAGATGGGCAACATTTGATTAGTAAACTGAATGGTTAAACAGCTTTCAGGCCTGACCCCAAGTTGCTCCAAGCTCCAGAGCTCACCGACTTCTTCTGTCCTGAAAATCTTTCCATTAAGAGTCTCATCTCTTCTGCCAAGGTGAAAGGAATTGCTATTCAGTCGCTCAGTCGTATGGGACTCTTTGCGACCCCATGGACTATAACCCCCCCAGGCTTCTCTGTCCATGGGATGCTCCAGGCAAGAATACTGGAGTGGGTTGCCATTTCCTTCTCCCGGGGATCTTCGCGACCCAGGGATGGAACCTGCATCTCCTGCATTGACAGGTGGGTTCTTTACCACTGAGCCACCAGGGAAGCCCTTAAGGAGAAAGGAGTGATCCATTAACTCCAGCTAATATTCTAGCTGGAATATTTGTTAGTCCTTTCAGATACCATAAGGCCTACATTCAGTTCAGGCCTCCAGGCATATTTGCAGGTCAGTGGAAGAAATATTTTGGACCAGGAGGGCCTGTTTCTAACCCTCAGAAGACCCCGGAAGTAGGGTTCCAGGGGAGCAGCAGCAGTGAAAGGTTTGCCTTGGCAGAGAGCCAGCAATGCCTTGCCTCAGTTACTGCTGATGCGAATGCAGAACATTGCCCAGAGGGGGACAGTGTTTGCAGTGATCCTGGGTGCTAAAAATAATAGCTGTTGGAGGATGGGAAGACTGTTGTGGTGTACACACTATAGAGAGAACTCACTGGAGGGGTCCTCTGCTTGGCAGCTTCTCTCTTTTAATAGACAGACGTCTTTTAATGTTGCATCCCAATACTTTGTGGATTCAGGCTATCAAGTATAATAGCTCATAGAGGAAAGAAAACTGCTGATTCTATAAGAAATTTAGAAAATTCACTGGACAGCTAATAATTCTAGCTAATTATTCTTTCCAGAAAATTAGATATACCAAGGGAACATTTCATGCAAAGATGTGTTTGATAAAGGACAGAAATGGTATGGACCTAACAGAAGCAGGAGATATTAAGAAGAGGTGGCAAGAATACACAGAAGAACTGTACGAAAAAGATCTTCATGACCCAGATAATCATGATGGTGTAAATACTCACCTAGAGCCAGACATCCTGGAATGTGAAGTCAGGTGGGCCTTAGAAAGCATCACTACGAACAAAGCTAGTGGATGTGATGGAATTCCAGTTGAGCTATTTCAAATCCTCAAAGATGATGCTGTGAAAGTGCTGCACCCAATATGCCAGCAAATTTGGAAAACTCAGCAGTGACCACAGGACTGGAAAAGGTCTGTTTTCATTCCAATCCCAAAGAAAGGCAATCCCAAAGGATGCTCAAACTACCGCACAATTGCACTCATCTCACACGCTAGTAAAGTAATGCTTAAAATTCTCCAAGCCAGGCTTCAGTAATACGTGAACCATGAACTTCCAGATGTTCAAGCTGGCTTTAGAAAAAGCAGAGGAACCAGAGATCAAATTGCCAACATCTACTGGATCATCGAAAAAGCAAGAGAGTTCCAGAAAAACATCTATTTCTGCCTTATGGACTATGCCAAAGCTTTTGACTGTGTGGGTCACAATAAACTGTGGAGAATTCTGAAAGAGATGGGAATACCAGGCCACCTGACCCACCTCTTGAGAAACCTATATGCAGGTCAGGAAGCAATAGTTAGAACTGGACATAGACCAACAGACTGGTTCCAAATAGGAAAAGGAGTACGTCAAGGCTGTATATTGTCACTCTTTAACTTATAAGCAGAGTACATCATGAGAAACGCTGGGCTGGAAGAAGCACAAGCTGGAATCAGGATTGCCAGGAGAAATATCAATAACCTCAGATATGCAGATGACACCACCCTTATGGCAGAAAGTGAAGAGGAACTAAAGAGCCTCTTGATGAAAGTGAAAGAGGAGAGTGAAAAAGTTGGCTTGAAGCTCAACAGTCAGAAAACTAAGATCATGGCATCCGGTCCCATCACTTCATGGCAAATAGATGGGGAAACAGTGCAAGCAGTGTTAGACTTTATTTTTCTGGGCTCCAAAATCACTGCAGATGGTGATTGCAGCCATGAAATTAAAAGACGCTTACTCCTTGGAATGAACGTTTTGACCAACCTAGATAGCATATTAAAAAGCAGAGACATTAGTTTGCCAACAAAGGTCCGTCTAGTCAAGGCTATGGTTTTTCCAGTGGTCATGTATAGATGTGAGAGTTGGACTGTAAAGAAAGCTGAGCGCTGAAAAATTGATGCTTTTGCACTGTGGTATTGGAGAAGACTCTTGAGAGTCCCTTGGATTGCAAGGAGATCCAACCGGTCCATCCTAGAGGAGATCAGTCCTGGGTGTTCATTGGAAAGACTGATGCTGAAGCTGAAACTTCAATACTTTGGCCACCTCATGGGAAGAGTTGACTCATTGGAAAAGACCCTGATGCTGGGAAGAATTGGGGGCAGGAGGAGAAAGGGACGAAAGAGGATGAGATGGCTGGATGGCATCACCGACTTGATGGACATGGGTTTGAGTAAACTCCGGGAGTTGGTGATGGACAGCAAAGCCTGGTGTGCTGTGATTCATGGGGTCTCAAAGAGTCAGACATGACTGAGCGACTGAACTGAACTGAACTGAATGTGGTGGATGTGGTTAAAGTAGGGCAGAATGCTATCCCATTTCTTGTGTGTGTTCACATGTAGCTAAACAGCCAGAAGCTGTCTTAGAAAACGGAGTCAGGAGTGTAAGACACGTGGTTAAGTTCTGTTTGTGCTACAGCCAAAAATCTTGTTGTTGTGACGTGAGTACATTACACAGAGAACAGAGCAATCTTGCAGAAATGACACTTTCTGCCTCCTTGAGGACCATATATATTTTTCTCTTTTTAAAAATTTTTATTTTTTAATACAGCTTTAAAGGTTACACAATATTTAGAGTTATTATAAAACATTAGCTATGTTCCCTTTATTGTACAGTATATCCCTATAGCTTGTCTTACATGCAGTGGTTTGTACTTCGTCCTCCCCAATACCTGTATTGCTTTTTGATAATGAAACAGATGGCACGAGGAGGCATATCCTTCACCTCATAACTGAGAGGTACAGATTCACCCAATGGATTAACATTTTCATCTGTCATCTGTTGCTAACGGGATCAAAGGAAGTTCATCCAAAGTTGCTAACAAAAACAGGCTACCTTCACATTTTCCTACTAATAATGAGAATTAGCACCTTTTCTTACTTTTGTGGCAGTTTGTATTTGAACTACATAGTTGACCCTCAGTATCTATGTGGGATTGGTTTCAGGAAACCCACAGATACCAAAGTCCATGGGTGTTCAAGTGGCTAGTGGCATAGTATTTGCATATAACGTACAAACATCCTCCCGTATACTTAAAATCATCTCTAGATGACTTACAATACCTAACATAATGTAAGTGCTATGTAAGTTATCACCAGTGTGTGGCAAATTCAAATTTTGTGTTTTTGGCACTTTCTAGAACTAAAAAAAAAAAAAAAAATCCCAGTCCACAGTTGATTGAATCCACAGATGCAGAACCTGCAGATGTATTTGCTATTCTAAGTGTCATGCATGGGCTGGAGAATGCAAATTCAACAATGAAGAGTGACCTGACACAGAAAAAAAGGAAAGGGATGATAGCTGCAGTTTGTCAAGATACTGTTTTATATTTTCCCAGAAAAACTTAGTACTGGACAGAAAAAAAATTTAAGCAATGATCTTTCTTGCTAAAGATCATTGTGAAACTCACTTTTTAATATCCTATAGATTTCCCATAAGACAACAGGAATGTTATTACATATGTCATGTCTTATGACTATAACAGGAAAGAACAATTATTTGCAAATATAAGTAGCCTATGTATAATTGTGATTTTATTGGTTTAGGAAAGACTAAATGCCTTTGGAGGAAAATAATTAAACATTCAAATCATCTTAAAAACAGGGAAGAAAAAAAGTAAAGCTGGAAAAATTAGTAAAAAAACTGAAAGTAGTCAAATACATGGAACCAAAAGCTGATTATTTTTAATTTTATTAAAATAAAATTTCTAGAAAACTTAATAAAAAAACAGCAAAGCATGAACAGAAAGCAAACTAAATTAAAAAGGAGAAAGAGAACATAACCACCCCAGAGATGAAGAATTAATTAGAAGACATTCTGTGGCTGAATCAGCCATGCCCTGGGCAAGACTGCAGGCCCACATCCAAGAAAGAGGATAAAAGCACAAACTCGTCTATTAGATCTGTGGTGCTGTAGCCTGACATAAGGCATGTCTAGAACTCTCTCCAGGGAGCGGAATCTGTGAGCATGGAACATAAACGAAGGCACTTGGTGTTTCCATCTTCCTCTGCAAGAACAGGAGCTGAGGAGTAGTTATCCTCTGGTGTTTTATGATTTCTAAAATCACTTTTGAGTGTGTCATTTTATATTGGAAAAAAACAACAACAACAACAAGCAACCCTGGGAGATAAGTATTATTATCCTCATGCCACTTTACAGTCATGGAAACTCAGGATGAGAGAGAGGACATAAACTCCCCAAGGACACTTGTTGACTGGTGAGCAGTAGAGACAGAATCTGAGTCCAAGTCCATGCTCCCTGTTCTGTCTGAACACCCCACAGTCCTCCTGCCTGGCTTCTCTGCTGCTTGGAGAACACGCCAGTGATCTCAGTCACAAGGACTTGTTCATTAAAGAGTGAAGGATGTCAATAGCCTGTAACCTAAGCAGACTGTTTGGACCTGGCAGGAAGAGAGGTCATTCCTGTAGAGACACTGTTGGGCATGGTTTGCAGCGGCAGGCTCTTCAGGATGGGTAGTTCCTCAGAAAGGTACTAATCAAGTTGATTGGTAAGAGGCCATGAGAAAATAGGCCCAGGAATTTTAAGGAAATTCTTAGAGTCATTCTTAGGTGATGGTGTGCGCTCACTTGAGCCCCATTCTTTGCGACCCCATGGACTGTAGCCCAACAGGCTCCTTTGTCCATGAAATTTTCCAGGAAAGAATACTAGAGTGGGTTGCCATGCTCTCCTCCAGGGGATCTTCCTGACCCAGGGGATGAATCCATGTCTGTTTCATGTCCTGCATTGCCAGGCTTGTTTTTTTTACCACCTGCATCACCTAAGTGTTAGCATTTCGGGTTCCTACCAGGTGGTGCAGGGCTTAAGAAATGAATTATCATGTATTGTGGTGACCACAAGACCTCTAAGTAGATGATTTTTAAAATCATTTGTTGATCTTGAATGGCGAAACAACAGCTTTTTTAAAGCCTTGGGCCTCAGGACCAAAGGAGAACCTTATCACTCAATGCCTTGGGAGAATGCATAGTCAAGGGGAAGAACTGTGTGCCGTTTCCACCACAGCTATGAGCAGAGAACATAGGAAGTTTTATCATTGACAAGTTAGGGAAACAGGATGCCTTCAAGGGAAGTCCAGGTGTGGAAGTGCTGGCAGAGCTGGGGAAGAGAGGGGCTCATTCATCAGGGTCCAAGGCCAGTCCATGGAAGCTGAAATAGGAGGCTGTGTCTTTGTTTCTTGATGGGAGAAAGAGTGGCAGGAAATGAGAAAGCACTGCAAGGTTAGAAAGATTCTGGAGCGTGTGTCCCATGTGTCACGCATCAGCGTGGTAACTTGAAATGCCAAATACAGTGGATTCCAGTGGCGGGGAGGGCTACTTCTGTTTAAACAGAGGTTTTCCTTTGATGGAATTCTCAGTTCAGTTCAGTTCAGTCGCTCAGTCTTGTCCGACTTTTTGCGACCCTGTGAACTGCAGCACACCAGGCCTCCCTGTCCATCACCAACTCCTGGAGTCCACCCAAACCCATGTCCATTGAGTCGGTGATGCCATCCAACCATCTCCTCCTCTGTCATCCCCTTCTCCTCCTGCCCCCAATCCCTCCCAGCATCAGGGTCTTTTCAAATGAGTCAGCTCTTCATATCAGGTGGCCAAAGTATTGGAGTTGCAGCTTCAAAATCAGTCCTACCAATGAACACACAGGACTGATCTCCTTTAGGATGGACTGGTTGGATCTCCTTGCAGTCCAAGGGACTCTCAAGAGTCTTCTCCATCACCATAGTTCAGAAGCATCAATTCTTCGGTGCTCAGCTTTCTTTATAGTTCAACTCTCACATCCATACATGACCAGTGGAAGAACCATAGCCTTGACTAGACGGACCTTTGTTGGCAAACTAATGTCTCTGCTTTTTAATATGCTATCTAGGTTGGTCAAAACGTTCATTCTAAGGAGTAAGTGTCTTAATTTCATGGCTGCAATCACCATCTGCAATGATTTTGGAGCCCAGAAAAATAAGGTCAGCCAGTGTTTCCACTGTTTCCCCATCTATTTGCCTTGAAGTGATGGGACTGGATGCCATGATCTTAGTTTTCTGAATGTTGAGCTTTAAGCCAACTTTTTCACTCTCCTCTTTCACTTTCATCAAGAGGCTCTTTAGTTCTTCTTCACTCTCTGCCATAAGGGTGGTGTCATCTGCATATCTGAGGTTATGGATATTTCTCCCATCAATTTTGATACCAGCTTGTGCTTCCTCCAGCCCAGCGTTTCTCATGATGTACTCTGCGTATAAGTTAAATAAGCAGGGTGACAATATACAGCCTTGACGGACTCCTTTTCCTATTTGGCACCAGTCTGTTGTTCCATGTCCAGTTCTGACTGTTGCTTCCTGATCTGCCTACAGGTTTCTCAAGAGGCAGGTCAGGTGGCCTGGTATTCCCATCTCTTTCAGAATTTTCCACAGTTTATTGTGATCCAAAGGCTTTGGCCCAAGAAAAAGAAATTCAAAAAATCAAAATGGCTGTCTGAGGAGGCCTTACAAATAGCTGTGAAAAGAAGAGAAGCCAAAAGCAAAGGAGAAAAGGAAAGATATACCATTTGAATGCAGAGTTCCAAAGAATAGCAAGGATAGATAAGAAAGCCTTCCTCAGTGATCAATGCAAAGAAATAGAGGAAATCAATAGAATGGGAAAGATTAGAGAGCTTTTCAAGAAGATTAGAGATACCAAGGGAACATTTCATGCAAAGATGGGCTCAATAAAGGACAGAAATTGTAGGGGCCTAACAGAAGCAGAGGATATTAAGAAGACGTGGCAAGAATACACAGAAGAACTGTACAAAAAAGATCTTCATGACCAGATAATCATGATGGTGTGATCACTCACCTAGAGCCAAATATCCTGGAATATGAAGTCAAGTGGGCCTTAGGAAGCATCACTATGAACAAAGCTAGTGGAGGTGATGGAATTCCAGTTGAGTTGTTTCAAATCCTGAAAGATGATGCTGTCGAAGTGTGCCACTCAATATGCCAGCAAATGTGGAAAACAGCAGTGGCCACAGGACTGGAGAAGGTCAGTTTTCATTCCAATCCCAGAGATAGGCAATGCCAAAGAATGCTCAAACTACTGCACAATTGCACTCATCTCACATGCTAGTAAAGTGAAGCTTAAAATTCTCCAAGCCAGGCTTCAGCAATACATGAACCGTGAACTTCTAGATGTTCAAGCTGGTTTCAGCAAAGGCGGAGGATCAAGAGATCAAATTGCCAACATCCGTTGGATCATCGAAAAAGCAAGAGAATTCCAGAAAAACATCTATTTCTGCTTTGTTGACTATGCCAAAGCCTTTGACTGTGTGGAATTCTCAGGATGGTTATATATGGGAGGGAAATTCTATGACTGTCAAAAACGTTTCTCAGTATAGCTGCAAGTGCTGAGCAAACGACCAAGTTCAGCTGGTCCAAACCATTCAGGAAGCAAATAGCTCTAAACTCCACAGGCCAAGGAGAAACCTTTATTTCAGGTCAGCTGAGATGTTAGTGGGAAGAGTGAATGTGGTGTAACCTGTCCAGGATTGAGTTGTGAGCAGAAGGCTGGTGGGAAAGGAATGAGGGCAGATGTCACCCATCCTGTAAGGGAGACAACCAAAATACTTTCCATTTTCCTCCTAATTTGGTGCCCCACAGTGGTAAGCTTGCTGGTGTCCATACAGCTAATTCCTCTCAGGGGCCTGACGCGTCCATATACGGTACTTCAGCTGTCAGTAACAAAACCTTGTTTCTTTTGGGGAGTGAGTGGCGAGCAAGATATATAAGTGTGCCTTCTTAGTTTAGCTTCTCAGCTTTCCAAGAACTGCACCGATCCAGTTCCTTCTGAACCTTTCATTTGTTTGTTGAATCCATTTCTTACTTGGGCAAGACAGCTAAACCATTTCCCGAGGCTGGTTTCTACTCTTGACCACCCTCCCATTGGATGTTCAGTTCTGCCCATGAATTCAGTTTCTTCACGTTCATTTCTTATTTCAGGAACGTTTTTAAAAATCACAAGATAAATGATACTGAAATTAAATAGATATATAGGCCAGTAATCTGAGTGATTTAGTTAACATTTTCTGTAACACATAAACCTTAAAAATTGATTCAAGTATAAACAGGATAGACCACTGGCTATGATGAGATTTGAGAGAGTTATGAAAGAAAGTACAGCCAGAGGTCATGGGCTGAAAGGTTTTCATGGTCTAGCTCTTTTAAGCTTTCAAAAAACAGGTGATTCCCTTTAACTAGTAACAGTATAGAGGAAAAGATGATTTTATAAAAGCAAGATAATATTTATTTTAATGAAAATAAAGGTATAGGCCAATCTCATTTGTTAAAATGCATAAATAAAATTTCAAGTAAATGACTAGAAAATAAAATTAGAGAGTACTGTGTGTTAGAATAATAATCTGCCATAATTGAGAAGATTTTATTTAGAAAGAAAAGAAAGGATCAATATTAGGCAAGCTAATGAAATAAAACATCATTTGATTGATAAAATGTGAGACAAAAATGAACCATATTGAAAAGACATTCAATGTAGTTGTTACCATTACTGACAATTTAAATTGTTGTTGTTCAGTCACTGAGTCACGTCCAACTCTTCATGACCCCATGGACTGCAGCAGTTCAGGCTTCCCTGTTGTGCAGTGTCTCCTAGAGTTTGCTCAGATTCATGTCCATTGAGTTGATGATGCCATCCAACTATCTCATCCTCTGCCACCCTCTTCTTTTGTCTTCAAATCTTTCCCACATCAGGGTCTTTTCCAATGAGTTTTTGAAAGCATGTTAGCAGCCTGTTGCTGGATAACAAATTACCCCAAATTAGTATTTAAATCATTAAGCATTTATTATTTCACAAAGTTTTTGTGGGTGAAGAATTCAAGAGCAGCTGAGTTGCATGATTCTGGTTCAAGGGCTTTCATGAGGTTGCACCCACGATCCCGGCCAGGACTGCAATCATCTGAAGTCTAGTGTGAGCCAGAGTCTTTGCCTCTAAGGTGACCACGCACAGGCCAGCAAGTTAGTGCTGGTGGGATGGGAGGCCTCCGCTCCTGACCACTGTAGCGCTACCTGAGAGTCCTCACCCAGTGGCAATGGATTCCCTCTGTGATCAGGAAAAAAATCACCTGGCAAAAGTCTCATTGTTTTCTATGAACTAGCCCAGAAGTCAACAAAACACCATTTCTATAATATCCCTATTGGTTGCACGGATCAGCCTTAGTCAGTGTGGGAGGAGACTGACTGTACAGAGATGTGACTACCTGAGGCCAAGAGTCTTTAGAGGCTGGCTATCCCAATAGTTTTTCATAAGATAATGTAAATTGCATCTATTTTAAGCCATCGACAACATATAAGTTAAAATGGAAATCCTAGAGAAAGCTGCAATAAAGCTCAGAATAAAACTAAGATTCCTGGTATAATCTTATTATTCAACGTGTCATATAGAAGTTTCCCCTAAGGCAACACAAAACCAACAAATAAATTTATTGAAAGAGAACCTTTTCAAGTATTGGTAAACCATATGAAAATAGAAATAGAAAACTCACTTATGCCAACAATAACCAGTTAGAAGATGCCTTTCACCAGTAACACCAAAAATCAGCAGGCAGCCAGCAGTCTCCTAAACAGTGAGCACACGACACTCTCCTGAGAGTGCTGAGCAACCCCTCTCTGCAGAGGAGCACCCTGTTCTCTGATGGGTGGATGTGATGATGAAAGCATTAATTGTTTCCGAAACAACTTAAAAGTGTGTCGTTTCAATAGGCATCCAGACAAGATATTTAAAATTGTTTTAATGCTCCGTTAGCAAACAGGGAAAATAGCTAGATTTTGAAAAGGAAGAGGAAGGCTAGGGAATTTAGCTGGCCAGATACTAAAATACATCTTAGAAATTGAGCTTAATCCTGATGCAGAAACAGAGATAAATCAATGTCACAAAATAGGTAGTTTAGGAATAGCCTGACATGTATACATATGTCTAAAATAATTAAATCTTCAGTGCAGAAATCTTCAGTGCAGCTTTATATGTATAAGAATTCAAAATAAGTCCCAATTCAATATAAGTCCCAAACTGGAGAGGAAATGAGAGGTTTTAAAGACTGTAACACTGGGTTCATTGGTTAGAGATGTGGTGGGAAAGCAAGCCGAAAGAGGAAACACTGAGTCCTGGGAAAGAAACACTGGGTTGGCCAAAAGGTTTGTTCAGGTTTTCTCATACGATGGTATGGAAAAATGTGAACAGACCTTTTGGCCAACTCAATACCTCCATTCTGGGCGTTTGAGAAGACCAAATATCAAAAAAGATGACATCTCCACTTTCAAATCTTCCCCAGTTATGACCCATTCTTTAAAATCCTTAGAAAGTGGATATGCCTGGTGTTTTGTTTTCTCCACCATTTCCATAGCTTCTCCTTATGGGGTAGCTTTAATCTTAATCAGTGTTTCCGGAAAACTCACTTTACTTTCAGATAGGGCCTGATCTCAGGAAATGAGACAAGTTAGTTTAATCTGATCAGTGTCCCTTGTAAAGATTGAGGTCTAGTTCAGCCTTTGAAACTTTCTACCAAGTTTGAATTTATTCAGTCACCGAATTAAAACCTTTTCCTTGTTTTGTCTCTATCTTATCCTTCCAAAGCAGTTTTAATGAGAGAGAAGGGTAGGCGCTGGAGAGGTTTTACGTTTCAAGCTTTTTTTCCTTCAATATTTTGAATTCATCTACTGCCAGAAGACTCAGAAAAAGTGTGTATATATATAAAGATTGTCTAACCAGAAGAAAATGAGACATGTTGCCAGTGTTGTTAGTAAGACTGACTGTGATGAAAGAGTTTCTGCGTAGGGCTTTAACTTCCTTTACAGAAACCAGTTCCTCTCACGCTTATATCAAAGCAGAAGATCATAGTAGATTTTAAAATAAACACCTTTTATACGTGAGCCCCAAACAGAAACACTGAGTAACAAGTTTGTGGTTTAGTAATGCTGAGTGAAATTTACTGTGGTCCCAGCTGCCTGAGCAGCTTATCCAAATCCCATTCCCACTCCAGAATCTGAGCTTTGGCTCCCCTT
The DNA here is from genome assembly GCF_910594005.1 of Cervus elaphus. Classification (NCBI taxonomy): domain Eukaryota; kingdom Metazoa; phylum Chordata; class Mammalia; order Artiodactyla; family Cervidae; genus Cervus; species Cervus elaphus. Next base: position 29,763,262 of record NC_057844.1, read on the forward strand.
CATTCTCTAAGAATCCTCTGTATCTTCATGTGACATCATAATTACCTAGAAAAAAAGTGGAAATGTTAGCTGCTCAGTCATTTCAAACTCTCTGTCACCTCATGGACTGTAGCCTGCCAGGGTCCTCTGTCCACGGAATTCTCCGGGCAAGAATACTGGAGTGGACTGCCATTCCCTCCTCCAGGGGTCTTCCCAACCCAGGGCTCGAACCCAAGTCTCTTGCGTTGCAGGCAGATTCTTTACCATTTGAGCCACCAGGGAAGCCCCACAATCAACCTTGAGATTTTCTCAAAATTGCAGAGATCTAAGCTCCTAGTATGAAGCTGACAGCTTTCCCCAAGATGTTCTGACATGAATGGACGGTAAAGATCACTGTGCTAAGTCATTGTTTATTGGAACTCTCCTTGGAATTTATTTATTTTTCTTTAACGTGCCACCAGTATCTCTGATTTTAGAATAGTAAATTCAGTGCTTACAGATTTGTGAAATATTTTTTCTTTGACCTGTGTTATTGAAAGACACTCTCCTATGTTGTTTCTCTGGTATATAATATTCTCATATTCATGAAATTGTTGCCATTTTTGGTAATTGAATTGTTCTTCCCATCATTTATACTTATTCTGAAGCTCAGTACCAAAATGGTGGGTGTTTCTCTGTAATTTATTATGTATCAGGCACATCTAGATACTTCATATATACACTCATTCAATCCCCACAACATCCTATGAGTTAACGAATATTATTGTCATCCCTATCTTCAACTAAGGAACTGTGAAGCCACAGAGAAGTGAAGTAATTTACCCAAGGTCACACAGCAGAGTCATATTTGAGCCTAAGTTTTCTGGCTCTTATCTGGTGTGTTATTCTGCCTCCCTCTCCTGCTCCATATTTTGTGTTTTTCTTGAATTTTTCTCAAAGCACAGATGTAGCAGACTAAATAGCTTCACTAATGAAGGTAGAATTAAAGTATGTCAGTCTTCTTGATGTGAACAAACTGTAGTGTGGCTTGTTCCTCTTTCCGCCATAGGTAGGCAAATTAATTAAGATTAAAATTACACAGATAGAGAAAGAGACTAATTATGAGTCGCTTGGGCTTTTGTCAGAGAATAAAAATCCCTCACAGCTTCTAACAGTCTTTCACTGTGGCTGGAAATGACTTTGGTGGCAGAGGTTTACACGATGGATAATCTTACCTGCTGTCATTTCAACCATTGATTTTTTTAAAAAGTATCAGATTGTTCTAATCACATATATAGTTTTTTCCCCTTATGTGTAGAGAGGAAAGAAAACAAAGATCAAAACCCAAATAGACATAAAACTCTGCATTGACCTCTTCACCCATAACTATTTATTCAGCAGTAGCTCTGCACTGAGCAGCTCAGTAGGCATCTCCAGGAACACAAGTATGTAGGAAACTTGTCTGACCAGGGGTGCTCCAAGCTCTTGGTTGATCTGAAGCACTGGTTCCGAGTCTGTAGGAGCACAATCTCAGTGTCTGCAGAAAACCATGCAGTGGGGTCACTTAGTGCTGGTTCATGGCAGTCCTCTGAGCTGCTTGGTTTTACGGATGGTGAGACAGAATCGAGCACCCTTCTAACGAAGGGCTCGGTGAGGCTTGTGAGAAAGACATGCTGGAACCGAAGCCAGATGACAAGGAAATTCACCCTATTTCTTTCAGGCTGAACCTAAATCTATTCCTATAAATTTTTAATTAAATTAATACCTGCTGCTGCTGCTGCTAAGTCACATCAGTCGTGTCCGACCCCATAGACGGCAGCCCAGCAGGCTGCCCCGTCCCTGGGATTCTCCAGGCAAAAATACTGGAGTGGGTTGCCATTTCCTTCTCCAGTGCATGAAAGTGAAAAGTGAAAGTGAAGTCTCTCAGTCGTGTCTGACTCAGCGACCCCATGGACTGCAGCCCACCAGGCTCTTCCGTCCATGGGATTCTCCAGGGAAAAGTACTAGAGTGGGTTGCCATTGCCTACTCCAAATTGATACCTAAAGATTGGCAATCCTGTCTGTACTCTTCTTTAGAAATGAGAAACCTTATCAGTTGTTAATGAAAATTGCTTGCACTTAATTATTTTAGTACAATTATATTTATTAAATTATCTTGACTCCAATGGCTATACCTGTTGGATGTGTGTTAGTTGCTCAGTTATGTCTGGTTCTTTGTGACCCCCTGACTGTAGCCCACCAGGCTTCTCTGTCCATGGGACTCTCCAGGCAAGAATACTGGAGTGGGTTGCCATTTCCTTCTCCAGGGGATCTTCCCGACCCAGAGATCAAACCTAGGTCTCCCACACTGCAGTCAAATTCTTTACAGTCTAAGCCACCACGGAAGCCTGTTGGAGACCCTGTGATTTAGGTAATTCATCAGACAGTGATCACCAAGTTGCAAGTGTGATTGCTAAAGAGAAAGCTCATCCTGAGACTTTGCTCAGTGTAAAACACAGAAGCCTACAGCCAGTGTCTCCATGAGACTTTTCTTTCATTCATTCATTCATTCAGGATTTGTTCTGTGAGACTTGGTGTGCAGAATGCATTGTCAAATTTTCCCTTCTCTTGCCTTTCCTTTTGTACTGTTTGCATTTATGAACAGTTTCGTGTAAGTAAAGTATGTCAATTTTTCCTGTGAATGAGAAACTGCGGTGTTTCTTAATCACTCTTAAATAAGGACTAAAACTATGGCCTGAGTTATAAGACCATAAAATGAAAAATAACCTTTTAGAAACTTACTATATACAGAATAATGAGCGAATGCTTCATACTTTTTTTTATAAGTGACCCCCATAAACCCACTTAAATCAACATGGAAAATGCTTCCCTGAACTTATGATTAATGTTGCACTTATCTCTGGAGATGAAGATGCCAGTGATGAATAAAACAGACAGCAAAGTCGTATTTATTTTTAAGTTCTGGCATCTTAGCATTTCCAAATGCTGAAATTAATCTGAGGATTAATGATGGATAAGGTTGTGAGGCAGTTTTAGCCTGCACATTTTGTAGGATAGAATTAAAGAGAGGAACTAATCTCCAGAATGGGAGAAAGGAGTCAGAGACAAAGCTACCATAAATTCACTGAGGCCTGTGTACTTAATGGGTAGAGTAGCCCCGCGTCTGGGGCTTCCTTGCCACTGGCCTGGATTTATGAGCTTTATTGGAGTTTCACAGTTGGAGCATAAATTATGTCACAATCACTTAGACAATACTGTTAGGCACTCTGTATTCATTCCTCCAACTTCAAACATCCCTGCACACCCACAGTGGCTGCCACTAGTGCTGTTGCCCCAGAGCCAGTTTGGATCAGGGCACCTGCTGTCACGTGTCGTCCTCGTCTCAAGGAAACCACACAGATAAAACAATAGCAGATTTCAGTCTTCCCCTTCCCTGTGGAAGGTCTGTCATGCCTGAGTCCAGTAGGAAATTGGTTGGCTCTTTAAGGTGATAGTATGTATGAGCATGAAGGTTATGAGAGATGAGAAGCAAACCACTTTAAAGGGGTTTCTGTTATCAAGCTGGATAAAGATATCTCACAAACCACAGGAATTTTGAAATACACTTTCAATACAGAATGTTGGGCTTTTCAGGTAGCACAGAGGTAAAGAATCCACTTTCCAATGCGGGATATGCAGGAGACACAAGTTCACTCTCTGGATCAGAAAGAACCCCTGGAATAGGAAACGGCAACCCACTGCAGTATTTTTGCCTGGAAATTCCATGGACAGAAGGAGGCTGGCAGGCTACAGTCCTTGGGGTTGCAAAAGAGGAAACCTGCAGGGTGTGGAGGGAGGGCTAGTCTAGAGAAAATGTAGGCCATGTTTCACGTGTTGACAACCATGAAATATCCATAAGATGTGCAAGCATTCCCTGGAGTCTCTGAAATTACTGGGGAAAGGACTCATACAAAGGCTGTTCTTCCTGTTGTCATGTACAGCAGAGGCTCCGTAAACATCAGTTCGATATCAAAGTGAAGGATCCCTTCCAGCACCTGGGAACAACAGTATTAAATGTTGGTAATGATGTGGCATAAGGGGAACGCTCATACCTACCAGTGGGTGTGTAAATTGGTCTGACCATTTTGGGAAACAGTTCCAGATTATTTGATAAAGTTGTGTGCACAGATTCTCTAGAACCCAGCAGTTCCATTCCCGATGTACACCCTGTGGTAATACGTACAAACATGAGCCAAGAACAGGTGCCAGGATGTTCATGGCATTATCACTAGGGTGAACCTTAAACAGGAAACAACCCTGATATCATTCAGCACCAGACTGGATAAAGAAAGAGTGTGATCAGCAACAAAATGCTGTACTGTAGTAAAAATGAATTACTACAACATGTAACACTTGTGAGTGTGATACATCTCACAGATACACTCGTGAGTGAAAGAAGTCAGACACAAAAGAATGCACATTATAAGATTCAATTTTTATAAAGTTAAAAACCAGCAAAACTAAATTACGTTAGCAGAGGTCAAGATCTTTGGGAAGGAGAGGAGGGGTGGTAAGTGGGGAGAACGTAAGAGATTGGCTGTGTTCTACGTCTTGGTGAGGACACAGGCTTTTCTTTTGTGATAATGCATTAAAATGCTGGTTTACATTTTGTGCATTTTCTCTGTGTGTTTTACTTCAATAAAGGGTTAAGAAATTGTAGAATACAAGCTTATACAGAACAGCATGATTTTATGCATGTTCTCAGTTTTGATCATGAATGTAGCCTGCTTTTCCTCATTTGTCTTTCGTAGTGGCAGAAGGAGGTTCACTCAAAGGGACAAGAAGGAAAGCTTATTTTTCACCCAAATGAGGGTCACATGTCAGAAATGGAAACATGGAAAATAAACACCGAAATCTATGGTGGCTTTTAAAAGTTGAAATCAGACATAATCAAGAAACTTGGTGAGATCCCATTGCAAAGGAAGCTATCTGGTTTCCCCTGGTTTTCTTTTAAGGGTGTTGTGTTTCCTGGTAAGTTTGATTTTTACTATTCAAGTTTTGTAAACATGAAACTGGGTCTCTGGGAAACAGCGAACAACTGAAATGAGAGGCCCAGGCAGCTTCCTCCTCTACCTGCCTGCCAGCAACATGTAATTTTGCTAAGGAAAAATGAATAATGTCAACTTGGATATGAAACTAATTAAAGGCCCTTCTAAAAATTCAGGATAGATTTCCTCTCTTCCCTGTCTGGAGAAGCACCAGCAAACACGGTTGTCAGAAACCTCCAAGAGTGGGAAATCAACAGCCGCCGGCCCATGGGGCTAGAGTATTTGAAGGCAGGAAGCTGAAACCAGCAGTTCTGTTGTCAGGGCCAGATGAGGCCTCCAGAGGATACCGAGGATAAGGGGGGGGTAGGATTGTCTAAGTGGTCCTCGGGCAGCCATAATGTTAATAAATGGAGTCACTTTCCCCACCTACGTCTTTGTCTGTAGATGTGAAAGTCCCTGCCCTAAACATTGAAATGGCAATGACGATGAAATGGAAAGAGAGGGCTGTTTTAAGATGCTCCAGAATTTGGAGTCAGTGTGTAGACAGTGACTGTGTGAGTTCACTGCTAATGGGGCCAGCAGTTAAATGGGAAGCAGTTGAGTGCTCTGGAGCAAAATGTATTTAGGTTTTCATTGAGTTTTCAACCTTGCTCTGCTGTTTAGGTGTGTGACCTTGGTTACTTAATCTTTCCAAGCCTTGATTTCTTCATCTGTAAAATTGACATAGTAGTACCTACCTGATAGGGTAATTGTTGTTGTTTAGTCGCTAAATCATGTCCAGCTCTTTGTGACCCCATGGACTGCAGCACGCCAGGCTTCCCTGTCCTTACTATCTCTTGGAGCTTGCTCAAACTCATTGAGTCAGTGATGCTATCCAACCATCTCATCCTCTGCCGCCCCCTTCTCCTCCTGCCCTCAAGTATCAGGGTCTTTTCCAGTGAGTTAGCTCTTCACATCAGGTGGCCAAAGTATTGGAGCTTCAGTGTCAGTCCTTCCAATGAATATTCAGGACTGATTTCCTTTGGGATTGACTGGTTTGATCTCCTTGCTGTCCAAGGGAGTCTTAAGAGTCTTCTCCAGCACCACAATTCGAAAGCACCAATTCTTTGGCACTCAGCCTTCTTTCTGGTCCAACTCTCACATCTGTATGTGACTACTGGAAAAACCATAGCTTTGACTCTACAGACCTTTGGGTAAATGAGAAATGAGAATTAAACATGTGGACTGTTTAAAGCACTCAGTGCAGGTGTATGTTACCTGTGTGCCAGGTCAGGCAATATGTTGCAGACACCATTAGTCTAAAAGCAGAAACTGTCAGCACAAAAGTGTAAGCTCCCAGCCCTGCAGTCACTTTGTAGTCATTCTGTTCATCATATAAGCAGAGGATTCAGTGAACAAAAGCAGTGGACTCCTTTAAGAAGAAGCGTCAGTGAGAAGCAGAGGCATATTTGCAGAGGCAAGGGGGACAGCATGCAAAGCTTAGGCCAGCAAATCTCTGTGGGATCTCATTTATTTCTCAGAAAAGGGAGGAAGAACTAAGAAGAGTGGGTGGCGAGGTGTCAGAGTGAGCAGTGGCATCAGCAAAAGTCTACTGACCAGAGGAGCCCTTTGCTAACTTGTCTGAAATAAATTCTTTCAGAAGTCACACAGCGGCCCCGGTGGAGATTCTTGTGAGGCTTCCATGCCCCAGAGGAAGAAGAGAAGTGCCAGGCTCCGTGGAAAAGCAGTATTGGAAAGGCTGACAAGCTTCCCTTCGTACCTGATACCTGTCGCTTCTCGGTGCTTCAGGGGTCCATCCGTACTTAAACGGTGTGGAGACTTGAGCTGCAGGAACTTGAAAGGGGCCAGGTGGTGAAAACAAGAGTTGCTCCACTGCTGTATGCTGTTAGGAGTATTAACAAGTCGTTATGTAACCGTTAATTGTCAAAAATGTTAGAGAAGAGAAAACAAGAGCCATATGGCATCCAGTCATGGACTGAACGTGAATGTGATTTTTTTTTGGAGGGGCCAGGTTTGCATCTAGCCGGTTGTTTGAGGGTGAATATGATTACACAGCTTTCCTAGGTGGCCCGAATAGCGAAGAACCTGCCTGCCGATGCAGGAGACGAAGAGACTCGGGTTCAATCTCTGGGTTGGGAAGATCCCCTGGAGGAGGAAATGGCAACTCACTCCAGTATCTTTCCCTGGAGAATCCCATGGACAGAGGAGCCTTGTGGGCTACAGTCCAGGGGGCCACAAAAGAGTCGGACACGACTGAAGCAACTTAGCATGCATGATTACACAGACACCTGGTTCAAGAGGTGAACGGAGAACCACAGATCTGAGCTAGAGCTCGCTCCTGCATCCTTTGAGCAGCTATTCTCAAAGTGTGGTCCCCGGACCAGCATCAGCGGCATCCCTGGATACAACAGAAGTACAGATTCTCAGGGTCCCCTCCACATCCACTGAATTAGGAGCTATGGGGATCTTTGAGAAAGCCTTCCTGAGATTCTGATGTGTGCCCTCTTTTGAGAACCACAAGCTTAGAAGATATGTGAGCAGCAGAGCATGGTAGCTACAATATGAGCTCTTGAGCAGACTGCCTGGGCTCAAACCTATCTCAGGTTCTGTGGGTGAATCTGGCTAGGGACTCCAACTTACAAGTATCAGTTTCTTCATTTATAAAACGGGGATGGTAGCCACATAAGGTTGCTGTGAGTTAATTCGTGTTTAATGTAGTGCCTGCTATAGATGATTGATAAATATAATAAATATTAACTATGGTTTTCACTATAATCAAACTTCCACTAATATAAATTGCTCACAGCCACACAGTGTCCATTGAACTGTAGGTTTGTTCAGACCCCAAGGTAGAAACAGCACTGGTAGAGACTGTCCCTTAACTGGAACATTTAGCACATTTACATTTAAAGTAATCACCAAGATTTTGGAGCTAAAGTTTCTGTCTTACTTTGTACATTTGACATATTTGTTGTTTTTTTTTCCTTTTTTTCTAAGCTGTTTTTTATTGTATTTTTGTCATTTAAATATTTACTGGTTTAGAAGTTTTGTCTGTTTCTATTTGTTTAGTTGCTACCCTGGAAATTACATGTGTATTTAGCTTACTGACTTCTAAAGTTACTTACTGCATTTACCCTTCTACAAAATGTGGTGACTTGAGCAGGCTTTATATCCACGTGGGCTTCCCTGATGGCTTAGACAGTTAAGAATCCAGCTGCAATGAGGCCACCATGACCCTAATTCCAAAACCTGACAAAGATGCCACAAAAAAAGAAAACTACAGGCCAATATCACTGATGAACATAGATGCAAAAATCCTTAACAAAATTCTAGCAAACAGAATCCAACAACATATTAAAAAAATCATACACCACGACCAAGTGGGCTTTATCCCAGGAATGCAAGGATTCTTCAATATCCGCAAATCAATCAATGTAATACACCACATTAACAAATTGAAAGATAAAAACCATATGATTATCTCAATAGATGCAGAGAAAGCCTTTGACAAAATTCAACACTCATTTATGATTAAAACTCTCCAAAAAGCAGGAATAGAAGGAACATACCTCAACATAATAAAAGCTATATATGACAAACCCACAGCAAGCATCACCCTCAATGGTGAAAAATTGAAAGCATTTCCCCTGAAATCAGGAACAAGACAAGGGTGCCCACTCTCACCACTACTGTTCAACATAGTGTTGGAAGTTCTGGCCACAGCAATCAGAGCAGAAAAAGAAGTAAAAGGAATCCAGATAGGAAAAGAAGAAGTGAAACTCTCACTGTTTGCAGGTGACATGATCCTCTATATAGAAAACCCTAAAGACTCTACCAGAAAATTACTAGAACTAATCAATGAATATAGTAAAGTTGCAGGATATAAAATTAACACACAGAAATCCCTTGCATTCCTATATACTAACAATGAAAAAACAGAAAGAGAAATTAAGGAAACAATACCATTCACCATTGCAACAAAAAGAATAAAATACTTAGGAGTATATCTACCTAAAGAAACAAAAGACCTATACATAGAAAACTATAAAATACTGATGAAAGAAATCAAAGAGGACACAAACAGATGGAGAAACATACCGTGTTCATGGATTGGAAGAATCAATATTGTCAAAATGGCTATTCTACCCAAAGCAGTCTATAGATTCAATGCAATCCCTATCAAGCTACCAACGGTATTTTTCACAGAACTAGACCAAAGAATTTCACAATTTGTATGGAAATACAAAAAACCTCGAATAGCCAAAGTAATCTTGAAAAAGAAGAATGGAACTGGAGGAATCAACCTGCCTGACTTCAGACTCTACTACAAAGCCACAGTCATCAAGACAGTATGGTACTGGCACAAAGACAGAAATATAGACCAATGGAACAGAATAGAAAGCCCAGAGATAAATCCACGAACCTATGGACACCTTATCTTTGACAAAGGAGGCAAGGATATACAATGGAAAAAAGACAACCTCTTTAACAAGTGGTGCTGGGAAAACTGGTCAACCACTTGTAAAAGAATGACACTAGAACACTTTCTAACACCATATACAAAAATAAACTCAAAATGGATTAAAGATCTAAATGTAAGACCAGAAACTATAAAACTCCTAGAGGAGAACATAGGCAAAACACTCTCCGACATAAATCACAGCAAGATCCTCTATGACCCACCTCCCAGAATATTGGAAATAAAAGAAAAACTAAACAAATGGGATCTAATGAAACTTAAAAGCTTTTGCACTACAAAAGAAACTATAAGTAAGGTGAAAAGACAGCCGTCAGATTGGGAGAAAATAATAGCAAATGAAGAAACAGACAAAGGATTAATCTCAAAAATATACAAGCAACTCCTGCAGCTCAATTCCAGAAAAATAAATGACCCAGTCAAAAAATGGGCCAGAGAACTAAACAGACATTTCTCCAAAGAAGACATACAGATGGCTAACAAACACATGAAAAGGTGCTCAACATCACTCATTATTAGAGAAATGCAAATCAAAACCACAATGAGGTACCATTACACACCAGTCAGGATGGCTGCTATCCAAAAGTCTACAAGCAATAAATGCTGGAGAGGCTGTGGAGAAAAGGGAACCCTCTTACACTGTTGGTGGGAATGCAAACTAGTACAGCCACTATGGAAAACAGTGTGGAGATTCCTTAAAAAACTGGAAATAGAACTGCCATATGACCCAGGAATACCACTTCTGGGCATACACACTGAGGAAACCAGATCTGAAAGAGACACATGCACCCCAATGTTCATCGCAGCACTGTTTATAATAGCCAGGACATGGAAGCAACCTAGATGCCCATCAGCAGATGAATGGATAAGGAAGCTGTGGTACATATACACCATGGAATTTTACTCAGCCGTCAAAAAGAATTCATTTGAACCAGTCCTAATGAGATGGATGAAACTGGAGCCCCTTATAGAGAGTGAAGTAAGCCAGAAAGATAAAGAACATTACAGCATACTAACACATATATATGGAATTTAGAAAGATGGTAACGATAACCCTATATGCAAAACAGAAAAAGAGACACAGAAATACAGAACAGACTTTTGAACTCTGTGGGAGAAGGTGAGGGTGGGATATTTCAAAAGAACAGCATGTATACTATCTATGGTGAAACAGATCACCAGCCCAGGTGGGATGCACGAGACAAGTGCTCCAGCCTGGTGCACTGGGAAGACCCAGAGGAATCGGGTGGAGAGGGAGATGGGAGGGGGGATCGGGATGGGGAATAGGTGTAAATCTATGGCTGATTCATATCAATGTATGACAAAACCCACTGAAATGTTGTGAAGCAATTAGCCTCCAACTAATAAAAAAATTAAAAAAAAAAAAAAAAGAATCCAGCTGCAAGCCAGGAGACTTGGTTTGCTCTCTGGGTCAGGAAGATCCCCTGGAGAAGGTAACCCACTCCACTATTCTGGCCTGGAGAATCCCTTGGACAGAGGAGCCTGGTGGGCTACAGTCCCTGGGGTCACAGAGAGTCGGACACGACTGAGCAACCAGCATGCTTTTAACGTGTCTCCACTTAACCTTTTGCAATATGCTGTGTGGTTGCTTTTGGTTATTCACTGCCCTCTCTTTATTGGGCCCCTTAGTAAAAGCCTCTTCCAAATGATGCTTCTTGGAGATGAGATGTATTTCTCCTGCTGCAGTGTCATAAGACTTGGCCATGTGACCAGCTTTGACCAAGGGAATTTGTGCCCCATCTAAGTATGAAAACGGTAAGAGCCAACATTGGTTCAGCCTTTGCTTGATTCCCTCTGCCAGACAGGCTCTGCTCTTACACCTTGGATCCCAGAATGAAGAAGACATGTAGAATGAAGAGCTGCACCATAACTGTCCCATCTGTTACTCAGTGAAAAGGAAACCTTTGTTTTTATAAACCACCAAGACTTCAAGGTTGTCAGCAAAATATAACTTGGCCAAGGAAGTGGCAGACTTGTTTTGCAAAGGGCCAAATAGTAAATACTTTAGGTGTCTCAGACCACATACACTCTCTGGCACATGTACTTATTTCCTTTTTTTTTTTTTGGTTTGTTGTTAATAACTCTTTAAAAATGTAAAAACCCAGTCTTAACTCAGGGACCATACAGAAGCATACTGTGGGCCTCCTTTTAGTTTGCTAGCCAGTAACTTTTTAAAAGACCCTTACTCCTTGGAAGGAAAGTTATGACCAACCTAGACAGCAGATTAAAAAGCAGAGATGTTACTTTGGCAACAAAGGTCCATCTAGTCAAGGCTATGGTTTTTCCAATGGTCATGTATGGATGTGAGAGTTGGACTATAAAGAAAGCTGAGTGCCAAAGAATTGATGCTTTTGAACTGTGGTGTTGGAGAAGACTCTTGAGAGTCCCTTGCACTGCAGGGAGATCCAACCAGTCCATCCTAAAGGAGATCAGTCCTGGGTGTTCATTGGTAGGACTGATGTTGAAGCTGAAACTCCAGTATTTTGGCCACCTATTGCGAAGAGCTGACTCATTTGAAAAGACCCTGATGCTGGGAAAGATTGAGGGCAGAAGGAGACGGGGACAAAGAGGATGAGATGTTTGGATGGCATCACTGACTCAATGGACATGAGTTTTAGTAAGCTCCGGGAGTTGGTGATGGACAGGGAGGCCTGGAGTGCTGCAGTTCATGAGGTCGCAGAGAGTTGGACATGACTGAGCGACTGAACTGAACTGAACTGAACTTACGCAGTTGTGATCAATGACAGCACTCAGGCAGCATTTTTATGTGAGCGACCAGATGTAGATGAGTATTAGGCTTTATGTGGGGGCATGAGTGTTTAGACAGTAATCGTGGTCATTAGGATAAGATTTCTCCGAGTGCTCTACAAAGGGGTACTCCTCTCCCAGCAAATGTTGTTGCCATCACGTATTGTTTGCTATTTTTCTCTAGTTCCTTTGGGGTAAAATTATTGACTTAAGCTCTTCTTCTTCTTTTTTTTTAAATGCAGGTGTTTACAACCATGAACTTCCCTCCAAGCTCTGCTTTTACTGATTCCCATAAGTTCCAGTAAGTTGTGTTTTGTTTTTATTTGTCTCACAGTATTTTCTAATACCCCTGGTGATTGATTCTTTGGCCCACTGGTTGTTTAAGATTATGTTATTTAATTTCCACGTGTTTGTGAGTTTTCTGGGTTTTATATAGCTTTGTTTTTACCTAGCTTTGTTCCATTGTGGTTAGAGAAGACACTGAGTGAGTTTTTAAATTTATCGAGACTCATTTTATGACTTCACATACCATCTGTGCTGGAGTATGTCCCATGTGAACTTGGGAAGAATGTGTATTCTGCTATTGTTGGGTGTTGGAGTTGATCGAGTAGTGTCATTCAGGTCCTCTGTTTCCTTACTAATCTGTATAGAAGCTCTGTACCTTATTGACAGTGGTAATACATTACTGTAAGCCTGTTTCTTCCTTCACCTTTGCCAGAGTTTGCTTTATGTACTGTGGAGCTCTACTGTTTGGGGTGCACATGTTTGTAATTATTATATTATCTTGATAAATTGACCCTCTTAGGATAAAAGGGCCTCATTCCTGCTCCCCACATGGCCTCCAGTTGCATCACAGGGGACTGGACAGTGGTGAGCATATTCATTCTCTCCTCGGCCTTCCCTGACACTAGCCCTGTGCAGTGGAGGGGCGGGGGGTGTAGGGAGGGAACTTTGTTACTTCCAGGTAGAGGTGGAATTCCAGTCTCCCCGCAGTGGTCCCCACTGACATCGTGGGGCTTTGGGGCCTTTATTACCATCCAGTGGGGCTGGAAGTCCCAGCTCCCTGTTGAGCGTTCCCTGACAACACCTCTTTGAAGCCCGGCAAGGATAGGAGCCTAAATTCCCCACTCAGCCTTTGCTACTGTGGGTAGGAGAGGGGGCACAGTAGTTTCCGTGGTGTTAGGCTGGAGTAGAGCAGTTATTATCTGACAGGTTTTTGATCTTGCTAGGTTGCCTGTGTCCTGATCCTTTGGCAGAAGAGCAGGCTTTTGTTGGAATTTTTTTTTTCTTGTCTGAAGTCATTGGTGTTTCTGGGGTGCCAGCTTCATTAACTCCAAGTCTAGAATATATGAGGCAAAGAGAAAACCCATGAAGCGTACCTCTGTTTCATTCCATTGGTTGCCAGTTCCCTAGCTGGCCTGCCTCCTCTCTCCACCTCTCAGAGTCGTCTTCTGTTTGGTTTCATATATAATGTGGAAGGTTCTAGTTGCACTTAGGGAGAGGAATAGCACAAAGTACATCTATTCTATCTTCCCTGAGCAGAGCTATAGTCTCATTTTTTACGTGTAAATCACAGACCCTCTGGAGTTTGTCTTTGTCAGTAGTTAATAGGTACTCAATTTTAGTTGTTTTCCAGGTGGCCATCTATTCAAACAAAATCCACGTTCGAGAAGTTGGTATTTTCCTCATTGATTCAAGATAATATGTTCTGGGCTTTCTGTTCTAAATGTTGGGTAATTACAATATTTATGATTGGCTTTTTATTTGGTAGAGACAACCTCTTTAATTTCTTTTCTACATGAAACTTAGAATCCACCTCACTAGCTCTGGAAAAATACCCATTGCTGCTTTTGTATACATAGATTTAGGGAGACTTGAGATATTTTGATAATGAATCCTCCTTATTTTTTTATCACCTTTAATGAAGAAAGATTTTTTTTAACGTAATCGATTTCCTCATCTGACACTTTGTTTCAACCCTAACCTGTTCAGGTTTTGTGTCCCAGTCCCAGATATTTTTCCTTTCAATTTTTGTTGACTCTGAGGAGAGTACTGACCTTGTGAGCTTAGGTTAAGAGCCCTTGGGTCTATTTTTTGTTCTGTAAGACAGTTGTGTTTATTTTTGTTTAAAATTCAGACTTAATTTTAAGGCAAATGTTTGTTATTCACATTAAATTATGAAAGATTTTCCTATTTTAAAGCCTAATTTGTATTTTAAAAAGTTACTTTGAAATCTTAGGTGCTTGTTGTTCAAATAGCTATTAATCAACTGAGAGAACTCTTTGAAGGCAGAGTCTGCGTGTCATTCACTGCTTTCTCTGCAGTTTGGCACCGTGTCTGGAAATTCCATAAATATTCAAGAAATTGAATCGAATACTAATAATTTTACAAAGTAAATGATGAATCTGTGTAGAGACAGAACATCCACAGAGATGGGGGAGGGAGAAACCATTTCCAGCAGGGGTTTTTGTGCTGAAATGCTTTACCAACATGGTAGAGTTTGAGCTCTGCTTTAAGGAATTTTAAAGAATAAATTACAGAGGCAGAGGCAAAGAGGAAGCTAATTTCATTTGGATGTAGTGTGAGCAGAAGTACAGACACAGAAAAGCACCAGGTATTTTGGAATCATTAGCAGTCAGGAATAGAGGGCTTATGCAGACAAGTCGTTGAAAGTAAAGCTGAAACTGCATATTGCAGCTGACTAGGGAATTATACTTTATTCTGTGTGCAAGAGGGAGCCATTGTAGACTTTTAATATGTGCTCCTTCAATATGTAAACAACCATAGTAACTTTATTCCTTGTGTGAGTAGAGATACTTCGCCCTATTCATCTGGCTGTTACTTTGAGACCAGTTTTTATCTCATGACACTACTAGTATTTTTATTTTATTTTATTTTTTTTACAGATGAAAACAATAATAATTTATTATTTTCCTCTAACAGATTTGCTAAGATTAAAACCAAAGGCAGTGGCCCAAATCGGGGAGGGTGTATTTTTAAAAAACAGTGTGGTTTTTTAATCTACTTGGATCCCATTATGAATAATGTCCTATGAAAGCAAAATAATTTATTATTATAAAACTTGAAAAACCCATCCTCATGAATAGATAGACACAAAACATACTAAAGGCAGAAGAAAATGTGTTTAATATCATGTCCTAAAGATGGTGAATTATTAAAGTCATGACCTTTTTTGAAGATTAAACTACCTTCTCTACTCTATTTACAACATTTTTTAAAAGACAGGCATACATATTGGGAGATTAAAATCTTGGACTCTTCCTCTGACTATCTGGGTCCAAACCCCATCTCTGTCAACTAATCAGCCGTTTAAAGTTAAATAAGTTATTTACACTCTAAGCAGTTTATTCATCTAAGAAAATGTAGTAATTGTATTTGTTTTCTATTGCTGTATAACAAATTGCAGTAAACTTAGGAACTTAAAACACTTTTTCTGTTTTTTATTGCAGTGAAATACATATAAAATTTACCATCTTAATCATTTTTCTTAAGTAGAAGCTTAATGCTTCTTAAGCTCTTTATGCTTCTGTTAACCAGCGTATGTGAACTAGTGTAAAAAGAGCTTCACTCTGGGCAGTCATATGGTAAACAACAGAGACATGCCAAAATAACAGGAAGCCCATAGAAAATTTTGACAGTTTGCGTTTTGCAGTATATTCATCATCATGCCTGATAGTGAACTGTTGTGTTCCTAGGTATGAGATAAAGTACACAAGATGAAGCTGAGTTTTTGATTACTGATTTGATCTTAATGAAGGAAATGCTGGCGATCAACAGATAGTGGCCTCCCTGAGTAATCTGATCAATCACTGTGTATTTGAGTGAATAGCATTAGGACAGGAAGACTTACCTCTGGTTTTTGTACAGTGTTGTTCCATCTAAAAATGTTTTCCTTGATTCATGTATTCCTTGGGTTAAAGTCTCCAAGGAAACCTAAGTGCTGCAGTGAATTACATTTATGTTTAAGTGTATGTTTCCCAGGTATTAAGTTGCTGTATGTTAATTGTTTACATTGTTCTTACACCCGAAAGGATAAATCCGCTCTCTCCTCATCTGTCAAGAAGAACGTCATGTGGAAATAAAATGCAAATACAGAGTTCTGATTTCATCAGAACATTTTGACCTCATTATGTCTGTGTGAATACATATTTACTAGTCTGTCAATTTCACTGTTCCTGGAAGCTGGGTCTAAACCTGCTGTCTTAGCTATGGGCTGAGTCTTTCTTATTTTTTTAGCTGAGGGAAAATGCATGTATATAAAATCTATGGATACTTACTGTTTATGACAGGCTACTATCTGTTCTCCCAGGTTAATTCTCCTTTTTTCCCATAGTGATTCGTCTTAAGCTGGGTTCATGGCTGTGTATCTAGAGACTACATTTCTCAGTTTCTCTTACTGTTGGATGTAGCAGTGAATACGTTATATGGGGCTAGTTTCTCACTGATGAATTCTTTAAGTAGGCGGTTTTCTCATACTTGGAGTACAAAGAGTGGAGAGGACTTAAGGGACATTTCATCCCAGATCATGTGTTCAGCCTCTGTTAAGCTAATGTGAGATTATACCATAGTCTCACAGTACCTGAGAAAATTTTCGCAGTATTTTCTCATACTACCTGAGAAAATATTTTAGATTGTGAAATGTAAGGGAAAGCAAGATACACTTTTCCTTTGTCTCTTACTAAAAAGTAAATCACTTGCCCTCCATATCCCAGGGATTGAGACAGGAACAAGGCAGTGACCCAACTCCCTTAGATGAATGAGATCAGTACCGTTGGGGAATGGTGGTCCAGTAAGACGAAAATAGTGATTTGGTGTCTGAATGGCTGTGTGGAACATGGGCAGCCCAATAACTAAAGGCTTTGAAGGACACTCAGTTCAGTCGCTCAGTTGTGTCTGACTCTTTGCAACCCTATGGACTGCAGCACGCCAGGGCTCCCAGTCCATCACCAACTAAGGAGTTTACTCAAGCAGTGATTTTGGAGCCCCCAAAATATAAAGTCTGCTACTGTATCCACTGTTTCCCCATCTATCTGCCATGAAGTGATGGGACCGGATGCCATGATCTTTGTTTTCTGAATGTTGAGCTTTAAGCCAACTTTTTCACTCTCCTCTTTCACTTTCATCAAGAGGCTCTTTAGTTCTTTGCTTCCTGTCATAAAGGAAATGTTCTCTGCATATCTGAGGTTATGGATATTTCTCCCGGCAATCTTGATTCCAGCTTGTGCTTCATCCAGCCCAGCGTTTCTCATGTAGTACTCTGCATGTAAGTTAAATAAGCAGAGTGGCAATATACAGCCTTGATGTACTCCTTTTCCTGTTTGGCACCAGTCTGTTGTTCCATGTCCAGTTCTAACTGTTGCTTCCTGACCTGCATACAGGTTTCTCAAGAGGCAGGTCAGGTGGTCTGGTATTCCCATCTCTTGAAGAATTTTCCACATTTTATTGTGATCCACATAGTCAAAGGCTTTGGCATAGTCAATAAAGCAGAAATAGATGTTTTTCTGAAACTCTCTTGCTTTTTAAATGACCCAGAGGACGTTGGCAATTTGATCTCTGGTTCCTCTGCCTTTTCTAAAACCAGCTTGAACATCTGGAACTTCACGGTTCACGTATTGCTGAAGCCTGGCTTGGAGAATTTTGAGCATTACTTTACTGGTGTGTGAGATGAATGCAACTGTGTGGTAGTTTGAGCATTCTTTGGCATTGCCTTTCTTGTGGATTGGAATGAGAACTGACCATTTCCAGTCCTGTGGCCACTGATGAGTTTTCCAAATTTGCTGGCATGTTGAGTAAAGCACTTTCACAGCATCATCTTTTAGGATTTGAAATAGCTCAACTGGAATTCCATCATCCTAGCTTTGTTCATAGTGATGCTTCCTAAGGCCCACTTGACTTCACATTCCAGGATGTCTGGCTCTAGGTGAGTGATCACACCATTGTGGTTATCTGGGTCATCAAGATCTTTTTTGAAAGTTCTTCTATGTGTTCTTGCCACCTCTTCTTAATATCTTCTGCTTTTGTTAGGTCCATACCATTTCTGTCCTTTGTTGAGCCCATTTTTGCATGAAATGTTCCTATGGTAGTTCTAATTTTCTTGAAGAGATCTCTAGTCTTTTCCATTCTATTGTTTTCCTCTATTTCTTTGCACTGATCACTGAGGAAGGCTTTCTTATCTCTCCTTGCTGTTCTTTGAAACTCTGCATTCAAATGGATTTATCTTTCCTTTTCTCCTTTGTTTTTTGCTTCTCTTCTTTTCACAGCTATTTGTAAGTCCTCCTCAGACAGCCATTTTGCCTTTTTGCATTTCTTTTTCTTGAGGATGGTCTTAATACCTGTCTCCTGTACAGTGTCATGAACCTCCTTGCATAGTTCACCAGGTACTCTGTCTATCAGATCTAGTCCCTTAAATCTATTTCTCACTTCCACTGTATCATTCAGTTCAGTTCAGTTCAGTTGCTCAGTGTGTCCGACTCTTTGCAACCCCATGAATCGCAGCACGCCAGGCCTCCCTGTCCATCACCAACTCCCAGAGTCTACTCAAACTCATGTCCATCGAGTCGGTGATGCCATCCAGCCATCTCATCCTCTGTCGTCCCCTTCTCCTCCTGCCCCCAATTCCTCCCAGCATCAGGGTCTTTTCCAATGAGTCAACTCTTCATATGAGGTGGCCAAAGTACTGGGGTTTCAGCTTCAACATCAGTCCTTCCAATGAACACCTAGGACTGATCTCCTCTAGGATGGACCGGTTGGATCTCCTTGCAGTCCAAGGGACTCTCAAGAGTCTTCTCCAACACCACAGTTCAAAAGCATCAATTCTTTGGCACTCAGCTTTCTTTATAGTCCAACTCTCACATCCATACATAACCACTGGAAAAACCATAGCCTTGACTAGACGGACCTTTGTTGGCAAAGTAATGTCTCTGCTTTTTAATATGCTATCTAGGTTGGTCATAACCTTCCTTCCAAGGAGTAAGCATCTTTTAATTTCATGGCTGCAATCACCATCTGCAGTGATTTTGGAGCCAAAAAAATAAAGTCTGACACTGTTTCCACTGTTTCCCATCTATTTCCCATGAGGTGATGGGACCAGATGCCATGATCTTAGTTTTCTGAATGTTGAGCTTTAAACCAACTTTTTCACTGTCCTCTTTCACTTTCATCAAGAGGCTTTTTAGTTCCTCTTCACTTTCTGCCATAAGGGTGGTGTCATCTGCATATCTGAGGTTATTGATATTTCTCCTGGAGTATAATCATTAGGGATTTGGTTTAGGTCATACCTGAATGGTCTAGTTGTTTTCCCTACTTTCTTAAGTCTGAATTTGGCAATAAGGACTTCATGATCTGAGCCGTCAGATCCTGGTCAGTTGGCTCCCGGTCTTGTTTTTGCTGACTTCATAGAGCTTCTCCATTTTTGGCTGAATATAATCAGAATATAATCAGTCTGATTTCAGTGTTGACCATCTGGTGATGTCCATGTGTAGAGTCTTCTCTTGTGTTGTTGGAAGAGGGTGTTTGCTATGACCAGTGCATTCTCTTGGCAAAACTCTATTAGCCTTTGCCCTGTTTCATTCTGTACTCCAAGACCAAATTTGTCTGTTACTCCAGGTGTTTCTTGATTTCCTACTTTTGCATTCCAGTCCCCTATGATGAAAAGGACATCTTTTTTGGGTGTTAGTTCTAGAAGGTCTTATAGGTCTTCATAGAACCATTCAACTTCAGTTTCTTCAGCATTACCTCAAATATGCAGATGACACCACCCTTATGACAGAAAACGAAGAAGAACTAAAGAGTAATGCTTCTTCAGCATTACCTTAATTACCGTGATATTGAATGATTTGTCTTGGAAATGAACAGAGATCATTCTTTTGTTATTGAGATTGCATCCAAGTACTGCATTTTGGACTCTTGTTGACTATGATGGCTACTTCATTTCTTCTAAGGGATTCTTGCCCGCAGTAGTAGATATAATTGTCATCTGAGTTAGATTCACCCAATCCAGTCCATTTTAATTCAATGATTCCTAAAATGTCGACGTTCACTCTTGCCATCTCCTGTTTGACCACTTCCAATTTGCCTTGATTCATGGACCTAACATTCCAGGTTCCTATGCAATATTGCTCTTTACAGTACTGGACCTTGCTTCCATCATGAGTCACCTCCAGAACTGAATGTTGTTTTGCTTTGGCTCCCTCTCTTCATTCTTTCTGGAATTATTTCTCCACTGATCTCTAGTAGCTTATTGAACACCTACTGACCTGGGTAGTTTCTCTTTCAGTGTCCTATCTTTTTGTCTTTTCATACTGTTCATGGGGTTCTCAAGGCAAGAATACTGAAGTAGTTTGCCTTTCCCTTCTCCAGTGGACCACATTTTGTCATCCACATTTGAGGAACATTTGATGACATTTGTCAAACACATTTGACGGATACTAGTGTTCACTATTTGCACATCCATACACACACAATAGAGTATGAAGGGGCTTCATCCTGCCCATGGGCTCGTGACCATCATAGGCAATGTGGAAAATCTTCTCTTACTTGGCCACCTAGAACTCTCCACTCACGCATTGAATGATCACCTGACTGTAACCATAGTCGTTTGCTTCTGTGTTGCTGTGTCTGGCGTCAGGACCGCTTGTGTGAATGAATGATTCAAAGTGTTAAGGTGCAGCCATTCTTCATTCATCAGACCCCTTGCAGAATCTAAAACCTTGGTGGGGGCAGGGGGAGAGGTGACTTGTAAAGTGATTTGTTCTTTTAGCAACTGGTTTTAGCAGCATACACGCGGAACAGGGTGAGGAGTTGGGGTAGAGCAGTTGGCCCATGAGGGAAGAATATAACTGACACTGTTTAGAACTGCCATGGTCTGTGTTAGCCAAGTCACTTCAGTTGTGTCCAACTCTTTGTGACCCCATGGACTGTAGCCTGCCAGGCTCCTCTGTCCATTGAATTCTCCAGGCAAGAATGCTGGAGTGGGCTGCCATTCCCTTCTCCAGGGATCTTCCCGACCCAGGGCTCAAACCTGCATCTCTTAATGTCTCCTGCATTGGCAGTCAGATTCTTTACCACTGTTGCCACCTGGTAATTAAAAGACAAACCTCTATCAGTTTCAATATTGTTTTAAAATTCTTTGTAGTTGATTATCTCTGTTCCTGCCAGTAGCCTGCTCCCACTATATATGCTCATCTGATTATCACTAGATTTTACACAACTGGTTTTCAGAAAAGCTCAAATCCCTGGAACAATAAGATTAACTTGTAGTAGCATTTGATAAAAACAAACTAAGAGAAACTAGTAAACTGTTCCCTGCAGACGCCTGCAGCAGACATTGCCACTGTCAGCGCCCATATCCCTTCACCATTGTTTTGATTTGCTTAGCTGTTGTAATAAAATACCATAGACTAGGTAACTGAACAATGTACATATGTTCTCTCTCTGTTTCCGGGGTTGGAAATCTGAGATTAGGGTGCCGGTGTGAACAGGTTCTAGTGAGAGCTCTCTTCCTGGCTTGTAGGCAGACATCTTGCCAGGCCTGGCATTCTGTTGCTTCTTCTAAGGACACTAATCTCATGACAGCCCCACCCTCACGACCTTATCTGACCCTAATCGCCTCCCAAAGGGTCCATCACATTGGGGTGAGGGCTTCAACATATAAATTGAGGCTGGGGCGGCATACAGTTCAGTCCATGTTGTTGTTCAGTCACTAAGTTGTGTCTGACTCTTTGCAACCCCATGGACTGCAGAATGCCAAGCTTCCCTGTCCTTCACTATCTCCCAGAGTGTCAGTGATGCCATCCAACCAGTTCATTCTCTGTTGCCCTCTTCTCCTCTTGCCCTCAATCTTTCCCAGCATCAGGGTCTTTTCCAATACTAGGCTGTTTGCATCAGGTGGCCAAAGTTTTGGAAATTCAGCTTCAGCATCAGTCCTTCCGATGTATATTCAGGCTTGATTTCCTTTAGGATTGACTGGTTTCATCTCCTTGCTGTCCAAGGGACTCTCAAAGAGTCTTCTCCAGCACCACAGTTTGAAAGCATTAATTCTTCTGCGCTCAGCCTTCCTTATGGTCCAGTTCTCACATCTGTACATGACTACTGGAAAAACCATAGCTTTGACTATACAGACCTTTGTCAGCAAAGTGATGTATCTGCTTTTTAATACTCGTCTACATTTGTCATAGCTTTCCTTCCAAAGAGCAAGCATCTTTTAATCTCATGGCTGCAGTCACCATTAGCGGTGATTTTGGAGCCCAAGAAAATAAAGTCTGTCACTGCTTCCACTTTTTACCCATCTATTTGCCATGAAGTGATGGGACCAGATGCCATGATCTTCATTTTTTGAATGTTGAGTCTTAAGCCAGCTTTTTTACTCACCTCTTTCACTTTCATCAGAGGCTCTTTAGTTCCTCTTTACTTTCTGCCATTAAGGTGGTATCATCTGCATATCTGAGATTATTGATATTCCTTCTTGCAATTTTGATTCCAGCCTTTGATTGACCCAGCCTGGCATTTCATATAATAGCAGGTAAATCTATGCCTGTCATCATTCCTGATTTGACTCTTAGAGCACAGTGTCTAAGTGGTAAACACTTAGATGATCTTCCTAATAATTGTCTTAGACGTGTTTTAGCTCAGTGTCTGGCACACAGTAGGCCCTCAATCAGTATTTCTGAATGACTCGAGTGACTAATGAGCTATCATCCAATAATATTTGACATGAATGAATAATATCCCTATGGTGGAATAGTTTCCATCTTGTCGCAATCTTTTAAATGCCATTTTCACTATGTCTCATGTGATTTCTTTGCATTTCTATAGTGTGGTCTACCTCCTTGCAGAATGTGGTCTATAAACCAGTACCATCACATCACTTGGAAAATTGTTAGAAATGTAGACTCTCAGATGTGACTTGGCTGAATCAGAATCTGCATCTTAACATCATCTCTGGTAATTTCTTTGTACATGAAAGCATGACAAGTGTTGTTGTAGAATAAGGAGGCTACTTTGATAGAGATGAATCAGTTCAATTGTTCTCAACTCTGGAACAATAGAATCTAAAAGATACTGATGCCCAGGCCTCACCCCAGAGAAAGTAAATTAAACTCAGCCCCACTAGTTAGATGTTGAGAATTATCTACATTGCGTGAGGACTGTATTCAGTTCAGTTGCTCAGTTGTGTCCGACTCTTTGTGACTCTGTCGACTGCAGCAGCCTGTCCATCAGTGACCTACATTGCACTGGGACTGAATTACTTGTAAGAAATTAATGAAGAAAATCCTAAATTAGATGTGCTTAGGAGACCAGAAGGGGGAGCGCTCACACTCTGCAGCACTGGTGAGCCCAACAGGAAGAAAGACGCTTCTTTCCTAGCAAGGACTCACCTAATGAAAACCCATGGATTCTTTGTTTACTTAGCCCTCCCAACTTCCTTTCCCACCCTGTAAAAGCATTCTGCTTCCTTTGTGTATGCGTGTGGCCCACTCACCCCAAATTGTAGGCCCCAAATTGTAATTCTCTACTGATCTTGAACAAACCCATCTTTCCTAGAGAAATCTCTGGTAGTCTGTTTGGTTCAGTGGTACGTGGTGACTGTCTATCCATATCTGTATCTGTACCTGTATCTTTATCTACACATCTTATTTATATCCATTGATATAAATGAAGAAGTACATTTAAAAAGGTATGACATTAAAGAGGAGAATCTGTCAGGAGAAACTGACATGTTGAGTTGTGATAAAGAGAGTAAACACAAGTTTGGGTGACACAGAAATAATATTTTGGAGCACATTGGAGATCAGTGCCAACAGAAGAAAACTACAGTAAAAAAGTATTTATAAAGATTATGTAAAGCAACTGATCTGAGTTGGGAACTTAACCACTTATAAGCCACAAACAGAAGCCAGAAATAAAGACTCAGCCTTGAAATATAAAAATGGTAAGAAATAATGATAATAATAACTACACTACAGGTTAGTTGGGAATATTTGCTTTACCCAGAATAAGAATTAAGTGGTTTATAGATGATTTCAGTCACTTAAAAATATTTTTCTTTACCCTGATTTTATGAAAGAAAAATTTCATCATGAAAAGTTGGGAAAGAAAAGAACTAGGAAAAAGAAAACATAGTGTAATCATTATCTTATAACCCCAAAATGACTATAATTAACATTTTGCTATTTGTCCTCCTAGGGACCTATCTCTAGGTGTGTATCTTATTTCCTTGATCTTGGAAGCTTTTGTTTTTAAGACACATTATTAATTTAATAACATTTTTACCAAGAAAAGAGAAGTGTACAATTTTTTCTTTTTAACAAATTGAAAACAGATTAAAAGAAATACATATATAACACATAATGCATTCCTGTAAGCCTTCTGCTTTAATTTAAATATTGTTATAAATTACTCTGCTATCATCAGCAGCGATCCCTGGCAGCAGGGATCATTACTGCTGGCAGCCTGTAATCATTACTGCTTCATCCCTTATGGAACTGAAAATATACCTTTGAGATATATTTTTGAAATATCAGGAGTTTTATGCATTTCCTATTCGGTTAAAGTTAGTCCAAGTTTTTTCTTACGCCGTTCCTCTTGGTCTTCCGTCTGAGCTCTTGACATGTAGATATTCAGGCCCGAGCAAAAGTCCTTCACAATACTCACTTGGTCATGCCATCTCTCCTAGTTTTGAAAATTTTAAGACCAGGATAATTTCTGTAGACTTTATTGCCATCACCTAGTGTGTGACCAAGTGCATGGCAGGCAGTCTTCTGCTTGCAAAGTAGTTTTTGTTTGAAGTATGCACCTAGAATAATTTTAAGACATTAAAAGCAATACTTTGCAATTCAAATTTGTGTTAAAATCACTGCTTGTATGAGTCCAATAAAAATAACTCAACTGAGGTGGCAATCAGACGTACATAAATTTTGGTTCCTACTTCTAATTATTTTTTTATGGCACATTCTTTGATAACCTAAAACCCAAAGCAACTCATTACTTTGTTTTATCTCAGATGTCTTTTTTATTAGTGAAATTGAACATGCTTTGTGCTTATTGGTCATTTGCATTTCTTCTTCTATGAATTGTCCTAGAAATGGCCTCTGTTCGTTTTTCCTTATATATTAAGAAAAAGTAGCATTTGCTTGTAACATTTGTGGCAGATATTTTTCTGGTGTATTGTTTGACTTTTAGACTTAGGTTTATGTATGTATACAAAATAGTCGTAAATGTTCAAGGAGTCAAATAAATTTTTTGGTGAGTTTTTTTTTCAGTGATTTTATATTTGGGAAGTTCTTTCTCCAGTTTGAGATCAGATTAAAAAAATTATTTAGTGTATATTGAATTTCCAAATGTATTTTTGTTATAATTTTATAATTTATGTGTATCACTTTGATGAACTTAACGTATGTTATATACAGCTCAGATATTTTTACCCAGTGGAAATGATTCCTATAAGTCATCCCCCTCTAAGTGATATATGATACTTTGCTTATTACTACCTTAGAGTATATAATCTATTATATATAGCAAGGTACGTTTTGGGGTTTTCTGGATTGTATTTCTCCCCAGTAGATCTATATCTTTTCTTATATCAGATGTGGGCAACTTTAATGTTGTAATATATCAGTTTGGATGGTATTCAACTGTAACAAAAATCCTTACCACAAGGAAGGCATTATTTTATTCACTCAGTAAGAAGTCAAGGAATGGGTAGCCCAGGGGTGTTTCAGCTGCTCGTGATACTGTCAGAAACTCAGAATTCTTCTCTTCTTGCTTCATCAAACGTAATGGCTTCTGCAGCTTCCACCGTACACACTCATTTGCATGAAGATGGAAAGGCAGGAAGAGGCAGTATCTAGGCTGCAGGCTAATCTTTACAGCAAGAGAGTTCACGAAACTACAGGAGGGTTTTAGGGTTTTTTGTTTGTGTGTTTTGTTTTTTATAGCCTCTGTAAATTAGAAGACAGAAGGGATTGAAATCAGCATCAAGTGAGCCAACATGCAGCGTTTGTCACGTGTAGCTACACTAAGTTTGACATCTTTGAATTTGTTTTCTTCCCTGGACCATCTGAGAACAGTGTTCTGTGGTCCTCACACATCAACTTCAGTCACAGTCTTTTTCTGTTGGGAGCTTTAGGTTTTGCTCTATTGCCTGCTAGCATTTATTGTTTTTGAGGTTCACTCTGGGACCGTCTTGACTTGTTTCTCTTTGTTGATAACCTGGACATTTTCTTCTGGCTAACTCTTGGATCTTCCTTTAATCTTTGAAAATTCCACCAGAGTTATCTTTTTATCATTGCTTTTTTTCATAGAAGGAAATACAGTCTCAATTTTTAGAATAAGGTTTTATTTATTTCGATCTGTAAAGCATGTTTCTGTTTGTGTGTTGTTTCTATGTTTTGTATTTGGAGGCCATCAATATAATCAGCATACTAAAAATATTGGATCATACTGATGTAGTAATTGAGCTGAAGCCAGTAAGAAATTAACTGAGATGACCATCCAAGTCTTCGTAGAAGAAACTTGAGGCTTAAACAGTTCTCCTGGGTATTGGGGACGGGGGTGCAAGTGGCTGTAGTAGAGACGCCTCATTCCCGTCCTGCCTTCCCACGCTTGCTCCTCCTGATTCTCTGCACATGTGGTTTCTGTATTTGAATTGAATTTTCATGTCCTTGCAGCTCTAGCTGCAAGTTAAGTGGTAGGTCCACAGTCTGTTCTTAGCAGTGTTTCTAGTAGTAACCAAGATAGTGGAGGCTTACCAGTACTTCTCCCACCTGTACGAAATTTCTTTTCTAAGAGAAGAGGATGGTGTATAATATCTTTATACCCTAAGTGTTGCACTATCCAAACTATATATTGGGGTACATTCCATGAAGTTTGTGATATGTCAGTGATACTGTCTCTAATTTTCGTCTCAGGCTTTTCCGAATTTGTGTGTACCACTGTATCGGTTGCTACTGCTGTTGTGTAGGTGTAATTCACATACAACACTTAGGTCTTTAATGTTAAGTTTAGTGAGTTTTAAGAAGTGTTCATACTCATGTAAGTCTATCCAAAATCAAGATACGGAATTTCCCCATTATCCAAGAACATCGCCTTGTACCTCCTTCTGTGTAGTCTTCCTCATGCCAAGGCAAAATTTTTTTAACTTATATCACCCAAAATTGACTTGTCTCTTCTTAAAAGTCATACAGACAGGATCAGGCTTACGTCACTCAGTGTAACACTTTTGACATTTATCCACGTCATTGCACGTGTCATTAGTTCTGTCCTCTTTTTGACTGAGTAGTATTCCAGTATTTGAATATACTACAGTTTGTTTATCCATTCTTCTGTTGACATGATGTTTGATTTGTTTCTGGTTTAGGGCTGTTATGAATAAGGCTGCAATAAATGTTTCCACTTCAGCCTACTTGCTTCCGTTGAATTTCTGAGTAACAAACTAACTATAATTAAACTCTGGAGAATTTTTTCAGCCTTAAAACAAACTGTAATAAAAGTTTTCAAAATGCCTTCGCATTGGCTTTCATTTTAAAACACTTCTACTGTCAATTTTAGAAGTAGGATTTAGTGATTATTAATAGTAGGAAATGGGTGTACATAGAAAAAATTATTTACTCATTATTAGTGAAAATCTGAAGGGAGACCTCTGTGGCCTAATGGCTTTCTCTGTCCTTGATTCTCTCAGGGCTAGGGTCTCTCCCCAGTTCAACACTTTGGTTAAGAAGTTAAACACTCCTGTTTATCATCTCTATGGATGATAATGAAGCTCTAGATAAAAGAACAGATAGCTAATATAATGGGTAATAGTGTCAAAGTGAGAATAATATGTGTAATAGTAGGAAAAAATTTTCCAGAGGGGTTTGTAGGGGTGATTGCAGAATCAAGTGGACACTGAAACTAGGAGTGGGGAGTGTTAAGAATCAACATTTTTGAGGCATTTGTTTGGATGAGAATTTAGGACTCTGCATTGGATGACTTCCAAGGCCCTTTCTAAACTGAAGGCAGTGTATTTCTATTAATAGTTTGAATGCTTTCTGATGTCCTTGAATAATGCCAGAGCCAGATGTTATCTTAGATATGCCAAAAGGAATTTACGATGATGTGATAATGCATCTTTCAAAAGACAAGGGGGACAACAAAAAAGTCACCAGTAAGGATGAGGAAGATTAGAGGAGATCCATGGTTACAGGAATTAAGAGCAAGAAGTGATGATGATAAAATAATTCCCAAGTATTTGACTTCTGCTTTTATAAATTTTCAAAGTTTCTGCATAAAATGTGAATGAATTTTCTGTCATTGTTTGAAAAATGGATAGGCATTTCTCTCGCATTAAATAGATGTATTAGTAAATGGAGTGAAGTATAGATTCTATCCCAGCAATCTAAGCTGTAAAAATGTAATTGCTCCCAAATTGAGATACATTATCAATTCCTAGTTTAATAGTGGTTCAAAATTAAAGGTCATTAATCAGCATGTTTGGCACAGGCAGGAACATACAGCAATAGGTTTTCAAAATAGGTTTTGAAAACAAGGAATCTAAACATTAGTTACCATTTTTTAAAT
Organism: Cervus elaphus; assembly: GCF_910594005.1. Taxonomy (NCBI): domain Eukaryota; kingdom Metazoa; phylum Chordata; class Mammalia; order Artiodactyla; family Cervidae; genus Cervus; species Cervus elaphus. Next base: position 29,792,068 of record NC_057844.1, read on the forward strand.
TGTGTGCCATGGGACAGGTCTCATGCTAGGCACCTTATTTACCTTGCCTATGTTCTTTACAGTAGTCTAGCAAATCATGTTTGTGGGTCTAGAATATCATAGAACAGTGTACTAGAAGGAAATGTGGAAACAGGATTTTAGTCTGAGCTCTGCCACCACTTGGGTGACCTCTGTGTTATATAACAACATTTTGTTGTTGTTGTTCAGTTGCTTAGTTGTGTCCAACTCTTTGCAACCCCATGGACTGCAACATGCCAGGCTTCCCTGTCCTTCACTATCTCCTAGGGTTTTTTCCATCGAATTGGTGATGCCATCCAGCCATTTCATACTCTGTTGCCCTCTTCTCCTCCTGCCCTCAGTCTTTGCCAGCATCAGGGTCTTTTCCATTGAGTTGGCTTTTCACATCAGGTGTTCTGAATTTAAAGTGTGAAACATAGAGTAACTTTGAGCTTCATAATGTATTAATGAGGATTGCCTGTGTTACGCAGCTGTAACAAACAGCCCCATCATCTCATTCTTTACACAGTAAAAGGTTTTCACTCAGTCACCCTGAGTGTGGCTGACTCTTCAAATTAGCTGCTCTCCACTCAGTGACCACTAATCCAACCTGTTTAGATCCTCTGGTTTCATCATTTATCGTGAGTGAGAGACCCACAGAACCTGCTTCTAACCATGAGACACTGTATTTCTACTCAAGTGTCATCAAGTAGAATAAGTCACATGCCCCCACCTGCCTGCTCAGTTCAGTTCAGTTCAGTTGCTTAGTCGTGTCTGACTGCTTGCGACACCATGGGCTACAGCACGCCAGGCTTCCCTGTCCATCACCAACTCCCGGAGCCTACTCAAACGCATGTCCATCATGTCGGTGATGCCATCCAACCATCTCTTCCTTTGTCGTTCCCTTCTCATCCCGCCTTCAATCTTTCCTAGCATCGGGGTCTTTTCTGATGAGTCAGTTCTTCACATCAGGTGGCCAAAGTATTGGACTTTCAGCTTCAACATCAATCCTTCCAATGAACATTCAGGACTGATTTCCTTTAGGATTGACTGGTTGGATCTCCTTGCAGTTCAAGGGACTCTCAAGAGTCTTCTCCAACACCATAATTCAAAAGCATCAATTCTTCGGCACTCAGCTTTCTTTATGGTCCAACTCTCACATCCATACCTGACTACTGGAAAAACCATAGCTTTGACTAGATGGACTTTTGTTGGCAAAGTAATGTCCCTGCTTTTTAATATGCTATCTAGGTTGGTCATAGCTTTTTTCCCAAGGAGCAAGCTGGTAGCTAGAAATAAAGTCTTTATTAGAAAGATATAAAGTCCCAGGAATACAAAAGAACTTGGTTTTGGTGAGCCCCAGGAAGGCCCACCACAAATCACCTCTTCTCTTTAAATGTTGAGCATAGATAGCCTCAGGGATACTTGGTTAAGACCATTTGATTCCAACATTTTATAGATGGGTGAGGAAAAATAGCTCAGACTCTTGCTATTGATCACCTCTAATGAATGTTTATTTCTTTTATCACTATTATTACAACTGCTCTTTAGATATTATGACAGAATGCTGGAAACTTGAGATAATACTTATAACAGTAACACTTAAGGGCAATTTGTCCAGGATTTGAGGCTGAGTGCTTTAAATAGATTAAGTTAATTCAGTCTCACAACTTTTTGCAGTATGTATTTTTGTAATTCTCATTTCACAGCTTAAGGACAAAAATAAAAACAAATATTTAAAAAGGCTTCAGCTAAGTAATATATCCATATTTAAATCATTAGTGTGTGATGGAATCAGACTTGAATTCTGTCTGCCCTCAAAACTCGTGTCCATAATCAAGTCATACTTGATTAAGGAACATGGAACTGAGGCTCTGAGAAGTGTGTGTCCTTAGTAGAGTTACAGATCCTGAAGGTTGTGAAGCCAGAACACATGCACCCTTGGAGCTGGAATATTTATTCTACGCGTGAGTCACTTAAGATAAAACAAGGTGGCTCTGAGAACAGCCTCTAAAGCAGACATTGTTCGTTACATTCTCTTGCATTCGTTTTTGACTGCCAGCACCGTGGCCACAGTGCTTGGATCTACAGTCTTCCCCAGGTTTCTTTTGTTTCAGTTTTTCTGTATCCGCGCCTACTGTACTGAAGCACACAGAGTCATTCAAGGACGCACAAAAGAACTTTAGAGTGTGGATCTCCTATTTTGATGTTTTATTGAGTGAAAGATGCTATGAGTTCTTTGGTGCTTACAGTTTTCAAAAATTTCATACACATGATTTCATGTAATTAAATAATAACCTCTTTTTTCTTCCTACACCTATATTATCCCTTCCCCCAACACTCCCCCCACTGGTAATCACTGGTATGTCTTCTATATCTGTGAATCTCCTGCTTTTCCTATTATTAAAAACTACAGAACCTATTCACTTGGTCAAGGTGTGTTTTTCCTTCAGGAGCAACTGTATCACCAGTCAGTAAATATTTGTTGAGATAAAGACATTTGAATTATTAAGTTAGAATTCAGTTCATTGAATTAATAAAGAACTTCTTTGGTATCAGGACTGAGAACTTGTTGCATAGTTATTCCATGTACCGAGCCTTACATTGTTTGAGAGCAGCTGGCCTTGCACAAGAGGGAGGAGAGACTTGTATTACTGTTGATGAAGCTATCGTAGAAGTAGGATTCTAACAGCCTTTTAGTCATCCATGACATCTTTCAAGAAAACTAAGAATTCTCCTAAGATCTCTTGAATACAGTGCCAGAAGAGGATCTGCAGAGAAACTTAATTCCTAAAACTATAAGAAATCTTTCTCTTTCTTCCTTCTTCCCTTTCCTCCTCTCCTCTCCCCTGTCCTTCCTCTCCTCCTCTCTCTCCCCCCACCTTTTTTTTTTTTGTTCCTGAAATTTGCACCTATCTTTTTATCAACTACCACTGAGGTATGGGAGTTACTCGTTTATCTTTGGTGATGGAGGGGAAAATCCAACAGAGTAAACACGGTATCTAAATAAAATGTAAAACTTACTGTCCCTGGAATGTTTCTGAAAGGGAAGGAAAAACGTTTCCAAAAGTGATTTAAAAGATAATTGAGACATTAAATGCAACCAGGCCCTCCAGCTTAAACACTTGAAAAAGTAAAAATAAAAAGGAAAGTGTGGAAGAGAAAGCAATTAAAGTAGGAGGAATAGAAAGCAGCAGCTCTTGCAGCCACTAGCTGGAAGCCCCACTGAAAGACGACCACATAGCCACTCACGCTCCAGGGCTGCTGCTGATTTGCTGGCTGCTTGTTACAAAAGATGCTGAACCCTAAGTCCTGGGTTCCTCCGCTCCTGTGCAGCGCACTGCAGGCAGAGATTCTTTCTGGGTCCATCGTGTCACCCATGGGACTTGGGACAAGGGAAACTGGCACAGCTATGCTTACGTTCCCACTGTTTTTCATACTGCACAAAGGATTTCAATAGACCTTTCACCAAAGAAGCTATTATGAATAGCTAATAAGTACATAAAAATATGTTAAACGTCATGAATCATTAGGGAAATGCAAAGTAAAACCAAAATGAGATACCACTTTCCCACTACCATGACGATAATCAGAAAGACAGAAACGTGGAGAACCAGGAGCCCTCATGCATGCTAGTGGGGTGTAAGGAGCAGAAGGTCTCTGGGGAAACAACTTGGCAGTTTCCTGAAAATGCTAAACATAAAGCTTTCCATGTGACCCTAACTTATACTTGAGAGAAATGGAAGTCATGGCCACCCAAAGTTTGAATGCAGACATTTATACCATTTATACTGTTTATTATTCACAATCACCTAAAACTGGAAGCAATTCAAATGTCCACCAACGATGAGTAAATAAGATTATTTAGTATTTATCCCTACAATGAAATACTGTTCAGTAATAAAAAGGAATCAACACTAATACTTGCTACAACATAAGTAAACTTCAAAACCATGTTAGTAAAAGAAAACTCATTCCTATTAGAATGGCCAAAATCCAGAAAGTTGATTGACGCCATCAAATGCTGATGGGGAACCCTCATTGGTTACAGGTGAGGATGTAGACGGGGACAGCCACTTTGGAAGATAGTTTGGTGGTTCCATCCTTTGTTACCGTACAATCAATCCTGCAGTCGCATTCCTTGGAATTTACCCAAAAGAGTTGAAAACTTATGTTCACACAAAAGCCTGCGCATGGGCACATGAGTGTTTATAGAAGCTTTAATTATAATTGCCAAAACACAGAAGCAATCAAGATGTTCTTCAGTAAGTGAATAGATAGATTGTGGTACATCTGAACAGGTAAATATTAGCACCAAAACCAGATGAGCTACCAAGTCATGACAAGACATGGAGGGATCTTCAATGCATTTTAATAAATCAAGGAAGCTAATCTGAAAAGGCTACAAACTGTATAATTCTAACTATATGACATTCTGGGAAAGGCAAAACTATGGAGACAGTGAAAACAGACACCATAGATCAATGGAATAGGATAGAGAGCCCAGAGATAGATCCACACCCTTATGGTCAATTTATTTACAACAAAGGAAACAAGAACGTACGATAGTGAAAAGACAGTCTCTTCAGGAAATGGTGCTGGGAAAACTGAACAGCTACCTGACAAAGAATGAAATTAGAACATTCTGTAATACCTATACAATAATAATTTAATAAATAATTAATCAAAATGATTAAAAATCCAAATGAAAGATTGTATACTATAAAACTCCCAGAGGAAAACATAGACAAAACACTATTTAACATAAATCACAGAAATGTTTTTTTTTATTTATCTCCTAGAGTAATGGGAATAAAAGCAAAAATAAACAAATGGAACCTAATTAAACCTAAAAACTTTTGCACAGCAAAGGAAACCCTTGACATAATGAAAAGATGACCTACAGAATGAGAGAAAATATTTGCAAATGATACAACCAACAAAGGATTAATGGCCAGCATTTATTAACAGTTCATACAATTCAACAGCAAAACAAACAGCCCAGCTTAAAAATGAGCAGAACTAAGTAGACACTTTTCCAAAGAGAAAATGCAAATGACCAGTGGGTCGTTAGGCAAGTAAAAAAGAACAAAATTTTGCCATTTGCAGCAACATGAATGGACTTGGAGGGCGTTATGCTAAGTGATGTAAGTCAGAAAGACAAATGCTGTATGATATCATGTATATGTGAAATCTAAAAATGTACAACAAGCTAGTGAATATAACAGAAAAGAGGCAGAGTCACACGTATAGAGAATGGAGAAGGGGCAGAAAAGAAGTGAGGGAGTGGAAGGCGCAAATTACTGGGTGCAAGCTAGCCTCAAGTATTGTACAACACAGGGCTTCCCTGGTGGCTCAGATGGTAAAGCATCTGCCTACAATTGGGAGACCCGGGTTCAATCCCTGGGTTGGAAAGATCCCCTGGAGAAGGAAATGGCAACCCACTCCAGTACTCTTGCCTGGAAAATCCCATGGACGGAGGAGTGTGGTAGGCTACAGTCCATGGGGTCTCAAAGAGTTGGACACGACTGAGCGACTTCACTTTGTAATAACTGTAAATGGAAAGTGTGTGTGTGTGCTCAGTCGTATACGACTCTTTGCGGCCCCATGGACTATAGCCTGCCAGGTTCCTCTGTCCATTTTCCAGGCAAGAATACTAGAGTTGCCATTTCCTGCTCCAGGGAACCTTCCTGGCCCAGGGATGGGACCTGTATTTCCTGAGTCTCCTGCATTGGCAGGTGGATTCTTTACCACTAGCACCACCTGGGAAGCCCTGTAAATAGAAAGTAACTTTTAAAAATTGTAGAAAACATTTTTAAATTTTAAATAAAAATTAAAGAAAAAGCATGAGTGTCTCCTTGGGGTAGAGGATGGGGAAGAAGGGGAATAGATGAATAGGGAGAGCACAGAGGATTTTTAGGACAGTGAAAATATTCCAAAATGATAGACACATGCCATTATATATTTGTCCAAACCCATAGAATGTATAACACTCCAAGTGAACAATAATGTAAGCTTTGTTTTGTGGGTGGCTGTGATGTGTCAGTGTAGGTTTATCAGTTGTGATAAATGTACCATCTGGTAAAGAGGCTGTGCATGGGTGGGAGTAGGTATAAGGGAAATCTTTTTATTATCTCAGTTTTGCTGTGAACCTAAAATGTCTTTAAGAAAAATGAAGTCTTTAAAAAAAAAAACAAAACTTTTTTTTAAACTATTGTCTTTGGGAACTGGAACTCATTAGGGCTAAGAAAGGGCTTATAATTCTTTAATCCATGCATTCATGGGCTTCCCAGGTGGCATAGTGGTAAAGAATCTGCCTGCCAATGCAAGAGACACCAGAGATACAGGTTTGATCTCCGTATTCCTGCCTGGGAAATTGCATGGACAGAGAAGCCTGGCAGGCTACAGTCCGTGGGGTCACAAAGAGTCGGACATGAATGATCAACTGAACACACACACATGGACTTATTAAACAGAACCTTATTGAATACCAGTCATGTGCCAAGCCTCATTTATTGTTTTATTTTAACATTGTGCATATATTGCATTAAGAAACATTAAAAATTGGAAAAGCTAAACAAAATAAAAATGGAAATAAAATTATACAAATATAATTTAGCATTCAGCATATAAAAACCTCTTCTATAACTGGAAATGTTTTTTAAAAACTTTCATGTTTTTGTAGTTCCATAATGTATAACACTGAATTACTACTTAAATTGCCTTTGTCCCTAACTGAACCAGAAAGACTCAAATTAGAACATTTATTTTTACCCATACTGCTCAGTACTTCTTTCTTTCATTGTTCCTTTAGGACTTGCAACTACTAATCAGGTATTTCTGAAACTCAGAAACTAAATAGGGAAAAGTCTTATGGTATAGACTGAATTGCTTTTTAAAAATTATTTATATAGTCATTTTCTTCCAAAAGTAGTTTTAGGAATTTTGTAACTCTAAAATAAAAGATTGTTAAAAGAAAGAAGGAGGAAGCAGAGATCATTGTCTAGACCTGGAAATTTTAAATTTTTTAAGTGTAAAAAATTTTTAAATTTTTTATTGAAGTATAGTTGATAAATAATATTATATAAGTTATAAGTGTACAATATAGTGATACACAATTTGTAAAGATTATGCTCCATCTATAGCTATTATATAGTATTGGCCATATTCCCTGTGTTGCACATATATCCTTATAGTTTATTTTATGTATAATAGCTTGTATCTCTTAGTCTCCTACCCTTCTTTCCCGTCTCCCCACTAGGAACCACAAGTTTGTTCTCTATATCTGTGAGTTTGCTTCTTTTTCTGTTATATTCACTAGTTGGTTGTACTTTTTAGGTTCCACATGTAAGTGATGCCATACCAGTATTTGTCTTCCTCTGACTTATTTCACTTATCATAATTCCCTCCAAGTCTATCTGTGTTGTTTCAAATAGCAAAATTTCACTTTTTGTGGCTAATATTCCACTGTGTATGCATACCACATCTTTATCCACTCATCTGTTGACGGACCCTTCGGTTACTTCTATGTCTCAGCAATTGTCAGTAACAGTGCTATGAACATGGGAGTACATAGTTCTGTCAAATGAATAGTTTTGGTTTTGCCCGATATATACCCGGGAGTGCAAATGCAGATCATAAAGTACTTCTGTTTTTAGTTTTTTGAGAAACCTTTGTACTGTTTTCCATAGTGACTGTACAAATTTATACCCCAGCCAACAGTGTGCAAGCGTTTTGAGGGTTCCCTTTTCTGTGTGTCCATGCCAGCATTTGTTATTTGTGTTCTTTTTGATGATAGCCATTGTGACCGCTGGGAGGTAATATCTCTGTGATTTTAATTTGCAGCGACCTGATGAGTAGCAGTGTTGAGCATCCTTTCATGTTAGAAGAGACAGTTTTTAAAATACTACTAGAATTAAACCTTGCTGTGGCTTGTAGCATTGCAGGCTCAGATAGGTCTCAAGGCAAATCAAACTTTCTGAAGTATGGCTGCTTGCAGAAAGGTTCTAGGCAACTTGCATTACATATATAGTCAGGAAAACGTTTTGCTGGTTTCACTGCATTGAAGAAATGTGGGGAATCCTTCTGTTGTAGAAAGGGAGACCCCCTTCTAGGGTCTGAAAGGGGGCTCTTGTCTAACACTCAGAAATGAATTTTCTGAGGAGACATGTGCATGCTGCTAAGACACTTCAGTCATGTCCGACTCTTTTTGACTCTGTGGACTGTAGCCCGCCAGCCTCCTTTGTCCGTAGGGTACTCCAGGTAAAAATACTGGAATGGGTTGCCATGCCCTCCTCTACGGGATCTTCCCAACCCAGGGATTGAACCTGCATCTCTTACCTGTCCTGCATTGTCAGGTGGGCTCTTTACTGCTAGCGCCTTCTGCGAAGCCCACGTGCTGACAAAGCCAGAGACTTTACAGGGAAAGGGGTGCCGGGCAGAGAGCAGGAGGGCACGGGCCCCCAGGAGGACTGCGCTGCCCCTGGCGCAGTCTCAGTTTATGGTGGTGGGGTTAGTTTCCAGGTTGTCTCTGGCCAGTCGTTCTGACACAGGGTTCTTCCTGGCGGTGCACGTATTGCTCCGCTGAGATGGATGCCAGCAAGAAGGATTCTGGGAGGTGGTAGGACACGTGGCATCTCCTTTTGACCTTTCCTGTATTCGTCCAGTGGTGGCTTGTTAGTTCTGTGTTCCTTACTGGGATCTCCTGTCATATAATACCTCATACAACTGGTTACTATGGTGCCTGGCCAGGGCAGGCGGTTGCAGTCAGTGTGTTTCCCCTAACAGTTCCACAAAGTAAAAGATGGGTTGGGTCCCCCTATCGGGCACCTTGAGCCCCAATCTTCCCAACTCCTTCCATTTTATACAGAGAAGTTTCAAACAGGACATGAGATACCAGGATGATAAGCAGTTTTGCACAACTGCTTTCTTTTTCTGTAGCCGTTAATTAAAGGTAATATATTGATATCACTTATGTAGTCTCTTCCAGAAGTTCTTCTCAGCAGTTTCCTTGGGAAAATATAATTGCACCTTAGCCTTTCAGAAGTTTTGCTCTGCTGTAAAAATTATCTCCAACTCCCAACCCTCTAAACCTCTACTCTGTAAACCACTGTTTGTTAAAAAACCAGACTTCTCCCCCAAATCTGCACCATGACCCTCCTTACCAGCCTACTTAGCACTTAATGTTTACTTTATTCTTCTCTTGGTCTTGGTGTAACTAAAGAAACAATGTGAAGTTCTAGGCGCAGGAAATTCACAATAATATGAAAATCAAAGTTCAAGTAAGAAAACTTATGTTTAGGGCCAGGGACTAAACAAGCAGGAGTGGTTCACTTTGTGCAGTAGGGTTGTATTATTCCGTTTAATTCAGTGGGTTTTGGAGAAATACTGTCTACCCTGCTACGTATCCAGTGCAGAGGGATCTGCAGTTGCCATATGGAAAAAAGAAGAGTCTAAATCAAGATTAGATGATGAGGCGAATATTATCTGAGTCATTAGTAGAAACCAGTTAGCTTCCTCTCTTAATAGTCAGAAATTTTCAACCAGGCTTCCTGCTTGCTGTAGAGCCAAGGATATGGAATATAACTGCATTGTGATACATGCAGCCAGCTTGCCCCTGGGAGGACAGGTTTAAAGACGATGAATAAGCGGGAGCTACTAACCTTTCGTGGTACAGTCAGACTGCTAACACCAGGCTCCCTAGGACTACCTCCCACTTCCTGTGTGCTGGGCTTCCATTTCCTGCTGCATAACCTGGGGCCTGATGATTGCGTGTCTGCTCTAGGCGGTTGTGAGGAAGGACTATATGATTTAATATACATCAAACACATGGCACATCATGGGCATTCACTAGACATCAGCTGTAGTAATAATCAGTATTACTTTTTCTGCATTTCATTTAGGATGTAAAATAATTAGCTGGGAAGCATTCTAACTGAGTTCTAATTGGGTGGCCACCATAAATCTTACTCTGCTAGCTGCTGCAAAATAAGAAGATAAGCAAGTACTTTAATAAAACATCAGTGTGTTGTTTTTCATCATCACATTTCCCCTACATTCATGACATTCAAATCTAGAAGACCTAATAGATACAACAAGAGAAGGACTTTGGTGAGAGTTAGTGGCCATCTTCCCTTTGCTACATTGAAAATAGCTGATTTGCTACATTGAAAATAACACTGAGGGATTAGTGTTATTTTTTACTATGACCTAATCCAGTATCTAACCTCAGTGTCCAGGCATATGCAGTAGTGGGCTAAAGCCAGCCTGTATCAAGAAGCAATTATTAAATAGTCATGAATTTTGCCAACTGGTCACTGATCAGTTGATTACTCACGTTCCTGCTCAGTTTAGTTCAGTTCAGTCACTCAGTCATGTCCAACTCTTTGCGACCCCATGGACTGCAGCACACAAGGCCTCCCTGTCCATCTCCAACTCCTGGAGCTTACTCAAACTTGTGTCCATCAAGTCAGTGATGCCATCCAACCATCTCATCCTCTGTCGACCCCTTCTCCTCCCGCCTTCAATCTTTCCCAGCATCAGGTTCTTTTCTAATGAGTCAGTTCTTTGCATCAGGTGGCCAAAGTATTGGAGTTTCAGCTTCAGCATCAGTCCTTCCAATGAATATTCAGGACTGATTTCCTTTAGGATTGACTGGTTTAATCTCCTTACAGTTCAAGGGACTCTCAAGAGTCTTCTCCAACACCATAGTTCAAAAGCTTCAATTCATCTGCACTCAGCTTCTTTATGTTCCAACTCTCACACTTGTACATGACTACTGGAAAATCATAGCCTTGACTGGATGAACCTTTGTTGGCAAAGTAACATCCCTGCTTTTTAATATGCTGTCTAGGTTGGTCATAACTTTTCTTCCAAGGAGCAAGTGTCTTTTAATTTCATGGCTGCAGTTACCATCGGCAGTGATTTGGGAGCCCAGAAAAATTAAGTCTGTCACTGTTTCCATTGTTTCCTCATCTATTTGCCATAAAGGGATGGGACCAGATGCCATGATTTTAGTTTTCTGAATGATGAGGTGTAAGCCAACTTTTTCAGTCTCCTCTTTCACTTTCATCAAGAGACTGTTTAGTTCTTCTTTGCTTTCTGCCGTAAGTGTGGTGTCATCTGCATATCTGAGGTTATTAATATTTCTCCTGGCAGTCTTAATTCCAGCTTGTGCTTCATCCAGCCCAGCATTTCTCATGATGTACTCTGCATATAAGTTAAATAAACAGCGTGACAATATACAGCCTTGACTTACTCCTTTCCTGATTTGGAACCAGTCTATTGTTCCATGTCCAGTTCTAACTGTTGTTTCTTGATCTGCATACAGATTTCTCAAGAGGCAGGTCAGGTGGTCTGGTATTCCCATCTCTTGAAGAATTTTCCACAGTTTGTTGTGATCCACACAGTCAAAGGTTTTTGGCATAGTCAATAAAACATAAGTGTATGTTTTTCTGGAACTCTCTTCTTTTTTCGATGATCCAGCAGATGTTGGCAATTTGATCTCTGGTTCCTCTGCCTTTTCTAAAACCAGCTTGAACATCTGGAACTTCACGGTTCATGTACTGTTGAAGCCTGGCTTGGAGAATTTTGAGCATTACTTTGCTAGCCTGTGAGATGAGGGCAATCGTGCGGTAGTTTGAGCATTCTTTGCATTGCCCTTCTTAGGGACTGGAATGAAAAATGACCTTTCCCAGTCCTGTGGCCACGGCTGAGTTTTCCAAATTTGCTGGCATGTTAAGTAAAGCACTTTCACAGCATCATCTTTTAGGATTTGAAATAGCTCAACTGGAATTCCATCACCTCCACTAGCTTTGTTCATAGTAATACTTTCTAAGGCCAAATTGACTTCACATTCCAGGATGTCTCGCTCTAGGTGAGTGATCACACCAGTGTGGTTATCTGGGTCATCAAGATCTTTTTGGTACAGTTCTCCTGTGTATTCTTGCCACCTCTTCTTAATATCTTCTGCTTCTGTTAGGTCCATACCATTTCTGTCCTTTATTGTGCCCATCTTTGCATGAAATGTTCCCTGGGTATCTCTGATTTTCTTGAAGAGCTCTCTAGTCTTTCCCATTCTATTGTTTTCCTCTGTTTCTTTGCACTGATCACTGAGGAAGGCTTTCTTATCTCTCCTTGCTATTCTTTGGAACTCTGCATTCAAATGGGTATGCCTTTACTTTTCTCCTTTGCCTTTTTCTTCTCTTCTTTTCACAGCTATTTGTAAGTCCTCCTCAGACAACCGTTTTGCTTTTTTGCATTTCTTTTTCTTGGGGATGGTCTTGATCACTGCCTCCTGTACAGTGTCACGAACCTCCATCCATAGTTCTTCAAGCACTTGGTCTATTAGATCTAATCCCTTGTATCTGTCACTTTCCCTGTATAATTGTAAGGGATTTGATTTAGGTCATACCTGAATGGTCTAGTGTCCTGCTCAGTCATGTCTAACTCTTTGCAACCCCATGGACTGTAGCCTGCCAGGCTCCTCTGTTCATGGATTTCTCCAGGCAAGAAAGCTGGAGTCCTGACACAGGGATTGAGCCCGCATCTTTTGCATCTCCTGCACTGGCAGGTGGATTATTTACCACTATGCCACCACCATGGTGGGAGTATTTATACTACAGAAGTCAGTGGATGCTATAGCTTGGGGTATTTTTTCTCCTGGGGAGCCAATTTACTAGCATACCACTGAGCCTGTGTGTCCTGTACAACACATGGAAGGGAATGAGGACACTTCAAAGGTACTGGCTTGCTCTTTCCAAAGTGTTCTCATCCTGTTTAAATAATCTTTCCACCCGCTCTATGCTAGTAGCAGAGTCCTGTTCTTATTCAGGCTTCTTGACAGCACAACATTTGTTCTATCTTGGTTTTAAGACACAACATCATATGATTTTTATTTTTGGCAATTTGGGACTTCCAGTTAATTTTAAGAGATATTACAACATTTCTAAATGAAAAAAGAAATCTGAATTAAATATTCCATATATCATTTTACTGGAGGCTAAGGGGGGTGAGGAGGGTTGAGGACATGGTACGTATTTCCTACAGATGTAAATCTTTATTTGTCAGCGTTAGAGGAATCCTGTGCTGCTTGCCTTTGGGCATGGAAGGAGGACATCAAAGAATCGGAAACGGCACACATGTCCCTGAGGAAGGCTTCGTGATAACTAGCAACCCTGCACAGACATATGAAGTGCTTAAGAATGTTTACAAAGCGTTATAACAGCAAACACAATACAGTTTGTTCAGAATGGGAACATAGGCACTGAGAGGCTGTTCAGAGGCAGCCTCCTGGAGGAGGGGATTTCAGGTGTTTCTTCAGGAGGTGTAGGCTGAGCTGAAGAGGATGGGAGAGGAGGTGACGGCCAGCCAAGGACCACCTGCCCCACAGTCCCACCAGCCTCTGCTTTTAATGTTACCCCTTCTAGGGATGGGGAGGAAACTCAAATCAGACAATTGTGCTTCATCTCTTCCAGTCTGGTAAAAAGGAAAGAGAAGGAGTTTGAAAATCAGTAACAGAATAAACTGAAGCCTAGGATTTTCTTTTGTTTTCTATCTCTTTCCCTAGTCATTGTGATGTTCCAGTGGATAAATCACGGTATCAGGCGTAGGAATAGCTGAGACATTTTTCCCATTGTGCTCTTTGAAGCCACATGACATACTGTTGTACTACAGTGAACAAAAAGCTAGCAGATAAATATCCAAATTCAAACCAAATGGATCAGGGTGTGGTTATTTGCAGCACAAAAAGAGCTTCTTCATTTTATAAAAGGATTCACCATTGCTCTATTCATTCCTTTCTTTAACAGATATTTGTTTAGTGCAGAGTGTATTTCAGGCACTTAAAGACACAAAACAGGTCTTCTGCCCTCGCAGATCTCAGAGTACACTGCAGGAGCGAAGTGATTGATTCTGGCATAATTACAGTCACTCCCAAGTGTTATAATAGAGGCTCACTTTATGAATTCAGCTATCAAGACAGTTAACTGTTACAGATAATGAGCAAGTATACAAAAATAGGGAGATGCTTCAAGAGGAAATGAGTGGGTTCACCAGACCAAAAGAGATAGCTTTCCCAAAGGATGACAAACTAGAAAAGAAAGCAGGTATTAAAGAAAACTGTGTTGCCATGGTTTCCACCTGGCCCAACCTAGAGGATCACTTAGATATAATGACTGAAGGACTCGTGTGAAACCAGGAGTAATCCTCACTTTACGCCACAGAAGCAAAAAGATTGTTGTGATGTTTATAATTGGAGCGGGGAAAATTGAAGTTTCTGGAGAGAGATTAGGTGTCAGTAATAGGAAGTCACTGAATGTTTTTAGCAAGAGCAGCTATGGCCTGCTCTGATTTGTAACTTTATGAAAAAGGTCATTTTAGAGATGATATAGAAGGTGGATTGATGCTTTTGAACTGTGGTGTTGGAAAAGACTCTTGAGAGTCCCTTGGACTGTAAGGAGATCCAACCAGTCCATCCTAGAGGAGATCAGTCCTGGGTGTTCACTGGAAGGACTGATGTTGAAGCTGAAACTCCAATACTTTGGCCACATGATGCAAAGAGCTGACTCATTTGAAAAGACCCTGATGCTGGGAAAGATTGAGGGCAGGAGGAGAAGGGGACGACAGAGGATGAGATGGCTGGATGGCATCACTGACACAATGGATATGGGTTTGGGTGGACTCCGGGAGTGGGTGACGGACAGGGAGGCCTGGCGTGCTGCAGTTCATGGCGTCACAAAGACTCGGACACGACTGAGCGATTGAACTGAACTGAGAAGGTGGATTGAAAAGTCAAGTTATTTAAATAGAAGATCCCTCGTTCCTTTAAAACCTGATTTTATTTCCAAAGTTCTGCTTACATAGAGTAAGCCCCTAATCTGTCCTCTGGGGCAAGTAGACACACCTGATATGGCAGGTGTGGTCCCAGAAAGCACAAGTGTTCTCGGCGTTCTAGTACCATGCGCCTCCAATTTTCAGTGGCACAAACCGATTCTGCTTAGAGCAGCTGTCCCAGTTTTAAACCTGATATAGTGATTGATTTTGTGCCACCCACACCATAAATATTTTCAAAGTATCAAAGCAGTGCTCCAAACAGTTCAGATGATGTGAAAATTCCCTGTCATTCATCTTCTATTTTCCCACCAAAATCACTATCGGTTCTTTGAAACCTTAAAGTGACCCCCTTTTCTTTGCTTTGAGATGTTGTCATGAGTTAAGTACCCTCTGGGCTTTCTTCACAGCTGGGATGGGATCACTTCATTCTTAAAACACACAAAGGCCAGCGTATAAGAAATCTTGCATAATGAGAGCAACAATATTTATATACATATATGTGTATACACATATATATACACATATATATATATACACACATATATGTCATATATATATATATGATAGGCATACATATATATATACATGTGTATATATATATATATATATATATATATGTGATAGGCGCTGGGTATTTTTTCCAAGGAATGTCTAAATTTAGCTTAGAGTTTGCTTCCGATGGCCAGCATTCTGCTGAGTTAATGATTTTCAAAATCAGAAGGCATAAAATAATTAAACAAAGTTGCTTCTGAAGATACTGTGAAGGACGGGAGAAAGTCACGATTACTCAGGTTGTGCTTTGGAGTGCTTGCTGATACGACAGTCGTGTTTTCTTTCTGTTTCAAATCCTCTTAATTTGGAAATTATCTTTTGGCACTTATTACCTCAGTTCTCCTCTGCCAGCATAGAAGAGTACTAATCTATTTTTCATTTTTCACTTTTAAAAGAGGTGAGAGACTTGAGAAAATTCAATCTCAAACTTCTTGAATCCAGGAAAATGGCCCTGGAAAGGAAAATGACCCTGCCTGCCACTTATAAAAATCCAAATAGATTGTATTTTATATCAGAGAGTCTGAAAATCAATTATCTCTGCTTCTTTCTTTTATCTGTTGTTGACAGATTCTCCTATTTTCTTAATGTAGGAGTAGGGGAAGAGTATCTGGCGATGGCAAGTTACCTAGAATTGTAACAGATCGTAGATTGCTGAAAATTTTTCAGCCATTGGCTCTTAAAGATACATATAAATCTGTAAGGTTGTTTGCATTCATGACTTTATTTCTTTTTTTACTGAAGTTTATTTGACTTGCAAGATTGCATTAGTTTCAAGTATACAACAGAGATGCAATGTTTTTATAGATTATACTCTATTTAAAGTTATTAAAAACAGTGGCTGTGTTTCCCTATTATACAGTATATTCTTGTTGCTTATCTTTTTGTACATAGTAGTCTGGACCTCTTAATTCCATACCCCTTTCTTGCCCCTCCCTCCTTCATTCTTCTCAGTGGCTACTGCTAGTTTGGTCTCTATATCTGTGAGTCTGTTTCTGTTTTGTTATATACATTCATATTTTGGGAGGATTCTCCATATAAGTGATAACATACTGTGTTTATCTCTTTCTATCTGACTTATTTCACTGTGCATAATACTGTCTAGGTCTATCCACATTGTTGCAAATGGCAGAATTTCATTCTTTTTATGTCTGAGTAATATTCTATCATATATATTCTGTATATATATCACATCTTTTTTGTATAATCTTTTTTTAAAATTAATTCATTTATTTTAATGGAGGCTAATTACTTTACAATATTGTAGTGGTTTTTGCCATACATTGACATGAATCAGCCATGAGCATACATGTGTCGCCTGTCCTAAACCCCCCTCCCACTTCCCTCCCCATCCTATCCCTCAGGGTTGTCCCAGTGCACCGGCTTTGAGTGCCCTGTTTCATGCATCGAACTTGGACTGGTGATCTGTTTTACATGGTAATATATATGTTTCAATGCTATTCTCTCAAATCATCCCACCCTCGCCTTCTTCCACAGAGTCCAACAAAAGTCTGTTCTTTATAGCTGTGTCTCTTTTTCTGTCTCGCATATAGGGTCATCGTTACCATCTTTCTAAATTCCATGTATATGCGTTAATATACTGTATTGGTGTTTTTCTTTCTGACTTACTTCTCTCTGTACAATAGGCTCCAGTTTCATCCACCTCATTAGAACTGATTCAAATGCGTTCTTTTTAATAGTGGAGTAATATTCCATTGTGTATATGTACCACAGCTTTCTTATCCATTCATCTGCTAATGGACATCTAGGTTGCTTCCACATCCTAGCTATTGTAAACAGTGCTGCGATGAACATTGGGGTACACATGTCTCTTTCAATTCTGGTTTCCTCAGTGTGTATGCCCAGTAGTGGGATTGCTGGGTCTTATGGCAGTTCTATATATGTATTCTATCATATATATATTCTCTCTCTCTCTCTCTATATATATATATATATATATCTCACATCTTCTTATCCATTCATCTGTTGATGGATGTCAGGTTGCTTCAATATTTTAGCTACTAAAAATAATGCTATGAACATTGGAGTTCATGTATCTTTTCCAATTAGTATTTTAGTTTTCTTCAGATATATACACAGGAGTGGAATTGCTGGATCATATGGCAGTACAATTTGTGTTTTTTGAAGAGCCTCAATATTGTTTTCCATAGTGGCTGCACCAGTTTACATTCCCACCAGCAGTATACGAGGGTTTACTTTTCTCTACATCCTCACCAACATTTGTTATTTGTGGTCTTTTTGATGATAGCCATTCTGACACGTGTGAGGTGATATCTCATTGTGGTTTTGGTTTGCATTTCTCTCATGATTAGCGATACTGAACATCTTTTCATGTGCTTGTCGGCCATGTGAATATCTTCTTTGGGAAAAATATCTATTCAGGTTTTCAGCTCATTTAAAATTAGGTTGTTAGTTTTTTTGATATTGAGTTGTATGAGCTATTTCTAGATTTTGGGTATTAACCTCTTCTTGGTCATATCATTTGCAAATATTTTCTCCCATTCAGTAGGTTGTCTTTTCAGTCTGTTGATGGTTTTTTTTTTGCTGTGCAAAGCTTTTAAGTTTAATTAGGTCCCATTTGTTTATTGTTGGGTTTCCTTGTGGCTCAGCTGGTAAAGAATCTGCCTGCAGTGCAAGAGACCTGGGTTCAATCCCTGGATTGGGAAGATCCCAGGAGAAGAGACTGGCTACCCACTGCAGTATTCTGGTCTGGAGCATTCCACGGACTGTATAGTCCATGGGGTCACAAAGAGTCGGACACGACTGAGTAACTTTCACTTCACTTCACTTTGTTTATTGTTGCCTTTCTTTGTCTTTGAAGACAGAGCCAAAAGAAAGGCTTTCATCTTATCACTGAGTGTGCGGTGTCTGTGAGTTTGTCACAGACGGTCTTTATTATGCTGAGATATGTCCCTTTATACCAACTTGGGTAAGAATGAGTTTTTATCATGACTGAATGTTAGATGCTCCCTGGTGGTCTAGTGGTTAGCATTTGGCATTCTCTCATGAATGGATATTGACTTTTATCAAATGATTTTTCTGTCTATTGAGCTGATCATGTAGTTTTCTTCTTTTTTTAGTGTCTTTGTCTGGTTTTGGTATCAGGGTCATAGTGGTCCTATAGAAACATGGGAGTGTTTCCATACTCTTCAGTTTTTTGGAATAGTTTGAGGTGGATAAGTATTGGCTCATCTTTGTAATTTACAATTATACTTTTATTTCAATCACAGTTTCTGTCTGCTCAGTTGATGTTAGGTTGTGACTAAGTATTTTAAGATCTGAAGGCTATAGGCCGTTGTTGCATAAGAACTGAAGAGACTTTGCCCAGGTGCTAAATGGCTTTGAAAACAGTCAGTGATGTTGGGGGTGGTGGTAGTGGTCTATAAACTGGTCTATATAGTTGTCTAAATAATCATCTTAAAATACTACCTAAATCCTTCTTACTGTATCAAGACTGAGTTCTCTACCTTAGGATACAGTGCCTTCAGTTTATAGGCCTCACTCGGAGCTTCTGTTTTGCTTTTCCCTGGTGCCCTCTGGTCTGCCTGTTCCTTTATTATTGTGACCCACGTTTCGTGTCTTTGCCTTTTTTCTCATCTCCAACCAAGGATACTCTCTTAAGTTCTCTCCAGTAAACTAAATCCTCAAATTCCTAGACCCAGACTTTAAAACTTCTTCTTAACCAAACTTAACCCATTCTTCAAAGATTCTTTGGTGTCCTGTTGAAATCGGAATCCTTTCTTATGTGTTTTTAGCCCTTTCATACATATCATCAGTCTGAGAGCTAGAAGAGACCTTAGAGATCATTTCCAGAAGGGGCTGGTGAGGACCAGAGAGACCAGGGGCTTGCCCGGTGATGCAGAAGAGCACAGTGACACCTGCTCCTGAAGACAGTCTGGAGGCCCTGTGGTACCAGGAGATGACGTCACAGCCATCAAAGGATGGTTCACTGTAGCTTCACGGTAGAACCCTGATCTCACAAAGTAAGTATTACAGGTGATTCCTGCATGACATCTCTCAGCTCAGCAACGCTAGTGTACCTGAAGCATCACAGCATACACTCACCCCAAGAGCAGAGAACATGTCTCATGGTTGGAAATTTTCCTTGGTTGTTTTACGTAGTATTAAGGTTTTGTCTTCCCATTTCCTGTAAAAACCATTTACCTCCCCATAGCAAATATATTGCCATTTTTATAATTGAATTGGACTGTGGTTATCATATTATTGTGATAATGATGTTATAGTTGGACTGTAAAATAATGAAGGCAGGGACTGGGGTAATTTTGTGTTGTATCCCAGTCCCTAGAGCACAATGCCTTGAACACAGCAAGTTCTCAAGAAAGGTTGAATGAATGATTATGCTTGCATGTAAAGTCTACAGGACAGGAACTTAGTTCTTGTTAGTTTAGAGCAAGTAAATTAAAGCCAAATCAGGGTTTTAAAATAAAATGTACTAGAACAGGAGTCACAAATTTAAATGCTTATAGATGAACATAAATAGCAAGCCAGTCTGGTGTGAGAAATACAACAGTGCAAGCCCCATGGTGAAAATATTACTGGTAACTAGAGCTTCCCTGATAGCTCAGCTGGTAGAGAATCTGCCTGCAATGCAGGAGACCCGTGTTAGACTCCTCGGTCAGGAAGATCCCCTGGAGAAGGGATAGGCTACCCACTCCAGCATTCTTGGGCTTCCCTTGTGGCTTAGCTGCTAAAGAATCCACCTGCAATGCAGGAGACCTGGGTTTGATCCCTGGGTTGGGAAGATCCCCTGGAGAAGGGCATGGCTACCCACTGCAGTATTCTGGCCTGGAGAATTCTATGGACTCCATAGAGTCCATGGGCTCACAAAGAGTCAGACACAACTGAGCAACTTTCACTTTCATGAGGAATGGGGCCTCATAGAGGAAAGAACATGGGCCTCATCTAGACAGGGTGGTTGTTCCCATGGGGGAATGGAGACCCCATGTATCTAGATCTTCTGATTTTTCTTGAAAGGCTGAAATCCAAACTTTAATATAAAAATATCACAATATTAAAATGTTGGCAATAAATTAAATTTTAAAAGAAAAGCACTGTGTGGACAAAACAAACTTTCTGTGGGCAGCTCAAAGACTGCCAGCTCCAAGACTTTTGGTGTAGAATCAAAGTTCCATGTCAAGCATCTCTCTACGGACCACTGAGCCCAGTCTTCCTGTCTCCTGTGTGGGACATGTATGGCGGGTAGCATCACTGTGCCTCCAGACTTGAGACACTGGGAGAGCCACATGGACCAATCCCTTTATTCTTATCCAGGACCCACAGGGGCCAAGAAGAGATGGCACAAGTGTGCACTGCTAGCAGGCTTGGCAGCTTCGGAAGACAGTAATTGACTTGACATTTTAAAAATAGAAAAAGCAACAAGATTTATGCACTCTAAATTGACCATGGAATGCTCTCCAAGCAAAATTGTCACCGAGCCATTCCGAAATGTCTTCCCAAAAAACTCAGAAGGAAAGACTAGGAGGAAGGAAACCTTTTTTCTTCAGTTTAGAGACTCTGAATTGCCTAGATATTTGAGACAGTTCTTAAAATAGTAGTGGTAACTTGATTGGGACCTTTCGTACATAATACAGAAGAGCATGTGCTCAGGAAAAGGCTTTTTCATAAAAATGATTTCATTAATTTAGAACATGCAGTCTATCATTTATTTTTTACATGGCCTGCTGTGTAAGAGATGTAATATATTGCATATGTTCTAAACTAAATCCTTTTGGCTGAAACAGTTTTTTCCACTAGAGAAAGTTAGTCGAATCTCTTACTTGTATAAGTAGTCATTTTTAAAAAATCAAGGCAAAAATGCAAAAACTCAAGCAGCATACATGCATGCACATGTGTTCACACAAACACACACACACACACTCACTTTGAGCTATGTGAATAGAATTGTTTTGTTAAAAACAGAATTTCGGAAAACTACCTTAATGAGTATGCCCGTGGCCCTAAAAGAGCCCTCATTCAGTTACAGGTTTGCTGAGAAGCCCGGGGTGAAATGGGGAAGCTGGTGGTCAGGACTAGTGCCCCTAGACGGGGAGCTTAGGTTCAGACTCAAGTTCAGCTGATGGTGCAGCTCACTGAGGTCACACGGGCTGAGTCCCGGCCCTGTGGGGACACCCAGACTCCTCGCTCACCCCAACCTTGCTTAGAGGCACCTATTTTCAAAATGAGGCGCCTAAGGTAACACTGCTCCTCAGAGTGAACATGTAGTCATTTCAAAACACATGCTTGTTTCTCTGAGCCCGTTTGGGTGTCGTTTGACAAACAATGCCTGTGCCGGCTCAGCGCAGACACCAGGAGCTTTGCCTCTGGTCTGTGGGTCTCTCTCCTGACCCAGCCTGGTGCATCTGCCTTGCCTCTCAGCGCAGACACCAGGAGCTTTGCCTCTGGTCTGCGGCCTCTCCTGACCCAGCCTGGTGTGTCTGCCTCCTCCCGGCCTCTCTGAGTCAGGCACCCACAGCAGCCGCTCCTCTCCCAGCAGGTCCTTTCCGACCTCTTACGTGAGCTGGGGGCGTGAGAACAAAGAGCAGGACATAACTGAGCACACACTTTACGGTTACGGGTAAGCAGAACTGCATGAGCACTGATATGGAACTCTGAGGTAAGGAGACGTGTTGCTATTTGGATACGTTCTCTATTTTGACTTCACGTGTGTAATTGCCCGTGATTCTCATTACAGTGCCCTGAGCTTAGAAGGGCAGACATTACCTGCTTCATTTTACTTTCAAAAAAAAAGTGAAAAAGTGTTAGTCACTCCATCATGTTCACTTCTTTGTGACTGCATGGAACTGTAGCCCGCTAGGCTCCTCTGTTCATGGGATTTCCCAGGCAAGAATACTAGAGTGGGCTGCCATTTCTCCCTGCAGTGGAATCTTCCTAACCCAGGGATTGAACCCAAGTCTCTTACATCTCCTGCATTGGCAGGTGGATTCTTTGCCACTAGCGCCACCTGGGAAGCCCAACTGTAAAGTGAAGGTGAAAGTGCTGGTTGCTCAGTTGTGCCCAACTCTTTGCGATCCCATGGACTGTAGCCCGCCAGGCTCCTCTGTCCATGGGATTCTCCAGGCAAGAATATTGGAGTGGGTAGCCATGTCCTCCAGGGGATCTTCCCGACCCAGGGATCAAACCAGGGTCTTCCTCATTGCAGTCAGATTCTTTACCATCTGAGGCACATGGGAAGCCCATTGTAAAGTGGGACACCCAAATTTAGCCACATAGTGTCATCTTTAAGATGATAAAAATAACAGAAAACATATTCTTGAAAATGACTAACTATGCTCTGGAATGAAAGCGTATGCTCTTTACCATTCATACTTACAGGCAAAGAACCAGGTTCTAATATCATTCTCTAGTTTACCCCTACTAAGAAATGGGTGATACCCTTCACCAGTCAGGCTAAAAGATGATTTCTAGTCCACTCTGGTTCTCATCTCTGGAGTCAGAAACTCGGGCTTGGTCTCTCACTCCCCAGCCTCAGTCCTGGTGCTTCTGCCTCTTGTTTTCTCTTGAATCAGTCAACTTCTCTCCATCACCCTTGTGCAGACTTTCTTTGTCCCTCATCCAGATTATTGTAACAGCGTCTGCACTGGTCTCCCTTCTCCAGGATGTTCCTTTCCAGTCCATGCATCACACAATCATCACTCTAGTTCTATTGCCAGGAGACAGATCTGACTAGGCCACAGTGCTGCTCAAAACCCTTCAAAGACCATCCGTTGCCCTTAGATGGAAGACTTAACTCCTTACCAGATTTTCAAGGCCCTCCAAACCCTGACATCTGCCTGTCTTCTCTGCCTCCTTTCCTGTTTTCCATCACATGTGGCCATCTTTCCTCTTGCTTTTAGGACTTCCCGTGTGGTAGTCTTAGCCTGTATTGCCATTTATCCCCCCCATTCCAGATTGACCCCTGAATGTGACTGGGCAAAATCCGACTTATCCCTCAGTTATGGCTTAACTTTTCCTTCCTCAAGGGGACCTTGCCGGACACTTAAAATTGCTTAGCACACCCTGTTTCCTTCCCCTGTAATACGTCGTCACATGTTGTTGTGTAACGTCTGTCCTCCCGGTGAGACTCTGAGCTCCATGAGGGTGAGTCCATGTATAGCGTGGTGATGCGCATAGTGTATGTGATGTAGCTCTGTAGAGTGTGCTGGAGCTCCACGCCAGGGCCTGGCACCGTGAGGAGAGACACCAGGGGTTCAGCAGCATGGACTGGTGGAGTGAGCGAGTGACCAGTGAGTCCATCTGCTGTGCGGTGGGTTCTCCCCGCTGTAGGCTGCCTGCTGTGTGCTGTGATACCTGCTTTTTTCAGGGCTTTTATTTGTAATCACACAGTTCTTCATCTTGCTTGTGCTTGGTAGTCTTTTGAATACCAATCTTGTCCACTGATTCCCATTGATAACTACCCACCATCACACCCTCCCCTTCCCCATGGGCATTGTGAAATATGAATTCTCAATTACAACGCTACCATGCGGATATAGATCTCCTCATATTTAAAATCCCTAAGCCATTTGCATGAATAAAGCAAGTTAAAAAAAAAATACTTACCCTAAATAATGCTCTATATTTGTATAGGGCTGATTTAAGAAATTTGTAGGCCCTAACCAATCTTAAATATTGAAGACACTGCTCCACCTCATTTGGAGTGTATTTCTCAAATTAAATGTAAATTTTTATTGCAAAACGAGAAAGAATTTTTCTAATTTTGCTTGTGAAAAATTTGGTTACAAGCAGTTTATTTAATTTGCAGTTAGCCATGATTTTTCAATGACTGTCATTTCTATTTGGGAACATTTGTGAAGTGAGGGGAACCCAATCTTTTCAGATGTAATGACTTGTTCTCGAATACTAAGTTTGACAATATTAAATTTGGTAGTGATTTAAACATTATTTTTTGCTTAGTTTTTTATCCCCCTCCCCCTTTGGAGGCAATACAAAAATACCTGAAGAGTGGGGAGACATTTGTCATTATTCTTTTCGGGCCCAGTCGATCAGATGACTGTATGGCTATAGATGAAAATGCATTGAAGAAATAAAAGGGCTGGAATTTTATACAATAAATTGATAACTGTGGTTACTTCTGGGTAGGGAACCAGGGTTGGAAATGGAGGGCTGAGGAATACTAGCTTAATTCATGTCTAAATTGTTCAAGAGAATATATTCCTACATTACTTGAAAAATAGAAGTTAAAAGACAATTTTTTTTTTTAAATGAAGTATAAAGAGAAGACTGAAGTGGGTGATCTCGCAGACACTGAAGACTTTACAAGTAGATGTGGCTAGTTATTAATGATGCAAATATTTCTAAGCCTATTTCTCCCTGGCTGTAGCATATTTGGATAGATGAGATAGTGTTGGTTTTATACAAAACAAACAAAAAATTTCCAATTGTCCAGGAACATCACTGTAGTATCTGACTATATCAGGTCTCTTGAAATGGATAATTCCATACAAAACTTTGGGTTTCCCAGGTGATTCAGTGGTAAAGAATCTGCCTGCCAATGTAGGAGATGTAAGGGACACAGGTTTGATCCCTGGGTCAGGAAGATCCCCTAGGGTAGGAAATGGCAACACTCTCCAGTATTATTTGCCTGGAAGATTCCATGGACAGAGGAGCCTGGTGGGCTACTGTCCATGGGGTCCATGGGGTCCCAAAGAGTCGGACACGACTGAGCAGCTGAGCCCAGGAGCACATGTGACTTCGGTGATAAACCTTCTCTGTTGTGAATGTCTTATTTTATAGCTTCTGGATACTCATGAAGGAAAAAGAAACTGCCTTTGAACTTCTGGTATTAAAATGACAACACTACAGAGGAAAAACTAAGCAGACCACTTCTCATTAATGTTTTTACCTTGTAGTTAGTTGGGTTTCACATCAGCATTTATTCTGCGACCTGGATTCCTTACAAAGGCTTTTCTAAGGACACCATACCACAGGAGATCTTATCACAGATGAGGATGTGGGAATTCCATGTAACAAGACCTCCATTCTTTCACTGTATATTTTAGTAATTACTTTTCCTGACATCTGCAAGCAGGGTATGGAAGCATAAGCATGAAAAGCTCATGTTTGTTTTAATGCAGTCAAGAATATTCTGCTTTCACTCATTCAGACAAGACAGTATTATTTTAAGTGTCAGAGTTTTTGTATAGTCTAAACCAGTAAAGAAAGAAAGAAAGAAAGAAAGAAAGTATTCCTCTAATAGTCTGGCTACCACATGATTATTCTCCTGTATTGTGTGACTAACTATAGAAAGTAATTCTTGAGTTTTTTTCTTAATAGCCTTCTTTTGTTTAGAAATTTCCTTTGTATCTAGAGATTATTTTCAAATACAAAACCTGAATTGACTATGGTGAATACAAGGAGAATCTTATGTTCTATTTTGTAGCTTGGAGAAGGTTATTTATTATCTTTTTATTTCCAAGATAAAGTCTAGAGAAAATGTTAATTGATTCCTTTTGGCAGTACTTGAGATCTGGCAAAAGCATCATTCTAAAAATATGAGGTAGCAAGTAATGTTAAAGAAAAAAGAAAGAGTTGGAAAATATCAAAGCCTATTTTTCCAAAATGATAAATTATGAAAGGACACGGAGCCTTCAACACAGGAATAAGATACAGAACCAAAGACATACATCAAACCAATGAGAGCAAATCATCAAAATGCCACAGTGCTCAAAAAGTGGCAAGCAAGTAGGAAATTAAGGCAACTCTGAAAAAGATAGAATTGAGAACAGTGAATGTAAAATGGAGCAGTGAAGAGGAAAAGTGAAGAAATCAGGACAGTTAACAAATTGCAGTTATTAATGGATTGTGACACTTTTAAAAACACCGAAAAACATGTTTTTCTTTAAAGGGAGTGTGTTGTCTAGAACGAAGCTTTAGCATATATATATATATATATATATATATATATATATATAATTTAGTGTCCTGGGTCTTCGTTGCTGTGTGGGCTTTTCCCTAGCTGCAGAGAGTGGGTGTTATTCTCGAGTTATGGTGTGTGGGCTTCTCATTACGGTGGCTTCTTTTGGTGCAGAGCATGGGCTCTAGGCATGCGGGCTTCAGTAGTTGAGGCGTTTGAGGTCTAGAGAACAGGCTCAATAGTTGTGGCACACAGGCATGTGGGATCTTCCCAGACCAGGGATCGAACCCATGTCTCCTTCTTTGGCAGG
This sequence comes from Cervus elaphus, assembly GCF_910594005.1. Classification (NCBI taxonomy): domain Eukaryota; kingdom Metazoa; phylum Chordata; class Mammalia; order Artiodactyla; family Cervidae; genus Cervus; species Cervus elaphus. The sequence continues at coordinate 29,818,671 of NC_057844.1, forward strand.
TGGATTCTTTACCACTGAGCCACCAGGGAAGCCCCCAAGAAACCTGTTTTTAAATACTGATCCTATGAATTCTGTGACCTGAACATAATGCTGTGAAAGACCCTTCAGTTAGAATGGTTGAGTGGAAAGATGACCTTCTTTCCAATAGGAAACCTTGGTCATCCAGCTCGAGGCTTGGTTCTCTTTTGACGCTGTATCAGTATTTGAGGTAATGTAGAGAAATAGATCAAATTTGAGATCAATTTTAAGCCACCTCACATATCTGGGCAGGTGTTCTGGGCCTGGGTTTGGCCGAAAGCACCTCAGTACTGCTCTGCTTCAAGTTTGGGTTTGGCAGAGCCAGGGGTTTCGTGGCCTCAGACCTGCATCTCTGATCCCTCACGGTCACGATGTTTCAGTCTCTCTCCTCCATTTGAGACTGACTGGAACGGCCATGCTTCATTTGGGTGGGACCTTCACATCTTTGAAAATCTGGAGTAAAACATAAAACTGAACTCGAACACTGAAGCCCCAAGCACAGCCCCCTCTCCCCTGACCAAGTCCCTAGAAGCCTTATGGGCCTGTCTGTGCCCAGCCTGGCAGCCAAGCCATGTTCCAGATCTTCCCAGGCACTGGGGCATCACTCCTGCAAAATCCTAGAAAGCAGAAAACTCCCTCTGTATTTTCTCATTTGCAATGTTGGGGAGAAGAGAAATTTTGGAGGAAATGAAAATGTTCTTCAGCTCTTGACATGAGTGTACTAATGAAGTCGCATGTCAGCATCTGGCATCTGAGGGACAAGGAAACCACACCACACTTGGGGAGGTCTTGGGACTTGGCCTCGGGGTATGTTGTTATTTAGTTGCTAAGTCATGCCTGACTCTTTTGTGACTCCATGGACTGTAGCCCACCAGGCTCTTCTGTCTATGGGATTCTCCAGGCAAGATTACTGAAACGGGTTGCCATTTCCTCCTCCGGGGGCTCTTCCTGACCCATGGATTGAACCTGAGTCTCCTGCATTGGCAGGCGGCTTCTTTACCACTGCGCCACCAGGGAAACCCACCTGGGGATATAGGGCCCTCAATAAACATTCTCAGAAGGGGACTCAGCAAAACCCAGAGCTGTTACCACTTCCTATCTACCCCTCGCCAAATCCAAGAGAACTTCTAAAAATGAGTCTTAATGCTGCCTGCTTTCTACTGAAATAACGCTACTGCTCAGAAGTGTTGTTCTAATTTATGGAAGCTCAGGTACATCAGAAATATTCTTGCTATTACACTGAGATTATGAAAAATGAGCATGACTGGTTGACTTTTTTCTTTAAATCCATTCTAAATCTTGGACTACATTCAAGCTTTCTTTTTTTTTTTTTTCTTCTGTGTTCACCCAAATGAACTTGACTCGTTAAGTGTGACCCCAGGAGCAATTGGCCATGTGTCCAGGCCTTTACCTCCTCCACAGCCATCTCATTTTCATCAGTAAAACAGGCCAGCAGCCAACATTGTTTCTCTTTTCAACTGTCTTTGTGGTTGTAAAACAGGAAAAATAAGTAAAACTGAGCTCTCAGTGCTTGGCACATCACCCGTTCCAGTTTTCAGTTGCTGAATTCTCTCAGAGAGACCTCATGAATGACACCCACAGGCCTTTGTGATCGTAGGGGAGCTGCCCTTGTTCCCCTCTCCTGTCCAGCAGTTTCTGTGCCATCTACTCCACTCTTAGATTTCTTAGTGTATATTCATCTTAGATTTTCCAGAAGACCCTCCACTTTAAATATTTTGTGAAGGATCCACTCCCAGAACACTTCTTGGGCCCAGATATCCCACACAAGTTATGGAGATGCATCGGACAGGCACTGCCTCCTCCCCTGTCAGCCTGTGGTGGTCCAGGGTCTGCTGCCCCCAGGCACCAGACTTGGGACCACACTTGTGTGTTTGAAAGAACTGACAAGACTCGGTTGTTTCTGCAGGGTCCAAGGGTAGCCTGTTAGCAGAAGGAATCCTGCCAGTCACAGCTCCTCTTGGAGCCAAGAGGATGGCCTAAAAGTCTCTCTTCACAGTTCCCTTTGGTCACTTTTCAGAGACTTTCTCAGAGAGAAGTCATTCTCCCTGATTTTCTTCCTTCCTTTCCTACCCTCTGCCCACCCCCAGGACCCTCTTTGTCTCAGGACCCTGTTTCTGAGCCCCAGGAAGCTATCCCTTGTTTCACCCAAAAAGGGGATGGTGAGCTCCCACCTTCATAGGGGAGCCCTTTCAGAACAAACCAGCCTCTTCCCTGTGTTAACATGGGTGTGTAATTCTGCTGGAAGTCCCTCCCTGGCAGAGATGACGATGCACAGGAATCAATGCTGAAGGGGACACACAGGGATGGCAAGAACTGGAGAGAAAAAAAATTAGTTTTTAAAAGTTTTTTCATTTGTTTCTTAATTCTCATTAGAGTACAGTTGACGTGCAATGTTGTTACTTTCTACTGTACAGCAAAGTGAATCAGTTGTACATGTATCTACCCTTTGTTAGGCGTTCTCTTTCCCATATATGTCATCACCGAGGACTGAGTAGAGTGCCCTATGCTGAATGGCGAGTCCTCGTGAATTACCTCTTTTATATCTAGCAATGTGGATGTGTCAGTCCCAATCGCCTTCTTTATCCCTCCCCCACTTTCCGTCCAGGACCTATAAGATTGTTTTCTGTATCTGTAACTCTGTTTTGTAAATAAGTTCGTTTGTGCCACTTTTTTTAGATTCCACATATAAATGATATCCTGTGATGTTGTTTCTCTCTATCTGACTTAGAGAAGAAAATTTTCTAAATGAAAATAGTTTGCCTAGGAGACTGCTATACACACACACACACACACACACACACACACACTTAATTCATGGCGATTGAGCCTGGCTTTCTGCCTATCAAGATAATGATAGCTCATGTCACTGAGTTCTTTCTTTGTGCCAGATACTGAGCTAAATAAGTGCTTTACTTGGATTGTATTATTTAATCCTAAAAATTACTCAAAGTAGTAGGTGTTATTATTGTCAAAGTTTTCTAGATGAGGAAACAGATTCAGTTCAATTCAGTTCAGTTCAGTCGCTCAGTCGTGTCCGACTCTTTGCAACCCCATGAATCGCAGCATGCCAGGCCTCCCTGTCCATCACCAACTCCCAGAGTCTACTCAAACTCATGCCCATTGAGTCGGTGATGCCATCCAGCCATCTCATCCTCTGTCGTCCCCTTCTCCTCCTGCCCCCAATCCCTCCCAGCATCAGGGTCTTTTCCAATGAGTCAACTCTTCGCATGAGGTGGCCAAAGTATTGGAGTTTCAACTTCAGCATAGGAAGATGATAATTACGATTACAATTAGACTATGCATCCTGATTTTTGGTTCAGAAGATGATGTGCACAGTCCATGTTATAGTTATTTGAATATAAGAGTTAATCCCATATTAAATTAAAAGGCCCTAGAAGTCAAAACGTTTTCTGCCTCCCCCCACGTATACACACTCACATAGAACTTAGAACAATGAACTGCACATTAAGGAACTAACAAATCTTTGTAAAATGCATGCAGGCATAGCAGGATTTGCATAAGTTAATGCAGAAACATAACCACACTTTTGGAGGTATAGTCACGTGTTCACTCTTTGAGGTCACCAATAGAGAAATAAGAAGTAAAGTATAGCAGTAATGGGGAACATATTTAAAGAGAGAAATGAAAGACCTTAGCCAGAATTTAAAACAAGAGAAATGCCATCCTAGACCAGAGATAGAATGGAGGTGCAGAGGGGTGAGGCTGGCTGAAACCAAAAGCCTGCTGGGCTCTGGGTCTGGGCACCTAGGAAGTGAGGTTCCGCAGGATGAAGGACTCAAAAGTTCTCCATCACACATGTGGCAGGAGCCAGATTCAGGGCACTAAGGCACGTGAAGTGGGGCACTCCCTTATCGTGAAGACACTCAACAACAAAGGAAAACGTGTTCACCTTCTTCCTCAAGCCGAGCATCTCAAAAAGCAGCCTGAGGGTTCAGGGAACATGAGGCAGTGAGCCCGCTCCTGCCGGCTTGCAGGGCCCTGCTGTTTCCAGCTGCTATTGCTGTTGACCCAACGTGCCTTCCTACTCCCGAGGACAGGAGAAAGCAGTGGCACCTCTGCTAGTGTGAGGAAGACAAACTCGTTCTGAAATCTAATGTGGAAAAAGACAGCCAACAAAAGTCAGCCACCAAAACGTTGTAGAGTATTTTAGACTCAATTTTGTAGAATATTTTTGGCCAAACCTTTAAATAAGTACGCTAAAGGTGCTCAAAAAGTAAAGCATAACTTTTTTAAAACAAACTCCATTAAGTAAAAATAAGAAACGAAACAGGTACAAGTAGCAATGAAAAAGAACCAACTGTGAACTTGAAAACTGTCAAAAATTGTTTAAAAATATATAATTTCCAGTAAGGACAAAGTTGAAGAGAGACGAGTACTATGGATGGTAGCGGTGGTGTTTCTGCGTGTGTGTTAGTCACTAAGTCGTGTCTGACTCTTTGCGACCCCATGGACTGTAGCCCTCCAGGCTCCTCTGTCCATGGAATTTCCCAGGCAAGCATACTGGAGTGGGTGGCCATGTCCTACTCCAGGGGATCCTCCTGACCCAGGGATCAAACGCGGATCTCCTGCATTGCCGGCAGATTCTTTACCGTCTGAGCCACGAGGGAAGCCAAAGCAGAGAGGACAAGGCTGCTTTTCAGTTCACAAGAAAGTACCTGCTAGGTCTCGCCCTTTTATTCCCACACCTGTGAAAGACTTTGCTTTGAGTCTGCTTCAGCTCTTCAGCATTAGTTCAGCAGCCATCTCGGAAAGCTTTCTAAGAGGAAATGCGTCCTCTTTCTGTCCATTAGGGATACTCAGTTCTATAAAAGTGTGTGCAGCCCCACTGTGCTAGAATCAGGATTCTAAAACGGTGAGAAGTGACTTTCTCCCTCCACTCTCCTCAAGCCCGTTTCTGTGACCGAGGCAAGGATGGCGCAGCCGGGATGGGGGCTGCATTCCGTGAGCAAACTTGGGTGCGCTCATGAAACTCACGGAGCGAGGGCCCAGCCTGGCCCTCTAAACCCCAGGATGGACAGGGAAAAAGCTCTCAGTGTTGCCAGGAGCTGTAGAGGAGAGAGTTGAGGGTGAGGGGGGTGTCGGCCACTGTGTCTGAGGAGAGAGATGGTGCCGAGGTTTTGCACAGTCCAGTCCAGGGCAAAGTAAAGCTCCAGAAGGAGGGTTCTGTGCACGGCTGTGAGGAGGCCTCATTCCCGGCTGAGTCTCTAGGTCCCTGGGGGCTAAGATGCAGGAGAAGGAGCACTCCTCAGGCCCTGTCCCTTAGAGCTGTGTCCCTGCTGAAGGAACCCAGTGCCACCTGCCTGGAGGGCTCAGTAGCTCCACCAGAAGCAGCTCTCTGCCCGGGGGAACTAGCAACATGCGGGAAACTGAGGGGCTCCGGGCAACTCGAAGGTGCAGCACAGAACATGTACGTGGAATTTTCTTTCCATTTATTCAGACTTCAAAAAATACATACACACTCCCTTATAGATAGCCAATGGGCTATGACTCAGGGAACTCAAACCGGGACTCTGTGACCACCCAGAGAGGGGGGATGTGGTGGGAGGGAGTTTTAAGAGGAAGCGGACATATGTGCACCTGTGGCTGACTCATGTTGATGTATGACAGAAAGCAGCACAGTATTGTAAAACAGTTATCCTTCAGTTAAAAATAAATAAACTAAAAAAATACTGTGGACAGCGTGCCTGCTATTTGAAAGGTGAGTGCGCAACACTGCTGAGGATTTGAGCAAAGTGAATACTGCCATGGGCGTCTTTTACATAAGTAACAATGTTGTCTTGAAAGTAGGTTGAGGACCATGAGTCATTTTGCTTGGACGATGTTCTTCGAAGTGGCTGCACTGAGCAGTTGGTTTGTGACTTGACCATAGATGGTCACAAGCTGAGCCCCACCTTTTCCTGTGGTACCAGATCCAGTGTGGACCTTGAACTCTGGGCACATCCCTCCTATCCTTGCCACATTTATCTGGCTCTTAATTTCCTTTAGCCAGGCTTTCCTTCCTCAGTTGAGTGACTCTCACCTCTGCAGAAAATTCTGCCTCCCCTCCTATCTTGTGTAAAAATTTCTTTTCATTGTTTCCTGTCTCATTTATTTATTGGGTTAGCCAAAAGGCTCTTTCAGGTTTTTCCATGACATCTTACAGAAGAACCCAAGTGAACCTTGTGGTCAGCCCAATATTTTGTTTGGTTTCTGTAGAAACAGAGCTGGAAGATAATGTAGAGGTTTTTCAGCTCAGCACCCACATCTTACAGATGAGAAAACTGAGGTCCAGAGAGACTGTTAACATTTTGTTACACTCTGAGCCCTGAAGAAAGGACTCTCCGAGAAGGATTTGGCTTGTCTCAGAGGGTTGGCTGTGTTTCCAGGCCCTCACGTCAGTAGTTTCTCAGGGTGGCAGACTTCCTGCCTTCCCCAGAACGCCCCAGAGGTCCAGCAGTGCAGGTCGCTCTGCAGAGCTCTGCCCCCCTTCAGGAAGGCGGACTCTGTCTCTGACCTGCTGGACTCCTGGCTTACTCTGACCCAGCGCGCTCCTGCCCCTGCTTCCTGACAGTCCCAATGTCCTCCCCCATGTTCTCCTGCCAGCCTGACCCGATTCTCCCTGCCTCTGTCTAGTACCCATCTCCTGGCCATGGCCTGCCTGTGAGTCCCGTGGCCGGTTGCCTCACTGCCCATCCCAGGAGCCTCCTCGTGACAGCGAGCAGGGCGCAGCTGCCGGGCTGCGGTGGGGCCAGCTCTGCTCCCAGCCCGGCGGCCATCAGGCCATGACCCGGCTGCACCTGCATGCCGTGCCTGCCAAGACAGGATGCTGTGGATGTCAGCGCTGATGAGGGCGGTCTCTCAGAGAGTTTCGTCAGACATCTGTGACTCGGGGTTTCTTCTCTTCAGAGGGGATAAAGCAGGACAAATTCAAGTGACCTTAAACCGTAGTGTCAGTGCCAAATGGTCAGCAAGAGACAGTCCAGATGAGAGCCCGGTGGGTGTCAGATCTGGGTCATCCAGATCATTTCAGGAGGCGATGAGGAATTCAGATTCCTGGGCCTCGCCCACAGAGGTTGCGGTTTCCATGACCCATGGGAGAGTCCAGGAAGTTGAGTCTGTAATAAGCACAGGTGACGCTGATTTCCCCGGTAGGCACGCCTCCCGATGCTCCATGGCCAGGCCCACGGTCCCCACCCAGTGCTGCAGGCTGGCCAGACTTGCAGAGAGGAGCCTCTAGCGTTGACCCAACACTTCCTCCCTCCCTCCACACAGCTGCTTCTGCTTCTGTGTCTGTGCCTCCTCCCCTGACTCGGTAGGAGCCGGGCTGTGTCCCAGAGGAGTAGCCAGAGGAAGCAGGGACACACGGAGGTGCCAGGGAGGGTGGCACAGAAACGGAGTGGAGGAGTGGTGAGGACGCTGCTCGTCTTTCTGCCAAAGGAAATGACTGAGCCGAAGCACAGTTATCCTGTTGAAAACCAGCTGTCCACCATCAGCCAACCCATGAGATGTGTGGTGAGTCCCTTGCCTCCCAGCCCCAACACGGAGGTCTGTTGCAGTCTTTCCTTCTTCAGCCTTACCTTCCTCTTCCTCCCCCTCCCCCTTATTTTACTACCCTACATGTAACACCAGATTAGAAAGAGAGATTAATGTAAAAGGTGCATTGTTTACATGCTGTCAAACTTGTCTGATTGATCTTTTCCCCTGGTCTTTAGATATGACACCATGCAAATGAAAATGTGTAAACTTGTCACCTCATTCCTAAATGGACCAGGAATGGTGTGCCGGCATGGCCCTTCCTTCTTGGCTTGTGTTGTGTTTCCTTTTCCCAGAGGGACGCCGGGGATCAAGTGTGACTTGCACAGAGAGTGCAGAGGGGAAGGCCTGGACAGTTCTTGGTGGAAATACCCTTTAAAACGTGACTTTATATTTTAGCTTGTAAAGGGCTTCCCAGGTGGAGCAGTGGTAAAGAGTCCACCTGCCAGTGCAGGAGACTCAGGTTCAATCCCTGGGTCGGGAAGATCCCCTGGAGAAGGAAATGGCAACCCACTCCAGTATTCTTGCCTGGAGAATCCCATGGACAGAGGAGTCGGGCTGGCTACAGTCCATGGGGTTGCAAAGAGTTGGACTGGACTGAACACACACACACACACATACACACACAGTTATCTTTTGGTCTGAGTTCCTCTTTAAAATTAAAATGGCCATTAAGCTCTTCTGCGCCTAGTGTACAATTTCAAATTATTTCCTCTTGCAGTTGTCTCAGTGCTTGCCAAGACCTCACAGATGAGAGGATGTTTTATGCCTTCAGTATAAGTTTTGTTCCACTTACAGACATTAATCACCAAATGCCAAGGAGTGGTAAACATATGGGACAAAACACCAGCATAAATTACATTTTCAAGGCGCCCAGATAAGAACAAAACCCATGTCTCCACATAGCACCTTAGATCTCTTCTGGAATTCGGTAGTGGTATAAATCTCAAATTATAAATGCATGTGACATTTCTGCACCGTATTACACCATCATAAAAGCAAATCACTTTTTCCCCTTTCTGAGTGTGCCTGAATTTGAAGCAGAAGTAAAAATGATTTTAAAGAAACACAAAAATGTGCTAAATGCAAGCAAATTTAAACTGGGAATTTTTTTTTTTAATCACTAAGTAAAAGTCACCATCACACATTGCAGCTGCTTAAGAGCTCCAGTCAAAGTGTGGCAAAAATTTCTAGGATAAATGATCCTCTTCCACTTTGTGGGACAGTGTTTCACAAGTGGGTTTACTTAAAATGTTAAAGTTACAGCTGTCTGATTCCTGCCATCAGATGTCTGGTTAGAAAAACACCGGGGTGGAAACCCTGATGATAAAACATGCAAAGCAGCCTGTGCTTCTGGAACACTCCACACATGCATGTGTTGTGTGAATTACTGTGAGTGTTGGTTCTTAAGATGTGCCAGGAAGAGGTTTGGACTGTAGGGCTTTTGAAGTGGGGGTGTCTCTCACAGGCAATCACCCAGAAGTGATTAAACATTCAACAAATGAAAGTAAAAGTGGTAGCATTTGTTTCTGCCCATACTGAAGAGATGCTTAGAGACATGCTTGACTACAAAACACTCCCAGATTTGAGGGGAAAATTCAGTATTTTTTAAATCACGCTTAACTTTTGAAAGTGATTTTATTGTGGTTTTATAGGAGAAACATTATTTTACTCATAAAAAGCTCATTCCATTTATTAGAACCAACACAAAAATCATAATCTGTAGATGTAGCAATATCCCAACAATTCTGGGCAAAAGGTGTAAAACTATATGGTTAAAAATAAATATATGGACACAGCAAATAGAAGAATGCAACAAATGTACTGATGAATATAGAACTATATTCCTTTTATGTGATACTATAAATGCAAATAGCAGTGTTGCTTTTCAGAGAGTGCTGGCACCTGAAAAACTAATCATAATGTAGACTGTATGTTAATGGATTTTTATGTAGCAGTCCAGGCAAAATAAAAAATAGGGCTTTCCTGATAGCTCAGTTGGTAAAGAATCCGCCTGCAATGCAGGAGACCCGGGTTCGATTCCTGGGTCAGGAAGATCCGCTGGAGAAGAGATAAGGCTACCCACTCCAGTATTCTTGGGCTTCCCTTGTGGCTCAACTTGTAAAGAATCTGCCTGCAATGCAGGAGATATGAGTTGGGAAGATCCCCTGGAGAAGGGAAAGGCTGCCCACTCTAGTATTCTGGCCTGGAGAATTCCATGGACTGTATAGTCCGCAGGGTCACAAAGAGTCAGACACGACTGAGCGACTTTCACTTTTTCCAGACAAAATAAATACATCAGTTGAAAGTGAAAAAAAAGCTAATAGCAAAATGCAATACATTTGAAATTAATTCACAAAGAGCCAAAGTATGCATAAACAAAACAATAACCGATAGAAAGCTTTAAACTACACAATACAGAGGAAAGAACTCCAATATTATGCCCTATATGCAACAAACTAAATACTTCCTGAGTAAATAGGAAACTAGAAAAACATTGAAGTGAAGTTGCTCAGTCGTGTCCAACTCTTTGCAACCCCATGGACTGTAGCCTACCAGGCTCCTCAGTCCATGGAATTTTCCAGGCAAGAGTACTGGAGTGGGTTGCCATTTCATTCTCCAGGGGATCTTCCCGACCCAGGGATCGAGCCCAGGTCTACCGCATTGCAGGCAGACGCTTTTCTGTCTGAGCCACCAGGGAAGCCAGAAAAACATTAGATGTTCTAACAGATTCTACCCTGAACTTGTTATTAAGGTGAATCTTTTGGTTTTAAGTCATAGGTTGTTTTGAGACAAATTTGTATCTAAAGTTTAGTGAAGTAACCCAGAGTTTAGTGAAGTAACTCCTTATCAGTTACGTGGTCTCGGGATTGTTGTTTTTTTGTTTGAGAAATAAATAAGCACCTACCTTGGATGCCAAGTTGCACTGTGAAGAGTACTGATCCCACTGTTGTCCACCATCCTCCGACCTCAGGGGCCTGGCCTGACCATTGGAATCGGAGCTCACGTAGGGAAAGCTTGTTATACTTGGAGGTGTCAGGGGATGTACCATAGAGACAAATCCAACACAATTTAGATCATGTAACAATAACTGATATACTGATGCGTTGTGTAATTGCTTAGTGGTAAGGAATCCGCCTGCCAATGCAGGAGACCCAGGACACTTGGATTTGGTCCTTGTGTCAGGAAGATCCCCTGGAGGAGGACATGGCAACCGACTCCAGTAATTTTGCCTGAGAAATCCCATGGACAGAGGAGACTGGTGGGCTGCAGTCCATGGGGTCGCAGAGAGTCGGACACAACTGAGTGACTGAGCATGCATGTAAATGATTTTAATTTTCTCAGTAGCAAAAAGACACCAGGTCTTGAACACCCACCTGTCAATAACCCCAATTTTTGAGTCCAGTACCTAAAGATTATATGAACACTGTACACTAGGTCGGTTTACTGGCCAGAAGGAAAAGAGGACCCTGGTCGGCTGTGTTGTTAATGCAGTTTCGTAGCCCAAAGTGAAAAGCCCTGTTGGAAGTAAATGTAGAGAAGCACTTCCAGTGACCTTGAGAGAGGATGGCCTTGGCTGATGAGGAGCCTGTGATCAAAGCATAACTGTGAACTGAACAGAGTTTAAAAGTAAAAGGGACCAATAGTGACAATTAGGGGGCTTTCCAGGTGGCGCTAGTGGTGAAGAACCCAGCTGCCAATGCAGGAGATACAAGAGATGCGGATTCAATCTCTGGGCCCGAAAGATCCCCTGGAGGAGGGCATGGCAAACCACTCCAGTATGCTTGCCTAGAGAATCCCATGGACAGAGGAGCCTGGTGGGCTTACAGTCCATGGGGTCACATAGAGTCGGACACAACTGAGGCAACCTAGCATACACACACAGCGACAATTAGAAAGATTGCCTTAATTAGATCATTAATGTTCTTCGAGGCAGCTACATTAAACTACTCAGGAATTCATTTAGCTGTCACGGCCTCAGCCATCTTTATGAAAAGGAGGCAAATAAGTATTATGCACATTGATACCAGGGATTTTCCAAAGTAGTAATAACAAAAAACACATTTCAGGACCATCGGCCCACAATCTACCATCTGAGTCTACATCTGAGTCTGCAGTTACAGTGAACAAACTAAACACAGAGTGAGTTATGACAGATACTTATGCACCCAAGGATTATCTCTATTGTGTATTAGAGTTAGTGTACTCTGTCTCATAAAAGAAGGGCATGTACACTTTAAAAAGTTTCCCATTAAAAATGAATTTATAAAATTTAAAAGGCTTAAAGCTATCTGAGTAAACTTGGCCCTCCAGAAGTTCTTATTGTCCCAGCACTCTGTACTGTGGACTGCTTTAAACACAATACTGTGTCGACTGATTTGGATCAAACTCCTGTTTAAAAATCATTTATCATCTTTCTCCTCCTCAGCTCCTCATCCACACACCATGAGTGGATTCTTTTGATGCACACACATAGTTTTTCAGCTCGGCATAAATGTCCCTTACCTGTTTCTCTTGGTAAATCATAAACTCTTCTCCCTGTTTTAGTCTCAGTCCTCCCTTTCTCTCCCCCTTTCCTTTTGGAAGCTGTAGTCACAGTGCTGGCAAACATCTACCAGTTGAAAGTTCTTTGTTGAAAATCACAACGTGCAGGTGGTCTCCCTGAGAAGACAGGGGAAGCCTTCGCTGTGCTGCCCTCTCGCTGTGGCTTTCTGCTGCCTTCTGAACTCTCATCCTGGGTTCTGAGCTAGAAGAGATGCCACAAATCACCTGGCTTAATCTTCGTGTTTTACGGTTGAGGGAATTAGAACCCCAAGATGTGAACTAACTTCTTCCAACATCATACTGCTGACTGGAGGCAGTGCAGATGGTCCTGTCATTTTACCTCCTGAGTCCCAGTCCCGTGCTTGTCCCACTGCATACAGACCCCCCCCCCGGCCCCCGCTTCCTCGTCTATTGATGGTGATGAATGTTGAAGCTTGGTTTGCTTGTTTGGGAAGAGAGGAGTGAAGTGGGTGATAAGAGAGGAGCTGGATGGGTCCCACTTGTCTGTTTTCCAGAAGAATATGAGGATGCATGGACGTTTCAAATGTATTTCCTCAAGGGGAATGTCCCCCGAAATAAGCATGAAGCATTCATAAGACTCAGATACGGTTTGTTGAACCACAACGTGGATAACTTCCAGATATGGAATGTGGAATGTGGAAATACACCCTTTCAGGACTCATCTCTTTCCATTCCCAAACACTCAGCTTGGCAGGGCCCAGAATTTACACATCATCTGCAGTCTCCCCAGGGCTATGATTAAGAATACTTCCAACCACACTGTAAACATGTAAACAACACGCTGTTGAATTTCTTTTCCTGAAAGTGTATACAACTGTCTACTGTGGAGGTTTCTCCAAACCCAGACCACGGCAAAGACAGGCTGTTCCTCCTCCTGTACTACAAGCCATGGCCTGGGCAGCCATCAGCCAGCCCTCCAGGGCCCTGCCTCCACTTCCACAAGTCTCCTCTTGTATCCCCAGTGGCCCCAGAAACTCACCACCTCCCAGCTAGAATACAGCATTGCTGGGAAAATGCCAGGGTGGTGTGTGTAAACCCTAGTGCAAAGGACCTTCTGAAATGTGCATGTAGCCACCTCACACCTCACAGCAGAGCTACACCTCCTTAGGGAACAACTTTCCTGTAACTGACATGTAATATCGGTTGGGGGAAGCTGTAGACAAGATTGTGACCAGGCAAGAGTTATCTCTAGCACATTCTGGGTGCTTTGCCCCTTGGGTGACTTGGTGACCCTCAATATTTCCACTACTATCAAGCAAGTTTTGAAGGGTCAGTGAATTGCTTTAGCTTCATGAGAATATTAAAAAGAAAAATCAGCAGTCCAGACTAAAGCGTGCTTATGGAAGTAATTCTGGATAGCAGGTTTGGACGTAGCAAAAAGTTGAAGGATGACTCGCATTCATACCAAACTCCATATTACAGAAGCCGACCTAAAGGTAAAGAAACTTGAGGCTTATGAAAAAACTGAGGTGGAAAAAAATGCTTGTCATGAGAAAGACAATGCTGTTGTTCAGTTACTAAGTTGTGTCCTACTCTTCGTGACCCCATGAATTGCAGCACACCAGGCTTCCCTGTCCTTCACTATCTTCCTGAGTTTGCTCAAACTCATGTCCATTGAGTTGGCGACGCCATCCAACCATCTCATCCTCAGTCGCTCCCTTCTCCTGCCCTCAATCTTTCCCAGTGTCAGGGTCTTTTCCAGTGAGTCGGCTCTTCACATCAGGTGGCCCAAGTATTAGAGCTTCAGCATCAGTCCTTCCAATGAATATTCAGGGTTGATTTCCTTTCGGATTGACTGGTTTGGTCTCCTTGCGGTCCAAGGGACTCTCAAGAGTCTTCTCCAGCAACACAGTTCAAAAGCATCAATTCTTCAGCTCTCAGCCTTCTTTATGGTCCAACTCTCACAGCTGTAAATGACCACTGGAAAAATCATAGCGTTAGCTGTTTTTTAAAAGGCAATTTGGTTGAGTTGAAAATCCATGAAGCCAATGAACTATCGCTTTCTGAGTCTGAAGAGTAAGACTTTTGTATGTCTCATTTTCCTTGCACTCTCAGTGCTTTTAAACTGGAAATCTGTCTTTTCTTTTAACCCACTTCCCTTTCAAATAACTTAAATCTTTGCCTCTCCTCTTCATCTTAACTGTGTGTACTTAAGATTTTCTTTTTCCAAAATCCTTAGAAAAGGGAAGGAGAGGGAGGAAAAAATATTTAACAGAGTCTTGCATTTCTATGCAAGATAGCAGCTTTCGTTGATCTCCATGTGTAACAAACCGAGTTTTTTCAGTGACTCTGAGCAGCTTTTGGCACTCTGGGTGCTAACTCATCTACTGACTCACGGACCTGGACTGGCTGCTGGATGGAAATAGAGGGAAAGGAGACCCAGTTATCCAGGCTCCCGAAGCGTTCGGATATTAAGCTCCTCCTACATCCTGGGGGAGGCCCTGCCTCCCTCCGACCTGCCAGCTACCCCTTCCCAGCTCCTCACTGTCTCGATAAGTGTGCTCAGTTGCTCATTTGTGTCTCTTTGCAACCCCTGGACTGTAGCCCACCAGGCTCCTCTGTCCATGGAATTTTCCAGGCAAGAATACTGGAGCGGGTTCCCATTTCCTTCTCCAGGGGATCTTCCCAACCCAGGGATCAAACCCAAGTCTCTTGCATCTCCTAAGGTGGCTTCTCTTGTGGTGGAGCATGGGCTTTAGGCACGCGGGCTTTCAGTAGTTGCGGCTCCCGGGCTCTTGATAGTTGTGGCTCTTGGGCTCAGTTGCTCCGAGGCGTGTGGGATCTTTGGGGATCGGGGCTGAACTGGTGTTTCCTGCTTTGGCAGGCAGTTTCTTTACCACTGAGCCATCAAGGAAGCCCCAACATTTTTTAGGCTTGTGTGCTCAGTCATATCCAACTCTTTGCGACTGAAGGGACTGTAGCCCGCCAGGCTCCTCTCTGTCCATGGAATTTTTTAGGCAAGAATACTGGAGTGGGTTGCCATTTCCTTCTCCAGGGGATCTTCCCAACCCAGGGATCAAACCCACGTCTCTTGCATCTCCTGCACTGGCAGGCAGATTCTTTACCAGCTGAGCCACCAGGGAAGCATTTTTTAAAGAATTGTCAAATATGCAAGAATAAGCCAAGTGCATAAATTTGAAATGTATAAACACTAGAGAATGTAAGGGAGTCAGACAACAAGAATAGCTGTTCTAAACAGAACTGTTTAGTTTTGTAAACTGGTATTGTCAATGGCCTTCGTTCCCTAAAACATAAGAGCCTCAGTTTTGCGCATTTGTCCTGAGGACCGAGATGGTCGTTGCAAATTTACCAGGGGAAGTTTGGTGTCTGCAAAATCTCGAGGAAGTGGTGCTGTCTCCTTCCACCTTCCTAAAAGACTTGGTGCCCTGTGAAGGGATGAGAAGGGGTACAGGGCAAGGGGAGATAAGTGCAGAAGGGCCATCAGAGACCTGGTGGGACCTATGTCACAGCTGTGCCTGGAAGCTGTGTCTCAATGTTCCCAAAACTCCAAGCAGCATCTCGTTTCCAAAGAGGAGAAAGGTGGTTTCCTTTGCTTGTTGGACCTTGATGATGGAAATGTGGTTCTAATTTATTCCAGCCAAGTGTTTCCAAACTGTACTCAACACTGATTTTTTTTCTAACTTTTCCTCCCTTTTTGATCCTGAGCAGCTCGGAGAGGGGAACTTGGTACGAATCACACAAGCTCCATGTGCTGGTCCCAGTCTTTACGACAGCTCCTGCCTAACAGTCTTTACTTTTTTTTTTATTGGACTATATTTGCTTTACAGTATTGTTAGTTTCTATTGTACAGCAAAGTGAATCAGGTGTATGTTTACATGTCTCCCCTTCTTTTTGGATTTCCTTCCCATTTAGGTCACCCCAGAGCGCTGAGTAGAGTTCCCTAACCTATACAGTAGGTTCTCATTAGTCACCAGTTTTATACATAGTTTTAGACCTACATACAGTGTATGTAGGTCAGTCTCAACGTCCCAGTTCATCCCCTCTCCCCTTCCCCCTTGATGTCCATGCATTTGATCTCTATGTCTGTGTCCCTGTTTCTGCTTTGCAGATAAGACCATTTTTACCATTTATCTAGATTCCATATATAAGTGATATTATACAGTATTTACTTAGAATTTTTACTTTTTTGTACTTTTATATTTACTTTTGTTATTCTGACTCACTTTGTATGACAATCTCTAGATCTATCCACATTTCTGCAAATGACTCAGTTTTGTTCCTTTTTATGGCTGAGTAATATTCCATTGTATATATGTACCACATCTTCTTTACCATTCCTGTTTATGGACATTTAGGTTGCTTCCATGCCCGGCTATTGAAAGTAGTGCTACAATGAACATTGGGGTGCATGTATCTTTTGGAATTAGGTTTTCTCTGGATATATGCCCAGGAGTGGGATTGCTGGGTAGTTCTATTTTTAGCTTTTTAAGGAACCTCTATACTGTTTTCCATAGTGACTGTACCAATTTACATTCCCACCAACAGTGTAAAAGGGTTCCCTTTTCTCCACACCATCTCCAGCAAGTAACATTTTTATAAACGTTTTGATGATGGTCATTCTGATGTGAGGTGATAGTCTAGTAATTAGTGATGTTGAGCATCTTTTCATGTGTTTGTTGGTCATCTATATGTCTTTTTGGAGAGATGTCTATTTAGATCTTCTGCCCAATTTTTGACTGGGTTTTTTTTTTTTTTTCAGTATTGAGTTGCATGCGTTGTTTGCATATTTTGGAGGTTAATCCCTTGTCAGTTGCTTTGTTTGCAAATATTTGCTCCCATTCTGGGGGTTGTCTTTTCATCTTATTTATGTTTTTTTGGCTGTGCAAAAGTTTTTGAGTTTAATTATGTCCCATTTGTTTATGTATGTTTTGATTTTCATTACTGTAGGAGGTGGGTCAGAAAAGATCTGTCTGTGATTTATGTAAGGGAGTCTAACAGTCTTTAAAATCTGGGCACAGGAGGAGGAAGGAGGTTTAGGGAATACTAAGCAACCATCTTACAAGTCCACCATGTCACTCCCCTTAGTCCATGCATTTCACAGACCCTCATGTGACACAGTCTCCTCTGTCACACAGTCATGTCCCTGGCTCAGGACAGAGTTGCTAAAAAGGAGGGTGTTTCATTTTTAGTCCCATCCATCATTTGTTAATACATCCTATTTGCTTTTAACAGAAACAAGCAAGCAAACAAAACAATGGAGTAGGTAAGGGACTAATTCTGTCTGGACCTTTCTTAAACAGTTTCTGGATTTCCAAGGCAAATTGTTTTGGTGGCTTATTTTTTTTTCCTGAGAACCTTAAACATTTTTTCCTTAACTGAAAAATCTTAAGAATAAGTACAAAGTATTTTGTTTAACATATTGCTAGTGCAGATTAGAATTCTGCTCAGAATATTACAGTTGCTTATCAGTCAACAGTTTCCACTTGCTGATGGTAGGAACTGTGTTTAAATTCTGACTCTTATGTGAAGTACAGACTCGTAAAGTCAGTAAAATGTGGGTATTCTCCTTGAAATGGGGGCTGAAAGGCCTCAATGTCCTGTCCCTCTGATCTGTCCCAGATTCCACACACACACAGGCACTCACACACACATTCGCCAAGCACTGAGGAGGCTCCTGACACACCTCCTGGAACAGAAGCCTCTGAGGGACAGAAATGTGGAGCCACAGCTCTAGAGGGACCCATTTTTCCAAGCCTCACAGTAATCCACTTTTGCAGGTGGCCACACTGGTCATCCTGAATAGGATTATCTTTTTTTTTTTTGGCGTGTCCAACATTGGACTTTGCCTTGTTTATCTCTAAAGACTACCAGAACATGTAAAAGGTACCATGTGTAACTCATTTTTAAATTTATCCTTGCCCTTCTACAAAAATAGAAATAAAAATAAATTGTTTATAAATTACTTAATAAATTATTAAAATTCTTTAAGAGGAACCTGGAGATTTCACCTGGATCTGCTCTTTGGCTTAAGTTTTTTGTCTGTTTGTTAAATAAATGTTTCCTGAACTCCTCCTGCATGCAAGACAGTCAGCTGTCCAGGCCAGACGGGTTAAAGCAGCATGGTTAAATGGAAAGGACGTGAGTTTTGCAATTAACCCCCAGTTCAGCCAGTTACTGGTTAGCCCATTGGGCCTCAGTTTCTCTGTCTGTAGCTTGGGGATAATGCCTGACTTGCTGTGTGGTTGAGAGGTTCAGTAGGATGATGCATATGAGAACACCTGTCCTAGCACTTGGCCCAAAACAGATTGAATTTCCCTTGAGGTGGGAGCTGAAGGGGGAGGAGCAAGGCTGGGCGGTTTCTCTGCTCTAACCGGAGAGTGCAGAGTAAAAGCCTGACATCTAGTGGCAGAAGTGACAGTTGCACCTGGTCTTGCTGCAGGGCTGTCTCAGAAGTTCCCAGCTTGGATCTGCATCGCAGTCGCCTGGAGAGCCAGACCCCTCTCTTGGACATCCTGAAACTACAGATCAAGGCTAAGATCAGGGAAGGTCTCGTTTTACCAGCTCCCCAAAATGACTCTTACTCACCTGTCAGCCATAGGTAGTTTGAGGTCATTAACCTTAGGGTTCAAAGAGGAGAGGCTGGTGGATGAGAATGCTCTTTATTTTAAGCTTCTTTAAAAAGAAGCCTCCCTGAGAAAATCATAATTGGAAAAAACATGTTACCCCAATGTTCATTGCAGCACTATTTACAATAGCCAGGACAGGGAAGCAACAGAGGAATGGATAAAGAAGCTGTGGTACATAGACACAGTGGAATATTACTCAGCCATAACAAGGAGCACATCTGAGTTAGTGCTAGTGAAGTGGATGAACCTAGAGCCTACTATACAGAGTGAAGTAAGTCAGAGAAAAACAAGTATCACGTATTAATACATAGATATGGAATCTAGAAAGATGGGGCTGATAAACCTCTCTGCATGGCTGCAGTGGAGACGCAGACCTGGAGAACAGACTTGTATACAAGGAGAGGGTAGGCCAGATGGGGAGAGTAGCGTGAGAACATACACGTCACCACATGTAAAACAGTTGGCCAGTGGGCATTTGCTGTGTGACCCAGGGAGCTCTCACGGGGTGTGCGACAGCCTGGGGGGGGGGGGGTGTGAGCGGTGGTAGGGAGGCCTAAGAAGGAGGGGACATGTGTACACCTATGGCTGGCTCATACTGATGTATAGCAGAAACCAACATGATATCGTAAAGCGATTATCTTCCAATTAAACATATTTTAAAAAAAAGAGGTATGGTGCTTGCAGGAGTGCCAAAGCAATAAGTTACTTTACGAAAGAGTTGGTTTCAAGGTGTGCAAATGCAAGTGACTCCAACCCAAACTAAGAATGATATGATGAAGGAAAAGCAGTGACCATAGCGCCTTCCACATACTGTGGTGTTCTTGTTACTCACTCACAAAGAGTTGGACGTGTCTTAGTGACTGAAAAAGAAGGACAACCCTGAGATGTGCCAACTCTTTGTGACCCTATGACTGCAGTGTGCCAGGCTTTCCTGTCCTTCACTATCTCCTGGAGTTTGTTCAAACTCATGTCCATTGAGTTGGTGATGCCATCTAACCCTCTCATCCTCTGTCATCCTCTTCTCCTCCTGCCCTCAATCATTCCCAGCATCAGGGTCTTTTCCAGTGAGTAGGAAAACATATGGTTGACTTACCTTCTAATTACAGATTATTCTCTGAGAAGCAAAGAAAATCAATTATAGCATATCTATGCATTTGACAAACATTCCTTTAACAAATATTAATTTATATCCAGCTATGAGGTTCATAACATTGTACAGGAGGCAGTGATCAAAACCATCCCCAAGAAGAAGAAATGCAAACAGGTAAACTGGTTTTCTGAGGAGGGCTTACAAATAGCTGAGAAGAGAAGCAAAAGGCAAAGGAGAAAAGGAAAGATATAGCCATTTGAATGTAGAGTTCCAAAGAATAGCAAGGAAGAGATAAGAAAGCCTTCCTAAGTGATTAATGTGAAGAAATAGAGGAAAACAGTAGAATAGGAAACACTAGAGATCTCTTCAAGGAAATTAGAGATACCAAGGGAACATTTCATGCAAAGGTGGGCACAATAAAGGACAGAAATGGTATGGACCTAACCAGAAGCAGAAGATACTAAGAAGAGGTGGCAAGAATACACAGAAAACCTATAGAAAAGAGATCTTCATGACCCACATAACCATGATGATGATATCTAGATCACTTACCTAGAGCCAGACATCCTGGAATGTGAAGTCAAGTGGACCTTAGGAAGCATCACTATGAACAAAGTTAGTGGAGGTGATATAATTCCAGTTGAGCTGTTTCAAATCCTAAAAGATGAGGCTGTGAAAGTGCTGCACTCAACATGCCAGCAAATTTGAAAAACTCAGCAGTGGCCACAGGATAGGAAAAGGTCAGTTTTCATTCCAATCCCCAAGAAAGGCAATGCCAAAGAATGTTCAAACTACTGCACAATTACATTCATCTCACACTCTAGTAAAGTAATGCTCAAAATTCTCCAAGCCAGGCTTCAACAGTACGTGAACTGTCAACTTCCAGATGTTCAAGCTGGATTTAAAAAAGATAGAGGAACCAAAGATCAAACTGCCAACATTTGTTGGATCATAGGAAAAGCAAGAGAGTTCCAGAAAAACATCTACTTCTGCTTTATGGACCACACCAAAGCCTTTGACTGTGTGGATCACAATAAACTGTGGAAAATTCTGAAAGAGATGGGAATACCAGACCACCTGACCTGCCTCTTGAGAAACCTGTATGCAGGTCAGGAAGCAACAGTTAGAGCTGGACATGAAACAACAGACTGGTTCCAAATTGGAAACGGAGTACGTCAAAGCTGTATGTCATCACCTTGCTTATTTAACATATATGTAGATTACATCATGTGAAATGCCTGGCTGGATGAAGCACAAGCTGGAATCAGGATTGCCGGGAGAAATATCAATAACCTCAGATATGCAGATGATACCACCTTTATGGCAGAAAGCAAAGAGGAACTAAAGAGCCTCTTGATGAAAGTGAAAGGAGAGTGAAAAAGCTGGCTTAAAACTCAACATTCAAAAAATGAAGATCATGGCATCTGGTCCCATCACTTCATGGCAAATAGATGGAGAAACAATGGAAACAGTGACAGACTTTATTTTGGGGCTCCAAAATCACTGTAGATGATGACTGCAGCCATGAAATTAAAAGACACTTGCTCCTTGGAATAAAACTATGACAAACCTAGACAGCATATTAAAAAGCAGAGACATTACTTTGCCAACAAAGGTCCGTCTAGCTTTGACTAGACGGTTTTTCCAGTAGTCATATATGGATGTGAGAGTTGAACTATAAAAAAATCTGAGTGCCAAAGAATTGATGCTTTTGAACTGTGGCTGGAGAAGACTCTTGAGAGTCCCTTGGATAGCAAGGAACCAAACCAGTCCATCCTAAAGGAAATCAGTCCTGAATATTCATTGGAAGAACTGATGCTGAAGCTAAAGCTCCAAGTCTTTGGCCACCTGATGCAAAGAGCTGACTCATTAGAAAAGACCCTGATGCTGGGAAAGATTGAAGGCTGGAGGAGAAGGGGATGACAGAGGATGAGATGGTTGGATGGCATCACTGACTTGATGGATGTGAGTTTGAATATGTTCCAGAAGTTGGTGATGGACAGGGAGGCCTGACATGCCTGGGGTCGCAAAGAGTCAAATAGGACTGAGCGACTGAACTGATGATCCAAGAACCATCCTGGTCCTTTAGAATGTAAGTGGGATAATATTAATTCAGACTTACTGGTCTCTTTAGTCTGCTAAGGAGAGAGAAACACA
Organism: Cervus elaphus; assembly: GCF_910594005.1. NCBI lineage: Eukaryota > Metazoa > Chordata > Mammalia > Artiodactyla > Cervidae > Cervus > Cervus elaphus. Next base: position 29,840,643 of record NC_057844.1, read on the forward strand.
TGATCAGACTGTTAAAATAGAATTTAAAGAGTCTTAAAATGTAGAAAAGAAAGGCCTGGAAGCATGTGGAAAACCTTCTGTATTAGTTTTCTGTTGCTGCTACAACAAATTCCCGCAAGCCTAGTGATTTAAAGCAAGGCAAATTTATTATCTAAATTTGCAGCGTAATTTAAATGGGTCATACTGGACTAAAATCGTGCTGTTGGTGTCCACAGAGCTGTGTTCAGAGAGCCTCTAGGGAAATATCTCCATTCTTGCCTGTTCCCTGAGTTCCTGGCTCATGGCTTTCTCAGTCTGACCTCAGGTTCCCTTGTCACATTGCCTTCTCCAATCCTGACTCTCCTGATTTCCTCTTATAAGAACCTTTGTGATTGCATTGGATCCATCTTGGTGGCCCCAGCTGATCGCCCCACTTCAGTATCTATAACTTAATCACATCTACAAAGCCCCTTCTGTTGTGTAAGGTGACAGGTTCACAAGTGGATATCACTGGGGAGCCATTACTCTGCCCACTGCCCCATTTCACTCAGACTTGGGGTTAATCGGTGAGCGTTCCTAGAAGAGGCATCTAACTGAAACAACTAAAAAAATATTGTATTTCTGGGGCGTGGGTTGGGGAAGGGATGAATGGAAGGAGTCAGGTCAGTCATAAATAGAGCAAGATTATCCAAAGAGAAGAAATGTGAGAAGACTCAGAGTTAAAGAAAGCTTGTGTGTGGGAACTCTAGAAAGTGCTTTAGGGCTGTGTGGGGGGTGGGGGAAGGCAGGCATGTGAAGGCCCTAAAAAGTCATCAGAGGTAACCTCATGAAGAATAACCTCAAAACACTTGTTACGGACTTTGGACTTTTAGGGTAACAGAAGCAACTGAAGAACTTTAGTTAGAAACATCATTTTACTCTGGGGTGAAGTGAAACTTCAAAGAGGGCATGGGTGGAGGCTGTTGTAGAAATCCAGAGAAGAGGTGATAAAGTTGCCTGGATGAGTGTTGAGTGGCTGGTTGATGACACTGCTTCATGCTACAAGGCTTGTTTACTTCCGTCCACTTGACCTTCTGCAGCCTGCTCAGCCTCTGTGTACCTCATCTCCTTTATCTATAAAAATAGGACTAACACTAAACATCACTGGAGCTTGCTCAGTAGTATTAAGTGAGGGAATACATTTCAAGGACATGGTACAAAATCTGGTACATAGTAAAAAGGTCCAATAAAAGTTAGCAGTTGCTCTTTAATGACCATTTCAAAGCAGGAACTGAGATTACTGGGGGATTCAAGAGATCATAGGAGGAAGCCCGAGTAGAACCAGGGCCAGGCTGTTGAGGTGACGTGAGGCAGGCTGCGGGCTGAGGTCTCCCGGGGGCTCAGCTGTCTGGGTGGGCCAGTGACTGCATGGTGCTGCGGGTGGTGCTGGCTCAGGGCCAGGGCGGGGTGGGGGTGCCGCTTGGTCCTGTTTTTAACATGTTGAGTTTGAAGGTGTTCAGACTCCTCTCTCAAGAGGAGAGATCCAGTAGACATGGTTTGGGTTTGTCTAGAAAGGATTGTGCTGGAGGTCTCTACTTGGGAGTCACTACTTGGATCCAGGAGAATGAATGAGGTCACCCAGGAGCCCATACACAGTGAGGAGAGGACCACCCGGGGTGGAGCACTGGAAGGACTCTGTATGCCCCTTCTCATGGCGTTTATTACCCTTTATTGTCATTTCTTACTTAGTAACCCTGTTGGACTGCAAGTGCCCTGAGGGCAGTGGTTGCATCTAGCTTGCTCACCACTGTCTGTCCAAAGGGTCGAATCCAGCTATCGTACAGTTCAGTTCAGTAGCTCAGTCGTGTCTGACTCTTTGCAACCCTATGGACTGCAGCATGCCAGGCCTTCCTGTCCATCACCAACTCCCATAGTTTACTCAAACTCATGTCCATTGAGTCAGTGATGCCATCCAACCATCTCATCCTCTGTTGTCCCCTTCTCCTCCCGCCTTCAATCTTTCCCAGCATCAGGATCTTTTCTAATGAGTCGGTTCTTCGCACCAGGTGGTCAAAGTATCAGGGTTTCAGCTTCAACATCAGTCCTTCCAATGAATATTCAGTACTGATTTCCTTTAGGACTGACTGGTTGGATCTCCTTGCAGTTCAAGGGACTCTCAAGAGTCTTCTCCAACCACAGTTCAAAAGCATCAATTCTTTGGTGCTCAGCTTTCTGTATAGTCCAACTCTCACATCCATATATGACTACTGGAAAAACCATAGCTTTGACTAAACGGACCCTTGTTGGCAAAGTAATGTCTCTGCTTTCTAATATGCTGTCTAGGTTGGTCATAACTTTTCTTCCAAGGAGTAAGCATCTTTTAATTTCGTGGCTGCAAGTCACCATCTGCAGTGGTTTTGGAGCCCCAGAATATAAAGTCTGCCATTGTTTCCACTGTTTCCCCATCTATTTGCCATGAAGTGATGGGACCAAATGCCATGATCTTAGTTTTCTGATTGTTGAGTTTTAAGCCAACTTTTTCACTCTTTTCTTTCACTTTCATCAAGAGGCTCTTTAGTTATTCTTTGCTTTGCGCCATAATGGTTGTGTCATCTGTATATTTGAGATTATTGATACCCACTCAATAAATAGCTCCAGTAAATGATTAAATCATAGACAATGTCCAAAGCCAAATCTGAAGGCAACAAAAGCCTTTTTAAAAAATGCTTAATACCTGCCAGATACTGTGTCGGCTATTTTACATAAGTCAGCTCATTTAACCTTCACAACAGCTCAGATTAGGCAGGCTTGTTCTTCCCTGTCATGCATGTGATGGGCCTGAGACTAAAGGAGCTTAGGTGAATTGGCCCAGATCTGTGGTAGATGATCGCGTCGGGCTTGTTTACCCCCAAAGCCTGTGCCCTGCACTGTACCCGAGACTGCAGACAAGTAAAGGGGAGTGGACTGGCCTCTTCCCGGTGGGAAGGGTGAGAACAAGCCTTGTCTCCATGCTGAGAACTTCTTTACCCACGCTGACTCCTGGCCTCTCAGGGCACTCCTTCCAGAGAGAGGCTGTGGATCATGGCCACTAGAGGGCAGACACGCCTGGAGCGTCACCAGCCAGATGGGAACCCCTGCCCATTCCCTCTCTCAGCCTCATTCAGGCCAGGACTGGAGGAGGGACTGCTGAGTCTGCAGAATAAATGGTCGTGGTTACCACTGACTCTTCCCCAGCCTTCACAGTTCACACATCCCTCCTAACTCACGTCTCACTTCATCCTTGGGGCAGTGTCATCATGTAGTGCTTTTTGTCATTTTCTTTTTACAAAAACGCTTACAAAGTAATGAGACACATAGCTATGGTTTCAGTATCAGTATTTTTCTAGATCGCAGAGACTTGCTAGGACCGTAGAAAGCACTGGAACCTCGAGGCAGACTGGTCCGATGGAAGAAGCAGCCCAAGGCGTGTCGTGTAGGCACTTCAGTCCAGGGTCCCACACAAACAGATGCTTGAGAAGTATTAATGAACTTAGTGATTAAAGAAATAAAACCTCAAGAAAAAGTTCATGACTTACAGGATTTTATAAACAGGACTACTTGGCATTATTATCTCATTTTAAAAGCAAGGTATCTGAAGTCCACAGAAACTAATGTTAAACTACAAAATTTTTCAGTGAAAAAAGTGGGACTTGTGTTAGGTATTTACTGTCAGAGCTCTTTTCACCATACCTCCTCATTATCACTGCATCTAGAACCTCCAAAAAAAGTCCAAGTGCAAAGACACAAGCTGACAACCAGCTTCCGGGAGGCTGGTGAGTTCAGGCCTTCTGTCTCTGACAGGAAAGTTCCCCCCAACGCAGCACATCCAGCCCACTCAGTCAGATGAGGCTTAGAGAAAGCTGCTCGCCAGGTATAGATCACAGAGCATTAAAAGAATGCTTAGAAGGCTTACTGTTAAAAGGAAAATTAAGAAAACTGACTCTAACTAGGTCATTAAGATGGCCTACCAAAGAACTTCTTCCAAACTACGTTGAAGATACCTGAACTAAGACAGCAGCACACACCCAGCTTTGACATCCCAAATGATGAAACACCAAAGAAAGAGAGTGTCCTAAAGGGCTTACTCTGTTTAACCCTTCAACCAGATCCCAGCTTTTCGGCTCTGGTGACTGTGAGAAGGCTCCCGAGACACACCTCTAGCCCATCCTCTGCCCAGCCGGCTTACTCGTGGTGAACAGTTGGCTGCTGCCTCTTCACGTGACACTCCTTTTGGACCCCCTTTTTCATGCTCCACTCTGGCTTCGCCCTGCAATACTGCCTTGTGAATCCCCTCAGCCCCTTATTCGGCACCCCCTATCACCAAACCCATCCCACTCCCACTTATAATCTGGCCTCTAGAGTCCCATGCTATGTGAAACCCTGGCCCTACTCTTCCTGTGAAGGAGTTCTCTACAGAAAGGGAGCCATTTTCATAGCACTGATTCATTATCATTCACCAAATTCCAACGCAGTGTTATTCACCAACTATGTATTACTTTGGTCACCTGATGCGAAGAACTGACTCATTTGAAGGGACCCTGATCCTGGGAAAGATTGAGGGTGGGAGGAGAAAGGGACAACAGAGGATGAGATGGTTGGATGGCATCACTGACTCAATGGACATGAGTTTGAGCAAACTCTAGAAGATGGTGAAGGACTGGGAAGCCTGGCGTGCTGCAGTCCATGGGGCCATAAAGAGTCGGACATGACTGAGCGACTGAACTGAACTGAACTGAATGTATTACAAACGTCCTGTGTACAAGTCGTCCTAGGTACATGCAAGGATCTAAAGAAAATTAAAGTAAAAATCCATATACTCATGTTTAATCATCTATTGGAAATGGGGACAGTTTAGGGCAACAAACCATAGTATATAGTGAAATGGGTTGGATTTCATTACAAGTAGAAAATGGTATAGGTGTTCAGAGGGAAAGCAATTACAGTCATTTACAAGGGCCAGGAGAACCTTTGTAAAGAGTTGACATTTAATAAGCATTGAAAAGGTCCAAAGAGAAGGGTGGTTCGAGAGAGGAGAGGACCCCCCCAAGAGCACGTGCAGTGAAGCCACTGAAAGTATGTTTGGGTTTGTAGAACGGTCCAGTGTGGCTGGAGAATAGTCCCATGTGGGATCCTGGAAAGGGTTGGGGTCAGTGGAGGGGAGTCAGCCACATGGCTTCCTGAGATCTGGGAAGGAGATAAATGAAACTGACCTTCTCGGATGACAGGCACAGTGTGTTCTGAGGCGTCAAGCATTGAGCAATGTTAAACCATAATGTTTCCAGTAGACAGGCATGTGCTAGGTGGAGCTCCTTGGTCCTGAGAGATTCGGTTCATTGACATTTGGAACTCTTCCTGTCCCCCTCCACAGTTCATTAAGCTCTTTTCCCTCTGGTCCAGCACGTCATAAAACTTGCACCCCTTCTTCCAAATCCTGGCTCATTTCCTAGAAGAGGGGTAGTGATATACCTTTAATTACTGTGTTATCCCAGCCTGTCCTACAGAGCTCACTTCTATCTCTCTCCAAAACTTCAGACCTCTCATCCTCCCCACATCAGATATTTTGCTCGCTTTTTGTGCTAAACAGTGATTGTTAAGAATTGGTTACACCCATGTCCATCACCCAGGTGCTGCCTGTCTCAGACGGTGAGGCCTGCGTGCTGTGCTTTTCCACACAGCATGAATCACTGCTGTCATGTGACTGGAAAGCAGGGTTCAGGAGCAACGCCCAGGTCCAGTCTGGTACTCCATGAAGTGCATCATAGATGCTTTCTGTGGTGCTGACAGAAATCTAAACATCAGTTCACAGACTCTTCAGAGAAATAACCCAGGAGTGATCTGGGGTATGGTGCACAGTGATGGCTTCATTCATTGGTGGTTTGCTGTTAATTCCTTGGTCATTGTCACCAAAGTGACAGGACTTTGGGTGATACAAGAATTTGTTCCTTCCTTCAATGCCTCTTCCACAGGGAATGATAAGAACCTAGCAAGATGATTACAAATACAACGAGGTACCATTACACGCTAGTCAGGATGGCTGCTATCCAAAAGTCTACAAGCAATAAATGCTGGAGAGGGTGTGGAGAAAAGGGAATCCTCTTACACTGTTGGTGGGAATGCAAACTAGTACAGCCGCTATGGAGAACAGTGTGGAGATTCCTTAAAAAACTGGAAATAGAACTGCCATATGACCCAGCAATGCCACTCCTGGGCATACACACCGAGGAAACTAGATCTGAAAGAGACACGTGCACCCCAATGTTCATCGCAGCACTGTTTATAATTGCCAGAACATGGAAGCAACCTAGATGCCCATCAGCAGACGAATGGATAAGGAAGCTATGGTACATATATACAATGGAATATTACTCGGCCATTAAAAAGAATTCATTTGAATCAGTTCTAATGAGATGGATGAAACTGGAGCCCATTATACAGAGTGAAGTAAGCCAGAAAGATAAAGACCAATACAGTATACTAACGCATATATATGGAATTTAAAAAGATGGTAATGATAATCCATTATGCAAAATAGAAAAAGAGACACAGATGTACAGAACAGACTTTGGGACTCTGTGGGAGAAGGCGAGGGTGGGATGATCTGAGACAATAGCATTGAAACAAGTATACTATCAAGGGTGAAACAGATCACCAGCCCAGATTGGATGCATGAGACAAGTGCTCAGGGCTGGTGCACTGGGAAGACCCAGAGGAATGGGATGGGGAGGGAGGCGGGAGGGGGGATCTGGATGGGGAACACATGTAAATCCATGGCTGATTCATGTCAATGTATGGCAAAAACCACTACAATATTGTAAAGTAATTAGCCTCCAACTAATAAAAATAAATGGAAAGAAAAAAGATGGTTACAAATAGGTTTCTACAGGCTGGTGATTCCTCCAGCGTGCCTAGAGCAAGGGCGAGAATAATTAAGAGATAGGGCCATCCTCTCTGCGTCTCCATTTCCATTGAGTGTCCTATAAAGTTGCCTGTAAGAACCTGGAAAGCTCAATTAATTTTCAAAATATCTCTGACTTAAGTTTCAGAATCCTTTGTGAGGGCGCAGAACTGAGATGTACTTTTGTGTTTGCGGTGGTGCGGGGGAAGTCTTTACTAAGCAAGCAGTTGTGATCAGTGTATTTCCCTTCTTTTCCATATCTGTGAATTATTTTCCCCAATTTTACCTATGTGTTTCTTCCTCCCATATAATCTGATTATTAGCTGAATATGTGAAAATGAATTAAAAGATAACATTGAGTTTGCTGAAAAGTAATAGAAGAACAAAGAGAGAGTCTAAGTATTCTGATGGTATGTAGAAGGAAGGTGGGATTATAAGGCTTTTGATCTGAATGCATAATTTTCACCATTCTTTAAAAATCAGAATAACAAGAAGGTAATTACCAAATTAAAAAGCAAAGACATTACTTTGCCAACAAAGGTCCATCTAGTCAAGGCTATGGTTTTTCCAGTGGTCATGTATGGATGTGAGAGTTGGACTGTGAAGAAAGCTGAGTGCTAAAGAATTGATGCTTTTGAACTGTGGTGTTGGAGAAGACTCTTGAGAGTCCCTTGAAATGCAAGGAGATCCAACAAGTCCATCCTAAAGGAGATCAGTCCTGGGTGTTCATTGGAAGGACTGATGCTGAAGCTGAAACTCCAGTACTTTGGCCACCTCATGTGAAGAGCTGACTCATTGGAAAAGACCCTGATGCTGGGAGGGATTGGGGGAAGGAGGAGAAGGGGACGACAGAGGATGAGATGGCTGGATGGCATCACCGACTCGATGGACATGAGTTTGAGTAAACTCCCGGAGTTGGTGATGGACAGGGAGGCCTGGCGTGCTGTGATTCATGGGATCGCTAAGAGTCGGACACAACTGAGCGACTGAACTGAACTGAGCAGAACAGAATTACCAAAACACGAATATAGAAATGTGGTGACAAAATAAAGACACAGGGCTTTGAAGAAGTCATATGAAGACTAATAAACATTTTTTTCTGCAATTAACTTCACAAACTAATCTGTCCACACCTGAAATGGGAATTTTATTCTATTTTCATTTGACATTCTTTTGCACCTCAAGTGGCTTGTCTTCATTTGGGCACTCCAAGCTAAGGGTGTACATTAGTCATTGTCTGGTGTATGTGTTTTAACACCTGTATGCACATAACACTTCCTTATCTTTATGGTCATTTGTCCATCAGTGCAACTTGGATGCAAGAAGAAGAGGGATGTCACCATTCCCAGTTTGGCTTAACATGTTTGTGTGACCTTGTGATGCGCTTGAAGCCAGATATACCAGGCCTGCCTGTCCTCAAGCCACAAGAGCTCACAAGGACCAAACCTCTGAAACATGTCCACCTGCCTGGGCTGGTTTGAACCAGTCAACTGCAGCATATGCCCTGCCCAGGTGCTTCTCGTGGATCCAAAAACTCCCAGTTTTGCATACTGCATTTTTTCCTCTTAAGTCTACTTCAGAACCCCTCATTTAACATACAAGGCAAACCCTTCTAAGTTAGGCGTTCCTTTGGATAGGCTTTTGGTGTCTCATGCTCCAACTCACAAGACAGCAGTTGCTAACAACTATCAGACTCTGGCCTTAAGCCTCGTGTCTGGTCCTCATCAGTGGCTCTAATTTACTGGATACTGTGAGAGTCCTGAAGCTAACCACCTGGAATTGTTTTAAAGAACAGTCCTCTAAGGAGAAATCAACTTAGAGAGTGAGGGCTCACACCCCCGCAGCTTCTCACCGCACCCAAGACATGTCCTGCCTCTTTGACTCTATATCCCGGCCTTCAAGGCCCTCCTAAGTCGGGCCTGCTGCCTCTGGCTTCCTGGCTGCCTGACTTTGCCAGTGTCTTGCTCCAGGTCTGAAAGGCTCTTTGCCCTTGACTTGTCCAGAGGTCATCACACTCCCTGTGAAAGCTCCTCCACAGGCACACTAAAACCTTCCCACAGCAGTTGGGTCTTCCTCTCTTCTCTGGATCCAGACAACTATTTAACCATACCATTTACTTCCCAGGTGCCATGTACTTAACTATGACTCTGTTGTGTCTCAACATTAACTTCTCATGGTACTACTTGACTTGTCATGACCTTTATTCTCCACTTGCCTCTAAGTTTCTTGAGAGCACGGGTCCTGTTTTCTACATCTTTGTATCCCTCAGGGCACCAACCAGAATTAGCACACAGTAGACTCAGTACGTATTTGCTGATAACATCTAAGACTCCAGAAGCCTTATCCTTAAGAGAGATTGGGGGGAAAATACATATAGTCAATGTCTTCTGCCCTGCGGAGTACCCGCTGCCAGGGGAACATCAGCCTCGGCTCCTCCTTGGCGCTGTGAGCAGAGCCACTGGCTCACAGGCACTTTGTCTTCTCTTCATCAACTAGCCCTATGTCTTGCTCTGGGGTTTAGATTTTGTCGCAGACCATCTCCATCCCACTCTTGCCCAAACCCTAAACTCCCTTGTCCATCTTCTGACTTCTCCAGACACATCTCATCCCTGAATGGCATCAGTTCTGCTTTCTCCGTGCCATTGCCCAGGCTGGTAAGCTCTGAACTCATCTGGCTGATGTTTACAGGAACTTTTTAATGTACTTCATAATACAGATTATTCTGAAATTTTCTTTCTGTAATACATTGTGCAGAGCCCTGAGCATTTGTGAAGGACCTGATTTGCTCCCAAATGAACGGAAATGGCAACCCACTCCAGTATTCTTGCCTGGAGAATCCCATGGACAGAGGAGCCTGGAGGGCTCCAGTCCACGGGGTTGCAAAGAGTCGGACACAACGGAGCATGCACACACTAATAATAGCAGTGAAGAATGACAGAGCCACGACTTCCTGAAACCTAAAGCTGTGGCTTCAGGTCTGTAAGATAAATGGGGCGATTTTCATTTCTTTATGCTGTTGGATAGTATAACAGGGCAGAATTAACCTCTTCCTTAAATGTTTCATAGTGAGTAGTGTTGATCGATTTTAATGTGGAGTTTTGGCCTTTAAAATAAGAATCATTTAGAAATGGAAATTACTTAAATTGACATAGATTCAGTAATAGAATCAGGAAGGAATATTTGACTTTAAGCACGTCTCTGAGTTCTGGATTGTTCTTCAAGACAGCTTTTGATCAGTTTACTTTTGGTCAAGACAGCATCTTCTGGGCTTTTGGTCTTAAAGTGCCTGGTTGCAGACTGTACGAAAGAACAACTAGTTAAGGGATCACTGAGTGATGAATTTGGGCACAGTATTCCACTTCCCTTCACCTCGAGACTGTGACATACAAACCCTGCCCGAGTTTCTGGTCTGCAGGTTTGCCAGGCCTCACCATTATATGAGCCAATTTATTACCAAAAAAAGAAAAGTGTGTGTGCGTGTATATGTGTGTGCATGTGTGTGTGTGTGTGTGTGTGTGTGTGTGTTGTATTGGTTTTGTAGTGTAGAGACCTGACTGATACTCATAAACCAAAGTCAGCTACATTTGTAACTGTCCCTTCACTTTCCAGGGGCCATGATCCACTGTTGTTTTCCTTCCTGTGACATCACAGGCAACACAAGCCATCACTGAACTAAAGTTTCATGAGCACTTAGGAGAGCCTAAACCCTCAGATGCTTTCAAACAGCAAACTCATGCAGTTTTTCGAAAATATTTTTTTAAAGTAATAACGCTTGGGGAAATGTTCACAAAATTATATGAAATTTCTTAAGTCAATAGAAAATCTGTAAATACTTGGGCGACATCCAGTGCACTTTAAGAAAAAGTTCTGATTTTTCTTAAACTTCATTCCAGTCAAGTATGATCCCAATTTTGATCTTTTTAAAAAAATCAAAAGCAAAACTGAAAAAATGTATGGGCATCGTTCATTTCCTTGAGGTGGAATTACATATGGATATTTAAATTTTATTTACAGTGAACATATATTACATATATTATTAGAAAAAATAAAGATTCTGGAAAATTTTTCATATTACACATTTAAAGAAGAATTGGCAATTTTGGATAATGCAGATGAAATTAAAGAAATGTTGAAAAACATTGAGAAGTTGAAAACTCCGGGGTATGGGAATGTCAGTTGATTTGGTAGCGTCACAAATCTATGTGTGAGGCACTGAGATGGAGCAAAAATACAGGTAAGAGTCTTTACCATCACACAATGGGAGGCAGTTAGAGATTTAGCTTCTTGGAAAAGCCCAGCTCAGAGATCTTTACCATCACACAATGGGAGGCAGTTAGAGATTTAGCTTCCTGGAAAAGCCCAGCTCAGAGATCTGAACGCTGGGCAGTGGAATATGACACTCTATTAAAAAGTAAGGCCATTAATGGGGGCCCAGAATCCTGGTGGATCAACACTGTGTCCGTTCATCAGCGCCCACTGGGGACACCCCCGCAGTGAAGGAGAAGGATGAAGCAGAGAGTGGCTGAGCAAGATGAAAAGACTTGGGAACAAACTGTTATCCAGAGAGACTGAACCACAGAGAACTAAGAAAAGGAACTCGGCTCTTTTGCTGTTTGTGTTTTTTTTAAAAAGCAAAACAAAACAAATGTGTGTCATAATAAGTTAAATTGAAATGAGTTGCATCTGAAAATACAGCTGCAGCAGATGAGAAAGATATTCAGAAATATATTTAAACTTTGAGAACCTTTATCAATCAAATGCCATCTCTTCTGGGTGAAAATCCTTTCACCAAATCATGTAAAGGCTTTATGAGTTTTTCAGAAAAAGGGCACCCTGGAAATTTAAGTTATTTTTATCACTTTTATTGAAAAGGCTGTTTTTTTGCTGTAAGGCTGAATTCTTTGACGCAAGCTTAGTAGCCTTGGAGTGAATCTGAATGCAGTTTTCGGAGCAGTTGAGAAAAGGCATGCAGTGTTGAGACGCCAGCCTTCCTTCAAGAAATCATTTGAAAATAACTGATAAAGATGCTTAGGGCTCTGAATTATTGTGAAGTATGGTATTCAAAGAAACTGGTAGTTTGGAACACTTTTCTATAATTATGTACTGTTGAATTCTGAAATGTCACATAGCAATGTAAGAGCAAGATACATTCATTTTTAACTCACCATGGACAAAATGCATAGATGCAGTCTCCAATTTGAGGCTAAGGAGGTGGCTGTGGGTGCACCAGTCAGATTATCTTATTGACTGATGTTAGTGGTCATCACCCATGCCGTGGCCTTTAAGGAAGGAAATGACTGCGTCAGCCGTTTCAAGGATTTGGCAAAGATATATCAAATGCCAGAGGGGAAAATGGATAGGAACAATGACAACAAAAGTCCTCATGAGACCAAGGACTGGCCCATGACCAACATAACATCCGGTAGAAAGCAGTAACACACCATTCTCACACAAGAACCAAATTGTATCGTTTCTGAAGTTTGGGCATTTGTAGACTGTTGTTTTTGAGAATTTTCTTGTTGCTTTGTAGCACAATTTGAACTTTAAAACTTCTCTTATACCCTGAGTCACTCATTTAGTAGTAGTGGTCAGCGCATACCATGCTCTTTCTGTACCAGGCACCATAGTTTACAGATGGTGTCCCGCCGTAACCCTCTAAGATAGGGGGTCGTGTCCACTCCCACTTCGTAGAGGAGAAGACTGAGTCACGGGGGGTTAACTTGCCTGAGGTTACACAACTCTTCAGTGACACAGCTAGACTTCAAAGACAGGTAGCCCAGCGTGCAAGTTGAGGCCTGTACCCTGTGACCCCTCACACTGCAGCTTCTGTTTCTATCCGGTGTCGTTAAGGACGCAGCTCTTGGCTTGTTTCTATAGATGAGGCATGAGACAAGATTTTTTTTAAGTTTTAATAAATGAAGCGTTTTTCTACTTTCTGAAAGCCCATGTGCATATACACTGAGCAGTTCACCACGTAGCCTCTAGTGCCGCCTGTGCTAAAAATCCCCCAGACAGTGTCTGTCGTGAGCCAGTTTCACATCCTTCCATGTTCGTAGACTGGTGAAAGCCCACATCCTGCTCTCATAATACCAGACCCGGTGTGCACTGCGCAGATTGTTTGGGCTTGTTTTTCTGCTTGACGCTACTGGTGACCCTCGAGGAAGATCACTTGGCACCAGTGGCATTCTTGTGGGGACAGAGGGGCGATGTCCAGCCTTACCAAAGGGGCTCACTGAGCTCTGTCCCCGTCCTCATGTTGGAGGCTGATTCCTCACTGCCCTTGGCTGCCCGGCAGGCGGTCCTGCTGCAGCAAGTGGCTTCTCCCTGTCTCCCATGTTGCTGGAGGCAGAACCAACCAACTGGGCCTCCTTTCAAGCCTCTGACCTCACCACCGGGCCCTCCCCACCTGCCCCTGTGCTTCCATTACTGCTGCTCTGCAGATGCCAGGGCCGTACTGGCACACCCCACTGGCTCTCCAGGAGGGGTCTTCCAGGCTCCAGATTGCAGAGAGGCAGGTGTAAAAAGTTGCTACTTCAGGCCCTTTCACGAGCTCGATGCCACTGCTCTTGGGACAGAACTTGTGGTGGAGAAGAGGAGGAGACTGGCTAGTCACCAACAAGAGATGGGAGCAAACAGGTGGGTTCTCCTCCTTTGCCCCTCCCCAAGGGACTGCGTGGGAACCCAGTGCGTCCACACACTCTCTCCAGGGGTATCCTATGTGTTCTGAGCAGCTGGGATGTTTCTCTGGTAAAGTCTGGATGGCTTGACACACACGCCTTTGACCTGCTGCCTCTCTCCTCCTACCTTACTCACTTGGTCCCTTCACATCTGCCTCCCTTGAGTATGTCCTCAGCAAAGGGGTGTGTGCACACGCATGCATGCATTCACTTGTGTCCAACTCCGAAACCCCATGGACTGTAGCCCACCAGGCTCCTCTGTCCATGGGATTCTCCAGACAAGAACACTGGAGTGGGTTGCCATTTCCTTCTCCAGGGAATCTTCCTGACCCAGGTACTGAACCTGGGTCTCCTGCATTGACATACAGATTCTTTAAGGCTGAGCCACTGGGGAAGTCCAAGCAAAGCTTTAGCACTTAGGTTTTGCCGTAGGTTCAGTTTTCTGGGGAAACCAGTAGATACCATTTTTCCCCATCACAGTGAGAAGCTGAGGCTCAGTAAGGCGTAAGTAACCCACCCAGGACAGCACTGCGAGGAGACAAGAGCTCAGATGCTCACATCAGCACATCTTGCTTCAGAGCCAGGACTCCTCCCTCTGCTCCTCACTGTCTCCAGAGGGGGTGGGGGGCGGAGGGGTGCCAGGGAGTCTGTGTGGTTTCTTTGTGGTAATTCATCACCACGGTCCTCAGAACCTGTGAGAATGATTCAGTGAAGGACATTGTAAATATCCAAGCAGAGCATGATAAGGCAGCCCTGAAATGACTGACTGGGTGAGCCATCAATAAAAGCAGATGGTTAAACCACCATCACTGGACACTTAGATGCCACTTTGTATAGTCATCTCTAGATGGAATCACATTGATGAACCAGCTTAAAGGTCATGAAAGGAGCTGCTCCAGGGAGGAGATACAAGTTCCAGCGAGAAGCGAGGGCTCCTCCCCAGCCCAGCTCAGAGCTCCGTCATGCACAGAATTGCTGGGCCAGGCTCCTCTGCAACATCTGAATCTGTCTGTTCTTTCCACAAAGATCCCCGAGAACAAAGTGTACAGAGATGTAACCAGAAGATTCATCTTGAAACAAAGCAGAGGGGTCCTGACTGCCAGAGACTGAAATGGGATGGATTCCCTGCTCCTGAACAGGGTGTTACTGGCAGAGTCCTATATGTGTCCAGGGATTTGGGCTCAGAACTGCACTTTGGAGACTGGAAAAAGACCGAATTTGGACCCTGAAAATACTGCTTGGCATCTCTCCAGATCGTGGGTTAGGAAGTGAACCTTTTCACTTGTGTCCCTCCTGTGGGAAAGAGCTGGTTTTTTGTGTGATTGAAAAGTCAAGACTGTTTACAGATCTAATCATTTTATCTTGGTCTGATAAAAGTGTTGATGGGTTGGCCCCTTGAAGAGAGTCATTAATTTATAGGTTCAAAACAAATTACAAAAAACACGTAGATTTGTGTATTGTGCTAGCCAAAAGCTCGTTCAGATTTTTCCATAAGATCTTATGGAAAACCCAAATGACCTTTTTGGCCAACCCAGTATACGCAAAGAAAGCATTCATACCACCTGCCTGATACTGAAACCCCTGCCTCTGAACTGGACAGGCATCCCAGAGGCCTCCGGGAGCTCTGCTGCACCACAGTAGAGGTGACGCCTCTGAGCATGGCTGGCAGCAGAGGTTGTTCTCAATGAGGTCTTTTCCTTTGGGGAGCACAGTTGCAGTACCAACCCCCCACCTAAAGGATCAGCACCTATTTCTTATTAATAAAACAGCCCTTATCCTCTCACCCCTCAACCCCCCCTCCAAAAATCTGCTCAAAGAGCTTAAACCACCATGTCTCAGATTTCAGTATCAGTCACCTGGAGGTCTTGATAAAATGAAGTGACATTTTGATTCAGTAGTTTGGAATGGGGCCCAAGGTTCTGCATCTCTTGCAGATGAAATGACTTCCAGGATAGGTCGGTGCTTATCTGTGAACAATGCTTCGAGTAGCAAGAGCTTAGAAGACCATCCCACTTTCCTTCTGAATATTTTAAAGCTGATTTGGCCCTTAGAAAAATTTGCCCCTTGAAAGTGCCTCAGATGCTACCAACAAGCTGTTCTGGGCACCACTGCAGAAATGTTTAAACAGATGGGGCTGAAGTATGAAGCACTGAAAGCATTATGCTAGAGTTGTTCTCTTGGCCACATTTGTTTAGTTCTCGGCACAAGCATAAACTCAGTGCTGACCTAAAGGCTTACTTTCAAAATTACACATAAAAATGGATTTTACTGACACTCCTTGGCTAAATGTGCTTGTCCCTGGGACCACCAGGCTCATTTCATTCAGTCTCAAATTGGTTATTTTCCGTCAGGTAATTTCGATTTTTGTATAGGGTAAAAAGATTTTAATGGTAAAGCACATAAACAGGAGCACTTTAATTGTGTATTTAAATTCTATGTTTGATGGAACAGAAGTAACACTTGTTATTCTGCCTCTATTTCAGGGTTCTCATTTTCTGCTTGGAGAATTTAGTCATTTTAATGTCAAATAAAAAACAACTAAAAACCTTGTGGAAAATGCAACCGGTTTAAACAATGTTAAACTGCCTTAAACAGATGAGGGAGCGGGGTATTAAACTAGGCAGCTTTTTCCAGATGCTTTAGAAATATTTACTATGTACTGCCTTTTACCCCCAAAAGCATAGCTATACATTATCTCTTGTAGAAAAATAACTTACTTGGAGAAAAATAAACATGTGGTTTTGTACAAACTATACCACTTCTTAGGTTTATCCCTCACATTCATTTATTTTTTTTATACCTAGGGTCTTTATTCTTAGGTCTAATATTGAGTCTGTGGCTGCAGGTAATATGACACTATTTTGAGAATAAAAGGTCCCATTGTCTTCATTCAAGTCTTCAGCCACGAAGTTACACCTTATTCTCATACAAGATAGGGGTTGGTAGGGGATTAAGGAAGTACACTGAGGATGAAAGCAAAAGGGAACACCTTTACAAGCATATCGTCCCAGTTACCGTGAAGGTTACACTTCAGGTTAATTTACGAAAGTAGTGACAGAACCATGATTTCAGTGAAAATCAACACATTATACCTTTTAAAAAAACAATTCAGAAATACTAAGTCAGGCAAGCATGCCTGAGTATAAATTCAAAGTATAAACAAATGCAGTGGCTGGCTGCCCAAACAGGTATTTCCCTCAGAAAGAGATTTTTTAAAATGCTGCACAGAACAAAAAGAATTAGAAGCTTAATTAGCAGATCCATTTCCTCACTTTATATATGAGGCAAGTGGGCAGCCATTAACTGGTAAAGCTTACTCAGCCAGGTTAAGAATGCAAAAAAAAAAAAGAATGCACAGAGATCCAATTCCTGGTACTATCTGCAACTACATGTATCTAAAATGCAAGGAGATAAATATCCAGAAGACATCAAACCCACTGATTTAAAGATAAACATTTCAAGGGTGGGGGTGAAGTTGTTACTACAACATAGCAGCACGTTGTACATATTTAAGAGATTTAATGGAAAGAAATAACCTATTTTAGTGCTCGGTTTTGATCAACACAAGTTTCCAGCCAACTTTCTGATGTACAGCAAAATGTATCAGCTTTAAAAAAAAAAAAATTGCATTCCTCAGTTTTCTTCTACACTTTTTTTGGCCTAGCTTTCAAAACTGAGCACTGGGTATTTTTAATATAAGTAATGGGATGTTATGGGCTCAATAAAGGACAGAAATGGTAGGGACCTAACAGAAGCAGAAGATATTAAGACAAGGTGGAAAAAAATAAAATAAAAAATATTTTGTCCTACCTCCTTTTGAAGACAATGGTCTGCTTTTCTGGGCGCCTGATGTCCTCTGCTAGCGATCAGAAGTTGTTTTGTGGAGTTTGCTCAGCATTCAAATGTTCTTTCGATGAATTTGTAGGGGAGAAAGTGGTCTCCCCATCCTATTCCTCTGCCATCTTCTGTTCTCTAAAATAAAAAATAAAAAATTGCCTGTGTTTGACTTTCCATGAGTACTCGTTGCTGGACTGGGATATGAAGTCTCCATTCTCCTGACGCAAGAGCTCAAAACACCATGGAATCTCCCACTCTGCTTAAATGTTAATGTAATGTTTATTGAAAGCAATTAACTAATAAAAATTAAAAAATAGAAGAGGTGGCAAGAATACACAGAAGAACTGTACAAAAAAGATCTTCATGACCAGATAATCACAATGGTGTGATCACTCACCTAGAGTGAGACATCCTAGAATGTGAAGTCAAGTGGACCTTAGGAAGCATCACTATGAACAAAGCTAGTAGAGGTGATAGAATTCTAGTTGAGCTATTTCATATCCTGAAAGATGATGCTGTGAAAGTGCTGCACCCAATATGCCAGCAAATTTGGAAAACTCAGCAGTGGACACAGGACTGGAAAAGGTCGGTTTTCATTCCAATCCCAAAGAAAGGCGATGCCAAGGAATGCTCAAACTACTGCACAATTGCATTCATCTCACACGCTAGTAAAGTGATGCTTAAAATTCTCCAAGCCAGGCTTCAGCAGGACGTGAACCGTGAACTTCCAGATGTTCAAGCTGGTTTTAGAAAAGGCAGAGGAACCAGAGATCAAATTGCCAACATCCACTGGATCATCAAAAAAGCAATAGAGTTCCAGAAAAACATCTATTTCTACTTTATTGACTATGCCAAAGCCTTTGACTGTGTGGATCACAATAAAATGTGGAAAATTCTCAAGGAGATGGGAATACCAGACCACCTGACCTGCCTCTTGAGAAACCTGTATGCAGGTCTGGAAGGAACAGTTAGAACTGGACATGGACCAACAGACTGGTTCCAAATAGGAAAAGGAGTGTGTCAAGGCTGTATATTGTCACCCTGCTTATTTAACTTATATGCAGAGTACATCATGAGAAACGCTGGGCTGGAAGAAGCACAAGCTGGAATCAAGATTGCTGGGAGAAATAATCAATAACCTCAGATATGCAGGTGACACCACCCTTATGGCAGAAAGTGAAGAAGAACTAAAGAACCTCTTGATGAAAGTGAAAGAGGAGAGTGAGAAAGTTGGCTTAAAGCTCAATATTCAGAAAACTAAGATCATGACATCCAGTCCCATCACTTCATGGCAAATAGATGGGGAAACAGTGGAAGCAGTGTCAGACTTTATTTTTCTGGGCTCCAAAATGACTGCAGTTGGTGATTGCAGCCATGAAATTAAAAGACACTTACTCCTTGGCAGGAAAGTTATGACCAACCTAGACAGCATGTTAAAAAGCAGAGACATGACTTTATCAACAAAGGTCCGTCTAGTCAAGGCTATGGTTTTTCCAGTGGTCATGTATGGATGTGAGAGTTGGACTATAAAGAAAGCTGAGCACTGAAGAATTGATGCTTTTGAACTGTGGTATTGGAGAAGACTCTTGAGAGTCCCTTGGACTGCAAGGAGATCCAACCAGTCCATCCTAACGGAGATAAGTCCTGGGTGTTCATTGGAAGGACGGATGCTGAAGCTGAAACTCCAATACTTTGGCCACCTGATCAAAAAGCTGACTCACTGGAAAAGACCCTGATGCTGGGAAAGATTGAGGGCAGGAGGAGAAGGGGACGACAAAGGATCAGATGGTTGGATGGCATCACTGACTCAATGGACATGGGTTTGGGTGGACTCCGGGAGTTGGTGATGGACAGGGAGGCCTGGCGTGCTGCGGTTCATGGGATTGCAAAGAGTCAGACACAACTGAGCGACTGAACTGAACTGAACTGAATGGGATGTTATATGTACATTCTAATTACACATTTGAGGAATAAACAAAATGCATATTTCAGTAATTCAGAGTGTATTTATAAAATGAAAATCCCTCTAGCAAAAATACACTTTTCGCTGGGAAAAAGAAATAAAACAGACAAGTGGATCTACACAAAGTAAAAATTAACTTTGGGAGACTCCAGTGTGGAGGATGGTCTGTAACAGGCTTATCTGCCCTTCCTACCCAAGAGCCGATCATCTTCTGAGTTAAGATTTTTAAAATATGCTTTAATTGAGAGCATTATGTTGACATTTGTTTCTCATCCCACATCATCTTTAGCGAAGCTCTATGTGCTTACAATTCTCGGACTAATTGTCGGGAGCTCAGTGAGAATCAGCTGGAACACTGGTGGTGGAATAGTTTGTTGCAGCACTTGCCGTCACTGCTGCGGCAGTCCAGGCACAGCCGTTGCATTTGTCAGGTGGTCCACACTCTTCTCATATTCACCTTGAGCTAGTCCTTCTTCACCAAGCTGTGTTTCTTCTAGGAAGAATTTCTGAGCAGCTTCAGCATCTTTAAGGTCAGGTAGCTCGGAAAGCCCAGCTCTCTCCTTGGCAAGCTTCTATTTCTTTTTTTCGTTCTCGAGGCCTGTTCTTGAAGTCGCGGTCACTCCAGGGGCCACGGCGCTGTCCTGGCCCCCACCCCCGTCTTCTCTCCACCGAGGAGCTGGTCTGTGCAGCGGGGCCCCCACAAAAAAGCCTTTCACCACAAGGCCTCGGATCCTGGTGGATCTGTCCCGGGTGGATCCGCATCTCAGTCCCCACACCCGCCTCGAGGGATGCGCCCCTTAGATTCATTTTTGAAAGCTGCCTGCCTTGCTCAAATCTTTACGAGCACATTTTGCTGACATTCTCCTAGTATTCTTGTCTCTAGATTCTGTCTGTTCAGCGTGTTAGTCACTTAGTCATGTCCGACTCTTTGTGACCCCCTGGACTGGAGCCCACCATGCTCCTCTGTCCATGGGATTCCCCAGGTGAGAATACTGGAGTGGGTTGCCATGCCCTTCTCCAAAGCATCTTCCCAACCCAGGGATCAAACCCAGGTCTGCATTGCAGACAGATTTTTTTTTCTTTTTTTTACCATCTGAGCTAACAGGAAAGCCCAGTAGATGTCTGTTCCATAACACATTTACTAAAATAATCTCCTTAAAGAGAATAAGATCTTTAGAGTCATCTATCATATCAGTCTCCTATTTCAAGACATTTGCTCAAAATCTGTAGTTTTCAGCCTACTACTCAGCACCTTTCCCTAAATAAACTTAACAGCAAAAATCTCAGATTTGGGAACCAGTTGGTTCCTCACTAGAGGAAAAAATAAAGAGCTCTGCATCCCCAAGTTGGTCTTAGTTATTTTGCTTAGTCCATACTGACTTGTGCCATTTAACTATGACTTCACCTTTTTTTAACAGATATAGAACTGTATCTATTCTTCTTCATGAGTTTTGGCAGTTTGTGTCTTCCAAGGAATTGTTCCATTTCGTGTAAGTTTTTGAATGTACGTGGTTAGAGTTATTCACAGTTTCCCTTGTAATATTTTAATGTGTGTTGGGTCTGTAATGGTAACATTCTCTCACTCCTGATATAGTAATATGTTTCTGCTCTCATTTTCTTGATCAGTCTGTTTAGAAGTTTAGCAATTTTAGTGAGCTTTTCCAAGAATCAGCTTCTGGTTTTATTGACTTCACTATTGTTTTGCTATTTTCAATTTTACCTTTTTGCTATTTTCAATTTTATGGTTTTCTGCTCTTACCTTTGTTGTTCAGTTACTAAGTTGTATCCGACTCTTTGTGACCCCATGGACTGCAGCACACCAGGCTTCCCTGTCCTTCACTATCTCCCGGAGTTTGCCCAAACTCATGTCTGTTGAGTCAGTGATGTCATCCAACCATCTCATCCTCTGTTGCTGCCTTCTCCCCCGCCCTCAATCTTTTCCAGCATCAGTCTTTTCCAGTGAGTCAGCTCGTTGCATCAGGTGACCAAAGTATTGGAGCTTCAGTTTCAACGTCAGTCCTTCCAGTGACTATTCAGGGTTGATTTCCTTTAAGATAGACTGATTTGATCTCCTTGCTCTCCATGAGACTCTCAAGAGTCCCTTGCTCTTATCTTTATTTATTTCTTATAAGTTTGGTTTATTCTGCTCTTCTTTTCTAATTCCCTGAGATGGAATCAGTATTCATTTGAGGCCTCTTTTTTCCTAATACATGCATTTAATGACATGTTTCCTTCTAAGCACTACTTCAAGCTTTATCTCACAAATTTGATATGTTTTATTTTCATTTTCACTCAATTTAAAGTCTTTTCAAATTTTCTTTGATACTTGCTCTTTGACCCATGAATTATTTAGAAATATTTAATTTCTAAGAATTTGGAGATTTTCCAGATATTTTCCTGTTGTTGATTTCTAGATTAATTCCTTTATGATCAGAGAATATACTTTGTATGATTTCAATACTTAATTTTTTAAAAATGTTAAGGTTGTTTTATGACCCAGTATGTGGTCTGTCCTGACAAGTGTTCCTTGTGCACTTGAAAGGAATGTGTATTCAGCTGTTTTTCAGTGGAGTGGTATTGTTTGATAATTCTGTGGTCTTCTGTGTGTTGATTTTTTGTCTCCTTGTTCTGTTGCTCAAAGAGGAAACTGAAAGCCTCCAACTATGACTGTGGATTTTTCTCCCTGACAGTTGTATTTATTTCCAGTTGTATTTTAATGTTTTTTTGGTTTTGATTTTTCTGTGTGTGCATACATATTAAAGATGATATGTCTTCTCAGTGGATTCACTTATCACTATGTAATGAGGCCTCTTTGTTCTTGTAATTTTCCTTGTTCAAATCTACTTTGTCTAGTACGAATAGATATAATGCAATTTCCTTTTGGTAAGTGTTTGCTTAGTACACATTTTTCCATCTTTTTAGTTTTAACCTATCTGTGTTAGGATATTTCAAGTGAGTCTCTTGACCACATAGGTCTCAGTCTAAGGCTTTTTATGTTGTTGTTCAATTTAATGATCAGTATCTTTTATTTGGTATGCTTAGAGCATTTATATTTAATGTAATTGTTGCTAAGGTGGTCTTTTGGTCTACCATTGTTTTGACTTGACATGGCACACAGAAATAACCCAGTTATTAGCAGGGTTGAGCACCATTACCTGGGACTCAGGAAACAGTGGTTTTCCCCGCTAGCATCACTCTCATGTCAGTCATGCTCCTGTGTAATTGGTGGGCCTGTGTCTGTTTCACCTCTAGTTTCTGTTGATGAGGCAGGATGAGTCAGCAGAAGGGAGGGTCTGTGGTCACATACTTTGATCCAGCCACGTAGACAGGTGCTGGCCTACATTGTCAGGGCATAAATGGTGGAATCTCAGCCTATTTCTCCATCTCTTTTGTATCTTTTAATGATTCTTCTTTTTTTTTTTTTTTTTTAATTAGGGAAGCAAGAGAACTGGTGTGTGTTCCTTCTTGGCAGTGTTCTATGTAAATTGATTTAAGTATCTCAGTTTTGCCAGGTATTGGATCCTTAAACAAGATATTTTATTTTTCTGGGTCTTACTTAGTTTTTCTTTAGCTAAATGATAGAAATAATTATATTTATTGCAATTCAACCAGACTTGATAACATCTACAATTACTCCATGTTAACACACTTTTAAGAAGAGATTTTTTTGTTGATTTAATAATCTCTGACGGTACTGTTTGCCAGCCATTATTCTAAGTAATGTACAAATATGAATTCATTTAATTTTAATAACAATATGATGTAGGTATTATTTTTCTCATTTTAAAAGGTGGAGTAATTTACGCAATGTCACAAAGCCATAAAGGGCAGAGCTGAGGCCAGGGTCTGTGTTCTTAACTGCCATGCACGCTGCCTTATATTTAGGATTAGATGTCAAGCTTTAACAGAAAAAGAAATTAATGTCCCTCACTAAAAAGGAGAGTCATTTGTGTTGAATCGGCAGTTTGCATTGTGCTAAGTCACTTTAGTCATGTCCGAATCTTTGTGACCCCCATGGACTATAGCCCGCCAGGCTTCTCTGTCAATGGGGTTTTACAGGCAAGAATACGGGAGTGGCTTGCCATTTCCTCCTCCAGGGGATCTTCCCAACCCAGGGATTGAACCATCGTCTCTTAGTTCTCCTGCATTGGCAGGCAGGTTCTTTACCACTAGTACCACCTGCATTATCCAACATTAAATAATGCTCATGCTTAGTGATTTTTACTCTCTCTGTAGCACACAGTATGCAGACTCATGTATTGGTTGCTGACTTGCCGCACAATTACTGATCTGTTTGCCAAACTGACCAAACACAAAGAGCAAGTAATGGTCAATCATTGACATTTGGCCTGTGACTGTCTAACACACTCAAGCAAGGTGGAGAGGAGTCCCCTTTCTAAATGTCCTTTCCCTCATCCATTTACTAAATCGTCCCTCAGACATTCTGCAAGAGGTCAGTAAGTCTTCTCTGACTTTATCTCATTAAAAATATCATTTCCTATAGTTCCAAAATCATTTTACTCTTTTAGTCTTTATGAATCTGTAACTCCTGTTTGTTCGGTGAGCTCTCTACTCCAGGTTACACATGTTGTCAGCTCAGGGGTGGCAGATGGGTTTTATCTGGAGGGTCAACTCTGGACAGCTGTGTCTCCCTTGAAGCAATGTATAAAAGAGCTCTGAGTTGGCTCCTGGCTTAATGGAACATCTTCTGCAGGGTGCCAGGGGAGGCATGGCCACACGGTGACACTTATTTCCATCCTGTGGCCCAGATCCTTACTCACTACTCTGCGTCTAACCATCAGAGTACAATAATAATCATGAGGGATTCAGACCCCATTGTTAGCAGATCTTCAGATGGTGAGAAACATGTCTTCACATTTTTAAACTGAAATCCAGCAAAGATAAGAGCCATCAGTGTCAATTTTTGCCTGTCATTCTTAAAAGTCAAACAGTATTCTACTTATATTTTATCAGCTGCCAGTGACCGGCCTCTGAAACAAGAGATTCTGAAACAAAGGTCATTAGTGGTCCCTTTGCTCAAAGTTAAGAGGCTAGAGATGATGCAGGTCAAATCAAGGGTGGCAGGGATAGCTGGGAACTAGCAGGGTCTGGGAGTTTAAAATCAGGATCCTGGTCTTTGATGAGCATGGGTTTAATTTGTCTATAAAATGTCACCTATTTCTCAAAGATGAGTCATTGGAAATAAGATACTGTATTTATAGGATAAATATAGGGAATGTGTGAAGTATTAGAATTCTTTTTCCTAATAGTGACTTAGACAAAGCCAAGTTTTAATGAAGTAAATGACAGTACTAAAAAAGTACTTTATTTGAATTCCTTTAGAGGTACTCCACTTTCTTCCACCAAATGGCCTGCTCCCTGGGAATCTAAGGAGATGGTCTATGTGTGAAGAAAATGAAAATCAACAAAAGATTGGTGGAAGACTGAAGAAACTAAGACAGAGTCAGCCCCTGCTGTTTACATAAAAGTTTGAGGCCCGGTGGGTGGTGATTATCTTGGAATGTGTGCGTGCGTGCTAAGTCACTTCAGTCGTGTCCAACTCTTTGCATCCCTTTGGACTGTAGCCCACCAAGCTCCTATGTCCAGTGGATTGTCTAGGCAAGCATATAGGAGTGGGTTTGCCATGCCCTCCTCATGAAATCTTCCTGACCCAGGGATCTAACCCTCACCTCCTGCATTGCAGGTGGATTCTTTACCCACTAAACCACATGAGAAGCCCTGTCATCTTGGAATACTGCCCCCATTCATGTTCCCTCTGACTCTTTTTCCTCCCTACAAAGGCACAGGAGAGCATGCTCATTCTTTCTGTCTCAGAGACCTCTGGCAGCATCAGATATTCCACTGGTGCTTAAGTTTCTTCTTCCATCCTTGTGGTAAGTGTCTGTCACAAGGATTTCAGGCACATAAATATGGTTGACCAGCCTGAGACATCCAGGGAAACCCATGGCAGAAAAAGAAATCACCAAGTGTATAAAAATGTTTCTGCCATTTCAACTTCAAAACATTAGAAAGAGACTTTTAGAATTGAAAGTAGCCCAATGACTTGAAGTATCTATTAGCTTTTTTTTTTTTTTTAATAAACACATAAATGAAACTGGACCCTTTATATCTCAGGGGAAAAAAAGAGTGGATAGAGAACTGTGTCATTTCACAGTGACTTTTTTCAAAAAAGTCACTTTGACTCTCCTCTTTGAAAAGGATGACATTCAATAGGCGCTAAAAGCCTCACATTAGTCAGTACTTTCTGAGCTGCTGTTGAATGTGGTCTCTGATTATGGTGTTTCTGGATTAGACTCCCATTATTAACAGCTGCCTAGCCGTCCGTTGAAAGCAGAGGGCCACATGGCGGGAGAGATGACAGTGCAGCACAGATGGGAGAGGTGACAAAAAAACCTTCCTCCAGTCAGCTGCAAAGATGCCTCTACACCTGGAAGCAGACAGAGAGCTTTCAAGTTGCAGCACAGAATTATCTTTGGAACTCTGGGGATCAGAAGGAATGTTGACACTTTGGCACCAGATGAATCAAAGTGATTTTAAATTAGTATTAGAAACCTGAGAGTGTAAAGCCTGTAATAGAATTTGCTACAATAATGCTCCAGTTATTACTTCTTATTCATGGATTAAGCTATCATCTTTATGAAATTCTGTGGGCATCCCTTTCATTGCTATCTCTTTAATTGCAGTCAAACCTACATTATACTAATGTAGAGTAAAGATGGATGACAGACAACTGTAGGTTAACCTTCCTGGGATTTCTTTTTTTAATACCTATGATTCTTGCTTTCACAGAGATCAAATTTTCTAAGAGAAAAGTTTGAGAAAAAGAAATGTGAAACTGCTTCTTTGACACAAGTCTTTTAAGACGCCGTTCCTAATTAATATGAGCAATAGTGAATTGGATTGAGAAGTAAATGCAGCATGCTTTCTATGTGTTTAATGCTCCCACCCCCCCAAAAAAGCATTTTTAATACATGAAAGTATCAAGAACCTAGCCTGTGTGTTTTCTTACTAACTTTTTAGTTTTTGAAATAACTAAGCTTACAAGAAGTTGCAAAAATAGAGTTGAATAGAATTCTGTGAACCCTCTTTCCCCAGTGGTGTTACCTTTTATAACTGTAGTGCAATATCAAACTCAACCCTAACTGGATTAGAGACATTACTCAGTTTTCACCAATTATTGCATGAAGCTGGGTGTGTGCATGCAATGCAGGAGGTGCTGCATTCACTTTTATGGGCACTTTCTACCACACTTTTGAGAAACAGATTATTTCAGTCATATGTTAGAGAGGACCACATGCAGTGTCAACATTTGTTCAGTTGAAAATTGACTATGAGTTACATATTTGATATAAATATAATTCTGTTTTTGCTACTGAGAATTTATAACAGCAGTGTGTCTTTTAATTTTGTTGGGTTCTTGAGTTTATTTTTATTTTTCCATAGAAGTAAACTATATAAATGTCTTTGAAAAACATGCAAATCTATCTTTTATATAAATTTAAACTGAAGCATCATTCAACTGAAGCAGGCAGAAGTTTCATCTGGCCTGGAGAAAAGTTCTGTTAGTGAAAGGATTATTCAAGGATTGTTCAAAGATATCATTCTGTAGTTTTGTAGTGTAGTCTCAAGTCAGGTATCTGAATCCTCCAGCACTGTTTTTCTTTCTCAAGATAACTTTGGCTATTTTTTGTGTTTTCATATAAATTTAAAATTTTTAATTTCTAGTTCTGTGAAAAATGCCATTGGTAGTTTAATAGAAATTACATTGAATCTGTAGATTGCTTTGGGTAATATAGTCATTTTGACAGTATTGATTCTTCCAATCCAAGAACATGGTGTATCTCTCCATCTGTCTATATCATCTTTGATTTCTTTCATCAGCAGCTTATGGTTTCCTGAGTTCAGGTCTTTTGCCTCCTTAGGTTTATTCCTAGGTATTTTGTTCTTTTTGATGTGATGGTAAATGAGATTATTTCCTTAATTTCTCTTTCTAATCTTTTGTTGTTAGTGTATAGAAATGCAAGTGATTTCTGTGTATTCATTTTGTATCCTAACTTAACCAAATCAGTTGATGAGCTCTAGTAGTTTTCTGATAGCATCTTTAGCATTTTCCATGGATAGTATCATATCATCTGCAAACAATGACAGTTTTACTTCTTTTTCAATTTGGATTCCATTTATCTCTTTTTCTTCTTTTTCTTCTCTGATTGCCATGTCTAGGACTTTCAAAACTGTGTTGAGTATAAGTGGCAAGAGTGGACATCCTTCTCTTGTTCCTGATCTTAGAGGGAATGGTTTCATTTTTTTTTTTAACAGTGTGATACTGGCACAAAAACAGAAATATAGATCAATGGAACAGGATAGACAGTCCAGAGATAAATCTGTACACCTATGATCAACTAATCTATTGCAAAGGCAGTAATACACAGTGGAGAAAAGACAGTTTCTTCAATAAGTGATGCTGGAAAACCTGGACAGCTATATGTAAAAAAAAAAAAAAAAAATGAAATTAGAACATTCCCTAACACCTACACAAAAATAAGCTAAAAATGGATTAAAGACCTAAATATAAGGCCAGATACTGTAAAACTCTTAGAAGAAAATAAAGGCAGAACACTCTCTGGTATAAACTGAAGCAAGATCTTTTTTGATCCACCCCCTAATGAACATAAAAGCAAAAATAACCAAATGAGACCTAACTAAAATGTAAAAGCTTTTGTACAGCAAAAGAAACCATAAACAAAGTGAAAAAACCACCCACAGAATGTGAGAAAATATTTGCAAACAAAACAACTGGCAAGGGATTAATCACCAGAATATACAGAAAGCTCATGTAGCTTAATATAAAACAAGCCAAACAACCCAATCAAAAAAATGAGCAGATCTAAATAGACATTTCTCCAAAGAAGATATACAGAAGGCCCAAAAGCACATGAGAAAATTCTCCACCTCACTAATTTTTCAGTTCAGTTCAGTTGCTCGGTCGTGTCCAACTCTTTGCAACCCCAACTGTTAGAGCAATTCAAATTAAAACTACAATGAAGTTATCACCTCACACAGGTCAGAATAGCCATTATCCAAAAATCTACAAACAGTAAATGCAGGAGAGAGTGTGGAACAAATGTAGGTACATTCCCACCTACACTGTTGGTGGGAATGTAAATTGGTGCAACCACTATAGAGAACAGTATGGAGGTTTCTTAAAAATCTAAATATAGAACCATCATATGATCCAGCAATCCCACTCCTAGGCATATATCTGAAGAAAACCTTTCAAAAAGATACATGCACCCCAGTGTTCACTTCAGCATTGTTTATAATAAACAGCACATGGAAGCAACCTAAATATTCATCTACAGTGGAATGGATAAAGATGTCATACATATATACAACGTAATGCTACTCAGCCATAAAAAAGAATGAACTAATGCCATTTGCAGAAACATGGATGAACCTAGAGGTTATCATACTAAGTGAAGTCAGACTAAGAAAATTATATGATACCACGTATATGTGGAATCTAATAAAAAAGATA
This sequence comes from Cervus elaphus, assembly GCF_910594005.1. Lineage (NCBI taxonomy): Eukaryota > Metazoa > Chordata > Mammalia > Artiodactyla > Cervidae > Cervus > Cervus elaphus. The sequence goes on from NC_057844.1 coordinate 29,869,568, forward strand.
AAAATGAAGTTATTTACAAAACAAATGGACTCAGATATCTTGAAGTCAAACTTATAGTTATCAAAGGGAAATGTGGGAGGCAAGTGGTAAATTAGGAGTTTAACGTGTACACACCACTATATATAAAATAGATAATAAGGGCCTACTGTGCAGCACAGAGAACTCTGTTTAATATTCTGTAATAACCAATATGGGAAAGGAATCTCAAGAAGAATGGATATATGTATAACTGGTTCACTTAGCTATACGTTTGAAACTAACAACATTTTGAATCAGCTATACTCCCATAAAATTATTTTTAAAAATTTCATTCTGGGAATATGATTTTCAAAATTGAATCACAAAAGAGATCTAAGTTTGTTTTAAATCACCCTTAAACAAAAATTCTAGCCTACAAACAATAATTCAGATACTTGTTGCAAACTTAAGCAGTGTCCAATACAAGACATCAACACTTGGCTACAATAAACAAGGTTAAAAAATTGGACAAATGTATGACAAAACCCACTGGAAAAAAAAAAAAAAATTGGACAGATGGGCACAGCGCTTGATGGGAGATCAAAGACTGAGACTTATTTTGGAGAGGGGATCAAAGCCTATGAAAAAGAAAATAGAAATTGCATGACAATTAAAAAAAAACTATCTGGATAGGGTCTGGATGTTGTTAAAGCACATGAATATGCATATACTGAGACTAGGGAAGATTCTGATGATGGTTATTGTGGTCTGTACAACCCAAGTGAAACAGCTACCAGCATTATCATTTGCATGTACCAGACTCACTGGAACTCTCTCTAGTGGACTACCTTCACGTTCCTCATTTGGATGCCAAAAATCAAAAGCTCTTTCAATAAAGTTATAGTAAATTGGAGAGCTAGTACAGTTTATACCATCTAAAACTACCTTGTGCTTAGTTGCTCAGTCGTGTCCGACTCTTTGTGACCCCATGGATTGTAGTGCACCAGGCTCAGAGCTCTGTCCATGGAATTCTCCAGGCAAGAAAACTGGAGTGAGTTGCCATTTCCTTCTCCAAAACTACCTTACTTTAAATATAATATTTAATATGCTGGTATAAGAAAACTTCAGTGCTCATGGTACATATTGGTGAACTGAAACTTTTTTCCTGAAACTTCAGAATTTTCATTATTGTCTACAAGGACAGCAATTTCATATTATATAAACTGTTCCAGAAAACAGGAAAATAGGGTAATGTTATTCAACTTATCTCTAAGAGCCAGAGAACTATGACACCAAAGTCAGACAAGTACTGTATAATAAATTAAAATTATGGAATGACATCACTCATTTATCTACATGGAAAAAAATCTTAGACATGATAAGAGTATACTAGATCCAGTAATATGAAGAATAAACACTACATTCTGACCAAGTAGGGGTTATTCTACAGATGCAGGAATGGTTACCATTTTAAAAAAAAAGAAGCAAAACTCTAAACATAGTTCATCACATTAACACAGAAAAACTTCACTTAACATTTCAGTACGGGCACAGAGTACATTTGATAAAATTCTGCACGTATTCACAATTAAAGAAAAAAAGAAACTCTTGCTAAATTCAAGGTAAGAAATAGAAGAGAACGCTCTTACTATGATTAAGGTTATCTGCTCAAAACCTAACCTAATGGCATAAGGGTGAAACATTAAAAGCATTTCCTTGAAAATCAAGAGTAAGAAAATGGGGCCCAATTCCATCATACCCATTCCACTGTTCTCGTGATTCTGGCCAGAGTCATAAAACAAGAAGAAACAAAGAATATAAGGATTAGAAAGGAATTAGAATATGACACATTGGAGTAATTAGAAAATGACACATTAGAATAATGTATCATTATTTACATCAGGTTGTATACGTAAAAACGCCCAGCAACCTAGAAATTATATTACTCAATAATAGAGATAACCATGGAGAAGGAAATGGCAACCCTCTCCAGTACTCTTGCCTGGAAAGTCCCATGGACGGAGGAGGCTCGTGGGCTGCAGTCCATGGGGTCGCTGAGAGTCGGATGCGACTGAGCGACTTCACTTTCACTTTTCACTTTCATGCATTGGAGAAGGAAAGGGCAACCCACTCCAGTGTTCTTGCCTGGAAAATCCGAGGGACGGGGGAGCCTGGTGGGGTACTGTCTATGGGGTCGCACAGAGTTGGACACAACTGAAGCGACTTAGCAGCAGCAGCAGCAGAGGTAACCAAGTTTAAAATTAATATTCAAAAGTCAGTTTCACTTATACACAATTTCTGTAACAAGTTAGAAATTATAGTTTTAAAAGTGAAACCAAATTAATAACAACAAAAAAAGCATACCTAGAAATAAATTTTACCAACTATATACAGAGACTTACTCAGAGAATATTTTTAAATGGTATTGAAAGACATTAAAGATTGCTTAAATAAAAAGATATACTCAATAGAGAGATTCAGTGTTTTGTAAAGATTGTAGGTTTTGTTAATATTGTAAAGATATCAATTTCTATGAGTTTACTTGTACACTATTTGTAATGCTTGCTGAAATCCAAACTGACATTTTGTTAGAGAAATTTGACAATTTATTCTATAAGAATAGAATGTAGGAAAAAAATTAGCAAAAGAAAAAAACAAAAGTAGCCAGAATATGCTTGAGAAGACTTGACCTACCAGATCTCAAAACTCAAGAAGTCTATGGTAAAGTAAAACATTGTTTCACTGGATGCAAGGATAGACATACCAGTCAGTGGATCTGCGTAAAGCTCATATGAAGACTCACACCTCCATAGAAATTTAAGTGATAAAGGTGACATTTCACATCCACAGGAAAGACAGGCCAGATTGGATTTCTATCTCATACCTTACAAAAAATTGATTCTAGATATTTTAAAAGTTTAAAGTTAAACTTACAGAAGGAAATAAAGGAGCATTTTTACAACCTTTGAGTAGGGAAATTCATCTTAAACAAGACTTAAAGCTCTAACTGCAGAATATTCAAAATTATGTTGTTGAAATTAAGGACTTAGGTTAAACAAAAGAGATCATAAAGTGGAAGAAGAGGGCCTAAAAGCAGAAGATACTTACATAATCAACAAATGATCAGTATTCAAAATTTTGTACAAAATCTAAAAATCTCCTACAAAAAATTAAAAAAACATCTTGGGGCTAGGGTGGGAAGGAATGGGCAAAAGACTTGAGCAACTAATTTATTTCACTAAAGGGAAAATATTGACAGACATTCTCCTTCATTAGTAATCAAGGACCTGCAACTTAAGATCATAATGAAATATTTTATACCTGTTAAATGGGTTAAAAATAAATATATAAGACATTTGGCAGCAACAGCTATTGTTGGGATGTGTATTAATGGAAATTTATGTCCTGCTGACAGGTGTAAATTGATTTAACCATCCTGAAAAACAATTTAGCATTGTCTTGTAAAGCTGAACACCTGAATATTCATGTCACTAACTGGTTGTGAACCCCTGCCCCTGTGTTTGCATGCCTGTTCTCCTTTACTAACAGAACACCCCAAGTTTTAGCTGGACATATGGACCCAAGTTTTAGCTGGACGTATGGACACTGAGCTGCAGAATGGATTCCTTAGTCTCTGCAGATAAGTGTGGCTAAAAGACTGAGTTCTGACAACAGGATGTGTGAAGCAATTTGAGCAGCTTCCAAGCCATGTCTTTAAAAGACTCCAGAATCTCTGCCCTGTCCCAGTGGCTGGGACACAGAACAACTGGACAGCAGCTTTGACTCAATGATGGAAGCTCCGTGTTGAGAGGAGCAGAGCCAATGCCCCAGCCAGAGGCATGGAAAGAATGGAACCAGAGAAGCACAGCCAGTTTAGAGGTTGCTGAAAAAATTTTTTTAAATGATCCAGCAGTTCCATTTCTGAGTATTTATCTGAATAAAACAAAGATACCAACTCAAAAAGATAGATGTACCCCTATGTTCATTGCAGCATTGTTTATAATAGCCAAGATATGGAAATGACCTAAGTGTCTGTTGTAGATGAATGAATAAAGAAGAGGAGTGTGTGTGTGTTTATACACACACACAATGAAATATTACTCAGCTGTAAAGAGGAAAGAAGTCTTGCTGTTTGTGACCCCACTGATGGACCTTGAAGGCATTTTGCTAAGTGAAATAAGTCAGACAAAGACAAACATGTGGAGCCTAAAATAGCAGCAATAGCAATGAAACCCCCCCCCAAAAAAAAACAGAGAATAGATTGGTGGTTGCCAAAGGCGAGGGGTGGGCAAAATATGTGAAGGAGGTCAAAAGGCACAGATGTTCAGTTATACAATGATTAAGTTAAGGGACGGTAACATGCAGCATGTTAACTCTAGTTAATAATAATGGGGTAGTTTAGTCACTAAGTTGTGTCCAACTCTTGTGACCCCATGGACTGTAGCCTGCCAGGCTCCTCTACCCATGGGATTCTCCAGACAAGAATACTGGAGTGGATTGCCATTTCGTTCTCCATAATAATAATGTATTGCATATTTAAAAGTTGCCAAGAGAGTAAATCTTAAAAAGTTCTCATCACAAGGTATTTGTAATTCTGTATAGTAACAGATGTTGTGATAATGCCACAATATATACAGATATCAAATCATTATATTGCAATCTGAAACTAATATAATGTTACATGTAATTATACATATACATAAAAGCTCAAACTATCAAATGTTACCAAAAATGAAATTGATAATTTGAATAGTCTTGTAACTAAATAAAGAAGTTGAACTCATAAATTTTTATTTTAACTCCTCAAAAGGAAAATCTCCAGGCCTTGATGATTTATTGGCAGAATTCAACCAAATGCATGAAGAATTAACACCAACTCTATTCAATCTTTTCCAGAAAATAGAACATAAAGAAACACTTTCTAACTCATATTATGATGCTGGTATTAACCTGATACCAAAACTAATACAAAAAGAAAACTGCACATCAGTGTCCCTCATAGAAAGATAAAATCACATACTTTTCCTGCCCTTACTCAGGTGTATCAGAACTCTGAGCCCTTTGTGGTCCTTGTTGATGTTCTGATCCCTGCCAAGTCAACTTTCCCCTTTGCTCACAACCTCTCCCTTCTGGCCCTGTGTCACCCCATGCAGAAATGAGCCTCATTAGCCCAACAGTGCTGCCCTCCCTGGGTGTGTAAACTCTGGGAACATAGTCTGAAGGTCTAGTCAATCCAACTGTGGCAGAGAGAATTTCCTGGCATTCCTTAACTCGGTATTTTATATGAAAATAGCAAAACAGCCTACTGAGTATGACTGAACACAATACTTGGAAATGAAAATTATATGAGATTTGTTACATGCATGGAAAAGGGCTTTTTTTTTAAATCCAAGGCTAGAGCTGAGGAGCTTAGAACTCATGACCGTTGACCCAGAGGTCACCTGTGATGCTCCAGGCAGACTCCCCTCTTAACTGCCATAGAACTTCGGCAAAGTTCTTAACTGTCACTCAGACCAGCGTCCAGTCATTTCTCTTGATGCACCTGATGGAGCAGGAACTCTGTAGGAATTGGAAACTGATATGTTGGAGACTGAATATGTTCAGATGTTTCTGCTTGGACCGAGTGTCCCCAAAAGAAACCAGACTTAAGAGAAAAACTGCAGGAGTCCTGAGAGGAAATGCCTGTGAATAAAGACAGGGCTGGGAGAGCCTGTGCCTGCCTGAGCCAATTTGTCTCACCACCTACCCTTCCCCAGGGGCGAAGTGGGCTCCAGAGACAGGAGGGCTGTGGTCCAGGGGAAGGCGAGAGGAGTGGAGTGGTGACCCAGCGGGCTGGGCAGCAGCAATGTGGGCAGCTGGGCCTGTGTTGGGGGTGGGGGGGAATCTAAAAGGAATGGGGCCTTTCTGAAGCAAATCCCAGGTACTTCTGGAAGAAAAGTGAACTTAACCTTCCTGGAAGTAGGGATATTCAGATTACAAATGAAAGTACCCTGTAAAGTCCTGTGGAACAGTTTGGAAGAAGGATCCTGGATGGGGAGAAATAGGATTTCTGCTGGAAGTGGGAGCCTGGAGCAAGGAGTGTGGCAGGCTCACCACAAATGGGGAGTGGGTGCCCTCGGCCACAGGTGAAGTTGACTCTGAACTTAAGAAGGATTGTATGAGCGGTTGTGGGTATGAACCTGGAATTCTTCCCCACTAGGAATGGGTGGTGACTCTTAGCCAGAACGGACAAGGGCATCATCCTGGTCCAGTCTGCATCCTCTTCCCCGTGTGTGCATGCCCTTCACCAGCTGTCCCCTTCGTCCTTATTTCTGAGTCCTGGTCTTGGCTCATACAGGTGCTCACAGGACAACTCCTGTGTGTGTATGACGTCCCGTCCCGACTATTTCCTGGCCTCTGCTTCCCCACACTGGGCCCTGGCGCGGTTTGCTGTTGCCTCTCCAGCCCAAGCCTGCGGCGCCTGTTTCTGTGTTCTCTTTGGCAATTGCATTCTCTTTGGGACCCAGCCACTTCCTCCATGCCACAGTGATGTGATCCAAAAGCAGCTCAGGAGCTGATCTTCAGCGCAAAAGAATCCCCATCAGACAAAAAATGGGGATAGAGTTTAATGTATTTAACATGAAAAGTCAGTTCCTGCTTGAAAGTGGAGGTGAAAAATGTCCCCACAAACCCAAAGCATGGACAATGATCCCTTCCTACACAGCCAAAGGCTGTGAAGCCTCTTTCTTAGCCTTCCAGCCCCATCCCCTTGCTGCAGTAGCTGATGGCAAGTGTATTTTGCCAGTTTTGTGCCTGTAATTAATGAAAGCTCCACAGAGCAGGTCCTCAGACCTAACTGCCTGCCTCTGGTCGTTCTGCTTCTCCGTTTCTTAACTTGCCACCCAGTGCCCTGATAACCTAACCTGTGGGTAACCTGCTCACCTACTGGGCCTGGATTCCTGCGCCCCTTCCCTATGGCCCCCTTTAGAGGGTTCACAGGAAGAGAAGGATCTGGAAAGTGTAGCCAAGACGTTGAACTCCAACATTGAGTTAAAAGTGGGGAAAATAGAAACGGGAGATTCACATCGGATAAGGACCGTTGATGTTTAGGGAAAGCACACAAGAGCTTCTGGTTCTTATTCTGCCTGATTGAGTGAAGTTGAGCGGGTCACTGACTTTCCAACCTTGACTCTCTATCCAAATTTCAGGGAGGCTGGGCAGAGCTGGAGAGGGTGATCCCTGGGAACTTTGTGGGTCTGGGAATCCAGCGGCGGGGACAGGCAGCTGCCGAGATGGCTCAACTGTTTTATGTCACCTGCCGTGTGTGTGGCCTATAAAAGCCGTTGTTGCTGTGTTTTTCTGTGTCTCCTGACACCCATAGCTCATTAAGTTGCTTGCTCCCAAGACTCAGGGACCACCAGAGAAAGACTCCTGAGATTCCTTTACCCAGCACAGGACAGACACTTCTCCATCTGGTTCTTTTACTAGCATTTTGGACAGCATTGAAGGAAGAGCTTCCTAGCTCTAAGAAAGACATTAATGTCTGATGTAAGAGCACCCTCATTTTTGTCATCTTCTCTTTTCATTTTTAACTTAAAATTCATTTTTAATTAAAATAAAAACATGTGTGAGGTGAATGCCACCCTCTCATGCAAGCCCTAGATGACATCCCATTGCTGATATGTTAAATCAGGCTCCTGGGCAGGAAAGACAGTTTATCACAGTCCGGCCCGAGCCTTCCTTCCCAGTGTGACCTCCTTTCCTGCTCCCAGTCTGGCCACTCTGGCTCCTCCTACAGGGAAAAAGCCTAGGTGGACTGTGCTAACTGCTCTCGGGCCTCTGTGTTTTTGCTCTGGTTGCTGTTGCTGCTCTGTCTGCCTCTGAAGCCTTTCTCTGCGTAACTCCATCATGTGTCCTCGCTCCATGCTCCAAAAGCCTGCTTCGCTTTTCATTTGCAAACACAGTCTTACCTTTTAATGTGTCTCTGTCTCCCCAGCTGTTAAAACTTCTAGGGAGATAGAGATGGTCCTTACCTATGTTTTAAACTTCCAATGTTGCTGACACAGTACACACATGTAGCTGTTCAATAAATGTTGGATTAAAAGACAGGAAAAGCAAACCAACCCACCGATATGGAGGTGTTCTAGCCTTGAGTTTTCTTTCTAAAACTGCCACATCCCTCCTAACTGCCTCCAGTGTTGAGGTCAGAGGATCAACATTGATGGTGCTATTGCATGTCTAGCTCTCAGAGGCAGGAAATCACTGAAGCCAGGCTTCCAGGCATTAACCAAGGAGAGCAGCACCTTCCAGTCAAGACTGTCAGGATGCCCGGGTCTGGCACTTTGAGGTTAGACTAAGACGTCAGAAAAGGAAAAAATGATGAGTTTGCCTGAAGCTGTGCCTGCAGAGAATCTATCCAGTTAAAATCTATCTAGTTAATCTTATTTGAAGCAGACAGACTGTATTATTCAAAGTTTAAATTGGAGTTTTGGAGAAAATTGACAAAGTAGATAGCTCGAGACAGCTTTTATTTTTCTGGATGTCTTTTAAGTGACAGATTATGTCTTGGAAGTCTTGGTTTATCTCCCTTCTCAAAGGAAAGCCAACTAAATTTCCTCTCCCATGATTTCCTTCAGGAATAAGAGGAGAGAGAGTTATTATGGTAATTGAAAAATTGAAAGCAGAATGATTTTTAAAACATTAAGGAAGCTAGAGACAGCATTTTAAATCATTCTTAGCAGCTATTCCTAGAACATATAATTATTTACATAACATAGATAATAGTGTGCATCGGAACACACTGTGCCCTTAAGTTTGGGGGAAAAAAAACTGAAATGAATGCTATACTTTTCTTGACCAAAGAAAAACCTTCAATCCCAAGCTCCAAAATTCTACAAACTCATTAACCTTTGCTGGGATGACCTTCAGTCATTTTCTTTCCCAGCATTCTTCAATCTTTCAGGATAGGATTTAAAAAAAAAAAATCAAGCTGCCTAGTTAGGATAAGTTCATCCTATTAAGAAAAACAGGTTTTTTTCCAGCAAAAATAAGGCATGAATTCAACCATGTATCAAGATCTGGAGATTATGAAGATTCCTGGGTCTTGGGCTATTACTTGTTTTCCAGAAATATCAAGAGACATAAAAATTCATTATCCCTAACAATGAAAACCTATTTGATCCAAAAGTGCTTTGAAAGGTTAGTCATATACATGACCATCACATCCTAAATCTCTTCTGCTTCAGAAAGATTCTAGACAGCATTGCAGAAATTGCCCGAGACACAGGGATTTTGATCCCATAGTCAAGTTCCATTGGATAAAATTTGTTACCAAAGTTACCAAAAATTATGATTTGTCATTTCCATCTGATATTTCACTTTACTATATGATTTCAGATTTTGGTATATGATTTCAGAAACGTGGACATGGAAGGATAGTAGTATATGTTCTCATTTTTACCTGCAATGCCCTCCTGACTGCTCTTCCCTCTCATCTCTTCTCCACAATGCAGGCCACAGTCTCTAAAATGCGTGTCAGATCCTTGTCACTTCCCTGTTTAAGGTCCCTCAGAGGTCCTCCATTGCTCTTAGGATGAAGTCCAAACTCCTTATCTTGGCTTACGGACCCCGCTTAGGTGACCCTGGCTCCCCTTTCCTGTCTTTCCCACCTCTCACCCCTGCTGTCACCAACTCATCTCTGTTTTCCAGCCGAGCCCTCATCTCCGTGTCTTCACCATTCCATTCCCTCTTGCTCCTGCCGTTACTCTGCCACTCCTTTACTTTAGACTTGACTTCATATGCACGTTTGCCCAAACACACCTAAGAATGAATCCATTGGTGGTGGGAAGACTAAGACTTACTAGCTCTTAACTGCTACACACTACAGTTCTGGAGTGACTTTCCAGGCCAACGTGAAACTTGCCATTCTAAACACTGTTGTATTTCTGTCTTGATTACTCACCCCTGCCCTGACCCAAGGCAGTTTGAAGGTTTGACATGTTGTGAACCAAGTTCTGTCTCCAATGGAAAGCAGCTCCTGATGCCTTCTGTGGTACACTGACGAGACGGGATGTGATTGCTCCATCTGTCTTTGATTTGGCTTGATCTTAACTTTGTAAAAGATTAGACAGGAACATTAGCAAGATACTTTTAATTCACCAAAAAGGTAATTTAATTTTCTCATTTGCCAAATTAACAAGAAGACAATTGAGGTGGGGGGTAATGAATGCAATTCACCTGATTGATTTTGAATAGTTTTCCCAGTTCCCGTAGGTTTTTAGAAAATCTGTCATAGTGCTTTCTGTACTTCATAGGAAAGTAGTTTTGCATCTGGACACAATACCTCTTCTCTCTGCCTCTAAGCTTTTGCTTTTCAACTGTTGAAATTCAGGACCAGATATAGTAAGAATTCAGAATTTTTGCTGGTTATTGGTTATTGCCAAAATACTTTTGTTAATTGGACTTCTTCACTTTTCCCTATTAATACCAAGAAACACAGCCTTGTATAACTCAACTTTAATTCAGTATACTTTTACTAAACATTTGCTACAGTTCAAGGATTTGCTCCTTGAAAGGGCCTTTATGTATATGGACCTGCCCGAGTGATGATTAGGTGTGCCCGGGGTGAGGAGGGGCAAATGCTGTAACACAGATACTCAGATGTCTCTGGGTCAGCGAGTGAGCCTGGCAAGCCTCTTCCACTCCATGTAACGCGGGCGTCTCTCGCTGGTGTTTACTGCCCAGGGCTGCGTAGTTGTGCCCAGATAGCTGATGTTGTCTGTAGAGCAGTGCATTTACAGACATACTCAGACTACCAGGATGGGTCGTAAACAGAAGGATATGTCATACTGAGGTCTCAGGATTACTTCCTGAAGAATCCCTCAAATCCCCATTTGTATAAGCAAGGTTCTGATCAGTTATAGATTGTTACCCAGGGTCCCAGCTCCAGTGGCCCAAGAACTCCTGCAGCTGAGTGGCTGCTGAGGGCTGTGCACTGGGCCAGGGGCTGGGGTGGCCCTTGATAAGATCACGCACCACTGCCACCCCACCCAGAAAACCCCACGTCCAAATGTCAGGGACTGGGCCTGGCGCCTCCCGCTGCCCTGGTCATCCACAGAGGTGCTCTGTTAATACTAAATGGGAGAATGAAGGGGACGCTTTTCACAATGAACAGCTTTATCCTGAGATAAACTTTGTTCTTGAGACCAAAGTCAAAAATAAGATTAAACCAAACTCAAGAATTAGTACTTTAAGGGCCAGGAGCACAAATCCTTGCTGGACATAGTGCCTGAATCTAGGCAATCTGCCAGGACACCAGTTACCCATTGCCTCCCTCTGCAAGGATGGTGCTGGGGCCACAGAACTGACCCTGGAGATGCTGGGAGCAAAGAGATCCAGCAGAGCTTGGTCTCTGACCAGGAAAGATGGGCAGAGGACATGGAAACAAAGGAGAACTGGACAGTGGCTTCCTAGGCGAGCTCGTCACTCTGTGTAGTTGATAAAGGAGCCTGTGGGGAGCTGAGCCACCCCCATCTCTGTGTGGGGAGCGGGATGGGGGAGCTGTCCTTAGGGACCTTCTGAAGTTCCCAAGTGCTGTGCTGTGGGGAGCGTGGCTCATGCTCAAGTTTTCTTTCCAGGGAGCCATTCTGGCTCTGCCTGGAGCGAGAGGCAGGAAGACCCCTGGCCAGCGGAGAGGGCCCCAGATGGAAGGCAGGGGCGGGGTGGCATTCAGGGATTTTCCTTGGCCTCGGCAGTGGGCGCACAGGTGTTGGTTTTACAAGTACTTGTTAAACTGCATGGATTTATGCATTTTTCTGTATGTTGTTTTATTTTGCAATATAAAAAAAATTTAAAAAATAACAGAGCACAGGAGCGAAGAGCCAACCCCTCGCCCATATCTTAGTAACTGTAGGACTTTGGGCAGTAAACCTACAAACCACGGCCACTAAGTGCGGACCAAAGCCGTGTACTGAACTTACGCCCTACAGCAGCCCCTATTGGTAAGATGATACTATGCCCATTCTACAGGTGAACACTTTGTCTTAGCAAGGTGAGAAAGGAATATCGGTCCAAACTGCATGTGTGTTGATGAATCTACCCGGAGCCTGTCACCCTGCAGCCATGCAGGGCTGTGCCCTCCAAGGCCAGCTCGCTACTGACACAGCTGCTCAGACAAAACCACACCCCTGTGCCACTCCCTGAAGAGGAGGCAGTGAAGGGTTAGTCTATGAGATGGTAATCCAGAGGTGCCATCTTGACAGCATTCTTTAAAGGAGCATGCTAACAAGATATAAGTCACTGTGATGACTAATTGCTTATCAGCATGTGTTTTGATTCGACATAAGTAATGTTTCTGCTAGGTCAGATAAAGAAAAGTGTCTGAAGTGTCCAGAAGAGTTTAAAGCACTTCAAGTGGTTTCTGTTTTTGTATCCAAACAGAGGCATACGGTTGACTCTCCCTCTGTGGAGTCAGTGGCCTCTGGCTCCAAAGTGATGTACCAACTCTCTCCCCCAGCCCCCTGTCCATGCCATAGTCCCCCTGCCCCTAAGGAGCAGTGACTTGGAAGGTCCCTGTCGTCTGGTGACCCCAGAGAGCGAGTGCTGGCAGAACACGACTCCTCCCAGCCTGGACACATGTCTCCGCACAGGGGCCTGAGGATCCTTGAACCATTTCTCCAATTTCTGGCTCTTGCCACACAGGCAAGGGTGAGATAGCTACACGGGGCTTGCGGTCCAGGGCTCTGGGGACACAGGTGACTGCCAGTGACCACGTGGTGAGCCACATGCACAGTCCTGTGGACACTGCTACTGCCTGGCATCCCCTCTCAGTCCCCAGAACCCCTATGCTCATAACCCCGGTACTATAATGCCATCCGCACACTTCCCAAAAAAGCAGGGTGCTTAGGTGTGGATATAAGTGACAGAAGGTTAAGGGCATACCAGTCACTAGATAAAATGTGGACATTTGCCTGAGTCATCAGTTTACTATCGTTAGAACTGCAGAATGGTTCTCACCGCCTGATGCAGAGAGACCCCCAGGTGCCTGAGCCTGGCTAGGGTTCCCAGCTCCAAGAGCAGGGAGGGTTCATAGAGAGGCTAGGGGTGACAAGTCAGGAGGCTGTCCACCCAAGGGTGCTGGCCAGCCTCCCTTGGTGTGTGTGGGGTGCACGGAGCGTGAGGGCCCGGCACCCTGCGGGGGAAGCCCGGCGCGTGTTCCTGGTCAGAGCTCGCGCTGGGGGAGAGTGGGGCCTGGGGGCTCAGGCTGGGGTGAGCGCACAGCCCCTTTGCTGTGCCCCCTGCTGGCCCGGACTTCCTCCTCCAGAGATGCAGGGCAGCTCGGGTCTGCTTGGCCGGTGCCTGGTCTGTCATCCCGAGCCTGTTGTTGCCATGTGTCCGTAGGGGGCGAGTCCAAAAGTAAACGTGGACATACCACGTGGTAAGTGACAAACCTGCCTGAATTTTAAGACAAAAACATGAGATTTCAAAACGGACTCCATGCCTTGGGGCAGCTTCGGGCCCGGAGTAAGGTTTGGGGGGTTGGTGGTGGGGGGTAATGTGGTCAGCGGCGGGAAGGATGGGGTGACATAAATTCATTCTCCTCTGCCCTTAGCGACAGTGTGGGGCAAGGGCTCGAGGAGCTAGCTCCTCACAGCTGACAGATGGTGACGGAAGGGCCTGAGGGGTGGCTCTGCCTGCCGCAACGTCTCAGCACCTCACTTTCCTCCTCTGAGTCCTTACCTCCTTGAGTTGTTGTGAAGATTGAATGGTTTAGTTCGTGTGGGGCTCTTAGTGTCTGCTGGCATAGAGCAAGCGCTCAGTAGATGTCAGGTCGCCAGCCAGCAAGAGTTGGGGGAGCAAGGGAGCCCGTGAGGAAGTGCTCTGTCCTTTCCAAGGGTCTCCTCTCTGCTCTGTCCTCAGATTGCTTTCAACGGTTGGTAGCATTTCCATCCATGTTTTTAGATCCACAAGCAATTAATTGCTGGGGCTTCTTGAGAAAAATACTTAAAAGCTCCACCCCCCTCCCGCCCCCCATCCCGAGCCCTGCAATGTTACAGCCACCCCTTTCTCCTCCTCCTAGAAGAAGCACGTGGCTCCCATATTCATCTGTCCTGGGTGAGCAGAGCAAACACCCAGCTGAGAAGGCAAACCCTGGCCCCTGGGGGCCACTCGGCCTCATTTGCCTTGATGTTCTCTGTGTTCCCCTTGAAGCAGATCCCCTGCCTCAGAGGCTTTTCAGTGCCAAACAGGAAAAGAGCGAAAGGGAGAGGGGAGAGCAAGGTGGACGGAGAGCTAGGCGGACGGAGAGCAAGCCCAGCTCTTGAATTGGATCCTGAAACGGGTTCCTTAGATGATGCACACACTCCATTAGTCCTGGCTCAAGGTCGTAAGGCAACAGAGGTCAAGCATTAGGACGTGCGTCCCTTCCAAGGGAGGACCTGACCCATGCTCCTCCAGCGCGCTGCACCACTCGTGGGCCCCGTATCACAACCCCCCAGAGGCAGAAAGGGCTGGGATGCAGGGCCGTCCCCAGGCCGACGCTGCTTAGCAGTGAGACACGGGGCCCACAGCGCTCGGCAGAGAGGAGACCTGGAGGGCTGAGAGGACGCCGCGTGTCCTCCTCCTGCCTTTGGAGCTGCAAGAGCCTAGACCTAGACCTTTACGGGAATTGAACGGCCTTTGATCTTGAAAAGATTTGGGAGAAAGCCTGCTGGGTAGGAGCAGGACTCCCTGCTGCCCTCCACCCCCGCAGTGACAAGAGGAGGCGCCTCTCCAGGGCAGAAGGGGAGCAGGGAGTTGGGCAGGTGTGAGGCCAAGGTCGTGGGTCTCTGAAAGAGACCTCACTTTCCCAGTCAAGCCCTGGGAGGTCTGAAGAGGGGACCATGCAAAGCAGGAACCTGCCCTATCTCCTGGGGAGTCCGCAGGAAGTGACCAGACCCCAAAAAGATGGATGGATGAAAGGAGAAGGCAAAAAGATGTCACCTTGGACAGCCTCGAAAAACTGCTAAGAATCCGAAGCTGGTTCCTTTTTGGCTGAGACACAGCATACCGATGAAGCAGAAGGGGGGCCGAAAGGGGGGACCCAGGGAAACTCCACTCCCAGCCTGTGTGGTCCAGCAGCTGTAGGCCCAATGCAACAGTGGACATCACAGTAGACACTCTCCAAGCGAGTGACCCAGAGGACCCTTTTGTAAAGCCCCTGGACTTAGCCAAAGACCCTGAGCTCTAGGGTGGGAGCCAAGTGGGAGCATCTCTGGTTGGACCGGGATTCCATTCCCATTAGACCAACAGCTTCAAAGAGAAATGTAAACTGAAAGGTCCATTTCCGAGGGGTGTGGCCTTCAGATGCCCAGGCATCCTCCAGGTCTATGAACTAGTGTGGGAACCTGGGGGCCTGGGCTGTCACTGCTGAAGACAGCCCTTCAAATGAAAGACTTGGTGAACTCACAGAGAAGAAGTAACATGTGTTGAGGATGGGCTATTCTGAGGGCTTCTTCCATGTCCGGGGCATCTGTGTAACCTTGATTTTTGTAAGCTATTCCCTTGCCCTCATGTATAAAGCGACTCGCTGTAGAAGTAAAGTTTTGTCAGTCTCCCAGAGAGGCTGTCCGTGTCCTTTTTTCAGAGTCTCCTCCGCCGAGCTTTCCACAGTGGGCCCCGCCCCAGGGCGGGGAGGAGGAGAGCGGCCCAGCTCTCTCATCACGGCCTGTTCCCAGGCCTTTGAGGAGATGTTGGAATTCTGAGAGGAAGCCTGAGCCAGAAGCGGGGGATCCCGGTCAGGAAAAGGAAGATACAGAGTTTAGTGGGAAGGCCTTCGGCCGTAACCCGAGGGAGCCCAGGCCAACTCAAGCAAAGCTGAGTTCTGTATTCAAAAAAAAAGTCATGTTTGCTCACATTCAAGTTCGTGATGGTCTGACGTAGACATGCATTTCATGCCAAAGGAAGTAGAAGAATAGGGCAGGAATATTGTGGGGGAAATGGAGGGCAGCAAGGCAGGCAGAGTGGCGGGAGCCTGTCTGTGAGAAGACGAGGTCCCAGGAGAGGGTCTGGTAGCCAGGGAACTGTGTACAAAACTGGAAAGCCAATCCTCTATTTTCCCATAGAAAATTCACAGCAGTAGCAACAGAGATGGAGCCCAGAGGGTTATGATGGAGATTGGCAACCAGAAAAGAAGCTGACTTCTACCAGCCCAGGAGTAGAAAGGCTGAGAAGGGATGGATTTCAGGGGCAGAGGCAAGAGAACTTGCTGTTTGATTCTAGACTGAGTAGAGGACAACGAAAGCTGATGGATTTTGGCAGACTGGGACTAGCACTAATCATGGCTTCTCCCAGGAAGGACCAGGGGCTGAAGGGACAGGTTTGGGTGGTGAGAGAAAGCAGGAAAAATGCTAGATTTGAGGTGTCTGAGGAGTGCGCCCAGCAGGACGGTTCTGTTTAGCCTGGAACCTAGAACAGAGATCTGGAATGGAACAAATAAACACTGGGGAGTCATCAGCATACAGATGGTAGCTGAAGTCACGATATGCGTGAGCTTGCCCAGCAGCCAAGCACAGAGTAAAAAGAGAAAAAAGGGCCCTGGGGCAGAGACTAGTGGGGCGGGACTATCTGGCAGTGTGAGAAGAACCCATCCCAAGCTCTGGTGATGAGCCACCCTGGATCGTGAAAAGGATCTAGAGAAGGGCAGGTTCTGCCAGATGCAAGGGGGAGGGTCTCCAGGGTGAGCGGGTAGTTGGGTCAGATCTCCAGAGGAGCCTGGGAAGCTGGCAGCTTCGAAGTCTTAAGGCTCCAAGGTACAATATTTCCACATTTCTCCTCTCGTCTTTAGTTGCCTGATTCTAGATGAGCTCAGGGTTGCTATACGCTGTTGCACTGAATCGCCAACCCCGATGGGATCTTGTTTTCATCTTTCTCCCACTGCTCCCCTGATTTAACTAAGAACAGTGGAATCATCCCAATAGTGACGGTAGAATGGCGAGAACTCTGGGGAGTGGGCAACTCCGGTCTTCTGAACAGACCCCTGGCCAGCCCGGTTCTTCCTGGGAGAATTTCCCTTTCGGAGCCTCCCCTGAACCACAGATGCTGAGAATCTCCCAGAGTCTCTAGAACACTTTGGAGAAATGTTGCAGACAGGTGCATGTTCTCAGTACCCCGGGAGCTCAGCCAGGGCTGCAGAGTGCCCCGCAGATGGATTAGAGCGGTGCTTTGAATTGTCTTGGAACATTTCCCATGGCCATTCATCTCCTTGGAGTTGGATAGTGCACAGTACTAACCTTATTTTGGTTTCTAGACCTGTGTACATTTCTGGCCCCTTTTTATTCCACTGTTTGATCCCCTTTGTGGCCACTTGAAATTATGCTCAGTCACCTTTTCAGCTACAGATGGAGACACCGTAAGTTAATCAGACTCTCCTCCATGCGGCTCTCATCAGAGGACTGTCCGTCCTCCCCGCGGGGTTCCTCCAGCCCCATTCGGATACTGTGAGCCCGGCCGCGTGTCTTTCCTCACCATGCCATCCCGAAGTGTGGTGCTGGCTGTGTCTCCAGTGCTTGCAGTTCAGCCCCAGCCTGGTGACTTGTTGGTCTTAACTTCCTGACTGTGCTCGTTTGTCGCTCTGGGATGGGAATTCTTGTCAGTGAAACTCTTATCATCCAATAGCCTCACCTTTTCATCATCTGTTCCTTTCTAATCTCAAGGGACCCACAAGAGGTACTGAATGAAGCATACCATTCCTATGTAGCATCTAATGGTTTATCTAGTCAACAAATATTTTCGTGCCAGATACTAGGATATAGTGGGTCCCCACGGGGCATGTAGCCTTGTGATGTAGACAAATGAGAGAAGAGACAAATTGATGCTGTGATAAATGTTCCAACGTCATGAAAATGTCCTCTGGAAAGGACCACGAGATGACTGAGCTAGATGCTAAAATGATGCTGTCCAGGGTCACGCTGGGCACCTCGAGGTGCTGACTCGTGAAGGGCGAGCCCTTGTCAGAGCAGCAGAGGGACTGTGCCCTGGAGGCTGGCATGTGTGTGCTTGGTTAGTCTCCCAGACAGGCCTGTTGTGTGGGGTGGAAGGGAGGGGTCTCTAAGACTAGAAGAAACGGTACAGAAAACTCCAAACATGAGCTAAGTGATTTTTGAAAAGAAATGGCAGGTCTGCTTTCTGATCTCACATTAGAAAATATTAATGACTACGTTTTTTTAGAGGGTGATGTTTCAAATTGCTGTTTGTTTTTTTGTAATTTTTTAATTGGAATGTAATTGCTTTACAACATTAGTTTCTGCCGTGTACGGCATCGTGACTCGCCTGGCCTCCTGAGCCTCCCCGCCCCGCCCCACTCCCTAGGTCATCACAGAGCACGGAGGTGAGTTCCCTGTGCCATAGCGCAGCTTCCCACTAGCTAGATTTTACACGTGGCAGTGTATGCATGTCCGTGCTACTCTGAATTCTTCCCACCCGCTACTTCCCGCTCTGTGTCCACAATTTCGTTTTCTGTCTGCGTCTCTATTCCTGCCCTGCAGGTCGGCCCATCAGTGCCATCATTCTAGATTCCTCAGACATGCATTAATGTACAATATTTGTCAAACTGCCATTGTTTTAAAGAACAAATCTATAATCCTAGCAGATGTTAAGGAATAAGAAAAATTGTCAATTTGCTAAAAATAATGAAGTGCAGCCAAGCATTCCAGCTGCCTGTGATAATTCTGGCTCACCAGGATCTCTCCTTTCTGACATTCCTCTTATACTGTAAGCACACGGAGTCAAAGGTGAAGAGTCAGCTCTCCAAAGTCCAGGAATGCTGTTTGGGAAAACAGTTGTAAAAACTTTATTTAAACTCAAAATAGATGAAACAAGTGGAAGAAACCAATGGTTCTACCCCCCCTTTTTTTTTCTGTAAGAAATTAACACCATTTTCAGATATTAATAAGGCAATTAGATGTAACAGTACTGCCCTTTGGAATAGAAGAAAGTAAAAAGAAACGACTTGGAAAGAATTTGCCAGCCTCAGCTTTGCATAACTAAGACGGCCAATCACACTGTCCCATCTCTGTGCTCCTTCTGCTAGTCTGTCGGCAGGTCATGTAATAGCACATGCTGGAAGATTGCACACACCAACAGCACAGAGTCAGTAGGAAGCACCCCCGACAGGCAAGGAAGGCTGAGTGACCCTGATTCACCACCTGAGGGAATGTCCACGTGGCGGGAAATGCAGAGGGACTGGGGGGCTGATGGTGGTGGTGTATATAGACAAGGTGGGAAGAGCTGGGGGAGGTGGAGGAGGGTGACGGGAGAGAGGACATACCAGTGTGGCCGGAGTGAAGATGAGGACGGGGAGGAGGAGGCTGGGGTGGGAGTCGGGGTTACGGCGGGCCATGTGGGAGAGACGGAGGTGATGGTGTAAACACAGGATGCATTTTAAAATGGACCTCATAATTCCATGATACTGTTCATGGACACTTCAGGCATAAAATTCTAAATAACACATGTGAATATCCTCTTTAAAGTAGGCACCTGATACTCTGGAATCTGGTTAATAAATGAGAGTATTTTTTTTTATACTAACAGTGGCTCTCTTAAAAGAAGTCAATGTTTTCCCTATATGTCACATAGTTTGAGCATGACAGGTCTTTTTATACCAAATAACAAATATTTTAAAAATAACATTTTTAAAAATATTTATTAATGAACATGAAAAATGGAAAGTGTTGTCATTGAATTTGGACTGTTACCTATTTCAAATTTGGAACATAAATTACTCCACTTATAATGCAAAGAAATATAAACTCTCAGCCTCATTTTTTTTTTAATTAAAAAGACTGATCAGTGAGATGTTTTCTGAAAGTAGTTAAATAAAAATTCTAAGCAGACTGATGACGGTCTCCTTGGGAGCCACAGCTGGGCCACAGAGAGTGGGTCGCTTTCCTGTTGCTAACAGCTTCTAATAGAGCCTTCCAGGTCAATGAGAGAAGGCAAGCATTTATTTGGTGTTTCAGGCTTAATAAGCAGAATTATGAAGTCAAAGTCTTGCAACGTGTGGTCCCTCTTCGTTTGTCAGCCGCATGAGGACCCTCAGCTCCCAGACCCCCCTGCCTGGAGTCGCACTCCGTCCCCTTGAGCAAGTGAAATCAGGGGACGAATGAATGAATGGCAGGACTAGGACACCCTGACTTAGGAAGCACTGCCAGGCTCTCAGAGCCCACAGGCCAGCAGTGGAGACGAAACATCAGGGCTCTTTCCTGTGTGTGTGTACCCCTCTTTCTGTGTCTCCCTTTCTCCATGCCACATGTGTCCCCATTTCATCTGTTCAGCAGTTTTTATCGAGCACTTCCATCCCACCCAGTAGTGTGAGCAAGGATGTTCCAGACTCTGCCCTCAGAGAGCTTCCATTCCATAAGGGAGAGACTGGAAACACTCAGTGTCTGTGGCTTCAGGTAATTTCAGAGAAAGAAAAGGCTATTAGGACCGTGTAATGTAGGCTAACATGATGGCAGTGGAGACTGGGGGCCTGATCCAGAGCGGGCACTCAGGAAGGCTTCCTGATGACGTGACCTTGGCCTTCCGCCCCCACCCAGCGGAAACTGGCCTTCCCCTCGAGTAACACCATCAAAGAGAATGAATTTCAAACTGAAAAATCCAAGAGAAGGTAGTAGAGAAGACTTTCCACTATGGAAGTAATAAGAGAACTCATAGCAACTACTTTAAATCCTTGCTCAGAAGAGCTAAAATCATGAGGGAATTTTTAAACATCATCTTGGAGTAATCTTTGAGGAATTATTTTTTGACATCATCTTGGAGTAATCTTTGAGGAATTATGGAGGATAAGAGGGGCGCCACCCCAAAATACTGACAATTCCACAATAACCACAAAGGAATATTCACCTCAGTGAACATTTGTCCAGATTTTTCAGTTTAAGGTGAACTCTCAGTAAAATGTGGGGACTCACTTTTGAAGGACAGGGCACGCATGTCCTCACCAGTCTCCTCTTGAGCCTCCGCCATGGCTTGCCATTGAACCTGGACTTTCCTGATATCTCCTGGGCAGGCTACTCACCTGCATGTTCAGAGCCTATTGTGCCCACCCGCAAAGCTGAGTTCAGTATGTTCCTCTTTCCCTTGTTTTAACTTAGTTTACCAACCAATTCGTTCATTCATTTCCCAGACACTTAGTGAGCATTGAGTGGCTGTCAGCATGCTGTGTGCTGCGGGTGCAAAGAACGTTTGGTCCAGTGGAGCACACAGCAGCCTCTGGGTCAGGCAGTGCAGCCCAGCCTGGGGGCTGCGAGCAACTGGCTCAGGTGCTTGTGGAGAGGCTCCTCCTCCCTGCACCTCAGTGTCTTCATCTGTACACTGGGAAAGACTGCACACGCAGGGCACTAAAATGTGTATGCAGGGAAGGAAGGGCAAAGGGAAGGAGGCAGGAAAGGGGGTAGGCAGGAGCGGGGAGAAAGGATTGGCACTTGGCTCATCTGTGAGGATCACTAAATGCACTTAACACCGTGCCTGGCACATGGTGGTATCTATAAACACCGCCTCTCATCTCACGGAGCTCGCCATGGAGTAGGAAGACAGGAACACAGTTGAGATAATACTAATAGCTGACACTTATTGAGTGCTTGTAATGGACCAGGCACTGTTTCCCAAGCTTGACACGTCTGGGCTCCCTTCATGCTCAGCACTTTGTAAGTTAGGTTCTAGTATTACGACCCTGACTCCATAGACCAGGCGGCAGGCGTGAAAGGGCTAAGTTACTTGCCCAGGGTCACAGAAGGGTAGATGGGTAGCAGGGCACTTTGGCTCCAGCCCCTACACACCCACCGCCTCGCACAGTTGCAAGCAGATAGAGTAACAGCAGTGTAAACGTGCTATTATGGGGGACTTTGCAGCCCAGTGAGGTAGCAGGGAGTCTGAGGAGCTGTCCTGGGGAAGGAAGGCTCCTGCCTTGGGAATTCCAGGATGCCCATGAGGAGCTGGCCAGGGGCAGAGGAGGGCGCAAAGGGCATCAAAAGAGGGGACCACGCAAGCCCAGCTCCATGTCGCTGGAGCAGGGCTGGGAGGTGCCTCAGCGCACACCATGCTAGGGGCTTGGACTTTATCCTCTAAGCAATGGGGAGTCACCGAGAGGCAGCGCTGATGGAGTTTACAAAGATGGCTCTGAGTTAAACTCGTGTGAGGAGCAGATGGTCACCGAGGGGGGCGGTCAGTCCTAGGCTGCCCTGGGATGGTGGCCACGGGTGGGGCAGAGCCACAGGATATTTGGAAGGCGTAATTGGAAAAAAGTGTGGTACTTATTGAATGAAAAGGTTGAAGAAGGAAGAGGAGATGAGAAAGACCTCTGACTTGGAGGCTGGGAAGGCTGGTTGTACCATCTCCTGGGCAGGAAAAGCAGGGAGAAACGTTGGCATGGTGTTCTCAGGAGCAAGAAGCTTCCTGTGTCCCCAAGGCTGGGAGTTTGTTATACCCCTTTTTAAAACTTTTTTTTAGCAGTTAAAAAAAAAGTATATCTAAGATATTTATTGCACTGTTTTCCTTTTCCAATCACCTAGGTCCAACATTCTTTCAACAGTTGTTGAATTTACCATATCTTCTTCCTAAATGTGTAATATATAGTTATATAACACTTTATTCTTGATTTTTATTTTTGCTAAATAATTTTAAATAAGTTTCAGATATCATTAAATTTATTACCCTTAAACATTTTGGCCTGTATCACCAAGAAATATTTAGCTGAACAATCACAATACCATTGTTATACTTCAAAATATTAATAATCGTCTAGTATCTAATTGTGAATCTATATTAAATTTCCCCAACAATTCCCAGAATGACTTTATAGTTTTTCTTGAGAAATGGAATTCAAGTAACGACCCCATGTTTACGTATTTTAAGTCTCTTCAAATCTACGACAGTCTTCCCCACATTGTTTGTGACATTGACTTGTTGAAGAAACCAGGCCAGGCGTCTGATAGGTGGCCCTGCTGCTTTCATCCCCGTGTTATTTAACTCTTATTTTCTACTGCCTACATTTCTAGTAAACTGGAAGAAGGTGCTAAAGCCTCACCCAGATTCGAGTTTAATGTTTTAACGAGCATATGTCACCTGACAATGCCATGTCTCCTTTGGCTTCCCATCTGTGTCGAGTTTGGTTTCAAAATAGCATTGTATTTTCATGCTACTAAACAAGAGTTGACTGATACCAGGTCTGAGATAGGGAGTGAAGAAGGTGAGCTTTGTTCTGGAAAGCACAGAAATACCCAGATACTAATGGGGTAATGTCAAATGAACAGTAGCCAATTGAAGGGCCCCCAGTGATTAAATCTGGGACACTATGAGCATCAAAAAGAATGACTGGGATTGATTAAAACACACTGAATGTATAAATTTATAATCAGTACTCCATCAAAATACTCAAAAAATAAAAAATTCTGGGGCACTTTAAAATTCAAGAGTGGCTCAGAGACTGACTGCTCAGACTGAAGTCTCAGTCTGACCCACAGCTCTGCCTCAAATCAGGACACTGTCACCTTGACTTAACCTTGGACCCTTAACCCAGCTAACCCTTACCTATGTCTGAAACAACTGGTAAAGATAATGGGAATTGAAACTAGATATATCCATCACCGCCGCCGCCCCCCCCCCACCACCACCCTGCAAATCACTTAAGTTTAATGAAAAATAACATACAAAAAAAAAATCACATTCTCATTTTAAAGTAAAATTGGTTGCATCTCCTAGAACTTCCTTAGTCCTGCCCAGTTCTTGTCACTATTAAAGTAACAAAGAAAAAATATACTTTGCTAGTAAATATTCTTTTGCTTCTGCCCTCCCCCAGTTGTTTTTCTGAAGTTTGCATCTATAATAGTTTCTTCCTTATTATTTAGAAGAATGAGACTTAATTTCCTTTTTATGAACAACCAAAAAACACCAAACACAATTAACACTCCAAAACTTAAACATTTGTTCATTAAAGTTCCCGTGTTCTAAATAATTTTTTTTCCTCTCACACATTAATATAGTAAGTTAACATCTAATCCATGCTGCAGAAGTCGCCAAATGAAACAGTAAGACATCGCAGAGATGAAGGAAACAATGTTTGTAAAAATATATGCAGGAAGACAGTTCAAAAAGGGACATTTAATATCCTTTTTGTTTTTTTTTTTTTTGAGGAAAATAAGTGTCAGGTAAAGACTATTGAAGTTCTTTTTGAATCTTAACAGAATACTAGTTCTCCCCTCTGTTTACCAACAATTTAAGAGCCTTATTTGGGGGCCCTACTTTCCTCCCTTTTGTTGTACACACCTTTTGTTTAGAAAGCTGCCCAGCAATTTCTATAGATTCTCTTAAGAACAGTATCATATAGGTTAGCATAGAATACAGCATTAAAGCCGCTGTCACGCCTCCTCCCTTAACTAGACAGGCTTCTCCTTTTTTTGGTCTTGTACTAGAATAAATTTGACAGTTGATCCCATTGAACAGTGATCTTTGGGCAGGAGTTTTTAAAACACACTTCACAAAAATAAGAGTTTACATTCATTTCCAAGTCTGTGATTAAGAAACCATTGTCTTGGTTTACACTTGGTTTCAATACTGGTTTGAAGTTTGAATACTTCTACTGTGTACACATCAAATATTGTATTCGGATATTAAACATAGGCATGTTCCTGACTGCAGACAGAAACAGAGCAGAGATGTCAGGCAAGACATGGAGTGGGGTTTGATAGGCTTGAGCCTCGTCTCTACCATCTGCGGCAAGGGAAGAGATTTCAGCCTGGGTTTCAAAAAGGTGTGGGAGAGGCTTTCTCAAAATTTCTCTTATTGGCATAAACCATGCTTTTCTGCACAAATACTCAATTCTCACTAAGGGGAAAAAACAGAATAAAAATTTGGATGATCTTCTGTTGTGTGATTCGAGGACCAGCTGTGTACAATTTTCATAGTCATTGTGGAGATTCTGAAGCAGTCAAGGAATTGTCATTTCATGCAAGTTCTTTCCGCACTGAAGGGTTCTTCTTGGGAAATTAAAACTTCAACCATGTATGCCCCCAGAGGACACCCTCGAGTCTGGTTTGGGCACCCACGATGATTCCCTGCTGGAAAGGAAACTAGCCTCCACTAGGCTAGTTGATGTGGAGGATTACTGCACAGTATTTTAAGCACCGAGCAAGTTGGCTATTTCAGTAAATCCTAAATGCCACTTGCCAATACATTCTCAGTTAAGAATTCATTATCGTTTTCAAAATTAGCCCTCAACAAAATTCAACTTGCCCATAAAGGTGTAACTTTTGTGAACTACAAAAGTCACTGGGCTGACTCAGCACTTCCTCGGGGCCCACTGGGCTCCCTCCCAAAGCCAGTCTGCACCTGACCCACTTCCTGGTCTTGTCCTGACCTCTCATCGCTAACTTGTTAAACATCTTAAACAGCCAGGCTTAGGCTTTGTCTGTTATGCAGGGCGGGAAACCAAGGGCAGCACTAACATACGGTAAATCTTGGGGGAGAAAACTGTGTGTGTTTTCTCAGTATGTTCAGAGGCAGAGGTAAGCCACGATTCTCCTGGCTCTGTAATCAGCAGAGCTGTATTAATTGACAACTAATGTATAAGCTCCAAGGCAGTAGAATTAAGCTCTTGATTTCTTCTGCCTGCTCACCAGTGTTCATGGCTGTGACTCAGCTGCCAGGTAGCACTGGAGCAGGAGAGCCTTCTTTCTCAACCATCTCTTTCATGTTGGAGACTGTTTCCAGGGAGTCTCACTGGTTTAGCCAGTGTAGCAGGTGATTAAAGTATCAAAGGCATCTCTTTACACATAGCTTCTTACCCTTGCCATTGAAGGGACTCTCATGGAACGTTCCTTTAAAAAGCCCCCCTAGAAAATGGCTTTTCTTTTGAGACCAGCTTCCTTGGAAAGAAACTGGATTCAATAAATTGGATATCCAAATTCCTGTTATTACATGAATTTCACAAAACTGTCTAGTCTGTCTCTGGTGCTCCCAGGAGCCTCCTCAGATGAGACTGTGTTAGTTTGGAAACTAGTTTCTTGAGTTCCCTCTCCTCTGTGCAAGTAGTTCTCTCCAGCCCACTGTGCAGGCACAGCTCTGGGCTGGGGTCTGGCACCCACACATTTGTGGGGTTTTCTTCTCTGGAGCTCTTAGCACTAGGTGATGGCATTGGCTTATCAAAGAATGGGGGAAAGTTCCCAGAATGTAACACGGACTCAGTCGTGTTAGTCTCTTTGTAAAGACTTCATTGGACTCCCTCTTCAAATGTGTGTTAGCATAAGACTGGGGGACATTGTTATTTGTCAGTTTCAACCTTTTTATCTTCAGTTATTCTGTCTTCAATTTCCTACAGCCTCCTCTGGACAGCCTCCCTTGGCAACTCCATTGCTTCACAGAGAAGGTCTCTCTGGCCAGTTGACCATTGCACGTAGCCCTGTCGCTCTCGTGTCCATCAGGCATGCTACTGCTGAAACCCAGCTCAAAGCAGTGCTCCAGACAGGCTTTACTTTTTTACCGGACAGTCTCCATCACCATCATCATGCTTCTGCCTGTTTCTTTCGTGTTTCTTTTCCCCAGTGAACTGAAACTCTTCTAGCCTCTTAGAATTCTGCCAGGGCAGCTCCAGGCAAGTCTGACCCACAGCTGCAAGAATGCTTCCTCCCCTCTGCCCCAGGAGGCACTAAGGCAAAAGTGAAGGCTGCCCCCAACTATGGCCCCCTCCCCCCAAGTGTGTGAGGTACAGCCCCAGTGATGTCTAGGCCTAACCCTAAAATGTATTAATTTAATTAGAATCCCCAGTGCTGTGTTCTCCCACACATGGGGTTGTCTCCCAACTACATAAGAATATTGGATAAGATACTGCTTCTCATGACTTCCAGAACACTCAAATGCATGTTTAGCCATATGGAGTAGCCAACACACCAGATCCTAGTTTAGGGTAATTATTGTTATCTTCTATCCACTGCCATCAAATGTTCCACTCAGAGAATTGGCATTGAATATGGAGAATATGGTATAAGACAGCTACTTTTCATTCATCTGTGCATAAGAACCATTTGACAGAGCTTTTTAAATTACAAACACAGATTCCCTGTTCCCAACCCTAGCAGGTATATAATTTGGGAATGACTAGCTGGCTTTAGGAACCACCAGCAAAGGAACACGTCTCCATCCACATCTTTAGTGCTGGATAATTATTGGAGTGTTTATGCTGTTTCCCTTTATTTTTTTCCTCACACACGGACCTCTCAACTCCATGGAAGTAAGAGGTTGCACTGTCTTTCATCAGTGAGGTTCAAAGCAGAAGTGGCCTAAAGTCAAGCCTTCTTCCTGTTGTTTGCGATCACTGGGGAAGTGTCATTAAATACTCCAGGGTGAAGGTGATGGGACAGAGTCATGCAGTGGGACCCCTACCAGATGAAGAAAGGGACTCAAGTCATAGATCCTGCCTTGGTGGGGAGCTGCACAGAACAGCATGGCACGTCTCTGGAAGGGTGACACAGGGCCTTAGCGAGGAGAGGCTATAGGTATAGATGTCGGCAGGCCCTGTCCAAGACCCTGGGACTCCAGCCTTGACAAAGGCTTGTGCCCTGGGAGAGCAACAGAGAAGAGTATTGTGTAGTGTCGTCAAGGTTTTCTCAGAGAGGCAAAACTAATGAGACATAAATACGTGTGGATTTATTCAAGGGACTTGGCTAATGTACTCATGGTGGTTCAGTAAGTAGTCTCTGCAAAGTTGTCTCCATGTCTATTGCTGTAGAGTCCAGAGCTCCAAGCTGGTGGTCAGGAAGGAAGGTCATGAGTAGGCTGGAACCCCACGGGCATGAGGACTGGCTCACCCACGTTGGGTCTTGTTGCCTCTGACCTAGGTAATGAGTATCTTGCAGAGGCCAAGGTCCTTCATCAAGGACAGCTGACCCAAGAGTCAGAGAACCTGAAAGAAGTTTCCAGGATAGAGCAGGGGCTGGAGAGGTAGGTGGGAGAGCAGTTGCAGGTCACGTTGCTGCTTCAGGCCAGAAAGATGGATCAACAGATTGGAAAAGTGTGTGTGTGTTACAAAATGGCTGCCCCCTTTTGTCCTCCAGCTGTGAGAGAACCTCCTCAGAGCTGAGCCGACAGCAGGCACGGGGAAAGGAGGATTCTGGGAAATGTAGTTCAGCCTGGCCAAATGGGCACATGGCAGAGTTCTGGCAGAAGCAACAGAGAGACTCTGGATATCGCAAGGAACCAGTTTGGACAGAGATGAGGCCAACCCCAAGCATTCTATTCTGTGTAAGGGGGATTCTCCAGGCAATAAAATTACAGTGGGTAGCCTATCCCTCCTCCAGGGCATCTTCTTGACCCAGGAATTGAACTGGGGTCTTCTGCACTGCAGGCAGATTCTTTACCAGCTGAGCTACCAGGGAAGCCCCAGAATCTCTTTATTCTCAGCCAAAAAAAAAAGTACCTGTTTGAGTGATCAGTTGCCATAGCAAAAAGTTACCAACTCAGGTCGCCGCAAGGGCCATGCAGGTGACATCAATGTATGAATCTGCCCTGGTGTAGAAATACACAGCTCCACAGGTGCAGCCAATGTGTTTGCTCAGACTCTCCATTTTCTCAAAAGAAGCTAAAAATCCACTGGAGTGGGTTGCTATTTCCTTCTCCAGGGGATCTTCCCGACCCAGGGATTGAACCCAGGTCTCCCACATTGCAGGCAGACACTTTAACCTCTGAGCCACCAGGGAAGCCCTGTTTTATGCTACATCCACCTATTTTTAAATGCTGGCAACTTCCTCGGTTTTCTGTAATACTGTGTAGGTTAAACAAAGAAAATCTGCTCATCGCTCCCGGGTCTTGGATGTCCGCTGTGCTGTCTCTGCTCCACGGCCTTTGCCCACGGCCACAGGGCAGATTGCCTTGTAATTCACCAACAGTCCGAACCATTGAGGGCTCCAATCCACGGGCACGACATCCTGCTGAGCTTCAGTAGGCACAGAGATTCCCGCCCCCCTCCCCCACCCCCCCAACCCAGCATTTCCTTTCAAAACATTTTGAAAGCACTTCTTTAAAGGTGCCAAGTTTGTTTATTCCTGTGGAATGTGAGTGACAGGAAGCAGCTCACTCCAGCACTGTTTTCCCAGAGTCACCCCCATGAACCTGTGAACAAGAGGCAGGATTCCTCTGAGGGTTCTCTACTTAGTTCACATGCCCAGGGCTCCCTCTTGGGCAGTTTCTCGAGCATTCGTCTTCTGTTTTGAGAGCTACCCTAAGGGACTCAGAACCACCTAATTCCCCACCAGCTCCTGCTCCGTGCTCTCAGTCCCTCTGCCCAGAGGCACACGCCTGTCCCTCTTGGCTGTCCCTCCTAGGTTTCCGTTCGCTGTGGGTACCCCCAGACCCTCCAGACCCTCCAGTCCCTCAGTCACAAAAGCTGGAACCATGTCTGTCTGGTTCACTGCTGCTAACTCATCTTGGCAGAACTTGTCCAACACAAAACCCTTAGGTAGGTGCCAGTAATCCAGAAAACTCTTAGAAAAGACTTGCCTTAGGAATGAGCACACTCTTAGACATATTATCACTTTGTGTAGCTGACCAGCCGATCTCTGTGAAACCTCTCAGATGTCCTAATTCCTGGGACACCACACAGACCTCCTTGCTTCTCAGGGAGCTGGCTCCTCCCTTTCTGGCTTGATTGATCTCAGTTGCCCCGGGGGAGGTGGGCTCCAGGCAGTGGGGGCTCCTTCCTCTCTGCTCCCATTGAGCCCCCCACTCCCATGGCAGCTGAGGGAACTTCACAGACTGGGCTCAGTCCAGTATGCACGTGAGCTTGGAGGCAGCTGAGCTGACACAAGCCCCAGGTCTCTCCACAGGCGGCTTCCCCAAGCCTGTTGGCTTCCTGACGTGCTCTGGGAATTCCCAACAGAGCCGGTTGTTTTCTTTTTTAAATTAATTCTTAGTCTCCTTTTGAGAAGTATCTTTTAAGTCAGATATTCTGTGGCTCATACCCTGGGAAATATCCATTCTAAAGAAAAATAAGTCAACTGAAATAATCGTTGAATGGGCTGCGTTTGGGAGAGAAGACTAGGGGGACCACGAGTCGTGAACCCTGAAGGGTAGGAAGGTCTTGGAAGTTAGTGAGCAGCCACAGTCCTCTCAGGAACCTCTGCCAAGTCATCGGGTTGTGCCGTGGCTCGGTCACCTGGCCCTAGTGAATAGGACACACGCGAGCTCAGGTCCGCGAGGAGTCCTTCCTTGTGGATCCAGTCTCTGACAGGGGTGTGCCCAGAGGAAGCACTGAATCCCGTCTGTTCTGTCTGTGTCTATTCTGTGCATGTGTGATTGTTTTGATGACCCAGGATGGAAGAGGTATAGGGGACCCAGATTGGAAATAAAACTTGGTAGAACATTCAGAACCTTACGTAAAAAACTTGTCAGTCACAGAGGAGAAAGGAGATGTGAAAAGCTTCGAGACAGTAACCTTTGGAAAAGCCAGCAGTCAGGGAGCAGAGAGGGAAAAAAGAGCCAAAACATTTTATAGAGGAGGAGACAGAAGAAGAAAATCAAAGACACTGTATGATTAATAACAGCGACAGCAGCTAACGTTCAGTGAGCTCTCACACCATTTACTCATTGCATTCATTCAGTGAGCAGCACATTATCTTATGGAATCCTCAAGCAAAGCCCCCAAGTGACTGAGCCAAGTGAAACCCAAGACATGCCCAGGGTCGCACGCTCTTAAGTGGTGGTGGAGTTGGAAGATGGAACAGCCCACCTCTTGGGTGCGTGGAGAGATGCGGGAGGAGCTTTGGGAAGAAGAGCATGGTTGACAGTGTCCAATACCACAGGAACACAAGTAAAATGAGAGCTGGAAAGTATTTTGGATCTGGCAGTTAAAATTTCTGGCAAGTGAGCCACAGAAACACAAACCAGATTATTGGTAAAAAGGCCGTGATTAGATGGAAGCAATTTGGAAGTATTCGGTTATATAACATTTATTTGAGAAGTTTGACCGCAAAAGAAACTGAACTTTCTGGAAGTACCTTGGTTAAACCCTTAATCTCTGTGTACTAGTCAAGGCCAGTGTTACTAGTCAGGACACACTGTTTTAACAGTTAACCCCCAAATCTCAATGGCTTAAAACCATAGACGTTTATTTCTTGCTCTCATTGGAGTCCAATGAGGAGGCAGAGGAGGAACTTTCTGCTCTGCGTGGTCATGGTGGGGGACCTGGACTGCTCCTCACCCGCAGCTCGTCCATCCTCCAGACCTCAGACTCTTCTGCTGAATCTGTGACTCCTTAGTCAGAGAGCTTTTGAGTGGAAGGTGGGGGGAGGGAAGAGGAGTAAGGGCAAGGCTAGGAGCCTGTGTCTGTCACTGCCGTCCACAGAGGTGTCTGCCTGGCTCTCACATGACCCCACTCTGACCAGAGGGCTGTCTGGGAAATGGGGTCAGGTGTGCGCCGAGAGAAGCAAACAGTGCGGCTTAAGACTACCTCTCCGAGTCCCTCAGCTCTTTGTGGTTCCTGTGCTAACTGGGTACGTGGGAGAATGGACAGGTTGGTATGTTCTGCGACCCTGGTTTCTTTTCCACTTTTGTCTCCAAAATGAACTGGAAGTCAAGTCTTGGTGTAGGCCACCATTCTTCCTGGCTTCATCTCGCCCAGCTGGCCCAAAGTTGGCCTCAGCCATGGGGTTCTGGGCTTCTACTTCCCAGAAGGCTGGTGGGCTCAAGGTAGCTCTGAAACAAGACTGTGGAATCAAGGCAGACACAAAGCAAGAGGCACTCCCACACCCTCTGATGCAGATATCCGCATCAGCCATGCAGGGCAGACTCTCCCACGGTGAAGGGGGCACATGGAGGCCTGGGGAAACGTGCCCCTCCTCAGTTCAAGCTGAGGGTCTGTGCACAAGCACATGGGGCCCTTGTTGCCACATCTTCATATTTTTAAACAGAAGTCAGAAATCTGATTTTTATTTGAAGACTCAGAATTAAAAAGAAAAAAATGGCTCAAACAAAATGTCTGTGAGCCAGACTCTAGCAGCAGGCTAATCACTGCTGTCTCTGGTTTAGATTCTGGAATGTGACCCGAGCAATTCAGCCTCCTCACCGTGATGCCCTTCAGAGAGCAGAAGAGTCAGGCTTTGGCCGCCTGAAGAGGAGGGAGGGGGGACCTCTGATAAACTTAACCTTGCAAGCTGCCAGATGCTGCAGGAGGCCCCCAGGGTGCCAGGAGCAGGGTGCCGCTGGTAAGCCAGTGCAGTCTAGAGCCTTCTAACTTAACAATTGAGATCAAGTGTGAAGAATCACTTCCTTCAGGAGCAGGGGGTGGGAGCTTACCACTCTTACCTCCTGGCTCCTGGCATGCTATTGCCAATGCCCACATCTGGATCCTACCACATCCCACTTCAGCCTGTGCAGCAAGAGCAACCCAGCCTTTACGGACTCAGCAAGTGTTCTGCTTAGACAAGCTGAGCTGTGCATAAACTAGTTACAGAAAGCCACTGGTGATCTACTCCCGTGTGGTGTCTGTTGCCTCGGTGGTACCCAGGCTCACAAGTTTGACTTTCCTCCCACTGACTTAAACTTCAGTTGGAAAAAAATCTTCTGATCAGATCTGAGAGGGGGTTCACCAGCATGGAAAAGAGCAGGGCTAGAAATAACACTAGTATTGAATCAGAATTAGATGTATTGGTGTCAACTCCAGAGCAGGGCTAGAGATAACTCTAGTATTGAATTGGAATTAGATGTATTGGTGTCAGCTCCAGAATGGTTGATACTTACATGCACAGATAGATATAGAAACAGTTACAGGTGTTGTGGGTATGTGGGTGTTGTTATCTATGTTTGTATCTGTGTACAGGTGTATATTTTCATCTCCATCTGCTGGCCAGGCCCAGTAGCAATGAGCACACTCGAGTGTTCAGATAAGACTTGGCTTCTCAATGTCCTCCTTGACAAAAAGAACCAGAGCTCCTCAGAGAAATAGCTGATCCCATCAGTGGATTAGGAAGAGTACAATTTTTTTTTTTTTGGACCAGAAAATGCAAAAAGGTTCCAAGAATTATAAGAACAAAAAGAGTAAGAGCCAGCCTGAAGGGGGCCCCCACAGGCCAAATCTAGAAATATTTGAGCATCTGAATTAAAATGGGCAGCTGCTGTCCAGCAGCTGTGAGACCTACTTACAGTGCTGCCAGTACCCTGGTGGAGAATTTGAGGCCAGTGTTGAACATGAAATATGTAAAGTAGGCACAGAAGGACTTCAGCCACACAAACAATCATGCTGTCATTGAAAGAGCCATTGGGCAGAGCCAGTCTCTCCAACAAGGAAATATGCCCCGAAGGTATCCAGCCATCCCCGCTCCCCATGCTGGCTCGGCTCGGGTTGGCAGACAGCGCTTGCTCTCGGGCTTTTTGATACTACAGGGCAAGATGATTATGGCAAATTACCACCTCCCAACCAGTCCACAGATGTACACCTCATCTGGCTTTCAGGGCTCTCTGTGTCATTTGATGATCAGAAGAGTGGGCCCTTGAGACACCCCTTGCCCAAAGACTCCTTTCTTGCTTATGGCGACCGACATTGACCTCCCATGGTTCCCTAATATGGAGACCCTGGTGGAGGATGAACAGAGGCCTGTGACCCTTGTTGCTGTTGTTGTTCAGCCACCCAGTCGTGACCAACTCTTTGTGACCCCACGGACCATGGCACACTAAGCATCCCTGTCCATCACCATCTCCCAGAGCTTGCTCAAGCTCATGTCCATTGAGTCAGTGATGCCATCCAACCATCTCATCTTCTGTTGTCCCCTTCTCCTGCTTTCAATGACTCCCAGTATGAGGGTCTTTTCAAATGAGTCAGTTCTTTGCATCAGATGGCCCAAGTATTGGAGCGTCAGGTTCTGCATCAGTCCTTCCAGTGAATATTCAGGATTGATTTCCTTTAGGGTCTTTAGGAATTGTCATCCTTGAGACACCCTGAAAAGCAGACGCAACCTGAGGGCTGTGGAGTGTGGGGACTATTTTGTACTCCTACAGAAGGGCCTGAAGAGCATGTTTGACAAAACACTGCTTAGGAGCCAGTCTGCAGACTCCAGAACAGAAGGGCCATGGGCGTGCGCTGCGGTCAGCATCCTCCAGAGCCTTTCAGCACCAGTGCACAGCATGCCACCAAATGCAGTGTTTAAATCAAACCAGAGACCAAAACTTAACATTTGGTTTTGCAGTTAGGCCAAATGCCCTGTCCCCACCCACATGTACTCTTGTGAGACGCGGCCTGTGGTGGGTGGGGGCTCCCTCCTCTCCTAGCTCTGGTTAAATACTAGTTAATGTTGAGTCACTGTGCATCGTCAGAAAAATGATCAAGTACCATTTGGGGTTCTGGTTTATTTCAGGCAGTCTTATTTTAAAAGGAAGCCCTGTGGCAGCGGAGGAGAGCATTCTTGTTTGGAGGTGGGGAGGCATACATCCCAGAATACATAGTGGTAAGGGGGAACCTGGGTGAAAGGGCTGTTTAATTTTTGCAACTTCTCAGTAGGTTTGAAACCATTAAAAGGAAAAAGAAAAAGACCAGAAGAAAGTAAAGAAAAATCCTGAGAGTAGTTGCCTTCTAAATGCTGGGAACGTACCTGCCTTTTCAATGTCTTATTAAATTTTGTTGCACTTGCCAGATATTCTTCAGTAGGAAATGTGCAGTTTCTAATTGAGGGCCATGGTAACCAGTGTCTACGCACTGGTCACGATGTTGACTTTCCAGCGCTACTGAAGATTCCCCTAGGCGCCTTGTACCCCTCCACCAGCAGTTTCCATTGTGCCGGTTTCTATCAGATATTTTTACTAGTTCTTGAATTTCATGTAAATGGAACTACACGTTCTCTTTTGTGTCTGGTGTCTTTTGCTCAACCTGTGAGAGCATCATTCATGTTACATCTACCAATACTTTGCTCCTTTTAATTCCTGTACTCCATATGTGAATATATGCGAATTTTCTTGGTGGGAATTTCGGTTTTTTTCCCTTCCCGGCTTGGAGCTGTTAAAGTAAAACTTCAATGAACTCCCTCGAACATGCATTTTGCGGAATGTTGCCCTCAGGAAGGGCCTTGTTGAGACATAGTGTGGACCAGGGATCAGCACACACTCTTTCTGTAAAGGACCAGATAGTAAATACTTGAGGCTTCGCAAGTCATACATGGATTTTATTTACAGAAGCAGGTGGCAGGCTGGATTTGGTGCACGGGCTGTCATCTGTGAAACCCTGGCGCAGACGCCTGGTTTGTCAGTAAAAGCTGCCGAAAGGTTTTCCAAAGCGGCTACTGTTTTAAAACTCTTAAGCAATACTTCACAAGAATTCCGTGTTTGCTTCACATCCTCGTCCATGCTCAGAACTGGCGGTCTTTCTCCTTTTAGCCTTTCTTCTTTAGCCTTGTCTCGTTGTGGCTCTCCCTTGTGATGGCATGATATGAGTGATGCTGAGCACCGAAAGTGTGTGTTTACGAGCCCCTGGAATTCCCGCCAAGGGGTGGTTCAAGCGCTGTGGACGTGCTGGGCGGGCGGCGTTCGTCTCAGGCGTGTAGGCAGCATCCTAGCTGTGAATCTGCATCACGTGTTACTGCAGAGGAGCACTGCCGCATGGCCGCTGACAGCACAGCACGTGCTCACCAGCGGACAGGTCATGGGGTCAGGAGTCTGTCCTCGGCTCCCCTGGGCCTTCCCTCCAGGGCCTCACCCAAGGCTGCAGTCGAGGTGCTGGTCGGGGCTGTGGGCTCGTCGGGGTTCATCTGGGGAAAGACGTGCGTCTGAGCTCGGGCTTGTCGTCTGTAACCAGTCCCCGTTGTCTGTCGGCCGGCCTGCGGGCCTCATCCTCTTGCCGCCATTGCTGCCTGTAGCCTGCTCTTCCCTCCTTTCCAGAAGACTTGTTTCCTTTAGCCAGCCAGGGAGCGTGTCTCCTCGCAGGCTCACGGAGCACACTCACATACATCCAGGTTACCCCACCCACCCACCTCACACACAACTGCTGGAGAGATAGCCCAAGGGTGTGATTCTGAATCCCAAGAATCAGGGGTTAGAGGGACCATTTTTAGAGTCTGCCTGCCAGAGTCCTGGTCCGAAGTGTGGATCTGTCACGTAGCTCGTCTTCAAGTCTGTAACTTACCTCATCCTTTTCTTTGATAGAAAAAAATGGTTTTATTCAAACAAAACCAAACTTGTCCATTCTTTATTTTATGGACAGTTTTTCTTATGATCTGTTCACCACTCGGTTGCCCAGCTGAGGTCACAAAGAGTCTCCTGTTCTTCCTTCCAGACAAGGGCTTATCAGCCTCGGTGGTACTGATCACGTTTTGGGTGGGATGGTTCCTTGTTGTGGGGGGCTCTCCTTGTGATTGTAGCATGTTTAGAAGCATCCATGGCCTCCAGATGTCTGGAGTACCTCTTCCTCATCGTGACAGCCAGAAACCTTCCCAAATGTCTCCCCCAGCAGAGGACCACTGTTTCTTTACACTTTCAGCTTAAGCTGATGGATGGATCTCGTGGATGTTGTCATCCACCAGAATCTATATGGCTGCTTCATATCGTCCCACAGAGAGATCTATTCTTTGCATAATTTCCCTCCTGAATTGTATTTACTGCTTTTGTCTTAAAGTGCCCATATATGTGTGCACCCATTTTTGAACTGTATTCCATTCAGTTTGTCTAATTTATATCCTTCTGCCAATAACTTTTTATGAGTTTTTTGCTGAGTCTTGAAATCTGGTCATATAATTCAGACTCAAGATTGATCTGACTGTGCCAGGTTAGTTGCATTTCCATGTATATTTAGAAATCAGTATGTCAACTTTTACACAGGAAAAAATCTGAGATTCTGATTGGAACTGAATCTGTAGATCAATTTGAGATTGTTGTAGTCCTAATAATATTGAATATTTCAGTATGTGAAATGATAAATCTCTATTTAATACCTTTTAAATATCTCTCAGCACATTTTATGGCTTTCAGTGTAGAGGTCTTACAACTATTTCATTAAATTTATCTCTAGGGAGGTGATATTTTTTGTATTATTGTAACCAACATTATTTTTCTATAATTTTATTTTCTGATTGCTGCTGGTGTGTAGAAATGCAGTTATTTTTATGTCAACCTTATATCTGGTGATCTTGATAAATTCATTAGATATGGTACTTATTAAGTGTCTTTGGATTTTCTCTGAATACAGTCATTTCATCTGCAAATATAATTTTACTTTTTTATTTCCATTCTTTGTGCAGTTCCATTTTCCTTGTGGTCTTGTGCCGTGTGGGATCTCCTAACCAGTGTTGAATAGGGAGTCAAAACTCTAGTCTTCCCTAAACTTAGGGGGGAAATAATTCAATTTGGTGACATTAGTCTGATAACTGCATTTTCTGTAGACACCCTTTTTATATTGAGGAATTTGCCTTCTATTTCTAGTTTTCTGAGGGTTTTCACTGATTTTTTGTGTGCTTGTACTGTAAAACAGTTTATTAAAAATTACAACTACAAGGATGGATTTGTCTATTTCTCTTCTTAGGTCATTCAGTTTTTGCGTTAAGTATTTTGAAGCTATATTATTAGATGCAATCATTTAAAATGGTTATGTCTTCCTGTTAAATTTCCTCTTTTATGCTTATGAAATGTTTGCCTTTAATAGTATATTCGCCTCAAATGTCCTCTGTTGCTATTAATTTTGCAAACAAGGTATTTTTTTTTTTTTTGAGCGCCACTTGGCATGTGGGCTCTCAACCAGGAGCTGAACCTGCACTCCCACCGTGAAAGTGCTGGGTCCTAACCACTGGACAACCAGGGAAGCCCCACTGTTTTCCTGATCAATGTGTGCATTGCCTATTTTTTCCATCCTTTTATTTTCAACTTATAAGGGTTTACTTTTATATTTTAAAGTGTGTTTCTTTTAGACAGTATAAAGGTGAATGTTAATGTTTAACCCAGTAAAAAATTCGTTCTTAAAATGAAAGTTTTTAGTCAGTTTCTGTTTTTAAGGTCATTACTGATATTGTTGGATTTATGTGGTTTTTCTTAGTTCCTATCAGTCACATCTGTTCTTTGTTCATATATTCTTCCTTTTTCTGATTTATTTTTGATTAAGTATTTTAACATTCCATTATACCTCCTCTACTAGATGTTTAGCTTTTCTTTTGCTTTTAGTGATTACTATAGCAATGACCATCTGCATTCTTGATTTATCTACATCTCTCATAAGTTTGTACTTTACCTCTTCATGAGTAAAATGGTAAACAAGGACAACTAAATGTACTCCCTTCTGCCCTCTGCACTTCGGAGAAGGCAGTGGCGCCCCACTCCAGTGCTCTTGCCTGGAAAATCCCATGGGCAGAGGAGCCTGGCGGGCTGCAGTCCATGGGGTCGCTAAGAGTCGGACACGACTGAGCAACTTCATTTTCACTTTTCACTTTCATGCATTGGAGAAGGAAATGGCAGCCCACTCCAGTGTTCTTGCCTGGAGAATCCCAGGGACAGGGGAGCCGTCTATGGGGTCGCACGGAGTCAGACACGACTGAAGTGACTTAGTAGCAGCAGCAGCAGCCCTTTGCACTTGGGTTGTCATAGATTGGATCTAAATCCCACAAGTTGTTGTTATTGTTGGTTTAAATGGTCAACACTCTTTTATATCCAGCCACGAATTTATCCTTTCCAGGGCTCTTCATTCCTTTTTGCAGTTCTGTTTCCTTCACAGATTGTTCCTTTCAGCTAGAAGACTTTTGTTTAGTACTTATTAACTGTAGGTCTACTGGAAATGAATTGTCTAGATTTTTGTCTTCAGATATCTATTTTACTATCTTCCTTTCTAATTGATAGCTTCCCCAGAGTTAAGAACACGAGATCCTTTAGCACCTTAAACATATTCCATTGCCATGTGGATCCCATTCCGGAGTTTCTGTTAAAAAGTTTATCAATCTAACTGTTGCTCCTTTGAAGTTAATGTGTCTTTTAATTCCTCTGGCTTCTTTAAAGATTACCCCCTTTAGTTAGTTTTCCTTCTTAGTTTTCAGGATTTGGCTTGTGATGTATCTCAGTTTGACTTACATTTTCCTTGCTTGGGATGCACTGAGATTCTTAAATCTGTGGATTGAGATCTTTTGTCAGGTTTAGAAAATTCAAATACTGCATTCACCCCATTTCCTGTCTCCTTTAGGACTTTAGCCACATACGTTATGTGATTTGACAGTGTTCTTCACAAGTTTTTTAATGTTGGTTTTTATTTATTTATTTTTTTGTGGTTAGCTATTCGATGAGATTTTCTTTTTTTTTTTTTTAATTTTTTTTATTAGTTGGAGGCTAATTGCTTCACAACATTTCAGTGGGTTTTGTCATACATTCCATTGTCTCTGTGTGCTTATTTAAAAGTCTGGGTGATTTCATTGACTCAGATTTTAGTTCACTACTTGTGTCTTCTCGTGTGTTTAGTGTACTGTTCACTTCAGTCGCTCAGTCACGTCCGACTCTGAGACCCCACGGACTGCAGCACACCAGGCTTCCCTGTCCATCACCAGCTCCCGGAGCTTACTCAAACTCATGTCCATCGAGTTGGTGATGCCATA
This sequence comes from Cervus elaphus, assembly GCF_910594005.1. Classification (NCBI taxonomy): domain Eukaryota; kingdom Metazoa; phylum Chordata; class Mammalia; order Artiodactyla; family Cervidae; genus Cervus; species Cervus elaphus. The sequence continues at coordinate 29,909,065 of NC_057844.1, forward strand.
TTAAATTCACCCAATAAGTTCTTTACATTTTTCAGGGTTTAGAGTATCCACTGGGGTAGATAAACAGATTCCATTTCCCTGTTGAAATTCTTCCATCTTTTCATCAGTTTTGTTGACCTTCTGTCCCTGTTTTCTAAAACCTTGTCTGTTAAATATAATATCTGGGTCATCTGTTTATCTGTTTTTTTTTCTCTTGATTGTCACCTTTTTTCCCCCAAGTATTGTAATTATTTTTTTTTACTTGCCAGAAACTGTGTAAAAGTTGTATAAAGACTGAAGTAAGTGCTCTTTCCCCCCAGAGCGGATTTGCCCTTTCCTGTGTCAGGCAGCCAGGGTAAGATAAAATGCTGATCAGCACGATGGAGCCAGCAGTGTCACTGGGGAAAGGCTGTAGATTTTGTTACACTCAATTCACCTCTGGTTCAGATGTCTCAAGGGTGAGAGGTGTGCTTGGTTTATCCTGCACGCCTCTCTTCAGCATGATCTTGGCATCTGTGCTTCTTCAGAGTGCAAGGAACTTTGTTCTCCTTGCAAGCTCAGCTTGCACCTCCCTTACCACCAAGGTACTCATTAAAGCTGCCACGACAAGAAATCAGCAGGGAAAAAGTGTCTTTGCCTTGGGAATGCCCCAGAATTGACTTTCACACCAGCCCTTAAAAGCTCTAATATTTCTCTTTGTTCTTTCATAGTTCCTATGCAATACTGAGCCCAGTTTTGAGCCCATGCACACACTTGTCAAATGCCTGAAGTAGGAAGAGAGCTACAGATCTGCATTCAGAGTGGAAAGGAGATCTTTCTACTCTGGCATTCAGTTCCTCTAGACGTATTTTATTCCCAGTAGCTGATGTTATTTTTTTTTTCCATTTATTTTTATTAGTTGGAGGCTAATTACTTTACTCTTTTTTTGGTGTAAGTCATCAAACCCTAAAATGTTCAAGTCTGAAAAACATCAAGATTGGTGAATTTTACATTTTTTTTTTAACTTAGAGCCCTAGGGTATCTCCAAGGCCATATTGTATTTAGAACAAAGGGAAGACCGAGGAATGGGCTGACAGCTCACTATTCCCATTTCCACTGCGTAAGTTTCCCTTTTCATCGATATTATCTGCTGCTGCGGCTGCTGCTAAGTCGCTTTCAGTCATGTCCAACTCTGTGCGACCCCATAGATGGCAGCCTACCAGGCTTCTCCGTCCATGGGATTTTCCAGGCAAGGGTACTGGAGTGGAGTGCCATTGCCTTCTCCACGATGTTATTTTTATTTTTATTTTTTTTAAGAAATAAAAGAATCTTTATTGTTTGTTTTAGAAACAATATGTTGAGCAAATGGACAGTCAAATAACCGAAGGGAAATACCATACATCAACTAGTGGTTTAAACATTTGAGGAAAAAAACATAAAAGCATTTACATGGACCAGATTCTTTATACAAATGCTAACCCATGAGAAACACCCAGAAACCAAATAGACTGTTAGACCCTCAAGATGTAAACCCAGTAAAACAAAATTACAAAAAGTACAAAGAACACGTGGCTATATGAAATAATAGTGAATAATAGCATATAAACTGGCCCATGTAAAGTATGAAAATAGTCAATTAAGTCAGGTTCTCTATAAAACAGTGCTACTTAGAGGTATTTTAATATGAATCAGGTATATAATCTAAAGGTAGAAACTTCTAGAAACATTAACAGCATTAAGCCAGTGCCACTCGCTTGTGCTTCCAATTTTTATTTTTTAAAAAAGCTGCTTTGACTCTTGAGAAATATATAAGGCTCATACTCTTGGAAGTGTCATCCATTCCTATAAGGGTTAACAATCTTACACTAAAACATTATTTAAATAAAATTTTTTTTAAAAAAATCAGATTTATATTTAGCCTTTAAAAAGTGCCTTAAGCTGGCAAAGCAGCTCCAAGTAGCTTTCTAGAGAGGGGCTAGTTAGGAATCTAATTCTGAGCCAGTAAGATTTTCAGGGTACTCTAAACAGCAAATTTAAGTAGGAGAAAATATCGTGCCAATATAACTCAAAAGGTAGTTACAGACATACGCTGGCTAACATGCCATGGCCTCTGTGTGTCAATTGCTGGACTACCAAAATAATTTAAAACAAATAACATTTTGGAACCTAGCTATCTCATTTTCTAGTGAATGGAGGGGTACATAATCTCCCACCTCCCCAAAACACAGAACCTGCCATATATTGCTGCATATTAACAATTTTTTTAATTGCTCAGCCATCTCAAAGCCAAAAGAAGACCTATTAGAAGCAGCAAGAAATACTTGTTATCAAGTTGAAATGCTTTGCCTTCTCCTATAAACATCAGGTGGTGCAGGTGAAATGGACAATTGGTGCCTCTCCCCAGAGCACAAAACTTAACACAAAGTACGTGAATTGATGATGCTACTATAATAACAACATAAGCTTTGATTAGCACGGAACTAGTTAAATATGAAAGCCACGTTAGTAAATGTAGCCATCAATGCAAGCTGGAAAGGAAGAACAGCTTTTTCGTCGACAAAGAGGGGACCAAGACTTTTGGGTTAGGTCCAAGTTCTTTATCTAGGTTCTAGGACATACTGGCATTTCTTCTTTAAGGAAAAGGAAAGAATAAAGCAAACTACCACCAACATGGAGACTCAAAGACTAGAGAGTAATCTACATAAATCTAGTGACATTAATATTAGCACTGTGTGTAGGGGCCAATTTATGGGTACAAAGAACTATGTTATTTTTAAAACATGTTCTGTTGCAGTTCATTCAGTTTCTTCTGTTTGTTGTGGTGGGAATAATGACCTGCCACTGCTTTCTGTATCTTAGCTACAGGCAAGTCAAACATGTACAAGTTTTATAATTGGAGAAAAGGAAGTAATTCTCAATCAAAATTTACAGAAAACTTCCAAGATATCATGTACAAATATCACTCCATACATTTTAGCATTAACAGTTGATTTTGTGAAAAGCACTATCTCTAAACACAAATCAATTTCTTCTAGTCATGGCTCACTCAGCATCTATTTCTAATCATCTTCTTTGACGATCACTATTAGGTTAAAAAACTAGATAGCTACTTTTTAAGCCTCCTTTAGCAACTAGTAGAGGCCACTGGGCACAGTTCTGACACGTCCTCCCTTTTTTCAGCCTCGGAAGAGGGATGATTTCTGAGTTTGCAGCAGTCACTTTTGTCTATGAGGCACAAGCAGGAGAACAAAAGCCAACACGCTAAGGATGACAAGGTGAAAATGTATAAAGAGAATGAGTTCCTGATAGCATTTTTGAGCTGCTAAAGCAAAGCCAGAATCTGCCTACTTTTAAGAGAAAAATAAATTCTTATTAAGATTTGTGAGTTTAACTTTCCTGTCACTTGTAACCCAGTATATTACTAGTACTTAAGTTCCACTTCAGTTACTCAAATGAAACATGATATGTAATAGCCTAATTTCAAATAAATGATACAGTAATGAATGAATGATAATTCTAAGTAGAATTATTTTCCCTGTTCCCTGTAGGAATATAAGTTTTCCTCACCTGGATACTGAAAGCGAAAGGCTTGCTGTAGTTGAAGTTAGGGTTGAGGACTTCAAGAGAGAGAAGGCAGCTGCTTTTCAGAGGGGTTCAAGGGCCCGCTGGGAGGCCTGTGTAAGCAGTTGACTTCCTCAATCTGACTGTCCTCGTGTTTTGCAAACCCACTGTTAAAACAAGTCTTTGGAATTAGGGGATTATCCAGAAGTAGTCCTGATTAAATATCTTAGCTAGAAGCTATGATGTTAATAAGCATCGTTGCGGGTTTATGTAGCAGGGTGCTAACTGAAGGCAAGCCTCTGAAAGACTGAGACAACAGGGGGAGACTTTGAAGGTCTGCTGAGAGGGATCTGGAAGGTGGTTTTGGAAGGGGGTGAACATCCCCTAGGAAACCAAGGCCACTGTAACAAAATACCACAAAATTCTGAGTGGCCCCAACAACAGGAATTTATCTGCTCACAGTCCTGGAGGCCAGAAGTCCAAGATCAAGGTGCCAGAAAATTCAGTTTCTGGTGGGCCTCTCTTCCAGGCTTGTAGACAGCTGCCTTCTCACTGTGTCCTTGTGTGGCCTCTTCTTGGTGCCTGTTTACCAGGGGTAGAGTGCACTAGCTGTCTGGTGTTTTCTTATTAAGGATACTAATTCTTTGGGATCAGGGCCCCATCCTAATGACTTCATCTCACCTTAATCACCTCCTTAGAGGTCCCATCTCTGAAACCAGCAACACTGGGGGTTTAGGACTTCAGGTATGCACAGTGGGGAGATGCAGACCTTCAGTCCATAACACCAAGGAACAGAAAGAGGTATTGAATGTTGTGGGGAAGGAGCAAGAGAAAATGAAATAGATGCCACATGGTGTGAAAGAGTGAATGGCCACTGGCCTGGGGACCAGGATTGTGGCCCTACCACGAGCTCACTGTGTGACAGGCTGTGGCTCAGCCACTTTGCATATCTCCAGTTACAATGAAGAGAGTGAATTTCGTCTCCATGGTCAAAGATGCAGTGAGCCAGAACTGAAAAGAGGCAGTGTAGCCCATGGATAAGGGAAGCAGCAACCTGCGGCTGGTTCCAGGCCCCAAGACCCAGTGAATGGCGTGCCCTCCGTGAAGGATGGCCCTCCCTGATGACCCCTGGCACCTGCTGGGGCCCACCACGTAATCCGTACTGGGTGTCCCAAGCCCAGGCTGTGGCCTGCATGGGTCCAGTCCTCATCTCCTCTCTCTCAGGAGCACTCTCCAGCCCTCTGCTCCCTGTGTGGGGTAGATGAGAAGTCCTCTGGGGCTCCAAAAGTCGTGCTAATAGAGTTGGCCCCTGGCTCTGGAGTGGAACCCAGTCCCAGAAGGACAGGTTGGAGAGCAGGGTGCTCCCGCCGGCTGGCACAGCGGTTCTTTCACAGAATCCCATGAGATCAGGCCACCAAAATCAGGCTGAGACACTGATGGGTGGTGAGTGACACTCACATAAGACACAGGACAAAGGATCTTCACATGCACTAATGGGAAGATAATCAACAAGTCCTTCTTTTCTACCCATTATTCTAAGTCTTCATCAGTAAATCAGTATCTTTCACATGGGTCCATGAATTTTGTAATGCATTTTTGATCAAGTTGTTTATATATATATATATATATATATATATATATATATAGACAGGTGCTCTGCAAAAATATTTTCCAACAGCCACATGCCCTAGGGGTAGCCCTAGAAAGAGGGCTCCCTATATTACATTTTGTTTGAAACTGGTTAAGAGAGGAGAGGAGTCAAAATGGAAAAGAATTGATGATGGACAGGTTGCTGGAAGGGAAATCTTGACAGCTAGAATATTGCTCAGTCAGAAGAAAACAGAAGAGCATATGAATAAACCTTTATACATCTTTGTTTCTTTTAGATAACTATAAGAGAAGTAGATGAATCTCCAGACCTAACATTAATTAATGACTGAGTGTTGAGCCTTCAGCACTGGTGATACGTCTACTCCCTCAGGCTAACTTACTCATTGCTCTGCAAACAGTTCGCTAATAACCCTGATCTTGACATTTGAACTATAGACTAGGCTGCTTAGGTCTGGTTTTGTGTTTCTTTTCCCAGAAACAATGATTTTAATCAGCATGTTTCACATAGCAGTAATATCTGCACTCCTGAGGCACGCATGTCATAGCTGCTTACTTAGAGGGGCTTTCTTTAGATGGGGAAAAAGCAGGTTTATTCATTTTTTAATATTATTTATTCATGTTTTTTTTTAATCTGGAACATCTGATGTCACAACGGTGGCCAACTTATTTCCTCAATTACCGGTGAGGAAAATGAGGGAGGGCTCTGGAGCCAGTCCCTATGAATTTTTTCTGCTTCATATAGTGACTCTTTCACTTACAAACTGTGTAACATAAGCCAGTCACCTAACTTACTTGGACCGTCAGTTTCCTAACCTTAACTTTGGAGGACCGGCCAAAAATCTTGATCAATTTACTAGTGGATCTTCATCTGCTGTGATTGTAGAAACTTGCTCTTTTTTTTAATTAATTTTTAAAAATTTTTTTTTAATTTATTTATTTTAATTGGAGGCTAATTACTTTACAATATTGTAGTGGTTTTGCCATACATTGACATGAATCAGCCATGAGTGTACATGTGTTCCCCATCCTGAACCCCTCTCCCACCTCCCTCCCCATCCCATCCCTCTGGGTCATCCCAGTGCACCAGCCCTGAGCACCCTGTCTCATGCATCCAACCTGGGCTGGCGATCTGTTTCACATATGGTAGTATACATGTTTCAATGCTATTCCCTCAGATCATCCCACCCTCGCCATCTCCCACAAAATCCAAAAGACTGTTCTATACATCTGTGGCTCTTTTGCTGTCTCGAATATAGGGTTATCGTTACCGTCTTTCTAAATTCCATATATATGCGCTAGTATACTGTATTGGTGTTTTTCTTTCTGGCTTACTTCACTCTGTATATTATAATAGGCTCCAGTTTCATCCACCTCATTAGAACTGATTCAAATATATTCTTTTTAATGGCTGAGTAATATTACACTGGGTATATGTACCACAACTTTCTTATCCATTCGTCTGCTGATGGACATCTCGGTTGCCTCCATGTCCTAGCTATTATAAACAGTGCTGCGATGAACACTGGGTACACGTGTCTCTTTCAGTTCTGCTTTCCTCAGTGTGTATGCCCAGCAGTGGGATTGCTGGGTCACATGGCAGTTCTTTTTCTTAATTGTGTTTAGACCTGGCATCTGGCCGTGGCCTCCGGGGCGGCAGGGGGCCGGGGTTGTGCCGGGCCGCCCCGGGCCGCCCCCGGGGAGTGTGGGGAGCGCGGGTCCCACGGCGGCTGTGGCAGCAGCAAGGCTCAGGCGGCAGAGCAGGCAGCCGCGGGCGCTGCCGCCGCCGCCTCCATGGCTGTTTACCCCAGGTCTGGTTTTTTAAATCTCGCCTTTGACGAGGCAAATATAACAGAAGCAGCAGCTAGACAGTTCTTAGAGAGTCATTTCTAGGCCTTCATTAGACTGATGTTATCAGTGTTTCTGGTGCCCTTTGGACAAGTTTCAAGTTACCTTTGTCCTTCAGCCCTAGTCCATCCTCCATTACCTGCTGTGCCTCCTGGGGCAGGGCCATTTTAGCATTTTTGCTTTGTAGCAAGCATGATGTTAAGCTCTGTCAGTAAAGTGCTGTGGAGGGACATCGCAGGAAGAAGAGGCTTCTCTTCCTGATTCCAGTACATTCACCACATTAGACAGTTGCAGGCACGTGGTCTTTTCTGCTCTGCCGGCAGGGGCCAGCCCCAGGTGGCACCTTCCTGTGGGTGTCTTCCCCCACCACTGACCTCAGGCAGCTGTGTAGGAAAACGCCTCTGCTGGTCCCCGGCTCACTCCGCTTTGTCCCTCAGAGTCCACTTTCCAATAAAATGCCGGGAAATACTCACTTGTGAATGCCAGTCTAAAGCACTCAGTGTGAAGAGTCTCACCCTGTAAAAGATTCTGCAGATGACTCAGCATTTCAAAGTGGACTCGAGCCTTAGGGAACACCTTCATTTCTCAATGTGTTTACTCTTGTTCCCCAGAGGGAGAAAGCCTGGCTTAAATGAAGGCTGGACAGCACAAGCTTTCTAGGCAGGGTTTCAGCAAATTTAATATTAATCCAATTTCTAGGTCACCTGAAATTTGTGGCATACAGCTAGATACCAAGGCCACGTGGGAATACTTCCTATGGATCAGACATGGTTCTGAAGGTTTTACTAGAAGAACTCATTTATATAAATCTCACCACCATCATATGAGGTGAGTCCAACCACTAACCTCATTCTGAATGAAGTTAAATAGCCTGGTTGAGGTCTATAGGTGACAGAGCTTGGATTTCTGCTGGGACACTCTGGCTCTGGAGCTCATACCCTTAGCCACTGTGCTGAAGTGGGGTGCCTAGTGGTCAGCTTAGCGTGTCTTCGGAGGGACCCTTCAAGAAGCCCTTAAAAAACTCCCAGAGCAGCTCAGCCCATTCTGTTTTTCATTTACACTCAAATGGCTGCATTCCAAATATGTTTGAATCAAAAGACTGACTTTCTCCACTTGGCACCCAGACACTGAAAGGTGCTGGAGATGTCACAAAGCCAGACTCTCATGCTGAGTTTAAATTCATGATTATTCATCTCGAAAGATGCCTCAGCCCTCCTCACTGTTTCCTCATTAGGAGCTCGAGTCCCCTCAGTCTCGGAGACATGTCAATTTTCTCTTCTTCCCTCAAATGTCCCATACCCTCTTCTCAACAGCTTTCTCCCTCCCTAATGTGCTTCACATTTCACTGAAAAATAGAAGTCATCAGACAAGAACTCGCTTGTCTTCTCAGCGTTGAATCCACAGACTCATTTTTGCAGACTCATTTTTCTCCTGTTACAACGGGAGAAGAGTTCCTCCTTCTGACGATGGCAGGTCCTCCCACTGAGGTCCTATCACTTCCTCTCTGCTCTTTGGAGTTCACTCCTTCAGTCACCTCGTGTCTCTCCTGCTCTCTTAGGTCAGCTCCCTCTCCACCTGGCTGATCCCTTGAGATTATTCAGAGGCCCTGCTTTCCCCCCTCTTAATAAAGCGACTCTCCTTTGACCCCACAGCCCATTCCCATCATGTCTCGGTCCTTGTCCACAGTGAACCTTGATAACGGTTGTATTTGTTTTGAGACTCAACTTCCTCACTCCAATTGGTCTTTTTTTTTTTTTTTTTTTTGTCCCTGACTATCCAAACACACCTGCAATTATCAAGTCCCCAGTAACTGCCATGTTCTCAAAGCCAATGACTTCTTCTCAGAAACTCACATTATTCCATTGATATGATAGCCTTTGACGTTGACTGCTTTTTCCAACACTTTTCTTATTTTGGTTTCCCTTATATCTTTTTTATTTTCTTCCACATCAGACAGATTGGCCAGGTCAACCATGGATTGGAGGGCATTTTCTATTAAGTGCCAAAGAGTAAATGTTTTATCCTTTGCAGGCCACACAGGACTCTGAACCATGTTCTTCTCTGCTGTGTTTGCTGCTGCTTTTTCTTCACAACACTTAAAAAAAAAAACCTCCTGAGCTTATCAGTTCAGTTCAGTTCAGTCGTTCAGTCATGTCTGACTCTTTGCGACCCCATGGACTGCAGCATGCCAGGCCTCCCTGTCCATCACTAACTCCTGGAGTCTACTCAGACTCAATGTCCACTGAGTCGGTGATGCCATCCAACCATCTCATACTCTGTCGTCCCATTCTCCTCCCACCTTCAATCTTTCCCAGCATCAGGGTCTTTTCAAATGAGTCAGTTCTTTGCATCAGGTGATCAAAGTCTTGGAGTTTCAGCTTCAGTATCAGTCCTTGCAATGAATACTCAGGACTGATTTCCTTTAGGATGGACTGCTTGGATCTCCTTGGTGTCTATGGACTATATAGTCCATGGGGTCTCAACAGATGCCTAATTCTTTCACATCCTTAGAGGGAAATGTGATATGTTAAAAATGGAGCTTCACCTATCTTAAACCATAACAAAAAGATCACCCCAGCATTCCTGAGCTCATAGGCAACACAAAAACAGACCACAGGCCAGATTTTGCCTGTGGGTTGAAGTTTGGCAATCTCTGACCTAAAGAACAAAGGTTTCATTTTTGTTTATGTTCCCTGTTGATGGTGGGTCAGTTGAGGGTTCTGCTCCCTGTGAACACGTCAAGACCCAGACTGGTTGAGCAGCCACTGTCTCAAACATCCCCAAGCCAGAGTGAAAAGAGGGCTCCGGAATGTACCATGACAGTAATGGCTGCTCACAGCTCATTGGCTGGAACCAGTCGTAAGGCCCACCCAACCAAGGGGCGACCCATCTGGCCCTACTGGTGGCCATCTCTCAGAACCGCATCATGGGTAGATAGGTCACTCCAGTCTGTGTGTGTCTTATAAACTGAGGCACTGACAGCTTTTCTTCCAGACCATCCTTTGAAGGATGTCTGGAGAGCTCAGAGCCCTGGAAGCCAGGAATTATGCCTCATTCTGGAGCCTGGGGCAGGTTTGTTTACTGTCCAATGTAATACAGACAATGTCTTCCTAAGGCAGCAGTGGGCCAGTTTGCTTGGAGCTCCTTAAAAAGATCGGGCTCTCTGAGCTCCGAGTTCTCGCTTATAAAGCCAGCCCATGGAGCTCACCACATCCACACATCACCCCATGGGATTGGGAGGTGAAGGGAACTGACACAGACATATGGAGTTCTGCTGCTCTCTGTGCCATGAGAAACAAAGTCCTTTGTCTCCCAGCATTGTGTGTCTTCTGTCAGCATCCATGAAACAGTAGCTGGCTAAGTCAAGGGACAAAGAAGGTCCCCTCCCCTCCTTCCTTAACAGTAGGGCCACTTTCCCTCCGTCACTTCATCAGAAAGGGTCTTCCTGATCAGCTTTCCTACAAGTTATTCTCTATCTCATCATCCTATCCATTTCCTTCATAGAGGTTTTTAAAATCTGAAAGATAAATTGGACCTTAATTTTCCATTTCCCTCCTCTTGAAGCTCCTTGACAGTTTCCTAACCATCTTGGGTGCCAAGAACAGTGATCTGGCACACATCAGGGGCTCAAAAGCCATGCTGAAAGAGAGGAGGGAGAGAGAAAGGGAGAAAATGAATGTGGGCGTCCCTATCTGCAGTTGGTCCGAGACCTTCTGTCCAGCTTCAGAGTTTAAGTGTGCTCAGGGGGCTTGGCCTAGTCTTCAGGAAAGGTTAGGCAGTGAGAGTCAACACAGACTCAAGACATTTCTCCCATCAGGAGCCTGTCGTCACACCAGACTGTATTCCCAATGGGAGCTGAAAGCTCCTCCCTTGGTGGACAGGTGTGTGTGTAGATATTGACCAGCCCCGGGCGCTGAGTGTGCTGGACTCCCTTGCCCCGTTCTGCCCATGTCAGAAGGCCTGGTACCTGTGCTCATGGGAGGGTTGGGGAGGAGGCTGGCAGGCAGGCTGTCTAACTTACCTCTCTCTCAGCAGAGATTCTTGTAAGGTTCTCTCAACCTGCTCTTTCTGCGGTTTTGATTTCCAGTCCAGTGACAACTCCTAGTTTTAGATCTAGAATCATGCACCTGCCTTTTCTTGCCCTGCCAAATTTGGAGGGGAGACAAAAAAGATATCTTGGTAAAAAAAAAAAAAAAATGTCTTTTTTTTTTTTAATGTCTTTTTAGCCTAAGTTGAAGTTTTCGATATATCTCATCTATTTACTGAGCATGCTTCTCAGAGGTAATGGTTTTGCCGGGATTCAGAAAGCTGTAGTGGATCAGACGGGCAGCACACCATCAAACAGTGACCATGAGCCTCTTTTGGTGCAAGTTTAACTTTGGGAAGTGCTTTGGAGCTTCTTTCTAGGTGCAGCCACTGAGCTTGTCATTGCCGGTTGTCATATAAAATCCACTTTTCGTCGCACATCAAAATCTGCTCAAGAAATGGTTCATTGTTGTTGTATAAAATAAGAGAAGATGACACTTCAAAGTGATGATTTCTTTGATTTGCACTCAGCTCATGAGGCACCCAGTTATCAAGCTTTTTCACCTTTCCAGTTTGCTTCAGATGCCAAATGACCGTAGAATGGTTGATGTTGAGTTCTTCAGAAACTTCTCATGTAGTTGTAAGAGGAACAGCTTTGGTGATCCTCTCAGTTGCAGTGTCAACTTCCAATGGCTGCCCACTGTGCTGTTCATCTTCAAGGCTCTCGTCTCCTTTGCAAGACTTCTTGAACCACCACTGCACTGTATGTTCGTTAGCAGTTCCTGGACCAAACGCATTGCTGATGTTGTACATTGTCTCTGCTGCTTTACAACCCATTTTGGGAGGTGAGAATTCTACCACTGAACCACCAATGCTTTATGACCCATTTTAAACTCAAATAAGAAAATTGCTTGAATTTGCTTTTTGTCGAACATCATATCCATAGTCTAAAATAAACATGAAATAAAGAGCAAGTAATAAGTCATTAGCAAAAAAAGCATAAAGCGAGAAATGCAAATTAAAATGATGTATAACATAACCACATACATTATTTAGAATGTATTCCAATATCAAACAGCAAATTCCAACAATGCAAAAACCACAATTACTTTTGCAGCAACCTAGTAGTACATCAGTCACAGGGATGTGATGTACAGCACAGGGAATAGAGTCAGTGTTATAAGAACTTCCTGTGGTATGTAATACATAAAAATATCAAATCACTGTGATGTACACTGAAACTAATGTAATATTGTAAGTCAAATATACTTCAATAAAATTAATATTTTTTCCCGCTCTTTCTAAAATTCAGCATCTCTTGTTAATTTTTCTTCTCTCCTGCCCTCTTCTCTCTCCCCCTCCTCCTCAGCCTTCTGCTCTGTGCATGGCCAGCTGTCACCTAAAATCCACCGCCCTACCCTGTAAATGTTGACAGTTTCAATATGTCTTTTCTTACCTGAATTATAGATATTGTAAATAGGCTTGGGGAGAATGATAGCAATTTTTACATACTTAAATTGGCAGTAGGTCAAAAGGGTTTGAATTTCTAAATTTTCTAAAAATATTTATCATGGGCTGTGCTGGGTCTGCTGCCGCACAGGCTTTTCTCTCATTGCAGCCAGTGGGGACTACTCTCCAGTTTCAGTATGAGGGCTTCTCATTGCGGTGGCTTTTCTTGTTGCAGAGCACGGGCTCTAGGGCACAAGGGCTTCCGGAGTTGCAGCTTGCAGGCTCTAGAGCACAGACTCAGTAGTTGCAGAGCACAGGCTTAGCTCCTCCACGGCATGTGTGATCTTCCTGGACCAGGGATCGAACCCATGCCTCCTGCAATGTCAGTGCAAGTGGACTCTTTACCACTAAGCCACCAGGGAAGCCCCCGTGAATTTCTAGATTAAGACAGTGCACTGTTCTCTTAATTCAACCACTGAATACAGGCAGAAGATTTTGCTGACTTTTGAGTCAGTGTGACAGATCAAAGACTCCGTAACTTTTTTGAAGTGAAACTAAGCAAATGTTGACTTCAATAAAGGACAGATTTGAACCCCACAACTCTGATGCCTAGGCCTTGATTTCTATTTTTGCTACAACAGTGATTCTCCAAAAGGTACTCCTAGAGAATAGTTTCCCAAGGTTATCATGCTCAAGTACTCAGATTTTAACAACAGTTGTTTTTGGTTTTGTTTTTCTGATTGCCTAGAGGAGGAGAAACTAAATGAATTGAAATGTTTTCTAGATTTTGAGATTTTTCTCCCATAGTGTCCATGCCCATGTGAGCTGCTGCCGCCTACTCTGTTAAGAGGTTGTCTACTAGAGTAGACAACCAAATCTAAGGAATCAGTAGCAACAGATACTAACAGAAAACTCCTAGTTGGATGATCCTGCTAAACCTGATTGCATTTTTTCCAAATATATCATTATGTGTGTTTGAAATGGTTCCTGGTGTCATGAGGAAGTAGACTCAGTATTTGTGGGTTTCTAAAACAAATTCTTTGGTTTCAAGTTGTTCTACTGTCTAAACAAAGCTGTGATTCATTATTCCAGACCATGACACAGTCCAATAACTGCAAAATTATCAAGTGTTTAACTTCTGTCTTGCAGCATTCTCTTGCTACCTAAAATTCTATATTATCCAAATTCATTGGTGAACCCAGTCAGCCCAAGAGGGACTCCTGAATGAACACTAAAGAACATCAATGCTCCACAACAGGACTGGACTTCCCATTGTCTCCTCTATGAACTTTCTTGTTTGGTCAGTTAAAACCACAGAGTTCAAATGTTTGTTTCTTTCTGTACAGGTTGATTTGAAAAATGATTGTTCCTGTCTAGGACAGCTTGGCTTGTTTTGTGTGCTGAGTTGTGTCTAACTCTTTGCGATCCTTGAACTGTAGCCCTCCACGCTCCTCTGTCCATGGGATTCTCCAGGCAGGAATACTGGGTTGCCATTTCCTCCTCCAGGGGATCTTCCCAACCCAGGGATCAAACCCACGTTTCTTGCATCTCCTGCATTGGCAGGCAGATTCTTTACCACTAGTGCCAGCCGGGAAGCCCGAGTTTGGCTTACTTAATGCCAAATGAACTTAATGCCAAATGAAGGGTTCTTTTCTTTCTTTTTTAGATGGTTGTTCTGGCTGTAGATTTTTTGATTACCTTTGTTTCTAATCCATTTGTGTGTGTGTTGACTCTAATGACATATCATTCAACCTCAGGTCAACAAAATGATTCAAACCACTATCTCTGTGGACCTGTTTAAGATGAAAATATATAAATCAGGTGCTGTGAAATAATGAAGGCAATATCATTCATCAAACTGTTAGTCTGCAGTAATGAGGATAGATGCTGAGCCGGAGTGGAGGAGAGGAGAATAAGCCATCTCATGGCGTATTTGACATATGGAAGCCGTGTGCCCAAGCGTTTGGGATAGATCATCTTGCAGGAGACTGCATGCATGCCTCCACTGAGAGAACTTGATATTTATGACCCATCTGTCAACTCAAAGTTTCCTTTGGTTTTTATGTTCCACCAGTTCTCCTTGTCTTTGTGGCCATAGGAAGTCAAACAGTAATTGGTTTCAAAGGAGACAGTTATCAAGCCTTGCCTACTGCAGTGCAGTTGAACACTTTAATTCCACTTGTTTTCCCCTTTAAGTGTGTCAATAAATTGTTCAGATTATTATTTAACATTCAAAACGTTGTCACTTTTTCCAAATATCTAGTTGCCTCTGAAGTTATTCTGTGAGAGGTAAGAGATACCTTGCCTGTATTGAAATCAGCAACTAAGGCAGCATGGCCCAGCACTACGTGGAAAATAAGTCCCAGTAAATATACTGACCGAGAGAACCTCCACCTAAACCTCCAGCTGCCCGCATTCCTCCACCTAAAATTCTACCTGTTGCTATATAACGATTAAGTGAAAAATTCATATACTTTTCTTGTTATTTTTCACAGCCTGTGTATTCTGTTGGCCACTAAATAAACTGCTCATTACATGCCACATAACAAGACAATTGTGATAGAGAATGTGAAGATAAAAGGAGCCTCCCACAGTGTCTGTGGCAGGAGTTCTGAGATGAAGAGTAAAACCTGAGCCTTGAAGGAGGAGGTCCGGCCAGGAGAGGTGTGCCTGAGCCAGGTGGCCAGGTGTCCACTGAGGCGTCCAGCCCCAGGACGCCACCACTGCTCCGCGCACCGTGGTGACTCAGATGTTTTTGGCGATGCTCTCCTGGCCGAGGCTGCGCCCGTGAGCGCTGTCTGAGCCGTTTAACTCACCATCATGGCTTCAGTGGACACTGGGCAGATTTGTGTTATTGCCCGACCCCTCCCTCCGGAGCCATACACTTGTGTTTCCACCTGGCCTGGTGACCTTCTCAAGGCCACTTGATTCATTTCAGGTGCATTACGACCAAGTCTAAACCCTTCATCATCTTCCTCCCTGCCTGCGTCCCTTGATTCTTCACCTCCCACCCCAGCACACCCCCACAACCCCGGCTAGCCTTCCTCACCCCCAATGCTCACTGCTCTGGCCCAGGGCCTCATCCCCTCTTCCTTGTTCCAGTGCAGCAGCATCCTTACTGGAACCTGTCTCATGCCTTAAACCACGTGACCCAGTCCCTCAGAATCTTTGTTTTCTGCAAAGTGTAGTTAAGTCTTTCCCCGGATAAAAATTTTTTAAGATCATATCATAACCTACGGTAAAATCTGACTCATTTTTACAATCTGCTGAATTTTTCATAAATCTGGACCTTAGTTCTCAAGT
The DNA here is from genome assembly GCF_910594005.1 of Cervus elaphus. Classification (NCBI taxonomy): domain Eukaryota; kingdom Metazoa; phylum Chordata; class Mammalia; order Artiodactyla; family Cervidae; genus Cervus; species Cervus elaphus. The sequence continues at coordinate 29,924,818 of NC_057844.1, forward strand.
CAGTACCAGCTTTTAAATTACCTTGCTTTTGAGATGTTTGTGTTTTCACATTTTATAAAAAATAACACATATGCATAGTCTTAAAAATCAAGTGATTAAAAAAAAAAAAGTGATTCAGAGGGAAGGTACTGAAAAGCGGAAGTCCTTATTTTAGTCCTTTCCTCCCTAGTTCAGATTCCCAGACATCACTAACTCTCCTGGTGTTTGCCAATGTATTTCTAGATTATATACTTTTTTTTAAATCTACCATTTACCAAATTCTTTACTGTTAACCAAAAATGTTCATAAAAATAGTGCCTCAATAAAAGATATATGCAATGCTTATTTTTCTGACTTCCCAAACACACCAAGCCCAAGTCTTTCAGCATGCACACACACACACCCCCATGCACTTAAAACACTGCTAGCTAGATGATATACTTTTTACTATCATTATTTACTTAACAAATTTAGGGATCCCTTACCTGTATTCTCCTCCTACCCCCAATATAGTTATTGTCCCCAATATATATAGTTATATTATCTCTCTGCTAATTACCTTTCTTAACGTCAGATAGTAGTTAAATTTCTCTTTCTTAGAACATCAGCTCTAGACATTATCTGTCAACACTTCAGGTTGTAATGTGAGCATACAGCCTTCCCACCCTTCCATCACGTCGTCTCCCCACTCCTCACCCCTTTGTCATGAGCACTTTTACACGCTTTGTATGCTATTTGGAATAAGAATTAATTGCTCTCCTCTTTGTAGGTGGATTTTTAAGGTCTTAAATATCAGTAACATAATGACATTGTTATCTCTGTGTGGATACTGTTCACTGCAGAGCTAGTATGTTATGATCATGTGTGTCTCCTTTATAGCTTTTACTTTCTGGAGTATCTAATTGCCTTTCTAGCATTTCCTCCCTTCATCACATTCTTGAGTTCATCCCGCCTCTCAGTAGTTCTGTAAGCCATATGGACCTCCTTTGCCCCAGGAGAGCTCCCTCCTGGAGTTGTCCGTCTTCCTGCAGCAAGCTGGGCTGGTTTTTCTCTAACCCTGCTTTGTTCTATCAACTCTGGGACCCTGACTGTTCAGCTGAGGAGGAGACTTTGTTTACTGTCTCATTTGGCTGGAACATAAGGGCTTCCTAAGAAGCAGTATACAGCACATGAGAAATAAAATGTCTGCATCCTGGCATCGTTAATAGTTTGTTTACTGGCTCTTCAGACTTGATTGACAGTGTGGCTTGTGTAGCATCCCAGGTTCTGAATCACTTACTCTCAGCACTTAAAAGGCACTGATCCTTTTGATTCCAACATCTCGTATTGCTTGACACCCATCTTACTCTCCCTCCTGTAGGAGTCCTGGGGTTTTCTTCATCTTTCAGATCGGCCCTTTATTGTTCTGTTAAATTTCACATTGCTGTGTCTAGCGTCAGAGGTTCTTATGTGTTGCTTTATGTTTTGTTTTTTATTTATCATGCTAGATGTAGAATAGGACCTTTTAATTAGAAAATTGAAGTCTCTCTGGCTCCCTGGGAAATTTTGTAATGGAAAATTGTTTCTTTGATAACAGCTGCTGCTGCTAAGTCGCTTCAGTCATGTCCGACTCTGCGACCCCATAGACGGCAGCCCACCAGGCTCCCCCGTCCCTGGGATTCTCCAGGCAAGAACACTGGAGTGGGTTGCCATTTCCTTCTCCAATGCATGAAAGGGAAAAGTGAAAGTGAAGTCGCTCAGTCGTGTCAGACTCTTAGCGACCCATGGACCGCAGCCTACCAGGCTCCTCCGTCCATGGGAGTTTCCAAGCAAGAGTCCTGGAGTGGGGTGCCATTGCCTTCTCCTTTGATAACTTCTCCTCTCCGATTTCCATGTTATCCATGGAAGCCCCATTCATTGGATGCTGCACTGAATGGTTTCATTTATATGAAATTCTGGCAGAAGCAAAACTGTGGTGACAGAAAGCAGATCAGTGTCTGTCCCAGGCCCCTGGTAGGCCAATGGGCTTGTCTACAGGAGGCACGAGGGAACATTGAGATGAAAGCGTTCTGTGTGATTAGGACTGTGGTGGTAGTTTCATAAATGCATACATTTATCAAAGCTCATCCAGTTGTAACACTTGACCTTTATACCTCAAAGAAAATAATTTTTTTTTAAGTTTCTGAGTCAAAACAGAGTAAAAGGCATAATGAGATCTATAGCCGGATTTATCTGTGTGAATTAAAAGTAACCACAGCATATCTATACAATTACGTATTTCAGCCATAAATAGAAAAGAAGTCTGGACACCATGCTACAACATGGGTGATCCCTGGTTTCAGTGATACTGGAAGAAGCCAGACACAAAAGGCTGCACATTGTATGATTCAGTTGACATGAAATATTCAGAATAGGCCCATTCATAGAGGCAGAAAGCAGACTTGTGGTTTTGAGGGCCTGGGGGAGAAGGGAGTGGAGTCAATGGATGGGTGTAGGGTTTCCGTGTGCAGTGATGAAGATGTTCTAGAATTAGGTAGTGGTGATGCTTGCATCCACTGCAGAGTGAACTAAATGCTGCTACATCGTACACTTTAACATGGTTAAAATGGTGCATTATATGTTATGTGTGTCTTCCCAGAAAAAGTTCATGTATACTTTCCTGCTTGCAGCACTGATAGAGTAATTTGTATTAAACCCAACTCTCCACCAAGAAAGCTATAAAAACAGAATCAAACTGAGGGGTGGGGGAAGGCTTTTGACTCTGGTCATCAAAAATTGGCCAGGGCAGGCAGGCCATGATGGTGGACTCTCAGTGGTCCCCAGCGATGGAATCTATGCCTCTGTGTGATCCTCTTCTCTTGAGTGCGGGTGTGACTTCTAAGTGGTCTCTAACCAGCGTATCACACAAGTGCCGGGCTGTCACTCTGATTCCACGACATGAGGCTAAGGTCCACCTGGCTAGCAAGCTTTCCCAGCGTGTAGCTTCTCAGCGTGCAGACGCTGATGGAGCGGACAGCCGCAGGGGAGTAGCTCGTGGGGCGGGAACAGAGGGACTGAGGCCAGAAGCTGGCTGGGAACGGCCCTCAGCCCCGCAGCCCACAAGTGTGAATCCTGAGTGAACCTGGGAGCGGAACCTTCCCTGGTCTCGCCTTGAGAGGTGATCCTACCTCTAGTGGACACAGAGGACCCAGCTAAGCCGTGTCTGGATTCCTGACCCTAAGAACCTGTGAAATAAAGTGTGTCATTTTAAGCCTCTAAGTTTATGTATAATTTGTTGCACAGCCCCCAAAAAATTAATATTGAAGAGCTAAGAGCCCAAAGTTACTAACAATATTCTGGGGTGGGCTGACCCTTCTTGGTCCCCTTTACCCTCAAGGAAAGGCTCATTTTCTGTGCAAGAGGTTGAGACTGGACAGAGAATAGCTGCCTAGAGATTTTTCGAGTTGGGAGGCAGAAGTGAATGCACGGTTAGTAAGGCAGCCAGGGCTTGAGATGCCAAGATCGTAAACTAAAGGGAACTGCAGAGAAGTGAGCCCCAACGTTCTGCAACGTTCTGCACTATTGTGTGTTGCATTTGTCCTTGAGGAATTTGCCACACCATAGATGAGTCTGAGTCTAGAAGCCAAGAAAGCAAGCAGAAAATAGTTGCTAAGAGGTTGCCTGATGAAACAGTCTGAACAGTCTAACAGAGCTGAGGAGGTAAAACTTCACATCAGGGTGCGGCAGGGAACAAGGGCCCTGATGAACAGTTCAGGTTTTTAGCCTGAGATCCTGCAGTGCCAAGCCCCAGATATAAGGACAGCCCTCGGAAAGCCTGAAGTTCCCCTCGAATTACCTCAAATTCTGATTGGATCAAGTTTTTTGCCCCCAGTCTAACTGTTGTCTAGAGGGAAATGAAATCATGTCTGAGGAAGCTGGAAATAGAAAATAAAGAGAAAGTTAGTGAAATAAAAATCCAGTTCTTTGAATAAACTACACTATACATCTGTGTGGTGGAATATTACACAGTCATTAGAGCAAACAGACAAACATATGTGGTTTTGTATTTATTTGTTGACCTTAGGCATCTTCCTGAAATGTTATCAGGTGAAAGAATCAAGTGACAAACCCATTTATACCATATGATCCCAATTTTGTGATCAGACATGAAGTAGTGTTTTGCACAATATGTGTGAACTGGTTTTTTTCAGGTGCACGTATTACAGGTGCCATTTATCTTCTTTAGATGGTTTTATTCTTTACATATTCTGCATTTTGTTTTTAATAATGGATATATACGCCTTTATAATCAGAAACAATTGCAAGATGTTTCTTATTTATAAAACAAAAAGCAAAGTATCTCTTAAGTTAGAGCCTCAGGAGCAAAATAGCTTTTTGCAGCATAACTGGGAGCCACCCCAGAAGAGGAGGAGGAAGGTGTTCTTGCATTTAAGGTTGGCAGAAATCCTTAAAACAAACGGAACAGGACACATGACGTCAGGCCGTGGGCCTCTCTTCCCAGGAGTGAACGGCAGCGCCCTCCCCCCCGCCGCCATCCGAGTCATGTGAGGGGACGTCTCAGAGGGCCCGCGTGTCTGGAGTTCAGTCCTTGCTGCGCTCTAGAGGGTCCCCAGGCCACACCTGTCGTCACCGACTCTGCAGGGACGGAGACTGAACACCTGCATTTTTTAAAGCCACTCAGGAAATCCTGAGGATCTTTGAGAGGTGAGGACTTAAAGCTCTTAAGTTGAAGAAGCCTGAAAATGAACCCGTTAACTAACTAGAGGAAAGCATTCTTCAGTTCTGCAGTTAAGGGATTCAGAGCACCAGATGAAATAAAACAAAAAAAATTTATTTGAGAAAAAGAGAAACCTTCCCTTTCCTCAACAGAAACCTCGTAAACTTCCTGAACTTCCGAAGCATTTGGGAAAATGTCTGGGGCGAACTGTTCGGTCATGGCTTTCTTTTTTCATCCTCCATCCCCGTCCCAGGCCAAGCCATTTGCTTAGTGGGGAGGATGAAAGATTGGGTGTAATGGATCATTTTCCTGCACAGTCCCATCTGGAGATGGTGAAAGCCAAGAATTAGGAAAACAGCCTGCCCGCCTCTCTGTGGGGACCCACTCATACAGACTTGAAAGGTTCAATGCTTGCCTCCCTACTTCCTTGCTCCTTAGGTTAGAGGTGGGGGGAGTAGGGTGTTTTGCTATATGACCTCCCCCTCAGCCACCAGACACAGGAAGCCATCAGCAGGCCTGCTACTCACCAGTGGGCAGCGGGGTAATCATCTCCTCATTTCTTTCAGCTGGGTTAGCATGATGACAAGTGAGTCCCAGGAGGAGACGGAAACGCGAGTGTGCTCACTGCTGACCCCTCACCGACGGGGACCGGCAGGGGCCCCTGGTCCATGCCGAGGAAGCATATTCATTTTCTTGCATTAAAATAGCCTTCCTTTATAACATCAGAGAGCAGATAAATAATCTGAAATCTTGGAATATATATATGTATGTTTGTGTGTGTGTGTGTGTGTGTATATAACCTCATTAGCAAAGACTCATCTACAAGTTAACATTGCATGCCTTAGGATGAGTTTGGGGAGCTTTATATGTATTTGCTTTTTTTTCCAATTAATTAAATTAGCCCTGACTTCCACGTGAGTAAGTGAGTAAGTGAAAGTTGCTCAGTTGTGTCCAACTCTTTGTGACCCCATGGACTACAGCCCACCAGGCTCCTCTGGGATTCTCCAGGCAAAAATACTGAAGTGGGTTGCCAGTTCCCTTCTCCAGGGGATCTTCCTGACCCAGGGATTGAACCTGGGTCTCCTACATTGCAGGTGGATTCTTTACTGTCTGAGCCATGAGGGAAGCCCCATGTGAGGTTGTAGAGTGAAAAGATTTGGAAGTGGATAGTAACAAGAGAATATAAAAACTTGTTTCCTTTACATTTCAAAGATCATTCACTGAAATTTAAATACAAACTCCTTGAGAGCTTGTTGGAAGAAGAAGGGGAGGGACTACATATCTTTCCCCTTGTGTGTGGTTTGAACTAATGTTTTCCGGCAAATGATGATAGCTCTGAGTAGACTCTTCAAACATTCTGCTAACTTTCGCTGGTTGACTGCCTTTCTTCATGTCACTGGGGATGTGATATGACATTTCTGCATCTTAATTCCAGGCAGATGAGTCAGTATGACTTTGTGTTTTAATGTCAGAATAAAACATTGCCATTAGTGTCTGATGATAGAGAATATTTTTCATCTTTTTTAAAGTGCTTACCTCAAAAAACTGTTGTCAAATTCTGATACAAATTTCTAGATTGTGTTTTCTTCATTTTATGAGTTTCTTGTTGGAATTACATTAGCTAACTGCACAAATATTGTCACCCTGCTTATTTAACTTCTATGCAGAGTACATCATGAGAAACGCTGGGCTGGAAGAAACACAAGCTGGAATCAAGATTGCCGGGAGAAATATCAATAACCTCAGATATGCAGATGACACCACCCTTATGGCATAAAGTGAAGAGGAACTAAAAAGCCTCTTGATGAAAGTGAAAGAGGAGAGTGAAAAAGTTGGCTTAAAGCTCAACATTCAGAAAACTAAGATCATGGCATCTGGTCCCATCACCTCATGGGAAATAGATGGGGAAACAGTGGAAACAGTGGCTGACTTTATTTTTGGGGGCTCCAAAATCACCGCAGATGGTGACTGCAGCCATGAAATTAAAAGACACTTACTCCTTGGAAGGAAAGTTATGACCAACCTAGATAGCATATTAAAAAGCAGAGACATTACTTTGCTAACAAAGGTCCATCTAGTCAAGGCTATGGTTTTTCCAGTGGTCGAGTATGGATGTGCGAGTTGGACTGTGAAGAAAGCTGAGTGCCAAAGAATTGATGCTTTTGAACTGTGGTGTTGGAGAAGACTCTTGAGAGTCCCTTGGACTGCAAGGAGATCCAACAAGTCCATCCTAAAGGAGATCAATCCTGGGTGTTCACTGGAAGGACTGATGCTGAAGCTGAAACTCCAATACTTTGGCCACTTGATGTGAAGAGCTGACTCATTGGAAAAGACCCTGATGCTGGGAGGGATTGGGGGCAGGAGGAGAAGGGGACGATAGAGGATGAGATGGCTGGATGGCATCACCAATTCGATGGACATGAGTTTGAGTAAACTCCAGGAGTTGGTGATGGACAGGCAGGCCTGGCATGCTGTAGGCCATGGGTAGGTCGCAAAGAGTCGGACAGGACTGAGCTACTGAACTGAACTGCACAAATGGCACGGTGGGATGGATTCAGTACACCTGTGCTGGGAAGTCATTTAAATTCCTTGAAAGGTCAGCATTGGTGGCTAAGGGAATCCTGCTTGGCAGCATCACAAAACTGTGAGCTAAGTTCTCTGGAGTAGCAGCTTTCAAACTTTTAAGTAGTTTGGGATTTTTAACAGTTCATTTCCAGACCTGCACTTGCATCCGTGCTCTGAACTCTGTACTTCAGGACAGAGTTCTCACTTCTCCCTTCTCACTCTGTAAAAGAAAGGCCTGCACTCTACTACTCCTAATCTCACTAGGATACATTGCTCTGGGTAGAAAGCCCCCTAGGCGCAAAATAAAATATCCATTCAAAATCTTGGTATCAGCCATGTGAAGTGACCAGCTAGAAATCTTTATGTAAATCAGGTGGTTTCCAGTTCTTTGCTTTCAATGAAATTGAAGGATGATGCAATGGAGTTATTAGCTGACAGATCACTAAACATCATTTTGTATGAATAAACTACATTGTAATTTTTGGCATGTAACTCAGAGGATTTCAAAGAATTAAATGACTACTATAATATTGATAATATTTCCATTTCCATCTACTTACTGAGGTGCTTACATATTGGATTAGCAAAATTAAAATAGCAAAAAGTAAAAGACACTTACTCCTTGGAAGGAAAGTTATGACCAACCTAGATAGCATATTAAAAAGCAGAGACATTACTTTGCCAACAAAGGTCTGTCTAGTCAAGGCTATGGTTTTTCCAGTGGTCATGTATGGATGTGAGAATTGGACTAAAGAAAGCTGAGCACCGAAGAATTGATGCTTTTGAACTGTGGTGTTGGAGAAGACTCTTGAGAGTCCCTTGGACTGCAAGGAGATCCAACCAGTCCATCCTAAAGGAGCTCAGTCCTGGGTGTTCATTGGAAGGACTGATGTTGAAGCTGAAACTCCAATACTTTAGCCACCTGATGCGAAGAGCTGACTCATTTGAAAAGACCCTGATGCTGGGAAAGATTGAGGGCAGGAGAAGGGGATGACAGAGGATGAGATGGTTAGATGGCATCACCGACACAATGGACATGGGTTTGGGTGGACTCCGGGAGTTGGTGATGGACAGGGAGGCCTGGCATGCTGCAGCTCATGGGGTCGCAAAGAGTCAGACACAACTGAACTGAACTGACTATAATATTGATAATATTTCCATTTCCATCTACTTACTGAGGTGCTTACATATTGGATTAGCGAAATTAAATTAGCAAAAAGTAATATTCATCTTTGAATATAATGAAGCATTGTATAAATCTCCACTAATTTCACTGAGCTGCATTTCCAATAAAATACTTTCTTATAATCAATAACTATCAAAACATCTCATATATACCTCTTATTTTGATTTATTGTGCTTTCATAATAATTATGATAAATCAACTGAGACTATTTTAACATTTATATCTTTAGAGTCAAAGGAAATTTTAAAGAATAATTTATATATACATATACGTTTTTGCCAAGAAGTATGATAGGATTATTAATGACTTTTGAGAATTGTGGGCATGAGTTTAAGGTGGAACAACAGTGATTTAAGCTTCAGCTTGTTAAAAGTGAACTCATTTCTCTATTTTTTAGAGAATGATGATAGGTGTTAAATCACCGTGGTATTTGGAATCATCTGGATAGATCAAAAGGGTGATTTAACAGTTTAAAATTTTTTACAGTATACTGCAGTTACATGTTTTATGACTATTTGAACTGTCAAAGCAAAACTCAAAATGTTAAGAACATAATTACCATACAAACAGATGAATCAACACTTTAGTTAACCCGTTAAAGAAGGGACCAACATGAGACAGTTTTTTTTTGTTGGCAGGGGTGTGTTGGGTGGGGGTGGTTTGCATGCAGGATCTTAGTTCTCCAGCCAAGGGTTGAACCCACGCCCTCTGCAATGGAAGTACTGAGTTTTAACCGCTGGATGGCTAGGGAAGACCCAGCCATTTTTTAAAAGATATCAGACTCTGGGGTTTTGTGTAGTTAGTAAGAGAAGGAATGCTGAAACAAGACTATTAAATTAGAAACAAAACTGGCTAATTCCTATACTGCATTAAAATCATGGCCCTTAAGGTTATCTGCTCTAGCAGACAGAAGAAAAATCAATACACCTTATTATTTTCATACAAGCCAACCTCCAATTTTACAGAAATGTAAAATTGTAAAATGACTGGACTGTAATCAAGTGTAAAAGTAAGTCAAACTTCCATTCCCTGAAAGAGTCAGATTGCCTTAAAACTAACTTGTTAAAAAATACTCTTAGCAAGATATTAAAAGTTCACAGAATCATCAGTACCATCTTTCTAGATTTCATTATCCTTCAATTAAAAAATAAATTAATTTTTTTTAAAATTCACAGAATCATCTTTATCTTATTTGCAAGTATTGGATAATTCTCCTTGAAAAGCTTATGATGAGATAGTTTAAATGTTAACTTAAAAAGGTAAGAAGAATAATGTAATTTTTCAAAATCCTTTTAAGGGCTACATGAACAATAATTCTCTAAGTTTAAGTATGCAGTTTATGTTTAGCCATGTTTTAGAGGATTAGTAGGCTGTTTCTGCCCAGATTTGTATGTATTTTCTAAGAACAAGTACATAAAGACTAGCACAAGGATCAAACTCAGAAAATTTAACATAGGAGCTGATCCACAAATTTCGTCATTTATTCTAGTCAAGTCCTTTATAAGCTATTTTCCCGACGTCCAATATTTGAGGCTGTGTGATACTTACCAAAAGAATTCTCTGATCTTTCCCATTTATATAGATAGAAAACAACCTGTGGGAATGGACCTCAAGGGCATGAAATCACGGTGTAAAGAATGTAAAATTGGATAAGGCTGAGATGGGCTTGCAAGGCACAATTCTGAATACAATGTTTTAGCTGGAACAGAGAGGAAGAGCTCTTTTTGGTGGATTGTCTGAAATATGGACTAACAATAGCAAATGCCAGGACTACCTTGGTAGACTGCGTTGGTGTACTGCAGAGAAAGGCATCCAAGATTGAGGGATGTTGGGATGTTAAAGAGGATTTGTCATATAGACCCTGCTCTCCCACCTTGAGTGGGACCAGAGAGCACACTATTACTGTCAGTTCAGTTTATTCATCTCCCTTGGCTCTAGTCTCGTTGTAACAAAGATTTGAAACGACAGACTAACCTACAAGTAGAGCAGATGGGGTTTCTCTGCTCTTGTCTCATCCTAGCAAGGATTTGAAACAACAGACTAATTACAGCTCAAGTAGGCAGGATTTATTAAAGAGGCAGCAGACAGTGTACCCTCAAATTTCTTGTCTCAAAAGACTAATTACAGCTAGGCAGCAGAGAGTACACTCTCAGGACTGACCCCATAGAAGTGGCTCCCTCTTGCTTCCCTTCTTATAGGTTCTGTCTCTTCTCTCTGGAGCCCGATTGGTTCAGTCTTATGCAAAATAGGGCTTGTAGCCACCACCAATCAGGGAAGGGAATGCCATGGGGCATACGCTTAAGGCCAATCAGAGGAGGGGAGGTGTTTGGGGCATGTTTATCCTGCCAGAGGTTCTCAGTCCAGTCCTTGGCTTCCTCTTTCATAGCCTTTTTCTTTTGTTTACCCAATGAGTGGTTCTTCTAGCCACCATCTTGGACTCGTTTTTCCCTTCTAACTACCTTAACATTACCATGACCATGGACAGTGGATTTGGTAGGGGGCCGCAGCATCCCCGCGCACTCTGTAGTTGCTCTTCTCTGTAGGGCAGAAATTGCAGTGGGAACACTACCGCACAGCTGGAGTCTCTAAATGCAGTGTGAATTATGGGGTCCCAGGGGTGGCAGAGGCCAGGAGGTGGCACCTAACTGGGAAAGGTGGAAAATATTTAACGTGACCCCCACACCCCCAAAGACACTGGCATATTTTCTTTTTCCTCCAGCGTTCAGTAACACAGGCTTGTTCTTTGTATTTCTGTACTTGTTAGGGACTTCTCTTCTGGGGTGATTTTTGTGTGTGCTACAGCGACTAGCCACCTGATCTGCTCCCTTTTCTTTTCAGAGTCACTATGGGATTCTGGCTCCTCCATCTTCTATAGAAGCAGTATCTCCAGGGAACGGTTCTGAGTTCCTGTCTGATCTGACTTGAGGTACCACATGGCCCACAGATGCCTGGCAGTTTCCTCAAGGATTTGGTATTTGGTTCTCTGCTCCCTCAAAGTGCAATATTATTTGCAGTTTGCACTATTATTTGCAAAGTGCAAATAATAGAACTTAAATGAGATCATTTGAAAACAGTTGTAAGAAATAGAAACTTGAAGTGGTCCATTTTCGTTGCAATGGTGAATGGTATTGTTTCCTTAATTTCTTTCTGTTTTCTCATTGTTAGTGTATAGGAATGCAAGGGATTTCTATGTGTTAATTTTGTATCCTGCAACTTTACTATATTTGTTGATTAGCTCTAGTAATTTTCTGGTAGAGTCTTTAGGGTTTTCTATGTAGAGGATCATGTCATCTGCAAACAGCAAGAGTTTCACTTCTTTTCCTATCTGGATTCCTTTTACTTCTTTTTCTGCTCTGATTGCTGTGGCCAAAACTTCCAAAACTATGTTGAATAGTAGTGGTGAGAGTGGGCACCCTTGTCTTGTTCCTGATTTTAGGGGAAATGCTTTCAATTTTTCACCATTGAGGGTAATGCTTGCTGTGGGTTTGTCATATAGAGCTTTTATTATGTTGAGGTATGTTCCTTCTATTCCTGCTTTCTGGAGAGTTTTAATCATAAATGAGTGTTGAATTTTGTCAAAGGCTTTCTCTGCATCTATTGAGATAATCATATGGTTTTTATCTTTCAGTTTGTTAATGTGGTGTATTACATTGATTGATTTGCAGATATTAAGACAACACTGGCGCCTGGACTCTTTAGACAAAGTTGAAGCCTGGACTCTTTAGATAAAGTTGAGTCTGGACTCTTCAGATAAAGTTGAGGTTGGGGGAGGGAGATCAGACTGGATCCTAAAGAGACAGGACCCCACCTGTGGCCTGTGCCCTGGCTGTGAACTTGCCTGATGGCTTGTGGATGTGATGCAGCTCATGTACCTGGAGGGTCCCTAAGTAAACAGGATGTTGGGGGAAGGGACAAACTAGCAAGAAAGTCTTTGTTGAAAAATGAGGATGTAAGTTGGGAAGGGAGAAAGAAGGATACCCTGTAAGGAAGTAATGAAACTTAGGTGACATCTGGGAAGATTATACATCCCATGGTACTCAGCCAATGAGGAACTGGGGGGAGGGACCTGCGTGTTAGGAAACAAATTGCTGATTGTAACTGCCCTGAGGGTGCCTGCCCCCCAGATACCGGATGTTGCAAGACCATCATGAAAAGTGCCATTTCTGCCATGCTTTGTGTCTCTAAGTCCATCCCTTGGTTTTGGGCTGATGAGCGTGTTTCTCAGACAGTTACTTTTCTTCTTCTGAACTCCCAGGTTTCCTGCCAGAAAAACACATTCGTAAGTCTCATAGTGAGGGCTAGTGTCATTCATGGCACACAATGTAAAAGCAGAACTTTTGTTAATTTGTGCTTTTCAGAATATCCCTGTTTAAATCCATTTTTCATTCTTAGGGAGAATTGCAGTTGAAATCATCTCTTGGAATAGAATCCCCCGTGAAAGTGGCAATGAACTCAATTTTTGCAAAGGCTTCTAAAACTATTTGTTGGAATTCTATTTAAATTTAGCTATGATTTCATCCATAAGGTCATTTCCCTTACCTGTAATTCCTAAAGAGCCACTGTGGAAATTTTCTAAATTAGCTAGTGCTGAGCATCTCAAGAAAGGGCCAATCCAGAGACCTTATCCTTGGAAATAGTAAGAAACAGTAGCATGACAAAAGAGGCTGGCTTCCAACCATCACCAGGCAGTTCTCACGTCACCTTGTTGCCAGCATTTCTCTGAGGTGCTCCACCTTCCATAACAAAACGTGAGAACACCAGGAGGTGATGCTCGTGTGCAAACTGACATGATGAGCTGTTAACAGAAATGTCAAGGGGCCTCTCGTCCGTAGGTTCCACATGTCCTGTGTGATGACAGGGAGAAGTGTGTTCAGCTGTAAACTAAAAACAGTTTTAGGACAATGTCGGTTGCATTCAAGTTGTACAAAAATGCATGCAGAGTTGATTTGGCAGAGAAAGCATTTGTCAAACATGTAGTGTCATCATTCATGGAGCCCAAGGTAGCACTGAACAGAAACACACCCAAGTAAATCCAACTTCGAGGAAGAACAGAGTCTCGAATGGTGTGGTGGACAGAACCATGGTCCCCAGAAATGTCCACATCCTCATCCCTCAGGGCCTGCGAACATGTCACCTCAGGTGGCAAAAGGTGTGCCGATGTGATGAAGGTAAAGACCTTGAGACGGGGAGGGTATTGTGGGCTTTTCCGGTCAGTCCAGTGTAATCACTGGACCCAGTAAGAGGGAGGCAGGAGGGCCATGATGACACGCTGCTGTCTTTGAAGATGGAAGAAGGAGCCAGGAGCCGAGGGATGCAGGTGCAGTGGCATCCAGGGGCTGCAGGGAAATAGATCACTCGCTTAAAGGGAAGGAGATGAGTTCCCCCCTGGACGCTCCAGGAGGAAAGCAGCCCTGATGACACTTGGTGAGCCTGCAAGACCCATTCCAGACATCTGACCCCCAGAACTCTAAGATAATAACTGATGTTGTGTTAAGCCGCTGAGTTGCAGTCATTTGTTGCAGCAGCAGTAGGAATCTAATACAGATGGCAAATCCTCAGCTAGGTGAAAAGTTCCTGCGTTCCATCTCATATTCCTCCCAGTTGGAAGTTGAAACTTTGGGTATGTAGTTTAAAGAGTGCCCCAAAAGTCCGAGTATGTGTTTTATGTTTTCAGAGAGTTTTATGATTCTGTTGCCTAATGCAAAAAGGAAATTGAATTTTTAACTTATCCTTTGGGTCCTTGGAAAAACATGTGAAGTGATGCCCTTTACAACTCTTCTATACCAAAGGTATGTGCAGCTTTACAAGCAAATGATTTGCATCTTCCTTAGAACTAGCAACCCAAGCTAAATCTTGCAGAGGATAGCTCATGCTATTTTTTCCCCAGGATTTCTTGTTGGCAACTTTACTAAATCCCTTTTGCTTGGAAATTTTAGGATGGCCTATATCCTTTATTTCTAAGTTGTTTTTTTTTTTCAATTATAAGAGCTATTTACAAATAGCACAGAAAAATTGTAAGTTAGATATAGGGTTCTATCAATAATTTTTTTGTTTTACTAGGGAAATTTATCAGAATCAGGAAGATAAGGAGCAAAATGGCATGAATAATTTTTAAACAAGACACAGCTTTAATGTAGGTTTCTATATACTGTGCTGGGTATTCTCATTGATTATGTCATTTAACTCATTTATTCCCCACAACAACCCTAAAAGGTAGGAACTATGGTTCTATATTTTACAGAAGAGAACATTGAGGTGTAGAGAGGTTAATCAACTTGTTCAACATCACACAGTAAGTTGTAGAGTCAGGATTAAAATCCAAGTTTTATGACTTTGGGCTTCCCAGGTGGCTCAGATAGTGAAGAACCCGCCTGCCAATGCAGGAGACCTGGGTTCAATCCCTGGGTCAGAATGACCCCGTGGAAGAGGAAATGGCAACCCACTCCAGTATTCTTTCCTGGAGAATCCCATGAAGAGAGGAGCCTGGTGGGCTACAGTCCACGGGGTTGCAAAGTGTCAGAAGCAACTTAGCACGCAGAGTTCAGTCCATGACAATTTATGTTATAGCTTTTATACAACTGTGAAAGGAAAACTAATTGTTAAATTCAAACAGCATTCCCAAACAGATGAAACTAATCACATTGATTTATTTCTCTAAGTATAGTTGATTTACAATGTTAGTTTCTGCTGTATAGCAAAGTGATTTACACACACACACTCACACACATATATATTCTTTCCCATTATTGTTTGTCACAGATATTGAATATAGTTCCCTGTGCTGAAAATATAGCAGGACCTTGTTATTTATCCATCCTATATGGATGGACTAGTGTGCATCTGGTAAAACCCAGACTTCCCATCCTTCCCTCCGTACCCCCTCTTCCCCTTGGCAACCGCAGGTCTGTTCTCCATGTGTGAGTCTGTCTCTGTTTTGTAGATACGTGCGTGTCATATTTCATATTCCACATGTTTGTTGTTGTTCAGTCACTAAGTTATGTCTGACTCTCTGCAGCCCCATGGACTGCGGCACACCAGTCTCCTCTGTCCTTCACTGTCTCCTGGAGTTTGCTCAAGCTCATATCCAGGGTTGGTGATGCCATCCAGCCATCTCATCCTCTGCTGCCCTCTTCTTCTTTTGCCTTCAGTATTTCCTAGCATCAGGGTCTTTTCCAATGAGTCAGCTCTTCGCATTAGGTGGCCAAAGTATGAGAGTCTCAGCATCTGTCCTTCCAATGAATATCCAGGGTTGATTTCCTTTGGGATTGACTGGTTTGATCTCCTTGGTGTTCAAGGGACTCTCAAGAGTCTTCTCCAGCATCACAATTCCAAAGCATCAATTCTTCGGCACTCAGCCTTCTTTATGGTCCAACTCTCACCTCCATACATGACTACTGGAAAAACCATAGCTTTGACTGTATGGACCTTTGTTGACAAAGTGATGTCTCTGCTTTTTCATACACTGTCTAGGTTTGTCATTGCTTTTCTTCCAAGGAGCAAGCTTCTATTTAATCTCTTGTAAAAATGAATCCAAAGTGTGGACATGGCAAATGATCAAAATAACCGATACTGGAGAAAGCCTTAGATGAATGACAGTGTAAACATACATAGAGTGGACACTCTGTGGGATTCTGTTATGGAACAGTGAGCTCGTGGAGAGGTCCGTGAGAAAAGCCAGTCACAGGGGGCATGAGACGCAGCCCCAGAGCATGGCGGCCTCACTGGCTTGGAGTTTCTCAAAGAAGCTGTGATCCCTCCACCACAGAACCTTTGCATCTTCTGTTTCTTCTTCCTAAAATGCTCTCCTCCTGACCCTTTACCTGGTTGACTGCTTCTTATTTTTGTATCTCAAATCAAAGCCCAAATCCCTGTCAGTATTTATTAAAGTTCATAATCATGTGAGTTAATAGCAGCAGTTTGTTTGATTTCCGTTTGGCTGTGCTGGGTCTTCATTGCTGTGAGGGCTTTTCTCTAGTTGTGGTGACTGCATTGTGGTCTGCATTGTGGTACTCAGGCTTCTCATTGCGGGGCCTTCTCTTTTTGCAGAGCATGGGCTCCAGGGCTCCAGGGCTCCAGTAGTTGCAGCTCACTGGTTGTGGCGCACAGGCTCCAGTTGCCCTGTGGCTTGTGAGAACTTCCCAGACCAGGGATCAAACCCGTGTCTTCCACAATGGCAGGCAGAATCTTTACCACTGAGCCACGAGGGAAGCCCAGTAGTTTTTGATTCCTATCTGTGCCCTTGGTGATAAATTCTGCAAGAACAATAAACTGTCTGCTTTTGCTTCCCATGACATCTCCAGAACCTTAAAACATAAGAGAAAACTTATTATCGATTGAATGAGCCAAAGTTAACTTTTGTGTCCATAAAAAGTATTATCTTAAAACCCTTATTACAGTTCTCCTGTGTTTCTGAATCCGTGAATGAAAGTCATATGTACTTCAAATTGATTAAACTCAATCTGACAAAATTTTCCAGGTTGATAGAGCAGATAATTCACTGTAATTAAGTCTTGAGATTAAGGTCTTTTCAGGATGGCTCACAGATGTGGAAATAGCACCTACGGGGGATACTTAGTGATAGGGGCCCTCTATTTAGACAGTAGAATCATAGCATTTTAAAGTTCAAACTGCATTTCATTACCAAACTGAGGCCCAGAGACACGACGTGACCAGCCCGAGGTCACATAATAATGAGGCCAGCACAGGACCGTTTAACCCTGTGCTCATCCTGCCCTGATAAAAAAAGGAGCAGAATAACTCCCAATTTGGGTTATAAAATTAGTAGAAACTCGACGGTGGGGTGGGGAGGGGGTGTGGAAATAAGACAGGAAGGTAATCTAGTAAAAAGAAATTCTAGGTTTGGGAATGTCTGAAAATATCCAGCAGACTTGTGGGCAGAGAAGCTCAGAATTAATACCAGACAGATCTTTAGGTCATTCTTTCTTTCTTTGGCCACATAGCAAGCAGGATCTTAGCTCCCAGACCAGGGATCAAGCCCGTGCCCCCTGCAGTAGAAGCTCAGAGTCTTAACCACTGGACCACCAGAGAGGTCCCTCAGGCAGGTCTATAGCCTGCTTTCTTCTCTGTGTAAAGAATGACTGAAGGTAAGGCATTAGTCGCTCAGTCGTGTCTATTTGTGACCCCAGGGGCTGTAGTCCACCAGGCTCCTTTGTCCATGGGATGTCCCAGGCAAGAATATTGGAGTGGGTTGCCATTCCCTTCTCCAGGGGATCTTCCTGACCCAGGGATCGAACCCGGGTCTCCCACATTGCAGGCAGATTCTTTACCATCTAAGCCACCAGGGAAGCCAAA
This sequence comes from Cervus elaphus, assembly GCF_910594005.1. Classification (NCBI taxonomy): domain Eukaryota; kingdom Metazoa; phylum Chordata; class Mammalia; order Artiodactyla; family Cervidae; genus Cervus; species Cervus elaphus. The sequence continues at coordinate 29,942,556 of NC_057844.1, forward strand.
GAATGGTTAGCTGTTTAAAACAAATTTGTGTTTGTGTGTGTGTTTGCTGGTAAGAGATGATCTAGGTGGCATCACTGAGCACCCAGTGTTTAGCACAATGCCTGCCACAAGGTGTTAAGTCTCTCAGTCATGTCCCACGCTTTGCTACCCCATGGACTATAGCCTGCCACGCTCTTCCAGGCAAGAATACTGAAGTGAGTTGTTGCCATTTCCTTCTCCAGGGGATCTTCCTAACCCAGGGATCAAACCTGTGTCTCCTGCATTGCAGGCAGATTCCTTACCGTCTGAGCCACCAGGGAAGCCCCCTGGCACCAGGTAGCTGCTCAGAATATATCTGTCAAGTGTGAATGAATGAGTGAATAAAAGAAGGAGTAGGCAGGCCATCCTCGGATTCCCCTGACACACCCATTTGCCAAAGTGTCACATCACATACTGTGGTGAGCTGATGACACTCCCCAAAAAGATATCCAGATACCCATGTCCTAACCCCTGGACCGTGTCATGTCATATGGGAAACAGAATTTTTCAGATGAGGGGTGATTAAAAGGATTTAGAGATGGGGAGGTAACTACTATCTTGAATTTTGTCTATCCTCTTAATTTTTTAAGATGTGTATCTATATACATTTTTCATTTTCCACAGTTTCAAATTACATAAAGGAGATCCAACTGTAAGTTTTATTCTGTGATGTTTTAAAACTTGCTTAACATTGAGATGTGTCACGTAGCTGTATTTCACCCATACTAAACACAGCATAATGTGACACTGTAAAGACATTCTAGTGAAAGTGAAAGTGAAGTCCCTCAGTCGTGTCCGACTCTTTGCGACCCCGTGGACTGTAGCCTACCAGGCTCCTCCATCCATGGGATTCTCCAAGCAAGAATACTAGAGTGGGTTACCATTTCCTTCTCCAGGGGATCTTCCCAACCCAGGGATCGAACCCTGGTCTCCCACATTGGAGGCAGACACTTTAACCTCTGAGCCACCAGGGAAGCCCAGAGACATTCTAGAACTTACCAGTTCTTCAGGTGGTAGACACCTAGACTTTCAGCTCTCCTGAAGTGTGTATGCTACTCTGAACATTCTTGTTCAAGCTTATCAGGGCAAGGATGTGTCTCACTAGGGTATGTGCCTCAGAGGAGACCTTCTGGGTCAGTGTACGAGGATCTTGACTCTTACCAGAGGTATTGTTTTCCAGAGTTCTAGAACAAAAATTCAAAATTCAGTTTCAGTGAAACAGTTTCTTCCTTTTTTCACCCCCCCCAGTACATATTGCTTCTGTAATTTGATATGTAATCATACTTGCCTTTAATCTCTTATGTAGAGTTACTTCATGATTAACTCTTGGATTCTAATAGTCATTTATCTAGCTGCATGGGATCTTTAGTTGTGGCATGTGAACTCTTAGATGCGGCACATGGGCTCTAGTTCCCTGACCAGGGATGGAGCCCAGGCCCCCTGCATTGGGAGCGTGGAGTCTTAGCCACTGGACCACCAGTTAGGGTTAGAATCCCTAACTCTTGGATTCATGGTCATCTTTAACTGTGCTAGTGTTTTAGAACCAGATTATGGTCTGGGAAGAGGCTACATGTTCTTGACAGAGGTGAAGGGGCCAATAGATTATATGAATAAACTCTAGAGCCAAAATGTCTGGGTTCAAAACCCAGCTCTGCCACTGACTTAGCAGCTGTGTGACCTTGGGCTGGATACTAAATCCGTGCCTCAGTTACCACCAGTATAAACTGGGGAACGCACTAGTATTCACTTCAGAGGTGGTTGTGAGGGGTCAATAACAATGCGTGAAACACTTGGAATCATGCCAAGTATAGTAAGCAGCACATAAGTGGTTGCCATTGTTGTCGTTGTTATTAATGTTGCCATTTCCATAAAGCAAACCTGTGTAAAAAGTCAGACATTCTCAGCAAATAACCCTGTCTCACACTTAACAGAAATGATCAATGTCAGAACCCTCATCTTCATGTCAGCAAATGGAAAAACCTTCCTCTGTGCCTGCACTGTCCCCCATTTGACAGTAGACCCTCCTGTCAAGACTCCTGCCCTGGACTCTGGGGTCCCCCCCGCCATGTCACCAGGACACCAGGCAGTCACTCGTCCTTTTCCCCCTACTGATCACTCACATCTCACATTGACATTTCCTAGAATCTCCCACCCTAAAATAAAAACTCCTGAGAGCCCAGGTTTTCCCTCAAACTACCTTAGCCGGTCTTTAAATCATAAAAAGAACTAACTATAGACCCCTCCAAATGTTCATTCTTGCTCACTACAGCCTCAGTTCCCACTCTGCCCCCTTTCCGGGAGCCATCTCGTCATCACCCCCACGCTGCTGTCACGCTGTCCCTTCCCCGTCCTCTCCTAATGGGCCTCTTGACAACACGTGGCACACGACCACTTGCTTCTCAGAATGCTCTTTCCTTGGTTTCCTTTACACAAACCTGTCCCGAGTTTCCCTTCCATCCCCCTGACCCTCTTGCTCAGGCTGACTCTGTTTCCTTCTCTCCCAGCGCGATCTTGTCCAGTCCTGTGGGCTTCCAAAACCTTTAAAAATTACTGGTAAGTCCAAAATTATAACGCTGGCTCTGACTTCTGCACTGAGCTCCAGACTTCCATGGCACCTGTTTATTTGACATCAGCTGGATGTTTAATGACAACTGTGACATCAGTCAAGCAGTCACACGGGCTTGCTTTTGTTTTCGGACATGCCAGATTTGTCCCCACCTTAGGGCCTTCAGGTTTGCTGTCCCCCCTTTCTAGACGCTCCGCACATCCATCTCTGCATTCCTGACTCTGTCTGTTCAGTGGGGTCTTCACTCGGCATCCCTCTCTCAGCGGCCCTCTCTGACCATTCCATCCAAAGGAGTCCCCAATCCCCACCCGGTTGTCTCCCTGTTCTCAGTGTCTAATTTAGAGCATTTATTATTATTATAAATCATCTTATTACTGGTTTATGTCCTTTTCCCTTGTACCTACCCCAACTCCTTCCAGGAATATGTGTCTTTAAAGTGAAAACATGTGCTAAAAGACTTAATGCCAGAAACAAAGTCTTCCCTTTCTTTATCTGTCTGCACTGGGTCTTCATTGCGGTATGCGGGATCTTTAGTTGCTGTGTGTGAACTCTTAGCTGCGGCATGTGGGATCTAGTTCCCTGACCAGGGGTGGAACCCGGGCCCCCTGCATGGGGAGCACAGAGTCTTAGCCGCTGGACCAGGGAAGTCCCAAAGCCTTCACTTACTACAGACAGAAGGAAAGCACATTTTGCAGGTGACATGTTGATAGATAGTTTTCGGACATAAAACGATAGCACCTGTGTGCCAGGCATTCGAGGATGCCGGGGATAACATGGTGAGGAGGACAGACAAGGGGACAAGGGTCATCATGGAAGGTCTGACATGTAGTAAGGGTTTAAGAAATAGTTGCTGAATGAATCTACTGATTGACCCATTTCAGTCCAGGTAAGTTCCATCTCTGATTATGAATGGAAGATAGCAGAAACATTCTTACAATGTCTACTGTTATAAATTTTTGAGGAAAATACAGAAGCAATCATAATGGATATGTTTGTGGAAGCACTGCAGGTATTCAGTAAATCAGGAAACTCAGCACTGATACACACCCGTGCTGAGCATCACTGGCAGCCTAGCAGGCCCATGGCCCTTTGTTCCCAAAAAGTCTGTAAAGGCTGTGTTTGTGTTTGGATTTCTCATTTTGCTACAATATGTAAAAGTCCTGTTTAGTCAGGCAGCTTGCTTTGGGTCTATCAGCAGAAGTGGCTTAAAAGCAAAAATGGCATTCCAGTGACTCCACCTGCAACTCCTTGACAGTGATACCCCCAGTATGAAAATAGCCATTTGAAGTAAATTCCTATTTAAAAGGCACAGAAAATATGCAAAGGACAGTGTCTGTCAAGGAAAGTTCAGATTCAAAACTAGTTCTTTTTTTTTTTTTTTTTCCAGTGGGTTTTGTCATACATTGATATGAATCAGCCATGGATTTACATGTATTCCCAATCCCGATCCCCCCTCCCACCTCCCTCTCCACCCGATTCCTCTGGGTCTTCCCAGTGCACCAGGCCAGAGCACTTGTCTCATGCATCCCACCTGGGCTGGTGATCTGTTTCACCATAGATAGTATACATGCTGTTCTTTTGAAATATCCCACCCTCACATTCTCCCACAAAGTTCAAAAGTCTGTTCTGTATTTCTGTGTCTCTTTTTCTGTTTTGCATATAGGGTTATCGTTATCACCTTTCTAAATTCCATATATATGTGTTAGTATGCTGTAATGTTCTTTATCTTTCTGGCTTACTTCACTCTGTATAATGGGCTCCAGCTTCATCCATCTCATTAGGACTGGTTCAAATGAATTCTTTTTAATGGCTGAGTAATATTCCATGGTGTATATGTACCACAGCTTCCTTATCCATTCATCTGCTGATGGGCATCTAGGTTGCTTCCATGTCCTGGCTATTATAAACAGTGCTGCGATGAACATTGGGGTGCATGTGTCTCTTTCAGATCTGGTTTCCTCAGTGTGTATGCCCAGAAGTGGGATTGCTGGGTCATATGGCAGTTCTATTTCCAGTTTTTTAAGAAATCTCCACACTGTTTTCCATAGTGGCTGTACTAGTTTGCATTCCCACCAACAGTGTAAGAGGGTTCCCTTTTCTCCACACCCTCTCCAGCATTTATTGCTTGTAGACTTTTGGATAGCAGCCATCCTGATTGGCGTGTAATGGTACCTCATTGTGGTTTTGATTTGCATTTCTCTAATAATGAGTGATGTTGAGCATCTTTTCATGTGTTTGTTAGCCATCTGTATGTCTTCTTTGGAGAAATGTCTGTTTAGTTCTTTGGCCCATTTTTTGATTGGGTCATTTATTTTTCTGGAATTGAGCTGCAGGAGTTGCTTGTATATTTTTGAGATTAATCCTTTGTCTGTTTCTTCATTTGCTATTATTTTCTCCTCTGAGGGCTGTCTTTTCACCTTGCTTATAGTTTCCTTTGTAGTGCAAAAGCTTTTAAGTTTCATTAGGTCCCATTTGTTTAGTTTTGCTTTTATTTCCAATATTCTGGGAGGTGGGTCATAGAGGATCTTGCTGTGATTTATGTCGGAGAGTGTTTTGCCTATGTTCTCCTCTAGGAGTTTTATAGTTTCTGGTCTTACATTTAGATCTTTAATCCATTTTGAGTTTATTTTTGTGTATGGTGTTAGAAAGTGTTCTAGTTTCATTCTTTTACAAGTGGTTGACCAGTTTTCCCAGCACCACTTGTTAAAGAGGTTGTCTTTTTTCCATTGAATATCCTTGCCTCCTTTGTCAAAGATAAGGTGTCCATAGGTTCGTGGATTTATCTCTGGGCTTTCTATTCTGTTCCATTGATCTATATTTCTGTCTTTGTGCCAGTACCATACTGTCTTGATGACTGTGGCTTTGTAGTAGAGTCTGAAGTCAGGCAGGTTGATTCCTCCAGTTCCATTCTTCTTTCTCAAGATTACTTTGGCTATTCGAGGTTTTTTGTATTTCCATACAAATTGTGAAATTCTTTGGTCTAGTTCTGTGAAAAATACCGTTGGTAGCTTGATAGGGATTGCATTGAATCTATAGACTGCTTTGGGTAGAATAGCCATTTTGACAATATTGATTCTTCCAATCCATGAACACGGTATGTTTCTCCATCTGTTTGTGTCCTCTTTGATTTCTTTCATCAGTGTTTTATAGTTTTCTATGTATAGGTCTTTTGTTTCTTTAGGTAGATATACTCCTAAGTATTTTATTCTTTTTGTTGCAATGGTGAATGGTATTGTTTCCTTAATTTCGCTTTCTGTTTTTTCATTGTTAGTATATAGGAATGCAAGGGATTTCTGTGTGTTAATTTTATATCCTGCAACTTTACTATATTCATTGATTAGCTCTAGTAATTTTCTGGTAGAGTCTTTAGGGTTTTCTATATAGAGGATCATGTCATCTGCAAACAGTGAGAGTTTTACTTCTTCTTTTCCTATCTGGATTCCTTTTACTTCTTTTTCTGCTCTGATTGCTGTGGCCAGAACTTCCAACACTATGTTGAATAGTAGTGGTGAGAGTGGGCACCCTTGTCTTGTTCCTGATTTCAGGGGAAATGCCTTCAATTTTTCACCATTGAGGGTGATGCTTGCTGAGGGTTTGTCATATATAGCTTTTATTATGTTGAGGTATGTTCCTTCTATTCCTGCTTTTTGGAGAGTTTTAATCATAAATGAGTGTTGAATTTTGTCAAAGGCTTTCTCTGCATCTATTGAGATAATCATATGGTTTTTATCTTTCAATTTGTTAATGTGGTGTATTACATTGATTGATTTGTGGATATTAAAGAATCCTTGCATTCCTGGGATAAAGCCCACTTGGTCATGGTGTATGATTTTTTTTAATATGTTGTTGGATTCTGTTTGCTAGAATTTTGTTAAGGATTTTTGCATCTATGTTCATCAGTGATATTGGCCTGTAGTTTTCTTTTTTTGTGGCATCTTTGTCTGGTTTTGGAATTAGGGTGATGGTGGCCTCATAGAATGAGTTTGGAAGCTTACCTTCATCTGCAATTTTCTGGAAGAGTTTGAGTAAGATAGGTGTTAGCTCTTCTCTAAATTTTTGGTAGAATTCAGCTGTGAAGCCATCTGGTCCTGGGCTTTGGTTTGCTGGAAGATTTTTGATGACAGTTTCGATTTCCTTGCTTGTGATGGGTCTGTTAAGATCTTCTATTTCTTCCTGGTTCAGTTTTGGAAAGTTATACTTTTCTAAGAATTTGTCCATTTCATCCAAGTTGTCCATTTTATTGGCATAGAGCTGCTGGTAGTAGTCTCTTATGATCCTTTGTATTTCAGTGTTGTCTGTTGTGATCTCTCCATTTTCATTTCTAATTTTGTTAATTTGGTTTTTCTCTCTTTGTTTCTTAATGAGTCTTGCTAATGGTTTGTCAATTTTGTTTATTTTTTCAAAAAACCAGCTTTTAGCTTTGTTGATTTTTGCTATGGTCTCTTTAGTTTCTTTTGCATTTATTTCTGCCCTGATTTTTAAGATTTCTTTCCTTCTGCTAACTCTGGGGTTCTTCATTTCTTCCTTCTCTAATTGCTTTAGGTGTAGAGTTAGGTTATTTATTTGGCTTTTTTCTTGTTTCTTGATGTAAGCCTGTAATGCTATGAGCCTTCCCCTTAGCACTGCTTTTACAGTGTCCCATAGGTTTTGGGTTGTTGTGTTTTCATTTTCATTCATTTCTATACATATTTTGATTTCTTTTTTGATTTCTTCTATGATTTGTTGGTTATTCAGAAGCGTGTTATTTAGCCTCCATATGTTTGAATTTTTAACAATTTTTTTCCTGTAATTGAGATCTAATCTTACTGCACTGTGGTCAGAAAAGATGACTGGAATGATTTCAATTTTTTTGAATTTTCCAAGACCAGATTTATGGCCCAGGATGTGATCTATTCTGGAGAATGTTCCGTGTGCACTTGAGAAAAAGGTGAAGTTGATTGTTTTGGGGTGAAATGTCCTATAGATATCAATTAGGTCTAGCTGGTCCATTGTGTCATTTAAGGTTTGTGTTTCCTTGTTAATTTTCTGTTTAGTTGATCTATCCATAGTTGTGAGTGGGGTATTAAAGTCTCCCACTATTATTGTGTTACTATTAATTTCCTCTTTCATACTTGTTAGCGTTTGCCGTACATATTGCAGTGCTCCTATGTTGGGTGCATATATATTTATAATTGTTATATCTTCTTCTTTGATTGATCCTTTGATCATTATGTAGTGTCCTTCTTTGTCTCTTTTCACATCCTTTATTTGAAAGTCTATTTTATCTGATATGAGTATTGCGACTCCTGCTTTCTTTTGGTCTCTGTTTGCGTGAAATATTTTTTTCCAGCCCTTCACTTTTAGTCTGTATGTGTCTCTTGTTTTGAGGTGGGTCTCTTGTAGACAGCATATATAGAGGTCTTGTTTTTGTATCCATTCAGCCAATCTTTGTCTTTTGGTTGGGGCATTCAACCCATTTACATTTAGGGTAATTATTGATAGGTGTGGTCCCTTGCCATTTACTTTGTTGTTTTGGGTTCACGTTTATACAACCTTTCTGTATTTCCTGTCTAGAGAAGATCCTTTAGCATTTGTTGAAGAGCTGGTTTGGTGGTGCTGAATTCTCTCAGCTTTTGCTTATCTGTAAAGCTTTTGAATTCTCCTTCATATCTGAATGAGATCCTTGCTGGATACAGTAATCTAGGTTGTAGGTTATTCTCTTTCATTACTTTCAGTACGTCCTGCCATTCCCTTCTGGCCTGGAGGGTTTCTATTGATAGATCAGCTGTTATCTTTATGGGAATCCCTTTGTGTGTTATTTGTTGTTTTTCCCTTGCTGCTTTTAATATTTGTTCTTTGTGTTTGATCTTTGTTAATTTGATTAATATGTGTCTTGGGGTGTTTCGCCTTGGGTTTATCCTGTTTGGGACTCTCTGGGTTTCTTGGATTTGGGTGGCTATTTCCTTCCCCATTTTAGGGAAGTTTTCAGCTATTATCTCCTCGAGTATTTTCTCATGGCCTTTCTTTTTGTCTTCTTCTTCTGGAACTCCTATGATTCGAATGTTGGGGCGTTTCACAGTGTCCCAGAGGTCCCTGAGGTTGTCCTCATTTCTTTTGATCCTTTTTTCTTTTTTCCTCTCTGCTTCATTTATTTCCACCATTTTATCTTCTACCTCACTTATCCTATCTTCTGCCTCCGTTATTCTACTCTTGGTTCCCTCCAAAGTGTTTTTGATCTCATTCATTGCATTATTCATTTTTAATTGACTCTTTTTTATTTCTTCTAGGTCTTTATTAAACAGTTCTTGAATCTTTTCAATCTTTGTTTCCAGGCTATTTATCTGTAACTCCATTTTGTTTTCAAGATTTTGGATCATTTTTATTATCATTATTCTAAATTCTTTTTCAGGTAGATTCCCTATCTCCTCCTCTTTTGTTTGACTTGGTGGGCATTTTTCATGTTCCTTTACCTGTTGGGTATTTCTTTGCCTTTTCATCTTGTTTAGATTGCTGTATCTGGAGTGGGCTTTCTGTATTCTGGAGGTCTGTGGTTCCTTTTTATTGTGGAGGATTAACCCAGTGGGTGGGGTTAGACGATTGGCTTGTCAAGATTTCCTGGTTAGGGGAGCTTGCGTCAGTGTTCTGGTGCGTGGAACTTGATTTCTTCTCTTTGGAGAGCAATGGAGTGCCCAGTAATGAGTTTTGAGATGGGTCTATGTGTTAGGTGTGTCCTTGGACAGCCTGTATGTTGATGTTCAGGGCTATGTTCCTGCGTTGCTGGAGAATTTGCGTGGTATGTCTTGCTCTAAAACTTATTGGCTCTTGGGTGGTGGTTGGTTTCAGTGTAGGTATGGAGGCTTTTGGACGGTCACTTATTACTTAAAGTTCCATGTAGTCAGGAGTTTTCTGGTGTTCTCAGGTTTTGGGCTTAAGTCTCCTGCCTCTGGATTTCAGTTTTATTCTTCCTGTAGTCTCAGGACTTCTCCAACTATACAGCCCTGATAAGAAAACTTCTAGGTTAATGGCTAAAAGATTCTCCCCCGTTAGGGACACCCAGAGAGGTTCACAGAGTTACATGAAGAAGAGGAGAGGGAGGAGGGAGATAGAGATGAACAGGAGGAGAAAAAGGGGGACTCAAGAGGAGAGAGACAGATCTACGCAGCTGTCTGTTCCCAGAGTGTTCTCCGTAGCCCAGTCACCTACAAGGATTCACAGAATTGGATTGGGAAGAGAAGGGGAAAGGAGGAAATAGAGGTGTTCTGAGGTAGAAAACAGAGAGTCAAGATTGGGAGAGAATAATCTTCGGTTTAAAAATAGGGCTTCTCTTCTTTTTTTTTTTTTTTGGTAAGGTTATAGTGTATTGAAAATGAAAATTAAGGAGTAGTAGAGGAGTACTAGAGGACTTTAAAAGAAATAAGAGAAAAAGAAAAATAGAAAATAGAAGAGAAAAAGGAAAGAAAAAAAAAAAAGAAAGAGAAAAAAAGAAAAAAAAATTTTTTTTTCCCCCTAATTAAAAAATCGTAAAAGTCTGTGGAAATGAAAGTTAAGGAGTAATGGGGGAGTAATAGGGGATTTTAAAGGAAAATAAAAAAGAAGAAAGAAAAAAGAAAAAAAAGAAAAAAAATTAAAAAAAAAAAAAGAAAAAAGTAGAATTATATCTAGGAGTTTCTCTGGAGCTGTTGCGGTCAGTGTGGGTTCGGCTCAGTTTCAGATAGCTCCTCGTTCCAGCTTACGCTTCTCGATATCTACAGGCCCCTCCGGTGTAGTCAGCGTTTCCTAGAGGGATTTTAATCTGTTGCACCAGTCCCTTCTGAAGCGGTTCCCTTTGTTTATTTGGCTTCTGTTTGCCGGTCTCTTCAGAGCCTCATTTCCGCCCTGACACAGGCGGGCGGAGGTGGACTCTTATTCAGGTAGCTAGTTCCGTCGCTCTGCGGCGCAGGGAGGGGCTTGCGCTGCAGGGAGAGGCTGGCGCTGTGGGGACAGGCTTGCGCCGCGGGGATGGGCTGGGGCTGCCGGGAGGGGCTGACGCTGCTTTCTCCGTCTGTGCTGCTCAGGCTCCCGGCTGTTCTATATGGAGTGCGCCCCGCGCTGCGCGAGGTTCCAGCCCTCGGGTGTTCCACAAAAGCGCGGAAGGAAAAGCTGCGCCTGCTCTCTGTGCCTTCCCCGTCAGAGCGGTCCAGGCAGCCAGGGGCTTGGTGGGCGCACTCTACCCAGGTGTGGCGCGCCCCCTCCCTTCCGCGGACCCAGTCTCAGTTTCCGCAGGCGCCAGTCGGGCGCGCGCGCCTTCCGCCCTCCGCGTCCCCAGCCCCAGTCCCCGCCCGCGCCGGTCGGGTGCCTGCGCCCTGTGTCTCGCCGCGACCTTCCCCTCCCCCCTGCCTCCGGCGGGGCTGGGCCGGTCCGCAGCCTGCGAGCTCCTCTCTGGACCCTCTCGGTCTCTTTGTTCTGCGAACGGCCGGCAGTGTGTTCGGGCTGGTTAATTTACTCTCTCTCTTTTGGTCTCCCACAGTTCAAGTTGGCAACTCACAGAAGTTCCCTCCGATTGTCCTCAGGGCACTCGGGCCGGACCCTACCCCAAGCAATGCCGCCTAAGAGCTCCCGGGACGGATCTCCGTCCTTAGCTCTTTTGTCTCACTTTTTATCTTTTATATTTTGTCCTACCTCCTTTCGAAGACAATGGGCTGCTTTTCTGGGCGCCTGATGACCTCAGCTAGTGATCTGAAGTTGTTTTGCGAAGTTTGCTCTGCGTTCAGTTATTCTTTTGATGAATTTGTAGGAGAGAAAGTGGTCTCCCCGTCCTACTCCTCTGCCATCTTGGCTCCTCCCCAAAACTAGTTCTTAAGATATGAACTCTATGAGAATCGGTTCCAAAATATTTCCAATTCATTATGTAATAAAATAGATAATGGTTTTATAGACCATGTGTAAATATATCTTCAATGTCTGGTGGCTTTCTCTCAAAAGAATAGGTTTTTAGTTTTCTTTTTAAAAACTGTGTTTACCCAGCTGCCAACTTCCTCCTCTGATTTCATTATTTTCTTTTCCCCATGGCCCTCCCCACTCCCACTCCACTCAGACTCATAAATACATTGGAGAAATCAGAAACTTAGGCAAAGTTCTTTTACTTGTTGTTAGGCTTACACAGTTCCAAAAAGTAAACATAATTAACAGAATACCTAAAAGTACCAGAGGAGGCGCCCCAGTATCAGCAGAAGGCACTGGTCATCATAACAGAGAACGCTTGACGAGGACCTTCAGGTAGAGATGCTTCACGTTCAGTCCTGTCAGAGGAACACACTGTTTGCTGAGTGTGACGATGGCAGGCATGAGTAGGAGCTGAAGGCTTTTCTCCACAGGGTCAGGCAGCCCGGCCCTCCAGGTGCATTATTACAGGCGCCACGAAGGTGGCTATGACAGCGACAGTGACAGGAATCCCAGTTATGACAACAGTACTGATTCATCAGCAGTATCTTGGCCCGACGTTTAAATCCTTCAGGTGCTTCTCATCCAACCCATCATGCTGGATCCATTCCCCAGACAGACCACAAAATCCACTTTCAGAGAAATGAATCCAGTGTGTTCAGTTATCATTGAAAACACACCAGTCCTGGTATTGGCTAGTTTGCAAAAATGGTAAATACTATTGCATTGTTTTGGAAATCCATATAAGCTGCAAGAAATATGTATTGTTAAAACACACACCTGGGTACGTTTGGTGGCACAGCTTTAAAACCCCGTGCTTGGATATAAAAACATAATCAAAATTAATAATTTTTATTTTATTTTTTTAATAATTTTTATTTTTAAAAAAGTATTTTACTATGCCAAAATTAGTTTAAGACATAGTAAAATCAAATTTTGTGCAAATACCTTTAGAAAATGGAATTATATAATTAAATGTTAAATACAGAATAAGCTTTAAAAATTAATAGTGTATTAAATTACTATATATTAAAGCTATGATGTGGAAATTAGCGCAGTTTCAAAATACTCTTTGCAGATTTCATTCCTTGAGAACCCTGGGAAGTTGCCAAATCACCATTCAGCCCTCCCTGACACTGGGGAGGTCTGTTCTGAGTCTGGAGTCATTACGTAACATACAAATAAGAATAAAATACCAGGTACAATTAATTTAATATACTTGCTGAGACTTTACACAGAGCTCAGAGACTTGAATAAAATACAACGCTGTTTTTTAAATACTGAGAACACTTTTCTGGCAGCAGTCAGTATACTTTTGTGTTATAAGTAGGTCATAAAGATAGGGCTTCAGGGAGAAATAGAACACAGATGAACCTCTAAAGAAGCAGAAAACTCTCGCAGAAGACTTCTTATTCTCTTTTTATGAGGCATAAACAGAAAAACAGATAAAACATAACAACCCTGATTACAGACTCCAGGGGATTTTTTCATTGCTAGACTTTTATGATGGTTTACGAATAATCCTTAATACAGCAGTCTTCCTACTGAGTTACCAGGAAATCATTTTGATCATCAATAGTATGGTTTAAAAGTTGGCCCCATGGTAAGATCCAGGTCAAGACACCTTCTTTATTTTATGTATAATGGTGAAGACAGTCACGTCTCTCCAGCCTCATGCCCAGCTGATACATCTGTTATAATGAAGAGTGAGGACAGGAAGGAGACTTCTGGTACCATTTATTTTTCTGTGACAGAAATAAAGCTGCTGTTTCACAGCTTGAAAAATACACAGTAATCATTGTCTATTACAAGAACTGCATAATGCCAACGCAAGTGATTTCTTTTCCCCAGAAAAGAAAAAAAATCTGTTTTCCCTATGACTTCTTCCCCACTCCCAACTCAAAAATGAACACATCACACGTCCACCTGCAGTCAGGATGCTTCCGACGCCGTGTGTCACGCACACATGAGCTGCGAGATGCAGGACAGGGCGAGTCTCGGCCTCCGACCCGTGCCTGCAGGCCCCGTGCTTCACAGCTCCTCTTTGAGGCCTCTTCGGCTCTGCTGCCTGGCTCGGTCTTCCTCAGCGGGCGCCAGCCACGTAAAGTAGACCTTCACGGGATCGATGTTCCAGTGCTTGTGGAAAGACACAGGAACCTGGTGAGACAGGTAGTCCTTAGGGTAATCCACGGGCCGCGCCTGCAGACAGAACAGAGAACCGCACCCTCTCACTCACCGGAAACAGCCCTGCTTCAGAATAACATTTAAATGTGTGGATCGACTGCTTTCCTTCCCGAGCTGGTGTCGGTTATGGGAGTCTAACAGCAAGGAGGAGAATCCTTTCCAGGAAAATCTGCCTCTAGGCTCTTTGCTTCTGCATCTCCAGTTACTTCCTTACCCCCACAGCACAGTGCTCCAAACGCGTCTGCTTTCTGCTCCTAGGTTCCACAGCCATGCCCCTGAGAAATCAACTGTGGTACTATGAAAAGGTTTCCTTGGTAAGTCATTTAAGTTACTATTAAAACTTCTGCAGAGAGGCAGAAAAACTTACTTCCCAGATCTGAAGAAACTCTGGCCATACATGGTGTCTGGATGGCGAGGTGGGGCAAAGCTATCTGGGGGTTCCCGTTGCCTGTCTGCTGTTCTGACGTGGAATCAAGCATATGTCTTTCAGAGAAGGGAAACAGATCTCATCAGAGACAAGGACAGGTCTAGAAAAGGAAACACTAGAGAGACACATGGTTGATGGTTGGATGGCATCACTGACTCAATGGACATGAGTCTGAGCAAACTCCAGGAGATGGTGAAGGACAAGGAAGCCCACTGTGCTACATACAGTCCATAGGGTCGCAAAGAGACACGATTTAGTGACTGAATGGTAACGGCAGTAGAGACAGAAAGCAAACCTGTGGTGTCCTGGGTCTGCAAAGGGAGTGGGGAATGGCTGCAAGTCCATTCAAGGGAAGTGTGGGAGGCGTGACTATCGGGCCATAAAACCAGGTTAGTGGTGGCCTAACTCTGGAAATCTGCTAAGATGTTTCAAGCTGCCATTCACACCATCACTGTGTGGGAATTGTGTATGGGATGTAAACCATAGCTCAGTGTAGCTGGAAAGCATCTAAAACAGTTTTAACCTCCATTTGTTGCACTGTTCACTGAGCTGTCATCTCGACAGATAAGGTTTACATTTGCCCAACTTATGTCCTCCTCCTGCAGTTTTAAGCCATCTCTCTCTCCGTGTACGGTGCCCTGTGTCGTTTCTCTTTGGTATTTGGGCCCAGAGGCTGATTATCGGAGGCAGTACAGACTTCTGAGCATCACAGATGCTGTTCTGGGTGCACTCTACTTTGGTGGTTTTGTCTTGTTCTTTTCTGTGACCTCATTTATCAGAAATGATTTGGCACACTCTAATGCTTCACTTGCATGGATGACTCTATGAGATGCAATCAATCACTTCTGGAATCTGCATCAATAGAGGCAAAGGTATTATGGATTTATTTTTTCCTGTTAGATGTAATTATATCTCCCAACAGTTCATTTTTAAGTGTGAAAAACAAGCAACAATTTTGACACATTGGTAGATTCGGCTGATTAACATTTTATTATGGATTTTTACATCTGTGTTTAAGAGAAACACTGGCCTGTAGTTTACTTCTGTGATATCCCATTTTAATTCCTTTGTTAATTTCTTAGCTGTTTTTTAAGTGATTTTTTTTTAGTGCTTGCTTCTGGGGATACAGCGTACATCTGTGACATCATAAAGTGAGTTGGGAAACATTCTTGCTGCTTCTCTAATCCAATTTCATCAAGGTATAAAGGTTTAAATACATTTTCTATTTCTTAAGAAATAGACTTGCTTAAAAAGTATGATTCTAGAAATTTCTCCACTTCATTTAAACTGTCCATTTGTTGGCATAATTTTGGTAGGGTATATAATGATGCCCCTTTTTCCCTTCTGAGTTTGGCAACTTACATCCTGTCTTATGCAATGCAGGAGACTCGGGATGGATCCCTGGGTGAGGAAGATCCCTTGGAGAAGGGAATGGCTACCCACTCCTGTATTTTTGCCTGGGAAAGCCCATGGACAAGGAAGCCTGGCAGACTGCAGTCCTCAGGGTCACAAAAGAGTTGGGTACAACTTAGCAACTAACCAACAAATAACAGCAAAAACAAAACAACTGGTTTTCTGTTGGTCAAGCAGGTTAAAGGTTTATCAGATTAGAACTAATTTTTGGTTTAACTGATTTTCTGTTTCCTATTTCATTATTTGTGCTCTGATCTTTAATATTTCTTTCATTCCACACAGTTCAGATTTGATTTTATATTATTCTGCTCTCAATGTAGAAACTTAGACTATTAATTTAATATCTTTGTTCCTTTCTAACATTGCAGAGAGCCGGACATGACTGAGCTAAGCACAACACAGCACATGTTTAAAACTATAAATTTCCTACTAACACTACATCCTGTGAAAGTGAAAGTGTCAGTCATTCAGCCACGTCTGACTCTCTGTGAGCCTGTGGACTGTAGCCCAGCAGCCTCCTGTCACAGGATTCGCCAGGCAAGAGTGCTGGCGTGGGTTGCCGTGTGCTTCTCCAGAGACTCTTCCCGACCGAGGGAGCAAACCCAGGTCTCCTGCACTGCAGGGGGATTCTGTACTGTCTGAGCCACCGGGGGAGACCAGGACAGCACAGCATATTCAAAACTATAAATTTCCTACTGATCACTCTATAGCTGACCTCAAATTTTTGGATATGTTGTGTTCTCATTTTCATTCAAGGTATTTTCTAATTTTCCTTATGATTTCTTTTTTCAACCCAAGGGTTATTTTAAAGCATGTTGTTTAATTTACAAATATTGGGGGAATTTCCCCATTTTCTATTGATTCTAATTTCATTCCATTGTTCTTGGGGGTATACTGTGTATGTTTTCAATCCTTTTAAATATATTGGGCAAAACAGTATGTCTTAGCTTATGGTCTATCCTAGAGAATATTCCATATACATTTGAAAAAGAATGTTTATTCTGTTGTCAGATGAAATATTCTTTATGTGACAAGTCAAGTAGCTAACACTCATGTATTTCTCCTTTCAATTCCATTTGTTTTGTATAATGTGAAGATCTGTTAGCTGTATACATGTGTTATAATTGTTTTTTCTCTTGACCTTTTGTCATGACCTTTTCTCATGACCTTTTGTCATGAAATGTCCCACTTTCTGTCTAGTAATATTTCTGTTCTTAAATTACTATAGCCACTCAAGCTCTCTTGTGATCAACTGGCTGCACAGTATACTTTTTTTAGTCTTTTATACCATTTTTTAAATTGAAATACAGTTAATTGACATCGTTGTGTTAGTTTCAGGTATACTGCAGTGATTCCCTTTGTTCCAGCGCTTGTGGAAAGATGTGTGTATATACACATACAGGTATTTATGTTCACATTTTTCTTAATTTTATATACAGGTGTATATATACACACAGGCATGTATATACATACAGTCTTTCCAGTGTACTTAATCATTTGCTTATATATTCCAGGTACCACCTGGTGTCATTTTCTCTCAGCCCAAAGGATTTTCTTTAGCTTCTTTTAAGGGAAGGGAAAAAGTTCTTCTCACTTTTTGTTTATCTGGTATTGTCTTTATCCCACTTTCATTTTGGAAGGATAGTTTTACTGATACAGAATTGTTGGTTAAATTTCTTCCTTTTCTTTCTGCCTTCAGGTCTCTATTATTTCTAATGAAACATTAGCCAATAACATTTTAATTTCGATTTTCGTTAGGTTTTTTTATTAAGGTTTTCACTTTGTCATTGTTTTTCAATGACTGAACTATAACATGTTTGTGTGTAATCTTTTCTTATTATCCTGTAAGGGCCTTGTTGAGTTTCTCAGATCAACAGATGGTTTCTCATTACAACATTTGAGAAAATTCTGTTTCTTAAAAAGAAAAAACAAAACTGTCCCATTTTTTCTCCCTTCTCTTTTTAAAAAGAACTTCCAAAAAAAAAAAAAAAAAAGAACTTCCATTAAATATACGTTGGTATACTTTATGTTTTACCACTTTGAGGACATGTTCATTTTTCTTTAGTCTCGTTTCTGTTCTTTGGATTAGGTAATTTCTATTCATCTGCCTTCAAATTTACTGATTGTTTCTTTTGCATCTCCAATCTACTGTTAAGTTCATTTAGATAATTTCTCATTTCATTTGTTGGGCTTTACAACTATAGAGTTTTCATCTGGTTCTTTATCAAAGTTTCTATCTTTCTATTAAGATTTGCTATTCGTTGAGTTACTGTAATATTTTCCTTTAATTCTTTCAGTTTTTTGTTTTTTTTTTTTTTTAAATAATTAGGTGCTTTGAAGCCTTTGTCTGTCAAATCTAACATCTGGTCCCATTCAGAGTCCATTTCTGTTGACTACATTTCTCCCTGAATATGTTTCTTTGTAACTTTCACCATAATTGGTTGGAAACTGGCTATTTTAAATAATGTGTTATAGCAACTCACAAATTTGTTCACTTTTACTACTCTTTATAAAAAGACTGACTTACTTGAACTTACACCATAGACTCCTTCTCCCTGGAGCTGCATGGCTGCTTTTTTCCTGAAGCTTTAATTCTCATTTATTAGCATGATTTTCTGAAAGTCACTCCTATGCCTGAGCAACCTAATCTAATCAACTATATTAGATTATAATATAGGCAGAGATTGGACTCAGACATCTCAAGTCCATAAAGCTTCAGTCTACGTGTGGATTGCAAAGGACATTCAGAACTTCAGTGGATTTTCAGACATGCCTTGGCTTTTACTTTCTCCCAGGTTCATCCATCCCATGTGCATGCACAGAGCTTCCCAGGGGGCCAGAGCATTGTGGCTGGCGTATCTAGCCCTGCCTTGTTTAGTCACTCAGTCGTATCCGACTCTTGGTGATCCCAAGGACTATACAGCTTGCCAGACCCCCCTGTCCATGGGATTTCCCCAGACAGGAAAATTGGAGTAGGTTGCTATTTTTTCCTCAAGTGGATCTTCCCACCCCAGGGATGGAACCCACATCTCCTGCATTGCAGGCGGATTCTTTACCAATGAACCACCAGGAAAGCCATCTAGCCCGACTATGCTCTTATTTCCAGGGGATTAGATATTAAACTTCTGACAAATAATTTCTTCACCATAATTGAAACTACACTCTCAGGCCAGTGAAGATGGGGTTTTTTCTTGTTTGTTTCCTACCCAAGTTTGACAATTCTAGCTGGCATACCTGTGGGTTTTCATCTCTTTCCCAATCAAGTTCACCCCCTCTGACCGCAACCATGTTTGTTTTTATTCCAACCTGGCCCATACTGGTCAAACTACTGCTCTCTCCAACCAAGCTGGGATGGAAATCAGGAAGGATTGGGGGTTTCAGCGAGAAAGGCCTCAGACTCTGTTGCTCTTACCCCAAACTATAGTAGTTTTTCAGGATTTCACACTTCTCAGTGCTTTCTGGTTGACTTCCAGAGTCCTGAAATGGTTATTTTAACAATTTTCTGCGCAAGATTCACTGGCCATGCCATACCCATTCAGTTCAGTTCAGTTCAGTCACTCAGTCGTGTCTGACTCTTTGTAACCCCATGAATTCCAGCACGCCAGGCCTCCCTGTCCATCACCAACTCCCGGAGTTTACTCATACTCATGTCCATAAAGTTGGTGATGCCATCCAGCCATTTCATCCTCTGTTGTCCCTTTCTCCTCCTGCCCCCAATCCCTCCCAGCATCAGGGTTTTCCCCAATGAGTCAATTCTTCGCATGAGGTGGCCAAAGTATTGGAGTTTCAGCTTCAGCATCAGTCCTTCCAATGAACACCCAGGACTGATCTCCTTCAGGATGGACTGGTTGGATCTCCTTGTAGTCCAAGGGACTCTCAAGAGTCTTCTCCAACACCACAGTTCAAAAGCATCAATTCTTCAGTGTTCAGCCTTCTTCAGAGTCCAACTCTCACATCCATACATGACCACTGGAAAAACCATAGCCTTAACTAGACAGACCTTTGTTGGCAAAGTAATGTCTCTGCTTTTTAATATGCTATCTAGGTTAGTCATAACTTTTCCTTCCAAGGAGTAAACATCTTTTAATTTCATGGCTACAGTCACCATCTGCAGTCACTTTGGAGCCCCAAAAAATAAAGTCTCTGTTTTCACTGTTTCCCAGTCCATTTGCCATGAAATGATGGGACCAGATGCCATGATCTTAGTTTTCTGGATGTTGAGCTTTAAGCAAACTTTTTCACTCTCCTCTTTCACTTTCATCAAGAGGCTTTTTAGTTCCTCTTAACTTTCTGCCATAAGGGTGGTGCCATCTGCATATCTGAGGTTATTGATATTTCTCCCGGCAATCTTGATTCCAGCTTGTGCTTCTTCCAGCCCAGCGTTTCTCATGATGTATTCTGCATATAAATTAAATAAGCAGGGTGACAATATACAGCCTTGACATACTCCTTTTCCTATTTGGAACCAGTCTGTTGGTCCATGTCATTCTAACTGTTGCTTCCTGACCTGCATACAGGTTTCTCAAGAGGCAGGTCAGGTGGTCTGGTATTCCCATCTCTTTCAGAATTTTCTACAGTTTGTTGTGATCCACACAGTCAAAGGCTTTGGCATAGTCAATAAAGCAGAAATAGATGTTTTTCTGGAATTCTCTTGCTTTTTCGATGATCCAGTGGATGTTGGCAATTTGATCTCTGGTTCCTCTGCCTTTTCTAAAACCAGCTTGAACATCTGGAAGTTCATGGTTCACGTATTGCTGAAGCCTGGCTTGGAGAATTTTGAGCAGTACTTTACTAGTGTGTAAGATGAGTCCAATTGTGTGGTAGTTTGAGCATTCTTTGGGATTGCCTTTCTTTGGGATTGGAATGAAAACGGACCTTTTCCAGTCCTGTGGCCACTGCTGAGTTCTCCAAATTTGCTGGCATATTGAGTGCAGCACTTTCACAGCATCTTCTTTCAGCATCATCTTTATATGCCATACTCATTAGTGGCATATAATTTTGGAAGCACAGAAAAACCACATGCTCTAGACACTTTGTTGTTAACAGAGAGCTATACTAGACATTCCTTGACATCTGTTCTGAACCTGTGATTTCACAATAACCTTCCCTGACTCAAAAGAGAAGGAATGGGGCCCAGGCAACTTTGAATTGAAGCTTGTTTCCACACACCCACTCTAACTCACCAAGAATCCTAGATTTTTTCTCTTTCTCAGTATGAACAGATATACTATCTGGTGTGAAAGTATTAGTCGCTCAGTCATGTCCAACTCTTTCTAGTGTTCAAACATTACAAATGGAAAGTAATGTCCAAATCAGAGCAAACACTCTTAAAATAGGCTTAAGAATTGGGAGATAAAGCAGTGTCTGTTGGGGAGGATGGGTTTTGAGCACACTTTATGACTTTGGAAAGGTTTAAAATTTATTATGTGAATTAGCAAAATCAAGAGTTTTAAAGTATGGGAAACAACACTTTTTAAATTACTTTCAAAGGACTTTTACTTACTGATTATTTTCCTTCTTTCTTTTCTCCTTACCGCTTCATTTACTAATGAATTCTTCCCTAAAGAAGCTGCTATAAAAAACTAAGACTATGATGTGTGCTATGAGTGCTCAGTCGTGTCCAATCTTTGCGGCCCCTTGGACTATAGTCCAGCAGTCTCCTCTGGCCATGGGATTTCTCCAGTTAAGAATACTGGAGTGGGTTCCCATGCCCTCCTCCAGGGGATCTTCCCGACCCAGGGATCGAACCTGCAACTCTTGCATCGGGTTCTTTACCACTGAGCCACCTGGGAAGCCCCAAGACTGTGATATTACCAGTGATAAATTATTTCCCTTACACACCAACAGTTTTCATCGTCCTTCCTTTCTGTGAGTGAAACATTATAAGATAGAACAAGAGAGAGGGGTCAGAGAGGATAACCTGCTTTTCTAAGTCCTCAGAACAGCACATATAGGCTCAAGTTTTTAAAAATGGCAAAGTACCTTCTGACTTATACCAAGGAGGTGGCTTCTCAGACATTTCTTATTGTAAAGTTCTTTTTTTTTTTATCCTTCCTTGCAGTCCTCAAGAATGAAAAAATGGATTCTGCCTTTCTTGGTAACTTAAGTACTCTCTCTGCCTCGTTCAAGTTTTCCTGCAGTGTTATTTCTGTCATGCCCAAGTCTCTATATGGCTACTGGTTATTGAATAAAGCATGAAGACTATATTTTCAATGTAAGGGAGGACACTTAAAATACATGTGCATTTAAATATTTCCAATTTCAAAAAGCTCTGAATGTCTCAACAATGGGTGTGAACTATGGTTATTTTGTAAAATTTTACATAAAATGTAAAAATAATGTAATAGGATTTCCTTCTTACCCCACATTGCAGGATGGTGACCTTATTAGCACCAATCACCCCTTGTGAGCCTCATCTCTTCTATAACCTCTTCTATAACCTCATCTCTTCTATATCCCCCAGAATATATGCTTATTGAGATACTATACTGAAATTTAATTAGTTTAAGAGCAACCAAAGGGGAGAAAGCCCAATAAAAAGGCAGCCAATGCTATAAAGACTGAGGCCAGTAGAGAACTGCAAATACTGGGTGGTAAGCAGGACAATATTGGGTCAGTCCTGATATTTCTAAATAGCATCTGATAGTTTCTAAATACCATCAATTTTTATTTTATTTTATACAAAGGGGATGGGGGGAAGGAACAGCTTTTACCTGGTCCCACATGCAAGGATGCAGGTCAAATACCATTTCATTTTGCATATGTTTCTGCATTCTGTTTTCATGCTGTACAGGTCTAGTTAAGATGTCCCCCCCGGAGGCTGTCTACACAGTTCTTAAGACTGTTTCCAGAAGAATACATGAAGAGAAAAAAGTAGGATCTTCAAGTGAGAAGAAAATCCCCATCTCCTGCTCTGAAGTAGGAATAAAACCCTTTTTCTCACCTGATGGAAGAGAGGGCTATGTGTCACGGGGATTCCTAATCCACTGAAGCACATCCCCAGGACCATGTCATCTGGAGCATCGTTGCTATAGCAGCGACATTTGCTGGCGAGAAGTCTCCTGATGGCCTCTCTGCTGAAGACCATTCTGGGGGAAACCAGAGCAGACAGAGAAGGCAGTTAGGTCCTTGCGACTGGTAATCTAAATGAGGAAACAGAGTTGAAAGCCATGTTTCTCATAAAGATGATAACATCAGTAGTGTTTCATAAAAATCACTTTTAAGATATGTAATAAGTAATTGTATTTCTTCATATATATCTTATACACAAATAAATAGGCAGTATTCTTTTTCTAGTATGTCACTGGAAAATTAGAAGAGTTCATAAGTTCACACATGCTTAATGAGATCAGTAATAAAATCTGCCAACACTCCCCCAGCAGGCAGACGGACCCAGATACACAAGGTACCTGTCATACAGATGATAACTGACAATGAGATCAAATCTAACTGAAAAACGTGCATGGTCCACGTGATTCCTGCTCACAGAAGCCTCCTTAAAGTGATTTTGAGAAGGGTGGTGGGAGAAAGAGACTGATTTGCCTCCACTGGTGCTAAAACGCTGCTTGACCTGGTACGCCAGGTACATCCTAGTGGAACTCACACGGTTCCAGCCTTTCTGCGCTCTCCCCAGCGCTGCAGCAAGCTAGAAATCTGCAGTACCCTCCAGACTCTCTGGCCAGCCACGTCCTGGCTCCACCCTGACAACAAGGGCACATCCCTGGAGGAGGCCGTCTGCTCCTGGCTCGGTGGTCTCTGTACAGAGGCAGGTGTTGGGGGTGTGGGAGCCACGGGCTCCAGGAGCGCTGGCAAGGCTGGCAGAGCTTTAGGGACGGTTCACGAGCAGCAGTGGGAGCCAGTCCTGGGTCCGCCCGGGTGCTGCGTTGTTAACTTGACAGCAGCAGTGGCTGCAGCAACCTGTACCAACAGGTTCCCGAATCCAGCACCTTCCGCCCCTCCAGCCTCAGGAACAACAGCACTTCCTGTAGTTACTGAGCTCTGGGTAAAGCCACCCACTCCCTCTTAGTCCTCTGGCCCTTTCCAATACCCTTGTACCAAGTTGCTGCAATAAATTCTCTTCTTTTTAAATACAGATCTGTTTCTAGCTTCCCTTCTGGTCCTAGAATAGTACTAGATGTTTTTGTATCATGAATAACCAAAGAGCTGACAGGACTAAGATGATTCACAAATTCACTCCCAATAAGCAAAGACTTGACTGATGGCAAAACTGTCTATGTATCCATATATTCCCATCGTCAAATAGAGGGTCTCATGGTAAGTCCTCAATAAAGGTCTGATGATCCAACAAGTGAGAACAAAGCCACTTTTGCAAAGCTCTTCCTGAGGGGGGAAAGAGGATGGAGCCCTTGAGCACAGTCCCTGATGCAAACACATCCGTTCCCGCTCAGCTGGGCTCAGTTCAGAACTGTGTAACTAGTCAGTGATACCAGTGACCACGGCCGGTGAAGCAGCAACATGGAAGACACTCCCTGCCTTTGCTGAGATGTCAGAAGACTGGATGGAATATGACAAGAGGAAAAAGAAGCTCTTTATTTAAGGTGATACAAGGAAATACGGCTGAACAACAAGAAAAACGGTGCTATGAACTATACAAAAGGGAACTGCAAGTTTGAAAACTCACCATGTGAAACAGATCACCAGGCCAGGTGGGATGCACGAGACAAGTGCTCGGGCCTGGTGCACTGGGAAGACCCAGAGGAATCGGGTGGAGAGGGAGGTGGGAGGGGGGGATCGGGATGGGGAATACATGTAACTCTATGGCTGATTCATGTCAATGTATGACAAAACCCACTGAAATGTTGTAAAGTAATAAGCCTCCAACTAATAAAAAATAAAAAGAAAGAAAAAAAAAAAAGAAAACTCACCATGAACTGCCTCTCTTAAAAACTGAGCATTCATCAGTGACTCAAAATGGCCTAAAGACTTAAACATAAGACATGATACCATAAAATTAGAAAAGAGCATAGGTAAAACCTTCTCCAACATAATTGGTACAATGATTTTTCTTAGGTCAGCCTCCCAAGATGATAGAAATAAAATAAACAAATGGGACCTAACCAAACTTACAAGCTTTTGTACAGCAAAGGAAGTCATAAAAGAAAGACAACCTATGGAACAGGTGAAAATATGTGCAAATGATGCGACAAGGGCTTCCAAAATACACAAATAGCTCATACAGCTCAACAGAAAAACAACCCAATCAAACACTGGGCAGAAGACCTCAATAGACATTTCTCCAAAGAAGACAAACAGATAGCCAGTAAGCATAGGAAAAGATGTTCAACATCGCTAATTATTAGAGAAATGTGAATCTAAAACTACAATAAGGCACTACCTCACACTGGTCAGAATGGCCATCATTAAAAAGTCTACAAATAACAAATGTTGGCGAGGGTGTGGAGAAAAGGGAACCCTCCTACACTGTAGGTAGGAATGTAAGTTGATGCAGTCAGTATGGAAAATAGTATAAAGGTTCTTCAGAAAACTAAAACTAGAATTACAATATGATCCAACAATCCCATTCAGACAAAACTATAATTCAAAAGAGACATGCACCCATGTATTCACAGCACCATTCACAACAGCCAAGACATGGAAACTAAAATGTCTAACAGATGAATGGATAAAAATGATGTGATACACACACACACAATGGACTACTACTCAGTCATTAAAAACAAAACAATGCCACTTGCAGCAACATGGATGCCACTAGAGATTATCATACTGAGTGAAGCTGTCAGAAAGAAAGACAAATACCAGGCAACAGCACTTTTATGTGAAATCTAAAATACGGCACAAATGAATCTATCCACAAAACAGAAACAGACTCATAGAAAAGAGACTTGGGGTTGCCAAGGGGGAGAAAGAGGGATGGAGTGGGAGTTTAGAGTTATAGATGCAGGTGTTAGTCACTCAGTCTTGTCCGACTCTTTGCGACCCCATGAACTGCAGCCCACCAGGCTCCTCTGTCCGTGGAATTCTCCAGACAAGAATACTGGAGTGGGTTGCCATTTCTCTCTCCTTGTAGATGCAAGCTATTGCATTTAGAATGGATAAACTACAAGGTCCTACTGAATAGCACAGGAACTATATCCAATCTCCTGGGATAAACCATAATAGAAAAGGACACTTAAAAAGAATGTCTATATGTGTATAACTGAGTCACTTTGTTGTACAGCAGAAATTAGCACAACACTGTGTAAATCATCAGTTAAAAAACTAAAAGTAAAAAATGTTAATTATAAAGGCTATAAGACTAATAATATGACTGCCTTTAATATACAATACAGTAATTTTAAAAATAAGTAAAACTAAAATAGGAGGCAGGGACTTGCCCAAGGGCATACCTGCAAATCAAGACACCTGCAGAAGACCAAGTGTGTCAGAAACAGGCCAGACCTGTCCTGCACTCTGAGCATATGAACAGGGCATGGTGGCCTCTCTGGGCAACAGTGCCAAGGCCTCCTCCAAGGAGGAGCCAAAACACCAATGACATCCTGACCACAGCTTCATACCCAAACATATGTAAGTAAGCATTTTTTAAGAAAACAGTTATTGAACTAATTACCCAAACTTTCAAGAAGTAAGCAACGAAGTGGAAAACAGACAACTGGATTCTAATAGTGCAGAGGTCTCATTTTCCACACATATATCCGGAGTGTGGAGTCCACACACCTGGGTTATCCCTGATAAGTGGAGCTAAAGAGAGTGATTTAAAGAAATGGTTTTCAAAAACTTACTTGACTCTAAACCACAATGAGAAAACAAGAAACACAGTCCATATGTAACCATTTGTTTTGTATACATGTGTAAAACTGAAAAATACACATAACATATGCTACATAATATATCTATTTTATTCTGTTCGGTTCTTATTTCATTATTTTTAAATGTTGTTTGTAATCCATTAACTGGTTCTTAAAAGCCACTGATTGATCCTGACTTGCTGTTTAGGAAAAAAGCATGTTGGTTCTTAAACTAGATGATCAGAAAAGTCCCTTGTAACATCAGAGAAACTATTATGTCTGCAGCTTTTATCAAAGGCAGAAATGAGATAATCTCATGAAGAATGTTTCTGCATCTTTGTCAAGTGCTACTATGAACAGAACATTACACTGCTTCATGTTAGTCATATAAAGATCAGTACCAGTGTTCATGCATCTGCTTCTTCACTTGTCCCCTGGACCCTGTAAAACTGCGTCTCCACGATAGGAAGTGAGGATGGAATGAGAAATGAGATGCAGGTGCCGCCTTCAAATAATTCATAATTTGGGTAGAAAACAGGAAAGTAAATAGGCAATTAAATGATAATGGTCAGCATAATGTGCTTCATGTATATGAAGAAGGTATCAAACCCAGATTCAGGAGCCAGACTAGCTTAGGGCCTGAGAGTGATATATGGTTCACAGGAAGCAGAAGGATGAGCCAGGTGACATCGGGGGCAGGGCTGGGGGAGGGAGGGAGTGGGGAACTGTGCTATGAAGAGATCAGCAGACGCCGTATGTGAGGGAAGGGTTAAAAGACAGTGCCTCTGAGGAACCGAAAGAGGTTCAGCACGAATTCTCTCAGGATGAGGGTGCAGATAAACAAGGCTAAGATGATAAAACAGCATCTGCCAAGACAGAGGCAGACCTGGTGAGCTCCAGTAAGGAAACTGGACTGTATCCCAATGGAAATGAGGGGCTGTACAAGGGCGCGAAAGACTTCCATTCCCCTGGTCCCGCAAAGAAAAATCCAAATAAGATACAAATCACACTAACCTAAGGACCTGCTGAAGAGATGAGTGAGTGGAAGCCTAGATGAGCCGGGAAGAGCCTTGCCCTGGCTAGAAGGTCTGGGGGTGGGAAGGCAGGAGGAAAGACAGGCTAGAGACGTAGTCCCAAGGCCGGGTCTCGAGCACCTGGGAGGGCTGGGGGTTAGGCCAATGAGAGGTGGTTAAAAGTGAGGCCCGATCCAGGTCAGTATGAGTCTGGTTGAAATCTGAGTGATCATCTTCTAGTCAGATGCCTGCAGTAGGAGAGAGTTCAGACTAACAGCAACGGGAAGGCAGCGCAGCCTCTGAGCAGGGAGTGAGAGGACCAGAGTCCCTGACAACAGCACAGCGGGGAGGAGGACGAGGGCAGGGGGACCAGGAGGCTATGGCTGCCCCTTCTGGCGTCAAAGCATTAACACATTCCTGCTGCAAAATGTATCAACCCAAGTACAAAGCACAGTTGTTCAGTCGCTCAGTTGTGTCCTACTCCTTGCAACCCCATGGACTGTAGCATGCCAGGCTTCTCTGTCCTTCACTACCCTTTACAAAAGGGGAAACTCTGGCTTAATGGACACCAGCCCCTCACCCAGGATACTAACGCATTACCACAAGGCTGCAAAGAGCTGGAACCTTCTTAAATGACGAAGAGTTCAAATCAACACTCCTCGGCTTGATGCTTTAGTGTCTTCTCCGAGGCCCCTGGACCCCTACTTCCTACTGCTAATGGCCTCAGGTAGATCAACAAAAAGGCCTGGTTATCACTAGGAAAGGCCACCTCCACAACCATGGTGCAGTCACCACTAACGAGGCCAGACCAAAACAGGAACCCCTGGAAGACCACCCTGTGCTCGTAGGCCCGGTTCTAACTGAGGGGATTGTAAAGTAAGAACACAAAGTCCAAAGGTTCAGAAGTCTACAGTCCAGTGACTGTTGCCCATCACATAGTGGATACACAACAAAACCTGCTGAATACATGTAATCACTACAGTGCATAACAAGATTCTCCCTGAACACCCTGCGGCAAATACTATAGAAACAACAGAACAGACTAACTGCCTGATTGATTCACCTACACAAATCAAATCAAAATCTCTCCCCATAAGATTAGGCAGAAGCTTACTTAAAAGCATTGATTCTTAACTATATTTAAAACCCATAAATCCCACACAAATATCACATAATTGCTTAAATCTAAACTTCTGTAACTACTCTTTTCCCCAAATACAATCAATAAGCGCTGGATAATTAAGAAGTCTAATGAATTATTTTCTGAAATGAAAATCTATATCCAAAATTTTTTTCATTCAAACAGATGATCAAAACTAACTGGCTGCCTAGAAGCAATCACCACTACAGGCACATTTCTACCAAGTTCCCTGACATTCATATATATATAATCTATATATACAGACATATATTTATTCTCTTCAAGGAATAAAATGTTCTCTACTGTGGGTCCTTTTTAATGTTCACGATCCTGTCATAATAACAGCTCCCCCCATTTACAAGGCACTTAGGGATCAGCCTAGAGCCCATGGTCACAGACCCACCCCTGTGTCCTAGAAACAGAAGTGCAATTTGCAGAAAGCCAAGCTCATAGTTACCCTCCTCCTCCCGTGACGTAGCTGTAGCCGCCGGTGCCCAGCCCATAGCCGTAACGCTCTCCCAGAAACACGGGTTCACGGGCGTCGTAGCAGCTCAGCAGGTGCCGGAGCCTGGAGATGCTAAGATTCCCAAGGGAACAGAAGCGACAGTTCCTTAATTCAAACGTGTCTGCAGATTACATATTTTACGGTTCTTACACCCCACTGGTTATACTCTGCAATACTCTCTGTCAGTCACAGAGATGAAATTCAGGAGACTTACAGAAGAAAGATTTTTTAAAAAAAAAGAAAAAAAAAGTTGACGTGCACTGTACATCACTGGAAACAGGAGAGAAACTGAGGAACAAGGGCCTCCTCCCCAGCTTTCACAAGCCCCGACCGGCAGTGGCCGCCTTGTGTGGACGGGCAGGGTGGCCGGTCGAGGAAGGAGGGGTGGCCTGCTCCCCACTGAGTGAACTCATCAGTGTACCTTCCAGACCTACCTGGTATTTCTTACAATACTTGGTGGCTAAAAAAGGAACCTGAAAAGTACAGATGAGTCCTTGGCAGGCAGGTGAAGGCAAGGTGGGAAGGGAATTTGGGCAGCAAAGCTTTCCAGGGGGCCTTCAGGTTGTGGCACACCACTGCACTGTACTTGGGCCCTCCTCCAGGGAGGCTTCCCTAATCCGTGGCTTTGTGTGTCTGTCTGTTTACACCTCCGGCTCCTAGGCCTCCTTGCCGTGTGTCAACAGTGACAGCTTCCACAGGGCTGCTCAGAAAAATGCATTTATTTATCATTCACTTTATTCTGTTTCATCTCCTTTAACGGTTCTTCAGTTTTTTTAATTTTTCATGACACTGGTATTTTTTAAAAACAAATGCCCACCCCCCCCTTTTAATAGACTGGTCCTCGTCTTGGGTTTGGCTGATGTTTCCTCGTAACAGAGGCACGGTTACGCATTCTCAGGTGCAGGGATAAAGAAGGCATGCTGTCTGGCCTGTGGTGTCCGCCTGTCCCCCACTGGGAGTGTCTGTTTTGATCACACGGTGCTGCCCCAGGTCTCCCCTGGACACTTGCTGCTTTCCCTTTGCTGTTTCTCAGAGTCTCCAGCAGACACTTTAACACTAGCAAGTATCCTGGTCCTCATCAAAACTTATCCCTAGTTTGGCATCTGTCAGTGATTCTTGCCTGAATCGGTCTTTACTCTGATGGTGTCAGAGAGATGACTTTTCCAACTCCATCAACCAGGCAGAACTCGCTCCCTGCTAGCCAGAACCTGCCCGCAATATTCATATGCTGAAGCCTTAACCCCCCTCGTGGCTATATTTGGAGGTGGGGCTGAGAAAGTCAATTCCTAGGCAGGTTGATAAAAAGTCCGGAGTCCTCAAGGAAGAGAAAGGGTCTGGGATCTCGAAGTGGAGACAGGAGTCTGGAATTCTCAAGGAGGAGGAAAGGACAAACATCT
Organism: Cervus elaphus; assembly: GCF_910594005.1. Lineage (NCBI taxonomy): Eukaryota > Metazoa > Chordata > Mammalia > Artiodactyla > Cervidae > Cervus > Cervus elaphus. Next base: position 29,972,887 of record NC_057844.1, read on the forward strand.
TTTTTCTTTCCTCTACATTCCTTAGTCTCAGTCACATAAAATGTTTCCTTTAAGCCCAGAACTGATGATTACACAACAAACAACTCAGTTTAAACTCTGTACTAAGGATTATATAACAACAATGCATCCTGCTTGAGGACAGATTCTCCTTTCTGAAAACCTTCTGGCTAATCCTGTTATCTTAAAATGTAAATTATGGGAATGGGTCTAGTAAGATGTTTACAACCTTGAGACATTCTTTCGATTTATTGTAATAACTAATTTAAAAAGCATGTAACTCCTTTGCTTAGCCTATCAAGGGGGGGCGCTCTCCATCCCCTTTCCGATGTCTATGTCAGAAGCTTTCTCTGTCCCCTTTTATACTTTAATAAAACTCAGCTGCACAAAAGCTCTTGAGTGATCAAGCCTGGTCCCTGGTCCCGAAGTTAAATCTTCTTCTTCGGAGATCACGAATCCGAAACGGTTCCCCATAAGCTATCAGGGCCTAGAAGGAGATTCAGTGAAGTCACCAGGGTAGGACTTGGATGTGGCATAACTCGTGTCCATATGAGAGGAGACACCAGAGAACACTCTCCATGGCAGACAAAGAAGAGGTCCCGCGAGCACACGCCAGGCCAGCAGCCACCCTCAAACCAAGAGAAGAGCCTTAGAAACCTGCCTCGCCAGCACCTTGATCTTGGATTTCCCATCCTCCAAAATGAGAAATAAATTTGTTTAACATAAATTATTTTGTTTCTATTTGGTATTTTGTTATGGAGCTGAATCTGCCTCATTACTTTTTTATTATAAGCACAAACTTACTGCCTCCTAATTGTCATGGTTCATAATCCATTACCGTCCTCAATGACACTGATGCTCTTGTCCCAGATTCCACCAATGGGAACCTCTTCAAGCTTGCTCCTGTTTCCTCTTAACACACACTTTTCTTTCTGTTCTTTTTTTCCTAAGCACTTCCTCACTCTCTGGCATAAGAAAAAAAAAGTTAAAATGTCTTCCTATATCTTCCTTGCCTCAACCTTAAAATCAGCTATTTCTCTGAGAAGGCCTGGTTCCTTTTAGTAGGCAAGTTGCAGTATTAGTTCTGTTCATTAGTTGCTCAGTGCTACTGGGGATCTTTGCATCTGGTCTTCTTTTGTGTGAAGAACTAGAACCGTGGCTCCCAACCAACATATTACCACTTAGCCATCTTCTCAGTCCTACAACCTACCTAATGTACCTTCAGAGTTCCTTCATAACAAAAACCAGACCGACTGAAATCTCAGGAGTTGTTTGGCATCCCCACTCCTCTACCCCTGAAGGTGTGTCTCTAAAACCCATCTTCAGCAGTATTTGCTTTATATTTTCCCTTCAGTGTGATTATGTTTTCATCTGAAATACAGTTGGTTTGTTTCAGCTTTCTCCTCATCCTTATTGATTTTTTCCGTCCTTATAGATTCATTTTATTTTTCAATAGGTAAAATATGAGCACACTTCCCAAAGTCAAAACTAAACAAAGAGACAGAAAAGGGGCACACATACCCTGACTCCATCTACCCCACGCTCCCACCCACCCCTCTGTGGGAACTACTGCATGGATTTCCAGTTTATCTGCCCACTTTTTTTTTGAATAGCTAAGTCCACATGGTATGTTTTATTTCCCTTTCTTTCTTACAGGGAAGCAAACAAAATACATTCTTATGCACTTGGCTTTTTCCACGTAATGGTATCTACTGGAAATCACCTGATACAATTTGTTGATTTTTTTTTTCAAGGAACCAAAATTTTGGCTCTTTAGTTTGATCCTCTGCTTTTTTGACCTCTACCTCATTATTTCTGCATGTATCTTTATTATTATTTTCTTCCTTGTTTATCTGGGTTGACTTTGTGGTTCTTTTCCTAGCTTGAGTTGGGAATTGAATTTTTTATTTTTATTGTTCCCACTGGCTTGGCAAACCTTACCCACCCCTTTATCATTAGACTTTTTGAATGACTATGTTTATGTGTCTTTCATATAAAGCATAGATTTGGGGTTTGTTTCATGAAGCACTTTGAAAAGTTTGTTCTTTTACTAGGTAAGTTAAACCTACTCACACTTAGTGATATGACTGATGTTTGATTTCAACATTAAAATTATTTTAGGTTTGAATTATTATACATATTATACTGTATTGTCTACCGTCCGTGTTTTAAAAATAACTCATTTCAGATACTGTGTCCTTTGGAGGGGGGGTTGTTTCAGATGTGAGGGTAAAATCCAGGTCCTGTTTCTACAAGCTGGCCAGCAGCAGAAGTACCTATTCTAGTTTCTGAATGTAAAAAAATGCAGAATTTAAAGCCACCTGAGGACAAGGGGACCCCTTACCTTATTAATGTGTCATCATCCACAATGACCAACCATGGTATTTTGTCATGGGTGTGATTTAGAAATCTTTCCAAAATGGCAAATGTCTTTCCACAATGACCTAGGAAAGGTGAGAAGAAAACTTACAATGTATTACTTTCCTTAAAACATTGTGAGTCAAAGTTTAAACACTGGTATGCACTTAAGAATTTGAAAATCAGCCTTTTCTAATTTCCATGGACTTAGTGAACCAGGGGGAACGATAAAAATCATGAAGTCAGTCATTCATTTCATACACGAGGGACTGAAGACCTAGAGAGGTGAGGGGAATTACACAAAGTCAGGTACAGGAAACACTATAGTTAACTTCAGACACATAAGAAATTTGTTAAATCTTGCAGAAATTACAGGAGCCTGGCTTCTTTCCTTAGACCTCCTTATTCTGAAAGAAATATTAGAACCTCAGGCATCACAACCTTAGGGAAACAATGGTGCAAGATACAATATTATACTGTCAATTATTTATTTTGTAAATATTTGCTATTACGTTTCTAATATGCAGACATGGTGGCCAGTTCTAGGATGTACACTAAAGATACAATGCCTCAGAGGCACAGTCCCTTAGATGCCAACAGATAGCAAACCTTTAATGGAAAATGCTCAGGCCAGGACAGCAATAAATGCTTGGGAAGAGAATGAAAGTCAATAAATAAGAATAAACCCCTCAATTCAACAAAGTATTAAGTGACACAGTAGAGAACAAAGCACTCAATTTAACCTTTACTTTTCTTAGTCTTGATCACTTTGGTATTTTTAACCATTTTACTATGGTTACCATAATACATTTATTTATGGTATATATTTTTGAAAGCCATCTCAAATTCCTTTTGGATAAGGTAGAATATAAATATAAGAACAATAAGGTCAGACTGAAAATAAAACAAATCAAGAATGCATCAACATATGAGTATTAGAGTCAATTTAGAGTCTAAAAAGCAAGATAAAGAAAATTCAAAATCATTCAAAATTCAAAAAGAAAATTCAAAAATGATCTGAAATCATTTTTCCAAAACAGACAACAACAGACAGACTTTGTGATATATATATACTAATCTTGTCAGAATAATCAATAATACAGGATGGCGTATCTGATTCTACTCTACTTTATCAGTCAAGGCATTATGAGTGACAGTATCATAAAATAATCAAGATAAATTACTCTATACAACAAGATCATCAACTTACTACTCTTTTTTTCATAAAAAGGTTTGGGCGGAACCAGAAAACTAAAGAAAAATGTGGCAGGAACAACGGATAAAAATTAAGATGAATAAAGAGCATCTGAAGGTGAGGTGGCCAAATTTATACTTCCAATTTTTTGAAATAAAAAATGTTTTGAATTAGAAAGCCTGCAATCTGAAGAGAAAAACAGGTGTACTTCAACAATTTACTTATATATTATATATACCTATATGAGCTTATACTACATATGTCCCATGCAGAATGTGGTTAAGTGCTCCTCAGAAGTACAAACGAAATGCATCCTGGACCGTAACAGACCATAAGCTTCTGGAAGATGGGAACCATCAGCTTCATTCCTGTTTCCCTCACTGTCTAGCAGGGGCCAGCACACCACAGTCGGATAATAATACTGGCTGAATAAATAGCTAAAATTAAATGAAGAGACACTTTGCATGGGAATATGAAAAATTAACTCTGGGAGGGGGACTTCCCTGCTGGCTCAGATGGTAAAGAATCATCTGCAATGCAGGAAACCTAGGTTTGATCCCTGAGTCGGGAAGATCCCCTGGAGAAGGGAATGGCAACCCACTCCGGTAATCTTGCCTTGAGAATCCCAGGGACAGAGGAGCCTGGATGGCTACAATCCACGGGGTCGCAAACAGTGGGACGGGACTGAGATACAGGTACCCCATTGTGGCCACAGTGAGTCATGAAGGCGCAAAAGACCTGCTGTTACACTCTGCCGTACCTGTCCTATGCATATTCGTCATGCGTGTCAGCCACTTATGTATGACCAGCCAAAAACTTACAGCCTTTGTTAATACTAAAAGCAGTGCTTAAACTGCAAGAATCGGTCCACATCCATGGATAAAGATGTGAGGAGGCAGGAAAGAAAGTTACACAAGGGAAAAATTAAAGTATTTATAAAATGCTTTATTTTTATCCTAAGCTACTATATTTACAGAATGGACACTCTGAGTAAGAGGATCAGTCGGGACTGAGGACTCACCTCTATCTGTGTTAGGAATCCCCAGATCCACCGTCGGAATGGAGCTGTCTGCGTAATCACTGTAGTATTCGAGGTGACCTGCCTGCCCCGCCCAAGTCTGCTTCACGATGGGGACTGAAAAAACGAGAGAGGGGACCATCACTGGCACAGTCACCCAAGAAGCTGGAATCCCAGCATGACGGGATGACCTCCCAAAAAGGAAGGGAACCAGCACATGTTCTTCTCCAGGTGTTCCAAGGCTTAGAGCTCCCTTCCCACCCTGAGAAACGCCAACAGCACAGGCCCTCCTCATTGCTGGTGATAAACACACTGCTTCCGCAGAAAAATACATTGTCTAGTCGGATTAGACTGCTGTGTAGAAGTTAATTTTAACTAATTTTTCTCTTTTCCCAGGCTGCTTTATTTAAAATTCACAACTGGAGTTTTAGATGCTTTTTAGGGGTGTGGGGATAAAATTACTTCTAAGGGCTGTAATATTCTGTGTGGTTCTAGCTGAGATGTATACTTGCCTCCCTCACAGTGGAGGGGGAACCTTTTCAAACTCCACCCAAAGATGCCAACAGGACCACCTAACCCTATAAAGGACATGACCCTGCCATTAAGAATCAGTACATCTACACCAGTGGCTGATTCATGTCAATGTACGGCAAAGACCACCACAATATTATAAAGTAATTAGCCTCCAAATAAAATAAATTAATTTTAAAAAATCACTACATGTGATGGCTGATAGTATTGTGTTGCACTTTTGGAAAGTGTAGAAAGAAATAAAATTGAAAACCACTGCAGATTCTAAAACTGTATCATGAACAGATAAATTATTTTAATAAACACAAATAGCAGAAAACTTGGCTGATTTTCTGTATTTTAGGGTGAGATGCCCAAAGGTAGCTGTGACTCCACACCCAATACAGAGAAATCAGCTTGACCACGATTTGATACTAATTCACTTGACCAACTATCTCAGTAATTACTTTCTTCTATAATTTTTTTTTAAGTTACTACCTGTGCATCTCAATTTTAAAGGGATTCCACTGTTGTTTTAATAGAAAAGATCAATATAAAAAAACTAGATCTTATACTGTTGATTTAAGAATCTCAACTCTGATGAACCAAATCTTCAGGTCAATATTTTGAACCTTTATTAAATCATTTTTCCCCCCAACCTAAATAAAAATAAATGATATGCAAAAACTACCCACACGATGTCAAAGTGTCTAGCTATGCTAGTCAGCAAATTGGGAGACAAACTTAGATAGCCCCTATACAGAAAATACAAAAGTACACCATTCCATAGTCCACTATTTACCAGCTCTTAAAAAAGAAGAGACTTATGAATTCTGGACATTTGCTATGGTAACCTCCAAATTACCTATTTTAAGCCAATAAATAATATTTTATATATTAAAATACAATTTTTCTGCCATCATAAAAAAAGGCAGATATAAAGATTTCTCCATGCCAGAATGGACAAAGATCTGTAAATGATAAGGTTGGGGGCAGGAGAGGGTGGAAGGCATTGAAAGGGCAGTGCTGAAACATACACATTACCGTAAGTAAAACAGATAGCGAATGGGAAGTTGCTCTATGACACAGGAGCTCAGCCTGGTGCTCTGTGACGACCTGGAGGGGTGGGATGAGGTGGGAGGTGGCAGCGAGGCTCAGGATGGAGGGGACATGGCTGGTTCATGCAGATGTATGTCAGAAACCAACACAACACTGTAAATTATCCTCCAATTAAAAATAAATAATTTTGAAATAGTAATAATAATAGATAAGGTTGCTAAGGGAGAATAAAAGAAAAAAGAAGGAAAAATTCTTATTCTATCCAAATTCCAGCACAAGAAAACTCAAGCTTGGCCTTGTGGTGGCCCTTGGCTTTGCGCATAATAAGCAGGACTTATCCAGACAAGACAGGCTGCCCTGGTGGCTCAATGGTAAAGAATCTGCCTGCAGTGCAGGAGACCAGGGTTCAATCCCTGGGTCGGGAAGATCCTCTGGAGAAGGGAACAGCTACCCACTCCAGTATTCTTGCCTGGAGAATCCCATGGACAGAGGAGCCTGGTGGGCTACAGTCCATGGAGTCGCAAAGAATCAGACACGACTGAGTGACTGAACAACACACCTAACCTACCTGTTTCCTGTTTTGGTTTGAAACAGGTGAGACAGAAATGTTACCAGAGGTAAGAATTTCTCAGAGCCCAGGACCCCACACGACCTGAGACACAGTAAGTGCTCAGTGAATAGCTGACTGAAGACTGGGTGCTGTGGGGATTCCAAAAGGCTGAGGGCTCCTTCTGGAACTGGTTTAAAGGAAGGAGTTTTACCTCTATCAGTGATTCAGCCTTTGTACAAGACCACGCTAAGCTGCTTCAGTCATGTCTAACTCTTTGTGAACCCCATGGACTATAGCCCATCAGGGTCCTCCATCCATGGGATTCTCCAGGCAAGAATACTGGAGTGGGTTGCCATTTCCTCCTCCAGGGGATCTTCCCGACCCAGGGATCAAATCTGCATCTCTTAAATCTCCTGCATTGGCAAGCAAGTTCTTTACCACTAGCGCCACCTGGGAAACCAGTACCACCATAGCCAATCATTTTAAAACGGACCGACCATTTCAACACAGCAACGTGTTCTGAGTCTCGAAGCCCAAAAGCATCCAACAGTGAACAGTGTTATCACCTATCCAATCCTCATCACGGTAATGCCTGTGCAAAGAACTGAAGTCAAGGTGAAGTCTTCTACAACAGCAGATGAAGACTATTTTAAACCAGAGTTGATGCAAAACTGCTTAAAACTTTAGAAATTTTGGTCTGTTTTATCACCACTGTTTGAATAGTGAATAACTGAATTCTTTCTATTATTTATATTTCATATTATATTAAGACACTCTATTCCTAAAGATATTAAACTTGGAGAAAATATTTCAATTTAGTTACGTGGTCTACTATTTCATTTTCAATACAGAGAAGCATACTCCCTCCCACGTAATAAAACAATAGTGAATGTCTCTTTCAAGAATGTTTGCCACAGATAACTTAAAATTAGGATAAAGTAAAAAGAACTGTACTATTTAAAAAAAAAAAAATCCACTCAGATGGCATACATCTTCCACGTGGCTGCACCACTGAGAAGGAGGAGATGCAGAGAAGTCCCTTCTACTCCCGACAGGCTGACGTGCAAAACTCTGATTACAAACGAAAAGGAACTGACCCTTGAGCAAAATCTACCACACAACCTGATGGGCATGACTGTTCTTATTTAAGGAATCTGCCGTTTTCCAACTGACAAATGGCCCTTCTGTCTCACTGTAAAGGTCAGTGAGCATAGGAAAGCCCTGGTTTCTCGTCTCTTGAGAGGCTTAGCGACAACACCAAGGCTGTGCTCTGATCCCTGGTTTGGGGATGGGGTGTCTGTAAGATGGAAAGGCTATCTGACACAGTAGTGCCAGGGCACTCTGGCCCCCCGTCTTCACCTGCACGGCAGCTGGGAGAGAACTGAACTTTCATCAGGAATTAAGCCACTCCGGGCGTTTGTTCTCTATGTCATGTCTCTACTTCTGCCTTGTGAATGAGATCATCAGTACAGTTTTCCTAGATTCCACATATATGCATTAATACAGAATACGTCTCTCTTCCTGACTTGCTTCACTCTTTACGACAGTCTCTAGGGTTCAGCCACATCTCTACAATGACCTAATTTCATTCCTTCTTATGGCTGAGTAACAGTCCGTGAGTGGGAAGAATTGGGAAATTGGGATCGACACATATGCACTATTGACACTGCATAAAATGGATACCTAAGGAGAACCTGCCAAGAGAACACTCTGGTCATAGCAAACACCCTCTTCCAACAACACAAGAGGAGACTACACATGGACATCACCAGATGCTCAACACCAAAATCAGACTGATTATATTCTTTGCAGCCAAAGATGGAGAAGCTCTATACAGTCAGCAAAAACAAGACTGGGAGCTGACTGTGGCTCAGATCATGAACTCCTTATTGCCAAATTCAGACTTAAATTGAAGAAAGTAGGGAAAACCACTAGACCATTCAGGTATGACCTAAATCAAATCCCTTATGACTATACAGTGGAAGTGAGAAATATATTTAAGGGACTAGATCTGATAGACAGAATGCCTGATAAGCTATGGACAGAGGTTCGTGACACTGTACAGGAGACAGGAATCAAGACCATCCCCAAGAAAAAGAAAAGCAAAATGGCTGTCTGAGGAGGTCTTACAAAATAACTGTGAAAAGAAGAGAAGCGAAAAGCAAAGGAGAAAAGGAAAGATATACCATTTGAATGCAGAGTTCCAAAGAACAGCAAGGAGAGATAAGAGAGCCTTCCCCAGGGATCAATGCAAAGAAATAGCGGAAAACAATAGAATGGGAAAGACTAGAGATCTCTTTAAGAAAATTAGAGATGCCAAGGGAACATTTCATGCAAAGATGGGCTCAAAAAAGGACAGAAATAGTAGGGACCTAACAGAAGCAGAAGATATTAAAAAGAGGTGGCAAGAATACACAGAAGAACTGTACAAAAAAGATCTTCACAACCCAGATAATCTTGATGGTGTGATCACCCATCTAGAGCCAGACATCCCAGAATGTGAAGTCAAGTGGGCCTTAGAAAGCATCACTACGAACAAAGCTAGTGGAGGTGATGGAATTCCAGTTGAGCTATTTCAAATCCTGAAAGATGATGCTTTGAAAGTGCTGCACTCAATATGGCAGCAAATTTGGAAAACTCAGCAGTGGCCACAGGACTGGAAAAGGTCAGTTTTCATTCCAATCCCAAAGAAAGGCAATGCCAAAGAATGCTCAAACTACTGCACAATTCCACTCATCTCACATGCTAGTAAAGTACTGCTCAAAATTCTCCAAGCCAAGCTTCAGCAATATGTGAACCATGAACTTCCAGATGTTCAAGCTGGTTCTAGAAAAGGCAGAGGAACCAGAGATCAAATTGCCAACACCTGCTGGATCATCAAAAAAGCAATAGAGTTCCAGAAAAACATCTATTTCTGCTTTATTGACTATGCCAAAGCCTTTGACTGTGTGGATCACAATAAACTGTGGAAAATTCTGAAAGAGATGGGAATACCAGACCACCTGACCTGCCTCTTGAGAAACCTGTATGCAGGTCTGGAAGGAACAGTTAGAACTGGACATGGACCAATAGACTAGTTCCAAATAGGAAAAGGAATACGTCAAGGCTGTATATTGTCACCCTGCTTATTTAACTTATATGCAGAGTACATCATGAAAAACACTGGGCTAGAAGAAGCACAAGCTGGAATCAAGATTGCCGGGAGAAATATCAATAACCTCAGATACGCAGATGACACCACCCTTATGGCAGAAAGTGAAGAAGAAATAAAGAGCCTCTTGATGAAAGTGAAAGAGGAGAGTGAAAAAGTTGGCTTAAAGTTCAACATTCAGCAAACTAAGACCATGGCATCCAGTCCCATCACTTCATGGCAAATAGATGAGGAAATAGTGGGAACAGTGGCTGACTTTATTTTTCTGGGCTCCAAAATGACTGCAGATGGTGACTGCAGCCATGAAATTAAAAGACACTTACCCTTTGGAAGCAAAGTTATGACCAACCCAGAGAGCATATTAAAAAGCAGAGACATTACTTTGCTGACAAAGGTCCATCTAGTCAAAGCTATGGTATTTCCAGTAGTCATGTATGGATGTAAGAGTTGGACTATAAGGAAAGCTGAGCACAGAAGAATTGATGCTTTTGAAATGTGGTGTTGGAGAAGACTCTTGAGAGTCCCTTGGACTGCAAGGAGATCAAACCAGTCCATCCTAAAGGGCATTAGTCTTGGGTGTTCATTGGAAGGACTGATGTTGAAGCTGAAACCCCAATCCTTTGGCCACTTGATGAGAAGAGCTGCCTCATTTGAAAATACCCTGATGCTGGGAAAGATTGAGGGCAGGAAGAGAAGGGGACGACAGAGGATGAGATGGTTGGATGTCATCACCGACACAATGGACATGGGTTTGGGTGGACTCTGGGAGTTGGTGATGGACAGGGAAGCCTGGCGTGCTGTGGTTCATGGGGTTGCCAAGAGTTGGACACGACTGAGTGACTGAACTGAACTGAACTGAAGGAGAACGAACCGTATAGCACAGGGAACTCTACTCAATGCTCTGTGATGACCTGAACAGTAGGGAAACCCATGAAGAGGGGCTATGTGTATACATATAGCTGATTCACTTTGCTATTCAGTGGGAACACAACTGTAAAGTGGGAACACAAGTTGTAGAGCAACTAAACTCCAATAAAAATTAACTTAAAACAATAATTAATTCACTCACTTCATCTAACACAGGATATGGCCTGCCAGTTGGCTGGTTGTAGTTTGATTCAACCTCCTGTTTTCAATAAACTTCTCCAACCAGAGGGAACACACTCTTTAGCATCAGTGTGTTCACATCTGGAGAAGATCAGTATAGTCAAGTTACCAGTTTTTTTTTTTTTTAAGCTGAAAGGTGTCAAGTGTTTATTTTAGGAGCTCAGGGGGCTGTGATAAGGAACTAAAGGCTGAGCAAATGGCATTTTAACCTCTCTACTTAGAGGGAGACAGCAGGAGGGGGAACACCTCACAACCAGCTGACAAACAGAAACAGGGGCTACCATGACGTATGTGGGACCCACACAGGATGCCCATGGCTGAAGGACACACAGAAAACCTTTAACATTTTGTTGACAGTGCACATCACATGAGGAAAAACACGTAACCCAAGAGGAAGTAATGAAACTGCTTTATTAACTCCAGAGAGCTTTTCCTTGCTTAAACCTAACCTCACATGCTATGGTTCATTGCTTTATATAATACCTCCAAAGTTTCTTTAAAACCCTACCAACCACTTGCATCTCAGCAAACCATGCTTGTTTGATGCTGTCGACATGTACTGCTTTCTTAAGCCAAGAGACAGAGTGTATTTTTGCTAACTGTGTCCTAAGATGCTTTAATTCATCTAAATCAGAATCAAGACACAAGTAGTTATGTAAAGGTCTGCTTTACTGTTAGGCAAAAAAAAAAAAGTGTAAGATGTAAAATAATTTTTTCTAATTTTGAAGTGTGGCTGTATTATCAATTCTTCCAAAAGAGTATGAAAAATGAGTTCAGTGTGTACGTTCCCTCACCTTGACCACAGCCTTGGCCAGACTGTTCTACCCCTCACATCCTCACCCCTGGAGGAGCCAGGACTGGGGCATGACGAGTGTCCACTCCAGTCAGAACCCAGGGCATACACAGTGAAGTCCAGGGAAGTCACTGACAGTGCAGTCGGCTCTCAACTGCTCAGAGACAAGCACAGCCTTGACTGTGCTTATTTCTTGCTTCACTGTTGTCTGGTTCCTGGAACTTCAAGTGTTTCTACCAGAGTGCGTACAGAAAGAAAAACAGAGCCCCCAAGTCCGTGCGTCTTGCTTGAACAGAACGCAGTAATATGCGAAGACAGGGGCCATCTGACTCCCCAGCTCCACGTGTGTTTCAGCTCATCTGTGGACTTGAAGTCCTGGCCGTCCTCACTACTATTGAAAGTAAAAAGCCTCCTGTCACTGCTTCTAGCCAAGTCAGATCTGACCTTGAGCACAGCAGAGAAGCAACACAGCTATCAAATACTATTTATCAAGCGTTATGTTCCGAACACATCCAAAAAATTTCCCAGGTGGCACAGTGGTAAAGAATCCACCTGCCAATGCAGATGTGGATTCAATCCTTGGGTCAGGAAAGATCCCCTGGAGGAGGAAATGGCAACCCACTCCAGTATTCTTGCCTGGGAAATCCCATGGGGTCCACAGGGTCGCAGAGAGTCAGATACGACCGTGACTGAGCACGCATGTGTGCGCACGCGCGCGCGCGCGCGCACACACACACACACACACAAACACAGACACACACACACACACACAGAGCTGACAGCACAGCTCTGCTGTGGCAGAAAGAACTGGGCATTTGGAGCCAGAAGCCTGAGCGCCCGCTCCCCTGCTCACTCTGCATGAAGTTGGGCCAGTGTGTCGTCCCGGGGTGAGCTTTCTTTCTCTGCGATATCAAGTGAACAACAATTACCACATCACAGGGAACTGTAAACATGAAATCAGATGACAGAATACAGGTGAAAGGGACTTCCCTAGTGGTCCAGTGGCTAAGAATCCACCTGCTAACGCAGGAGACATGAGTTCGATCCCTGGTCCGGGAAGATTCCACATGCCGTGGGGCAGCTAAGCCCATGCACCACAACTACTGAAGCCGGTGCTCTGGAGCCCACGTGCTGCAACTACTGAGCCCACACCCTAGAGCCTGTGCCCCCAACTACTGCAGTGAGAAGCCTCTGCACCTAGAGAGCAGCCCCCGATCGCTGCAGCTAGAGAAAGCCCGCACCTGGAGACGAAGACCTGGCACAGTCAAATATAAATAAATAAACTGCTACTTTAAAAAAAAAAAATGTGAAAAACACCAGAAAATGTGTTTAAAATAAAAAAAGGATTAGCAATTAGAAGCAGTTACTGTGGCATTGTTGGCTGAAACTAATACGATTACTGGGTAATTCTCTTGACCAACTGGTGGCAGAACTAGGTTTCCAAAAGAGGGGCCAGAGCCCCCTGGTCTGGTAGACTTCACATCCATCAGGCAACATGGACATCAGAGTCCCTAAAATCCAGCCACCTTATACTATCTTTCCAAACAAACAGGTCCAAGTTTAAAGACAGCCTGCCACAGCAACTCCACTTCGAAGTTCTCAAGATATCTTTTAGATCTCAGGCTTCAATGACCCCAAACCCAATTAACAGCAGTAAATCAGCACATCTGGTTTGGGGAGGTTTGGTCTTTATGCTCCTAACAGACTTGGAAGGTTTTATAATTTTTATAAAATCTTTGACTCAAAATTGAAATATAAAAGCATTTGATAAATATCTGAAAGGATTATCATAACCTTATGCAAAATAAGCAAGCAGTAAACTAGATTATTCAGAATGACCATATTAAAATTAGCTAACTCCTTTTTTCATTTCTGTAGAATATGAAAACTACAACAGAGACCATCCCTAATTTTACCACTTTACTGCCAACTTGAAAAATGTGTTTCAAAAGAGAATATACCACCATCCCCATTCCTAACACTGATATATACTCCAAGGGCAGCTTCAAGATCAAATAAATCAATTTGAGCACTTCTGCTTGCTGTTTAAAAAAAAAAAAGGAAAGCAGTCTAGTTCAGTTCTCTTGACACTTTTTTAATGAAAGGTATTTATCAAAAATCGTCCCTCCAGATTATGTAAAAAAATAAAAGGATATTAAACCTAGGTTAAATTTATGATAAGTGAAAATTTTAAGTTCTATATTGATTTTTAATAGTATTTTAGGACTTCTTGTATAATGAATGCATATATTTATTTAGACTGATTTTAATAGGACTTAGAATTTATTGTGACTATTTTAGGTAACCATGAAGGTTTATAGCAAACTTACTTTTAAGATAGTGTTGACTATAACCAGACCTGAATTGATGTCAGTGTTTTAAACAATGCCATAATTCCAAATTATAATATTCTTTTATCTGTAAAATATGTTCCTCTTTAAAGCATCATTTGTAAATATCATATTATCACATAAATTATATAAATGAACTCCCCACTTAGCTCCAATCCCACAAAAATGACAGCTGGTTTAGAAATCTCTCCTCTATAAATATCACACTCTTGGTAAAACTGAGAGTCTTTTCATGGAAAAAAAATAAAATATGTGCTAAAATTAGAAAATGCAAAAGACTGTCTAATCCTCAATTTGAGAAAAGTGCTGTTTGAAGTAAGGTGGAAAAAACAGATAAATTATGTATTTATATTTAAGATAGGCTATTTAAAAAATAGTATCACCATAATGCAGAATTCTGTAATGGCATCAAAAAACTAAATAGAAACATCTATGTGCAGGATTTCCTTAAGAAGGAGCCATGGCTTGTAAGACAAACATTTTTTACTTTTCTCTGTATATTTACACATGAGCAAATACACATCCTTACTTAAAAGTTATGATGTGTGAGTGTGAAATGAGTATAAAAAGAAGGAACAACGTGAGAAAGACATTCTTTTTGACATTCCGTTACCTTGAGAAATCCCCTTCACAGCTCGGAGTCCACACTTGGACATAACAGGACACTCTTTTGCAAAATGGATTATTATCCACTTACAGTCTCCAAGATTGCCACAGCTGAGCATTTCCATTTCCAATTTAAAACACTGCTCTGATCACTCCTTAGAAGGGCCACGGCCTCTCATGTTGCAACACAAAATTGTCTTTTCTAATTGATCTTGGTGACTGAAGTGCTATAAGGAGGAAGACTGATTATATAAGTGCTTGCACTTCCAATAATATATCTGTCATTATCCCCTTCTTGAGTTGAGCTCATATCTGATTTGTCCTTTTTTTTTTAAAGGCAGTGTGGATTTTTAAAGTTCAATAAAAATGAATAATCCAAAACGTACTTCTATCACCATGAAACTTCTTGCATGTTTTCACTGCAACAAAAATATCCTCCTTCTTCACTGGATTTCCCTTTAAAAAAAAAAAAATGCATAACGTGAGTCGATGTATCTTAACAGCACACCCAAATTAGTTGTCACATGCTCTCGAGTTCAAATTCATCAATGTCAAGGACATCAAACTTGTCTCCAGAATCAAGTTTCAGGGGACGACTGTATCTCCGAGGACCACAAATGCTTTGCTCAGCCAGAGGGGTGGGGTGGGGTGGTCATCCCTGATAGCTCAGTTAGTAAAGAATCCACCTGCAATGCAGGAGACCCTGGCTGGATTCCTGGGTTGGGAAGATCCGCTGGAGAAGGGATAGGCTACCCACTCCAGTATTCTTGGGCTTCCCTGGTGGCTCAGCTGGTAAAGAATCTGCCCGCAATGTGGGAGACCTAGGTTCAATCCCTGGGTTGGGAAGATCCCCTGGAGAAGGGAAAGGCTACCCACTCCAGGATTCTGGCCTGGAGAATTCCATGGACCATGTAGTCCACGGGGTCGCAATGAGTCAGACATGACTTGAGCGACTTTCACTCACTCATAGCCAGACGGAGACCAGAATCCCAGCCGTGCCATCCTCCCTGCATCACCTGGATGAATGTCCTATAAATTCCAGCTCATTCAGGAAATTGGGATGATAACCACCAGCACAGCTGCTTTTATTACGACTATTTATTACGAACATCACAGGTGCCCAGTATGTGTTGGTTACCTTCCCTTTCTTTTTTCTAGCTGGTGAAAATTGTTTTAAAAGGGAGAGAGAAGTAGAAGGATGTTTTAGTGACTCCCTTTAGGGAGCCTTGCCTCACTTTGATGTTTACAGTATTTTTATGGCCCTTAATGGTCCACGCAAGTCTAGGCAACAGCGGTACTCTGTCCTCTGCCAAAGGCAGGATTACGTCAAACATCTGGGGGGTTCCTGGAGCCCTGAGCTGGCTCCAGCCCAGGCTGGTCACTCAAGTGAAGGGGTCACAGAGGCGCTTGTGGACAATCCACCCGCTAGGCTGTGGGTGCTTCACAAAGGGGGCCAGGGCAGGGGCTGACCCCCTTTATCACCATCTCAGGGCTTTAGGGACATTCAATCCTGATTCTGCATCATCTGGGGCTGGTTTACAGCGACATGCAACTGCAGTTTCGTCATGCCACTCAAGGCACTAGGAGGTCAACCCTTCCAGATTTTCCAGAAGAACATTAAAGAAACAAGCAAGCACAATGACAGTGTCTGGAAAGACATTTCCCTCTCAAGTACTATGCCAACAGTACAGATTCTCTCCCACTGTTAGTGTGTGTGTGTGTGAATACACATACTCCTCTTTGAAAATTCAACCCAGACTTCTGTGTCAGTGACTTGGAAATAAGGGAGAACATGTGAGGCAATGAACCTGCTTTTCCTTATGAGGAAGGACTGCTAACCACCCAGCTGAGTCCGTGGTCTTCAGGTTCATCCTGGGGACTGGACCGAGGACCCACCATGAGCAGATGCATTCTGAAAGTTGTGGACAGTCTCAGGTGAGGTCAGAGCGGGGTCACTGGCTGAGAGGTGGGTAGAGGTGGGCTTCAGGAGAGGGCTTAGGAACAACTGGAAATGTCTGACATTGCCTTTCTAGGAAACAGACCAGGAACTGCAGCAGCTCTGTGCTATTCCTTCAACCAAAGAACTGACTCGGGGGCCATGCCTCTGCAGCTCCGGGGCGCTCGCTTCTTGTGTGTCCGATAGGGGAACAGTGGTGCTCACCTTACGGGGTTATCATCCCCAGAAACGTGACATACAGTTCTCACGGGGCAGGTGGCAGGTGTCGGTATTTGTTCAGTGTGTGAACTGCTAGGGCAACATCACGCACGGCATGTATATTTCCCTTTGACACACAGGAAGCTGTCCTTCTGTTACTCACACAGAGCGGCAGGGAAGACTGGAAGGAGGTGGCGCAGGAGGAGCCCACCCCGTCTGTACAGAACTCGGGCACCGGCGTGAGCGGGAGTCCGTCCCCTCCGTCCCAGATGTAGAGCGCGATCTGTCACACAGGAAACCGGCGTGAATGAGAGCCAACAACCACCGTCCACGGAGGTGCGCCGTGCCTCCAGGGAAAGCTACACCTCCCCTCCTCCGAGAACATCACACTGAACCACATCTACACGGCAGCGTTCCGCAGGCTTCCCAATAGGTGGCGCTAGTGGTGCAGAACCTGCCTGCCAAGGCGATAGACGTGAGAGACGGGTTTGATCCCTGGGTCAGGAAGATCCCCTGGAGGCGGGCATGGCAACCCACTCCAGCATTCTTGCCTGGAGGATCCCAGGGACAGGGAAGCCTGGCGGGGCTACAGTCCATGGGGTCGCAAAGAGTCAGACATGACTGAAGTGACTTAGCACGCACCAAGACAATAATTCCATGTGGAGCAATCAAATCTTTTATTAACCATAAACAGTTAATTAAGAATCAATATCCAGGGGGGACTTCCCTGGTGGTCCAGTGGTTAAGAATCCACCTGCCAATGCAGGGGACGGGAGTTCAATCCCTGGTCCAGGAAGACCCCACGTGCCACAAGGCAACTAAGCCCGGACACCACAAGTGCCGAGTCAGTGTGCTGCAACTACTAAGCCCGCAAGCCTAGAGCCTGTGCTCTGCAACAGGAGGGGCCCCCGCAACAAGAAGCCTGCGCTGCAGAGAGCAGAGAAAAGCCGCTGAGCAGCAACAGAGACTCTGTGCGGCCAATAAATTAATTCTTTTAAAAAAGAATCAATATTCCGACCTCCAAAACATTTCAAAACTGTCATAAGCAATTCCAGGGAAGCTATTTTAAGGATTCTAAAGCATCACAGAGACAGATAAAACGTAAGATCATCATGACTCTGGTTTCCTGCAGGATGGTAATACACACCCTGAATAACCAACGGGCTGAAACTATCTAAAAATACTACATAAAATATCTTTAAAAGCTTTTTAATGTACTGCTAAACTGGCACAAAACGTGGAGCTTACAAAGACAAAAATGGAAAGTGAGAACCTGGGAGAGAAGGTCCCTGAGGGTCGTTTTCCCTCGCAGGTATCAGCTGGGTTCTAGGCATGCTGAGGTTCTGATATGTGTTAAAGAGAATAAAGCCCGTGACCCATCCAAGTGGGGGTGTCTAACAGCAAACCCCCACATGAAGCTGGGACTTTGGCACTAGATAGGGAAAACTCATCTCCAGCTATCCTGAGATTTTGTAGCCAAGAGCCAGGCCTCCCTAATCTGTCACCTACATAGTCCAAAAATACCTTAAACAGAGTGGCCCTGAGTCAGTATGAATCTCTAGCAAGTAGGCAAAAGCTAATGCAAAGCCTTACTGAGGAGCCCACAACCTTAACAGGACTTGTGGACTGTCACAGGTGAAGTCCCCAGGAGCAAGAGCACTCAGAAAAATCACAGAAAGTAGAACAAAGACAGGAGATGAAGAGCAAGAGCCAGCGGACACAGCTTAATCAGGCCCACCCAGAAGAATCCAGGGATTGGAATGATCAAGTACACAGATTAGAAAACTACTGTTTCATATATTTTTACAAAGAAAAGCTTTAAAACATGAGCAAAATTTCTGAAAGATTACACAGGAAAGCAAATTTGAAAAAGAAATATCTAGAACAACAAGACATGAAAAATATAAGCTGAAAATGAGCATTTTAATGGTAAGGATAAGCAGCCTATCATAGACACAGCTGAATAAAAACTAGGGAACTAAAAGATGAAGCCCCCCAAATTATCTGAACTGTAGCTCAGCAAGAAACAGAGATGGGGAACATGAAAGAGAAGTGCAAACCTCTAGCATATGTCTAAAGTTCCAGAAAGAGTAACAGGGGGGAGGAGAAAATAGTTGAAAAGACAGTGGCTGAGAATTTTTTTTAATTGCTTAACAATTCTATTATAGAAAGGCCCAAGAATGCTAAGTAAGATGAGAAAAAAAAATAGTCTGCGTCTAGACACTGGTGTTGCTGTTCAGTCACTCGTCATGTCCAACTCTGCAACTGCAGCACTTCAGGCTTCCCCATCCTCCATTATCTCCCAGAGCTTGCTCAGACTCATGTCCATCGAGTTGGTGATACCATCCAACCATCTCATCCTCTGTCGTCACCTTCTCCTCCTGCCTTCTATTTTTCCCAGGGGTCTTTTCCAATGAGTAGGCTCTTTGCATCAGGTGGCCAAAGTATTGGAGCTTCAGTTTCAGCATCCATCCTTCCAATGAATATTCAGGGTTGATTTCCTTTAGGATGGACTGATTTGATCTCCTTGCAGTCCAAGGGACTCTCAAGAGTCTTCTCCAACACCACAGTTCAAAAGCATCATTTCTTCAGTGCTCAGCCCTCTTTATGGTCCAACTCTCACATCTATACATGATTACTGGAAAAACCATAGCTTTGACTGGATGGACCTTTGTTGGCAAAGTAATGTCTCTGCTTTTTAATATGCCGTCTAGGTTTTTCATAGCTTTTCTTCCAAGCAGAAAGTGTTTTTTAATTTCATGGCTGCAGTCACCATCTGCGGTGATTTTGGAGCCCAAGAAAATAAAGTATATGGTGTATGTGTCTGCATGTGTGTGTGTATATGTTAGTTGTTCAGTCATGTCTGACTCTTTGTGACCCCACAGACTGCAGCCCGCCAGGCTCTTCTGTCCATGGAATTCTCCAGACAAGACTACTGCAGTGGGTATCCATTCCCTTCTCCAGGGGACCTTTCAGACCCAGGGATCGAACCTGGGTCTCCTACATTGCAGGCAGATTCTTTACCATCTGAGCCACCAGGGAAGCCCTCTACACACACACACACCCCAGATTCTTTACCATCTGAGCCACCAGGGAAGCCCTCTACACACACACACACACACACACACACACACACACACACACACACACACACACACACACTCACACACACCCCATAGTGAAACTGCTCCTTGGAAGAAAAGCTATGACAAACCTAGACAATATTAAAAAGCAGAGACATTACTTTGCCAAAAAAGGTCTGTCCAGTCAAAGCTATGGTTTTTCCAGTAGTCACGTATGGATGTGACAGTTAGACCATAAGGAAGGCTGAGGACCAAAGAATTAATGCTTTCAAACTCTGATGCTGGAGAAGACTCCTGAGAGTCCCCTGGACAGCAAGAAGATTAAATCAGTCAATCCAAAAGGAAAGTAACCCTGAATATTCATTGGGAGGACTGTTGTTGAAGCTGGAGCTCCAATACTTTGGCCACCTGATGTGAAGAGCTGACTCATTGGAAAAGACCCTGATGCTAAGAAAGATTGAGGGCAGGAGGAGAAGCAGGTGACAGAGAATTAAATGTTTGGATGGCATTACTGACTCAACAGACATGAGTTTGAGTGAACTCTGGGAGACAGACAAAGCCAGGGAAGAGTGGCATGCTGCAGTCCATGGTGTTGCAAAGAGCCAGACAGGACTGAGTGACTGAACAAGTGAAAACAGCAGAACACCAAAGACAAAGAACAATCTTAAAGCAGCCAGAGAAACAGCAGATTGGCTACAATCAGGTGAGAGTGATGGCTTATCACCCAACACAACAGCAGTAACAGAAGAAAGGGCACAGGGGAGCAGCGCTGCTGTGATTAGACGAAAGGTCTCTCACAACCTGGACTTGAACACACAATGCAATCATGCCTCAAGAACAAAGCTGAAATAAATTATCTTTAAAGGAAAACCTGAGAATTTGCCACCTCACTGAAAAGGAAATTCTGAACGATATACTTCAGGAAGAATAAAAATGATCTCCATTAGCAGGGTCCAGAAGCAAAACAAAATACAGGGATTTAAGTTAATGTGAGGAAATACAGGGTTTAAGTTAATGCAAATGGTAACCACATAAAGTAAGGGCAACATCTGAGTTGCAGAGTTAAAAGAAATGACAGAACAAAGCTGCTGGACAAAAGAGCATCAGATTGAGAGAGGGATATATTCTCAGGTCCTTAAATTTTCAGGATATTGACTAATTAGCCATGGTTAGGTAAGCATCACCCATTCAATGGACATGAACTTGAGCAAACTCTGGGAAACAGTGGATAACAGAGTCTGGCCTGTTGCAGTCCATGGGGTGGCAAAGAGTCAGACAAGACTTAATGACTAAACAACAACAAGGTTAAGCATGCATGTTAAAATGTTTAAAATAACCATTAAGAAACAAACACTGAGACTGAACTTCCAAAAGGGTTAGGGTTAGAAAAAGAAAAACGGGAGGGGGAACAAAGGTGCAAAGTAGGAAACATGGGTTCGATCCCTGGTCGGGAAGATCCCCTGGAGAAGAGAATGGCAACCCACTGCAGTATTCTTGCCTGCAAAATCCAATGGATAGAAGAGCCTGGTGGGCTACAGGGTCACAAAAGAGTCAGTCATGACTAAGCGACCGACAACAACATATCCTGAAAAATGTAAATGTAAATTTGCTACGTGGTTTGAAGATAAAGGTTGTCAAACTGGGAGAAAAAGATAAGCATATCCTCTTCAAGAGAAACACATCAAAAGATGAGGACATGAAACTACTGAAAGAAAAAAGATGAAAAACAATTATGAGGCAAACACCAAAAGAAAGCTAGTATAGAAGTGTTCCTATCAACAAGGTAAACACTGAGGCAACAAGCATTACTAGAGATAAAGATAATTTACCAAGAGAACATGACAATTCTAAACCCGTACGCTTCTTACTGACATAGCCCCAGACTATAAATAGCAAGAGTTGGCAGTTCCACAAAGAGACACTGTCACCACTCATAGGGAAGATTTTCATATCCCTCCCTTAGTAAATGACATATCAAGCAGACAAAACAAAAAAAAGGAGGAAGGGAGAGAGGGAGGAAATATGTGAAAAGCACACAAGATTAACTGATTTATCTATTTCTTCTTTAGCAGATATAAGTGAAAGTGTCAGTCATTTAGTCATGTCTGACTCTTTGCGACCCCATGGACTCTAGCCCACCAGGCTCCTCTGTCCGTGGGATTCTCCAGGCAAGAATACTGGAGTGGGCAGCCATGCCCTCCTCCAGGGAATCTTCCTGAACCAGGGATCAAACCCAGGTCTCCTGCATTGCAGGTGGATTCTTTACCATCTGAGCCACCAGGAAAGCCCCTGAAGAGAATAATGTACCCTCCAATCAGAGCACGTATATCCTTTTCTCCATTTCTGAAAACTGAACATGAACCTGGTCTTAGAGTCAAGCCTAAAAATATTTCAAATGACTGTTATACAGACCAGTCATGCTAAGCTGGAAATCAATAACAAAACACAAGAACAACACACAAGTACACTGAGTCACAATGAAAAACATATTTTTTAAAGTGAGTCCCAGTCACAAAACAATCTAAAAGCTTCTGCTATTCAGAAACTCTTACAGATGATCACCATGACATGTGTAAAAGATGTTCACAGAAGCAGGGACTGTAATAGCAAAAAGTCAGGAGTGACCCAGAGGCCCACAACCAGGAGGCTGGGCAAATGCACCATGGTATAGTCCTGAGACAGACTTTATAGAAAGTGATGATAAATTCATTAAAGCTGCACATACCAACACAGATGAGTTTCAAATCAAATTATAATCATATTCATGGATGCGAAACTACATAGTATATATTCAGAGATACATTCATACATTATACAATAATAAGAGAAGGGGGAGAGGGAGAGAATTCAAGAAAGCTATTTACTCTGGTGAGAACAAAGTGGGGTCCTCTTGGGGAGATACATCCAGGCAACCAGTCAAGTTCTCTCTCTTAAACACAGATATTTTGACTGATGTTTATACCTTTCAGGTATGTTAAGAGCTTTTTTTCCGGTTTTTTTTTTTTTTTGTATGTTATTCAATGTTCCATAAGCTCCCAAACCTGGGAATCTATACCTGAGCTGATTATCCATTAAAAATATCTAGACAGACCCTGGCTTTCAACTAGTCATTCCCTCCCTCTCATGGAAAAGAATGATTTCTGACATGTATTTTCATAATTTAAAAACACCCCTCAAATGAAAATCCTTTGAGTGCCCTTTCTGCTCCTGGCAGGCGGCCAGTGCTGCTGGACTGAGCTACGTGTCATGACTGACCCCAATGTCCTAAGACTCAGAATTCTCTGGAGGGAAAGGAGGTTGGCCATCAGATGTACCCATGAATAAGCTGCACAGAGAGACCTTCCTAACTGATGATCAGAGACTACTGGATTCACGATGGCACGCCTGCCACCTGCCCCAGGATGCTTAGCGACCAGGGTCCACTAAATGCCAGGGGACCAGATGGCTCCATCCTGCTGCACAGCACCAGCTCAGAGACGCGACCGAGGCATGCGAGCAACCGAAGCACCAGCTCAGACCAGAGACGCGACCGAGGCATGCGGGCAACCGAAGCGCCGGATCAGACCAGAGACGCGACGGAGGCATGCGAGCAACCGAAGCACCAGATTAGACCAGAGGTATTTTAATGACATTTTGGCAAGTTTTTTAAACATTCACCTCTGGGTTCCCTGGTGGCTCAGGCAGTAAAGAATCCACCTGCAATGCAGGAGACCCAGGTTTGATCCCTAGATCAGGAAGATGCTTCTCCAGCGAAGAAGGCAACCCTCCC
Source organism: Cervus elaphus (assembly GCF_910594005.1). Classification (NCBI taxonomy): domain Eukaryota; kingdom Metazoa; phylum Chordata; class Mammalia; order Artiodactyla; family Cervidae; genus Cervus; species Cervus elaphus. Next base: position 29,996,589 of record NC_057844.1, read on the forward strand.
CCCGCCCCCCAGTATTCTTGAAAATCCCATGGACAGAGGAGCCTGGTGGGCTACAGTCCATGGGGTCACAAAGAGTCAGACACAACTGAGCAACTAACACTTTCACTTTAGTAATATAGAATTCTACTATTTTCTGTTAACCAACCATAATATAATGGTATTAAGCAAATAATATTACATAATCACAAAAGTAAAAGATGGTTATAAGTTTTCACAATGAATAGCCAGACAAAAAATAATTACAATTACAATTAAAAGCCATAATGGAAATATGATTAACTTAACACTATAAAATAATTACCTACAACTTGGGGGGTTAAGTAAGTGATGTGGTAAGTGGAAGTGCAAACATGCAGGTGTTTTCATCTGCCAGCCTTTGTCTTTTGGTTGGTGCATTAAACCTGTTTATGTTTAAGGTAATTATCGATGTGTATGACCTTATTACCATTTAAAAAGACACAGATTCTTGATTACGAAGACTTTTAACCAAACAAGTTCACGACCCACCTCATGTTTTAAATCTATCGTGAAGTCAGACTTCAGGGATTCACTCTTTAATCTCTTTGTAAGCCTAGAAAATAAGAGACAATGTGAGGTTTTTTAAAAACCAAAATAGGCATCAAACAAGAGTAATACATTCTTGAGACTTTCTAATATTTGAAAACAAAAATAGAAATTTTAAGGTAAAAGTGAAGACTTTCATTTCCTTAAGGCAAAGGACTATGAAAACAGAATTATTTGTGCACCAGGAAATGAAGGGAAGACTTGTTGTAAACACAGGTTTCACTATTTCAACACCTGGAAAATACCATAAAACACAATACGACATAATAAATGTCTTTCAAAAAGCCATAAAGTGTGTTAACTCTTGATAATCCTTGACTGAATAACAGAAAGGAACAGAAAAGAAGCTTGCATGACAAGGAAACACAGGTTGTTATGTTTCGGTCTCCTATTTTTTTTTTTTTTCAGTCTCCTATGTTTAATGACCCTGATGAACTACAGTTTGTGGAGATGTCAGGGGGAGAGAGCAGATGGTTTCAGGAAAGAATAACAGTTTCAAGTTATTTTCTTGCTTCAAAAAATCATTAATGGCTCTTTTCAACACAGAAAAAGCCCCAAACCCCACCAGGCTCTAGAATCCCTGGCTCCTCAGCACCCTCCTGCCACCCCCAGAGCACACCCCTGGCCCAGTTCATCCCGACCCAACCTTCGCCTGGCAGCCTTTTCTTTAAGACCAAATTCAAGGGCTTCCAGACTTTCCCTCAAGACTAAACAGAAGCTTCCTTTGCTCCCATAGTGGGAAGCACAGCCCATTCATCCATCACACACAGCAGCCCCACAACACCCTCTATACTTCTCCTGCTGTGTACCCCCAACACTGCCCACTGCCCCCCAAAACCAGTGCTCAGTGAGCAACCTGGATGGGTGAGAGCAAATACCAATATATTCCTTGATACCAAGCTGAGTGAGAGAGAATTGCACACTTACCAAGACCACTCAGATGCCGCATGGTTCTATGCTGTTACAGGACTAGAGATAGGACCCCTCACTGCAATTACAAACCTCCTAATAAATATTCCCTGGTGGCTCAGATGGTAAAGAATCTGCCCGTAACACAGGAGACCCGGGTTCGATCCCTGGTTCGGAAAGATCCCCTGGAGGAGGGAATGGTTACCCACTTCAGCATGCTTGCCTGGAGAATCCTATGGACAGAGGAGCCTGGCGGGCTGCAGTCCATGGAGTCGCAAAGAGTTGGACATGACTAAGTGACTAACACTTTCACTTAATAAATATTTTAACTGCAAAGAAATCACAGTGATTTTAAAAAGAAAAGTAGTAACAAATTTCTAAAGTCTTACTGAGTTTTCAGCCTGGCTGAAGCACAAATATTTTCTTTTTTAAAAAAAAATTATTTTAACTGGAGGATAGTTACAATACTGTGCTAGTTTTTGCCATTTATCAACATGAACTGGCCACAGGCATACCCGTGTCCCCTCAGTCCTGAACCCCCCACCTCCCTCCCCACCCCATCCCTCCAGGCTGTCACAGAGCACAGGCTTTAGACGCCGTCTCACAGAGATGGAGGAGGAGGCCACAGGTTGTAATTTATGCTTAGTTATAAAGCACTGGTTTCACAGCTGATACGAATGTGGCTTGACGGCCGACAGCCCTAAAAAAGCCCGAAAGAATCTCTGTCACATTCCTGCTGGGTATCTGCCCACGGACCCAGGAGCAGGAGTGGGTGAGGATGTTACATAAAGAGACTGCATTCTCAGTGCATTCCTGATATATATTAAGAGGGAAAAACCTGCCCTGGCACAGAATCTTGCCCAGCTCGAATTCTGCTTGGCTGGAGCCAGTTTTTATAAATAAACTCTTTTAAGTTAACTTTGGAATTTGGACTCATGACAAGTGCCTTCAAAATCTGATCAGACCATATTCAGACTCCAAAGACCAAAAATAAGTCATACCTGAGCTTACTGCCACAGGAAAGGAACAGAGAACTATGATCAGACTCCAATGTCAGATGGCCATGCCACCCCTGCCACTTCTTAATAGACAATAAACACCTCTGAACTGTCACCCTGAACAGGCTCTCTACTCCTGACTTTCTAAGTTTCTTTCTCACTCAGTTCTTGAACATTTTCCTTTGAAGAAAACCAGAGGACAGAAAGTGACAGCCACTGACAGACTCTCTTTAAGATGAGCACTGATTGACTAGAGACAGATCAGTGCGTACGCTGACATCTGTAAGTGGCTGCCTTTAGCAACCCATGGAATCTGCCAGAACCAGTGATGGTTAATCAATATCACGAACTTCCCTTGGATGAGTCAGCCTCATGGGACACCCAGAGTCTAACCCAGTCATCTTGCAAAGGAGTCCCAGTTCTAAAAGCGTGCAGGGGGAATTCACCTAACTTAAGAGGCAAGTCCCAGTGATAGGACCTAGGTTTCATTTTTCTATACACCAACCAAGGGCTATACTCAAGGACTGTTCAAATGTGAATTTCAGGAACCAACAAGGCCAGAAATCCCATTTTATTTCATGAAAATATTTCTTCATTAAATATTCAGTTCCCAGCAAATAAGACATTTGACATTCAGATTTCAGTTCTAATCACACAACAGCTAGACTGGAAACTTGCAACAAATGGCAAACCCCTCAATTCTGTATTAGGAAAACTTCCTACTGACTTTTCTAATGCCACTTGTGAGATAGTCAACAGAGTAAGATATTGGAGGAAATCAAGATAAGGTTTGCTGGTAGAAAAACAACAGAAGAAACCAATAACTGTGTTCTGTAGTAACACTTATTCAAAGAAATCACCTTATTGAAAATTAACGAGCATGTCTCCAAAAATGCAATTTTTTAAAATTGATGTTAGGGTGAGGAGATCACATTAGATGGATCACCAGGAAAGGTTGGAAAGTGTTAATTCAACACTCACTAATGCAAAGAACTAACTTACTAGAAAAGACCCTGATGCTGGGAAAGATTGAAGGCAGGAGAAGGGGACGACAGAGGATGAGATGGTTGGATGGCATCACTGACACAATGGACATGAATTTGAGCAAACTCTGGGAGTTGGTGATGGACAGGGAGGCCTGGTGTGCTGCAGTCCATGGGGTTGCAAAGTCGGACATGACTGAGCAAATGAACTCAACTGATGTAGAATATATTTCCACTGAGGAAGTATTTCTAATGAGAAAGCCTAAGAAAGTGAGTATCATGAGATGTTTTAAGTAACCAGTTTTTCTGATGACTTGAGCAGAAGAAATGACAAAATGTGGTCCACTGGAGAAGGGAATGGCAAACCACTTCAGTATCCTTGCCTTGAGAACCCCATGAACAGTATGAAAAGGCAAAAAGACAGGACATTGAAAGATGAACTCCCCAGGTCGATAGGTGCCCAACATGCTACTAGAGATCAGTGGAGAAATAACTCCAGAGAGAATGAAGAGATGGAACCAAAGAAAAACAACACCCAGTTGTGGATGTGACTGGTGAAGAAAGCAAGGTCCAATGCTGTAAAGAGCAATACTGCTATAGGAACCTGGAATGTTAGATCCATGAATCAAGGCAAATTGGAAGTGATCAAACAGATGGCAAGAGTAAATGTCGATTTTTTAGGAAAAAGTGAGCTAAAATGGACTGGAATGGGTGAATTTAACTCAGCTGACCATTATATCTACTACTGTGGACAAGAATCCCTTAGAAGAAATGGAGTAGCCATCATAGTCAACAAGAGAGTCCGAAATGCAGTACTTGGATGCAGTTTCAAAAAACAACAGAATGATCTCTGTTCATTTCCAATGCAAACCATTCAATATCACAGTAATCCAAGTCTATGCTCCAACCAGTGATGCTGGTTGAACAGTTCTATGAAGACCTACAAGACCTTCTAGACTTAACACCCAAAAAAGATGTCCTTCTCATTATAGGGGACTGGAATGCAAAAATAGGAAGTCAAGAAACACCTGGAGTAACAGGCAAATTTGGCCTTGGAGTACAGAATGAAGCAGGACAAAGGCTAATAAGAGTTTTGCCAGGAGAACACACTGGTCATAACAAACACCCTCTTCCAACAACACAAGAGAAGACTCTACACATGGACATCACCAGACAGTCAATATCAAAATTATATTGATTATATTCTTTGCAGCCAAAGATGGAGAAGCTCTATACAGTCAGCAAAAACAAGACCAGGGGCTGACTGTGGCTCAGATCATGAACTCCTTATTGCTAAATTCAGACTTAAATTGAAGAAAATAGGGAAAACCACTAGACCATTCAGGTATGACCTAAATCAAATCCCTTATGACTATACAGTGGAAGTGAGAAATAGATTTAAGGGACTAGATCTGATAGACATAGTGCCTGATAAACTATGGACGGAGGTTTGTGACATTGTACAGGAGATAGAAATCAAGACCATCCCCAAGAAAAGGAAATGCAAAAATGGCTGTCTGAGGAGGCCTTACAAATAGCTGTGAAAAGAAGAGAAGCGAAAAGCAAAGATGTACCCATGAATGCAGAGTTCCAAAGAATAGCAAAGAGAGATAAGAAAGCCTTCCTCACTGATCATTGCAAAGAAATAGAGGGAAAAAATAGAATGAGAAAGACTAGAGATCTCTTCAAGAAAATCAGAGATACCCAGGGAACATTTCATGCAAAGATGGGCTCAATAAAGGACAGAAATGGTATGGACCTAACAGAAGTAGAAGATATTAAGAGGTGGCAAGAATACACAGAAGAACTGTACAAAAAAGATCTTCACAACCCAGATAATCACGATGGTGTGACCACTCACCTAGAGGCAGACATCCTGGAATGTGATGTCAAGTGGGCCTTAGGAAGCATCACTACAAACAAAGCTAGTGGAGGTGATGGAATTCCAGTTGAGCTAGTTCAAATCCTGAAAGATGATGCTGTGAAAGTGCTGCACTCAATATGCCAGCAAATTTGGAAAACTCAGCAGTGGCCACAGAACTGGAAAAGGTCCGTTTTCATTCCAATCCCTAAGAAAGGAATCCCAAAGAATGCTCAAACTACTGCACAATTGCACTCATCTCACACGCTAGTAAAGTAATGCTCAAAATTCTCCAAGCCAGGATTCAATAGTACGTGAACTGTGAACTTCCAGATGTTCAAGCTGGTTTTAGAAAAGGCAGAGGAACCAGAGATCAAATTGCCAACATCTGCTGGATCATCAAAAAAGCAAGAGAGTTTCAGAAAATCATCTATTTCGCTTTATTGACTATGCCAAAGCCTTTGACTGTGTGGACCACAATGAACTATGGAAAATTCTGAAAGACATAGGAATACCAGACCACCTGACCTGCCTCTTGAGAAATCTGTATGCAGGTCAAGAAGCAACAGTTAGAACTGGACATTGGACCAACATATTGGTTCCAAATAGGAAAAGGAATATGTCAAGGCTGTATATTGTCACCCTGCTTATTTAAATTATTTGCAGAGTACATCATGAGAAATGCTGGGCTGGAAGAACACAAGCCGGAATCAAGATTTCTGGGAGAAATATCAATAACCTCAGATATACAGATGACACCACCCTTATGGAAGAAAGTGAAGAAGAACTAAAGAGCCCCTTGATGAAAGTGAAAGAGGAGAGTGAAAAAGTTGGCTTAAAGCTCAACATTCAGAAAACAAAGATCACGGCATCTGGTCCCATCACTTCATAGCATATAGATGGAGAAACAGTGGAAACAGTGGCAGACTTTTCTTTTGGGGGCTCCAAAATCACTGCAGATGGTGATTGCAGCCATGAAATAAAGAGGCACTTACTCCTTGGAAGAAAAGTTATGACCAACCTAGACAGCACATTAAAAAGCAGAGAGACATTATTTTGTCACCAAAGGTCAATCTAGTCAAGCGTATGGTTTTTCCAGTAGTCATGTATGGATGAGAGATTTGGACTATAAAGAAAGCTGAGAGCCGAAGAATTGATGCTTTTGAACTGTGGTGTTGGAGAAGACTCTTAAGAGTACCTTGGACTGCAAGGAGATCCAACCGGTCCATCCTAAAGGAAATCAGTCCTGAATGTTCATTGGAAGGAATGATGTTGAAGCTGAAACCCCATTCCTTTGGCCACCTGATGCGAAGAGTTGACTCATTTGTAAAGACCCTGATGCTGGGAGGGACTAGGGGGAGGAGGAGCAGGGAACAACAGAGGATCAGATGGCTGGATGGCATCACCAACTCAATGGATGTGAGTTTGAGTAAACTCTGGGAGTTGGTGATGGACAGGGAGGCCTGATGCGCTGCAGTCCATGGGGTTCCAAAGAGTTGGACACGACTGAGCAACTGAACTGAACTGAGCAGAAGAAATTCATTCAGTTCAGTCACTCAGTCGTGTCTGACTCTTTGCGACCCCATGAATCGCATCACGCCAGGCCTCCCTATCCATCACAAACCCCGGAGTTTACCCAAACTCATACCCATCAAGTCGGTGATGCCATCCAGCCATCTCATCCTCTGTCGTTCCCTTCTCCTCCTGCCCCCGATCCCTCCAAGCATCAGGGTCTTTTCCAATGAGTCAACTCTTCGCATGAGGTGGCCAAAGTATTGGAGTTTCAGCTTCAGCATCCGTCCTTCCAATGAATACCTAGGACTGATCTCCTTTAGGATGGACTGGTTGGATCTCCTTGCAGTCCAAGGGACTCTCAAGAGTCTTCTCCAATACCACAGTTCAAAAGCATCAATTCTTCGGCACTAGCTTTCTTCACAGTCCAACCCTCACATCCATACATGACCACTGGAAAAACCACAGTCTTGTTCAGATGAACCTTTGTTGACAAAGTAATGTCTCTGCTTTTTAATGTGCTATCTAGGTTGGTCATAACTTTCCTTCCAAGGAGTAAGCGTCTTTTAATTTCATGACTGCAGTCACCATCTGCAGTCATTTTGGAACCCACGAAAATAAAGTCTGACACTGTTTTCACTGCTTCCCCATCAATTTCCCATGAGGTGATGGGACCAGATGCCGTGATCTTTGTTTTCTGAATGTTGAGCTTTAAGCCAACTTTTTCACTCTCCTCTTTCACTTTCATCAAGGGGCTTTTTAGTTCCTCTTCACGTTCTACCATAAGGATGGTGTCATCTGCTTATCTGAGGTTATTGATATTTCTCCCAGCAATCTTAATTCTAGCTTGTGCTTCTTCCAGCCCAGTGTTTCTCATGATGTACTCTGCATATAAGTTAAATAAGCAGGGTGACAATATACAGCCTTGACATATTCCTTTTCCTATTTGGAACCAGTCTGTTGGTCCATGTCCAGTTCTAACTGTTCCTTCCAGACCTGCATACAGGTTTCTCAAGAGGCAGGTCAGGTGGTCTGGTATTCCCATCTCCTTCAGAATTTTCCATAGTTTATTGTGATCCACACAGTCGAAGGCTTTGGCGCAGTCAATAAAGCAGATATAGATGTTTTTCTGGAATTCTCTTGCTTTTTCGATGATCCAGCGGATATTGGCAATTTGATCTCTGGTTCCTCTGCCTTTTCTAAAACCAGCTTGAACATCTGGAAGTTCTTGGTTCACATATTGCTGAAGCCTGGCTTGGAGAATTTTGAGCATTACTTTACTAGCGTGTGAGATGAGTGCAATTGTGCAGTAGTTTGAGCATTCTTTGGTATTACCTTTCTTAGGGATTGGAATGAAAACGGACCTTTTCCAGTTCTGTGGCCACTGCTGAGTTTTCCAAATTTGCTGGCATATTGAGTGCAGCACTTTCACAGCATCATCTTTCAGGATTTGAACTAGCTCAACTGGAATTCCATCACATCCACTAGCTTTGTTTGTAGTGATGCTTCCTAAGGCCCACTTGACTTCACATTCCAGGATGTCTGCCTCTAGGTGAGTGATCAGACCATTGTGATTATCTGGGTCATGAAGATCTTTTTTGTACAGTTCTTCTGTGTATTCTTGCTACCTCTTCTTAATATCTTTTGCTTCTGTTAGGTCCATACCATTTCTGTCCTTTATTGAGCCCATCTTTGCATGAAATGTTCCCTTGGTATCTCTATTTCTCGAAGAGATCTCTAGTCTTTCCCATTCTGTTGTTTTCCTTTATTTCTTTGCATTGATCGCTAAGGAAGGCTTTCTTTCTCTCCTGGCTATTCTTTAGAACTCTGCATTCAAATGGGAATATCTTTCCTTTTCTCCTTTGCTTTTCTCTTCTCTTCTTTTCACAGCTATTTGTAACCGTCGCAGCTAGCGTGCTTCTGCGCGGTCTGTCGCAGCTGGAGCAGCCATGAAGAGATACCCCACGTGCAAGGTAAGAGAAACCCAAGTAAGACGGTAGGTGCTGCGAGAGGGCATCAGAGGGCAGACACACTAAAACCATAATCACAGAAAACTAGCCAACTTGATCACAGGACCACAGTCTTGTCTAACTCAATGAAACTAAGTCATGCTGTGTGGGGCCACCCAAGACGGTCAGGTCATGGTGGAGAGGTCTGACAGAATGTGGTCCACTGGAGAAGGGAATGGCAAACCACTTCAGTATTCTTGCCTTGAGGACCCCATGAAGAGTATGAGAAGGCAAAATGATAGGACACTGAAAGAGAAACTACCCAGGTCGGTAGGTGCCCAATATGCTACTGGAGATCAGTGGAGAAATATCTCCAGAAAGAAAGAAGGGATGGAGTCAAAGCAAAAACAATACCGAGTTGTGGATGGGACTGGTGATAGAAGCAAGGTCTGATGCTGTAAAGAGCAATACTGCATAGGAACCTGGAATGTTAGGTCCATGAATCAAGGCAAATTGGAAGTGGTCAAATAGGAGATGGCAAGAGTGAATGTCGACATTCTAGGCATCAGTGAACTAAAATGGACTGGAATGGGTGAATTTAACCCAGATGACCATTACATCTACTACTGTGGGCAGGAATCCCTTAAAAGAAATGGAGTAGCCATCATAGTCAACAAAAGAGTCCGAAATGCAGTACTTGGATGCAGTTTCAAAAAATGACAGAATGATCTCTGTTCGTTTCCAAGGCAAACCATTCAATATCACGGTAATCCAAGCCTATGCCCCAACCAGTAACGCTGAAGAAGCCGAAGTTGAATGGTTCTATGAAGACCTACAAGACCTTTTAGAACTAACACCCAAAAAAGATGTCCTTTTCATTATAGGGGACTGGAATGCAAAAGTAGGAAATCAAGAAACAGGAGTTTGCCTGGAGTAACAGGCAAATTTGGCCTTGGAGTACGGAATGAAGCAGGGCAAAGGCTCATAGAGTTTTGCCAAGAGAATGCGCTGGTCATAGCAAACACCCTCTTCCAACAACACAAGAGGAGACTACACATGGACATCACCAGATGGACAACACCAAAAGCAGATTGATTATATTCTTTGCAGCCAAAGATGGAGAAGCTCTATACAGTCAGCAAAAACAAGACCTGGAGCTGACTGTGGCTCAGATCATGAACTCCTTATTGCCAAATTCAGACTTAAACTGAAGAGAGTAGGGATAACCACTAGACCATTCAGGTATGAACTAAATCAAATCCCTTATGACTATACAGTAGAAGTGAGAAATAGATTTAAGGGACTAGATTTGATAGACAGAGAGCCTGATGAACTATGGACGGAGGTTCGTGACATTGTACAGGAGACAGGGATCAAGACCATCCCCATGGAAAAGAAATACAAAAAGGCAAAACTGTTGTCTGAGAAGGCCTTACAAATAGCTGTGAGAAGAAGAGAAGCAAAAAGCAAAGAAGAAATTCATAAGTAACTATAAATCATTGCCCTACCTACTGATTCATCAGTCAAGGAAAGCAGACACGGGGAATAAACACTCCTGCAGTGGGCGCTGTTGGCTAACCACACAATACAGAGCCTTCTAAGAGAATTCTGATTTTGATTAATTTTTTAGGTCAATAAAGAGGTCTCCAGAGTCAGAGTCATTTTGATCCCAACTGATGCCCTAAAGTTCCCTGGCAGCTGTTCACGGTCCAGAGGTTGTAGACGCCTTAAGTTGTCCCCATCAACTTTAACTGGACACGATCCAACTAGAGATGTCCCAGGTGCAGGGCCTAAGAGATTCGGGTTCAGTCCCTGGGTTGGGAAGATCCCCTGGAGAAGGAAATGGCAACCCACTCCAGTATTTGTGCCTGGAGAATCCTATGGACAGAGGAGCCTGGCGGGCCTTGGTCCATAGTCTCAAAGAGTCAGACATGACTGTAGCAACTTGACACAAACGCACAACTAGAGACTAAGGATTAGCATACTCCATGGTTAGAGGCTCTCTCCTGCTGGACACGGATAAGAAACACATAGCCCTTACTGCCTTAAAACCACAAAGTGAAACAGATTTAGGATGAAATGATGCTGTGCGCTAAGCCAGAGAGACCGAGAGAACCAGACTCTTGAATAACACTGTGGAACTCCTGCACCAATCTCCCCTTTCAATTCCAGCACCAATATTCCTTTCATCCACTCTGAGGACTTTGCTGCCACTTGCATTTACACTGCAAAGGAGAGTATTACACTGTAAAGAAATTTCAAATGTCAAGGGAGCAGTCCAGAAGTTTTGGGCAACCACGGATGGCAACATATCTACTACCTTGTACATCTACAATGGGCTAAAAAGCTTTTCAGAGCTCCAACCTCTAGAAACAAGGCACTTAGTGTAAGAAATAATAGAAACACTTTAATCTTTGCAGAAATAAAAACCACAACTGCATTATCAACTCTCCATTCCTGAAAGAACAAAAACTCACAAATAATCTGAATTATTTAGGTTAAGAGGGCTGTCAACAGCCATATTTCCCCTGAGTTACAATTTACCTTCTCCTTTCACATCACAAAAGCATCACTGGGATTATCACACAAATAGCCAGGTACGATTATCTACAGCATCTTCTGCCCAGGCCCCGTTTTAAACTCGTGTATATATCCATGCACATAACCAGCCATCAACCCAGCCCCACAGGCATGCTGCGGATTCATTTCCTTACTGACGAAGTCACGCCTGGAGATCACCAGGTCCACTGACAGCCCCCTCCTGGGTGGAGAGTCCTGAGCCCTCGTGTGCCCGCCTTAGTCTCACAGCTCATCATTCACCTCATTTTGCAGCAGGTGAGGAAGCGGAAGCGCAGAGCAGCCTGAGACAGGACGGGGACGGGATGGCGCCTCTGTGTCTGGCTCCTGCCGCCCGTCCCCCTGCTCTTCCACTCGCTGCCTCTGCTGAAAAGCTCACTCAGGTCCACCAGTTACGAGACTCAGCGAAATAAAAGTCGATTCATACACAAAATGAAAAGAATGTCTAATAAATTCTTACTTGTTTACCAGTGGGATACTAAGGGCCCAGCCGGCAGCCAAGTCTGGATATTTAAAAACTGTAGGATTTTCAGAAAAGGCATAATGGTGAATTATTGTAGATTCTTCGTCATGTAATGCTTTTCCTAAAAACCATTCCTGTTAAATAAAGATAGAAAAAATGTTTAAAAAGTCATTCATGCAAGACCCAAAACAAATGAGTACCACTAGTTTTAGTTAAATATTCTGAGTGACAGCATAAGCACAGATTGTATATATTTTTTTCAGATTGTATATTTTTAAAGAATTTTAACAAAAATATAATACTCATATGATAATGAATACATCATAATCTTTGTCTATGAAGAAAGCAATTTAAGATCACACCATCAGGATGAACAAAATGTTAGTCATCATTATATTATAAACACAAAAATGTTATTTTATAGAATATTTCCTATCAAAATACTATTAAAGAAAACTGTTCCTTTTTTTTTGTTTAGTTCAACATTTATTTAATGAATTTAGGAACAAAGTGATATTCTATGAATACAATTTGAACATAAAAACAATCAAATGTAGAAATTTATATACTAATTTATTTTTACTGGCTTCCCTGATAGCTCAGTTGGTAAAGAATCCACCTGCAATGCAAGAGACCCTGGTTTGATTCCTGGGTTGGGAAGATCCGCTGGAGAAGGGATAGGATACCCACTCCAGCACTCTTGGGCTTCCCTTGCGGCTCAGCTGGTAAAGGATGTGCCTGCAATGTGGGAGACCTGGGTTCGATTATTTTTACTGACCAAAGCAGAGTCAGTAGGCTGAAAGATGACACACTCAAATTAGGATAATTCAAGGAAGTTTATTTGCCACAGGGATTGTAACTCTCCCAGGTATGGGGGGTCAGGAAAGAGCCATGGGTGACATGGCAGGAGCCAGCATGGAGCCCACGGCTGCAGAGCTGTCTCCACCCCCTGGTGCTTGAAAGATGAGAGGAAGGAGAAAACAGAAAATTCTTTCCAGAATCAGTGCTTATTTTATTCGTTCATTCAATTAACATTTATCATGTGTCATCAATTAACATTTGACATTTATCCCATACCAGGTGGGAACACAGCTTATACAAAACTGGGGGGACAGAAAGCAAGCAGGAAAATAAAATGAGTTCAGATAGTGACTGCATGTGCTACAATGAAAATAAAACAGAGTTACGGGGACCACCCTGGAAAGAGAGGGAACCTCTTAGGAGATAACCATTGAACTCAGCTTTAATATCACTAAGCTGAGCACACATCTGGGGAAGAACAGGTGAGGCAGTTGATATAAAGTCCCCGAAGTGGGAAAAAAAACACTTGATATACATTTAATGAAGAAATTTAGTCCAGTGTGGCTGGAAGATACTGGATATGGGAAACAAGGTACGAAAGAGAAGCTGAAGAGAGACCAGGGTTCATATGTCACAAGAGAACAGCCTGGGTCAGACCTGCTCTTCCACCAAGAACAAGTACAAAAGCTGGAGAAATTCTGAGAGCAAATGATTGAGGGCATCAGAAAGCAACAGAGGCAAACAGGATGTGAGGGTTAACATCCCAGAGAGCAAGGGAACCCACCTATGGGAATCTCATATTCATCTTCTTTACCCTCGAGGAATTTGCTGGTTCTCAGAGCAAAGGAAAAGCTATGACAAACCTAGACAATGTATTAAAGCAGAGACATCCCTTTGCCGATAAAGGTCCATATAGTCAAAGCTATGGTTTTTCCAGTAGTCATGTACAGATGTGACAGTTGGATCATAAAGAAGGCTGAGCACCAAAGAACTGATGTTTTCGAACTGTGGTGCTGGAGAAGACTCTTGAGTCCCTTGGACAGCAAAGAGATCAAACCCATCAATCCTAAAGGAAATCAACCCTGAATATTAAATTGGAAGGACTGATGCTGAAGCTCCAATACTTTGGCCGCCTGATGCAAAGAGCTGACTCATTTGAAAAGACCCGGATGCTGGGAAAGATGGAAGGCAGGAGGAGAAGGGGATGACAGAGGACGAGATGGTTGGATGGCATCACCGACTCAACGGACATGAGTTTGAGCAAGCTCTAGGAGTTGATGATGGACAGGGAAGCCTGGCGTGCTGCAGTCCATGGGGTCACAGAGTTGGACACGACTGAGCGAATGAACAACAGGAGCAAAGGACAGCACAGAGCAGAGAGCGGCAGCTGCGGACTCCTGCATGGAGGCGCCGCAGACAGAGCTGGAGCCGGAGGCTGCACGAAGGCAGAGGTTTATGCGGATCCCAAAGGAGTGACGCCAAAATCCTGCCTGCTATCTCCCTTCAACTCCTCGGCTACACGAAAACCAAGAGGAAAACACAAGAACCAAGTGGAAAACAGCAGTGAAGTGGCCAAAATCTAAGCAGAGGAAAACTTCAACAATAGTTCTGGGAGCCCAAGGCTGGAGTACAGGGTCTACCGGGGAAAAGGGTCTACAGATAAGGGAAATCTGTAAACAAACATGCCCAAACAAGGTCTACAACCCCGAAGATAAAATCTTCCTGTAGGAAGGGATACTACCCACAATCTCTTCAGTTTTTCACATCAAATAGCTGACATTTAGTGAAAATTAACCCTGCACGTCAAGAAAGAGGGCCACACCAAAAACAGAAAAATGAGAACTAGAGCTTCATAAATAAGATTTTGCAATTAAACTATAGTTAATATGGTTAAGAAAATTGATGAAAAGATGATTTTTACCAAAGAACTAGAACCCATAAACAAGAGCCAGATAGAAATTCTAAAAATGAATAATGCAATAGCTAAAATTAGGAATTTAAGTGAATATCAGACATTAATAATATTGGGTAGGCCAAGAAGTTTGAGTTTGTACAGAAAAACCCAAACGGACTTTTTGGCCAACCCCAATACAAGAGATACCAGGGCTTCAGCTGGTAGCTGAAGCTGGTAAAGAATCCGCCTGCAATGCAGGAGATCCCGGTTCGATTCCTGGGTTGGGAAGATCCGCTGGAGAAGGGAAAGGCTGATAGACAGGAATGCCATTTCTGAGATGCGGGAGACTGAGGTGGAAGAGGAACAGAGGGGAATGCAAAGTTCATGTTTGAACCAGGTGAGTCTGCAGCTCCTGTTGGGTACGTGGGCCACAGGCACAGGATCAGAGAGCAAGAAACTCACTCCCTTGGCTCCTTCACATGTGGCTCAAGCTGACGTGAGCTGTGAAGTTCTTCCTAAATACCCTAAACAGAGAAGGAAGTCCACCCACAGTCTATCCAGCATCCCTCTCATTTTGTGTTCTTTTTCTCCACAGCACTTACTACCATCTGATGCAGTATTTCAGGTCTGTCTATTGCCCATCTCCCCTGCATAATTATGAACACTCCCTCCTTGTGACCTGGGGTGGTGTCCATTTCGCTCGCCATTGTATCTGCAGGCTACCTCACCTGTCCCAGGTGCTCCGAGTTTTGTGTTAAATGATGCACCAATCCTGGGAGAGCTTTCAAAGGCAACCATTAAAGAAACATCAGCAGAATTGTTTAAATCAAGTACCCGAAGTTCTAAAGCTTGGTAGTATTTTCTGTTATCCAGCCATCATGACCTCACTCCCTATTCCTTATCAGAAAATAAAAGCAGGAGAGAGACAGTGCTGTCTCCTAAGAGCCCTCTTCTGCTCATGGCTATATTTCAAACACCTCCCCATCTCAGTCTGGGTCAGTTCAGCAACAAGTCATAAATGAGCCGACGTGAAAGTAGACACGTAACAGAGTGTCTAGGTTCCTAGTTCCACCCGAGGGTTTCTTCCCAACACTTTATGGATATATGAAGTCACCACTGGGCAAGGGAAGTAATAACCTTGGCTTAAGATAGAAAATTCAACATCTTCTTAAAAATTCAAATGACTAAACATTAACCAACATGAAAATCATCACATTTAACATACCGTGTAAATATAGCTTGTTTAAAGAAAAGAAACACTTCATCATAAATAAATGATAAGTTTATCATTTCAATTTTCAGTATATTTTAGCACCTTTCTCAATAATCTTTCACTGTTATAATCTCCTGTTCCAGACATAAATTTATGCAGAACACATTTTTATATTTTAATGATTAATAGCAGTGTTTGGCTATCTAGTATATAAGGCTGTTTTTCAATATTTTTGTGGGGGGTTATACTGTAAAGGGCTTCCCTGGTGGCTCAGACACTAAAGAATCCTCCTGCAATGCAGGAGACCTGGGTTCGATCTGGGTGGGGAAGATCCCCTGGAGAAGGGCATGGCAGCCCACTCCACCATTCTTGTCTTGCCTGGAGAATCCGCACAGACAGAGGAGCCTGGCGGGCTGCAGTCCTTGGGGTCGCAGAGCCGGACACAACTGAGCGACTGAGCACACACGCATATTGTAAACTATTCTAGGAGAGAAACTAACAGCTATTCTGTAAAGAAGCACTCCCTGTCGTGTCCAACTCTTTGCGACCCCATGGAGTATACAGTCCATGGAATTCTCCAGGCCAGAATACTGGAATGCGTAGCCATTCCCTTCTCCAGGGGATCTTCCCAACCCAGGGATCGAATCCAGGTCTCCTGCACTGCAAGCGGATTCTTTACCAGCTGAGCCACCAAGGAAGTCCAATGATTTTCTTAATGGCATCTTAATAAAAACTATTAAGACAAACTGTAAAAGAATAACTCAGTGTTCTATTAGTATCTTAGAATTACTCTTTGCCAGCACTCATGTTTTACCTCTATTAAGAATTAAAACTTAAAGACATTTCAGCAAATGCACACATAATAAAAGCATACTGTAGGGAAAAAAAAACAGAAAGACTTCAATAAGATATAGAAATTTATAGAAATCACCCAGAAAGGCAATTAACAGAGATTAATTACTTTAATAAAGATTAAAGTTTTTCATTTAAAATACTGTATAACAGCATAAATTTGATTAGTGAGAATGACAAGATATTGAAGGGAAACAATCAGAATCCAACAAAATAATGACACTGTAACACATATTATTTTAATGTAGTTTATCTGTGTCAGTATCAAAACCAGGTTTGCTTTATACTTTTTTCCTAAAATTTCATATGGTCGGGGGAAGAAAACACTGGTTTGAGCTAACTTCAACATCATGTAATTTTTATTCCTTAGTGCTAGTTTTTAATGAAATAAAACATCCTCGAGTTTTTTTCATGTGGTAGAGCTCAAAAAAGAGAAAATGTCTTATTTTACCTCAGTTCTGTACCTGCTTTTCATGAACTTGCTCTGAACTTTAAAATTTATCATTCCAATTTTCATTAAAAAGTACAGTGAGTCACCATCTTCTGTACAGAATTAGAGCTATGGATAATGGAAAAAATAATCTCCAGGTGAAGCGAACACTAGGAGGCGATTAAAACTCCTACATTCCAAAAAAGAGCTGGGAGGTTTTTCTCAAGTCAAAGGAAAACATAAAAGCCTAACAAATGTTTTACATAAAACATGGCACAAGGCACATAGACCCTGCTCAGCACCATCTGAAAAGACGGAATGAGAAACATTCATAAATCTTCTCTCCTTTGAGGAATTATTTTTTTAACCTAACAACCTTCTCATTGAATTATATCTGTGTTTTCCCAGAACTCAAAAGCATGAAGAGAAATTATAATGGGTCCTCACAGCATTTAAAAAGCACCAAGACCAGTGGTTTTATTGTAGTAACAAACTTTCCAGCGTTTGAGAAACCAACCTAATGGTCACCGTTGCCCAATTCTGTGTGTGTCCACATCAACAAACCCCGCGGGCACCGGAAGCCACGGCTCCTTTTCCATACCCTCACTGAATCTGATTCACTTCTGGAGTGGGCAGCAGAACAGGGGTGGGGCAGGTGTATAGCAGTACCAGAAAGAGCCCGATGCTGCTTATTCCACATTGAAAGAATCCCATAAATTGATCAGAGCATAACCTGGGCTTCTCCAAGAGAACTGAACAGCCTAATTTACTCTCCACAAAGCTCCAGAGCTGCCTCTGAACCTCCAGAGACACTGCACGTAGTCCAGCAGGACAGCTGATGTTTCAGAGCTACTCAGTCCTACAGAAATATTTAGGGCTTCCCAGGTGGCTCAGTGGTAAAGAATCCACCTGCCAATGCAGGAGACACAGGAGATGCAGGTTTTATCCTTCGGTCAGGAAGATCCCCTGGAGGAGAGTGTGGCAACCCACCCCAGTATTCTTGCCTGGGAAATCCCATGGACAGAGGAATCTGTCAGGCTACCGTCCATGAGGTTGCAAAGAGTCAGACACGACTGAGCATGGATGCACGCGCGCGCACACACACACACACACACACACACACACATCTACTGACCACCTAGTAAGTGTTAAACACTGTGTTCAGCACTCAGAACTTAGAGGTAAACATGATCCATTTGCAACATCTTATCTGCATGAGATAAAACGTTAAAATATGAAGGCGGGGTGAAGTTTTCTCACAAGGCGTATCTGTCTCACCTCCAGACCTTCTCAGACACTGTTCCCTCTGCCTAGAGCTCTCTCTCCCGTTAACTCCTACTCACTCCATGGGACTCAGGTTAAATGTCACATTATGTAATGACCTTCCCAGATAAGATCTGATGCCCTGCTGTGTTGCTTCTAACAAGCCCAGTGTTTCCCTTAAAAGATGTCTCACTTTTAACTGTAACTGCTTCTTCAATGGTCCATCACTCCCTGCTCTGCACCATCCATCCAGTCAAGACCCTTGTCTGTCCGCCCAGGCTCCTGCTATCATAGGCGCCCAATAGACAGCTGGCACTCAGAAAGTTATTTCTTACCTAAAACAATATGTGGTCATTGTTGATGAAGAGAAATAACCAATTTAAAAGTATTTATTAACTCTGGTTTATAGTTTTCTTAATTCTCTAAAACTGGTAAAACATAAAGTGGTTTTTTTTTCTCCCATTTAAAAATGGCTCATTGTAAGTTCCATCTGTCTGATAGCTCCGAACCTCAAAGAGAATTATTTAACACTGCTTCCAGATATTTAACTGCTATTTCATTCTTTTTTCTTTAAAGTTAAAGCAAGTTTATTGAGAGAGGTACACATTCCATAGAATATGCTCCATATCACAGGATGCGAGCGGCCTATTTTGTTCCTCTTAATTTTAAATTAAGTGTTTTTATTAGACTGAAAAACCTCTTAATCAAAATTAAACTTCCTTTAAGCACTTTCTCCATGCAAAATAAAAATACTTGAAGTTGTATTTACCTTTGATGGGTCATATCTTCTGAGTGTTTCTAAGAGTTGTACAATTTGTATTCTTGTCTCTTCTTCACAGAAGAAAATCCATGATGAATTTCTGCTATATATTACAGAAAAGCTGAGAAAAAGAAAGATTCTAGTAATCATTTTTATCAAGTGAATTTACGACAAGGTTTAAAACTTATTAAGGAAGAGAAAGCAGGAAGCAAATAAAGGACATACAAAATAGCAAGAAATCTGAATTTTTTTCCCCTATGTTTTTCTTCCATGTATAGTTTCAGCTTATATTAATAGAAAAGCCAGATACTACTGGTTTATGGAACAGCCAGAGTTCAAGTTAACTTTTTCCATGACAAACCCCAGCTCAATAGATCTCAAAATCAGTCTCAAAATATCAAATATACTGACATTATATCCTTTAAGAAAGAAACATTTAAAAATAAAAGCTATTCACAATTAAGAATCAATTATTAAGAAATCTGATTAAGGGAGCAGTCATAGAATCCAATGACTTTACTTGCTAACTCTCGGAGAAAAACACACTTAGTGAGAAAACAAGGGAGCCTACGAGTGTCGGGCAGAGATGCCAATGATGAGCACATTTCATGGGCAACGTACTGCGGTAACAACGGAAGTATGGTCCACGCGCCTTCGTGCTGAGCCAGCTGGTGGAGGAGGAGGACTGTGGGCATTTCCTGAAGAAACAACCACCAAAGCAGAAAAATAAATAAATACTACAATATGACCACAATGATTCCTTTAAAGGACTCAAATTTCAAACCAGGTATTTTTAAAGATCTGACATTTTATTCTTCACACTACTCTCTTCTTTTTTCTTCTGTTCAGGAGCCACTAGAAATGAAGGACTTTACCTGAACCCACACAAACTCCCCAGCGCCTAGGCTCCAGACAGTGCTGAAGCCCTGAAATTTGCATATCTGTAAAGGTGGCTGGAAGGCAAGAGCCCAGGGCAAGTGAGGGAAAGCTCAGAGGTATAAACACAGCTTTTACTGTGTACCCAACGGAGGAAGCATGTGGAAAATGGAAAATAAAACATTTCGGCTAAACAAAAGGAATAATACACAATTTATCTCATGTGAAGAAAAAAATTTTAGAATGTCCTAAAAACACTAAAGCACCATCATAATGAAGAGCTTCAGTTCTGAATACTAGAAATAGAATCCTTAAGTATTCAGGCAACAACAGTAACAGCATAATGATGGAATTTCAAAATCTATAAACTTAGTAAGAACTAAGATCCAGAAATAGACACAACTATAGCTATATATACATGCATACATATACATAGAGACTCATATTTTTTAAGCTATAAATATAAAATGATTAAGCAGTATTCAATCTATTTCCAGTTGTGACAAGCCAAAAGTCAGACATATAATATGCTTGAACACCCCCACAACAAACTTCAGCATATTCTGTGCTTTACACAAGCTATATCCAGGTAACTATTACAGAGAAAAGACTCTAAGGATACATGTTTAACTATTTGAAATATTACCACACTAAAGTAGATTCCATACCATTCTTGAAGTTCATATATGCTTATTATTTACGAAAGAATGATTTTCAATATAAATCTTTGAACTATCAAATATGTCTTATTTCTTTATTTTATATAGTATTTTTTAACTTTCATGTACAAATATGAAATGTAAAAAGAGTAACCTAAGGTTACATCACACTAACAACATGGCATGTTACAGAGAAAAGCAAACCGTAAAGTTTGAATTAGTAGCTACCCAATATAACTCTGGGCTTTCCTACTGTTGATTCTGAATAATGAGTAATTCTCACTGTCTTTCAAAATTTGTTATATGTATATACATACACATACTAACTATATGTTATATACACATATATGCCATACACGCACATGTATATGCCATATCGTACATGTACACATATATAGCTATATGCTATATACATACATATGCCATATATAGACAAATATATACCACACACATATTCATAGGGGATTATATAAGAGAAAAAAATCATGCGTGAAGATAACTAATAACATTAATACTTGCATTAAAATTTCAAATACTTATTTGTTGTTCAGTCACTAGTTGTGTCCCAAGTCTTTGCGACCCCATGGACTGCAACATGCCAGGCTTCCCTGTCCTCCACTATCTCCTGGAGTTCTCTCAAACTCATTGGAAGCATGCTAACATGCACTAGCTAGAAAAGAAACACAGAAAACACGAAAAAAAAAAAAAGTCTTACAAGAAAATAAGTAGCAAATGAGCTGTTATGTAGCAAATGAAATGATAATAATGAAGACATTATGACAATAGGAATGTCTTTACATTAAATATTAAAACAGACATAACTCCAACCATGCAAAATAAAACAGAGAGCATAAGGGAGCCAGAAAAATGAAAATATTTGTGTCAGAATGATGAAATGATTACATATACACTTTAAACTATCTTTTAAGTAAAAATCTTTTTTCAAAAAAAAAAAAAATCTTTTTTCAGCAAAAATAAACACAAAAATTTGGCTTCCAGACAAGAACCACCCTTCTGAGTTCTATAGCAAGTTATAGAAAATATACAAGGGATGGCAACAAGTATTGATATGGCACCAGCCAAGTAACCTCAGCAGAAAGACTGTGAGGACACTTGCCAGGCAAAGATGCAAAGGTCAGGATGATGAAAGTGTAGCAGACAAAGGTTCAGGCAGTACAAAGGAGGAGTTAAATGCTATACTAAAATAAGCTCTCTGGATTACTACTGGGTTACGATCTTTCCTACCTCCATTACTTTTTGTTCACTAAATCACATGTCTGGATTTCGTTTTTGCTTCAGTTGGTTAACACAAAAATGGCAGTCAAGTTTTCTGTACCTCTGCATCTCGAAATAGAAATATTCCAAAAACTACTGTGCTATGTTGACAACTATCTCCAAATATGTCTCAAAATATAAAATAGGTCCTCACTTGATACTCAGAAACATGATCTTGAGTAAGCCAAGGCTATTTGTGAGAGCTGGACCAAAAAGAAGGCTGAGGACCAAAAAACTGGTACTTTCAAATTGTGGTGTTGGAGAAGACTCTTGAAGGTTCCGGGGACAGTGAGGAGATCAAACCCATCAATCCTAAAGGAAATCAATCCTAAATACTCATTGGAAACACTTATGCTGAAGCTCCAATACTTTGGCCACCTGATGCAAAGAGCTGACTCATTGGAAAAGACCCTGATACTGGGAAAGATTGAAGGCAAGAGGAGAAAAGGGCGACAGAGAATGAGATGGTTAGATAGTATCACCAACTCAATGGACATGAATTTGAGCAAACTCCAGGACATAGTGAAGGACGGGAGAGCTCGGCAACTGAACAACAATTACATTTTACTTAGAAAGTTTTGTCTATTAATCCTCAGAAAGTACCAACAGCTTTTATTCTTGTTTTATATATACATATGTGTGTATATATGTATGTATGTGTGTGTATATATGTATTCTGTGTCTGTATGCACACACAGACCCAGACTTAGATACACACATACTCATATGTATTGAGTTGGCCAAAGTGTTCATTCGGAGTTTTCTGTAAGGTGTTACAGAAAAACGCAAATAAACTTTTTGGCCAACCAAATATTAGCATGCTGTGGGTGTGCTCAGCCCGCCTCTTTGCAACCCACGGACTGTAGTGCCCCAGGCTCCCCTGCACATGGGATCATCCTGGCAAGAATACAGGAGCAGGTTGCTATTTCCTCCTCCAGGGGATCTTCCAGACCCAGGAATCGAACCCACGTCTCTTGCATCTCCTACATTGGCAGGCAGATTCTTTACCACTGCGCCGCATGGGAACCCCTTATTAGCACCCTGAGATAAAATAATTTAAAAAGTTACAAAAAATGTTCCATCAAATGATCTTATCTCAGTTCTTAACACTTCAGACTGTAATAAGTTATATTCTTTTTATCTATCTGTTCTATCTATACCACAAGACTTATACCTCTTTTAAGTACCATATCAACAGCTTAAAGCACTTTTGGACACAAAGATCATTTTTTAAAATGTAATGCCTGGCTGAATAAGAAAGAGTTTTCAAACAAAAATCAAGGGAAAAGTAAGAAAATGTTCTATCAACAGAGCCCTTTGGAATAAAAGCTAGACGCTATAGCAAAGGCTCTGATGTGTGGAGTACTGCCTCTCACCAATCTAAAGAATGCTTATTCACCAAACCATGCTATTTCAAACCTAAAAGCTGAAGGTAAAATTCTATCAAAAATGAGATAATACCATTTCAGAGGCAAGGATAAGGGAACTAAAAATACAAATAATCAAATAAGGGTAAATGACAGAAAAGGAAAATTTTTAAAAATGGAAAAGTTGATCATGGTAATTTAAATACTTTAATTCTATTTGTCTCATTGAACCAAAAATCTACATTTCTATCAGGCATCTGCTTCTATCCTAATAAGCACTTTGAAGTCAGAAAGCCTACAAGACCTTCCCACAGTACTTCCTTTGAACATTTTTTCTCAAGGCACATTCACATTTAAAGACACTAATAATTACTGAGAACCAAAAATTCAAAATAAACACTCCCTTGTTACCTGGTTCTCATACATATTTATCATCTTCATTCACGAAAAGGTTCAGATTCCACAGGTGAGCATCTGAAGATGCTCTGAGAGGAGAAAGCCCATTATTGTTGATATGGAGGGAGAAATCATTCAAAATTTATATCTAGAAATATCAGTAGTATGAATGAAAATGCCAACATGTGAATGTGGATCAAAGCAGATTAATATTTTAAATGTCATAAGTAACTTTAATTATTAGGCAAATTTTGTTTGGGATCACTTTAGTCCTTCTGCCTCTCAAAAAAAAAAAAAAAAAAAATTCCACTAATTTAAGTCTGTGATGCTTTCCTTTTCCCTTGTCAACAGACTATTTCCCAAAATTTGTAACTTGTCCTTGCACGTGTGAAAGTCACTTCAGTCGTGTCCAACTCTTTTTGACCCTACAGACCATTGCCCGCCAGGCTCCTCTGTCCATGGGATCCTCCAGGCAAGAATACTGGAGTGGGTTGCCACGTCCTCCTCCAGGGAATCTCCCTGGCACAGGGATCGAACCCAGGTTTCTTATGTCTCCTGCACTGGGAGGTGGGTTCTCTACCACTAGCACCACCCATACCTTAATGTAAAATACAAGCCTGGCAGTACATGAGCTTATGGTCTAATTCAGTCTCACTATTCAGACCCAGTGCTCAGAAAGCAAAAGCCAAGACATTTGTTCAGTATTAGGCGAACATTCTAAAGGACTGAATCATGTTTTAAGACTGATCCCAGTTCAACTGCATTTCCAAAGCCCAACTATTATATAGTTTTTAGGCACTGAACTGAGCTTTTAGACTAACAGATAAATCATGACAAAAATTAACATCTGTTTATTGTTATAATTTCTTCCATATGAAGTAGGCCTATCTTATGAGGGTAATAATAGAGATGTATAATATCTTGTTGGGAACATATATCAAGACAGATTTACTAGCCTTTAAAAACCCACCATTCATTTATGGACCAGCAGATTACATGTGATGCTATAATAACAAACCTTCCAAGAACCTAAGCCTATATTAAATATATTTTCCCCCAGAAATTTGTCTTAATCATTAACTGTCATTTCTTAACAAGAGAAAAATATTACCTCATCATTGATGTAATTTATTTTAACTATTTACTTTGAAATGCTCTACTAGATACATTTTTATAGTTCATAAAACCTGCTTTAAATAATCATTCACTCATTCATGAAAGGCAGTGAATCTTAGCATTTTAGGAACATGATTTCTGGAGCCAAAGTGTTTTACATCAGAATCCCAGCTCCAGCTCTTCTGAACCCTGCAGCCTTGAGCAAGTTCCCAGACCTGCCTGTGGTCTGTTTTCTCACTTCTAATACGAGGGAGGGTAACAACAGCCCTGGGGATCAAGTGAGTTAATATATGCCAGGCACCTGGCACATGCGTGAATGTGATGGTTACTAATATTATTACTGATTGTATGATATTTGCTGAGCAACTACTATGTGCCAGGTACTGTTCTGGGAATATAGCAAACAACTATGGAAACACAGATCAGAGTCCCTGCCCTCTTGGATCTCAAGTTCTAATGAAGGAGGCAGGCATTAAGCAAAGAAATCTAGAATACACTGTCAACAAAAAATGGTATTAAAAAACAATAAAGCCAGGCAAAGTGAGAGAGGGTACAGGCATGGAGTTACTTGCACACAGCAGCTGCAGCAATCTGCTGCCTGGCCCTGAGGTTAAGGCCCCACCTGCGTGTCAGGAGACAGGACAGAACTGAGAGGCAGGTCTGAGAGCACCTCTTATTAGGGATGGGAGCACGGGCAGGTTGCTGAATCCCGCGATGCCTTGGTTTCCTCTCTGCAAATGGGGAGAGTTGCAGCAACCACATAATAACTTAGATGAGCTGAGGCTTCAAAAGTGGCAGAGTGCACGGACACGAGCACGAAGGAAAATAAAGACGACGGTGCGTGCTCAGTCACTTCAGTCCTGTCCGACTCTGTGCGACCCCATGGACTGTAGCCCTCCAGGCTCCTCCATCCATGGGATTCTCCAGGCAAGCATACTGGAGTGGGTTGCCATGCCCTCCTCCAGGGGATCCTCCCGGCCCAGGGATCAAACTCGAGCCTCTTATGTCTCCGGCACTGGCAGGTGGGTTCTTTACCACTAGCCAGCACTCAAAGTCAGCTGTCCTCACTCTTGCAGACGTGAACCCTCCTAGAGGGTCTGCACCGCAGACCCCAGCCCCACGTGTTAGGAGTCTCGCTAATCCCGCCAAGCCCACCTCCCCAAATAGGAACTCAGGGTGCTGTCTGAGCTCAGAGTGGCTGACCCCTCTGCTAACATCCCAAGAGACCCCAGTTCACTGTCGCCATCCGTGGGAGTCCCTGCAGCCACCCCAGACAGGAGTCCAGCAAACACCAGTGCAAGGCTCAGTTCAGATGTCACAACAAAGCTAAACTTTCCAGCCAGGGCAGGCTGCTGCCTGGCCCGTGTTCTCACGGTGGCTGCTGATGTGGCTGCAGGAAGGGACGTGCAGTGTCCCTCAATCCCAGCACGGGCCTCCTGGAGGGAGGCTCATGCAGGGGAACAACCATGGGGAATCACAAGGAAGAGGTCACCCCACAGGTGTCACCTGGCCCAGAGCACTGCCTCCTCCACACACCAGCATGTGTTGCCACCTCATCTGGTCCTGACTGTCACCACCAGGGCAGGGAGAGCCGAAGTGCTCACTTCGGGACTTCCCTGCAGGTCCAGTGAAGACTCCACGCTTCCACTCCTCCCTGGTTGGGGAACTAAGATCCTGCATGCCAAGCAGTGTGACCAAAAAATAAAAATTTTTTTAAATTAAAAAAAATAAAGTGACCACATCTATGGGTCTTGGCTCCAGACTCACAATCCTGAGTTACAACGTCCAACACCCTCCCTGAGCCAGGGAGACCCCGAATCTGGCCTCTGATGTCTTTAGTGGGCCGAGCCCACTCCCACCAGACTCACGTGGGGTTGAGTTTGCCGGTAAGGGAGGGGGTCCGAATGCTGGGGGCTGAACAGAAAGGCATGTTCATGACAAGATGTGAGGAAATGATCACTGCTGAGCAAGCCCCTGAGGAAGTGGACTGTCTCACTACTCTGTGTTCTGGGGCATCTTGCCCAAGCCTTGCCTGAGTCAATATTCCACAAAGACTTAGTAAATGGATACATAAATTCTTATTCAATAGCAATGTAATAAAAACTTAAAGCTTAATATATAATGTTATTACCTAACATTTGTCAATTATAACAAGAAACAAACTTCACTAAGAAATTAAGCATTCGATTGGTCTCACCTGAAAAAGGAAAAGACCTTGACGCTGGAAAAGATTGAAGGCAGGAGGAGAAGGGGGCAACAGAGGACGGGAAGGCTGGATGGCATCACCCACTCAATGGACATGAGTTTGAGCAAGCTCCGAGAGATGGTGAAGGACAGGGAAGCCTGGCGTGCTGCAGTCCATGGGGTTGCAAAGTCAGACATAACTTAGCAACTGAACAACAACAAAAAGGGAAGCTTAGTGAAAGCCACTTGACTCACCTTTCAAGGAAGTGCTTCACACTGCCTCCTTGCCAACAACAACAACAAAAAAGTCTAAAAATAGAAAACACAAGGCCATTTTCTTAAGCTTCTTCACACTAATCCATGAAAAGCTTTGCTCCCAGATCTCCTGGCTTATCGCATGGAAATAAGGTTTTTTTTAATTAATAAGCCAAGGCCTAACTCTTCTCAAGAAAACAGTCATTTCCAAAACTTTCTGTGAATAAGCAGAAAGAATCATTCATTTGTACTGTTGTGATTCTACCAGGTTTTAAATAAAGTTCATACCACAAAAGATGGCAACAAAATTAGAAGTGCCTGTTCTCTTCACTTTGGTTATTTGATTTCCATGTAAATCTTACAGTCAGCCTGGCAACTTCCAGTGAAACATCCACTGGGGTTTTCATTGGGATTGCATTTAATCTCTTGATACATTTGGGGAAACTGGACACACTATTGAATCTTACAATCTATTAGTATGCTTTTTTTCTGTTCACTAAAGCTTTCTTTAATTTTCTTTAATTTTCCTGAGAAACCTGTACGCAGGTCAAGAAGCAACAGAGCCAGATGTGAAACAACTGACTGATTCACAATTGGGAAAGGAGTATGTCAAGGGTGTATATTGTCACCTTGCTTATTTAACTTATATGCAGAGTGAAGTGAAAGTCGCTCAGTCGTGTCCGACTCTGTGCAGAGTCATCATGATGCAGAGTACATCATGGGAAATGCCAGGCTGGATGAATCACAAGCTGGAATCAAGATTGCTGAGAGGAATAACAACCTCAGATGTGCAGACGATACCACCCTAATGGCAGAAAGCAAAGAGAAACTAAACAACCTCTTGATGAAGATGAAAGAAGAGAGTGAAAAGGCTGGCTTAAAACTCACATTCAAAAAATGAAGGTCATGGCATCTGGTCCCATCACTTCATGGCAAATAGACGGGGAAAAAAATGAAACAGTGACAGACTTCATTTTCTTGGGCTCCAAAATCACTGTGAATGGGGACCGCAGCCATGAAAGTAAAAGACGCTTGCTCCTTGGAAGAAAAGCTATGAGCAACCTAGACAGCATATTAAAAAGTAGAGACATTACTTTGCCAACAAAGGTCCATCTAGTCCAAGCTATGGTTTTTCCAGTAGTCATGGATGGATGTGAGAGTTGGACTCTAAAGAAAGCTGAGCACAGAAGAACTGATGCTTTTGAACTGTGGTGTTGGAGAAGACTCTTGAAGTCCCTTGGACTGCAAGGAGATCAAACCAGTCCATCTTAAAGGAAATCAGTCCTGAATATTCATTGGAAGGACTGGTGCTGAAGCTGAAGCTCTACTACTTTGGCCACCTGATGTGAAGAGCTGACTCACTGGAAAAGACCCTGATGCTGGGAAAGATTGAGGGCAGGAGGAGAAGGGAATGACAGAGAATGAAATGTTTGGATGGCATCATCGACTCAATGGACACGAGTCTGAGCAAACTCAGGGAGACAGTGAAGGACAGGGAAGACTGGCATGCTGCAGTCCAGGGGGTCACAGTCAGACATGTCTTAGCAACTGAACAACAATTTTTCTCAGTAATGTTTCCTACTTTTGCATGTAGAATCCTGAATATTTTTCATTAGATTTATCCCTGGGTGTTTAATGCTTTTTGATGCGATGAATAATTGATAACATTTTAAAATTTTCAATTCTAATTGTCACTGCTTATATATAGAAATACAACTGATTTTTAAACATTGACCCTTATAACTAGTGACCTTGATAAACTTTTTTGTAGTTTTGTACATTTTTTTTTTCTTCATGCACAATCTTATAGTCTCTAAATAAGGAAGTTTTCTTTCCATCTTTTTTTTTTTTTTTTTAAGCTATTGTGGGTAGGGAGAGTACAAAGATTTCTAAGCAGCTAGTCTGGCCCCTTTTGACCTAAAACAGAAAATATAATCCAACATCTGCCATAAAATGAAATGTATTTGTTCAGTCATGTCTGATTCTTTGCAACCCCATGGACTATACAGTCCATGAAATTCTCCAGGCCAGAATATTTGAGTGGGTAGCCTTTCCCTTCTCCAGGGGATCTTCCCAACCCAGGGATTGAACCCAGGTCTCCCACATTGCAGCGGATTCTTTACCAGCTGAGTCACCAGGGAAGTCCATGAATACTGCAGTGGGTAGCCTATCCCTTCTCCAGCAGATCTTCCCGACCCAGGAATCAAACTGGGGTCTCCTGCATTGCAGGTGGATTTTTTACCAACTGAGCTATCAGGGAAGCCCAGTGGGGGCACCATACCCACCTAAAAAATAAAACACACCTTATAAGCCTAATCTACTTCTGAATTTTCTTCTCTGTATTTGGAGGATGCCTTAAAAATGGATCCATAATTCATCTGTGCTTCTGCCCTGCCCCAGGTCCTGCCCTCATTCTAAGCTCTGCCCATCCCACTCTCCATGTACTCATCCTGCAGGGACTTCTTCCCTGTTCCTCATTCAGAGTGATTCCCCGACCAGGCATGACCTGTGCCTTGTGCTAAGTAAAGTAAAAGGTCACACTTCAGAGTCTTCAAAACACACACAAGTCTTTATTTTACTAGAACCTAGTTTAAAAAAAAAACCATGCTTTAGCCTCTCTCCTTCACTGTTTCAAATTTAATCTCTTTTAAAAATCTTTTTTTAAATTTATTAGTTGGAGGCTAATTACTTTACAATATTGTAGTGGTTTTTGCCATACATTGACATGAATCAGCCATGGATTTACATGTGTTCCCCATCCCAATCCTCGCTCCCACCTCCCTCCCCATCCCATCCCTCTGGGTCATCCCAGTGTACCAGCCCCGAGCACTTGTCTCATGCATCCAATCTGGACTGGCGATCTGTTTCACACTTGATAATATATATGTTTCAATGCTATTCTCTCAGATCACCCCACCCTCACCTTCTCCCACAGAGTCCAAAAGTCTGTTCTATACATCTGTGTCTCTTTTTCTGTCTTGCATACAGGGTTATCATTACCATCTTTCTAAATTCCATATATATGCGTTAGTATACTGTATTGGTCTGTATCTTTCTGGCTTACTTCACTCTTTATAATGGGTTCCAGTTTCATCCATCTCATTAGAACTGATTCAAATGTATTCTTTTTAATGGCTGAGTAATATTCCATTGTGTATATGTACCATAGCTTCCTTATCCATTTGTCTGCTGATGGGCATCTAGGTTGCTTCCATGTCCTGGCTATTATAAACAGTGCTGCGATGAACATTGGGGTACACGTGTCTCTTTCAGATCTGGTTTCCTTGGTGTGTATGCCCAGGAGTGGGATTGCTGGGTCATATGGCAGTTCTATTTCCAGTTTTTTAAGGAATCTCCACACTGTTCTCCACAGTGGCTGTACTAGTTTGCATTCCCACCAACAGTGTAAGAGGGTTCCCTTTTCTCCACACCCTCTCCATCATTTATTGCTTGTAGACTTTTGGATAGCAGCCATTCTGACTGGCGTGTAATGGTACCTCATTGTGGTTTTGAGTTGCATTTCTCTGATAATGAGTGATGTTGAACATCTTTTCATGTGTTTGTTAGCCATCTGTATGTTTTCTTTGGAGAAATGTCTGTTTATATCTTTGACCCATTTTTTGATTAGGTCATTTATTTTTCTGGAATTGAGCTGCAGGAGTTGCCTGTATATTTTTGAGATTAATCCTTCGTTTGCTACTATTTTCTCCCATTCTGAAGGCTGTCTTTTCACCTCGCTTATAGTTTCCTTTGCTGTGCAAAAGATTTTAAGTTTCATTAGGTCCCATTTGTTTATTTTTGCTTTTATTTCCAATATTCTGGGAGGTGGGTCGTAGAGGATCCTGCTGTGATTTATGTCGGAGAGTGTTTTGCCTATGTTCTCCTCTAGGAGTTTTATAGTTTCTGGTCTTACATTTAGATCTTTAATCCATTTTGAGTTTATTTTTGTGTATGGTGTTAGAAAGTGTTCTAGTTTCATTCTTTTCAAGTGGTTGACCAGTTTTCCCAGCACCACTTGTTAAAGAGGTTGTCTTTTTTCCATTGTATATTCTTGCCTCCTTTGTCGAAGATAAAGGTGTCCATAGGTACCTGGATTTATCTCTGGGCTTTCTATTCTGTTCCATCGATCTATATTTCTGTCTTTGTGCCAGTACCACACTGTCTTGATGACTGTGGCTTTGTAGTAGAGTCTGAAGTCAGGCAGGTTGATTCCTCCAGTTCCATTCTTCTTTCTCAAGATTGCCTTGGCTATTCGGGATTTTTGTTAAAAATCTTTTTATGTATTTATTTTTGGCTGTGCTGGGTCTTCAGTACTGTGTGGGCTTTTCTCTAGTTGTGGCGAGCGGGAGTACTCTCCAGGTGGGGTGCAGGGGCTTCTCTCTGGGGTGGTCTGTCTCATTGCCGAGCACAGGCTCTAGGTGTGTGGGCTTCAGTAGCTGCAGCCCAAGGGCTCAGCAGTTGTGGCTCCCGGGCCCTAGAGCACAGGCTCGACAGTTCTGGTGCTCAGGCTTCACTGCTCCACGACATGTGGGATCTTCCCGGATCGAGGATCAAACCCGTGTCTCCTGCACTGGCAGGAAGATTCTATACCACTGAGCCACCAGGGAAGCCCTCCAATTTAATCTTATTTTGAAACTCCTCTGTGAATTGGGATATTGGGATTGAAATATATACACTATTGATACTATGGATAAACTAGATAACTAATGAGGACCTAGTGTAGAGCACGGGGAGCTCTACTCAATGCTCTGGGGTGACCTGAATGTGAAGGAAGTCCAAAAAACAGGGGATATATGAATACATGTAACTGATTCACCTTGCTGTCAGCAGAAACTCACACAGCATTGTAAAGCCACCATACGCCGATAACAGTTAATGAAAATAAATAAAAATTTAAAAAAGAAATTCCTTAGGAGAACAATAATGGTTCCTGTAATTTTAAGCAAGTGTTCATACATTTCTAAAGCTGCAGTAAAAATGATCTGGGATCAACCATGGTTACTGGATCCCAGGACGCAGGAGAGGGGAAAAAAACAAAACCTCTCATTGGACAGTCTCTGCATCACAACACAGACCATAGACACAAACTTCTCCAATCCAGTCTTCACCAGAGACTGAGCTGTCAGCGCCCATTTTTATTTAACAAAACGAACAAACAGAAAAAACAGAATTTTCCCACAAACATCCAGTCCAGAAGGAATTTTTTCAAGTTCAAAAAACCTAAGTCATAACATAATTGACACACAGATGCTACACAGAATAGGTATTTAGGACAAAACACACTCAAGTGCCTGATTAAATCAGAGACTGTCACACACACTCTGCTCATGGGTTTCTGTCAGCCTCACCTCCACTTGACTTTTGTTCATGCACCTCTTTAAATAGTCAGGCTCTGGTGCACTGGGAAGACCCAGAGGAATCGGGTGGAGAGGGAGGTGGGAGGGGGGATCGGGATGGGGAATACGTGTAAATCTATGGCTGATTCATATCAATGTATGACAAAACCCCCTGAAATGTTGTGAAGTAATTAGCCTCCAACTAATAATAAATAAATAAATAAATAAATAAATAGTCAGGCTCTATAACTGCACGCTACCCTTCCATCTGTAATTCAGGGAGAAAACATTTGAGGAAAAACAGTAGCACATCTTCCAAATTTGCAGTCTTCTCTCTAGAGACGTGCACTCAGAACCCTGAACTAGGCAACCACATTCCCCCACCTCACCAGCTTGACTTCCCACCCATTTCCATCTAAAAAGACCACTCTTCCTGCTAAAACATGCTTTACTCATCCCCCCAAACAAACCCTAGGTCTCTAGGCACCCCAAAGCCAACCACACTGATGATTCACGTCTACATCGTCCAGATCCGTACCCTGTTCTAAACCAACATCCCTCCAGCTCACTTCCCACCCCCCTTCCCGATCTGACACAAGTCTTCCCTCTTTATCTCCTCAAGCTTCACCAGGCACTATCGGCACTATATTCACTCATGCTTTTTCCACATCACTCTGCTTCCTAAACAGCTTCGTGACTATTGTCTTTTCCAGGGTCCCACGGACTGTCTAGAGATGTTTGAAAGTACCTAATATTGCTAGAATTGTGCAGTTAATATTTGTCCAATAGATAGGTTAAAAGACTTAACTTGATTTCTAATTTCTACTTATGTGTGTGCTCAGTCATATCCAACTCTTTGCAACCCCGTGGACTGTAGCCCACCAGGCTCCTCTGTCCATGGGATTCTCTAGGCAAGAATACTGGAGTGGGTTGTCTCCATTTCCTTCTCCAGGGGATCTTCCTGACCCATGGATCAAACCTGCATCTCCTGCATTTTCTATTATGAGATGGTTACCATCTATCTTATTCCATGGGCTCACAAAGAGTAGGACATGACTGAGCAACTGAAAAACAACCACCACCATCTGTAAGTAATTCAAGGAAGTGGAGTATCTTTGTCAATTCCTCTCGAAGTGCTCCACAACAATCCAGAATGGTTCTCTGCACACAGGAAGTGCTTGGTAAAGTCTGCTGGCTTCCTCATTAGAAGAAA
Source organism: Cervus elaphus (assembly GCF_910594005.1). Classification (NCBI taxonomy): domain Eukaryota; kingdom Metazoa; phylum Chordata; class Mammalia; order Artiodactyla; family Cervidae; genus Cervus; species Cervus elaphus. Next base: position 30,030,295 of record NC_057844.1, read on the forward strand.
TGTCACACATAGACTTCAAAACCATTATGAACTGCACTATAAGCTTCAAACCTAGAGATGGGAATGACAATCCACAATGACCCAGATTATTTCAGAAAACAAGAATAGCTTCACCACTCCAGTAACAACTCCAAGTCCAGTATTAAGTTTCAGTTTCTGCTTAGGCTCCTGGTTCCTACAGTCACATGAGAAGAATGAAAAACGTCTTGTGTTTTCAGTAAGACTGCATTTTAGCATCTTGAGGCAAAGCAGGCATAGAGGACCACTTGCCAAAGCAAAAGAGAACAGCTAAAAGCAGATGCACGACTGCAAAAACCATTAAATTTTTGCACCTTAATTTTTGGCAGATTTCGTAGTCAAGTGCAACCCAACAGGAGTAATGAATAAATAAACAGCAGCTCTAGACATCTGGTGGTGTGGGAGGAAGAGATATTTTGGGCTATCAGATAAATATTCACACAATAAAATTTACCGGTGATTTCTTCCTCACTAAGCAACTGTTCTGAATGCTCATGGTGGGCAAATCTATGGAAGAAACCAAAACTGCACCCTGAAGACATTGAGTTCAGGTTGCAGGTGACATCCTGTCCCATTAGAGGCGCGGCGCATGCCTGGCAAACTGTGGGGCTGACCCCTCGGAGGAGGAGCTGGCCGCTCCAAGCCACAGGGCTGGAGAGGCCCTCATAACTCTGCCTGGGGTTCGAACATCCTCAGTTTCCTCGGCTGATGACTAGGCCGTCAATTCCTTCTCAAGAACGTGTCAGTTTCAGACATAGAAAATAGACTTACGGACATGGGCAGAGGGCAGGAGAGGGTGAGATGTATGGAAAGAGTAACATGGAAACTTACATTACCATGTGTAAAATAGATAGCAAACGGGAATTTGCTGTATGTCTCAGGAAACTCAAATAGGGGCTCTGTGTCAACCTTAGAGGGGTGGGATGGGGAGGGAAATGGGGGGGAGGTTCAAAAGGGAGGTGATATATGTATACCTATGGCTGATTCATGTTGAGGTTTGATATAAAACAGCAAAATTCTGTAAAGCATTTATCCTTCAATAAAAAATATTTTTTTTAAAAAAAGGAAAAAAAAATCAGTTTTTTAAAACAAATTTCAGTCAAGCTATAACTAGGGAGCCACTGCCTGCCTCTCAAAGTGACCCTGCTGCCCTATATTTTGTGTATCTCAGCACTTAATTCTCTGCACTGAGTCTTCTTTCTCTATTTCCATGGAGTTCTAGGTCAGGGAGCTCATCACTGCTCGAAGAACTGTCTGCAGGCCCAATGTGAGCTTTCAGCCATCTGTGGATCTCCAAAACTCTACCCATGGAATAAATTCAACTCTCAATCATATAAGTAACATGAAGAATTCTACAAAGATAAAAAAATGAGCCAGCATCATGAACAGTTACAAATGCTTACAACCGTTCCAGCCATTTCAACTACCACAAGACTTGTTAACCCAAAGATGAAATTACTTTAAGTAGTAACAGGACACCATGGATCTTGTGAGCAAATTAAACCCAAGTGCTAAAACAACGTTCTGTCATAACTATTTCAATACTCATAGCTGGCTTTCATGCTAGGAAAGAATTTCAGAAAAAGAAAAACAGACCTTGTGATAATTAAAGGGAGCTTTCCTATTGCTTCAGTCTAGACTCCACGTATGACCATGGAAATAGGATGGGGAGAGGGGTTTCTTGATGATGATGCTTAATTAGGTGTCTTTAAATGTAAAACCAATACTGCCACCTAGTGGCCGTCTAAGTCACTGGCTAAACAGGTGATCTAAACTGCAAACAGTGCAAGCAAAGGACAATACCAATTAAGCAGAAGCACACTGAAATTGGACAGATGGCGTATTAAAAAGCAGAGACATCACTTTGCCAGCAAAGGTCCATACAGTCAAAGCTATGTTTTCCAGTAGTCATGAGCAGATGTGAGAGTTGGACCATAAAGAAGGCTGAGTGCCGAAGAATTGATGCCTTCTAATGAAATCTGGTATTGGAGAAGACTCTTGAGAGTCTCTTGGACTGCAAGGAGATCAAACCAGTAAATCCTAAAGGAAGTCAACCCTGACTTTTCATTGGAAGGACTGATGCTGAAGCTTCAATACTTTGGCCACCTGATGTAAAGAGCTGACTCCCTGGAAAAGACCCTGATGCTGGGAAAGATTGATGGCAGGAGGAGAAGGAGGTGATAGGGTGAGATGGCTGGATGGCATCATCGACTCAGTGGACATGAATGTGAGCAAACTCGGGGAGACAGTGAAGGACAGAGGAGCCTGGCTACAGTCCACGGGGTTGCAAAGAGTCAGACACAACTTGGCGACTGAACAACAACTTCAAGGTCATATCCTTAAAAGATCCCTACTTGTCCTCCACACACCAGGGTGCAAAGTAAGGGTGTCAGCCAGCTTCAACCATGCAGGTAAGGACAAGACCCTTCAGCTTACAGCAAGCAAGACAGAAGGAAGGCAGAGCAGAGCTGCCTACTCCTGCCCTCCTCAAGTCGACTGTTTATGGGGAAGTGAATTCCCACCATCCTTAGTCATTGTTACGCTGGCTGTGTGAAAGCAGTCAGTGAACACTCTGATTCTTTTCCATACTATCTCTCAAAGACCCACTTAAGCGTGAGATCACACTTTCCAAGCATCGACTCAGGCTCATTTTATTCTACTTTTCTCCCTAAACTCTGTGGCTTCCTGGGGAGAAGTAAAATAGTTTTTATATTTAATATAAGAGGTGGTGGCTCTAATCAATTTAAAAATTAAGACAAATAATCTTAATAGATAAAATAATTTACTTAAAATAATGCTTTAAAAAAGAAAAGAAAAATAATGCTTAGTTTTCATTTGTTCCATTTATTCTAAATTCAATTCAAATGCTGTATGCTGAATATTCACCATGCAAAAGGTACTAGGAGAGAATTAAGAGCAGAACAAGCCAGTGCATCTGCCTTCAAAGAACCTGTGAGTTCATATGAGTCTGTGTGCTCTGTGTGTGTGTGTGTGTGTGTAGTCAAGACTGCAGTGTGTAGTGTGTGTGCAGTTCATGACAGCACTATTCACAATAGCCAGGACATGGATGCAAACTAAGTGTCCATCAACAGACAAATGGATAGCCAGGACATGGCAGCAACCTAGATGCCCATCAGCAGATGAATGGATAAGGAAGCTGTGGTACATATACACCATGGAATATTACTCAGCTGTTAAAAAGAATTCATTTGAATCAGTTCTAATGAGATGGATGAAACTGGAGCCCATTATACAGAGTGAAGTAAGCCAGAAAGATAAAGACCAATACAGCATACTAACACATATATATGGAATTTAGAAAGATGCTAATGATAACCCTATATGCAAAACAGAAAAAGGGACACAGATGTACAGAACAGACTTTTGGACTCTGTGGGAGAAGGCGAGGGTGGGATGTTTCAAGAGAACAGCATCAAAACATGTATCTAGGGTGAAACAGATCGCCAGCCCAGGTGGGATGCATGAAACAAGTGCTCGGACCTGGTGCACTGGGAAGACCCAAAGGAATAGGGTGGAGAGGGAGGTGGGAGGGGGGATCGGGATGGGGAATACATGTAAATCCATGGCTAATTCATGTCAATGTATGACAAAAACCACTACAATATTGTAAAGTAATTAGCCTCCAACTAATAAAAATAAATGAAAAAAAAAAAAAAATGGAGAAAGAAGATGTGGTACATACACAATGGAATACTACTCAGCCATAAAGAAGAATGAAATGCCATTTGCAGCGACATGGACGGATCTAAAGATGACCATACTAACTGAAGTAAGCCAGAGACAAATACCACGTGCAAACTAAAAACAAAGATGCACACAAACTTATTTACAGAACAGAAACAGACTCACAGACATAGAAGACAAACTTACAATTACCAAATGGGAAGGGAGAAGGATAAATGAGGAGTTTGAGATTAACATATTCCTGCTACTATATATAAAATAGATAAACAACAAAGACCTACTATGGAACACAGGGAACTATATTTAATACCTTCTAATAACCTACAATGGAAAAGAATCTGAAAAAAAATTTATATCTGCGTGTGTGTGTATAAGGTAAGGTGCATATACAAACACACACACATAAAACTGACTCACTTTGCCACATACGTGAAACAGAACATTGTATATTAACTAAACTTCAATTTTAAAAAAGAGTTTAAGAAAAAAGTGACCATACTGTAAGAGAAATAAAAGGCAACTTCTGTTACAATAGAAAAGAAAACACGGAGAGAGTTGGATGATTAATTTCAGGGACTCAGTGTAATGAATATTCACTGAGGACTCAGGTTCTGAACATGGAAAGCTCTGTGCTTGGTTCTGAGGATCAAAAACCAATAAGACAGTCTCTGCTCTCAAAATTTATAAAAGAGAGATGGAACAAAAATAGTACAAAAGTGAAAACTATGCAATAAAAGCAGAACCAAGGAGGAAGCAATTTGTCCCTGTGGGTCAAGACGCTGCGCAGAACGGCACCCCCAGGAGCTTGTCAAGATATAGGGGGTCCTGTGCAAGGTCACAGGCATAGCCAGCTAGGCCCAGGGACGCCCAGGAGTTTGCAGTTACTGGCAAAGAAAATACAAGGGGACGAGGGGTGGGAAATGAAGCTGGCACCAAAGATGGGACGAGAGTTAACAAGCTCTGGTGGGACGTCTTGGCAAAAGGTAAGGAGCACGGGAGGTTCCCACAGTTCTGCCAGATCCACACCCTCAGCTGCTGTCACCCTGCCTCCACTCCTGGGAGACGCACACATTCTCCAACCATATATACAACGGCCACACTCTGTTTAGACAGGAACCTGTAACCATCCTCCCCAGAGTCACCCAGTGGTCCTGCGTGTAAGCCCCAGATCCCTGAAGAAGCAGGCATTCCCAGCCCCTAGCAGCACCTTCTGCCTAAGGGGCAGGAAAGAAGGAACATTTCATAATCCCTATTCAGTTCAGTTGCTCAGTCATGTCCGACTCTTTGCAACCCCATGGACTGCAGCACGCCAGGCTTCCATATCCATCACCAACTCCCAGAGCTTGCTCAAACTCATGTCCACTGAGTTGGTGATGCCATCCAACCGTCTCATCCTCTGTTATCCCCTTCTCCTCCCACCTTCAGTCTTTCCCAGCATCAGGGTCTTTTCCAATGAGTCAGTTCTCTGCTTCAGGTGGCCAAAGTATTGGAGTTTCAGCTTCAGCAACAGTCCTTCCAATGAATATTCAGGACTGATTTCCTTTAAGATGGACTGGTTGGATCTCCTTGCAGTCTAAGGGACTCTCAAGAGTCTTCTCCAACACCACAGTTCAAAAGCATCAATTCTTCTGTGCTCAGTTTTCTTCATAGTCCAACTCTCATGTCCATACGTGACTACTAGAAAAACCATAGCATTGATGATAATAATAATCCCTATTGCTTCCCTCCAAAAGGTACCCACATACCTTTTCCCCACTGTAAACAAAGTTCTGGGAATACTTCCCTGTCCCTGGTTCACTGGAAGTCACTCTGGCCCAAGTTGGGTTTCCAGACAAATAATAACAAAAGTCACTCAGTCGTGTCCGACTCTTTGCGACCCCAAGGACTACAGTCCATGGGATTCTCCAGGCAAGAGTACTGGAGTGGGTAGCCTTTCCCTTCTCCAGGGGATCTTCCCAACCCAGGGATCAAACCTAGGTCTCCCACAGTGCGGGCGGATTCTTTACCAGCTGAGCCACAGGGGAAGCCCAGACAAAGGAGAACTTTAATCAAGCTACTATCTCTAATTACTGCCCCACCTCGACCAAAAAACCCACTTGTCTACAGCCTGCAGTCCTTTCCTGTCCCTTGAGATGTTCTGATGCTCCAAGGAGAGGAACCAGGATCTGTCCTTGTGGGGACATGGGGAGGTTGGATGACTTTCTGACATACAGCATTTAAAGGACAAACACAATAAACCTCACTGTCAGCAGTGCCCTGACGTTGAACACCATTAAGGTTGTTCACTTTTCCATTGTTATTTCCAACCCTTTACTTCCACGCTCCCACCGACAGAAAGCAAGCCATCTGCCAAACACACAGGTCTCTGGTCGAAGAACTCTTGATGGCTTTTACCTCCAGACAAGCACTTCTGTTTTGAAGGCCAAGGCGACAATCATGCAGTGTAGTGGGCTGGGAGGACCGTCTCTGCTTGGCTAAGGAGGAATGCTTCTATATGGCTGCATACGTGGGTAGATCTTCCTTTGCCACAAACCTCCCACAATATGCAGAACAGATTTCAATTCAGTTCACGCTTATTTTAAACTTTATTAAAGTATACCTGGATGTGTCAATCTTTCTCTCCATAATCCTCCTCGGATATTACATTATAAATCAAATCAGAAGTTCAGTTAATAATAACCAATCAAAAAACAGATTAAGAAACTCATAGAAGAAGCACTGCACAAAGGTTAATGAAAGTGTTATTTCAACATAAAAATTGCCTTAGAACCTGTTACCAAAATTTCGAACATTAATTATCTTTGCTTAAGCTCCGCCTTTAAAAGTTATTTCTTCCACTTTTTTCTGTCATATTTTATGATGAAACCATGCTAGTCCTATACATTTTTACATGTCTGTTAAAATATGTATATAATAATTTAGAACATGATACTTAGAGCATTAGAAATTAACTACAGCATTTTAAACAATAAACAGTCCATATTAAGCCAGCAAAACAAATCAGAAGATGTGTTCTATCTAAATAGAACTGACTATGGACCAAGAGCTTTGGAAAACATAAACACTTCAAGAAATAATCAGACATCCCAAGTCATCTTTACGTACCTGTGTAAGATCTGCAGACTGCTTTAAGATGCTTTGTTTTAACTGTTCTGCTTTCTTCACATGAAAAGAATTACTTTGACTCTGGATGACAAATACAATTTCTTTTAAATCTAGAACAACAAAAAAATTTGTTCAGGTTTTTTTAATTTTCTTTTAGAACAACAACTGAAGTAAACTTGAAAACAAATCAAAACGAAAAGAAAAGGAAAAAAAAGTCACAAGGCATGGCTTCAGGCAATAAACTCTTAGGGGAAAAAAAATCAATTTATATGTAATTCTAGTGACAAAATCTCTCTTTTTAAACTGATCTCTACAACTTCCTTCCTAGAAGTTAGCAAGTAAATACGCTGGCTGTACTAGACCCAGTCTGGTAACAAACTGTGAATTTGTTCCGGCATCTGTCACAAAGTATGCAAATGTAAATGTGAGAAAGTATGAAAATGTCTAGAACACTCACCTCCCCAGTCACTGAAAACCCACTGTGTTTGCAAGAAACCTTTTAACAATTACACAGAATCCTACAGTGTACCTCCCTCTTAGGGGTTGCACTGAGACCCCCAAGCTTCATGGGATGAAGTGTCCTCAGCCCCAGGACCTCAGAACGTGACCTTATTGGGAACTGGGTCTTTACACAGGCAATCAAGTTAATGTGGGGTCATTAGTATACGTCCTCACCCAACATCCTTGGTACCTTTATAAAAAGAGGACTGTAACCTACCAGGATCCTTGATCCGGGGGATTCTCCAGTCAAAAAGACTGGAGTGGGTTGCCATTTCCTCCTCCGGGGGACCTTCCCAAGCCAGGGGGTTGAACCCAGGTCTCCTGCATCGAGGGCAGATTCTTTACCAGCTAAGCCACCAGGGAAGCCCCTAACGCAATACTCTTGGTGTCTTTATGAAAAGAGGCAATCTGGGCAAGAGACACAGAGGGAGGCTGCTGTGAAGACCCAGGGAGAAAACGGTCACCTCCAAGCTGAGCAGGGCGGCCTCAGAGGAAACCACCCCCGCCTCCAGAACCCGGAGATGCATCTCCGTGGAAGCCACAGTCTGCGCCACTTTGTCTCAGCAGCCCCGCGCAAACTGACACTCGACCGCAAGCATGTTCTGGATGGCGCTTCAAGGGGACACTCAGAAGGGACCTCAGGGGGCACCTGGCCAGGGTGAAGTTCGTCTCCAGGAAAACAGCCACGACTGCAGGGCAACAGGGCTGCAGTGGGAATGAGCGGTCCGCCAAGCCTGGGTTCAGGGCTGTCGGGGTCTTGACTGGGGCTGGGAGGGAGGCAGCCCTGGTCTGTCACCCACGCCGGACCAAAGGAGGGTCTCGCCGGCAAAAGGGGAGGCACAGACCCCACATCGGGAAAGCATGTCAGGCCTGCCCAGGTTCCGAGCTCGTGATGAAGGAAAGAAACTGCAGGTGTGTTAGGACCCTGCCCCCAGACAGGGGTGTTGGCCAAAGACAAACATCAGATGAAGTTGCAGCCTCCGGCAAGGTTGACTATAAACCAGCATGGGGACCCTCCCCACACTGTGAGCTCTTCCCTTTAGCACCTCGACTCCCAGGTGGCGCTAGTGGTAAAGAACCTGCCTGCCAATGCAGGAGATGAAAGAGACACAGGTTTGATCCCTGGGTCGGGAAGATCCCCTGGAGGAGGGTATGGCAACCCACTCCAGTATTCTTGCCTGGAGAATCCCATGGACAGAGGAGCCTGGCGGGCTACAGTCCATGGGGCTGCAAAGAGTCAGACACGAATGAGTGACTAACTCTTTTTTTTCAAGGACACTAACTTGGTTTCTATTTATTCCACTGTGTTTTACCATTCTTGTGTTGAGCTCTACAGTTCTATTCATTTATTCACTCACTCAAATATTCATACAACAAACAGCCCTACAGTGAGCCATCCAGATCCTAAAAATGATCCAACATGCTTTTTGAACAACCTGCTGAATGTAACCTAATTCTTTCTATGTAGAAGTTTATACAAATTCGAACCTTGCACATACTATCTCTATTTTAAGTCAGCATCCTGGCTCTACAAGTCAGACACACAGATCATGCTCAAATAAGTGTCTTCAACTGAAATGTAACTTCCGATCCACTACATCTGAAACATTAACATAACTCACTTATCAGAATGAAACAAGGTTTATTTCTGTTCAAGAATGGAGTCAATAAACCTCGGAGAATAATTTTTGCAAAATGTAATAAAGTTGAAGACGCACATTTGCAATGACCCAGAAACTCCACTGGTATAAGTCATCCTTGAGAAGCCCTCATATGTGTTAACAAGAGTGCTCACAGAAGCACCACTGTGTGAAAAGAAAAAAGCTGGAAGCAAACCAGACACTCTAGTGAGTGATACAAGATACACAAACCGGAATACTACACAGTGGTATTCACACAGCAAGAAAGATTAACTGGCTCTATATGGATCAACCCAGATGGAAGCTGGAGATGAACCTTCCAGACAGAACACTGAAAAAAGCAAGGTGGTACGTAATGACCATACGGTATAAATCAATGGTTTTCAAAACGATAAGCATAAATCTATATAAAATGGACATATGCTCTATATATATGCATGTAAACACATATCTAACTGATGTAAAAGTAGAAAAGACGATAGGGCAGCTTCCCTGGTGGCTCAGTGGTAAAGAACCGCCTGCCAAGGCAGGAGACATGGGTTCGATCCCTGATCCAGGAAGATCCCACATGCCACAGAGCAACGAAACCTGTGTGCCACAATTACTGAGCCTGTGCTCTAGGGCCCAGGAGCCACAACTACTGAAACCCGTGTGCCCTAGAGCCCAAGCTCCAAGACAAGAGAAGCCACTGCAACGAGAAGCTTGCACACCACTAGGGAACAGCCCCCGCTCACTGCAACTAGAGAAAAGCCCACACAGCAACAAAGACCCAGCACAGCCAAAAATAAAATAAATAAAAAATTTTTGGAAAAACAAAAAAGACTACAGGAGAGTGATGAACACCAAAATCAAGATACTGGTTTAAAGGCTGCAGCCATGTTAGCGATGTTTTGTCTCTTAATCTGGGAGGTGGAGACATGGATGTGACTCTTTGTAGCTCCTGGTATGTTCAAAATAATTCACAATAAATTTTTTAAAAGAGCAGCTCCATCTGTCAAGAGGTTAACCCTGCAGGAATCACCTCCCACCACCTCTTCTACCAGATCAGCAAAGTTCCCACCGTTGGCACACATAGCAGTTCTTCCGAGTGGGGAAAAGGCTTGGTGAGATGAGAGGAAGCAAATTCTCCCCCTTCCCATCTACGGGGTCCTGTGCCGTGACTTGTATTCACTCCCTCTCCTTCTGTCACGCGCTTGGATCTCACATGCTGTGCGCACTCAGCGAACACAGCCTCTCCTAGCACAAGAGTCCAGGGTATAAAAGGAGCAAGCGTGGCTCCAACACAGGAGTCCAGCTCAGAAGACAACACAGAGCATTGGCTGAGCCAGGCGGGAACGCTGGGGGCCTGGAGGTGGGGAGCCAGGGCAGGCAGAGCTTCTGGGAAGGATGCTCCCTGCATCCTTTAAAACACAGCAGTGGGGCTTCCCTGGTGGTCCCAGTGATTAAGACTCCACGTTTCCACTGCAGGGGGCAATGGTTCCAGCCCTACTCGGGGAACTAGGATCCCACAGGCCATGGGATGCAGCAAAAATGAATATATATATATATATAAAAATTAAAAAATAAAACTGAAATGTAGCCATTTCCTGCAGACGCAGGCACAGAAGAGAGCCGGTGAGTGGCACAGAAAGAAGTGGGTTATCACAGGGCCCTCAGCCCACCTCATCTCTGCAGCAGCCCTGAATGGGTGACTGGGAGTTTATCAGGCATTGCTGAGAAAAGGATGACGAGAACAGCCAGTGAGGAAGTTAGAGAGGAAGGCAGCGTCAGCCAGGTCAGGTCAGGAAGAACCTATGTGCCACACAAAGAGGCTGGGTCTATAAATTCAGTTCAGTCGCTCAGTCGTGTCTGACTCTTCGCAACCCCACGGACTACAGCACGCCAGGCTTCCCTCTCCATCACCAACTCCCGGAGTTTATTCAAACTCATGTCCATTGAGTCGATGATGTCATCCAACCATCTCACCCTCTGTTGGGTCTATAGATTAACAGCTTTCAAACTGGGAAAGGGCCCCGGAGCCCCCTGGGACCCCCAAGAGCAGGGCCTCCCCAGAGGACGTGACGAGGGTACCGATTCCTGGGGACCCCAGGGGGCCTTTCCAACTGAGGGTGCGGCAGAGGTTTGCGACAGCAAGTGCAGCATAGGGCACCAGGGAAGATGCCAGTTAGAAGCGGCTGCACAGTGAGGCAAGGGACAGATGCACAGTGGGGTTACCTGTATGAGGGAAGAGAGGAAGGGGTACCCCAGTGTGCCCGGCCCTATAACCCCGATACAGTGAATGACAGAGGACCGCATTCAGCCCCACCCCCATTCCAGACAAGAACCAGGGGGGTCCAGTCTGGTTCTGTGTTTGTGCCCTCCCAGAGTGGAGTCTCTGTTTTTCTCTCAGTCCTGTGGAGGACCTAGAATCAAATTCTGCAGGCCTTCAAAGTCAGGCTCCCTGGGGATCCCCAGGCTGGGGAGCCTGATGTGGAGCCTAGAACCTTCACACGAGTGTGAGAACTTCTTTGGCATTAATGTTCTCCAGTTTGTGGTCGCCCACCCAGTGGGTATGGGATTTGATTTTATCATTCTTGCACCCTTCTACCATCTTGTTGTGGTTTCTCCTTTGTCCTTGGACATGGGGTGTCTTTTTTGGGTGGGTTCCAGCGTCCTCCTGCTGGTGGTTGTTCAGCAGCTAGCTGTGATTTTGGTTCTCTTGCAGGAGGAAGGAAGCGCACACCCTTCTACTCCACCATCTTGAACCTAGTCCAGTTCAGTTCTTAAATTCCTACTGTTCTTTTTCTTCCCAAATGGGGTATTTTATTTTTAAACAATATTTATTTTTATTTATCTGGTCTTAGTTGCAGCACTCAGGATCTTTAGTTGTGGCATGTAAACTCTTTCATCAAGAGGCTCTTTAGTTCCTCTTCACTTTATGCCATAAGCGTGGTGTCATCTGCATATCTGAGGTTATTGATATTTCTCCCAGCAATCTTGATTCCAGCTTGTGCTTCACCCAGCCCTGCATTTCTCATGATGTACTCTGCATAGAAGTTAAATAAGCAGGGTGACAATATACAGCCTTGACGTACTCCTTTTCCTATTTGGAACCAGTCTGTTGTTCCATGTCCAGTTCTAACTGTTGTTTCCTGACCTGCATACAGGTTTCTCAAGAGGCAGGCCAGGTGGTCTGGTATTCCCATCTCTTTGAGAACTTTCCACAGTTTGTTGTGATCCACACAGTCAAAGGCTTTGGCATAGTCAATAAAGCAGAAATAGATGTTTTTCTGGAATTCTCTTGCTTTTGTGATGATCCAGTGGATGTTGGCAATTTGATCTCTGGTTCCTCTGCCTTTTCTAAAACCAGCTTGAACATCTGGAAGTTCATGGTTCATGTACTGTTGAAGCCTGGCTTGAAGAATTTTAAGCATCACTTTACTAGCGTGTGAGATGAGTACAATTGTGCGGTAGTTTGAGCATTCTTTGGGATTGCCTTTCTTAGGGATTGGTATGAAAACTGACCTTTTCCAGTCCTGTAGCCACTGCTGAGTTTTCCAAATTTGCTGGCAACAGTGGAAACAGTGGTTGACTTTATTTTTGGGGGCTCCAAAATGACTGCAGTTGGTGATTGCAGCCATGAAATTAAAAGACACTTACTCCTTGGCAGGAAAGTTATGACCAACCTAGACAGCATGTTAAAAAGTAGAGACATGACTTTATCAACACAGGTCCATCTAGTCAAGGCTATGGTTTTTCCAGTGGTCATGTATGGATGTGAGAGTTGGACTATAAAGAAAGCTGAGCGCTGAAGAATTGATGCTTTTGAACTGTGGTATTGGAGAAGACTCTTCAGAGTCCCTTGGACTGCAAGGAGATCTAACCAGTCCATCCTAAAGGAGATCAGTCCTGGGTGTTCATTGGAAGGACTGATGCTGAAACTGAAACTCCAATACTCTGGCCACCTGATGAGAAGAGCTGACTCATTTGAAAAGACCTTGATGCTGGGAAAGATTGAGGGCAGGAGGAGAAGGGGACGACAGAGGATGAGATGGTTGGATGGCATCACCGACATAATGGACATGGGTTTGGGTGGACTCCGAGAGTTGGTGATGGACAGGGAGGCCTGGCGTGCTGCGGTTTATGGGGTTGCAAAGAGTCAGACACAACTGAGCGACTGAACTGTAACTGTGAACTCTTAGTTGCGGCATGTGGGATCTGGTTCCCTGACCAACAATTGAACATGTGTGCATGCTAACTCACTTCAGCCGTGTCCGACTCTGCGACCCCATGGACTATAGCCCAACAAGCTCCTCCTCTGTCCATGGAATTCTCCAGGCAAGAATACTGTAGTGGGCTGCCATGCCCTCCTCCAGGGGATCTTCCCAACCCAGGGATGGAGCCCAAGTCTCTTACGTCTCCTACACTGGCAGGCGGGTTGTTTACCACAAGCACCATCCCGGAAGCCCAGCTGAAGTTCGGGCCCCCGCATTGGGAGAGCAGAGTCCTAGCCACTGGACCACCAGGGAAGTCCATCCTGCTATTCTTTGTATCAGCACCAAGAAAGATTTCCTGATATACATCCTAAGGTCTGTGAACCGCGTTCTTCGCATGTTGACCAGTCCAGACCCCAGGGCTCACCTCGGAAGCCGTCTTCTCTATTCACGTGGCTCAACCCCCCAACTCTTAAGCTCCCATAGCCTGATCACTGGAGTCAAATAAGACGATTCCATCCCTTTGCTGATACTTCCTGAAACACACTGTGATCTGCCTTTTGCAAACACTGTCACAACTCAAGACAGACTGTCATTGTCTCTCCTCCAGGAACGAGCAATAAATGGTAGGCACACCGAGTGCCTGACAATAATGATGAGTGTGACGGGTGAGAAGGGGTGATGAAGACATCAGTCACGGGTGCAGAGAGGGCCCAGGCGGTGCTGAAGTGGACAGAGGCTGCAGAGAGCTTCCAGGAAACAGAACCGGAGAGGGCTACACAGGAGGATTAACTCTTCTGTGCAGGTAAAGCAACCCAAGGTTCTTGGAGTCTCGTTTCTGAGTGTACACCATACCAAACATCACACTACGGGCTAATCTGTCTCGGTCAGAAAGTATCCAGAAACATGGACTGCTTCACACTGGCATTTTTCTGATGAGAAATCAACGTGATGTTCTTCAGACAAAAGCTACATGACCAGCAGCCTGTGATGTGAGGCAGATGGATACACACACGTGCATGCCTACACACACACACACACACGGGGAGCCATACAGTGATGCTGGGTGGAACAATGGTCACCGGTGAATGTACTGATTAGACACTGAGTCAAAAGAGATGAAAAGACTGCCCCACCCTTGGAGTCGGTCACCAGGCCCTGTGGCCCACGAGACCATGACCTGGGTGTGGATTCTGCTGGGTCAGCTGCTGTAGTCAACCCCAACCCCACTCCGTCCCACCAACTCACATTAAGGGTGTGGCAGATAAGCCCTCTGCGTCTTTCTTCAGATGAACAGATGCCAAGTCAAGTATTACCACCTCTGCCATGTACAACTGTGAGGATGCGGATTCACCTGCTCGGGGAGCTTCCCAGGGACGCTGAAACCCATGTTCCAGGCCAGCGCCGCTGTTCCTTTAAGAACCACCTACGGGCTCCCCTGGTGGTCCAGTGGTTAAGAATCCACCTGCCAATGCAGAGGACGCGGGCTCCATCCCTGACGCAGGAAGATCCCACGTGCCGTGGTGCAGCTAAGCCCACAGGCCACAACTACTGAGCCTGCGCGCTGGGGCCCGGGAGCCTCGGCTGCTCAGCCCACGCGCTGCGCCTGCTGAAGCCCGCACACCCTGAGCCCGTGGCCCACACAAGAGAGCAGCCCCCGCAGCCGCAACCAGAGAAAGCCCAGGCGCGGCAACGGAGACCCAGTGCGGCCTAAACTAAATAAATAAATCTGAAAGAAAAACATCTGCTACAAGGAGGCCCACCAGTTTCCACACCAAAAAAAAAAAAAAAAAATGGAGGGGATATATGTATACCTATGGCTGATTCATGTTGAGGTTTGACAGAAAACAAAAGTCTGTAAAGCAAGTATCCTTCAATAAAAAGTAAATTAATTAAAAACAACAACAACCACAGACAAATGCGCAAACCCACCAGGGTTGGCTGCAGAGGTCAAATCTCTATTTTAAATCTCCTGAGGGGTGGCTGGCCACGCAGGATGTTGTCATGTAGGGAAGACAGGCAGTGAATCGCTGGGGCTTCTTACACATGGCTACTCTCAAGACCCCAAGCCTCCAGCCTGCACCCCCGTGGTCCCTGTATACCTGGGCCCCAGCACAGCCCATCCTACCCCCGCCACCCAGCGGGGCTTCTGCCACCTTCCAGACTCCTCAGAATCCAGCCCCAGGCAAGGAGGACCTTTAGGAATGAAAGTGTCCCATCCCCCTCGTCCAAGGTTCACCTCCCGCGTCTCCACGGCCCATCCCGGGATGACCCACACAACGACCAAGTACACACTCTTCGGGAACAGACCCAACATACAGAGGTCAGCCTCGCCCTCCCGTCAACGTCCTAGAGCCTGTTTCCCAAAACGGAATCCAGAAAAAAAAAAAAAGCACAACAAACTCATGGTCACAACCCTGACAGTGCTCACGATACATGGGGGAGAAAGATGGGTTTATAAGGCAGTGGGTGCAGACTGGGAGCTGATGGGCTGAGAGACACGTGCAGTGTCTGTAGAGAAGCCAGGAGCCACCTCTGCCTGAGGGTTTAACATTAGACGTGGTCACCAAGCTGACCCGCGGGGGACGGGCCGCCTGCAGGTCAGCAGTGGTGCCCCGGCTCCAGGCAGAGGGGCCGTGACAAAGGCCACAGCTGACCCTTCCTCCCGCCAAGTGTGCGTGCGCCCCTGAGAACACTCTGTCTCCATCACCGCTGTACCCGCCACAGCGGCCCCCCAGCACGGAAGTCTGTCTTTACCAGCAGCTCAGTACATTGTGGCTGAGGGAAATAAATCCAGCTTATGAATTATTACTTCCAATATGTCCATCTCAAATGTGTTCTCCTCGGGTCTTCATGACGGTAAACACTGGGCTGAGCAAAAGATGAAGTATTTATCACATAAATAAAATCAGAAAGAAAAATTCACTTCACTGATATATAATTTACAAGAAATACCCCCTGGATATCAACTCTTAAGTGAAAAAAAAGAAATCATTACTCACCTATGTCATTTTTCTTTGATATATCACTTTTCTCCAAATTCTGTATTTTAAATAAAAGAGAAAAAGATCAATCTCATCATATAAAAAAAAACAGCAATATATGAAATAAACATATATGGTACATATTAACATCTGGGGGAAAGACATGGAAAATAAGAGCTTATAAGTGCTTCCCTAAAGAAACAGACAAAAATGAAGGCGGGAAAAGCAGCAATAATATACTTCTGCATCAGAACAGAAGACTCCTATGGGGCTCTTCCTCTCCTACGTGACCTTGGGCAAGTCACCGAATTGAGCTGAGGCTCTTTCTTCTCGTGTAAAATGGTTCACAATGTTCCTGGGAGACACTGTTTTAAAATCGATACATGGTAAGCATTACAAACACATCAGGATTGTACCCATTCTGACTGTGCATTCCTTGGGAAGACGGGCTCTGCCAAACACCGTATTTATCATTTGGGGGGCTCAGACATGCTGCCATCAGCAATGTCACCACCATATTCTCTCCTACCTGAGAAGCAGCCCTGGGGGGGAGGGGGTCAGCCTGGGGCTCACAAGGTTTCCTGAGCGCGGAAGGGACCTCTCAGAGCCGCAGAGCTTCAAACACAGAAACGTGGACGTGGGCGCGTGAGCACGGATGTACCTGATCCTGATCAAACCAGCTCCTCAAAGACTCCTCCAACAAAGCACAGAGTGTCAGCAGCTAAATCTGCCATCTTCATTGTCTCCTCTGGCAGAAGGAATTCTCCCTCTAATTGCCCCTTTCCATTTTCAACCGCCACACGCTATAATTATGACAATTGGACGGTGGCAAATATCCTTCCATTTCCCTCACGACTGCAACAAGAAATGCAGTCGTGAGCCATTATCAACAAAACATCGGCAGCTTACAAGCCAAGATACTGCCACCGAGACATGTCCTCTCAGGATGCAGGTGGGACTGTAACAGCAGACAGGGGAAAGGACACAGGGGAGCGGCCACCTTCAGCAGCATTTTATGAAATTTGCTTTGTCTCAGGAGTAGAAACAGCACCGAGTGGAGAAGAACCTCAGAATTATGTACTGATCTGCTTGCTACACCTCCGGGTCAAGTGTCACTTGACCTAATGATGATAAAACACATAGTTTTCAGAAGAGCCGCTAAGAAGACTGGAAGGCTCAAGCCCACTTCCCTAAATGTGCCCAACCAGAGCTGGGCTAGCATCCTAGGTCGGCACGTGTGGACTCACTGCCTCTCTGGCCAGGAATGTGGCCTGAGCCTGGGGATGGAGCCCTTGGCTTCCCGTTGGCCAGGGTGGCTCCTCCTTGCCAGGCCATGCCTTTGGCTGCTAGACACGGATTATAGAAAACTGAAAATTTCAGATCCTAAAGTAGCACTGCAATGGATAAAGAAACTGTGGCCTCTTGTACAATGGAATATTAATCAGCCTTAAAAAAGAAGGGAATTCTGGGACTTCCTTGGTGGTCCAGTGGTTAAGAATCCACCTGCCAATGCAGGGGGCATGGGTTTGACCCCTGGGTGGAGAACTAACATCTCACATGCCACACGGCAACTAAACTTGTGTACCACAACAAAGATCCCACAGATCCCAAGTGCCGCAGATCCCAAGACCCAAAACAGCCAAATAAATAAATAAGTAGAATTTTTTTAAAAAAGGAAGGGAATTCTGACACATGCTACAATATGGATGAACCTTGAGGACATGATGCTAAGTGAAATAAGCCAGTCATAAAAAGACAGGGACTGTATGACACCACTATGTGAGGTACCTAGAGCTATCAAATTCAGAGATGGAAAGCAGGGTGGTGGAGGGCCAGGGGCCAGGAGGGGATGCAGAGCTGTGGTTCAATGGGGGCCAAGTTTCAGTTCTACAGGATGAAGGGAGTTCTGGAGACTGCTTGCACAACAGTATGAACATACTTAGCACTACTAAACTGTGCACTTCAAAATGGCTAAAATGGTAAATTTTATGTGTCTTTTACCACAATTTTCTAAAAATAGCATGGGAGACGATCCAACCCAACACTCCCCTTCTGCAGATAAAACAAAAGAGGCTCGGAAAAGGGTTAGACAGGATTTGCACATCTAACAGCCATTCTAGCCACAGGCCAGGACTGAAATCCAGGTCTCTGGCTTCTTTCCAGCCTTTATTCCTTACACCTTCCAGTAATGCATGCCCAACCCTCCCCCAGAGGCACTGCTCAGCAAACACGCATCATGAGATGGAAACATACTTTGAGAGTAAACTAAAAGATATGCAGAGCACATCATGCGAAATGCTGGGCTGAATGAAACACAAGTTGGAATCAAGATCACCAGAAGAAATACCAATAACCTCAGATATGCATATGATACCACCCTGATAACAGAAAGCGAACAGGAACTAAAGAACCTCTCGATGAAGGTGAAAGAGGAGACTGAAAAAATTGGGTTAAAACTCAACATTCAGAAAACTAAGATCATGGCATCCAGTTCCATCACTTCATGGCAAACAGATGGGGAAACAATGGAAACAGTGACAGACTTTATTTTCTTGGGTTTCAAAATCACTGCAGATGGTGACTGCAGCCATGAAATTAGAGGCCTGCTCCTTGGAAGAAAAGCTATGACCAACCTAGACAGCATATTAAAAAGCAGAGACATTACTTTGTCAACAAAGGTTCATATAGTTAAAACTATGGTTTTTCCAGTAGTCATGTATGGATGTGACAGTTGGACCATAAAGAAGGCTAAGCACAGAAGACTTGATGCTTCTGAACTGTGGTGTTGGAGAAGACTCTTGAGAGTCCCTTGGACTGCAAGAAGATCCAACTAGTGAATCCTAAAGGAAATCAGTCCTGAATATTCATTGGAAGGACTGTTGCTGAAGCCGAAGCTCCAATACTTTGGCCACCTGATGCATAGAGCTGACTCACTGGAAAAGACCCTGATGCTGGGAAAGATTGAAGGCAGGGGGAGAAGAGGATGACAGAGAACGAGATGGTTGGATAGCATCACCTACTCAATGGACATGAATTTGAGCAAGCTCCGGGAGTTGGTGATGGACAAGGAAACCTGGCGTGCTACAGTCCATGGGGTCTCAAAGAGTCGGACATGACTGAGTGACTCAACAGCAACAGCAAAAGTATTAATAATACCTACAACAAAAGTATCCTGAATTCAGTGATTCCAGCCAAGCTGGAACAGGAACTAGACTTTCTGCCAGATGCCTTGGCAAAACCAAAGAAAATCAACTGAAATTCCACAGTTTTCTGTTATTAAGCACTGCAGCTCTGACTACTGGATACAATAGGTAGGAAATGACTGACCATTTCAAATGGCTCAATTTGTAAACTGTAAAAATAAAACATCCAAGGATTGCCTGACTTAGGTGAACTGAAATGGAACCAAAATGGTCTTCATTAATTTCCCCTTTGAGAAAGAAAATCAGAGTAAATGGACTAATTGACAGAACATTTAAAATTCTGTCTCCAGCTTCCCTTGTGAAAAGGCTTAGTGGTTTGTTTTATTATCTCTTCTGCTGTGTGTTTCTGACACCATCAGTATCCATCAAAATGTGCTCACTGTCAAAAGTTCTCTAGGTCAACAGAATTGCTACTTAGACAGGAAAGACATCTGCTACCAGGGCACCCACCCCACAGTCAGCTCCTACCCTAGCCAGAAAAACACAGATCTAAGACAAGCCTCAGTGCAGCTTTTATCTTTAAAGCACAAGAGATTTGAACACTTGCAATCCATATGTGATGCTTAGTTTATAAATCCTTCATTAAAAGAAGATTTAAAAAAAAAAAAAGCCTCACAACAATTTGCTATGAAATCTTTTAAGTAGAGAATTAAACTGGCATCTTCAGCTTGATCACAACAACTAACCACCCAGCCCTGTGTGGAAACTTCTTGAAAGGTGGCATGGGACCTTTCTTGCTGTCATAGCAGGTAAACATGTAAACAGGGACTGGCTCTGCTCTAAATGGCAGACACACAACACAATCTTCAAAACCGCTTTGTGAGGGCAGTCCTGTTACAGATGAGGGAACTAGGCATGGGTGTGTCCCGCCGGGGGTCAGGGTGGGAGAAGGACTGTGAACCACAGCAGTCTGGCTCCAGAGCCTGGCTCCATGCCTGTGTCCCACAGGGTCCAGTGTCACAGGCCAGCACAGGAGGAAGGCAGGTCGAAGTCACCCTCACAGCTTGGCTGAGGCCATACATAGGATGAGGTGCGAAGGGCAGGCTCCACGGAAAGCCGGGGTGGGCCAGAATTCAGCAGAGCCAGGGACCCGGGAGCCAGGAGAGGCACCTGGGCCAGAGGGTAGGCCCCAGGCGGGACAGCAGGGCACTGGCCGCCTTGGGATTCCTGTGAGGAGCCACCTGATGCCAGCCAGGGAATCTGACTGGCTTGGGGCAGGCCCCCAGCTCTGAGCGGGACTGGCCTGGTTCTCGGGAGCCAGGGCCCTTGACTGCAGTGAGCAGTGGGGCGAGCAGGACGGAGGGCGGCCTTCTGGGCAGCAGGGACAGCTCCTGGCTGTGCTGAGAGTGATACGCCAATGACAACCCCAGTGAACAGGGTTATTGCCAAGGGCCTTAAGTCCTGTCTCGGGTTCAACTACAGACAGAGTCTGGACGACCTTGGACAAATCAATTCTCCTCTGTCTCCCAGCCTTGGCATGGGCTACAGTAGACATTTCATCACTGCCTCTCCTCAGGGGATTAATGGCTTTTTGGCTCCGTAGCCAAGCACAGATGGGGTTAATGACACTTTTCAAGGACTTTAATACCTTTGCATGAAAAAAATGACACTAAGATATAGGACTTAACCTTATCTCTACTTATATTCATATATGTATTTAAGGCCAAAAATATATGTATTTCCTTTTTTGGAAAGATGAATAAAAACCTATATTTGAAAGTATGTGCTATAATTCCTAAATCTATTATACAAAATTTTAATTCCCTATTAATAACCCTTAAAGTCATAATGAGCTTCATTATGGCCAAACACGTGACAATACACGTGACAACATAATACAAAATTACAGCATGAAAAATTCAAGGAGTCTGAAAGTGTGGATTCTGACTTCACCTTTTAATAGTCACGTGACCTCGATCAACTCACTTCTCTAAGCGTGTATTTTCTCTGCTCTGTATGCGAGTATCTTCTTTGCTTAGCAATAACACGACCACTGGGAAAAGCAAACCGAATCCAACATCTGAAATGCTTTATTAACCATAAAGAATTGTAAAACCATAAAGAATTATTCTCCTCATTTCCCTTGTGTGGGAACCCCATGGTATAGTTAGAACAGATCACACTCTGTTGGTAAAAGAAACATTCTATTTAAAAACACTTTTATACTAATTGTGGGGTAAAAAAGAGAGTCAACTGAGCCTTAATTAATGCGACAAAAACAACTCATATTTTAAAAATATTCTCTTTCTCAAATGCTAAACTGATCTAATGCAACCCCAAATGGCAAAATTTAGATGCAGTTCTTGAATGCAACTAGTGATGGGAGAGGAGCAGCTCTGAGATTTGGAAAAATGCTGTTTCCTCTGCATGGGTCCCCCAAGTCTTCGTTTCAGGTTCTGACCGTACAAGGAGCCTGGTGGTCACCTTTGGGGTCTCTCAGCCAGCCCCCAGGATACCCTCTCACATAATGTCACCTCAAGGGGAGGTGCACTCAGGGACTTGTGACCCCAACACAGCACACGTTTCACAGGCTGGGAAAACTAGGTCCAAGGTGAAGTCCACGGGGTCTCAAAGAGTCAGACACGACTGGGCCACTGAACAGCAACCTAAGACGTGGTAAGACCAGAAAAAGTCTACAGGATCCAAGTTAAGACTTCTAAAATGCCTAGCTCCATATCCGAACACCTTTTTTCTTAAGATAAAATTTAAAACCAAGTGGATCTGCCTTAATAAAGAAATTTTTTTTTTAAGCAAGACTATCTGTGAGTTGCTACTGCGGATTCAAAAATCGATGTTGACCAACATTTCATTAATTCGTTGAAAGACGAAATCATTATAAAAGGATTTTTTTTTTTTTAAGCAAGACTATCTGTGAGTTGCTGCTGTGGATTCAAAAATCGATGTTGACCAACATTTCATTAATTCGTTGAAAGATGAAATCATTATAGCTCCCGTTAAAGAAAAGACAGACAAATCTCAGACCGCAAGAATAGATTTGACTTTAGAATCAGTACCTTAGACTGTTTGGCCTCTTTCTTCACATCTTCAGAAACCAAAGCCAAAGCTGGGGGGAAGGGAGAAATAAGAAACATTTGCACATTAAAATCAGCAATTAAGATCCAGTCTCATATTCAACAGTTTTGCTTAAAATGGAAAAAAAAATTATACTTAAACAGAATAAATTCTGCTCATTTTAAAAGCAGCTGCATTGCTGCAAACTAGTACCGAAGGCCGCCTTTCTCCATACCTAAGAGCATCCACTGGTGTGAAGTCAACAGGTACAGCTTCCCAGTGAAGGAAACAGTGCATCTAAAGAATGAGGATACCATTTGTATCTGTAGCTATAAACCACAGACAGAGGCATACGGAGTGCAACTTCCTAGAAACCTGAATTCTGGTGCTTTCCAAAGCAAAGGGGAATTGCTGAGATTCCACCGGGCAGAAGTGCAAATTCCCACTCTCACATCCCTGCCAGAGCCCAGCGGGCAGCCAGTGGAGCGAAATCTGGGGCAAGCCATCCGCCTCCGCGGATTCAGGTCAGCGCTGTGGTGCAGAGGCTGCTCCAGGCACGTGGGGAGAGTTACCAGAACCCGGCCCAAGCCACGGGGCCAGGGGAGACAGAGGAAGAAGAATCACTCCCCATTTAGAATGACCTTGAGTCAGAGCCCGTAAATAGACAAAGATATCCCCAGAGACACATCTAGGCTCTACATTAAAATAATGATAGTCATCTGACAGAAACACGTGGAAAATAGGAAGTAAAATGATAAACCAGTCAGGAAGGTTAACCAGACAAAAACATAATACCTTTACAGTGCATTTCTCCTGAAAAGCTAAGAGGAAAGCATTTCATAGAGTCTGTTTTCTCCAATTAGCATTCCTAAGAGAAAACAATGCCACGGAGCAAGAAGGTACAAGGGACTGGCCAGGCAATTCCAGGGAAGAACAGTGCAGCACACAGCGCATGGGGGGTGGGCAGGACAGGATTCTAGGTAACGGAGAAGACCCTGCTCGGAAGCAGGAGACAGGACCACCCATCCTGATGCCTGGAATCCTCCCACCCCAGCCCCAGACATCCACTGCCTCAAATCTAAAACATACGCACACTCGGAAGCAAATGACTAACGTGGTTTAATCACTCCCACTTCCAGGATGACATTCAGAAGTCAGGTAAAATCCAGATGAACCTCTCTGTGGGTGCTGAATCCCAGGTAGCAGTGTATGAGGCTCCAGAGGGTACAGTGCGCCCCCCACCCCGACACCCCCTCCCCACCCTTCACTCTGCCCTATTCTTCTCCAGAGCACTTACCACCACTGACACAGTCTACAGCTATTTGTTTACTGCTTGTCTTCTATGTTAGTTTAATGTAAGCTTCATGAAGGCAGGAATGTGGTTTTATGTACTGTTTGCCCCCTTCAACACGGGCAGCACACAGAAGAAAATCAATAAGTATTTATCGAATGAGTGAACAAAGGAATGAAAGGCTTCCCGAGCCATCATTTAAGGGCTGTCTCCTTACAGTGACATCGCCAACCATGTAGAACAAAGGAGTTTAGTGCCCCTACTTAATTCATGGTCACTGAGATCGATGCCTAATTCACTTTTTACACACACACACACCCTCCAAGACAAACGCAAAGCCCAAATCATTCACAAAGTTCTAAGGAGGGAGAAGAGATTTAACATCAAACACCATTTACATTCTGCTTCTGGGTATTTAATATTTCGGTCTTGTTTTACTTATCTCTAAACTAGCAAACACATTTAAAACCCTTAAGAAGATCCCAAAAATGGGATTATTAATAAACATCTTAAGGGGAAGTTGCAACATATCAACAGGCCTCAGCATCACAGAATTCTAGAAAATGAAACAGTGTGTCAACCTATGAAACTGCTGTAGATCTAATACAGGACTCTTGAGTCTCACAAATCCATCTCCCCCAACCCTGTGCATGTCTGCTAAGTTGCTTCAGTCATGTCCAGCTGTAGCCCATCAGGCTCCTCTGTCCATGAGATTTACCAGGCAAGAATACTGGAGTGGGTTGACATGCCCTTCTCCATGGAATCTTCCGGAATCTCCTGTGGCTCCTGCTTTGCAGGGGCATTCCTGACCGTGGAGCCACCAAGGGAAGTCCTCCCCCAACCTCATTGATGCCTAATTCTGAGCATGGACAGTCAAAGCTCTCTGGATTAGACTTTCCTTTTACCAAGAAAAAATAACCTTCCCAATGTAACAAATTCAGTGACTCCTCAACTAATAAGCAGGGTTAGTCTTAACCTCATTTTTCTGCCAAGGCCAGGTGGCCATGTGAAAAAGAAGAGTGTGTCAACACAAAAGCCCTCGCCCTTCAGAACACAGACTGTACTGAAGAAAAAGTGTCTTTAGTATGTATTGGTCCTAAACACTACTAACACATCACCTTACATAAACAAGCAGCTAATGTTAGCTGACAGTGTTACTGTTTAAAGTAACAATTACCTTCAGGAAAGATGCTCCCCATAAATCAAGTGAATTCCACAAATCCTCCTTGTCTTTATGGAATAAAAACACCATACTTTTATCCAGACAAGGCTTAACTGAGCGAAGGGTAAACTAGATTTTAATTCTCTGCAAAAAATATACTGGCTTCCCAGGTGGCTTAGTGGTAAAGAATCCACCTGCCAATTCAGGAGACGTGGTTCAATCCCTGGGTTGTGAAGATCCCCTGGAGGGGGGCATGGCAACCCACTCCAGTATTCTTGCCTGGAGAATCTCAAGGACAGAGAAGCCTGGCGGGCTACAGTCTGTGGAGTCCCAAAGAATTGGAGATGACTTGGCCACTAAATGTCAACAAAAAGTTAAAATATCCTTTAAAAACAAGGAACAAACAAAACTTATTTCTCCCCATCACTCTGCTATGAAATTAAAAACTCCTTTTTCCCATGACAGAAATAAATTATATAATATTTAAAGCAATAACATAAGAAATGCAGTTACTTGCACACATAAGAGCAAATCAGAACATGGCAAGATAATCCCCATCAGATGAATATTAAGAAAAACACTAGTTGGTTTTATCTTTGCATTTCCATAATCTAAATAAAGCAAATCATCAAGGAACCAAATGCATTTTGAAGGCACAGGATATGCTATCTCATTAACAAATCCAAATATAAAATAATGAATCACTGACAGAATTCCTACCAACTTCCCTGTTGGCTCAGATGGTAAAGAATCCGCCTGCAATTCAGGAGACCTGGGTTCAATCCCTAGTCCGGGAAGATCCCCTGAGAAGGGAATGGCAACCCACTCCAGTATTCTTGCCTGGGAAATCCCATGGACACAGGAATCCACGGGTCACAAAGAGCCGGACACAACTCAGCGACTTACACCTTACCAACAAAATCCCAGCTTTTGCAGTTTGTGGAAATGAAGGAGAAATGGTGCTGACAGAGGAGGAAAGTGAGGAAAATTAGCGAGTGAAGTAAGAAATTATCTGTCCCCTTCAACAACCCTAACAGGAATACAGAGTGGGACTGTCCCACAGCAGGAGGGAGGCGGAGACCCCATCAAGGAGGGGTGGCTGCCAGGGGCTGTGTTTGCTGTTTGGCTCCATACTAATTTCCAGATTCAGTGGGGGGAAAGAAATATTCTTGAAAGCTTGGCCTTAATGCACACTTGGAGAAATATTCTAAAAGGTAAATCATGCTCTTCTATGCCAAGCAGCTGTTTAAAAAGTAATTTTCCCTTTTCTATCTTCAACATGCATTCCTGTAACTGCTACAGGGAACTATATTTAAAGTGCAAATCAGGGCAGGCAATAGAAATAAGACCTTTCTCATGATAACTTTAGATAATTCAAGCCAACGAATGTGTGTGAGCACACCTACCCCGAGAGATACATCAAATTTTACAGCAATCCCGGGCCTGAGATTTATAGGCTAGCCTCGGCCCTGGTGTATAAGAAACGGGAGAGGAATTAATTGCGATGCATTTAAGCAACACTAATCAACTGTCTTCCGGTCCATCCTCCCAGGGGAGGGAGGCAGCAGGACCAGCCCAGGCAAGAAAAGACCCCTGAGCCTCCCAAAGCAACTCTGCTTTGTTCTTGTGGCCAACTCACCCTCCCAAACTCTCCCTGTAACCTTTACCACAGAAACCAAATTAAGTACCAAACACGGAAAACAGTAAGATGCTAAGTGGCCCCCTCAGAGGAGAGCTGCCAGGATGCAGTGGGATGGGCAGAAAGGGTTTAGCGAAGGTTCAGAAGGACTAAAGGCTCAGGAGGTGTCTGTGGAGGAAATAAACGAGCACCATGGGGCCCGGGACCAGCCGTCTGGGACAGAGCAGACCCCTGGGAGCTTTGGCTGGCGCCCCCAGGCTCAGGGCTCCCCCTGGTCCGTTCTCTGCTGTGACCTACTTCACATAACAGGTTTCAGTGGCCAACCCCGCCCCAGGCAGCCCCGGCTCCCTAGGGCTTCCAGGTTTAATTCCAGCTCCTCCGAAGGGGCCTGGATGCAAGGCCTGCAGCCAATTTAACTGGTTCCACGACCTGCTTTGAAGATAATCCCTGGCAGCAGCAGGAACAGAAACAAAGGCGGCTGCCCAAGCACCTGCATTCCTCACGCTCCCCTGACAAAGCCGCCGTCTCCAGGGCTGTGGACGTGGGGGGAAGTGGGGGGTACTCCGCAGGGAGCACCCGTGCCTCTGCGGGGCTGAGGACAGAAGGGCAGAACCAAGGCAGCTGAAGAGCCCAGGGGTGAGCCCACGCAGCACACCACACGGGCTCAGAATGGGGCCTGCCTGGCACGTGCTGGGGGCTCTGGGTGTGAGCAGCCACTGTCAGTATCTTTATTAATGCATGCTTTCGCGTGTTCAACAGAAGATCAAAGAGGGGCTGCCCGAGTTAAGCACCACGCTTTATGCTAGGAGCCGGGTGAGGATGACGAAGCAGGTGACGGTCTGACCCCACGGACAAGTCCTGTGTCAACAGCCAAGGGCAGACGGGGGCCCTCTGACGCCACCGCTGCCCGGGGAGCCCCCGAGAAGGAGGGAGGGCAGAGACCAGCAGGGCAGCAAGTTCAACGCCAGGCCGCAGAGACGCCAAGCGCAAGAGGAGGAGGCCCGGAAACAGGCTTCTGCATACAAAGCACGTCCAATAGTGCAGCGAGCCCGGAGCACGGGCGCTGCGGGGAGCGGAGGGGGAGCGGAGGAGGACCGGGGCACGGACGCCTCGGCGGGGCAGAGTGGGGTGCTGTGTGGCTTGGGGCCGGGGTGCTGCTGGAATGGCTGGGCCATGTCCTGAAAGGGGTCGGTCCGGTTTTACTGAGTGCTACTGAAAGCTTTCTGAGGCTTTTAAGAAGGGGGATGCCGTGCTGAGATGTGTGCCTGAGACCAGTTTCCAGAGGCAGCATGTGGGGTGGGCTGTGAGGAGACCACACACACAGACACACCGGCCAGGGGGGTGACAGAGCCAGACCCCGAGAGCCAAGGGACCTAATGAAGGTGAGGTGACTCCTGGGCGCAGCAGGCGGGGAGCCAGAATGCAGCTGGGGTGTTAAAGCAGCCACATCTCCAGGTCTGGAGACGGACCCCACGAGCGGATGAGGGCAGGGAAGGGCCGACAGGAAGATGAGTGTGGGTGACTCTGGGTTTCGGATCCGAGCGACGGGGTAGCCTGGGGCGCCATTCAGATGCTACAGGATAAAGGACAGTGAGCAGACTGTGGGAGAACTCAACGTGGTTCCCAGCTTCCCGAGATGCTGCTGCAGGGGATTCAAGTGGCAACACCCCCCTCACGGCCTGGTCCCCAGCGCGGCTCAGCGCAGAGGCGCGAGAGGAATTTCCACACTCGGAGTCTCCGCGCGGCGTGGTGGAACCAGAGCCACACAGCTGGATGCTCAAGATGGGAGCAGGGGAACCCCAACATCTCAGGGACTCAACTGCCAAGGAGACAGAAAGGCGTGGCCAGGCAGAGAGAAGGCAAGCGTGTGAAGGGTTTTCTGAGCCCTCTCCTTAAGAGCCAGCGAGAAGGATGGACAGAAGAGCTAGAGACTTTTGCTCAGGGACCAAATGCAAACAGTAAACTCTCGGGAAAAGAGATCCCCTGCTTTGGGGACGACGCCAACGCCATTCCACCACCACAGCAGGTAGAGAACTGCATGGCATTCAGGGCCGGGAACCCCTTCGCTGTGTTCCATGGGATTCCCAACCTTTTCAAAGGATGCAGCCAGTTGGGAGAAGTCAGGAGAGGCAAGGCTCCCCCAAGGTAGAGAGCACACAGACCCTGCTTTCCTCCTGCCCGAGCCGCCGGCTGCTCACACTGGCTCTCACTCCATCTGAAGCACGTCCCCTGTTTCCTCACAGAAATCAGCGGGAAATGGAGTCTGGAACGCAGACTTTCCCTCACTCGGCAGCAACATTTGCCAGGACCAATATACTCCACGTGCCAGAGGGTTAGCATATGTACAGAGGGACAATAAACGGAGCGGGGAAAAGAGAAAAAGGAAAGAATTACATATTTTAGGAAGGAAAAGATCTTTTGCTTCTTTGATTCATATCTCATTTAAACAGATGATATGAAAACCCATATGCCACTCAGGATCTGAAAAGAAGCAAACTCCAACTCAAACAGAGTTTGGCCAGGAAGTCATAAGCAGGGTCCACAGGCAGAGTCGTGGGTGAGGGGAGAAGAACCCTGCGCACA
Source organism: Cervus elaphus (assembly GCF_910594005.1). NCBI lineage: Eukaryota > Metazoa > Chordata > Mammalia > Artiodactyla > Cervidae > Cervus > Cervus elaphus. Next base: position 30,059,331 of record NC_057844.1, read on the forward strand.
CCCCCCACCCCCCAGAACACCCGGAAGGGGTCTAGGCCAGCAAACATGCAAACACAAGAAGTCAGGGCTCCGTCCAACTCCTTTATGCTGCTGGAGAACATTCGGCAGTCAACCGTCGGGCTCGTTTTATGCCTGACTTTTAGTACCTTCGTTTTGAAATATAAAATGTGGGTCCCAGGGCTTCCTGGTGGCTCAGTGGTAAAGAATCCTCCGGCCAATGCAGGAGACACAGGTTCAATCCCTGATCTGGGAAGATCCCACAGGCCGCAGAGCAGCTAAGCCCAAGGGCCACAACTACTGAGCCTGTGCTCTGAAGCCGGGGAAGGGTCACAAGAGAAGCCACTGCAATAATGAGGAGCCCCCAACGAGAGAAAAGCCTGCACAGCCACACAAAAAAGTGGGTCCCCAAAAGCACACCGGTCAGTGCCACTGAATGCATGGTACCCACAGTCTGAGACGTTCCAGGAACTCATCTCGAGTCCAAAACCCTCTGCTCCAACAGCCCACTGCTCCAGGTTTTGGGACTCACACTCCAGGCGCTAGAGTCGTTCCAGTAGCATCTATAAATCTGCCAAACGATACTGGAACCAGAGGAAGCCTTCTGAGTTCCAATTCTGGGGTCTCTTAGTCCCTTCCCAAGAAGGCAGAGCCCCTGAATGCCGAGTATCAGGCCTCACCCCTACACTCTGCTTTCCCCATTAACAGCTCCTTACTTCACCTTAAGACAAAGCAACCAGCAACCACCTTTACATTCTACAGACGGGCACAGAAACCACCAGTGACCGTCCCAGTTCACACCTGGGCCAGGATGGTCCCAACAGGGCTCTGCAATGTGCCAGCAGGTGCCTTGTTAAAGACACAGATCCCTGGGGCCTTGTCTTGACTCTCCTGAATCAGAAAAAGCTGCAGCTGGAACCCAGAAATCTGCATTTTAACAAACAAGACTCTAAGACCCTGAAGTGTTCCCATTGTGCTAAAGTCTGACACCCACTCAAAGGAACAGAACACCTGTCTTTTTTTTTTTTTCCTCCCCCCCGCTGGCTTTGGCCATTTATCTTCCTTTGCTTCCTTCAACTCATAAATGACAAACAAGCTCCTGCCTATCCACCCTCGAGGATCTGGAGAAGATAAATTCAGTGTGATGTGTAAAGAGCCTTGAGCTTCTTATGGGAAGCAATGATGTAAACCAAAACATATCACCTTGTAAGATCATAAAATATTCCTTTAGGAGTGAAAGTAAGTCGTATCCCTAGGAGAGACTGGCACTGCTATAGTTGAGATGCATTCAAATCTTATTTGATGATAATTCAACTCATTTGTATTGGTTAAACCTGCTGCTCTACATCAGATCAGCTTTACAGATAAAGCCTGTTTGCTTCTCCAATTTCATTACACAGACATTTTTAGTATTAATAAATGTTTAAATAAGTTTATGTTGTCAATCAAGGCCCTATTCTTTAAAAAAAGAAATGAACTCAAATTTCCCCTTAAATCTCTCTCATGCGGACCTCTCCCCTGAGGTCCAGACCATCAGTGGATCTCACTGCTACTGGACATGGTACCCAAGCATCTCACAGGCACCCCAAACTCAACCTGTCCAAACAGAACTCATCTTCGCCTCCCCCTAAAATTAAAAGCAAACTTTAGAAAACCGTCTGGGTAACTTCATGCCACAGAACTACACACTTAAAAATGGTTCAAATGATTCATTTTATGCTATATATATATTTAACTACAATAAACCAATTTTTTCCTTTGACCACATCTGGTCCTTCTCCATCAGTGCCTGTATCAGTAAACAGCTCTGCTCTCCACCTACACTCAGAGCGGGAGCCTGTGACTCATCCTTGGCCCTCCTCTCGGCCCACTGGACCAGTCAACCACAGCACCTCTGACTCGTAATCAGCTCTCGCCAGGTTGACTCTGGCAGCCTCCTCAGTCATCCCTCCCCTAGGTCCACACCAGCCCCCGTCCATCCCTGTTCTACAGAACCAGCAGCTTGAGCTTCTTAACATGTTAAGTCAAATCACATCACTGCCTATGACAGTGCTGCAGCAGCTCCCCACCGCTCTAACGGCCAAGTCCAAAATCCCCACGCTGGTCTGCGAGGCCCCCATGGAACTTTCAGCCCCCTCCCCTGTCCAGTCCCGTCCTTTCTCCACCAGCTTCCTCCAGCCAGAGCCTTGTCCTGGCCCCTCCTTCCTCCCCATGGTAGCTAAGCTCTGCTTCCCCTTCAGGTCTGAGCTCCAAGGCCCTGCCTTGAGAAACTTCAGGGCTTCTCAGCCTGGCGTTATTGCTGGTTTGGACCGGAAAACTGATTCTTTGAGGGGGGAAGGGGATGCCCCATGCACTGTGGGTTGCTCAGCAGCGCCCCTGCCAAACCAACCCCTGTGACAGTCCTGAAATCTCTCCGTATCGACAAGGATTCCCTGGGGGGCAAGGTGACCACCCCCACCCCCCATTGAGAACCTCAGCTCCAGACTTCCAGTAAAGCCTCATCAGTTCCTGGTGGCCCAGAGATAAAGAATCCGCCGGCAATGCAGGAGACACAAGAGATGTGGGTTTGATCCCTGGGTGGGGAAGATCCCCTGGAGGAGGGCACAGCAACCCACTCCAGTATTCTTGCCTGGAGAATCCCATGGACAGAGGAGCCTGGCGGGCTACAGTCTGCTTCCACAGTCCATGGGGTCACAAAGAGTCAGACACGACTGAGCGACAGAACAATGACCCTGAAACATTTGTCACAGCGCCCTAACAACACCACAGCACTGGGCAGACTGGTGCTCCTGTTCAATGTCACCTTCCCTTCCAAGACTGCGAGCTCCATGAGAGCAGAAGCGGGCTAGATCAGGTTCTTCCTGCAACAACCCCAGTGTCTGGCGCATACTAGATGCTCAACACCTTCTGAACAGGTGAAGAAACTCTGAGTACAGTTTTTCCTTTTAAGACTATGTAAAACTTATTAACATGTTCTGGTAGTTCAAATCAGCACTTATCTGGTTTCTTTGCAAGCAGCTTAGTGATCAGACCTCTGAGACGTGGCCTTAAGGGAGACTCTCAATCAATAAGAGGTCTAACGAATCCCTGACGCCTACTGTGACTTCTCCTTTATATTGGGAAAGGTGTGTGTGTGTGCTCAGCCCTTCAGTCGTGTCCAACTCTGTGCAACCCTATGGACTGTGGTCCCCCACCAGGCTCCTCTGTCCATGGGATTCTCCAGGCAAGAATACTGGAGTGGGTTGCCATTTCCTTCTCCAGGGGCTCTTCCCAACCCAGGGATCAAACCCAGGTCTCCTGCATTGGCAGGTGGGTTCTTTACCATCTGGGCCACAAGGGAAGCCCTTGGTACTGCTCCAAGGAGCCAAAAATCTGTAACATCTGTAAACTGTTATAAATAATGTTTCTCATGAAAAGCAAAAAAAGAGCTGGCCCTTAATGGTCCAAATGAGGTCAGTAATTACGACTTAAGTACCGGGCCCACAGTGTTTCCCTCAGAAGAACTGAACACAAGGGTCAGGACATCTCCTTCCCTCCTCCACCCCCATTTGAAATAGCTGCTCTTCCTCTCTCTGCTTCCACCCCCTCATCCCAAGAGCCTGACTACTGGCTACAGGCAAACTCCTGGGTCAAGCTGGTGACCAAGGGGGCCACACCAGCTTGGCGTCCAAGAACAAAGAATCCACCCAGACGGTTAAAATCTATGCCAGTAATATCTGAGTACTGCTGAAGAAATAAAGAGGAGGGCTTAAAAATCCAAAACAGAAGAGTACAAAGCAACCTGGAGCCAGGAGTGACTCTTGGGGTCCTAAAGTGTCTGATTCGTTGCCTGAAAAGAATCCAAGCAATACCTGGCTCAGACTGGAAAATCACCCCTAATTTTGGCAGGTGCTAAGAAATATAATCCTGACTCAGGAGAAACAGGGATAAGGAAGATAAATGTTACTATCTATTATCATTGGTTCAAATAAGCTTCTTCACAGATGTAACAATGAGAATTAGGTTTGGCTGCATGTAGTAAAAAAAAACAAAAACCAACAATTGAGGCTTAAACAAGACAGATTTGTTATCTCACGCAATACATGAGTGGAAATAGGCAATGGTGGGCTGGCACAGTGCTCCACATCTACCTGGTAACCAAGTGGTACCGTCCTTTCTGCTCCACCATTGTAACTACTGGCTTCTGTTTTCAAGGTCACCTCATGGTCACAAGATGGCCACCGTAGCTCCAGCCATCAGAGTCACGTAACAGGCAACGAGGAGGAGGAAACAATGGCAGAAGGCCTGCACCGCAGCTGGGTCAGTCAGTTTTAATACACTTTACCAAGAGACGCACTCAGAACTCCCTGCAGACAGCTCACTGGCTACCCCTGTTTGAAGGGCTGCTGAAAATGTTTTTCCGCTGGACACGCTGCCCCTGCCGCCACTCCTCCACCCTTCCCCTCATCCCCTGTATTACCAGTCTGCTCAGTTCAGTGGCTCCGTCGTGTCTGACTCTCTGCCACCCCACAGACTGCAGCACACCAGGCTTCCCTGTCCATCACCAACTCCTGGAGCTTGCTCAAACTCATGTCCATTGAGTCGGTGATGCCATCCAACCATCTCATCCTCTGTCAGCCCCTTCTGCACCCACGTTCAATCTTTCCCAGCATCAGGGTCTTTTCCAATGAGTCAGTTCTTCTCATCAAGTGGCCAAAGTACTGGAGTTTCAGCTTCAGCATCAGTCCTTCCAATGAATATTCAGGATCGATTTCCTTTAGAATTGACTGGTTTGATCTCCTAGGAGTCTAAGGGACTCTCAAGGGTCTTCTCCAACATCACAGTTCAAAGGCATCAATTCTTTGGCACTCAGCTTTCTCTATGGTCCAACTCTCACATCCATACATGACTACTAGTCAAACCATAGCTTTGACTAGACGGACCTTTGTCGGCAAGGGCTACCATAATAGAAACTATGGGGTGTGGGGTAGGCAGGGGGCTTAAACAACAGAAACTGATTTCTCACACTTCTGATGGCTGGAAGTCCCAAGACCATGGAGCCAGCAGGGTTGGTTTCTGCTGAGACCTCTGTCCTTGGCTTGAAGATGGATGATTTCTCCTCGTGTCCTCACACAGCCTTTTCTCTGTTAGCATTTCTGGGGTCTCTACCTCTTACAAAGAGTTCTACTAGATTAGCCCTGCCCGTATGACCTCTTTTAACCTTGTTGTGCCGTGGTTTAGTCACTAAGTCCTGTCCCACTTTTTTGTGAACCCACAGACTGTAGCACACGAGGCTCCTCTGTCCATGGGATTCTCCAGGGAAAAATACTGGAGTGGGTTGCCATTCCCTTCTCCAGGGGAATCTTCCCAACCCAGGAAGAAACCCAGATCTCCTGCCTAGGAAGGGGGATTCTTTACAACAGAGCCATTTTGATTACCTCCTTAAAGGCACATCTCCAAATACAGTCGTATTGAGGATCAGTGCTTCAATATATGTATTTGAAGGACAAAACTCCATTCATAACACTGCTGATTATCTAAGACAGTGGTCACCAACCTGTTTGGCACCAGGGACCGGTTTTGTAGAAGACAATTTTTCCCTGGCGGGGGTGTGGGAGGGAGGGTTTTAGGTTCACCAGGTATTTATCTCCTGCTGTGCAGCCTAGTACCAGTGGCCTGGGGACTGGGGACCCCTAAGAGGTTTAGCCAGGAAAAATCTAAGGGTTTGGGGGATAGCGGATAGACTCTGCCACAAGAAAACCAGTTGACACTGTAAGAGATGGCAAAGTTCTAGTATTTTATCGAGTCTATGCCTCCCGTTTTATAGGAAAAAACTGAGATTCAAAGCAACAAGAAGCCACATAGCGGCTGACCCAGAGGCATGAATACATCTTCTGAGTCTAGTCTTGGCTCTGGACTTTAGGACTGAAGTTGCAGTGACTTTTGTCTGTAGAACAGAAATAAAATGTCTGGGTTTAAAATAAATGTTCTTGTTGACTTCTCTGAAAGCTTAAATGAATACACTACGCTTGTGGGAGAACTAAAGTATACAGCCAGGTCCCCTAATCAGGGAATATTTAAGGTATTTTTACGCTGTCTGAATTGTTCACATGCCTTGGAACTCCTATCATGTTCTCTATTTCAACAAGAGGCCAAGGATCCTGATTTTAAGACATATGAAGGCTGGGTAACACACCTTTCTACTTCTCCGTGTCCCTCCACAACATCAAAGCAGAGCACAGTAAAAGGAACTCATGATTTGCTTCAGATTTGGAAGAACACAGCTTCCTGTCTGTACCAACCCATGAAATCCCCTTCACAAAACCAAATGTCTCACAGGGACCTTTTAATAGGTTTTACGTCTTATTTATTGTGCTTATCTGACAACTTCACAAGGCTAAAACACATCTCTTAAGAATGTGTGGACATTTTAGTTCATTCTGAATGTCTGGTAATATATTGTCACGTGCAGACATTCCCTTTCCTGCCGTGAAAAACAGACCCACAGAGCAACCCACGTGTGCACTTCAGCCCCTCTAGTGAATGTATTACACACAAATATTACATTCCCAGTAAAGCAGTTACAAAGTGCAGAGCTATAAATAGAACGCCAATTTCAGCTCCCACCCACCCCATTTGGTGAGGTGCAAAACGTCCAGGCAGCAGGCCAATTGATGCAGCCGGGAATCTCATAGTCCCTCCAACCTCCCCTCCTTCCCCGGCGCCCCCCACCCCAGCAGTGCACTCTTCTGCTAAAGCAGATCCCCGCCAAGTTCAGTAGCGCCCCCCACCGTCAATTACAGCCTTCGCTGCCCAAGGTGCCCAAACATTTTTAATTACATTGTTACTTAATCACGCGTGTGAACAATTACCAATTAATTTCACTGGCTTTTCCCACACTTACTGAACTGCTATAGACAGGCCAGGGGTCCACAGTCAAGGTCCTTATTCCGAGAGTTTTAAGTCCAAATAGAAACGGCTGCCAAGGTTCCGGTGGGCTACCGAAACAGCAGTGCACAATGACGCTACGTCTTTCCCGAAATTGCACCATTCTGCCATTTCTAAAAATCTGAAATCACTGCCTCTTAACAGGCTGGAAACAAAAAGTCTGAGATGACAACAACCCCGAGAACGCTAATAGGAATATTTTTCCTCCAAGGTTTCAAACTTGAACACACCTCAACCATGAAAGTCAATTGCAATGATTTTTTTTTTTTAACTTTTATCACATTATTTTTTTGGGGGGGGGGCATGCTCTTGCGAGGAGCACGGAAGAAAAAAAGGGAAGGGGCATTACAGCAGCAGCAGACAAGCACTGTTTGCAGAGTTCTCTAATTCTTCCCCAGAAGATGCGGGGTTCGGAAGACTCCCTACGGCCTCCCCCGTGCCCCGACCGACACCCAAGGCCCAGCCGGGCACCCGGTCCTCCGTTCCTGGTCAAGGATCCAGTAGAAGGGGCTGGTGCCCGGTGAACACCCCAGCCTAGGGGGCCGGGGCAGGTCCCCGAGACCCCCACAGGGAGCCCCGGGCGAGGCTGGGGGTGCAGCGCTGGTCGCCCCGCGGGCCGGCCGGGCGGTGCGGGCCAGAGCGCGCGGGAGCCCGGGCCGCGGAGCCCGCCCGCCCGCCTCCAGCCTCCGGAGCCAGCGCGGAGCGCGGAGGGCCGGCGGGACGCGGGCGGAAGGCAGGGGGGCGGGCCCGCGGCCGCCGCTTCCCTCGCTCCAAAGTTTCTCGCAGTTGCACATTCACTCCGCGCTTCCTGTGGGGGTGGGCGCCGCGCCCTCGCGGCCCGGCCGGCCGCCTGCTCCCGGCGGAAGGAAGCGCGGAGACGCGAGTCGAACCGGAGCGGCGGCGGGACCCCAGCGAGCCGAAAGGGGCCGGCCAGGCGCACCCCGGGGTCCCGGGGTCCCGGGGAGCCAGGGCCGGCCGGGGCGCCGGGAGAGGGCGCTGCCGCCGCGGGCGCGGCGGGGACGGGACGGCGAGGCGCGGGCGCCGCGGGGCAGGGCAGGGCTGGGCCGCCTGGCGTCTCCCCCGGCGCGGACGCGGGGCGCGGGCGGCTGCGCCCGGGGAACCCACGCCTCTCCGGTGCGCGCCCGGGCCGCCCGCTACTTACCCAGGGAGCAGGTGAGCAGCGAGAGCAGTGCCGGCAGCGCCAGGCGGCGGCCGCGGCGGGCGGGCGGCCGCATCCCGGCGGCGGGGCTGCGCGCCCTATCCGGGCGCGGGGACAGGAGACGCGCGCGGAGCGGAGCTGCACCGCTGCCGCCGCCGCCGCCCCTGCCGCCGCGGCTGACCCGTCTCCGCGGCTCCCCTCCTCCCTTCCCCGGCCCCGCGCCGGCTCCGGACGCGCCCTCTGGCGGCCGGTAGCGGGAGCGCCCTCGTGCGCGCTTCCCGCGCCTGCCCGGCTCGTGGCTGTGGCCTGGAGGTCCCTCGGGGCTGGGCTGCCGGGAGAGGTGTCCGCCCCTCCGCGGGGACAGCGGCCTCCTTCAGGCGTCTGACCTCTGCTCCCTACGGTCTGCACTTCTCCTTTTCCTTCCTCGCGTTTAACCTGGGCCCCATCCTCTGCCTTCGTCGCCCCTGCCTTGCTCCATCACCTCCCTTTCCTCGATTGCCAGCAATAGGTCAGTGTCCCTTCTTGTCCCCAAAGTGAAGCTGAAAGGGGGATGGGCGGCAGAGGAACGAAGGACAGGAAGGAGAATCGTTTTTCTTCCCTGCTAATGTACCATCTGTTATTTTTAAAAAAATCAATAATTCAACTCTTAATATTGTTGGCACCAACAGTTCTACTTTGATGAAGGTGTTTTTAATCAGCTCAACTAATTTACTTCATATTCTCTTTTGAAAGGGAATGCTGCCAATAGCTTAGGCCTGGAATTTGACTTTTAATAGAAGTTTGTGTAAATGTAATTTTAAGTGTTCGCCGTAATGGAAGAGGAAGGGTGTAATTTTATCCAAAAGTCTGATTAAAAAAATAAATTACATTGGAATGCAGAAAAGTGAAGGGACCATGGAAACTTCCTTAGGAAAGTCCCTCTTGTCCCCAGCTGAGTGGCCCTCCCCGGCAGGGAAGATGGTGGCGGAAAAGGAAGCAATTACAGAGGAAATGCAGCCCCTTCTGAGGGTCCTGCACCACACCACACCACACATCCCCCCACCCCCACACACACCTGCCTCTCCGGCCCCAACTTCAACCCACTGCTGCCTCCTAGGAAGGAGGCTGGACCAAGAGCTCCTGCTCACGGACGGAGGCCTCCTGATGGTCACGTCCGTGTTTACATTCCTATTTCCTCATATTTTTTGGATGCACACACTATGCCTCTCACTGCACCAAGCACCCTCTGAACAGCATATCTTCCACGTGGACATGCAGCGTCCACCCACTTGCTAAACATCAAATGAAGACCAGTGCCAGGCCCTAGGGATGCCAGTAAGATGTGGGTGAGACAGAGAAGCAGGTGCTGAGTGTTGGCTGTCTTTAGACCAATAAAGGTGACTGTTCTCTGGGAGGTTTGACCTTGAGCGCCTGGGACCAGTATGGTCATCTGCCCTTACAGCAGCTGCTACAATTGTTTTTAAAAGATGTCTGGTGGCAATGGTTTTTTTTCTCTCTCTCTCTTCGTTTTACATTGAAGTCTTAAAACTGGGGATTGAATATTTCGTGTGAATGCAAATAGTGCCATTTGGTTCCATTCAGCCAAGGTTTGTGGCCCCATGTCAACACCATTTTTCTGGGAGGGAAAAGAAATGTAAGACTCCTTCCTTCCATTTTTTAGTGAAGCTTTGCAAATTTATGACTGACTGCATCGATCCCTTCTATCCTTCTTTAAAATCCACCTGCCTGGTTTAAAGTTCTAGAAGTTTTCCAATTTCCAAAGCTGTTCAGCTTTCTTCCAAGAAAACCTTTCTCGCATATATTAGATATTAAATATTAAAACAAGAGACTTCCCTGGTAGTCCAGTGGCTAAGACTCTGTCTGCACTCCCAATGCTTGAGTTCAGTCCCTGCTCAGAGAACTAGATCCCACATTCTGCAACTAAGAGTTCACCACAACTAAAGATCCCACCCGATGCAACTAAGATCCAGCACAACCAAGTACATAAATGAAAATCCACTCAGACCGAAACAAACAAAACATTAGAGTGTTTAAACAGACACAGAAACCTAGAAATTAAGCAGCTGACTTACTATGTGTTCACATATCTACTCCATGTTTGACAACAAGTAACTCTAGGTGCTTAATATTTTCATCCATGTGTAGTAAAGGTGTGGGAAACAGCCCTAAATACAGCCAAGAGCACCAGGTCATAAACTTGCCCTGGCGTGCTTCCTTCCCACAGCAGACACAAATAAATGGCTCATCACAGAGCTCCATAACTCACGTTTTAAAAAGGATTACTCTTCACGTACTCTAGTCACATGATCAATGGATTTGCTCGGCGTGCTCCCTCCCCATCCGATCACAGATTGAGTTGCCTAGAACAAGATGTGCCCGTGGGGACACCAGTGTTCACAGTGTCGCACCATCTGCCTCCGGGCCTCTTTTGCCACCTGAACCACCAACCATTAAGGGGAGACCTTTCAACAGGAAAAAAATTCATCTCATTCACTGTAAGACCATGAAAATGAGCAGGTCACAACTCTCTTCCTGGGATTCACTCACCTGAACTCCAGGTGCCATCTCCACACGCACCCCTGAAAGTATGCCCTTGCTCTGTGCAGGGGTAGAACCAGGGAGTCACCTCTTTTGGGGGTGGGGGCCTATCGTATCATGATTGAGATAGACTGGTAATTTTTTAAAAGAATTTTCTAAATGCTAAAGGAGAATGTAATACTATATGGAGAAAACCATAGATCACCAAATAATCTCATGTTTATGAGATTATTATAAAGGTGGTTTCTGATCACTTAATAACTATACATTAGGCCCAAAAGGCTGGACTGCATTCATTCATTCAACCGACGCTGACCCACTGAACACCTTCTAGCTGGCATGCCCATTGCTCATCTTTGGGGCAGAGACAAAGAAGCAGAAAGCATGGCCCTGGGTGTAAGAGCTCCCAGTCCAGTGAGAGAGACAGAAACATTCAGAAGTGGTACTTCCCTGGTGGCCCAGTGGCTAAGACTCTGGGTTCCCAAAGCAGGGGGCCTGGGTTCAATCCCTGATCAGGAAACCGGATCCCACGTGCTTCAGCTACCGCCTGCCACAACTAAGACCTGGCGCAGACAAATAAATAAATATAATATATATATATATATATATATATATTTTAAGTTCAGAAGTAATGTTCCTGCTATAGTGAAACACTATAGCACAGGTGGGAACACTTCGGAACATACAGAGGGGAAAACAGACTCTATCAGGGCCATAGGATTTGGTTATTAGAAAAGTGGACATGACCTTTGGACAGGGTCTTAAAGGGGAAATAGGAGATTCTGGGCTGAGAGAAAAAGGAAGGGCATCCAGACAGAAGCTCACATGCACACCGCAAAGCTCAGAGGTGTCTGGCATGCGGGGCAGTGATGACAGGGTGCAGGCTTCTTGCCCAGCCCGGCCTGGGCATCTGGCCCGGTGCCAGCAAAGACCAGGGGACAGACCCCAGCTCCCCATTCTCAGGGCCCTCTCAGGAGGACCATTCCTCTGCACACAGAAAAGTGGCCTTATGCATGCACGTTGAGGGTTATTTTCCCAAACTAAAATCCACCCTGAGGTCTGACGGTGGAGTAGAATGTCTAAAACTGGGTCTTTGTGATAATCAGACCCATGATATAACCATCCACTAACCATGTCCCATGGGCTTCCCCGGTGGCTCGGTGGTAAAGAACCCACCTGCCAATGCAGAAGACTCGGGTTCGATCCCTGGGTTGGGAAGATACCCTGGAGGAGGAAATGGCAACCCACTCCAGCATTCTTGCCTGGGAACTCCCATGGACAGAGGAGCCTGGTGGGGGACTCCAGTCCATGGGGTCTCAGAGAGTCGGTCACGAAGGAGAGATGAGCACACGTACAGCCATGCCCCACTCCCCCAGAGCCAGTGCACACGTGATTCTAGGGGAGAGGTCGGTCACTTCACATGAGGCCTTAACCTTTAGGGAAACGAGGGGAATCCTCGCCTACAGGAGAAGAGACAGCAAAGACCTCCGTCCCTCGGAGTAGACCCAGTGGCCACACCTCCCATGCAGCAGGCGCTCAGGAAGAACACTCCGACGACAATTAATCAGAGGGTGTCTCCCACGCCTCTGATAAGCTTGTCTCCCTTTGCTTTCAAAGCTATTCCAAGACTGTAAATGAAACCCATTCTATCAAGCCACACTTTAAACCACAATTTTTACCCAAAGAGACTGAATTCCCACAGACTATCAGCCCTGAACCAAGATCCAGGAAATACAACCATCTCTGTAGTCCCCCAGGACAAGCCCAGAAATCTGAAGCTGTTGGGTTTTTTGAAGACAGAGAAAGGTTTAGACTCTTCTCTACCAAAAAAAGCTATCTCCTAGAAACTTCTAATCAGAAACAGATTATCCACTTGGTTCTTTTGTTCTCCTTTCTAGAATCAGGTAGCCTCTGGTTCTCAGTAAAGATCAGGAATCTCTCCTTTTAGGCGTATCAACAAGAGCAACAGGAAGCATCCCTCTTTTTTTTTTTTTTTTTTGCAATTTTGTATATTTTATTTACTCTCTAGGATCCATTTTTAAAATTCAATTTATTTAAACTTTTAAAAAATCCATCCATTTCTCCCTCCCTCTAGCGCGTTGCTTCTGGCACCCACCAACCTGCATCTATGAGCTTGGAGTATGCATGTATTAACTTCCACATAGATCAGGGGGTGGGAGGGGATATATGTATACTTATAGCTGATTGACATTAATGTACAGCAGAAACCAATGCAACATTGAAAAGAAAATATCCTCCTATTAAAAGAAAAGAGGGTTCAGACAGTATTTGTCTCTCTGAGTTACTTCACTTAGCATAAGGCCTTCGGGGTTTATCTATGTTGTCACAAAACAGCAAGATTTCATTTCTTTTTATATCTGAATAATACTCTATATACACCACAATTTATCTATTCATCCAACAATGGACAGTTAGGTCATTTCCATCTTTTGGCCATTGTAAATAATCCTGCAGTGAAAATAGGGTGCATATATTTTCAAATTGGTGTTTTTGGAAAAAAATTAATGTTTTTGTTTTCATCAGATAACTATCCAGAAGTGAAATTGCCAGATCTGGTAGTTCTATTTTTAACTTTTTAAAGAAACTCTTTACTATTTTCCATAGTGGCTATACCAATTTATATTCCTACCAACAGTGGGATCTGTGCTCTTTGTTAATAACATGATTTTCTGTACAGAAAACCTAAAAACTTCATCAGAAAACCATTAAAACTAATAAAGGAGTTCAGTAAAAAAAAAAAAGAAAAAGAAAAGAAAAAAATCAGTACGCAAAAATTTGTTGTGTTCCTATAAACTATTAGAAAGAGAAACTAAAAAAACAATTCCATTTGTAATTGCATCAAAAAGAATAAAATATCTAGGAATAAATGAACCAAGGAGGTGAAACACTTGTACACTGAAAATTGTAAGACATAAATAAAAGAAATTAGAGACAAGTAAATTAAAAGATATTCCATGCTCATAGGTTGGAAGAATGTATACAGTTAAAATGTACTAACATGCACTGAACATTTGCCATAGCTACACACTCTGCCAGCTACTTTATCTTTTACTTTTATTTTTAAATTTTTATTGGAGTATATAGTTGCTTTACAATGTTGTAATAGTTTCTACTTTTACAGCAAAGAGAATCAGCTATACATACACATGTATCAGTTACTTTCAAGTTTATTATTTCATTTAATCCTCACTAGAAAAAAAAAATATATATATATATAAAGACTATTTTTCCCACTTTACCGATTAGTAAACTTAGGCAGGTCAAATACCAAGAGCCAGAACTGTCTTTGGTGGCAGTATCTTTCCACCAGACCATGCAATGTAAGCCAGCTGCTGGCAGCAGGAATGGCAGAGAAGGGACCATCCTGAGGACCAGACAGGTCACATCAGCAGTGGTTGTGAGTCAGTAGACCCTGGCTGGAGTGGAGAGAAGGACCACAAGAGACCGACGGAGCCATTAACTACAAGGGAGATCTGCCAAAGGAATGAGTTTATGGAGAAAAATGAAACCGTATCATCATTACTACTATCATAAATGATAGCTACACCCTCACATATCAGTAATTAGATTAATAGTAACAGCGAACATTTAACAAACACGGGTTATATACCGGCACAATACTAGGTGCTCTCCATGCATTATTTCTTATTAAATAATATTTTATTTACTTCTCAAAACAGCTTTATTCCTATTTTAGAGAGGTCAGGCAGCTTACATTAGGACAACATTTCTCACGTATGGTCTATGATCCTCTTGGTGTTCCCAGGACTCTTTCGAATGCCCAGGTTCACAAGGTCAAAACTTTTTATAACAGTACTAAATACAATGTTACCTTTTTTTTTCTGTGTTGAATTTCCACCAATCTTGCAAAACCACTTATGGGCAAAAATATTATTGCCTTAGCACTAATCAAGGCAGTGGCAACAACGAAAAAGCCAGATCACTTAAAAGGACCCTTGCTGCGGCAGGACAAGTTAATAAGTTCATTAAATCACACCCTTGAGTAGACATCTTTTTAACATTCTGTGGGGGAAACTGAGGCATAACGTAAAAGTCCTTCTGCTGTATATCAAACTCCGGTGTTATCTCAGGGAAAAGCACCTGTATGATGCTTGAGTCGCAAGTTGAACTAGCTGCTTTTTTCACAGAACATGGTTTTTGGTTGACAGACTGAAACGTAAACTGGAAATTCACCCTTAGGGACCGGGCAAACATTTTCTCAAAAATAGACTGAGCCTTCCGCTTCAAAGAAAACAGCTGATTGATGCTATTTGTGACAACTATTAAGATATAAGCTTTGACATGAAACTTGAATTTTGGACAATTTGTTTCTGCTGCCATGAGCTTCAAAGCCTCCCCATCCATGAAGATTTTTCAGTGACATCAATGATAGTGTTAATAAATGTGATGTTTTGATATTGTATAACAACATGAGTCTACATTTGTAAGTCCTGCAACTTCTGGGAAACTATTTGCCAAAGGACCTATGAAAGATGTTACAAAATCATGAATGGGTTTTTAAAAAAGTTTCATTCAAAGTAAAAGACAGACCAATGGGTTTTAATGAAACCCCATACAGAAGTTCCCTGATAAGACTTCAGTTTCAAGTTGCAACTAATCTTTAAGAAACTCCTGATTGTCTTGAATCTTGATGTAATATCAAATAATGCCCACAATTTCATTGAAATATTATTAAAAACCCATTTTCCAATTGTGTACCTATGAAGCTAGATCTTCATTTACTTCATCCAAAACAGCATATCCCGACAGATAAAGAAACAAATATGAGAATCCACCTCCTATTAAACTAGATACTAAGGAATTTGGGGGGAATATAGTTATTTCTCACAAAAATATATTAACATGTGATAGAGTGATATGCACCATGGTCGTGTGCTCAGTCGCTCAGTCGTGTCTGATTCTGCGACCCCAGGGACTGTAGCTCGCCAGGCTCCTCTATCCGTGGGATTCTCCAGGTGAGGATACTGGAGTGGGTTGCTATTTCCTACTCTAGGGGATCTTCCAGACCCAGGGATTGAACTGAATCTCCTGTGTCTCCTGCACTGGCAGACAGATTCCTTACCACGAGTGCCACCTGGGAAGCCCTAGGTATAGTACAGCTTTGGGGAGGGTTTGGCTGGGGCGGGGGGTGTGGGGGGAGCGGTTTGGCCACACCTTGAGCCACGTGGGATCTTAGTTCCCAGATCAGGGATCAAACCTGCACCCTCTGCGGTAGAAATGCAGAATCTTAACCACTCTACAGCCAGGAAAGTGCCACTGTAATTGTTTTTACACGAATTAATAAATCACTGTTAAAAATCTTTGGTCTTGTATCTAAAACAGCAAATAGTCATAGATGTGACCCATAAAAACAAAAGTTCTTTGGGGTCCTCAATAAGTTTTAAGAGTACAAAGGGATTCTAAGACCAAAAAGCTTTACAACTACCAGCTTAGGACATATAACTTGTAGGAGCCAGGACTCCAGCCCTGGTCATTCTGACTCCAAAACCCTCCTTCTTGCCCTGAATTTGCTCCCTGTTTTAGTTTAGATTTGTTGCATTTAAGGTGCCAAATTTCCAAGCATCCCACCTTGGCTCTCAGTTACCTATTTAACCTCCTAACCACCAAGGATTTAAATAATAGGTGTCCATTAGATGAGCAATGCTATGCTTAGGTAACAATCTGCAAATGTCAATGGCTTATAGCTACCAAGGCCCTCTGGGTCCTGCCAGTTCTGCTGCTGGCCCGATGCCCTTCCAGGCCAGCTGTTCCACATCGTGGGTGACCTCTGGGCTGACTGCCACCTCAGCTCAAGTTCCTTTTCATGGCCATCATTGCTAGAGCACCAGCAGACAAATGCTTCCTGCTCGGGTTTCACTGCAAAGTGGGCCAGGCACAGTGCCTGTAGCCGGAAGGGAGGAGAGCTGGGTACTGCTGAGCCCAGAGCGACACCCCACCTACCCTTCCTCTGCACCTCCATCCTGGAACACCCCAACACCTGCTCTGAGGCTGCTGTGCCAGGCGGGAGGGGTACCAACGAGGTTCCGTTTTTCATTTTGCTGAAGTATAGTTGACTTACAATATCTTATTAGTTTCAGGTGTTCAACACGATGATTCGTATATACATTCTTTTTCAGATTCTTTTCCCTTATAGGCTATTATAGAACATTGACTACAGTTCCCTGTTGGTTATCTATTTTATATATAGACTATTTTCTTTATTGGTGGGCCTATTTCTGTTTCAGAAATAAGTTCATTTGTATGTCTTTTTTTTTTTTGGCCACACCGCTCAACTTGTGGGATCTCAGGTCCCCAACCAGGGGTTGAACCTGGGCCACGATGGTGAAAGCCCAGCGTCTTAGCCGCTAGGCCACCAGGGAACTTTACATACCCTTTTATTTAGTCATATACACATATATATGGATACATAATGTTTATATGTATACATATATATTGGAATATTACTCAGTCATCAAAAGAAAGAAATTATGCCATTTGTGGCGACATAGATGGACCTAGATGCTATCATACTATATGAAGTGAGTCAGACAAGGACAAATACTTTATGATATTGGTTACATGTGGAATCTAAACATTCAGCTTTTAGAACTTAGCCTCTGCCCTTCAGAAACTCACAAAATATCTAGAAAGAAAAAAGCAAACTATAAATATCTATGGTTTTGTATCTATAACTATAAAAAACTAAGTTATCTCACCTGTGTATGCCTCCTCACTAGGTACCAGGTAACCACACAAATAACCAGGGCACCAGGCAGTTAGAGGAGAAATCCAGATGAATCCAACAGTCGCGAGTATTCTTGGGAGAAAGAAAACTCTGGCTTGAATAATCAAGGATGGTTTCAGGGAGATGGTGGGATTTGAATAGAAGTCGGAAAATGAAGAGAGGACCCAAAGTGATAGAAATGGAAAAGGGGAGGGATTAAAAAAGAAAACACACATAGAGTCAGTGAAGTAAGAGAAACATATGCAAGCAGATGAAAAGACAGTGTGATTGCAGTTCATCATGTCAGGAAACGCCTTCTAGCACTCAGATGACATCGGGGGTGAGAAGACGGGAAAGCTGTCTGCAGAGGGCAGCAGCAAGCCCAGGAGTGGGCCCTGGGCTGGTAAGGATGCAAGTCCCTGGGTGGGGTGGGTGCAGCTGACCAGACCCCGGAAAGGCGGCCACGGAGCCCTGAGGACATCTCATTAATCGACAAGAGAAATGCTAGGCTTCGCGATACAGACATCATTTAATTGAAAAAGCTAGAACCAAAACGTGATTTACGATTCTTTTCTTCTAAAAATATACTTCCATTACAGTTCTCTGACTTCAGTAACAATAGTCATGGCATGATAATGTCTCACACAATTGAAACACAATTTTCAGAAATAGCATTTTACTAGCTTTAAGTCAAGTGGATGTTGGAGTCTCTTTGCTTAAATCAGTCAGGTACTTTGGCAATTGAGAGGAGCAGCTCTGTACACTAACACCTAGTTTGAGACGGACAGAAGAGAAGGGAAAGAAAGGACACCACAAATCTTGAGAATGCATTTTTACCTCTGCTCAGAGAAGCTGCAAAAGTGACTCACTGAAGCACCCAGGGGTTGGTTGAGAATAGGGGGAAAGTGAGGGAGTGGTGCTGGAAGAGAAGAGACTGCAGGAAGGGACATGGCAGGCACAGAATTTAAAGGACCTCTCAATGACTGGGGGCCTCCCTTGTAAGTTCAGTGGTTAAGAATTCCTGCTTCTCAGGGCACCCAAAGCCAGTGCTCTGGGACAACCCAGAGGGATAGGGTGGGGAGGGAGGTGAGAGGGGGTGTTCAGGATGGGGAAGGACACATATATACCTGTGGCCAATTCACATTGATGTATGGCAAAGACCATCACAATATTGTAAATAATTATCCTCCAATTAAAATTAATTAATTAATGAGGGGGCACGGGTCTGAACCCTGGTCGGGGATCTAAGATTCCACGTGCTCTACAGCACAGCCGAAAGAAAAAAAGACTGAGTTCAAGTATAATTCTTATCTAGCCCCAAGTCTGAGATCAACACCGTGGTCATCAATGACAGGGATATGGCCATAGATTGCTGGAGGACCATTATGGTCCAAGAATTAAAAATCCAGACACTCTCCTACTCAGGACTACCTTTTAGAGGTTCAGTGAAGCAGAAGAGTGGTGTGTTCTCATTCCTTCTTTCCTCCCACAGAGAGAGACCCATTCAGCATCATCACCAGGAAGAGGACCCCATGGACTGATCCACAGGGTCAAGGGTTAGCCATCCTGTTCTCTCCTCCCCTCCTGTCCATTGCACTTGGTAAAACACAGGTCTGAGAACTTGGCAAAGTCCTTCTCCATCTTTCTACCGAGTCCACCCCTCCCTCCCCTCACTGGTCCCACGACAGATGCAGGGCTCTCTGTAGCCTTTCCACATTTTGTAGAAGTGTTATTGGGCTTCCCCGGGCAACTCAATAGCAAAGAATCCTCCTGCCACTGCAGGAGACACAGGAGACTCGGGTTTGATCCCTGAGTTGGGAAGTTCCCTTGGAGGAGGAAATGGCAACCCACTCTAGTATTCTTGCCTGGAGAATCCCATGAACAGAGGAGCCTGAAGGGCTCCTCCAGGAGCCATGGGATTGCAAAGAGTCAGACTTGACTGAGCACACACGCTCACACACATATGAAAAACACTGCAATACTTTTCTTCTGACTAACATGGTCCCCTTACTTTTCTGCCCAGGCTTCCTGGGACATTCAGATCAAGTATGCTCATTTGGGAACATTATTTTGAGTCCTCCACACCTCAAATCAAATGATTCCTATTTCTGGTCTTCTTTAGCAGTGTTCTCTAAATGACCAATTATATACCATAGCTACCTATGTCTATTTATAAATTATATGTGTGTCATTGGACCAATTATGTCTATCTAAAAACATACAAAAATAGAAAAACTTAAAGTATGAGATAAAGACAAGTTCTAATATTGTTTTTTCCTGTTCATCCTCCACCCCAACCCTGGGACCACACCCTCTAGGCATAATTCTATCACATTCATAGCATCTATCACCTCCTATTATAATTCTTTTTCAAAATCCTGTTTCCTTTGCACAGAAACACTCACAGATTGAGGGAATGAACTTTTGGCTGCAAGGCTGGGGCGGGGGGGAGATGGGAAGAGGGATAGTTAGGGAGTTTGGGATGGACATGTACACATTGCTATGTTTAAAATGGGTAACCAACAAGGACCTACTGCATAGCACAAGGAACCCTGCTTAGTGTTAGGTGGCGACAGCCCGGATAGGAGGAGACTTCGGGGGAGGATACAGGTACATGTATGGCTGCATCCCTTTGCTGTCCACCTGAAACCATCGCAACATTGCTAATCAGCTCTGTGCTGCACTTAGTCGCTCAGTCGTGTCTGACTCTTTGCAACCCACGGACTGTAACCCTCCAGGCACCTCTGTCCATGGGGATTCTCCAGGCAAGAATACTGGAATGGGTTGCCATGCCCTCCTCCAGGGGATCTTCCCAACCCAGGGATCGAACCCAGGTCTCCCACATTGCAGGCAGATTCTTTACAGTCTAAGCCACCAGGGAAGCCCAAGAATACTGGGGTGGGTAGCCTATCCCTTCTCCAGGGGATCTTCCTGACCCAGGAATTGAACCGGGGTCTCCTGCATTGCAGGCGGATTCTTTACCAGCTGAGCTACCAGGGAAGCATATTAATCAGCTATACTCCAATACAAGAATAAAAAGTTAAAATACCCTGTCTAGTTTGTCTCTGTATCCACAAAGTGCCTGACACAAAAGAGGTGCTTATAAATATCTGTTGAATTAACTCATATAACATTATAAATCATTTTTTATAAATACTTCAAAATTCCCATAATTTCTCAGTAGTGGCTGATTGTAATCATTGCTGCGTTAAATGACTTACTGAAAAAATGCAGTGTAAACCTCAAATGAATTGCTCTCCTTCATTCAAATGGTCCCAACAATTGTGCTCAGTTGGGTTTTTTCCCGTCAGTCTTGGAAGTATGCCACAGGGCACAAATGAACACCAATTTCAGGCCCAGGCTATTAAAAATTCCAGATCTGGGTTTGTTTTAGAAATGAAGTATTCGGACATTACCATTTCAGTGAGGACTGGGTCATTAATTTGCAAATGTAAAACTCTCCCCAAACCAAGCCAAAAGCCCTGTTATTTACACAAGTCTTGTGTTGGAGAAAAAACAGAATGACAGGAATATACTTCAAATAGTCACAATTCCCATTTCTGAACATTTTATTCAGTTTGGGCATTCAACGTTCAGTGTTTTTTCTTACGAGAATTATCTGACTGGGAATACTTGTTTAAAAAAAATAGAATCTTAAAAAAAATAGTTATGTTGTGGTCCTTCATGTCTATTTTAGTCGTTTAAATTATAGGACGGATGGCCCAGCTAATCAGACATGTTATTGTTGTTGTATTAACATGTGAATTGTTAATGTTAACACTTGAGTGTGTGAGTTCTCTGACGAGCCTGAGTTCACCCGCCTGATGGGGAGGTGATGGTGAATGTTGACTCTGTATGATGTTCTAAAGCCGCAGGCCCCAACATTTTTGGCACCAGGGACCTGTTTCCTGGAAGATGATTTTTTCATGGACTGGGCTGGGGGATGGTTTCAGGATGATTCAAGCACATTACATTTATCATGCACTTTATTTCTATTATTATTACATCAGCTCCACCTCAGATCATCAGGAATTAGATCCCGGAGATTGGGGACCCTGTTCTATAGCTTCATTTCCCTGCCAGTAAGCCTCCAAAGCATACCATTTAATGATTTTTCTAAAAAGTGAATTTGAAATAGGTGCATAAAGGGTCTTGACTGAGCACTTATTCTTTATTTTGTTCTCTGTTTACTTCTCCCTTAGGACAACATTGCATTTCGGATAAGGGCTATTCGGAAACAATAATATGGGTGAGCTATTAGCCATGCTGCTTTTGTTTGGGAAATTCGACAGGTAAGGAAATTAATAGTAGATTGTATGCTATTAAAGGAGCTGTTTAGGGTTTGAGTTGGTGTTTAGGGTAATAGACAGTTCATTCATCCTTCCCCCTCAGGATTTATTCCTAAGTGTCGTATACCCAAGGAGCACTAGCCGAAGAACTGGTAGAACAACAACCCCCCACTGCTGAGCTGGAGTTAGGCTGGATGCATAAGATTGAATGGGATTCCCAGGTGGCTCAGTGGTAAAGAATCCAAGTACAAATGCAGGAGATGCAGGTTCGATCCCTGTGTCAGGAAGATCCCCTGGAGTAGGAAGTGGCAACCCAATCCAGTATTCTTGCCTGGGAAATCTCACGGACAGAGGAGCCTGGTGGGCTACCACCCATGGGGTCACAAAAGAGTCGGACACGACTTAGCGTCTAAATGACAAATCAGATTGAATATATTTGAGGCCAGAAGTCTTAAGTAAATCCTTTTGCTTCCAATGCTTCTCTTCCAAGTCCGAGATGACTAGGTTGGTAGGACAGAGTAAGTCCACCTGCCCAGGCAATCAAATGGGCAGAAATGATAAGCAAGGTCCTGAGGAGGCAGAATACAAAAAAGAGAGTAGGTCTTGTTGGTCCAGACCTTTCAGACCAACAGCACAGCTCACTAGCAAAGCCCAGGCCAGGGGATATCTTGAATTCTAACCAATCAGATAAGCAAGTTCTCCTTCTGCAGAAGTGCTAAAGGGCTTGAGCATGAGAACAAATGTGGCTTAAAGTGTTCCACCCACTATGGGGAGGGAGGCTGAAAATGATAAGAAGGTCTGAAAATTCCTCTTCTCCAATAATGGTAAGAAGAAATGGAAAATTTCCTACTCTATCAATAAGCAAGGATGTCATTTGAAAGTGAAGTTGCTCAGTCGTGTCCGACTCTTTGCAACACCATAGACTATAGTCTACCAGGCTCCTCCATCCATGGGATTTTCCAGGCAAGAGTACTGGAAGTGGGTTGCCATTTCCTTCTCCAGGGGATCTTCCCAACCCAGGGATCGAAGCCAGGTCTCCTGAATCGCAGACAGACACTTTACCATCTGAGCCAAGTCACCAGCAATTGCAGCCGCTGGGAGTGGTAAGCTGATGAGCTCTGAGGGAAGTCAGGAAGGCAAGAATTTCTGCCATCTAGAGTCATCAGACTTCAGCCACTGCCTACGTGAGCCCAGAGGAAATTGGACACTGGCCCCAGACACCTGAGGTACACATCAAAGGAAGGATTTCCGCGAGCCCAGGCTCTTGCATCTTCCCATACATAGAAAAGCCATAAATTTCTTAACTTGGGATATCTGGTTTTCTTTCATTAACAATAATTTATTTTTATGCCCTTTATGGCCAAACAACCTGGCTCCTTCCTCTTGCCTCCTCAGAACTATTCTCTCAGGGTCACTTGAGACGCTGTCTCCCGGGCTTGAAGTCCTAAACATTCCGCTGAATAAAACTGTCGACTGAAAAATATAGTCACAATCTGAAAGTAGAGTTATTTTATTTGGTGGGAATGTTTAGGACTCCAAGCCCAGGAGACAGCATCTCAATAGCTCTGAGAAAACTGCTCCAAGGAGGTAGGCGGGGACGTCAGGATATATATAAGTTTGCAACAGAGGGGGTAGGCAGTCTGAATATCAAAGATCAGGTATCAAGTTAAGGAATTTAATGTTTTATGTACAGGAAGATGCAAGCCTCTGGGCTCACTGAATTCATTCCTTTCATATGCATCTCACATATCTGGGGCCAATCCTGTTTCCTTGTTCACCTTGCTTCTTACATTCCCCCAGCTCCTCAGCAATCACTGTGGGGGTGGCAGCCTCCGCTGAATCACATTTAGGCTTTCCTGGTGGTTCAGATGGTAAAGAATCCACCTGCAATGCAGAATACCTGGGTTCAATCCCTGGGTTGGGAAGATACCCTGGAGGAGGGCATGGCAGCCCACACCAGTTTCTTGCCTGGAGAATCCCATGGACAGAGGACCCTGGCGGGCGACAGTCCATGGGATCACAAAGAGTCGGACACGACTGAGTGACTAAGCACCGCACAGTACATTCACATTTGGAGGTCAGAAATCCCTGATAGCTGTGACAGTTCTTGTTTATTAATATGGCAGGAGATATTTTCATTTCACAAGGCATAACTCTTAACTTTCAGGTTGTGAATATTTTTGTGAGTCCACAATTGCATCAGGGGATTCTGCTCTTTGGTGTCCTCACTCAGAGACATGTGTGTCCACCTCATCACCTGCCTCAGGGTGGACCCAGGACAGAGAAAGAGAGCATGGTCACACATGCTATCCTAAAGTGTTTCACCAAGAGGTGACACATGACACTCCTGCTCCCACTCTGTTGACCAAAACAGGTCACGGGGCCATGCCCAAATTTAAAGGGAAAGTACTATCCCCCAGGGAAGCCTGGCATGCTGCAGTCCATGCAAAGAGTCACAAAAGGACTGAACTTTTAAGAGTTCAGTCACTGAGCGACCGAACTGAACTGAACTATCCCACAAGGTACCTGGAAGGAGGAGAACCAAACTGCAGGTGACCCCTCCCCCTAGGAATGTTCATGGAAGGTATTGAAGGGGTTACATCTGTTGAACTTGGTCTGGGCTGAGCAACTGAATAAAGAATGCAGAATTCACCAAACACCTGTGACTGCTTAGGCCAGATTTTGAAGAATAGGGGAAAAGAAAAAAATAATACATCTTTTGGGGACTTCCCTGGTGGTCCACTGGCTAAGACTCTGGGTTCCTAATGCAGGGGGCCTGGGTTCATTCCTTGGTCAGGGAACTAGATCCCACATGCTGCAACCAAAAAAAAAAAAAAGATCTTACATGCAGTTTAAATAAATAAATACATAAATATATATTTTTGAAATACATCTTTTGCATGTCCCTTTAACTTTCTCTATCGGGGGAAAAAAGTGAAAGTTTTGTTTTTGGTCACACTATGTAGCAGTGCGATCTTACCCCCTGCCCAGGGATCAATCTAGCTCAGAGGCCACATCATAAAGGTCTTGAGGGACTCGAATGCCCTTAATGATTCCTGGGGATGGGGGTGACGGGAGAGGATTGGTGACAGGTCAGCTCCCTCACTGGGCACAGCAGGCATGGCATCTGGGGCCCACAATTTTTCTAGGGGCCCAGGACAATGTTCTATGTTGTCTTAAAATCAGAAGAAAAAAAATAACTTTTAAGTCAAAGGAAATGTTTTCATATATAATATTAATAGATTCATCTTTCCCCCAAGGTCATAGTAAAATACAGTTTTTATCTCTTATGAGAAAAAGGGCTCATGACGACAAAAGTGACTGTACCCGTGAAAGTCAAAATGTGGTGTGGGGAGAGGAGCCCTGGATTCTCTCCCAGCCTCCCCTCTAAAGAATAGAAATACGACTGACCCAGCCTGACTATCAAATGCATTTGGGATTAACCAAGAACACAAATCAGCAAATTCAGGCCTCAAAGAGAAAACAGAGCTTCCGCCTGTCCCCCACCCCAGGGTACACCTCGTGGAGGAAAGCTGACAAAGATGGTCAAGCAGGACCTGTGGGGCCTTCCCGGGACAGGACTTCCCCTTAGCCTCCACTTCAGCTCCTCTCTGAAGTACCTAGATAATAGTATCTGATGCAAATTTCCTCAGTTGTTTTGCAGACATGAACACCCCCCACCGCCCCCCACCAAACGGAAGATGTTAACTACTTGACAGTGGAGACCCAGGCCTCCTGGAGTCTCAGGCCTGATAACGTTGACCCCTGTGACCACACCCTGTTACCTCACCATCTGCCAGTCAGAGGACCGTGCACCAGGTGATCACGTACCCTGCAACCCCACACCCCCTCCTTGCACTCTGGCTCAGTTGCTGTCTGATTCTTTGCGACTCCATGGACTATAGCCTGCCAGGCTCCTCTGTCCATGGGATTTCCCAGGCAAGAACACTGGAGTGCATTACCATTTCCTTCTCCAGGGGATCTTCCTGACCAGGGGATTGAACCCTGGTCTCCAGCATTGGCAGGTGGGCTCTTCCCCACTGCTCCACCTGGGAAGCCCCCTGGCTTTTAAAAATACTTTGCAGAAACCCTTGGGAAACCCGGGACTTTTGAGGGCATAAGCCACCTCATCTCTTTGCGTGGCCCTGTAATAAACCTTTCTCTCCTCCAGACTCCGATGTTTCAGTTTGTTTGGCAGTGTGTCGGGCACACCAACTATGTTAATAATGTCTCCAAAATAATTTGGGGGTCAAGAAATGGTGGGGCTTTCCTGGTGCTAGAGTGTGATGAGGAAGGGATTACAATGCTCAGCCCAAGCTGAAAGTCTACTTTTGGGGTCTTCTAATGTGGTGTTCTGTGTCAGACCCGGAGTTATTCCCAGTAAATTTCCTCCTCCCTACGGGAAGCAGGGGTGGGAGACTGATCAACTTCTACCCTCTGTGCTAGGGAGCAGCCGTGCTTTCTCTAGACTGCTCCTCCCTGGGGTGTTTATGCCCTCAGCCTCTTTATTCACCCTTCTCTCTTATTTGCACCATTGCAAGAACTGTCTTCATTCAGCCTCCAGGACCTTCCCTGGGTTCCAACAGATGGGTTCAAACAGGTGCTAGTCAGGGAAGGGAGGGGATATGGAGACAGTGGAAGAGCAGTCAAAAAACAATGGTGGAGCCTTGCGGCAGGGTCCTGGATCCCCCTCAAGGGACACGTGGAACTGTATCTTTGAGCTGTTTTGCAGAAGCACCCCGCTAGGTGGGAGAAGTTAACTGTATTTAGCCCACCAGCATGCAGACCCCAGATGTGTTGGAACCGGAAGGCTGATGATGCTGACTCCCATTACCCCTGGAGAAGAGAACAACAACCCCTTCCAGTATTCTTTCCTGGAGAATTCCATGGACAGAGGAGCCTGGTGGGCTACAGTTCAAGGAGTTGCAAAGGGTCGGACACGACTGAGCTCACCCACAGTCCCATTACCTCACTACCAACCAATCAGAAGAACGCCCACGAGCTGATCACGCCCTCCTTGATCCATTACTATAAAACTCCTCACTTCCCCCTCCAGGTTTGGGACACAGCTTTGAGGGCATCATCCTGTTGTGGCCCCTTTTGCCTGGCAAAGCAATAAAGCTACTCTTTTCTACTTTTCCCCCCCAAAACTCTGTCTCAAAATTCAATTTGGTATGGGGGTGGGAGGGTACAGAGACCAAATTTTGGCTATGTAACCACAAGCCAGAAAGGACTATTAAGCATTTGAAGTGTGACTATTCTGAAGAGATGTTGTAAGAGTCAAACACACACTGGATTTTGATGATTGAGTATGTAAAAAATGCTAACAACCTCAACAGTAATTTTATAGTGATCACAGCTTGTACTCCCAATAATTTAGATACATTAGGTTAAGTTACATACATTAAAATATTTCCACCTGTTTCTTTTACTTGTTACCATGGCTACCAGAAAAAATTTTAAATGACAAATATCTCGCATCTTGTGGCTCATGTTATATTTCTATTGCACAACACTGGTCTGGACTCCACAGAGCACCTAGAGTGGTCCTTTGAGAGTCCTGAGTCTCCTGTCACTTCTCTACTCAAACCCTCCAGTGGCTTTACACATCCCTCGGGGGCAAATAAAAGATCATCTTCTGGCCCATGAGGACTCTGACAATCATACGTAATCCCACCTAATACCTCTCAGACCCCCTCACTCGTCACTCTTGCCCTGGCCACTCCCTTCAGGCACACCTGCCTTTTTGCGCCACTTCCAACATGCCAACCAGGCTTCCACCCCAGCACCTCTGCATGTACTGTGCCCTCTGCTCAGAATCCTTTCCTTTACACATTTGGATGTCACTCCCTCCTTCCTTCAGGCCTCTGCACACGTGTTACCACCCTATTTAAAGTAGGAGTGCATACACATGCGTGCATGAGGACACATACACACACTCACCCCCTTGTACCACCCGTTCCCTCCTTACTCTGCTTCAGTTTTCTTCATGGTGCTTACCACAGGCTGTCATTTTTCTTGGTCAGTCTTCTTATCTTAGGCGATAAGTTCCATGAGGGTAAGAATTTTTGTGCGTCCTTTACTGATGAGGACCCAGTGCCTAGAAGAGCGCCTGGCATGTAGTAGACACCCAAAGAATGTTTGTTGAATGTTTGTTGAATGAGCGGTAAATCTGTGCGGATCGAGGTTGGGGGAAAGTCCAGGCTGCCCCTCAGGTCTGCTGCTGGTCAAAGTAAAAGGGTCTCCTCCACCACCGATAGATTTCTACACTGGAGTTTAAAGCAAGAGCCTCATAGTAATGGGGTCCCCTTCGCCTGACCTTTTATCTGCAGAAACTGAAGGAAGTGACTAAGGCAGAATGGCACCTGGGAATGCTGGATATCCCAGATATTACCAACCCAAACACCACTCACAGAAGTCTTGTGTGCATCATTGTTCTTTTCTTTTTTTTCAATTTTTGGCCACATCACACAGCATGCAGGATCACAGTTCGCCAACCAGGGATTGAACCTGCGCCTCCCACTGTGGAAGCAGCCTCCAGACCGCCGCCCCCCACCTCTGCCCCACTTCCCCAGCGGAGAGCTGGACTCTGCTCCCCGTGGGCTTTGACAGGCAAGCTGTCCAGTCCACACTCCGGAAGCCTTGCCTCGCCCACTCCATCCCCACAAACTGCTCTATACCAGATAATAACTTGTGCCTCCCACGGAATGAAAATTCTTTTCCATTCTTTGGGACTTACCTCTATAGAAGGTTTTATGACTTAGGCTGTGCTTGAAGAAAGGGAGGAATTACTTAAAAGCACCTCACACCCTCCTGTGTCCATGCCCACACCCACCCCCACCCCTCCCTCCACCCCTGGAGGAGGAAATGGCAATCCACTTTAGTATTCTTGCCTGGAAAATTCCATGGACAGAGAAGCCTGGTGGGCTATAGTCCACGGGGTTGCAAAAGATTTGGACATGAGTGAACGACTGAGCATGCATGCCACCACTTAATCACTTAACAGTTCAGAGAATTACTTAATCCAGCTGAGGTTTGTTTGTAAAACGAGGATGGAATACAAAATACCTATCTCAGGGGGCCCTTGGAGGTTATCTGGAAAACATGAGAACACCCACCTCTCTCCTTCTCCTAGGAATAAGTACTGGCTCCCCTTGGAGCTGGGCCAGGCTTTGCTTCCAAGTGAGGAAGGCCCAGGGTGGCAGGAAAGCATCAACAGGGCAGAGCTCAGCTGGGAGGCAGACAGAGAAGGATGGGGCGAGCTGTGACGAGCCCACCAGAGCCCCTGGGTCTGGCTGAGCCCAAACCAGACACACATCAAAACTGCTAAGTTATGTGAATCAATAAATTCTCCTTTTTTTTTTTTTTGTTGGTTAGTTGTTTTTTCATTGCCTACAATTGCAAAAGCTCAAACTGAAATCGTGCATTTCTAGTCCCTGGCTCTTAACTTAGACAGCTCTGTGTAAGATTTTCATGAATCTCTGGCTCCCCTGGGTGGCAAAGAGAATAAATTCACATTTCTAGGATTTCTACTCTCTGCATAAGCATCCTCACTTCTACAATTTATTTACACTTTGACTCCCACTCCTCTAGCCTCAGATATACTTGGGTTTGCTCTGAACGCACACATGCTTCGACAGAGGTTTTTTCTTCATGTCTCACTTGCTCTCCCAGATGGGGCCATGCCGTGTCTGCTGTGAGCCCGTCGAATTCCCTTCACTGGTCCTGTTTGGGGTGGGCACTGGGTTTGGTCGGGGTATAGTGAGTGGCCAGGTCAGGAGGGTGGCGGGCCACCTCCTCCAGAAGAAGTCGGGACACAAGCACCATTTTGATAACCTTAGAAGCTTTTGCCAACCACGTGACTCTATCATGCTTCTAAAAGCCAGGTAAACTGAGCTCATCCAGATGACATGAATACGAATGTGAAGGATTAAAAAAAGGTCAAGCTGATAGGTATTTTCATTATGTAACTTGTGAGGACATGTTTACAAACACAAAAGAACTTCCCTGGCCACCCAGTGGTTAAGATTCTGTGCTTCCACTACAAGGGACATCGGTTTGATCCCTGGCCGGGGAACTAATACCCTACATGCTGAGTGGCCAAAAATTAATTAATTAAAAACACAAAGGCCTGAATGTATGGGTTTTGTTTGGTCAGATCCATTTCCTGAAGGGCCATTGCTATTCCTTGGAACTCTTGCAGCTTCATACTCAGAGATATGTGTCACTGTGATATGCTTGTAGTTTTACATCATTGTTATTCCTTCCTTATTTCAGAAGCAGTAACCTGCTGGTCCTTACAAGTAATGGTTCTTCCATATCTGGCAGAAACAGGGAAGATCCTTCTTCCAGCCTCCTCACCTCGGCTCAGAGGTCACCTGCTTCCTCCCCAGTCCCACACCCTTGCCCCGGGCCAGGCTAGGTGCCTCACTTCTATTCCCAATAACATTCCATGCACAGTGCTCTCATTACAATGATTACTGGATAATTTATGGGTTTATGGATTGTGTCTCCAACTAGATTGGGAAGCTTGAGGTGTGGCCTTTATCTCTTTTTTCTTTAAACCAAGGGCTTCCTAGCACAGGGCTTGGTTCAAAGTTTATTAAATGAATATATAGGTTAGACAGACAGGAGAACATAAAATAGCATTTGTTGAGGACCTCGTGGCCAGTCATCTTGGAGCACTGGGGTCAGCAGTTAACAAGAGAGCGTGAGTAAATGAATTCAACAAGGACAGGTACCTAACATAAAGTGGACATGTTCGTTGAATGAATGATGGTGGATCTACATTCTGAAGATGAAGATACTGTGGATCAGAGAGCTTACGCAGCTTCCTGGGGTCACACAGTAAGACTGAGGTTTGAGCATAGCTCTCTTTCTGGTCCCTAAGTCCTTGGTTTCACCTACACTTCCCTGTAGCCTTTCACTTATTCCTCCCTGTATCCCTTGCACCAGCAGGTAGGCAAACACTTTTTTGTTGATAATAATCTTTGAATCAACTGTTAGCATTCTTCCACAATGGCTTTACATGGAAGGAATTCCACAGATATTTGTTGGATGAATGGATGAGTGTCTACATTTCCAGTGCTGAGCAGGGTGGCCGACTAGTCCATGCAGTTTATGGTGTTGTAATAGTCCTTTGGAAAATGTATCAGGATCACTGTACTGACCTGTGAAGCAGAAATGTAATGTGTTAAAAAATAACAGTGGGGAAAGGGCTTTCAAAGTAATGTAATAGAATTAAATGTTAAAAAAAAATCTTTCCAGGACACTGACAAAGTTAAAATCTATGACATTCAGCATACTCTTAAGAGTCTCTCAACAGTAGAAATGAGGCATTTAAAACTCCCTGCTAAAATCTGGTTCTCTGATTTTGAATTATCTGTGAAGATACTAACACAGATCTATCGATCTTTTTGAAATCTGTGACTTTTTTTTTTCTTAGTCAAAAATCTCCTCTTATTCTGTTTTCTCTTAATCCGAAAATACATACATATGTGTGTGTGTGATATATATATATATACACATATATAAGCAAGCATTACATTGTAGGCATATTTTCTAGGGTGTAATTAACAAAGGGATTAAAGTGTACGACAGTTGGAATCCTGGTCCCCGGAAGAGACGGATCCGTGCTGAGCATCTCAGCCCAGCATTTAGTACCCTGTTACCCACGGAGCATCTGATCCCTTCATTTGCACCCTCTTCCTCTGTGCTCGCTGACCTGACCTTCAAGGCAGCTGGACTAATACGTTGTCTTCACACCACGTTCTTGGAGAGGTCCCAAGGCTGGCAAATCAAACATGGGACCAGGTCATCGCCTATTCCCAGCAAAATGAGTTCATATCCATTTCAGGCTCATTTTACTGCTGTTTGTTATAACTGTTGTCAGGAAGAAATGAGCAGGTTTGTATGCCACGAGGCAAAATAAAATTTGAAATTTGAACATTTGCTTATTTGTTAAGTAAGCAATTGTGATGTGGGGGGCTTTTTGCTAGTCTTCGATCCTTTCCCACGATGTCCAGGAGGACTGGGTGGCTTGGCCTTGGGGTGTGTGGTCTCACTCCTCATCCCCAGAGGCAGTACCCTGCGCACAAATCCCTGACGGTCGACTGTCTAAGCGGCGATGCCACAGAGGCCGCACCCTGTGAAGGACGAGGGTAGGGAAACTACATGTGGTTGCGTGTTGTGCTGCGGCAGGATTCTGGGAGGCAGGGAGCGAGGATGTGTCTTAGGGGACAGGAGGCTAGGTCATTAAGGCAATGACAACCACAGCTGCAGTTCAGCATGCCCCCTTTGCTGGCAGGCACTTTGGTTATGTTGTATTACTTAATTGGTCTCCACACAACCACGATGTGGTAGGTTCCTAGCCACATTTCAGGTACGATTTCACAGAGATTAAGTAATTTGCCCAGGAGAGGTTGTAAATGACAGCTCTTACCCCAGATTCCTCTGACCTTAGAAATGCAAAAAGGCAAAATGGTTGTCTGAGGAGGCCTTACAAATAGCTGAGAAAAGAAGATAAGTGAAAGGCAAAGGAGAAAAGGAAAGATATAAGCATCTGAATGCAGAGTTCCAAAGAATAGCAGGGAGAGATACGAAAGCCTCCTTCAGTGATCAGTGCAAAGAAATGGAGGAAAAAAGTAGAATGGGAAAGACTAGAGATCTCTTCAAGAAAATTAGAGATACCTAGGGGACATTCCCCCGCCCCCCATGGCAACCCACTCCAGTGTTCTTGCCTGGAGAATCCCAGGGATGGGGGAGCCTGGTGGGCTACCGTCTATAGGGTCACACAGAGTCACACGACTGAAGTGACTTAGCAGTAGCAGGGGACATTTCATGCAAAGATGGGCACAATAAAGTACAGAAATGGTAAGAACCTAACAGAAGCAGAAGATGTTAAGAAGAGGTGGCAAGAATACACGGAAGAACTATACAAAAAAAATCTTCATGACCCAGATAATCAAGATGGTGTGGTCACTCACCTAAAGCCAGACATCCTGGAATAAGAAGTCAAGTGGGCCTTAAGAAGCATCACTGCAAACAAAGCTAGTGGAGGTGATGGAATTCCAGCTGAGCTATTCAAATCCTAAAAGATGATGCTGTGAAAGTGCTGTACTCAATCTGCCAGCAAGTATGGAAAACTCAGCAGTGGCAACAGGACTGGAAAAGGTCAGTTTTCATTCCAGTCTCAAAGAAGGACCTTAGACACAGGACCTAGGGTATTTTCTTGAAATGCCTCACCATAACACCGAATCCAAAGCCCAGCTGGCTAGACGCTGGACCTTGTTCTAAGAGCTTCTTCTACTTTAGCTTCCTGAGAGCAGGAAGACCTCAGGCCTTTCATCTCCACATCTTCAGTCCAAAGTGGAAGTGAAGGCCTTGCAGGAGGAAGGTATTTATCTACTGTAGGTGAAGCTAAGAGCACAACTAGTTAGGAGAAAACATGTCAGATTACACATTAGCAGGCATTTTCATTATGTAAGTTGTAAAGGCATATTTAAAGCACAAAGGTCTGACCATATCAGTTTTATTGCATCGTGATGAATGTCTCGGAGCCCCAATCTTATTGAAAAAAGTCAACAAGGGTAAAGTAACTGTCCTCCAATTAAAACTAAAATTTAAAAAAAGAAGAAGAAAAAAAAGTCAACAAGGTACATGGAACGCTTTTTGGAAATAGCCCAGGACTCCTCAGTATTGGCATCCCCTCTCCCCGCTTCACAGCCAAGCATCCTCTAATTTCCTTACTCATAGACACACTTTACTCTGCCCAAGGAAGAGTTCTGATTCTGTTCAAGGACAAACACCATCCTCAAGGACATGTCGTAGGTCACAATAGTAAGGCTGGGGCTTCTTTACTCTCGAGAAACAAAAATGTCCTTTCTTTCATCTCTGCCCCAGTGGTAATAAGCCGAGATTGGTTTTACTTCTCCTCAGGAGGTGACCTCACCACTGGAAGGCGAAACAAAGTCAGTGCAGGGCTGGAGGCGGGGGAACCAGTCTGCTGTGGTTTGTTCTAGGGGAGAGGGTGCGCTTTTTCTAATAGCTGATGATGTAAGATGGGACGGGGTGGCCTTTTGCCGGTTCGGCCCCTAAAGCCCTTGTAAGGCAAAGAAGAAATCAGACAGGAACAGGACCTGTATACGGGGCTTGAGAACCTTCGCACAGGTGGTCAGGGACCTACAGTTAGGAGATACAACCCATAGTAGGTGAGGAGGCTGGAGAGAGGTTTAGAAAGTCAGGAGTTGGGAGCTAAAGACAGACTTTCCTTTTTGCCTTGGGCTGACTCTGTTCCCTCCTTTCAGAGACAAAGGTGTCAACTGAAATAAAAACGCACAACCTGAGAGCTATGAATTTCAGTTCTATTTGGGGGCTTCCTGAGGATGATATAGCCCAGGAGCCACACTCTCAGAGGGCTCTGAGGAACGGCTCTCAATAGGTAAAAGCGGGGGTCAGCATGTTACCAAAAGTGGGGGGCCAGCTACTCACTGCTCAAAAGCCAGTAAAGAGGCCAGGTTGGTGGAAAGGAAAGTTTGCTTTAGTTTGGAAGCCTATAACCAGTGGAGACTGTGGACTCCTGTCCAAGGGCTGATCTCTCCCATAGATAATCCGGGCAAGAACTTTTATAGATGGAGGGAGGTGGCTGCACGCAGAAACAGCACAGTCAGCTCTGACAGTCATCTTGAAATTAGTCATCGGTGGGCTGAGCAGCATCATCCTGTTTTAAGTACAGTTAGCCTTTAGTTCCAGGGTTGGTTTGCTCCCATCTCTTTGAGGCCGGTTCTCAGAATAGTGGCAGCTTATGTCATGCCCACAGTCTTGTCATCATGTAGTTAATTTCTCTGCCTGATGGGGGTTTCAGTATCTATAAGACAGTTCACAGGACATGGCTCGGAATATTATCCGTAGCCCTTAGGAGGGACGAACTCCTTGACTATGCTTAATGACTAAAGTCTTATTTATTTATTTATTTTTTGCATTTTCTCACTTCTCTGGTTAAAGTTATTCTTTGGCTAAAGTTCTTCTACACACAAAAGGTAGGCTGAAAATATGGGAAGGGAGGGGAGAACCATAGGGTCCTACTCTGTTTCAAGCACACATGTGATTTTCAAGAAGGGGGAGGTGCAACTAAGCACAGATCTTGGTAGAGAGGAGGTTACTACTAGTTACAAGGCGCAGATACCTTAATGGTTTTAGTGCTTTTCTAAGTATGAGAAGATGCGAGAAATTGGGTTCATGAAATTTTCTCCAGAAAAGATCTGTGTGTAAGGCCTGTTCTGCCAGTTCTCCCAGAGCACAGAGGGCTTCATCCTGATCCCTATCCTGAACTTTCAAGGTGTTCTGAAGGTCGGCAACTGCAGTGGTTAATGACTGAATCCCTGTAGAGCTGGATGACGAGTGCCTTTCTTTAACTGACAAAGGGGAAGAATTTACACTGTCAAATAATGAAAGGAGTTGATAAACAGTGAAGTCCTCAGAAGAGACATTTTACCAGCATAAAACAAAGTGCAATAACATACTTGTGGAGTGTTCTTATTTTTTGTTTAAATGAAAAATAACAGTTTACAGGAAATTCCCCAGCCATCTAGGTTAGGAGGTGGTGCTTTCACTGCTAGGTTCAGTACTTGATTGGGGAATCAAGATTCTGCAGCCTTGTGGTGAGGCTTCCCCTCAAAAAGAAGAAGAAGAAAAAGAAAGAAAAGAAAAAAACAAATTTACAAACTTCCTCAGGAAAAACAGACTTCACATTTCACAATTTAAATAGCTGGTTTCAGGGTCCTTAGTCAGCAATACCAGCTTCCTAAGGGCAATATTGTGTTTTCCCCTTTCCAGGAGGTTGGAAGCATTTGCTCGTCTGAACATACCTTAAACCTTGCACTTGCTGATGGAGAAAGCAGCTGGAAGGAAGGTGCAAAAATTTTGGAGTGCCTCATCATTCTAAAGAGCCTCTTGATGAGGATGAAAGAGGAGAGTGAAAAAGCTGACTTAAAACTCAACATTCAAAAAACTAAAATCATGGCATCTGCTCCCATCACTTCATGGTAAATGGATGGGGAAGAAATGGAAACCATCACAGACTTTGTTTTCTTGGGTTCCAAAATCACTGCAGACAGTGACTGTAGCCGTGAAATTAAAAGACGCTTGCTCCTTGGAAGAAAAGCTATGACCAACCTAGACATCATATTAAAAAGTAGAGACATTACTTTGCTGACAAAGGTCCATCCAGTCAAAGCTATGGTTTTTCCAGTAGTCATGTATGGATGTGAGAGCTAGACTATAAAGAAGGCTGAGTGCCGAAGAATTGATGCTTTCAAACTGTGGTGTTGGAGAAGACTCTCAAGAGTCACTTGGACAGCAAGGAGATCAAACAAGCCAATCCTAAAGGAAATCAACCCTGAATATTCATTGGAAGGACTGATGCTGAAGCTGAAACTCCAATACTTTGGCCACCTGATGCAAAGAACCGACTCACTGGAAAAGACCCTGATGCTGAGAAAGATCGAGGGCAGGAGGAGAAGGGGATGACAGATGATGAAATGGTTAGATAGCATCACCAACTCAATGGATATGAGTTTGAGCAAACTCCAGGAGATAGTGAAGGACAGGGAAGCCTGGTGTGCTTGACCAATGACTATGGTCAAGGGGAATGAATGTGCTGATTGACTCAAGCCAAAGAGTGACCACCCTCTGGTGCCAGGGTTTAGTTGTTAATTACTAAACAAACACTGGTGTTGCAAGAAATACCCTTTTTGCTTTTTATGCTTTGTAATTAAAAGGGAATTAAAGGACTTCCCTGGTAGCTCATTTGGTGAAGAATCTGCCTACCATTCGGGAGACCTGGGTTCAATCCCTGGGTTGGGAAGATCCCCTGGACTGAGTGACTAAGCAGAGCACACAAAATAATTTTAATTTGCATGACTCTTAGTTCTCTCCCTTCCACATTTTTCTAGTTGTCCACCATGAGACAACTGACTGTTAGTGATTCTATCCATTCTGGCCAAGATTTCACTCTGCCATCAGGTGGCCAGCTCTCCCAAAGTGTCTTGAAGGAGGGATTTCATTTCATGTGGTATAAACGAGGAAAGAATAGCCCGACGTGACTGATAAAATCAAATCCTGAAAAATGCTATTCACTTTACCACTCCCACCCTCCTGAGTGGATTATTAATTCATTGGGAAGAACTGAATACACCCTTGGGTTCAAGAACTTAACATGCCATCCACCAATGGCATCCATCATAAATGCTAACATCTCTGGAGCTCAGAAATATCCTGGTTTCAGAATTCATCTGATTCAAAAAGAAAAACACCACCAACATTTTGGTGGTTATTTCCCTGTTGAAAGGAAGTATCTTCCTTTCAACAGGGCAAATCCAAACAGTCTGTACTGAAATGACTCATCTTTAAGTATAAGACTTGACCCCATTACAGTTCAGAACAAAGCAGACACAGGCTCCTCTTTCTTCCTTTGCTTTTTCTCCCATGTGTTGAAGAAACAAAGGAAAGAGAAAAGGGGATCTATTTATGGCATGTGAATTTAGTTTTCAGGGTGAAAAATGAGAATGGTATGTAAGGCATCAATGATCCTGGTTATTCAAATACTAAATTTCTTTTTTCTAGTAAAGCAGAATGGTGAAAGTAATCAGAAATGATTATTTAATAATTTTCAGCAAGTGTGAAGGCATTCAAATTATTACTTCACAAGCAAGGAACAACTAAGGAAAGGAAACATGGTGAGTTATACATACTTGCCTGAGGGAAATAATTTATAATCGCAAAAATACTTCCCAATTGCAGTCAAAATGAACTCCTTGGAGTGGACAGGTCATGTTTTCACAACAACCAGCATGTCCTGTAGCTAAATAGGGGGCAGCCTACCCCTCCTCATCTACTGAACCAAATACAAGCTGACGTTGCCTGTTTCATTCATAAAGAGGTCATCATTCTTCCCATCTCTTAGTCTCTGTGGTTCAGAAATCAAACATTACTTTGTTTTCTCTCAAAACATGTCCTAAGGCTATGCCTTTTGGTGATTTCCCTGGTGGTCCAGTGGCTAAGACTATGTGCTTCCCAGGGGGTCCAGGTTCGATCCCTAGGGTCAGGGAACTAGATCAGGGAACTCGATCCCACATGCTGCAGCTAAGAGTTTGCATGCCACAACTAGAAGACCCTGCATGCTGCAACTAAGACCAGGTGCAGCCAAATAAAATAAATAAATATTTTTAAAAAATGACTATGTCCTTTTTGTACCAATGAAGCTTAAATGAAATCTTACAGTTGCTGGTCTTAATCAGGGACAGTTTGGGGTGGGGTGGGGTGGAGAGTTGCTACTACTGGTATCTAGAGCGTAGAGGCCTAGGATGCTCCTAAACATCCTATAATGCACAGGACACCCTACACCCTACACACACACACACACACACACACACACACACACACACACACACAAAACCAAGAATTATCTGGTCTAATATGTCAACAGTTGAATAAAGCCTGTGTTACAGGAAAGCTGATACATATCCCTTTTCCTTAATAAGTTTATAAGAGAAATAAGGTCACTGACTTTCTGAGCCATACAATTGAAAAAGAGAAAAATAAGTTAACGAATAAATAAATAAGCAAGATAATTGCAGCTTGTGGTGCACATTGGAAAGGAAATAAATGGATTAACAATAGAGGGTAACTGGGTAACCAGGAGACGCTTCATATAATAGAGCCAAGGAAGCCCTCCCTTGCAGAGGAGATTAGGATATTTTTGTCAGCAGATAAAAGTGTTAGTTGCTCATTCGTGTCCAACTCCTTGCAACCCCATGGACTGCAGCCCACCAGGCTCCTCTGTCCGTGGGATTCTTCACGCAAGAATACTGGAGTGGGTTGCCATTCACTTCTCCAGGGGACCTTCCTGACCCAGGGGTTGAACCTGGGTCTCCTACATTGCAGTGGATTATTTACCGTCTGAGCCACCAGAGAAGCCTGTCAGCAGGTAACAAACTCCCAATTCAAGCTGACTTAAACTGTAAGGAAATGTATGGTTCATGGAATTCAAATCAGAGGTGGGGTGGGTTTGGGGGTTGGCTTAGGCCCCTGGCTCCCATGTCTATCCAACCCCACACTGCAGCTTCCTTTTGGGGATTGTAACATCGCTGTGATGTCATAACCTCACAAGATCGTGCCTGGAGGAAATAGGAGGAGGTGGAGGGCACAAAGATGGATAGGGGCAGAGAGATGAGGTTCCCATCCCTACTATCTTTCTTCTTTAAAAATTATTTATTTGGCTGTGCTGGGTCTTGGTTGCAGCATGTGGAATCTTTGGTTGTGGATACACACTCTTATTCTCGGCATGCAGGATCCAGGTCCCCAAACAGGTATCAAACCCCAGCCCCCTGCATTGGGAGTATGGAGTCTTAGCCACCGGACCACCAGGGAAGTACCCCCATCTCTATTTTCTAAGTGGTGGTACTGAGAGTCACCTGGTTGGACTGAGTAGGTCATGTGCCTACCCCTGAACCAACGACTGTGGTTGAGAGGAATG
Source organism: Cervus elaphus (assembly GCF_910594005.1). Classification (NCBI taxonomy): domain Eukaryota; kingdom Metazoa; phylum Chordata; class Mammalia; order Artiodactyla; family Cervidae; genus Cervus; species Cervus elaphus. Next base: position 30,098,519 of record NC_057844.1, read on the forward strand.
AATGTGCTGATTGGCTCAAGCCAAATAGTGACTACCCTCTGGTGCCAGGGTCACCTTAATAACTAAACAAACACTGGGTATTCCTTGGGGAAGGGTGATGTGCTTATAGGTTGGCATTCAGGAACTTCTGTGGGAGATGAGATTTATGCTGAGCCTTGAAGAGTGAGAAGGAGCTGGCCTAGCCAGGAACCTGAGGAGGAGATTTCTAGGCTAGACAAGCACAGAAGCCTCCAGGTCGGGTGAAAGGCCACGTGTGCTCCAGGGAAGTATGGTCTCAGCGAGCTTGGAGGGACAGATATGAGCATTATCCCATGATTTAAGTTTTAGCTTCACACATTTGTTATAAAATACGATGATTCTTTGTAGGTAAGAAGAAAAAAAAATATATAGTCTTGGTTTCCTTCAGGATTTTTCCATGTATTCCTATTTTTAGGTGATGTCACATGACTGAGTTTAGTTCAGTTCAGTTCAGTCGCTCAGTCGTGTCCGACTCTTTGTGGCCCCATTGACTGCAGCACGCCAGGCCTCCCTGTCCATCACCAACTCCCAGAGTTTACTCCAACTCATGTCCATTGAGTTGGTGATGCCATCCAACCATCTCATCCTCTGTTGTCCCCTTCTCCTCCTGCGCTTAATCTTTCCCAGCATCAGGGTCTTTTCAAATGAGTCAGCTCTTTGCATCAGGTGGCCAAAATATTGGAGTTTCAGCTTCAATATCAGTCCTTCCAATGAACACCCAGGACTGATCTTTAGGAATGGACTTGAAAACAAGACAAAATAGATTTTATGAGTACCAATTAATTTTTAAAGAATAAAGTTCAAGTTAATGTATGAGAAGAAAGAAAAAATAAACCCTTTAGAAAGCAGATACTGAAAGAGACTGAAATGGACAAGATTTCAGGTATCTGCACATTCAGATGTACTGACATTACAGAGCTTTACCAAAGGCACCCTGATTTAGAACAACTTTGATACTTCTGTAACCTCCAGCACTCAGCACCTCACTGAATACAGAGGAGACCACAAAATACTGGCTCACAACAAAAGCTGAAAGTCATGAGCACTTTCATGTATCTTATTCTGTCTGCATATTCACTCTTTCCCATCTCTTCCTTCCTTTCAAGGAAGTCTGTCACAGCCCTTTACATCTATGGCACATTATCTCTTGACATTTTGATTTGGGCTTTTCTTTTATTAATATTTGAATTTTTGTTTTATCTTTTTTTTTTTTTTGCCATGTGGCATAATGTGATATCCTAGTTCCCTAACGAGGGATAGAACCCATGCCCCCTGCATTGGAAGCACTGAGTCTTATCCACTGGACTGCCAAGGAAGTCCTTGTCATCGTTCCCCTTTGGGAGCTGTTTCTGCTGCCAGGTTTGAAAACCCTCTTTGTTCTCTAAGACACATGGGGGGAAAAAACCCAGTAACACCAGCAGACTTAGGATAAAGTCACCTTCGTTTCCTGTTTACCTCTGGATCTACAATGAGATAGCAATCTGTTGGGATTACTTTTATTTGGTTTCATTCTAAAATTTCTCACACCATAATAGAAATAGTGTGAGAAATTGTATATATATAAAAAACATAATAAATCAAAATAAATAAAATATAGTAAGGTAATAAAAATGATAAGGATTTCAAGCATGTCATAAATGCATCATTAGATAATACATGTGATGGTTCACATGGTCCCTACTCATTCACCTGTTCCAATAAATAAATAAGTGGACTGATTAAATACAAGAGGGCTAGCTGTACAAATGTACAACTCGGCATCAACAACAGTATGAGTTGAGTTCAAAGTTCTGGCACTTGCTTTTCTTTTCTTGAATAGTATTGCTACTACAACTTACTGAATATCTGAGCTTCCTTGGTGGCTCAGTGCTAAAGAATCCACCTGTCAATGCAGAAGAAGAGGGTTGGGAAGATCCCCGGGAGAAGGAAAAGACAATCCACTCCAATATTCTTACCTGGGAAACCCCATGGACAGAGGAGCCTGGCAGGCTACAAAATTGTTAGATAAGACTTAGCGACTAAGCAACAACAACAACTGAATATCTACTACCAAACTAGATGCTTTATTTATATCTAACCCTTCCAAACTCCCAACAAGATAGGTATACATCCAATTTACCCATGTTGAAACTGAAGCCCAAGGGAGAATCTGAAGAATATTAAATGAAAATCAAGCAATAATGATGTATGTTTAGTGCTTTACATGTCCTTTCAATCATTACACATACCCTGTGGGGCGGGGCACAGGAAGGTTTAGTAATTATCTCAACGTCACAGAGCTGGCAAATTACTGAGAAATATATATGGCCAGGATTCATGCCCTTAAAGTCTCCCTTCAGGAGGCCTGGTGCTTTTATAAGCTGTATTATAAAGCATATCAGTACTGCCCCAGGATTTGAACCTGATCCAAATTTTTCTGGCTCCAAAGACCTAGAACTGTTCCTTTCTCCTTTCTGCACAACAGTTTCCTCATATAAATGTGGGAGGCAGACCAAAAAAAATCTCAAAGTTCTATTTCTGTTCAAAAGTGCTATGATTCCAGGAAAAAAAATTTTTTGGTGGGGGCCATGACATGTGGCATGTGGGATCTTAGTTCCCTGATCAGGGATAGAACCAGTGACCCCTGCAGTGGAAGAGGGAAGTCTTTAACTATTGGACAGTCAAGAAAATCGCCATGGATTTTAATATAAGGTTTTGATATGCAGAAAAAAACTGGGGGGTAAGGGGAGGCAAAACAAAAATAACAAAAAATAAATATAGATAACTAGCTGGGAGGGATTGGGGGCAGGAGGAGAAGGGGACGATAGAGGATGAGATGGCTGGACGGCATCACCGACTCGATGGACATGAGTCTGAGTAAACTCCGGGAGTTGGTGATGGACAGGGAGGCCTGGCGTCCTGCGATTCATGGGGTCGCAAAGAGGCGGACACGACTGAGCGACTGAACTGAAGTATACTTTCAAATTTATGAATACAATCACCTTTACTAAATTTTTCCCACCTTAAAGGTGAGTTAACTGAAGCATTTAACATTATCTAGTTTGTTTGAGCCAACGGATACAATTGACTTTATTTGTAATGTAAACCTGGCCTTCTAGTCTTGTCTCTAAAGGATGCCACAGTGTTGTTTTTTGTTTTTTTTTAATTAGAGGATATTGCTTTACAACGCTGTATTGGTTTCTGCCAAACAAGATGAATGGGTGTAAGATTACATGTATCTTCCCCGCTCCCCTAGGACTGCCTTACTCTTTAATTTTTCTAACTTCAGGTCTAAATTTCTACCTATTTCATGTATCTTTATGTATCTTATAGTCGGCAAAGAGCAAACTTAAGACACTGAAGAGTACAAAAGATTCGAGAGAGCAGCAAACTGCCACTCCCCCACCCCCCGCCCATTTTTAATGCTCACGTTTCAACAAAAAATAATAGGGATATAGCTTTTCAGCGAAAGAAACAAAAGCTGTTTCAGACCAAGCGAAAAGCAAAACTTATCATTTTGGCTCGGGAGTGGCAGGGCAGGACAAGGTCTGTTCAAGTCAGATGGAGCAAAATTAAGCAGAAAGTGGTACCACAGATAGCTTTCCAAATTACGCCACACCTAAAATTCGCTTATAAAAAGTAGAACGAAAACGCTCACATTTTATTCCACAAAACAATATCCTGCCGCTGATGAATACAAGGTCATGTAACACAAATTCTAGGATTGTTACTATAAGTTGAAACGGAAATTCCTTCTTCTAATTCATAATTCACCAGCTGTGGGGTAATCAAGACAATAATAGACGCGGATACCGAACAAGCACGCAAACAAAACAACGCCGCGGCTGGAGAAAGCGTGCAAGAGCGGCAGAGAAACACGGCCTCTCCCGAGAGCCTCCCAAGACAAAGCCGGCTCCCAGCACGCACCGCGGCCGGGACTACACATCCCAGCCTGCAAAGCGACACTGACTCCCAGTTGGACTACGATTCCCGACATGCTCTCTGACAGCTGGCCAGCCTCTCCAGAGTACCAGAGTCTCGGGTCTCCGCAAAATTTGGGGGTGTGTCTCTGCCAGCTGAGCCTCCTCTCCCAATCTAAGCGTCAGACACCATCGCCTACTAGTACATTATAAAGGTTACAATTTTTTCGAGTCATTCTTCGTTGCTCGTTTTATTAGCACTGCAAAGAGCCTCTAGCTAGGGCGGGCGGGGGCGTAGGCGGGTCAGCCTGGCCAGCTTGAGCCAATAGCGCAGGAGTGGCTTTCTGGCTGCCATGGCAACGGCGGCCGTCCCCAGAGGGACCAACCACTCATTGGGTAGAATCTTTCGAGAAGGCTCGAGAAGAAGGAAGCGGAAGTAGCACGTGGAGGGGCCGGTGGAGGCGCCGGTGAGTAAATGCCGCAGATTCTGGAAAGTTCCGATCAGTGCGATACATAAGGCTGAGGCTCTGGGACCTCCCCTTCTGGGTCGGTAGTTCAGCAGCGCGCCGGTGAGGGAGCGGTGGAAGATCCAGGCCGGCAGCCCGAGCTCCGGAGCGACTCGCGTACACGGAGCACCGCTTTCTCCCGTGGCTACTGCTCTCCGAACCACCACTGTCCCCGGGAAGTCGGAGGCTCCAGACCGGCAGACTGTCCGTGTGTCCGTCCGTCCGCCCGCGTGACAGGAGCGGACCCCACGGGAGTCGAGCGCGGCCGGGGCAGGAAGCGGCCGCCAGGAGGACGCAGACCCAGACTCATACCGAGCCGAGGCGGAGGCGGACCGAGAGCCGGCCATGTCGGTTGTGGGGCTGGACGTGGGCTCGCAGAGCTGCTACATCGCGGTGGCCCGGGCCGGCGGCATCGAGACCATCGCCAACGAGTTCAGCGACCGGTGCACCCCGTAAGTGGGAGCCTGCTGGGGGCGGGGGGGAGAAGCCGGCGGGGGCTGGAGATCCCGGGGAACCCAGGCTTGCGGCTGGCCGCGGAACGCCGAGGGCGAACGGAGCGCGGTGTGGGGAGCGGTGCCCTCCTCCGTGGGGATCAGGATGCGGACTGCCTGGCCGCCGGGTAGGGGAGGGCGCCTGCAGCAGCATATCGGAGAGGGGGTGTCTCTGGGATTCGCGGGGGCCAAGGGAAGCCCGAGAGTCGAGTCTCCCCAGGGTGGTCACTTCGGGCGGGCTTCCTCCTGGGAGCCGATCGGGGGCCAAGCCGGAGACTTGGCTCCCTTTTCTTGGCGAGAAGCCTCTGCCAGCTTCTTCGCGGCCGCCCCCGTTTCCCCACCCGGCTTCTCGGAGGTGGCTGAGCCGCCCCCAGCTCGTTCCTCTCTTTCCGAGCCTGTCTTTGCGCACCGCAGAGCTGGGGCTGCCGAGCCTTTTCTTCCGCATTGTGAATCTCGAAATGAGCTGGAAGCTTCCAGAGCCTGTATGCTGCTGCTTGTGCTGTGAGCCAGTGGATTGTTGTTAGCGACCACAGACTCACTGTTAGGATAGATGAGTGTGTCTTCTTACGCTTGGATCATTCGTGAAAGATGTAAAGGGCCTTTTTGCTCGTTTTATGGAAGCCATTATAGAGGAATCGTGTTCCAGTTTTTTTTTTTTTTTTAATTTTGCACAGCTTAAATAAGGAGAGAAAATAAAAATTGCACACTTGTACACTAGAACTGGATGTTGTCACTGAATTAAACGGTATATTCTACTGTGGCATGGGGTGGGCAAAGGGTAACGTTTTAAAAAGCAACTTTTTTTGGAGAGGGTCTAAATTTGTGAATATAGTGTATAAGGGGTGAAGCATTGAGCCCAGAGGTGAAATGACTGGGTTTCTATCAATATCAATATTTGAGTGCAGATGAACATTTATAAAAGTGAATGGAAATGAGAAAATACCCAAACAGCTCAGAGACAGTGTCAGTACCATTGGGAAGACTTGGTCCCTAAGCATCTCATACATCAACCTTTTTATAAATCTACAGTCTTTTCTTTAGCTGTGACAACGTCTCTAATTGGAGTATAGTAAGGAAAAAGAATCTCAGGTTTTCATGCCTAGGTACAGTTTATATCTTTGTTCTCTTTAGGCCAATAAAAGGAAGAAAAGCTATTGTAGGAAAAAATAGCATTTGTGGTTATAGAGATCACTGTGAAACTAAAGATGACAGGTGTGTCTCTCAAAAAATACAAGCGGAGGGCAGTATTGGAGTTTAATATTTTATATAATAGATGTTTGACTCAACTGCGTTGGCTACTATAAATTTGTTTGGTGTACTTAATTTTATTCTCCCCTTGGAAAATGAGTAAATTTGTCTGGCAACTATATGTTTACTTTGAGTTGGGAGTGACTGTTTCCGGAAGGTATTTTAAAGGTCCAGCCTTTGCTCCAACAGTTCTCTGGCTTTTCGGAGGCTATTTAGCACCTGCTCAGATAATTTAGGTCTGAGGTGTCTCAATTATAGCAAATTTGGATTTGATTGGGCTTGGTATTTAATGCCCTCAATGTGTTCCCATTTTGCTCATATCGCGCTGTTACTCCTTTTCTGCCTTCTGATCTGAAACCTAATTCACTTGCATCCTTCTGACAAGACTCTTGTGGTTGTGCCTGCTCTGTGCTGACGGTCTGTTCCCAGTGCCCTGCAGGCTATTTCACAGTTACAAGTCACTTCATCTCTTAAAAGCTGACTTAAAATGTAACAGATTATTCAGTCATTTTGCTCAGCATTTATACTTGGTTCTGTTGTGGTACTTGCTCTGCGTCATTTTTACTTGACTTGCTCAAGTAGAGTCTTCTGTATAGGACCCTCTTTTGTGCTTTTCAATTCCGGAAGCATAATTTAGGCCCACTTGTTTCTCGTTATGTAAACATGTTCTAAAGCGTCAAATGGTCTATTAGAACAGCAGTAGGTAGGATAGTGATATTTACATTTCTGTCAAGTTGGTAACTGCCAAGTAGGTACACCATGTTTTTGTCAATGGTGTCTAGGACCAAGTTAATAATACAGTTTTAACTGTTCAGTGATTGGGGCCTGGAGAATTACGCTGGTCCTTGTGCTCTTGGAAAGTGTCCTCTGAGCCTTGAGCAGTCTCGGGTGGGAGCTGGGGTTGGAGTAGTGGGAGTATGGCTGCCACCTAGATAGGATTCTCAGAGTAGCAGTTAAGTTGGGCCCTCAGAGAGAAGCTGACCAAAGCTTTAGACTCCAAAATTGTGCTAAATTGTGTCCCCCTTGCCTAAGAATGGAAATTTATAATAGAATTTTCCTCTTGTCAGTTAAAATCCACATTTATGCTTCTTTACATTTGTGAAACATGGTTTTTTTTTTCATCTTTTCTAGATCAGTCATATCATTTGGATCAAAAAACAGAACAATTGGAGTTGCAGCCAAAAATCAGGTATGTTCAAGAGGATTCTGATCATTTTTAAAAGAAGTTTTAAAAGTAAAATCTCAGAAACATACAAGAATATGAAATACCTAAGCCTGTCTGTTTTTGAGTTTGTGAATGATCATGCAAGTATTGCTTATGAGCCCTCGCATGCGTGTGCAGTCGCTCAGTCATGTCCTTCTCTTTGCAGCCTCATCAGCTGTAGCCTGTCAGGCTTCTGTGTGTGTGGAATTTTCCAAGCAAGAATACTGGAGTGGGTTGCCATTTCCTACTCCACTTAGGAGCCCTTACATCCTTATTTTCCTTTTCTCTTCCTTTTGTTTTATTGAATAAGATACACTTTAACACACTAATCTTCCAACCTTAGTTTTTAATGTGTATCCTATTTTCTAAGACATTTGATTTTTTAAAACAAGATACTTGAAATTCTTTCATGTGAAGTTTCTCATGATACTCATTTAAGAGTTAAAGATTCCTTTTATAGAAGGAACTTCTAAGAAGTTACATTGTTTAAAAGTGTTTTCAAGTTACTTTGTAATTAAGGAGAACTTGTTGTCTAGGCCTGTGGTGTCTTATAGAGTAGCCATTAAATACAGTTTTTGAGCATTTGAGATGTGCCTAATCTGGATTAAAATGTAAAGTATGAAATACATGTGATTTTGAAGGCTTAAAATGAAATAAAAAAGAAAACCATCTTATCAGTTTTCTACAATGAGTACATGTTGAAATGGCAGTATTTTAGATATGTTGGGCTAAATAAGTTATTGGAATTAATTTTACTTATTAAGAGGACTTGACAATTTACCTATGTGACTCCCATTTAGGGCTCACATTATAACTTGAATTTTGGGGGTTGGGGAGAAAAAATAAATATGAAATATGAAAATCTAAGAAAGGGACTGAAAGCAGTCCTATATATGTAAACATACCAAAGTGAACATATTCTGTATACCTTAAATTTACACAAGGTTATACATCAGATTGGAGAAGGAAATGGCAACCCACTCCAGTGTTCTTGCCCGGAGAGTCCCAGGGATGGGGGAGCCTGGTGGGCTGCCATCTTTGGGGTCGCACAGAGTCGGACACGACTGAAGCGACTTAGCAGCAGCAGCAGCGTACATCAGATTTTATTTAAATTATTTATTTAAATTATTTTTAAAAAAGGTTGAAAAAATTCTTTTAAATACAAAAAAATAGTATTGCTGCAAAGGAAACAAAACTCTATAAACGCTGGAATTCTGTGTCATGGCTAGCTGGAAGAGAGGAACGAAAGAAAAGACAGTGGGGAAGAGAAATGGTCATGCCACTTAGAGTGACCTACTCAGAAGGGAGAGAGCCTGGTGAGGTAACAGCCTCCCTGACTGGCTGTAGAGAAGACTCCCATCCCAGACTTGAGATCCACTGCATTGTTGTTACACAAGGAGAATCCACTGAGGCTTCAATCTAGCCTGTAGACTAGATCTAGCCTCTAGACATCTGTCATCTGAGTTCCAGAATCAAGTAGATCAGAGAAATAAACAGTGAACTGTTATGCTGTTTTCAAACTAGTCACTTTAGAAGTCTTAGTTTTTTCATCTTTTATTGTAATTATTTTTGTGCTTTAAATAAGGTTCCCACTGCTGACATCTTTGAGTGAAGTATGCTATCAAGTGTGACTTTTGTATATCCAGAGCCTAATCATCAAAAATGCCTACAAGCAGTTGAAAGAATTTCCTCATGGAAACTGTTTGAATCGTCCTTACCTTTTCAGAGTCCAGAGTGCTCAGCCTTACACCATGGAACCACTGGCCTATCCTTACCTTTTCTGCTTTTTGGTATAGATTATTAATATTCCATGCTATTGATACGAAAAGTAGCAATCCATACATCTTGTGGCTCAGAATAACTCATCCTGGCCACTTGGCGACTTAATAGACTATAACAGTTAACTCCTTTTTAGAAAAATGTGATTGGACTATAGGTCTTTCTAATTACCCTATTTCAGTTATTCGTTAGGTATAAAACAAGTTCAGTGGGAGAAAAGGAATGAAATAAAGTTCCTGGGGCTTGTTCAGAGTTTTGATAGTTTCATTACCTTTGAGTTCATCTTGCAGATTTGGAAGCCTGTGTGTGTATTCCTCTCACTGCTTCCCTCCTGGCATTTCTGTAGAAAAAGGAGAGAAAATAAAGTGTATTCATTGTTGGAGAAATTCAGGGCTCTTGGGCAAGTTATTTATATTCTGGTGATTTGAGTTGAACAAATGACTTGCTTTTTAATTGCTGTAATTAGTGATGTTGAAATTAGAATTTAATTTTTTTTTTTCCCCAGCAAATCACTCATGCAAACAATACAGTGTCTAATTTTAAGAGGTTTCATGGCCGAGCATTCAATGACCCCTTCATTCAAAAGGAGAAGGAAAACTTAAGTTATGATCTGGTTCCAATGAAAAATGGTGGAGTTGGAATAAAGGTAATTTAATTGAACAACGTTAGATTCCTTACTAAGAAATTGTTCAGTTCATCTACAGAGAAAAGTACTTAATTCTTAGTAAGTATTTAACTCAGTTTCTGTAATTGGACAAAGTGGTTTTTTATTTTTTATCTGGTTTCTCTTTTGGACAAAGTGGTTTTTTATTTTTTATCTGGTTTCTCTTAAACTATGGGTCTATGTTTAAATTATCCTTGAAGAATTACTCAGATGGTATATGCTGCTATAAAACTTAGTTTGTGTTTCTTATAACATCTTGGCAATTAGAAAAATTTAGAATTTCTGGTGTCTAAAGAAACCTAGATTGTGGTGTTGTTATCAAAAGCAGTCTGTTCCACTGTAGCTCATTTGCAGTTGTTTGGAGAGCTCTAGTGTAATACAAGCAGAAACCTTTTTTAAAGTACAGAGGCATTCCTGTCTTATGATCTGCACAAAATCCTATTCGTCTCTGTGATTCATCTCTTCAGTGAGGTTGGCACTTGACTGCTGTCTATGGTGCTTGGTCTAGTACTTTGGGTAGGGGAAAACACGCCCCAGCGTCCTTTCTCCTCTTCATCTCTGGGGAGGAAGCTTTCTTTTTTCCTTCTGCTTTGCTTTCCTATCCACTTTTCTCTTTCCTTTTCCCTTTCCTCCTTTTAAACAGTCAAAACAGTAAAGGTTTTCTGAAAGAGAATATGTAATAATGTTTGAAAGTTAATATTAGTAGCTTTAAGGACTGCAGTAACGAGAGCATTTTCTTTCCTCAACGCAGGTGATGTACATGGATGAAGAACATCTGTTCAGTGTGGAACAGATCACAGCCATGCTGTTGACTAAGTTAAAAGAAACTGCTGAAAACAACCTCAAGAAGCCAGTAACAGATTGTGTTATTTCAGTAAGTAGAATTCAGCAAGGCAACGTGTTTTATTTTAATTTGCCTTCTTCATGTTGCTTTTTAGTATTAAATGTGTGAAAGCTGTTCTACTACCAGAGACCAGAATTCTGCTGGACTGGATCACTGCAGTGTTCAGCAGCATTGCAGAGTAGGTTTGAATGCTATCTTTAGCCAGAAGTTGCAGAGTTTTTTGTATGGTGGTACATATCAAAATCTCCTGTTGGGCTTTTTGAAAATACAGACTGGCTGATCAAATTGGAGGATGTTCCAAAGTTAGTTAACTGTATTGAGAGACAATTGTATACGTCCACGAGAGAGTTCACCCACACATGAGAACCAGTTCTTGGTGAGCAGTAGTTTTAACTAGGGAGTTCCCTGGCAGTCCAGTGATTGGGATTTCACCTTCCAATGCAGGGGGTGCAGGTTCGGTGAGCTAAGATCCTACATGCCTAAAGGCCAGAAAGCCAAAACCTAAAACAGAAGCAGTATTTTAACAGAGTCAATATAAAAATGGTCTACATCACTCAAAAAAGATTTCATGCCTTAAATGTTTTTGAACCGCTAGCAAAATTTTATCAAGTCTTCCAATATATAATATACTTCACAAATGGTGATATGCCTGATGGTCACTAAAGAGGTCCAATAAATGGAAAAATTATGCGGTAATGTACTCTGAAAAGAGAACTTATCGTTTGACCTGAGTCAGTAACTTACTTATTCCTCTGGGTTAGAATTTTCATATGGTGAAAATCAGAAGTTTATTATGATAAAGATTAAATGACTTTAAGGTTCTTACGTCCTTAAATTACTAGAATTCTTAAATCTGTATTCCCCAATATGGTAGCCAGTGGCCACACATGGCTTCTGAGCACTTGAAATGGAGCTAGTCAAAACCCAGATGTGCTGTATGCATAAAATACACACCAGGTTTTGAAGAGTTAATATAAAATAAAGAATATGAAATATTTTGGAGATGTTGGGTTAAATAGAATGTTTTATTAAAATCAAAAATAAATAAAAATGGTCCACATAAAAAATATCTTTAAAAATAAAAAGATAACCCACCAGTAGTCACAGAACCCAGGTTTTTAGCATTGGTAAACTCACTACTTTCAATGGACAGTTGATAATTAAGTTATTCAGGAGGATTTGCAGTGTACAGGAGCCATCTTTTATTGGCAGGGTGACCTGCCCAGACCTGTCAGGAGCCTTTATGGTGGTGCACCTTGGGATATGAGAGAATCCTGAGATAAGAGAGGCAGAAAGGCTGAAGTTTCTCTTGTACGACAGAAAGTGTTTTACTAAAGGAATATTTTGGAGAAATGCTAGTGGTAAAGAACCCGCCAGCTAATGCAGGATATGTAAGAGACGTGGGTTCAATCCTTGGATCAGGAAGATCCCCTGGAGGAGGGCATGGCAACCCACTCCAGTATTCTTGCCTGGAGAGTCCCGTGGACAGAGGAGATTGGCGGGCTGCAGTCCAGTGTCACACAGAGTCGGACATGACTGACGTGACAGCACAAAGTTAAAGTTTTAAGTCAGTGGTCCTTCCTCCTCCCCCACTTCCCTTTAAATAACCTCATATGGAAAACTGCAGAAAGAAGGGTTCTGATTGGAAAGATGAGCAGAGACCCACCTTTGCCGTTGGCGCTCTTTTTGAAGCATTTATAGATACTTAGGAAATGTGGAAGCTCCAGTACCAACTTTTCTCTTAGGTACTTTCCAGCTAAGTGATTATATGGATGTATTATTAGATGCTTTTCTGGAAAAATGTGCTAGTTAAAAGGGTGTCCTAGAAAGTGATCAAAAGAGTTCATCTGGGTAGAAGACAGCACCCTTAGAAACTATCCCACGAGCTGTTTTTTGTTCTTCCTGTTAGAAAAATCAACAGGCTTTGACAAAAAAAGTTTCATTTTGTAATCTTAACAGGTCTGCTGAATTAAAAGGTACCCCATCTATTAATGCTTAAACCCAAAGAATAGCAAACCAAAGGGCAGTGACTAGATTCTAAACTTTGTATTATCTTTAAATTCCTGTAGTCTCTATAGTGTAATTACATTTAATGATGACTTAGCAGAATAATTTTCAAATGTCAGTAGAAATAAGACCACTTTAGAATGTACACTTACCACTTAAATGTAAAACTTAGTTAGATTTAAAGAACTGGTGATATATCTTATGAATATCTTGATTAGTTTTTATTTCAGGTTAAAATTTGGTTATAATAAACCTGATACTTAAAATTTTAGGGCAATCTTCTCGAAAGTAGTTACTGTTTCTTAAAGTTAAAGAACTTGCCAGAAACTTAATCTAAAGTCCTTCTTCTGTTTCGTGACATGGCCAGGCACCGGTTTAGCTGACTGTTGTGAGTTGGCCACTGGTGGTTGTGGGCGGTTTGTGTGTGTTTTGGTTTTCTAGGTCAGTGAACATTTTTTCCCTTCCTGTTTGCAGGTCCCTTCTTTCTTCACAGATGCTGAGAGGCGATCTGTCTTAGATGCTGCCCAGATTGTTGGCTTAAACTGCTTAAGACTCATGAATGACATGACAGCTGGTAAGAGAAAAACTGTTTTTGTGTAAAAGTTAACATACTGTTGAAACTAAAGTTAAGACACACGTGGTCCTGTTATCAAACACTTCCATGTAGAAATACCACCTATTAAAAAACTTAGATTTGAAAGCAAAAGTTCTAGTCTTGCAGATGCTTGTTTTAGTGAGAAGTTGCAACTTTGTCAAATGGATGAATCTATTTTCATTAGGAAACCCTTGTGTATATTTTTTAATCTTTTGAATTAGTTGTGTTGGGTTTAGTTTTTTTATTTCCTTACATTGTTTTTATAGTTGAGAAACAAGTTTTCCCACAACCTTATTATGGGGTTTTAGAACGACCTCGCCTTGATTTACCGGAAAATTTTTTTTCCCCTTATACGTCTCCCAATTGTTGGTAGTTTGGAGTCAGTCATTTCTCTTATGTCAGATGTTGATTTAAGCTGTGCCATTTGCTAGGCACTTTGCTAGGAATGAGTTGATGGGGAGCAAAGTACTCAGTAGCGCTTGTGTCAGTTTATTGTGATTAAGGATGGACTCAAAGTCAGTTACACCCTAGTGTATTCAAGCAAAGCAAATAAGACTTTGTTTAGCATATTTTTCATAGATATTTTAAGGATTCTTAAAGTATTGCTAACGGTGTGTTCTTGAGTATACACAGTGGTTTCAAAATTCAGAAAAAGCAAACCATAGACTATTTAAGATAGATCAGTTATTTGCCTTGAATCCAGTTGGTAGGAACTGTAGTTGCTCTAGTTATATATTAAATTCTTAAATTTTTTTGGATAAGCAGTCTCCTAGCAGGTTGTGGTTCAAATGTAAGTACTGTGTAATGAGTCTGATATTGTCTGTGTGTGGTTCTGTGTGGTGTACATGCCATTGTTTTTGCATTACATATGTCTTCTCTGTCACATCTCTTCATATATTTAAAAGTGATGGAACATTGTTGTAAAATCAGAAAGAGATGAAGTATGAAGCCAGATATAAAAGAAATGTGTTCACCTTTAATTGGTCGAAGTATAGTCAGGTTCTCTGCATGTGTAATTATATCGGTAACTATGAAATTACTGAAAGAATGTGAACCGAAGTATTGAAACATACTAATTTCCTTTTAGTTGCTTTGAATTATGGAATTTATAAGCAGGATCTCCCAAGCCTGGATGAGAAGCCTCGAATAGTGGTTTTTGTTGATATGGGGCATTCAGCTTTTCAAGTCTCTGCCTGTGCCTTTAACAAGGGAAAATTGAAGGTAAGATCATAAATTGGAACTAAGTGACCCAGATATTAACGTGTGGCAATTGTTGTTACTTTAAGCTACTGAGCTTCTTGGGTAATGAAGAGTTTGGGATAAAGCTATTAAAAGAGAGTTGTTCCTAAGGTTGATCTGCATAAAGACAATGCAGTTGTCTTAGCATACTCTTAGTTGTTCTTGTTTAGGAAAGAAAAACTTTCTAAGATTATCTTCTATGTAATCATTAGGATTAAAAATATCATAGAGATGTAGCATTCCATTTGGATTTTATAGTGATATACATCCTAATTGAGCTGGGTTTCATGTTGTAGTTTAAGTAGAAATTTTGAGCCTGTTTGTTTGAGTTAGCAATATTTAAGATTCTAGTTACAAATATGATTGAAAATAACCAGATTATTTGTTGTTTTAACTAAATTAGGTACTGGGAACAGCTTTTGATCCCTTCTTAGGAGGAAAAAACTTTGATGCAAAGTTGGTGGAACACTTTTGTGCAGAATTTAAAACTAAGTACAAGCTGGATGCAAAATCCAAAATTCGAGCACTTCTTCGTCTATATCAGGAGTGTGAAAAATTGAAAAAGCTGATGAGCTCTAACAGCACAGACCTACCACTGAACATCGAGTGCTTCATGAATGACAAAGATGTTTCCGGAAAGATGAACAGGTGTGTCTCAGATTCTGACAGATTAAATAGAAGGAACTTCTTGCTGAAACTGTAGTCCGGGGGTCAGTTCTAACTGTGGTCTTCTGAGTCTTGACCCACATTTCAAGATTGCACCACCTGAAGTGCTGTCAGCATCATTAGAACTAGAATTGCTGCTGCAAAGAGGGTTTTTAACAGGATCTGTGCTAAGTGTCCTCATAGTGAAGTCTTCCTAGTATTATTTCTGGGCCAGTGATTGAAAAATGTTTTCATAATATATTTCACAGAAATATATTGAACTGAATGGAAATATTCATAAGTGATGAAAATGGGATCACATAAAATATTAAGGACTAAAAATGGAAATCTTAATATAAAAGTGATTTCTTCTGTAGTTACTAATTTTCTTTTCATTCTCCCTTCTGCATCTGGATTTTGTATAGTTTTAGGGAAAAAAGTTATGAATTATGGTATGGCTAAACCTGGCCCATGTGGAATTCAGGGTGTCTGAGAAGAAAAAAGTTTGTTGGGTTGATAAGAATTATTTAAAAAGTAGGGCAGAATGTTGGCCTTAAGATCAATTTTCTTAACGTTTTCCTCTTGACTGCCAAGGGCACAATTTGAAGAGCTCTGTGCTGACTTGCTGCAGAAGATAGACGCTCCCCTTTACTCGCTGATGGAACAGACTCAGCTCAAAGTAGAGGATGTGAGTGCTGTCGAGATAGTTGGAGGCACTACACGAGTTCCAGCCGTGAAAGAAAAAATCGCCAAGTTCTTTGGGAAAGATGTTAGCACGACGCTCAATGCAGATGAAGCGGTGGCCAGAGGGTGTGCACTGCAGGTACTGTCTTCGCATCTTCTCTGGGAGTCATTCCTCAAACCACTTCTGCTTTATCTCATCCTGGCAGAGTCCTGTGCCCAGTTAAATCGATAAGGCTGTGGGGACACGAGGATCTTCCAGTATTGGAAGATTTGTTGTATTATCTTTTTATCTAGTGAATGCCACTATTATTTATCTTTATATCTAGTGTTTAGATGATACTTTATGCATAAGACATATGTATACACTGTAAGCAGTTTTGAATTTGAACCTACCCGTCCTATTTGAAATGATCTTTATGTTAGAAGCTGAGTGAAATTTTTCATGTGCTTATGATAATCTTTTTTTTTTTCTTTTTTAAGTGTGCAATCCTTTCCCCAGCATTTAAAGTTAGAGAATTTTCTGTCACTGATGCAGTTCCTTTCCCAATATCTCTGGTCTGGAGCCACGATTCAGAAGATGCTGAAGGGTATGTAGGAGAAAATAACGTTCAGATACTTGGTTTTAATATTTTTTAAAAAAATGAACGTATGACATTCATGGTGGAGTGTTTGATTAACTGAGATCTTTTAGCAATCAAACTTACCAAAATATTTCTCTCATTTTGGGTTATACATGGTGAGATGGGGTTTAGATTGTGATCTGTTTGTGTCACACAGTGAGCGTGAACCCTTGAAGTACTGAGTACCTTTGGTTTCCTCCTAGTGTCCATGAAGTGTTCAGTAGAAACCATGCTGCTCCTTTCTCCAAAGTTCTCACGTTCTTAAGAAGTGGGCCTTTTGAGCTGGAAGCTTTCTATTCTGATCCTCAAGGAGTTCCATATCCAGAAGCAAAAATAGGTAAGCAGTTAATTGTATTTATTCTTTTGAAGATTTAGTGTACCAACTTAAACACTCTGCTTTTAGCAGTGTTGAGTAGAACGCAATGAAAACGTGAAGTGGAACATAATTGAAAATGTGAGGACAGTTTCAATTTGGAGTAATGAAGATGGGGAAGTCTCTTCTTTTATTGATGACTAAACTGGCCTAAAGAGATGAAATGACTTGTGTGTGTGTAGGAACACTTGAGTGTTTTTCCTTTTCTGATACAGTCTATACTTAACTCTTATCACCGACTTTTAGTATTAACCTTTCCTCTGGGTGAAATGTTACTTGCAGAACATTACTTCAGCTTAAAACCTGGCTTGGAAGCCATTGAAACTATCTCTGAAAGGTACCTTTGTGTTGTAGTCTTTTTTTAAAGTACATTTTGGGGGTACATTTTTCTTTGAGAAGTTTGACACTGTCCATCTATTTTGGCCTAAAGTAACACTGAAAATCTGTGGGAAACCTACAGGCATCTTCTTGTATCTCTTTTCCCAAGTAAAATAAGCTAGTATTGCTAGATCTTGTCAGGACTCACCTTTGCCCAACACCGCTTCATAGTGGAATTGTTGGAAGGAGTCTGACCTGGCCAGTTGTGTTTTCTTTTTTAATCCTTAAAACTGAAAATGTTCTGACACAGGAGGGTTTTATATTTTAAAATATTTTTTTCTTGTGTTTGTTGATAGATAGATTAAGTAATCATTGAATATAGACTAGACTAAAATTTTGACAGGCTGGATTGTAGTCCCCATTCAACGGAGGATAAAATCTAAGCTCTTTAGCCTGGCATTAGCTCTCTTGTTTTGTCACCAAAACTGAAAAGCCTGCACACACTTACAGAGCCATCTTAAATATCTCTCCTGTGAGTCTTCTTGCGTACCCTTTGGTTAATGCTGTTTCTTTAACTGAATCTAATGACAGTTACTTCCTGAACCTAGTGATTAGATAATTAATGAAGGTCTATTCCAGCCTACTTCACTGACCTAGTAAATAAATCTAACTTTCTGTGTGTTTGTGTAAACAGGACTTTAAATACAAGACTACTAAATCCCTTGTAGCGCTTTGCACATAACAGGTTCAAAACACTTAGTTTTTTTTCAGTGGTATTTGTAGTAACAATAGTATTGGTAGAGGTGATAACTAACACCTAGCACTTAGTTCCATAGTAAGTGCTCACTATAAACCCTTATGAACTCAAACTGGAGAAGCATAAAGTAACTTATAGCCATCACAGGGCCAGGATTCAAGCCCAGGGAGTCTGGGTCAGAGTTACCACTCTTGATTTCTACTTAGTCATGGTCTGGAACTGCTGTAGTGCATCATAATTTTAGGCTTTGATAACAGATTTTACCTCACCTCTCCTATTTGAAACATAAAATGTTTAGATCAGTCAGAAAACAGTATACCCTACTGTGAAGTTCCTACAGAATCAGAATGAGGCAAGTGCTTGATATCATTAGCCATATACTTGGGATTTTCATGTTGAGGGTGTGCTCCCTGGTAAAGTGGGGTAGGAGGAGGTGAGGATGGCTGGTCTGTGTCTCACACAGTGTCTGTGTCAGAAGTGTCACAAGAGGGCCCTTGCTTTTGAAGGTTTCATGGCATTTTAAGACTAATCCCAAGTATTGTAAGTATACTGTGTACTTACCAGTCTATTTTAAAAGGTTGTGTTTCTGGTATACACTAAAGGACTTAAGTCTAACTCAGTTAGTAGAGAAAATGGAATTTTGGAATCGCAGTCTTTCTTAGCCTTTGTCCGCATGATAGATTTGGTTCTGAAATTGTCGATTTCTTTTTGCTGTAGGCCGCTTCATTGTTCAGAATGTTTCGGCACAGAAGGATGGAGAAAAATCACGAGTGAAAGTCAAAGTGCGAGTCAATACCCATGGCATTTTCACCATCTCTACAGCATCTATGGTGGAGAAGGTCCCAGCCGAGGAGAACGAAGTGTCTTCTCTTGAAGCCGACATGGACTGTCAGAATCAGAGGCCACCAGAAAACCCAGATGCCGAGGTAAGTTTGTAGGTAAGCCTTTGAGATGGAATATATAGTAGACTTAATTCTAAGCCTGAAGAAATGGGTAGGAAAAGGTTAAAGTGTTTTTCTTCATGATAATTAGAATTTTCGTTAATGACGACAATAGCAATTTCTAGGTGATGGTAATGTACAGCCTGGAGTTTGGTAAACTGTGATTAAATTCTCTGTAGCTTTGTTTGAACCAGCATGTGACAGTTTGATTCAGAGTGGGCAAAGTTTCTTGGAATTAGATTTTTTAAGGCATAGGCCACATATTGAGAAGTCAAACGCCATCTGGTGTTTAAGAAATAAAAGACTAAAAAACTGTTCATTGAAATATATACCAGATATTAAAACTGTTTTTTGTTTTTTTTTAATCATATGGCAAAAATCAGTTTTGGTATTTTATAACTTGCTTGTATTTACATGGTTTTCTGGGTTGTGGGAGGAAGGAAGTGAAGTATCTGACTAGAGTTTAGAAAGTTGTTAATTGTTCATGATGTTAATTGAGACTTCTATTAGCCTAAGTGTTAGTTTTACATGGTCAACCAAAGAATTCTAAGAAACTTGAAAATAGATGAGCTCTTATAGTTTACTTGTAGACAGTAACCAGAAATAGCTTAAATGAAGAGGTAGGTAGGCAGTTACAGTGTTTTAGTTCCCATGAGCAAGTGTGACATCCCTGTGGTCAGACTGTTAGCACTGTGGTCATTCCCTAGAACATTTAAGGAACAGGAGCATCTGAGCCTCAGCTTTGTTCTCATCGGGAAAAACTTCAGTGTAATGAACTAAATGACCAGCACCACATACCAGCGCTTTCTCATCTGGCTACAGACACCATTATTCTAATGCCTGTTGTATCCAATCTCTTAGTACCTTTTAGATGTATATATACCAGGAATACCTTGCTTCTGGTACTTCAGTGTCTGCCTCAGGATCTTGAGGCTCTGGAAGAAAACTAATGAGAGACTTCAGTCATTAAAGTTAGAATGCTTCAGGCTTCTCCTGAGATGGGATAAGATCATAACAAGCTCTGATCTACTGGGCATTGAGACATCTACTAACATTTAGCATTTGTTCTTTTCCTGGGATTTTTTTTTGAGGTGTAGACTGTTGGGTCACGAAAAGAGCGCGGAGACAGAGAGGGTCTTGCGTTTCTCTAAACTGGAGTGATGAGCTAGCTGCCAGATGATGGATTGTTGGTGATTTTATGTTAATTCCTCAGTCCACTGACATGCAGATATGTTGAGATGTGTGATGGCTGTTGGTGAAGTTAGGTTTTGGAAACTTATTTTTGGGAGAGAGGCCTGGAGAAAACCTACTTGCTTTTGAGAATTAATACCTGTGCAATGCTAGAGAGGAGCTTCTTGAAGGAGAGTTCTTGTCATCACATCAGTCAAAATGCCTACTACTTGTGTTATTTAACTATTATATTAACTGTTATCATTCAAAGAATTTCTTACAGGTTTACAATATCTAAGAAGTTTTCAAATACTTGTTTTTTATGCTTTTATCCAGTATCGTTTCCCCCCACCTGTTAAGACTTCAGAAATTGAGTGTACTGTCTTTGGTGCCCTATAACCTTTTCAATTTATACAAGTACACCTGCTTTCTACATCCTTTGTGCCTGGGCTTTCATTTCAGAAAAATATCCAGCAAGACAACAATGAAGCTGGAACACAGCCCCAGGTACAAACTGATGGTCATCAAACCTCACAGTCTCCCCCTTCACCTGAACTTACCTCAGAAGAAAACAAAATCCCAGATGCTGACAAAGTGAGTGACTCTTCTAGTTCATTCCATTAGACAATGTTGCAACATGTGATCATTAATGATATCATTCAATCTGCAGTTTCAAGAGCAAGCACCAAGTTACCTTATTCTATATAGGATTTTTTTTTTCTCCTGTTAATTTTCTATGTTTTTCAACTGAAACCAGTGAGAGGTACTCCAGCTAATTATCCTACTTTTTGGACTTGAAAGCTTCTCTTGAATAACTGCCACTCCAGGCAACCAGGGGCGAATGCATAGCTTTTGTTGTCTTCTCTAGTGCTAGAGGTGCCTGCAGATGCCAGCATCTGAAAGACTCGTCTCAGTGCTGTGTGATGAGTTTTCACTCGAAGTCATCCGATGATAAATACATGGGCTATAGGAGTCTAGTAAAACTTTTTTCTCCTCTCAAATTGCCTGTCAAATTTATATAAATTAATTACAATGATCTGGTAATAAGTTTCCATTGTTATTCCAGATCTGTGCTTTGCAAAACTTCGTTCTTTGTGCAGGTTGCATGTAAATTATTCTTTCATTAGAAGTTTGGTTTTCTCTCATTCTGAGGATAGACCTCTTTACCCTTAGATGAATTACCGAATAGTCCACTGGGGTCCAAATACATGTTACTCTTAGTAAAAGCATCTGGTTTTAAGCTCCCATGCCCTGACTGATCCCCTCGGGGGTCCTGATTCTGATTTCTGAAAGAAGCTGCCGCCGCCTCTTGAAGAGTTGGGTGTGGATGGCCTGGCAGCGATGGCTCCTTAACTTCTGTGTTCCTCCCCTTCACCTGGTGCTGAGCACTGACTGGCTCCTGCTGGTGGTCCCCACACCTGTTAGAGCATGCCCTGGGGAGCTCACCTGCTGCTAGCTGTAGGTGGGACCACTAGTCCCAGACCCTCTGGGGAGCGTCCCTTGTCCAGGCCATGCGGATGCCATCTTGTGATGCGTTGGTTTTGTCAGCAGTTGGTTTGATGTTGTACTGCTAGTCTGATCCCAACTTAACCTCCATACCTGTGGCTCTCATCCATTCGATCCCCAGTATCTGTTGCACTCCTGTGTTTTTGCCAGGTGTAGGTGCGACTTTTCTTTCTTGTGTTTCGTGACCCCCAGAGCATGCACAGTATATTGTGGGGGTGGTGGGGGGGAGTTCTCATGCTCACAGGAGGGGCGAAGACGGGTGTGGCAGGCTGACTGATAGGCGCCTCCTAGTGACCCAGCTCCCAGCGCTTCACAGACACGTGATCTCTCAGGACGCAGAAACAGAAGCCTGGAGAAAACGCCTGAGAAACAGTCTCCGTCCTTGTGATTGTCAAGCCGTTGAGCCTCCTCCAAGTCCCAGTTCTTTCGTGGAGTCTCAGATGTTAGCCTCCTTCACGACTCCCCCAGGTCCCCCAGAGCCCCCCGCCTGCCTCACCTCATGGGCTGTCTGCTCACCGCCGCAGCCGGTCAGCGTGCATGTCAGGTGCCCCGTGGTTCTTCTCATCTGTTCTACGGCTGCGTTTGCTGAAGTTGTGCTGTTTGTCATTTGTGTCTAGAAGAACCTGCAGAAATGAAAATGCTAAGAACATCTTGGAAAATTAAAGGCCATAGGAGATACTTACTTCTTTAGCCCTGTATTTACGTATTTTGGAAAAAGTTAACAGTAAACGTAGCATTTGCTACATCATTCCATTTACTGTTTTAAGACTGTAAACATTTTTTTGACCTTGCAGAGTTGCTTATGAGAAGTGGTACAACTCAAAAGGCAGATAGTAGAAATAAGGAGATGGATGTATATACACGTGTATAGGTGTGTATATCATGTCCAAATTCAGGGAATTTTAAAAGGCACTCATCAGTGTACTGGTAATTGTAGCTGGAATATAGAGACTCAAATATATAATACAGGGATAGAGTTGATCCTAACATGCTTAGCAGCTGATCAGAGTCTTATCTGTGGTTACTATTATAGACTATAATTTAAAGAAGTGGTAATTTAATAGTAGTTTTGCCTTTTTCAAGTCACAAACATAGCTTAAAGGTATTAGAAAATTAAGGACCTGTGAAGAAAAGCTTTAGCCAGAGAGATTAAATTTGAGATGAAAAATGTTCTGGTGAATTCTTGAAGGGGGAAGTATGGCAGGTATAAGTGTAATTGCAGCCCTGATTTAAAATGGGTGGGTGGGAGTTAGATGATTTTACACATTCTTCCAGCTTTATGATTTTAGGGATTTCACTTTTGCGTGAGTCCTCAGTAAGTATGATAGGGATATTTCTGTCATTCAAGAACTATTTAAGAATTTTTCTTTTTTTTTTTTTTTAACCCCTCTTCCCAAGGCTAATGAGAAGAAAGGTGACCAACCTCCAGAAGCTAAAAAACCCAAAATAAAGGTGGTGAATGTTGAGTTGCCTATTGAAGCCAACTTGGTCTGGCAGTTAGGGAAAGACCTTCTGAACATGTATATTGAAACAGAGGTAATTACTTCACTTAAATATTTTTATTTTGGAATGTATTTATTTGTTTGGCCCTGTTAGGTAAATGGCTATAATTCTTAACATTTCATAAGTTTTATACAACTTTTAGGGGCAGAATGAAGCCAAAAAGTAATGGTTTTTAGTTAAATATTTTTAGCAAGTTTTTTTTTTCCTAATATTTTTGCAACTTTATTAAAGAAATCTATACCATAGATCATTCTGCTTGGTGCAAAATTGATTGTCCAGGTTCTTGTGAAGCAGTTGAGCGCTGATATCTTCTAGCACAGCACAGTACCATCGGTATCTCAGGCCACACTAAATATTTCTGTTAAAATACATTGTGCTTCTCTGTAGTTTGGATAGGTGAAGTGACTGAGACTCTTGTTTTCCTTTACTGAGCTGGGACCATTGTGTTTAGAAATTTAATGATAAATCCCTGTTTCTGTTTGATAAATAGTACGTTTGTTTGTGCATGCTAAGTAGCTTCAGTTGTGTCTGACTCTTTGCGACCCCATGGACTGCAGCCCGCCAGGCTCCTCTGTCCATGGAATTCTCCAGGAAAGAATACTGGAGTGGGTTGCTGTTTCCTCCTCCAGGATATCTTCCTGACCAAGGGGTCGAACCTGGGTCCCTTGTGTCTCCTACATTGGCAGGCAGACTCTTTACTGCTAGCACTAATAATGTAGTGGCAAAATTGTGTGGCCGTTACACATTGGTCAGTATTAATCCCAGTAGGAGACAACCATGTAACTACATAAAACAAACAGAATTGTATAAAAACAGTGGATAATTTTTGTTCCCTGAATGTTAATCTGAATTGTGAAAGTTAGATAATTTATTGCACTCAGTTGTGTCCGCCTCTTTGTGGCCCCATGGCCTCTAGCCTGCCCGGCTTCTCTGTCCGTGGGATTTCCCAGGCAAGTATACTGGCCTGGGTTGCCACTTCCTGTTCCAGGGGACCATCCTGACCCAGGGATCCAACCTGCATCGCTTGCATCTCCTGCACTGGCAGGTGGATTCTTTACCACTAGTGCCACCTGGGAAGCCTTTTACAATTTATTATATAATGTTAAAAAAACCAAAACCCTTCATTCTGTGTATTTAGAAGATGAAGGACTTTGTAGGAATTGTTGGAAGAATATTATGAGGTATAACTTAGAACTGTTAAAACTGATTTTTTTTAGGGGGGGTATAATTGTTGACTTTGTTAACTCCAGAATCTAAATAGTTAAAATTCAGTCGCACTTAGCAGAGGATTGGAATTAACCTCTTTTGTTTCTGGACAGGGTAAGATGATAATGCAGGATAAGTTGGAAAAGGAGAGAAACGACGCTAAGAATGCGGTGGAGGAGTATGTGTACGAGTTCCGGGACAAGCTGTGTGGACCGTACGGAAAGTTTCTATGCGAACAGGTGTGTTCAGGGCTGTGTTTTTATTCAGATAATCTCACTTTGAAGTGCTTAATTCCTAATTTGACATTTAAAACCTCTACTAGATTGTGTAACTTGAGCTTTTTGAAAACAGACAACTTGAAATAGAAATCGTATAAACGGAGTCATGGAGAGAGAGGCTAACTAGCAGTGTGCAGTTTTATACTAGATTATCCTAGTGACTTTACTGTTTACCATTGAAGAAAGAACCTGTCAGCACGTTTATTCATAGTCTGCAACATCACAGTTATTGGGGGAGTAGAAGCATAAATAGGAGAAAATACTTGCTTTCAAAGACCTCAGAGCCTTGGTTGCTCTGTCATTGCTTTATGCCATAAGACTTGTTCATCCAGTCATTCCAGAGTTTGTCAGGGACCATAAATTCCAGAGCAGAAGCATGTCTGTGGAAGATGGGCCTTGGAGAGAAATTGGGCTAGTTATAGAAATCCAGAGTGGATTTGTATAACTTTATTCAACCTAAAGCTATAGTATAACCACATACTTTTTGAGTTGATTAGGAGTGACCTTTGTGTGCAGTGATTGAACTGTCAACTTGGCTAGGTTTCCTTTCAGTATTCAGTGGTTGTGGAAGTGAGTAGGAAGTTACTAATCAGGACCTAATTGTTTTGGAGAATAGGAAGAAAATTGCTCTTCTATGATGACATTTTAGTGTACAAATTGTGCAAAATAGAACTTCTAAAATTTATTTTAAGTCCATAAGAGCAGTTTACCACAAATTTTCAGACATCCTTATGTGAAGAGAGACTAGCCTAAGACCAACTCCCTCCCCTGTATAAAATACTGTCTGGAGCAAGTTTTGGCGTGTTTTTGCACCTTGATGTTTTTCAGTGACGAGAATCCAGGTAATCAGGTTTGCCATCCTGGAAATAAGATGAGCTTGATACCGAACACTTCTGAGGATGACTGTTTTGTCATGAAAGCTTTTAAAGTAAGGTAGCCACTGATACTGATTTTCGTGTTCTGTATGTAGGATCATCAAAAGTTTCTGAGGCTGCTCACAGAGACTGAGAACTGGCTCTATGAAGAAGGGGAGGACCAGGCCAAGCAGGCGTATGTTGACAAGCTGGAAGAATTAATGGTAGGCCTTCTCTCCCCTGGAAAGTGGTACTTATGTTTCAGACTGTAGACTTCTAAAATATAATTATTCAAATACTAATTTATCACATTCGGTTTTAGAAAATCGGCACTCCAATTAAAGTTCGGTTTCAAGAAGCTGAAGAAAGGCCGAAAATATTTGAAGAACTAGGACAGAGGCTGCAGCACTATGCCAAGATAGCAGCTGACTTTAGAAATAATGTAAGTCTGTACACAGTGAGGACATGAACCCTGGATTTACAAGCTACTGCTTAAGTGAAGGAGTCTTTGTTGTGAACAAATGATCTTAAGTCAGAAATTAGGTTTGGGTGTGTGAGACAAGATGGTATTGATAGATTTGAACTTCATGGAAAATTGGGTCCGATTAGATGTTAGTTACTGTTAAATACTTGATTCTACAGAATGGCTATGTTTTTCCATTTAGGATGAGAAATACAACCATATTGATGAGTCTGAAATGAAAAAGGTTGAGAAGTCTGTTAATGAAGTGATGGAGTGGATGAATAATGTCATGAATGCTCAGGCTAAAAAGAGTCTTGATCAGGATCCCGTGGTCCGTGCCCAGGAAATCAGAGCAAAAATAAAGGTGAGTGTCACTGACCAGTGTTTACTGCTGTGGTTTCTTAGGGATTCCTGTTGCAATGATTTGAACCTTGAAAATAGCCATTTTTCCTTAAATCTTTTTACCTCATCCCAAGACCAGATTTCTTATTAATAGTTCATTATTGATATTACAAAATGTGGGAAGGCCTTGTAAGTTTCTTCATTTACTTAGTTCAATAAATACATTTGTTGCGCTTCTACCACGTACGCAGCTATTGTTGTAGGAGTTAAGCGCTCCGTGTACAAGGGAAGCCCCGGCTCCTGGGGAGGTCACCTGCCAGTGGCCGCCATGGTAAAGACGCGACAGGAAACCAGTATGGGGGGGCGTCAGACTGTGTTAAATGCCACGGGGAACAGTAGTCAAAGGGACTAAGAAACTTGGCGATGGGGAGAGTCCCAGGTCGGTATTTTATCAGGGAACGTCCTGCTGAGTTCATGAGGCCTGAAGGAAGTTGGTAAGAAAGCCAAGGAAGGTGCTCTGTCTGGAAGAACACTCAGACACAGAGAAGGTTAACATGAGCCTTTGAGGTCATGGGCTATAAGCTTGAATTCCAGCTCTTTGCTCACTGCTTTTTCTCTTCCTAGGGTTAAGAGATGATACCTTTTAATAATTGCTATGAGGAATAAATGGGTTAATAATAAACTGAATAGTTAGCAAGTCCCTGACACATTGTAGAAGAATATTTACATATCTAGATCAGGCTTCAAGCTATAATTTTAGGCAAATGTATTGAGCAAGTAGAATTCTTTGAGTTATTGTATGATTGGAGTTGATTGAAAAATACTGGTTTAAGTATGTAGGAAAGTAATTGAAAACATACTGGAGTTAGTCTGATTATTAGTTTTGTTTTCCTTTCTTAGGAGTTGAATAACACTTGTGAACCTGTTGTAACACAACCCAAACCAAAAATCGAATCTCCCAAACTGGAAAGAACTCCAAATGGCCCGAGTACTGATAAAAAGGAAGAGGACTTAGACGGCAAAAACAATTTCAGTGCTGAACCTCCACACCAGAATGGAGAATGTTACCCTAACGAGAAGAGTTCCATTAATATGGACTTGGACTAGATGACATGAAACTGATTTCGTCCTTCAATTAATAAAATATTTTTGCCATAGTATGTGATTCTACATGACATACTGAGACTATTTATATTTTCTTTTTTAAGGATGTTTAGAAATTTTGTGTATTATATGGAAAAAGAAGAAGCTTAAGTCTGTAGTCTTTATGATCCTAAAAGGGAAAATTGCCTTGGTAACTTTCAGATTCCTGTGGAATTGTGAATTCATACTAAGCTTCTGTGCAGTATTACCATTTGCATCACTGAGGATGAAATTGACTTTTGTCTTTGGAGAAAATAAAGTGTACTGCTTGTTCAAGAGGGCTGTGATTAAACTCTTTAAGCATTTGTTCCTGCCAAGGTAGTTTTCTTGCATTTTGCTCTCCATTGCAGCATGTGTGTGGGTGTGGATGTTTATAAACATGACTAAGTCTGATTTCATAAGGGCTTTCTAAAATTAAATCTGTCCAATAGAATATGACTTTTGCTTTGGTATTAATTATATTAAAAATCCATTGACTAAAAGCAAAAGCTAGTGAAATGTGTTAGCAGCATGCAGAACAAAATCTTTAAAATATATCTCTCGTTATACAGTGCATTGTCATGTGAAGGTGTACCATGGAAGAAACATTGATTCTGTTTGTAACTGATATTGTGAAGCCTCTTATGAGCTTTAAAATAAAGTTCATCTTATGGTGTCATTTCTAAACAGTTTTGTCACTAATTTAAAAATGGGATTGGGGCAGCATGATAGAAATATAAACTCTGAAAATCCAACGTCTTTGCTGTTTCCTACATATGCTATTGCCTTGTAAATGAGAATGATCCCCGCCCCGATAAAGTAGCATATATTGATTACAAGTTTTATAGAGTTAAATGTAACTCATCTACCACCCAGAAAAACAAACTCGTGTGGTTATTCTTCCAGCCTTTCTCTCCTGAATGTGGTGTGTGTTTTTTAAAGCTCTGTGTATCATAGGATTTGGAAAAAATGGTGAGGTGTTCCACATACTTTTTTGGACTGGCCATGTGGTATGTGGGAGCTAGTTCCCTGACCAGGGATTGAACCTACACCCCCTACGTTGGAAGCACAGAGTCTTACTAACCTCTGGACCAGCAGGGAAGTTCTTGGTCAGGTGTAAACCACTTCACTGTTAGTAATACTGAGTCCCATTATAAAAACATACATACTTAAAAATATTTTAACCAGTTCCAGTATGGGGGGGCTTTATCATAGTCTAAACAATGCTGCAGTGAAACTTAGGACAAAACTGAGGCTGTGTTGGGGGTTGGGAAGGGAGAAGGCCTGCACACTTAGGGTGGATGGCTGACAACCACACTGCTCAGCAACATGCAGCAGTCCCCTCCCTTACGAGTGGTGGAGCTAACCTACCTGTTGCCACCCATGAGGTAAAGGAAATTTACAAGATCACAGGAAGTTGATCAGAGTGTAAAGCGTACACTCAGGACAGCCATTCTACCCTAAGTGACATGTGTTCATCTGTGTAGTGGTAACTTTCACACTAAATTTGCTTATTAGTGTTTCATGAATGGAATATTCATTCTCATTTGTAGTGTTTGAATGTCAGTTTTTGAATGAAGTGTTCTTAATCTTCCTTGTGGCTCAGATGGTAAAGAATCTGCCTGCAATGCAGGGGACCCAGGTTCAATCCCATGGTCAGGAAGATTATTCTGTATAATATCCACTCTAGTATTCTTGTCTGGAGAATCCCATGGATAGTGGAGCCTGGTGGGCTACAGTCCATGGGGTCCCAGAGTTGAACATGACTGAGCGACTAACACTTTCTCTTTCTTTCATAAGGATCTTAACCATTTGCCAGGTAGTTAGACATTTTATCCCTTTGTTATATCTTAAATTTTGCCGTCTGGAACCTTACATTTCTATGTAATTGATGGGTTTTCATGGTTTTTCTTACGTTCTCTTAATGCATGGTAACATACATTCAGTGGGTATACATTTACCCATTGAGAGGTGAACACAATGCTCTGTGTACAATCAGGAAGCTCATAAAAACAAAAGATTTTTTTTTTAAGTATGAATAGAAAAGCTTTTTTTTTCTTCTATCTATCCCCAAATAGCACCTGGTGATAATGGAGAAAGTACCTACCCTGTGTAAATGGTCAGGAATTTTCTATAGTGTCACTTTTCTGTAAATACAAAGCAGAATGAAAAAAAAAAAAAAAATGGCTCAACTTGCTACAGTTTGCAGCCCTCAGAACCGCATTTTTGGCTGTGGGGAGAACACATTGTCACGTTGACTATTGAGTACTTATTAATATCATACCTAGGAATCACCTAGAATCCCTAGGACCTAGATCAGTTTGGATAAATGTTCTATTTAACAAAGGAGTAGATTTTATAATTTTCCTTTAGATTGTCACTTTGGGACTGTTTCTGAAAACATCTCGTTTTTCTAGTAGTTGAACTTTGAATGTTGAGTCTGGTTCATCTTGAACGCTGGTAAAGCCACAATTAACTTGCTTTCTTGGGTAATGTCCCCAAAACTGACTTGATTTCCATTGTCCTTGATTCCTTATCAAAAAGAAATGTAATATATCCCTCTATGACATAGCTTGTGGACAGTTACTTTCTGAAAGTAAAAATAAATTTCACATTCAGTTAATGTGATCAACGACCACTCACTTTTATCAGTAGCTTTTGAGAAAGTTTTTTCGAGTTAACCACTTGTCAATTTACATGCAGACTTCTGTTTTGCTTGTTTGCTGTGGAGGAATATCTTACTTTATGTAATCATAGCACAAAACAGTCACGTCATAGTTTTATGGGGAACACTGAGTCTTAATGTTTGGAGAGATTCGTTTTCTGCTAGTGGGCAGGATGATGAGGAAGTTTCCCTATGCAATTGCTATGTGTAATGGCTTTGTTGTGGTCTAATTTTTACTAGCCCTGGATGCTTCCTAAAAAACAACTAGTGGTAAAGAACCTGCCTGCCAATGCAGGAGACGTAAGAGACTCAGGTTCGATCCCTGGGTCAGGAAGATCCCCTGGAGGAGGAAATGGCAACCCACTTCAGTATTCTTGCCTGGAGAATCCCATGGACAGAGGAACCTGGTGGGCTACAGTCCATGGGATCTAAGAGTTGGACACAACTGAAGCAACTGAGCGCAATTATTTTTGAGTCTGCATGTGGTCTTTGAAGAATATAAGCATGTGTAGTATAACTGAAAACTTGAGGATAAATTTAGCTTTCCTGGTCACTGGTGGTTTTACTTTCCCAGAATTGTAGTATAACATGGGTCCCTTAATTTTTCTGCTGAAGAACTAGTGGCAGTATAGTGGAAAGAGCACATTTTGGGGGTAGGAAAAGATTTGGTTTTTCTAATTCAAGAATCCAAACTGCTGTTCCCACCCCCACTGGCTCCAGCACTGTGGTTTTTAGGCACATAGGGTAACTTTTCTGAATCTCCATTTCCTCATCCAAATCTAGAGAACGTAAACTGAGTCTGTCTCTAATGTGGATTCCTCTGAGGCAGGGTCTTTCAGCCTCAGCTCTATTGATATTTTAATCTGGGTAATTTTTAAAAAATTTAACACTCAACTTGTTTTTATGTAAAAATGGGATATTTTGTTCGTCGTGGACTTTTTAACTTGAATTTTTAAAGTATAGTTGATTTACAATATTAGTTTCAGGTGTTCAACATAGTGATTCAAAATGTTTATAGATTATACTCCATTAACCCTGGGGCTTTCAAGGTGATGCAGTGGTGAAGAATCCGCCTGCCAATGTAGGAGACGTGGATTCGATCTCTGGGTGGGGAAGATCCCCTGGAGAAGGAAATGGCAACCCACTCCAGTATTCTTGCCTGAAAAACCCTATGGACAGAGGAGCCTGGCCGGCTACAGTCCATGGGGTTGCAAAGAGTCGGACAGGACTGAACACACACGCACCTTATACTCCATTTAAGCTTGCAACATTCTGGCTATATTCCCTATGCCGTACGATGTATTCTGCTTGCTTATTATACACAGTAGTGTGTATGAGCTGGGTAGTTTGTTGTGGGGGCCACCCTGAACGCTGAAGCATGTCTAACAGCATCCCTGCCCTCTACCCACTGGAAGCCCTTGTTGAGACAACCACAAATGACCCCGTCCCTTGAGGACTTCTGCTCTAGGGAAAGTGGCTTTGGACTTCAAAATCCTACACAAAGAGAAGGAAGTATACTGGCGCTTACTGAATGCATTCTAGTCAGCCGTCTCTGTGCTCTTTCTCAGGGGTCATGATAATTCTCTCATGTCTTTTATTGGTGGGAAAACAAGGTGAAAGATCATCTGACCAAGTTAAAAGGTTAATCAGAACTTCTGACAGACTCCAAAGCCCATGTTCTTCTGTATGTGGTAGTAGAGTGGCCATGGTATGCACTTACCCAGGCCAAGAAGCTGATCAGCACTGTCAAAACACACTTTAATCCTCACTGAAGACTCTAAATGTGAGTCCTCCAAATCTTTTCTCTGAAATTACCCATAAAGGTCAATCATGTTAGGATTTGCTGTGTTTTCACCAGACTGTATCAAGTTTTCCAACGCTGTACTTATATGAAACACTACAGCTTTTCTTTACCAAATAAATATTCTTAATCTGGCATTTTCAAACCTGATCAAGTTGAGAATCTTTCCTAGAGAAAAAAAAAAGGTAAAATATCAGTGCATCAGAAGGAGGCGAGGAATAATTTATTGATGATTTTGACAATTGCAATTGTTTCTTTGAAGAACAGGAAAAAAGCTTGCATTTTCTTTGACTGTTGTATTAGAAATAGTGATTCACAACACTGGCTGTGTTTCAGAATTTCTCAGGGGCTTATAAAAATATAAACCCACCCTCAGAGATTCTGACTGAATTGGTCTGGATGGGAACGAGGCATCAAGAAAGTCTCCCAGATGATTGTAACGTATGAACTGAAGGACCACTGGACTGTGAGCCGTCCTATGTGATAACTGACATCTTAGCCCTAAGAACTAGAAGTTTCATTTTCTGATCATTGATGCTGTATTCGAAGGATAAACTGATGTGCTTATCCATTTACGTGTTTCTGTACTTAGCCTTTTCTCACTGGCTATAGATGTTTACCACCCCTCACCCCAACAACTTCTGTACTAACACATCCTCCATCCCAGACATTTCCTACAACTGTGGTTTTGTCTTTTATTATTAAAAATAAGTAAAGTGCAGAGAATCAGGAAACAACCCCCACTGTACTGAGTCCTGGCTCTAGCTGAGTTAGAAGGCAGTTGGGCTTCTGTAGTGCAGAGAACATCATGCGAAATACCAGGCTGGATGAAGAACAAGCTGGAATTAAGATTGCTGGGAGAAATATCAATAACCTCAGATATGCATAACCACCCTTATGGCAGAAAGTGAAGAAGAACTAAAGAGCCTCTTGATGAAAGTTAAAGAGGGGAGTGAAAAAGTTGGCTTAAAATTCAACATTCAGAAAACTAAGATCATAGCATCCGGTCCCATCACTTCATGGGAAATAGATGGGGAAACTTTATTTTTGGGGGCTCCAAAATCACTGCAGATGGTGACTGCAGCCATGAAGTTAAAAGACGCTTGCTCCTTGGAAGAAAAGCTATGACCAACCTAGACAGCATATTAAAAATCAGAGACATTACTTTATCAACAAAGGTCCATCTAGTGAAAGCTATGGTTTCTCCAGTAGTCATGTGTGAATGCGGAGAAGGCAATGGCAACCCACTCCAGTACTCTTGCCTGGAAAATCCCATGGACGGAGGAGCCTGGTAGGCTGCAGTCCATGGGTCACTAAGAGTTGGGCACAACTGAGTGACTTCAGTTTCACTTTTCACTATCATGCATTGGAGATGGAAATGGCAACCCACTCCAGTACTCTTGCCTGGAAAATCCCATGGATGGAGGAGCCTGGAAGGCTGCAGTCCATGGGGTCACTTAGAGTTGGGCACGACTGAGTGACTTCACTTTCAATTTTCACTTTCATGCATTGGAGAAGGAAGTGGCAACCCACTCCAGTGTTCTTGCCTGGAGAATCCCAGGGACAGAGGAGCCTGGTGGGCTGCCATCAATGGGGTCGCACAGAGTCGGACACGACTGAAGCGACTTAGCAGCAGCAGCAGCATGTGTGGATGTGAGAGTTGGACTATAAAGAAAGCTGAGTGCCGAAGAATTGATGCTTTTGAAGTGTGGTGTTGGAGAAGACTCTTGAAAGTCCCATGGGCTGCAAGGAGATCCAACCAATCAATCCTAAAGGAGATCAGTCCTGAATATTCATTGGAAGGACTGATGCTGAAGCTGAAACTCCAATACTTTGGCTACCTGATGAGAAGAACCCAGTCATTATAAAAGACCCTGATGCTGGGAAAGATTGAAGGCGGGAGAAGAAGGGGACGACAGAGGATGAGATGGTTGGATGGCATCACTGACATGATGAACATGAGTTTGAACAAGCTCTTGGAGTTGGTGATGGACAGAGAGGCCTGGCAGTCTATGGGGTC
Source organism: Cervus elaphus (assembly GCF_910594005.1). Classification (NCBI taxonomy): domain Eukaryota; kingdom Metazoa; phylum Chordata; class Mammalia; order Artiodactyla; family Cervidae; genus Cervus; species Cervus elaphus. Next base: position 30,132,281 of record NC_057844.1, read on the forward strand.
GCAAAGAGTTGGACATGACTGAACTGAACAGTGGCTCAAATGGTAAAAAATCTGTCCACAGTGCGGGAAACCCAAGTTCATTCCCTAGTTTGGGAGATCTTCTGGAAAAGGAAATGGCAACCCACTCCAGTATTCTTGCCTGAAGAAATCCATGGACAGAGGAGGCTGACGGACTACAGTCCATGGGGTTGCAAAGAGTTGGACACGACTCAGCGACTAACATACACACACACTGGATGGTAAAGTAAGTGCTTTTGTGGCTTTTTGATCAAGCACTCATTGCTTTACATTCTGGCTCCACTTCTTAACTTGGCATGGCCTTGGCATTGGCTTTCTCCAGGCAGTTTCCTCTATGAGATGGGTTTGTCTCTTCATGAAGTGGTTGTGAGGATTAAAGGAGAGAAGTGTTTGGTGATGTTCAGTTTAGTTCAGTCACTCAGTTGTGTCCGACTGTTGGCGACCCCATGGACTGCAGCATGCCAGGCCTCCCTGTCCATCACTAACTCATGGAGTTTACTCAAACTCATGCCCATTGAGTCAGCGGTGCCATCCAACCATCTCATCCTCTGTCATCCCCTTCTCCTCCTGCCTTCAATCTTTCCCAGCATCAGGGTCTTTTCAAATGAGTCAGCTCTTTGCATCAGGTGGCCAAAGGATTGGAGCTTCAGCTTCAACATCAGTCCTTCCAATGAATATTTAGGGCTGGTTTCCTTTAGGATTGACTGGTTTGATCTTGCAGTCCAAGAGATGCTCAAGAGTCTTTTCCAACACCACAGTTCAAAAGCATCAATTCTTTGGTGCTCAGCTTTCTTTACAGTCCAACTCTCACATCCATGCATGACTACTGGAGAAACCATAGCTTTGACTAGATGGACCTTTGTGGTCAAGTAATGTCTCTGCTTTTTAATATGCTGTCTAGGTTGGTCATAGCTTTTCTTCCAAGGAGCCAGCGTCTTTTAATTGGTGATGTTGATGCAGAGCAGACACCCAGTGAAGGTTACCATAGTGATGACCGGAGGGCTCTGTCTTCTGTCTGGCCCTTGCTAGTTTCCTTCTCCACCATCAGTGTATATCCTGTTTATTCCTCACCTCCCACCACTGCACACACACAAACACACCAGTTTTTTAAAATTTCTTCCCTTTCATGTTTTCTGTGGAAAGTGTGGCTTTTTAAATGACACAGGCGGTCAGCTCATGCCTTCCTGCTTGGTGAGCCAACCAGCCACTCACTGTGGGTTTAATGGAAATGCAGATCTGCTTTCACTGCCCAGGGCCACCTCTCTGCTAACCACTTCCAGGCCAGGGAATGTTCGGAAAGCCAGATGGGGGTCACAGATGACTCTGGGGAATCTCGCCGACTTGACAGTCCATAAATAGGGGACAATATCTTCCCAGTTCCAAAGATGTGGTGATTGTCAGAATTGGTGGATTGTCTATTAACATAAAAAACTTCTGTGCAAGAGTTGCTTTGATAATCTTCTTTTCCCTTCAAATGACAACAGTCCCAGAGTAGCATTTTTTTTTAATGCTCCATCTTTTAATTTAGAAAAGTTGAAAGCTTAATGCAATGAACACAGGATCAGTCACTGCAAGACTCACCCCAACATCTTCACCACAAAGCTTCTTAGCACAGGGACCTTGTCTTCCCAGCGGCAAGTCCAGTTTCAAGTCTGAGGACCCTCTCGTGGGCATGATAGTATTATCAGGTCCAGTGTCCCCCAAATGTCCTTTACAACTATTTTTTCGGATTCAAGATACAATCAAGGATTATATGTCTCATTTGGTTGTCATAATCTGCTCAACACTTTTAAAAAATGAAACCAGGTTTGTTTCAGAATTTGGGGCATTTTATAGCAACAGTATAGGTGACTCAGTGGTAAAGAATCTGCCTGCCAAGCAGGAGATGCAGGTTTGATCCCTGGAGGAGGAAATGGCAACCCACACTAGTGTTCTTGCCTGGGAAATCCAATGGACAGAGGAGCCTTGCAGGCTACAGACCATGGCGTTGCAAAGAGTTGGACATGACTTAGCAACGAAACAACAGCAAAAATAGCAGTACTATATGTAAACATTTTGCCTAAAGGATAGCTTTATTAGAAGAACTAGCAGATGGCTCTTTATCAAATGATTTTTGTTAGTAGTTGTATCCACTTAAATAGACAAAAGCAGCATGAAATGTGGCTCATCAACCAAAAGGTTCATATACAATTTGTAGAATGTACTTGTTAAATTACATCTTTATAAAAGCCACTGGGTTGATCCAGTGATAGGGTCATAAACTTTCTTCCACTAGGACGCAATATATGACCAGGCATAAACAGTCCCAATGCTTAACTGCCACAAAAATAAGATCTAGACCAACAAGGACTTATCGTATAGCACAGGGAACTCTGTTCAGTATTCTATAATAACCTATATGGGAAAAGAATTTGGAAAATAAGAGATACTTGCATGTGGATAACTGAATCAGTGCCCTACACCCGAGGCTCACACAACATTGTCAACCAGCTATACTCCGTATAAGATAAAAATTTTTTTAATTATTTAAAACCTAGAATAGAAGATCTCTGCTTGACAATTGCTACTGTTTTAATGGAACATAGGTGTGTGTTCTGCACATAACTGGTCTACACACTTCCCACACACAGCTAATGTGTTCTGGTCACGCTCACCAGGAGTGCTTGTCTTCCTGGAATTTCTCTCTGCCCAGCAGCCCTGCGTCCTCTGGAGGGGCCGTTGCCTTCACCACACTAAGCGGGCCTCCAGGTTTGATGGCGCATCATTAAAGAGCTTGCAAATCACAGAACACGAAGCCCCTGCCCCTCCCCACTGTGCTTACTGAAGTCTTGCTTCCTGGGTGGGTCGGGAAGCCCCCAGCAGACACACACCTTCCTGTGCCAAAGAGTCCAGAGAACACTTGTGATGGGGACCCTCCTGGGGACCAAATATGCCCAGGGGTGGGCTCTGTAAGAGCTTGGCCACTGCTCTGCAAGCGGTGGGTGGGGTGGAGGGGGTGTCACTTCTCAGAACAGGGGGCTGCAGCTCCCAGAAGAGGAAACCCACACACACACCCCACTGGCCCCACCTCCCACAGCCCGACCCCTTTACCCCCTCCCTAGACCTCTCTCCCCCCAGGAATCCTGGGCAAACCTCCTGCCAACATCCCTTAACTGCCCCCCGGGGAGCTCCCTTTGTGTCTGCTCCTGACTCAGTGGACAGGAATCTGGGCAAACTCCAGGAGACAGTGCAGGACAAGGGAGCCGAGCTGGTGTGCTGCAGTCCATCGGGCTACAAAGAGCCAGGCATGACTGAGCAACTAAACAACGACGACAACAGTGATCTCTACATCTCTCTCTCCCAGTGTAGAGACAGGAAGAGAGTTTCTTATACTATCCATGTCCTCCAGAGCTTAGGGCACAGCCTGATGCATAGGTGAAATGTTAACTAAAGGAATAAATGAAATAATAACAGGTGCTGCCCAGATACCACATTCTTTTTCTTCTTTTTTTATTAAAAAATATTTATTTGGGGGTGCCAGGTCTTAGTTGCAGCACACAGGATTTTTTTTTTTTTTAGTTATGGCATGTGGGATCTAGCTCCCTGACCAGGATTGAACCCCAGCTCCCTGCACTGGGAGCATGGAGTCTTAGCCACTGGACCACCAGGGATATCCCTCTCACATTCTTGAGAAGGAAAACCATGTCCCATTCTAGAAATCTTGGGGTCTGTATTCATTTCCTGAGGCTGGTGTAATCAGTAAATACAAACTATGTGGCTTAAAACAACAGAGATTTATTGTCCTACAGATCTGGAAGCCTGAAGTCTCAAATCAAGTTGTTGGTAGGCCCGGGTTCCCTCCAAGGGCAGAATCTTCCTTTTCCTCCTCCAGCCTCTGGTGGTTCCAGGCATTCCCATCTTCTTCTGTTTCTCCCTCACCTTTTCTCTTTTGTGTCCCTGTCATCTCCCTTTGCCTTTCATAAGGACCCTGGCAATGGCCTTTGGGACCCACCTGAAAAATCCTTAGTAAAATCATCCCATGATCCTGAATTTAATCACATGTGCAAAGACTTATTTCCCAATAAGGTCACATTCACAGCTTCCAGGAATTGGAACTTGTTATCTGTGGCTGGCCATGATTCAGTCCATACAATGCTCCACTGTGAAAGAGAAAAATATTGCCTGTATCTTTCTTGCAAGATTTTCCTGCCTGTGCTTCACCAGAGAGACATCTCCCAGATGCAGTATGCTTGCTTTGGTTTTGCCTAGGAAAATTAAGCTAGTAACATCTCTGATCGTCATCAAGATGCACACAGATGGCATCATTCTCCGTGAGAGTCCACAAATAGGAGGTAGAAGGAAGAAGGGAGGCTGATGGGTGAGTTTCAGGATGGGAGGTCTAGGAAGGTGTGATAAACTACAAAATATTCTCTTGAGGTTCTTGAAACCGAGGGGAGGGCAGGCCCAGGTTTCACCTGAGCTCAGCAAGGGTGGGGGTGGTGGTGGTGGTGTGAGGGATGGAGGGAAAATGATGATGGCCCCAGGAAGGGGCCCCCAAGCAGTCAGGATTCAGGAAACAGATTTGTCTCCAGGGTCTAGAAGAATGATCCTGGCCCCATCCTGAATCTCAGAGGCACCTGACCATGCTTTCAGGAACTGTAGCCAGCCTCCCCCTGAGCATCTGGAGTGGAGAAAAGACCACAGTCCCTCCTTGATGGGCCCCTGTTTTCTTTCTTTTTTCTTTCTTTTTGGCTGCACCATGCAGTGGTGCAGGATTTTAGTCTCCCAACCAGGGATCAAACCCGTGCCCCTGCAGTGGAAGCTCCAAGTCCTAATCACTTGACCTCCAGGCAAGTCCTGATAGGCCCCTCAGTTCAGTTCAGTTCAGTCGCTCAGTCGTGTCCGACTCTTTGCGACCCCATGAATCGCAGCACACCAGGCCTCCCTGTCCATTGCCAACTCCCGGAGTTTACTCAAACTCATGTCCATCGAGTCGGTGATGCCATCCAGCCATCTCATCCTCTGTCATCCCCTTCTCCTCCTGCCCCCAATTCCTCCCAGCATCAGGGTCTTTCCAATGAGTTAACTCTTCGCATGAGGTGGCCAAAGTAGTGGACTTTCAGCTTCAGCATCAGTCCTTCCAATGAACACCCAGGACTGATCTCCTTTAGGAGGGACTGGTTGGATCTCTTTGCAGTCCAAGGGACTCTCAAGAGTCTTCTCCAACACCATAGTTCAAATGCATCAATTCTTCTGTGCTCAGCTTTCTTCACAGTCCAACTCTCACGTCATACAAGACCACTGGAAAAACCATAGCCTTGACTAGACGGACCTTTGTTGACAAAGTAATGTCTCTGCTTTTTAATATGCTATCTAGGTTGGTCATAACTTTCCTTCCAAGGAGTAAGCGTCTTTTAATTTCACGGCTGCAGTCACCATCTGCAGTGATTTTGGAGCCCAAAAAATGAAGTCTGACACTACTTCCACTGTTTCCCCATCTATTTCCCATGAAGTGATGGGACCAGCTGCCATGATCTTAGTTTTCTGAATGTTGAGCTTTAAGCCAACTTTTTCACTCTCCTCTTTCACTTTCATCAAGAGGCTTTTTAGTTCCTCTTCACTTTATGCCATAAGGGTGGTGTCATCTGCATATCTGAGGTTACTGATATTTCTCCTGGCAATCTTGATTCCAGCTTGTGCTTCTTCTAGCCCAGCGTTTCTCATGATGTACTCTGCATATAAGTTAAATAAGCAGGGTGACAATATACAGCCTTGATGTACTCCTTTTCCTATTTGGAACTAGTCTGTTGGTCCATGTCCAGTTCTAACTGTTGCTTCCTGACCTGCATATAGGTTTCTCAAGAGGTGGGTCAGGTGTCTGGTATTCCCATCTCTTTCAGAATTTTCCAGTTTATTGTGATCCACACAGTCAAAGGCTTTGGCGTAGTCAATAAAGCAGAAATAGATGTTTTTCTGGAACTCTCTTGCTTTTTCGATGATCCAGCGGATGTTGGCAATTTGATCTCTGGTTCCTCTGCCTTTTCTAAAACCAGCTTGAACATCTGAAAGTTCACAGTTCACGTATTGCTGAAGCCTTGCTTGGAGAATTTTGAGCATTATTTTACTAGCACGTGAGATGAGTGCAATTGTGTGATAGGCCCCTATTTTCTACCAAATAGGGGTAGAAAAAACAAACAGCTTGTGTCCTGAGGCTTAGCCAAGAAGTGCTCCTTTGGGTTGTCCAGACAAGAGGAGAGAAGACAGTCTAATCCTGTGATACCACTGATTAGTGACCAGGATCCTGACTAGACTTCATCACTGACGGCAGGTCACTCACACCAGGGCCGTCAGGCTCACAAACTCGGGGTCAGATCTGAGAAGGAGGAGGCAAGACCCCACTCAGGAGCCAGGACAGAGAAAAGTCAGATGTTCACTCCTTTGTTTCATGACTTTGCCTTGTTTTCTTCCAACAAGGCCAGACCAATTGGAAGCGGCATCTGGAAGTATCTGGAATCCTGTTCGGCTTGATTTATAAGATGGGTTTCACTACGAACACCACTGACTTTGTATAACGGCGTTATTTCCTCATGGGATTAGTTAACAGAGGCCACACAGCCCTCAGCGAAACAACGTTAACACTGAGCTCTCAGTTGAAAACAGTACCAGGCAGGCAGGCTAGGACCCTGAGGATTGAACTCTAAATGCTTTGGTTCAAGAAATCAAGGATTAAAAATGAATATTCCATTAAAATAGAAATCCAGTTTAAAGGTTTATGAAAAGTAGGGTGGAAAAAAAGGTCTGGACAAGTTAGGCTGATTGCTCAAAGATCTAGAAACAGAGTGGGGAAACCTGTCTGCTCCCTGACTCCCTTTTTAACAGCTGAAGAAATTAAGGCAGAAGGATGAAGTCATAGTTTGCTCTGGCCCATTAGCAAGTTGATGCCAGAGCTGGGACTGGGTCCCCTCTGTGCCTCTGGAGCCTGGATTCAGTGTGAAGGAGAAAACTCAGGATTCAAACCCAGGTCAGGAAGGAAGGAAAGAGAAGCAGGACGAGGGAAGGCGTAGGCAGATAGACAGAAACAGTCTCATAGTCTGAGACAATGGAACCTGATCACAGACTTTAAGGGACATGCCGAGGACTGTCTGTGTACCCAATGTCCTCTTCTTGTCTTTCTGGGTAACGGTGACCACAGGGCCTTTTCATCCCTATGGCTCTATTTTTTTTTTTTTTTTGGCCCAGTGGCATGTGGGATCTTAATTCCCTGACCAGGGATTGAACGCTTGTCTCCTGCATTGGAAGCTCAAAGTCTTAACTGCTGAACCCCTGGGGCAGCCCCAGAAGAGCCATTATAAAGGAACCAGCCCAAGACTTCAGTTGGCTAGGCCGAAGTAAGTGCGGACCTGGGGATCTGCCAGCAAATGCCTTTGCTAGGAATCTGGGCCTTGGAACCTGAGAGAACTCGAAGTCTGTCTCTCTGTGAAGCTAAGGCTGCAGATTAAGCCTGGAGATTGTTGTGGCCGTGTTTCCTGCAACGTGGAGGGAACTGGTCTGCAGAGAGAAGACAGGCAGCACTGCAGGGGCGAGAGCTGGAAGGACAGTCCTGATGGGGTTTTTTAATTTCTGGTCATAGTTTTTCCCGAAGTTTTAGGAGTCAATACATTTTTTTTTTTTTTGCCTAAGTTTGTTTAGCTTGGATTTCCTTGTGGGTAAGTCCTCCCTGGTGTGAAGGTTCTCCACTAGCACCAGCTGGAGGGGCCCAGGTCTGGGTTCCTGGCTGGTTGGGTCAGAAAGATCATGGGGGAAAGCAGGCAATTTAACTGGTAGCAGAGCAGCCGGCAATTCAGACACATGTGAACTGTCTGTCATGGTGGGGGTGGAGGCAGGGCCGGGACTCCTAAAAAGTGTCCAGTGAGGATCCAGTAATCTTGGCAAGGATGGTCTGTCAAGGAGGATTGAAGTCCCTGGGGTCTTGAGGTGTGGGGTTAGAGGAGTCCGATAAATGAATAGGAAGTCAGGGCAATCTCACCCCTGGTATTTGGGGGATCCAGGACAAGAGTACAGATGGAGATGCAGTTTTTAAATGTTAAGTGTCAAGTTAACAAACTGTGAAATAAAATATTTAGCACATGGTGAGTATTCAGTCTTTCTACCTTGGCCATTCTGTAAAGCCCCAGAAGACCAGTTTGGGTATAGAATTCTTGGGGTCCTCATAGTTCCACGGTGGATATGGCAATGCAGGGACAGCCGGCCCCTGGCTTTCAGCCCTTGGCTGGCTCTCCTCTCTGCACCATGAGGACCTCAGCATGAATATGCAGGCACCCCCAGCCAGAATGTCCAATATCTGTCTGCACCCAGCAAACACTGCCCCTCAGCCACCTTGAGAACTTGGGACCGTGTAGTCCTCTGTGGATGGACAGGTACCGGGGAAGCTGCTCAGGCTCTGAACGTGGACTCGGCCACCTAGGCACGAGATCTCGAGTTCCCGAGATCTGCAGCATGGTCTAGAAGGGGGTGCAGGCTCTGGGGGGACGCTTCTCCTTCGTCCTATAGAAGCCAGGTCCAGTGAAATGGGCCTGGCTAGCACCGTCCTGCCCCTCTGAGAAGGATATGGTCGTGGGCTGACCCAAGGCAGTGAGTTGGTCCTAGAACACGCTGGATCGGGGAGGCGGGCAGGAGACTGCCCAGCTGCGCAGTTGTGGGCTCTCTGCCACGAGGTCTTTGTAAAACGATGGCTCTGAGTCAGAGGTAGAGGTTAATAATCCACTGTTTGGGGCCAAATTTAGGTTTGAATTTTGAGGGCTTTTATCTCTTTGCTGTGTGATTTTGGGCAAAGTATTTAATTTCTCTGAGGATTGATTTTCTCATCTGTAGAGTGCGGACATACCCTCTCCAGGCGGCTTTGAGGATTAAATGATGTCCATGAAGAGATCAGCATAATAAGTGCTCTGTAACCGGCAGCAGCTGTGTTGTTATTCTTTTTCTACCATTGTTGAGATGGCTTACAGCTCTGAAGTGACTGCTCTAGGGCTATGCTTGGAAAGGAGAGACCCATTGGCCCTCTGATGTTATTCCCTCTTCTCTGAGAGTCACTGCTGTTGACAGTCAGGAGCCTGGGCTCTGATTTCCTTGTATCATTTACTTAACTGTGAACCAGTGGCAAGTCACTTTGCTTCCTGGAGCCTCAGTGTCCCTGTTGGAAAAATGGGACAATAACAGCATCTGTTCCTGGTAGTGCTATTAGGAGTGAGTGAGATGATCCATCTAAGATCTTAACCAAGGTTTGCCTGGCACAAAGCAGGCTTTCAAAGCTTTTCTTAATCAATGCCTCCTTTCTCTCTCCTGCTGTCCTCAGCCCGGCCGTGGGCAGCTGCTGTTGTGATATGTGGGGTTCTAGGGGAGCTGTTTCAGGACCCATCTGTCCTGGACAATCTTCACTCCATGGAATAACGGCTTCTGAGGAAGGAAAACCTCAAATCTGATTTGTTTGCTTAAATCCAAGCTCTAATTGCTTTGGGAAAAGGCCCATGTTGGCTGAAATAATTTCTTGTTTTGTTCTTTTTTGGCCCCTGTCGGGCAAAACTTAATCTCAGTCAGACTTCTTGATTAACTGGGGAAGAAGAATTTGCCAAGGAAAGAAAAGAGCAGGCTGGTTTCTTCAGAACTCAAACGAGGAAACTGCTATGTGATCAGTACTCTTTCTGGACAGCTTCACTTCCTTCTTTTTCTTGTGTAAGAAAATCTAAGTTAAACAAATCTGCACCAAGGATGGACAAATCCGGCTTCTCTGGGAGTGCTGATGGGCAGGGGACCTGGTGGCACCGGAGGCTCTGGTAGATGCTGGGGGTCCCCAGCGCAGGTGTGCCCCGGGGAGGCTCGCTCTGCTCCAAGGGCGGCCTGGAGGAGAAGCAGGTGAGTTCAGATTCCTCAGGCACCTGGGGGCTCACTGCTGCCCCCTGCTTCCATGCAAGCCCTTGGTCGAGCACCATGGGCCCCATCATCAAAGCATGTTGCCCACTTGCAAAGACATGTAAACACTGATCCTTTCTACTTGACCCTCCATCACGGGTCTTTCCTCCTGTTTATCTCTGAACACATTGAAAAGCCATCTACTTCTGCCCCTCAAACACCTTCCTTTCATTTCCAGGTCCCTGCCACCGTCACCTTCGCCCAGCTCTGTGCCAACCAAGTTCAGAGCTCCCAGAAGCTCCTCTTTCTGTCTTGCCTGGGGCCTGGCCTCATGCTCCTCCTTTATTTCTCTCTCTTTCTCTCTAATTTTTACTTGGGGTAAAATATGCTTCCCTGGCGGCTCAGATGGTAAAAAAGTCTACCTCCAATGCCAGAGACCTGGATCCAATCCCTGGGGTGGGAAGATACCCCGAAGAAGGGAATGGCAACCCACTCCAGTATTCTGGCCATGAGAATCCCATGGACAGAGGAGCCTGGTGGGCCACAGTCCATGGGGTTGCAGAGTTGGACATGATTGAGCGACTAACACAACACAGAACATAGAATTTACCATCTTAGCCACCTTAAGTGCATAGCTCTGTGGCATTAAGTGCTTTTACATTGTCATGCAACCATCACCACTGTCCGTCTCTGGAACACTTGTCATCTTGCAAAATTGAAACTCTGTAGTCAGTAAAAAAGAATCCACCCTTCTCCTCCCCACCAGCCCCTGGCAACCACCATTCCACTTTTTCACTTTCTGAGAGTTTGACCACTCTAGAAATCTTGTGTAAGTGAAATTACACAGCATTTGTCCTTCTATAACTGGCTTATCTCCCTGAGCACAATGTCCTCATGGTCCATCTATGTTGTAGCAGCTCTTCCTTCTCTTAGGGTTTCCTTTGGAGTGGCTGCATCCTGCCTGTCTTTTGGATCTGAGTGTGAACTCCTTTCTTCCGGGAGGCCTCCTCGACCTCTGCCACTGGTGCTCCCACAACGCTTTGCACCCTCCTTCAGGGAGATCCAGGCAGAGTAGGGGCAGAGCCCAGAGACCCCTCTGCCCTCCCGAGCATAGATCCTCAGGGCACAGGCTCCTCTGCATTCCTGGCCATATCCCAGGGTCCCATCACAGCCCCGTGCCCCGCAGAGCAGAGCGGAGCACAACAAACAGTGCAGAGTGAATGCTGAAAACACTTTTCCTAAAATATTCACTGACAATTTCTCACAAATCTTGAGACCAAATTAGCACATACTTGACCCATCAGGGGCACGGGGAATCTTAGCCAGCACAGGGTTTGTTTCTAAGGCACAACTCAACATCCGCTCACCGATTCTCTGGCCTTTCCCTCAGCTCTGCTCTGTCAGCACCCACGGCTTCTTGGGGAGCCCAGTGGTGTCTCCAGCCCTGAGCTCCGGGCACAGTCCCCGTCACCCACTCGCCTCCTGGTATGTGTTTGCAGAGGTGGTCTCCCTGTCTGCCCTGCCTGGCCTCATGTCACCCTGCACAGCCTGGCCGCCTCTCTACCCCTGGTCACTCCAGGAGCCCCGGCCCTGGTGGTCTCAGCGAGTAACACTGACGGCGTCACTCGGGCCTGCCCTCTGGGGAGGAGTCCTCGTTCCACAGTAACCTGCCCATTGCCAACAGCTGCTACTTCCTTCTTTCCTATGCTCACACAGAAGCCCTTCTCCAGGGCCTGGTCCTTTCATGTGGGGGAGCGGACAGACGGTGGGGGCATGTTCCTGCCTTCCCACTGACCAGTGCTTTGACTTTAGGCAAATCACAATTCGTCCCGAAGGCTTGGTCTCCTCATCTGTAGGTGGAGATAACAAGGAGTATGTACCACACAGACGTCGAGAATGACCTTAACGATTGCCGAGGGGAAGGATGGGAGGAAGGGATAGTTAGGTAGTTTGGGATGGACATGTATACACTGCTGTATTTAAAATGGATAACCAGGGGCTTCCCTGGTGGTTCAATGTAAAGAATCTGCCTGCCGATGCAGGACACATGGATTCAATCCCTGATCCAGGAAGATCCCACATGTCACGGAGCAGTTAATTCTGTGCGCCACAACTATTGAGCCTGCGCTCTAGAGCCTGGGAGCCGCAGCTCCTGAGCCCACGCGTCACAGCTACAGAAGCCTGTACACCCTGGAGCCCGTGTTCTGCACCAAGAGAAGCCCCCTCAGTGAGAAGCCCACGCACCACGAGAGACTAGCCCTGACTCGCCACAACTAGAAAAAGCCCACGCATAACCACAAAGACCCAGCACAGCCAAAAATAAAATGAAAAACTAAAATGAAGTAAAATAAAGTGGATAACCAATAAGGATCAACTGTATAGCACAAGGAACTCTGCTCAGTGTTATGTGGCAGTCTGGATGGGAGGGGAGCTTAGGGGAGAATGGATACCTGTATGACTGCGTCCCTTTGCTATTCACTTGAAACTATCACAACACTGTTTGTTAATTGGCTATACTCCAATACAAAATAAAATTAAAGATAAAGAGGAGTACGTCCCCAGAAGCCTGTGAGGATAAAGCCTAGTCATGCAGCGGTTCCCCACCTTGCCGTCAGTTATGGGCCTGGTGGAAGACTCCGGACAGTGGTTGACAATGAATGAGGCTGGTGCTATTGGAGGAGGTTGGGCTGCACTGAGGTGGAGGTGCTGCAGGTGAGGTAACACTAACCTGGGAGGCTAACCATGAGGACATCACCTGCCTCCTCCCACGTTCTCCTTCCCTGGCCTCTGTGCTGTGGCCAAGCTCTCCAGGGAAAGCACCCATCTGATTTCTAGGGACTCCTTGCTGCTCAGGGGATCACGTGTGGTGGACACTCTGCTGACTGAACTGATGGACTGACCGACTCTGTAAACACCCTGCCAAATGCCCACAGAATGCTCTAGACACTCATGTCTGCTAGATGGTACTTCTGCTCCCAAAGGCTGGGGGTTGAGTCGAGTACTTAACAAGAATCAGCTGTGTTTGCTCTCAAACTTGTGAATGCCAGTTGTACATTTTATTGTGATCATAAACTTATTTAAACAAAATGAAAATCGATGAGATTAGTGTGAGAGAACTTTGTGAAAACTAAGATGAATACTTGGAAAAGATTAGATGAAGGGTCATGTTGAATTGAGGATAGATGAGACAACTGTTAAAGCTTGGGGGAAATTATAAAAAGAAAGAACTAGAAGTCTAGTGCTCTCTCATTGCTTTGCAAATATCTTTAAGTTCTAGCTCTACTTTAAAAAAAGCAGAAACTGAAAACGATAAATAATGCATTTATGGCAGACTGTGCTGAACTTGCCTCTTATGCGAAGAAAAAGCCTTGGCCCTACATCAAAAGATTGGGGATGAATGTACATTCTACTCTTGCAAATTGAAGTAAAATGTTTACAGGATGTATATATCATGTTTTAATGGCCCCTTGCTTTAAAATCTGTATTTTTAAATTAACCCAACAAGCACTGGTGTTGATCCAGCTGGGTGAGAGGGTTTCTGCCGTTCAGCCTCCTGTTTGGGGCCCTCCAAGCAGCCCCATTCTGGCCTCATTCACTGCACACATCTCCCACTTTCCCTTCCACTCATTTAGCCCCTCACTGAAGATTGACTGAGAATCAGCACCAGCTCTGGGTTCAGAGCCGACTTCTCGTGCTGCCTCTACCTGGAGAGGGTGGAAGCAGGAGAGTATGACAGTGTTTCTGGTCCCTCCTGCGTGGGAGCTGCTTGTCTATGGTGCTGTGGAGTCTTTCCCCACCCGACATCCCACCGCACTTTCAGTGCTTTGGATAGAATTGGGCCCCACCCCAAATTTACATGTTGAAGCCCTGTCCCCCAGTGAGATGGTATTTGGAGGTGGGGGGCCTTTGGGAGGTAATTAGGGTTGGTGAGGTCGTGAGGCTGGGGCCCTTCTGATAGAATTCGTGGCTTCACAGGAGGAGGAGGGGATGGAGGTTGCTCTGTCTCCACCCTGTGAGGACACAGAGAAAGTGCCAGCCTGCTGGCCAGGAAGAAGGCCCTCCTGTGCCTGGAACTGAATTGGCAGTGACCATGACCTTGGCCTTCCAGCCTCCAGGACTGTGAGAAGTAAATGTCTGTTTCTTGAGCCACCTAGTCTCTGGTATTTTGTCACGGCAGCCAGGGCAGGCTAACACTCTGAGACCACTAAGACCACAGCAGGTCCTGGGAAGGTATGTAGAAGATGGCAATGATCCTATTGCCACCATTGAGGAAGATGCTGTCGATGATGCCACACCCTCAAACCCCCGAGGATCCCCCTTCCTTCCCAGTCTCAGACTCCAACACACCATCAACACTCACCATCTCATGAGACCACAGACCCACTGGGAGATCTGCAGATGTACAATCAGGGAGTTGATATGTCTCACCTGAGGTCACACTGTTTTTAAAGACAGACCTGTGACTATAACCAAAGCCCATGACACATTCTGATAAGCTGAGTGGTCTCCCAAATAAAACTTTAAATTCACGACTCTCTGCTGTGAAATGCATGATGAATGATGTTTCTATGCATGATACCCTCTGACTCTGATAGCATATAAAGCATTTAACTATTTGACCTCCCAGAACAGAGATTTCTAGTTGGATACCCTAATCCTCTCCTGCCTTCCTCCTTAGTTACAGAACTCCCAGCCTCTCCTGCAGGGAGATGTGGCCATGTGACTAAGTTCTGGCCACCAAGACATGAGCAGAAGTGTTCAGGACATCCTGGAAAAGTCTGTAAAGGGGGTTGATCTGACTAGAACGTGCACCCTCTCTGTTGGGGACCCCTGATTCGCACACCCCTGTTTCTTCCCGCTGCCTGGAGTGTGGATGGAAGCAGGAGGCCCCAGCAGCTGTCTGGACCATATGGCACTGTGAACCTGGAAGCCAGAGCTGAGAGGAGGCAGAAGCATACAGAAGGGGCCTGGGCTCATGACCATGGAGCCGCTGCACCGAGAAAGTGGGAACGTTGAGGTGGGGGGCAGGGGTCATCCCTCATGCAGGTGCATGACCTAGATCTTAGCCCCGTGATGAGAGGAGAGGCAGGGAACACTGAAGGGATCATTTCTATAGTTGCCTTGGTGATGGGACCTCAAGAAGCCTGGTGTGGGGCCCGGGGAACTGGAGTGAGGTATTATTCACTCACATTACTTCTCTTTAGAAGCTAGGCTCCAGTTTGGGGAGAAGGTGGTGCCCCAGGCTCTCTCAGCTTTGGAAGCCCAGGCCCAGACCCCCCACCCTCTCAGGGGCTGCACGGAGTCCCCAAGGAAGGAACAGTGAGATGGTCCAGCCTCACGCAGCCTGGTGGGCAGTAACGATAGCCACAGAGCTCAAGACAAAGACGCTGTGAGGTAGCCCTGACTGCATGTGATGGCCAGACAACACACGGACTTCTGAGAGTGTCCTGAGCTGAGCAGGCAGGACATCAAACTGGTGAGATTTGAGTTGTGACCTCACTGTACTCACAGGCTGTGGGGCTTAGGGACAGATGACTCATGATGATGACAGAGTGGCCTGGATCCCTCAGCCAGGAAAGGCTGCCTTTTATTTCACCTTCAGCCTGGCTCACCTGTCACTGCCGAATCCATCCCCTCCACAGGAGTCTTCCTTCACTTCAAGGATGCAGTCTCCTGGAGAGCGAGGATCAGAGGTCTTTTCAGGCTGGAAGGAGACAGAGCAGATATGGGAAGAGGAACCCAGGATCACACTGTGATGGGGAGCAAGTTTAACTCCAGTTACATGGAGTTTCTGTGTTAGAACAAGACCCTGGCTGGCTGAATCCATGAGATAACAAGAACATTTTCCCCTGAGCTTTCACTCAACTCTCAAAATCATTTGTTATGTTTTCCAGGTGAATTGCTTTCTGCATTCAGTCAATTTATTTTAGTTTGTGGTTGTGTTTGATAGGCTGGTATGCTGGAAAAATCACTCCAGACATCCAGAATCCAATCAAAACATACGTGCAGAGAAACACGTGTTAAGGGCTGAAATGAAACTGGAAAATCAGCCAACCCCACTCCTCATTTTATAAATCAGTGGAAGTGATTCCTGGAGCTCACACAGCTAATGAAGGCGAACTTCAGAGCAGACCTTAGTTAACCCTAACTCATAAACAGTGCTTCAAACACTTTGCTTCTTGGGTTTTTTTTGGGGGGTGGGGCTTTGTTTTTTGCTTGAGTATGCCTCGAGGCATAGGGGATCTTAGCTCCCCAACCAGGCCAGGGATCAAACCAGTGCTCCCTGCAGTGGAAGTGTGGAGTCCTAAGCACTGGGCTGCCAGGGAAGTCCCCTCCAGATATACTATGTAAGAGTGCCTCAGGTTCTTTGTGTGTGTGTGTTCATTTTTCTTGGAAAGAATTTACAGGGTGTTTCCTGAGGCATTTGGAGTCAAGTTGGACAGAACTACAAATGTTGAAGCAGCTTTCCCTACACAAGATCAAGGTCACTCCTGAAGTCTGTTGCTTGACCCTCTTTCACATCATAGGAGTTAGGTATTTGGATTGTGTTGCACTGGGTATCCTTCCTTTCCCCCCTCCCCTTCTCCTGCTTCCTCCTCCTCCTCCACCCTCCTCTCTCCTTCTGCCTGATCCTTCCTGCATCACAGTATGATTTTCTCCGATCCTGGCTCTTGTGCTGATCAGCATATTTCCCTCATTTGCTTCTTCCTTCCTCTCTTCCCACCCCCTCTGTGCTTTTAGTTTCCAAGTTGTGGGCCTATCTAAATTAATGAACTCATTTGTTTTCTCTATACCAAATGCACAGCAAAATGACTGTACTTCTAAACAGGCCGATAGTACCATGTAGACACATTCTGAGCCTCCCTGGAGCTATGAAAACACCATGTTAAGCTCATGAGAACAACATGGGGAAATGAAGGAGCCCCTGACAAGACAGAAGGCTTTCTTGATCAGTGCTTGCCTGGTCCCTCTATTTCCCATGCTGAGTGTGTCTCTATGAGGACATCAGTGACGAGGATCCATTGTGTGATCAGTATTCTAAGAGGCTGCAGATACAAAATCCTAGACATTATTTTGTGGGCAGAGCAGGTGTTCTGCCTTGAGTTGTAACATAACCAGTGAGCAATAGTTCATGAAATGACCTTTTTTTTCAGTTTATTAAAGGGCAAGCATTTCCTGAAAATTCATATATTTCACTGAGCTCTAAATCAAGACTGCATCTACCAGGGTCTTTTCACCATCTCTTGCTCTGACACTGACTTTCATGGACCCAGGCACTAAACCCATTATTCCTTGCTTTCACTCAGGAAGCCCTGTGATAAAATGTATTTCCTAATGGGGACCGTGTGCTGTGGGCTGCAATTTCAGCGTCTGTCTCTCTGATGTGGCATGGGGTCAAGCATGGTGCTGAGTCTCTCTGTGTTCCAAGGCCACAGACAAAAACCTTTTTGCTAATGAGAGACAGGGACAGTCAAGTGATGCTGGGAGATCAGCTCCAACTACCCCCGGATGAACCAATAAGCCCCCTGGCCCTGGTCAGTAGTAGGATCTTAGGATATGCTTTTATTCCTGAGTTGACTTGGTTCTCTGGGCCATGCCTTGACCTCTTCAGGGTGCAGTTTATGACCAGTGCCAATCTGCCTGGAGCTATGAGCAAGCCCAGGTGAACTGTATGTGCCAGGACCAACCTCAGCACTGGCCTTGCCCTCCACCACCTTGTCTTGCTCTTCTCCTCTGCACGTGGCAGAAACACCTCCTTCTAGCACTGGGTGAGCAGGCATGCTCTGGGGGTCTGTCAGGATTTCATGGGGCACTCTAGGGTGGCTCCAGGAGGCAGGAGTGAAAATATCCCAGGGGCTGCTCTGCCCAAAGGTCCCTGGAAAAGTAAATTGGTAAACAGTAAGCATAAGATGGGAGGTCATCTGTCTTCTCTTAACTCTTGTTAGGTCCACTTAATCAAATTCAGTTCTGGTCCTGTAGTTTCATAAGAAACAATTCCAGGAAAATTGGCCCTGGAGGTTCCAGTCCAGAAACACCTCCTACAGAATGTATCACAATGGGGCACAAGCAGCTCAGTATGTACTAAGAACCTGCGCAACAAATCCAAAACAGTTCTGGTACCTTCTTCAAGAAACATCAGCTAGGGAGACAAGAGAGCCTGCTGAAACAGGTAGAGTCCCTCTGAGCAGTAACTTGAGTTAATCTTATCACCACAGCCCACTCAGGCCAGACCTTTCCCATCTCACAGCTCCCTAGTCCTGAATCTTTCCTGTAAAACATCATAACATGTTTCTGTACCAAATTCACTGCCACCAGTCTATCAGAGTTCTCTAAATTTAAATGTATCTAATTTTGATACATTTTGTGAAAGTAAACTGATTTTAAGGTATACACTGAATTTGGTACCCTTCCCCCCAATGCTTATGTTGAAGCCCCAAACCCTAGTGTGACTGTATTAAAACAAGTCTTTTAAAGGAATAATTGTGGTGCTGGAGAAGAGTCTTGAGAGTCCCTTGGACTTCAAGGAGATCAAACCAGTAAATCCTAAAGGAAATCAACCCTGAATATTCATTGGAAGGACAGATGCTGAAGCTGAAGCTCCAATACTCTGTCCACCAGATGTGGAGAGCTGACTCATTGGAAAAGACCCTGATGTTGGGAAAGACTGAGGGCAAGAAGAGAAGGGGGTGGCAGAAGATGAGATGGTTAGATAGCATCACTGACTCAATGGACATGAATCTGAGCAAACTCGGGGAGATGGTGGAGGACAGAGGAGCCTGGCGTGCTGCAGTCCATGGGGCCATAAAGAGTCAGAAACGACTTAGCGACTGAACAACAGCAAAGGTTAAATGAGGTTCTAAGAGTAGGACCCTGATCCAATAGGAACAGTGTTCTTATAAGGAGAGACACCAGAGTGTTCACATTTTCTCTCTCTCTCTTCCTCTCGCTCCAGGCCATAAAGTGAAAGTGAAAGTCACTCAGTCATGTCTGACTCTTTATGACCCCATGGACTATACAGTCCATGGAATTCTTTAGGCCAGAGTACTGGACTGGGGAGCCTTTCCCTTCCCCAGGGGATCTTCCAAACCCAAGGACCGAACCCAGGTCTCCTGCATTGCAGGTGGATTCTTTACCAGCTGAGCCACCAGGGAAGCCCAAGAATATTGGAGTGGGTAGCCTATCCCTTCTCCAGCAGATCTTCCCAACTCAGAAATCGAACTGGTGTCTCGTGCATTGCAGGTGGATTATTTACCAACTGAGCTATCAGGGAAGCCCCTGGGCCATAAAAAGACTCAGCAAAAGTTGTCCATAAAAGGAGCCCATCTGCAAGCCAGGAAAAGCCCCCTAAGCAGCACCTGACCATTCTGGGACCCTGATCTCAGACTTCCAGTCTCCAGGTTGGCACACACGTGACAAACAAAATTCTGTGGCTTAAGCTGCCCAGTCTATGGTAGGTAGTTCATCATGTCAGCCTAATCTGACTAACACCCTAGACCTCAGAGAATTCATGACCCGATGGAGGCTTCAACTGAGGCCCCAAACTGGGACTGAACTGGTGGCCAGGTGGACGGTCCTTACCGCTGAAAGCCCCATCCCTTCTCCACAGGCGCATGATGCGGTCCAGGGAGGATGAGAGCAGAACCTCTTCTTCTATCAGCTCCAAACTAGTGAGATGAAAGGGCAAGGGAGATGTGCTGAGGCTGCCCCAGCAAGAAAGAGCCATTGGCTCAATGCATCAATACCCCTTTAATTACAGCTGGAATATAGAAGCCAGGTTCCTCCCCTGGATTATTCTCGGTACCACCCTCTCCTTGCCTCCTACCATGCCACACCCCCTTCAGATTCCCCAACTCCAGTCCCAAGATAGCAGACAAGATATACTGGAAACATCTTATGGACTGTGGGAACTGATGGGTCTATGGGAACACCAAGAGGTTGGAAAGAAACTTCTGTCCAGGGTCCAGGCCCCATACCACCACTGACTTCTTTTAACTCCAGAAAAAAATCTTAAACATATTAAGCATCTACACTTACACTAAAACACCAGATCAATTCAAGGAAAACAATCATCATTTATAAGAAAAATGACTTCAGATCTCTTCCTATTTACTCTGTATAGGGAACATAAACATCCCTTTCTCACAGCAGCAGCAGAATTATAACACTGCTCTCGTCTTCTGATTAATTCAGAAGGCTTCTGAGAGAATCCATTTACTCAAAGCTGTGAAAAGTAATTTGACAACTTTTATACATTCTTAAACTCTAAAATGGATGGTACTCACGGTGTCACCATGCTGACATGGGCCCTCCAGAATGTCACATCTAAATCAGAGGAAAGAGCACATCTGAGTCAGTGGGAGACGTACACCCTGATGCTAGGTGCTGTCCAACAGTCACTCCAGGGTGGGGTCGGATCTGGATGAGAGTCCAGCAGGGAGAGAGGTACTGGTGTAACAAGTCGTTGGTCTTGCTACATTAATCTGATACAAGTTGATCAAGCCTCTACTATGTGCAAGGCCCTATGCCAGCTCCAAAGGTATATAAAATGGGGCCGTTCGAGGTCCTCACCCTATGGTTTCCTTTAGCGCTTAGGGTTTGGTAAGCATGCAGGAGTGGGAAAGTAATCAAAAATAATTTTTAATATAGCCTGGTGAAAGATACGTTCCCAGAACTCGGAGTAAAGACCAATGCAAGGCCTATCACTCTTCTAAATTCCAATTTCTCACACTTCAGCATTTAAACTTCCCCTATGGTGGAACAGGAAAAAGCGAATAAGGGGAGGTAGGTGAATATTTGCCTCTAAATTGGCTTTACAGAAATATATTTAATGAAATATTATATATCCATTCAAATATGCTAAAAAAAAAACCCCTAAATATGCTTATATGTAAAGCTGGCCAAGATACAAAGGAAAAAATGAGTCCTGAAAGTGATGTATTGTGGGTGTGTGTGTATGTGCGCTTGTATATATTATATATATATATGCATAGAAACTTTCTGGGAGGAAATTGAAATTCATTAACAGTGTTGCTAGGATGCAGAAAAGTCAGGCTGGGTGATGGAGGAGGTCAGAGAAAAACTACTGCTTTTCATTTTATATTCTATCATGCTGCTTGATTTTTTTCCTAAACATGAGCATTTCTACAACTGTATGAAAGGCTTTTTAACACTTTAAACATATTCTGTTATTACCAAAGCATTATATCTCCAGAAAAATTAGAAAAGACAGATTTTTAAAAAGAAGAAAATAAAAGCATAACTAAAACTTCAATGTGGGCTTCCCTTGTGGTTCAGCTGGTAAAGAATATGCCTGCAGTGTGGGACACCTGGGTACAATCCCTGGGTTGGAAGATTCCCTGGAGAAGGGAAAGGCTACCCACTCTAGTACTTCTGCCTGGAGAATTCTGTGGACTGTATAGTCCATGGGGTCACAAAGAGTCGGACACGACTGAGTGATTTTCACTTTTCAAAACCTCATACAAAGGATAAGGATTTGTTACATCCTTGATGTATATTTTTCCAGACTTTCAATCTTCCATGTATGTCTTCGTTTTAACAAGGGTTGCATTATTGCTTTGTGACCTAATTTTTCACTGAAAAATTTTATCATGAACAGTCTCCCTATAAATACATTTTCATATATGGCATCCTTACATCATAACTCAATGATATTTTAATATGTTATATTTTATACCATCCCATATTTAATTATTCCCCTTACACTGGACAGTTGGGTTTCTCTATTATTTTCTTCTGCCTCTCTTATAAACAATATGCTGATTCACACAGCCTTATAATTAAGTCTTTGTTTATGCTTCTTACTCTTTTTTTTGGCCAAATCCTTAGAAGTAGAATTGCTGGTTCAAAGTTTTAATGCACATTGTCCACTTGCCCTTCATGCTCTTCAGACAGGATCTGCCAACTCACCCTCCATCCAAGAGCGTGAGTCCCATTTCCCTCTCACCTTGTCAATATTGAATACTTTCATGAAAACATTTTTCTCTAGAAAAATATTAAATTTTATTTAATCTAATATTTAACTAAAACTGAAGCTATGCTCATCACAGCGTCTCACGTGGACAGCTCATGCCCACTCGTGGGAGGTTGCAGCTCCTGTCCCTGCAGGCCGTGCTCCTCGACGTCACAGACGTGCACAAAGCCGCGCTGGTCAGCCACGTAGGCACAGGCATCTCCCGCTGTCACCACCGTGCTGCTGACCTGGGCTTTGTCCCTGGACTGAAGACACGTACACACAGGGATCATTACACACACACACACACACACACACACACAGGGTCCATCACAGACAGACACACAGATACATGCACACACACACACAGAGGGCCCATTCCATACACACACGCACACACACACGCATAGAGTCCATCACACATACACACACACACACACACACACAGGGTCCATCACAGACAGACAGACAGACACACACAGGGTCCATCACACACATACAGACACACAGACACACACAGGGTCCATCACAGACAGACAGACAGACACGCACACACAAGGTCCATCACATACATACAGACACACAGACACACACACAGGGTCCATCACAGACAGACAGACACACACACAGGGTCCATCACAGACAGACGCACAGACACACACAGGGTCCATCATAGACAGACAGACACGCACACACAGGGTCCATCACAGACATACAGACACACAGACACACACACAGGGTCCATCACAGACAGACACAGACACACAGCGCCCATCAGCGGTAAAGCTTACCTGTCAGACAATAGCAAGTGAAACGCATTCTCCTTAATGAGAGAGACACCAGTTTTTTGACACAGGTGAGTGTCAAAAAACAAACCAACCCAGACATGAGATATGGGACTTATTTCCAACCCGCTGTCCAACTTACAGGAGCAAAGTTTGCAATGGGACGGGCTCCACTGAACAGCCTCCAGAAGGTGACAGAACCTGGGAGGAGGGAAGCAGAAGAGGGCACTTGGGTGTTGGTGCTTTGCAGTTCCGGAGCTCCCAGGCGGAGTCTGGGAGTCTCTGTTGAGAGGCACTGCAGTCTCAGGACTCCAGGGCGGCGCCTGGGTTGCTTGGCTCAATCTGACCAGCTACGGAGGGGAGGTGTGGAAGTTTGTGCTATGGCGACAATTAACGTGTGTGCATATGTGTGCACGCAGGCACTTGTGTGTATAGGCACGTCTTTTAAACACACTGTGAGACTTGTCTAGTTGAAGGAATTCTCTGGGACCTCTTCTGGCCTGTCAGTCACAATTCTTGAGTCTTTTGCCGGTGGGTGTTCACAGCAAGCCCTTGAAGTGGCAACCCCATGCATAACTTGTCGCCTCAGGAGCTCCCTAAATCACAGACTGTGGGATCCTCCTCTTCTCTCAGGGGAGGGGGTCTTGTGCTGCTGACAGGTAAAGCAGAAGCGAGGGATGCCCAGGGTGGAGGGCGCCTGGTGCCAACAGGCCAGAAGCTTCGGGGCTGGGCCAAGGTCGGGCATCGGGAGGAGGCGGTCCCCTGGAGAGTAGCAGCAGAGCGGGGAGGCAGTCTCCTTCTCTAGCGAGGAGACTACAAACAACCACATGCCCTGGGACTTGGACTCTTGCAATCAGAATAACACAGGTGGCTGCTTCTAACTCACTGTTTAAAATAAAATTCCTGTGCTTTGGAGCAGGACACTGGCCCACTCCTTACAGTTTACTGAAGCCAGAGGTCCTGTCATCTATGTGACATCACCAAGCTAGTTAGTGGTGGAGGCGGCCTCGGGAAACGTCCTCTACCCCAGGAGTCCCCAGCCTCCGGGATCTAATGCCTGATGATCTGAGATGGAGCTGATGTAACAATAATAGAAATAAACTGCCCAATAGATCATCCCGAAACCATCTCCTACCTCCCGGTCTGTGGAAAAATTGTCTTCCACAAAACCGGTCCCTGGTGCCAAAACAGGCTGGGTATGACTGCATCCCTGCAGGCTGACCCCCGTTACATGACTCTCAGCTCTTCTGTCAGGCCTCCCGTGGGTGCTGTGGCAGTCTGCCCCTCCCTGGCTAAATAAACATTTGATGTTTATTTAACCTCACTACACAACATCCTGTGAGCCCTATGTCCCTTCAGGAATCACCAGGGGCCTCTGGGGAGGCAGCAGGCAGGGAGACTCAACTGGGAGGAAGCTGCCCTTCCCCAGCTGGCAGGCTGGGCTGAGTCAGCCAGGGAGTGCCTGGGGAGTCCCGAGTGCCTGGGGGTCCTTCCTGTTGGGACCCGGGCCTGCGGTGGCCACTTCTTAGACACGAGCCAACGGCCAGTGAGGGCTCCATCCTTACCTCGGGGCCCGTTGCCATCAGGGAAGCGGAGGCTGATTCCAAGTTGGCTGCCCGAGTCTTGAGGAAGGCGAGGCAGGACACACTTCTTTCTGGGCCTGGAGACAAGGAGAGGGTTTTGGTTGTGCTCCCCATGCAGCTCCCAGCTCTCCTCTCGTCCTCTCAGACGAGAGTGTCAGAGCTGCCCCTGGACGTGGGTTGAAGTGATCGAGGCGTACAAAGGAGCACAGATGGCCTCGCTGGTTGGGAAGCAGCCCAGCCTGGCTTGGGGGTAAAGTCAGATGTGAAGGTAATCCAGGGCACCCCTGCATTGCCCCAGGACCCTAGGGCTTTTGCAGAGAGTCAGGGGTGGGGAACTTGGTTAGGGCTTGAGGGAGGGGCTGAGAGAGATGGTAGGGCAGTCAGGGGCTTTGCCTGGAACTCTACGGGTATGTCCCAGGAGGTCCCCACTCTCTAGAATTCCTGGATGGGAATTAGTTGCTGTTCAGTCACTCAGTCATGTCTGACTCTTTGAGACCCCCATGGACTGCATCACACCAGCCTCCTCTGTCCTCCACTGTCTCCCAGGGTGTTGGAATAACTTCTAAAGCCACCTCCCTACTTCCTTACCATCCACTCCTCCTGCTGGACTTGAAGCACCATCAACACAGGGCTTACATTTGTCTTTTCCCCCACTTATCTCCAGTCTCTCCAAGAGCTTAGCACATAGAACTCAAAGTTTGCTCTTGCATAAAAATCCTGCAGACCTACTTAGATGCAAACCTCCAAGAGCCACAAAGGACATAGCTGTTTGGGTGTGAGGAGATGGGCAAGGAGCTTCTTCATCTCACCCTCCTTGAGTCTGTGGGCACCAGGGTGACTTGCCTCGACTGGAGGTGAAAGGAAAGTTCTCATGTTAACAATGGGGTAGGTGCTGGAGTGAAATAAAGAGGTGCTGCTGCCTTGCATCAGCGCTATGGGGACACCCACGACCCAGGCTAGTCATTGTTCAACAGCGTTTGTTTGGGCCTGACTCTGAGCTCGGCGTTGTCTTGTGCACTTGGGAAGCCACAGAGGACGTGGCAGACTCAGGCCCTGCCCTCAGGTGGACCATGATCACAAGTTGGATTACCCACCTAGAACACATTCTGTGCCGGACCTGGAGCTAAGCCTGTCTCAACACCACTGTATTCAGCGATCACAACAATCCTAGTTAGACTTTATCTCTTGATTTTATCAAGCAGTGAGAGTATAGTTTAGAAAGAACCGCATTGCCTGAGGTCATACAGCTGAGGGGCTGACATTCAAACCCAGATGTGTTTGTATCCAAAGCCCATGCCCTTGCTATCGGGCTCTGTGTTTGTCCTTAGGGGGCTGAGGGTTGTCCTTGAGGGACTGAAGGTTGTCCCTGGGGGGCTGAAGGTTCTCAGAGACAGATGGAGGGCCACCCACATGGTGTCCTCCCTGGTGCCTGGGACACACAGTCAGTGATTGGGCTAAGGGTCACCTTACTTCAGGTTATCTGGCTCTTGGGGAATTGACATACGGGGTGGTGGGGGGGGGTGGTGAAAAATGATGAGTAGGGGGAGGGGAGCAAGGATAACCCCCCCTAACTTGCTCACTTCGTCTTGGGTGGGGGGCTGCAGAGTCCTGGGAAATGGGTGCATGTACTGCCTCCCCACTTACCCATGTGTGGTCTCGGGGAGCGTTGCACTTCCCTAAACCTGTTTTCTTCACCTGTGATAGGGAGACAATACTTCCTGTTTCACAGAGTTTCAGTGAAGATTAAATTAGAGACTCTATGGGAATCATGCTCCATGGCTTTGCAGTGGAGGCTGAATGGAGATACTGAATCTAAGGTACTCAGAGCACAGGGACCCTCAGCAAATGGTAACCGTTATAATGGCTGTTAGTTAAGTCTCTAGCGCTCAGTTTCCTCATCTGTGAAAATGGGTCCAAGAGCACCTATCTCTCTGGGGCAATGTGAGCACTAAGTGAGATAAAACATTAAAAGCACTCAGGAAAATTACATATAAAATCAAATATGTCATTTATATAATCATTAACATATTGTTATTATGTTCATTATAATTCTATTATTAAACACTTTAAATATTATTTTATTAAAAATTATATTAAATGTTGTTTTGTTATAATAAATATTATTACTTACAAATGAAGTAAATATTATTAGTTTCCCTAAGTAAAAAACCTTAGTCTCTTAGAACCAATAAATGAATTCCTCAAAGAAGCAGGATACAAAGTCAACACACAAAAAATCAGTTGTGTTTGTATACATGACCAAGGAATAATCTGAAAAGTAAATAAAGAAAAAAATTCTATTTTCAATAGCATTAAGAGTAACACACAGGAATTTACCTAGGAGGTGAAATACTTGCAAAATGAAAACTACAAGACACTGTTGAAAGAAATTAAGACATAAATAAACGGAGACACATCCCATGTTCATAAATTGGAAGAAAATATTGTTAAAATGAGAGTACTACACCAAATGATCTACGGATTCAGCACAATTTCTATCAAAATCCCAAAGACACTTTTGGCAGAAATAGAAAAACTCATTTTAAAATTCACATGGAATTTCAAGAGACCTCCAAATAGCCAAAACAATCTTGAAAAAGAAGAATAAAACTGGGGGGACTCATAATTCCTGATTTCAAAACTGAATGTACAAAAAGTACAGTCATCAAAACAGTGTGGTACTGGTATAAAAACAGATGGGTAGAAAAATGGAATAGAATAGAGAGCCCAAAAATAAACCCCCATGTTTTTGGTCAAATGATTTTTGACAAGGGTGTCAAGACCTTTTTCAGTGGGGAAAAGACAGTCTTTCCGCTAATGGTACCAAGAAAACTGGATATCCACCTGCAAAATAATAAGTCTGGACCCTTATCTAATGCCAAGTATGAAAATTAACTCAAAATGGATGAAGAACCATAAATGGAAGACCTACAACAAGGTAATTCTTAGAAGAAAACATAGGAGAAAAGCCTCATGACATTGGATATGGAAATGATTTTTTGGATATGACACCAAAAAAAAAATAGGTAACAAAAGAAAAATGTAGACAGATTGGACTTCACAAAAACTGATCTTTTTGTGCATCAAAAGATACCATCCGTAGAGTAAAAAGACAGCCTACAGAATGGGAGAGAATACCTGCAGATCATTTGTCTGGTGATGAACTAATATCCAGAGTATATAGAAGACTTCTAAGAAGCAACAACAAGAAAATCAGATTCAAAAATGGGCAGCGGGGGAGGGTTTCCCTGGTGGTCTGGTGATTAAGAATTTGCCTTGCAATGCAGGGGACGTGGGTTCAAGCCCTGGTTGGGGAACTAAGATCCCACATGCCTTGAAGCAATAAGCCTGCACACGCCGTAACTACTGAAGTCTGTGCACTCTGGAGCCCGTGTGCCATGACTAGAGAGTCTGTGTGCCGCAATGAAAGATCATGCATGATGACGCTAAGACCCAATGCAGCCAAATAAATAAATTAAATCTATTTTTTTAAAAAGGGCAAAAAAAACTTGAACAGACATCTTTCCAAAAAAGATATAAAATAGCCATAAGCAGGTGAAAGGACGAGACCACAATGAGGTACCACCTCACATCCTTTAGGATGACTGTTACCCAAGAAATAGTGGAGAAATTGGAGCCCTGGACACTGTTGGTGGGAATGTGGAATGGCAAGGCCAATGTGGGAAAACAGTATGGTGGTTCCTCAGAATATCAAAAATAGAATGACCATGTGATCCAGCTGTTCAGCTCCAGGTTTTCTGCCTGCAATGTGGGAGACCTGGGTTCGATCCCTGGGTGGGAAGATCCCCTGGAGAAGGGAACAGCTGGATACCCACTCCAGTATTCTGGTCTGGAGAATTCCATGGACTGTATAGTTTATGGGGTTGTCAAGAGTCAGATACGACTGAGCATCTTTCACTTTCACTTCACTTCTTTTCCCAGCAATTCTACTTCTGGGAATATACCCCCAAAAACTGAAAGCAAGATCTTGAAGAGATTCTTGTACAACAATGTTCACAGCAATGTTATTCACAATAGCTAAAATGTAGAAGCAACCCAACTATCCATCAATGGATGAATGGACAAGCAAACTGTGGCATATACAAATGGTGGAATATTATTTAGTCTTTAAAAGCAAGGAAACAGCAATATGCTACAACATGGATGAACTTTGAGGACATTATGCTAACGGAAATAAGCCAGTCACAAAAAGACAAATACTGTATGATTCTCTTTCCATGAGTAATCAAAATCATAAAGAGAGAAAGTATAATGGTAGCTGCCAGGGGTTGAAGAGAAGGGAGAAGAGAAGGGTTAAAGAGAGGGTTGAAGAGAAGGGAAACCTTTAGTTTCAAGAAAATTTATGGGGAAGGATGGAGAGTATGATTGCACAACAATATGAATGTATTTAAAACCACTGAACTGTACACTTAAAAATAGTTAAGATTAGGTATATATTGTATTATGTATATTCTGTGTGTGTGCTCGGTCACTTCAGTTGTGTCCAACTCTCTGCGACCCCATGGACTGTAGCCTGCCAGGCTCATCTGTCCATGGGATTCTCCAGGCAAGAATACTGGAGTGGGTTGTCATGCCCTCCTCCAGGGGATCTTCCTGACCCAGGGATCAAACCCATGTCTCTTACATCTCCCGCATTGGCAGGTGGGGTCTTTACCACTAACACCACTTGGGAAGCCCATGTGTATTCTACCACAATAAGAAAAAAAGAAGAAGAAGAAAAAGCCTTCCAGAGAGCTCACAAATTTCGTGGATTTTAGCCTGGTTGAAATCTCTTGGTCTCTCTCTTTCACTCTCAAATTCTTTCTCTTTGATGTGGGAGAACACATAACAATTCTCAATATGCATAAGGGAGAAGGAAGCTAAAATGTAGAAAAGTTGGCAGAAAGAATGTGTTTTCAGCTCATCAGCTTTGCTCACACAATTGCCTTTCTCTCTTAGCTCCCCTTTCCACTGAGAATGACTTCAGAAAAATTGTCCAGATGGTTTTCCAAATAAGACGGCAGTCTCTTAACCAATCCCATGTGAAAAGGACCACCCTGCTTTGTTTTGACCTTCAGGCTGAGCCAGTGCCGCTATTTTCTGGAAGGCCAGAGGAACTTTCACATCTTTCCACCTAATTTGTGCATTTTTTTTTTCACCGTTGAAATGTGAATAATTAGGAACTAGGGCTGGCTTTTGCATTTTTGGAGAGAAGGGGAGTTTTTCAAAAACCAATGCCCACATAACTTGAAGCAATAAATGCTGCTGCAAAGAGGGTTTTAAATTAGAACTGCTGGCTGAAAGGTCAACACTGCATTCTTGGCCAGTGACTTAATTCTCAATTTAATGCAATGAAAATAAACCTTTAGAAGGAAATGCCACCACTTTTTCCCCAAAGATTTTTTAAACTCTTAGGCATTCTCAGAAACAGCTTCACAGAAGGGTCTTTTTTTATATGCAGCAAAGGGGCTAGAAATAGACAGGATCATAAATCTACAGGTAAGAATTTCTTTTTAATCTCATGGCATCCAAAGGTTTCAGTTTCTAACCACTGCCCTCCGGAGTGTCTCTCAAGCACAGCAGGCAGACTGCATTGCCTTATCCTCATTTTACCTGTTGAGCATCACATCTTGTGCCTGAATCTAGACTGTGAGTCTGTTGGTGTGTACAGCACCAGGTCTCACATCTCTCTCTAGCCTCTGGTACACATCGCCCACGGGCTCCCATGTGAGCCGTGGGAGCAGCCCACACATATTTTCTGATCCAAGGAGTCACTGGAGATTTTCCTTGGCTACTAGGTCATCACATGTCTAAAGCAGGGATCATAGTGTGAGGCTCATGGCTCTCTAAGGGTGGGCTGGTTTGGCTTCTGGAGATGCAGGAACTCCCCAGTTTTATGCAAAAATGCCCAGCACTTCTGTCTGTGTCTCCCCTGCTGGGGCCCAGGGGTGCGAGGAGTGGGACCTCTGGCTGTTGGCTGATGAGCACCTGCAGATGGCCACTTGGGAAGGATGAAGCTGGACTCTGGACGTGGGGAGAGAGCAGTGGTAAGAAGCTGCCTGTGTGGTTCTGGGTTCCTGCCACTTTTACGGTCCAGCACCACCAGCAATGGAACTGATAGATAAGTGGACCTCCCCACGTGTGTTTTCCACATGACTCAGAACTCCTGGGGAGAGAGGGATGCGATTACCAGCCCAAGACCTAGCACTGGGCCTGGCACATAGCAGGAACTTGTCTGTATTCTTTGAATGAATAAGTGAGTGAACGGACCCATGATCACATTAGCAGACAACAGAGAGAGAGCCTTGGAGAACGAGGACCAGTGCAGAAGAATTGGGAAGAGTGCAGTGGGATGGTGGGGAGTTTTGTAGCATACAAGTAATGGGGCTTCCCAGGTGGCGCTAGTGGTAAAGAACCCACCTGCCAATGCAGGAGACGAAATAGGTGCTGGTTCGATCCCTGAGTTGGGAAGATCCTCTGGAGAAGGGCATGGCAACCCACTCCAGTATTCTTGCCTGGAGAATCCCATGGACAGAGGTGATTCGTGGGCTACCGTCCATGGGGTCGCAAAGAGTCGGACGTGACTGAAGCACATAATTGACTTACAACGTTATGTTAGTTTCAGGTGTGTGTGAGACGGGCTCTGATGGACAGGTGCCTGGGGACGTGTGCTGAGCTAGCTGAACTCTCGTGCTCCCCCCACCCCTCCAGCCCTCCCCAGGTCTGAAAATCTCCATCTCACAAGTTAAGACCTGAAACCAGGCCACTCCCTTATAACTGGGAAGCATTCCAGAGATGAGCTCCCTTTAGACAACGTGCCAGGAGCCTGAGCCTGCCGGGCCCACGCAGAGTGGCCATGGAGGCCGCCCCTACCTTCTCTATCTTCTGTGCCATCAGAGGAGCTGGGGGAATTCAGCTTGCGGTACACGTGGCCTGAGATGACATTCCAGATGATAATCTCCCCATCGTAACTGGAGGTGGCGAGGAGAGAAGGTGGACAATGAGCCACACAGAGAATGTCTTCCTTGTGCCCATGGTTCTAGGAAAGATAGAGGGGAACAGAGTGAGAAACCCAGTCTCCAGTCTCCCACAGCTCACTTGCCTGCATTTGATGCCTGGGCAGAGGAGGAAGAGGGGTTCCTCCTGTGGTTACCCCTGGAACCTGGTGGCCCAGCCCAGGGGGTCAGGGCAACCCTCACAGATCAGCCAGAGAGGAGCTGCATCCTCCCGAGTCAGTTTCATCACCTTCCCTGGGGAAGTGCGACTTCTATCAGCTTCCTCACCGCCTCCAGTGCAAGCAAGGAGGCTCTTTGCAAGGAGCCCTCTTTGGGGCTGAAATGTTCATGGGAATGTGACAATGGAATCCAAGCACTGACCAAGGGGCTCTGGCCTCCCATGAGCCCCAGGTCTAACTTCCAGGGTGTAGAGTTCCTCAGCTCAGTTCCTCCAGGGCTCCCCTCTGCCCCCCAGTGTGGCCTACAAGTGTCCTTAAGAATTGGAATTACCTACTCTCCTTGAAAGGAGGATTTGGGTATATGCGTGCTTAAGAAAGATAAGAAACACAACAAAAATGTTTTTGTTTTTCAGACCAGAGCTGCAGAGCTCAAAGAGTGCCTGACTATTCTCCAGTTGAATGTTGAAAGTTAAACCTTTCTCCCTGGGGTGCAGTTCCCTCTGAAGAGAACTTCTCCTGGGGCTGTGAAGGATATTCTTTCTCTCTTGTCGCCAGGTGCTTCCCGCAGAGGGTCCCTTGAGGACCTCTCTGTTATCGGCTAAGATGTCCCTTCTGCCTGAAAGCAGCTGGGAAGGTGGTGGGAAGGACAATTGGAGAGAGAGTCAATGACTTCCTCCTCCCGACAGTCTGCCTCCAAATCTCACCTCCTTCTGAGGTCTGTGAGCACTGATGTCTGGAGGTTCTCCCTCCACGGTCCCCACTACTTGTGGAATGCAGTTTACATGCCTTGGATGGCTTTCAGGCTCTGATTTAACTTCCAGCCTCATTTCCCTCCTATACCTGAATCTCCAGCCCCTCAGACTCTTCACAGTCCTTCCAGATAATATGCTTCTCCTGCTTCCAGACAGGCCTCTCCCCATCTCCCCCATCCAGACTGCCTTTTCCTGCTTGGCCTCCCAGAAAAATCCTAGTAATCTTTTAATATCTTCCATGATGTTAAAGCAAAATTGGTAGTTCCCATTGCTGGGTTTCTCTAGTATTTCATACATTATTACATCATCTGTCACATCGTATAAGGATTACTTTCTTAGTTTATCTCCTTTCCAGTCTGTGAGACTCTGGGCTGGGAATCACACTTTATTCATGTTTGTGTCCTGTGTGCCTACCCACAAAGGATGGCACTGTGTCAGTGCTTGATAAGTAGGGGTTGAAAGAACTGATAACTGAATGAATAAATATTTGGATGAACTAATACTTCCCTGACCCTTGCATGATTTCTGCCCTTACAATGGCTAGGGACATTTTCTGCAGACTCTGTTCTTTCACTTAACAATCACTCATCTGCAAACTTCATAAAGGCAGGGACCATGTGACGACCACTTTGCTCATCATTGCAAGCTCAGTGGCCAGCACAGGCCGGGCACATGTTGGTTGAATGAAAGCCTATTATTAATATAAGCTAGGCACTGAGCTACATCCTGGGGATACAATGGAGAAAGCAGCCGAGGTCTGTCTTCATGACTTTGTATTCTAGTGACTTGTGGCTTTTCGAATGTTTACAGGGCATCACGTGGGGTTGGCTGGTAGGAAATGCTTGTGCACAGTGAGCTTCCTTTGTTAATACTTGTCTTCATGGCTTGACATCCAGGCATTTTTTAAAATTTATTTTTATTTCGAGGATAACTGTTTTACAAAGTTGTATCGGTTTTTGATATACTACAACAATGTGAGTCCAGACAGCTTTGAGGGAGATCATTTGGCTCTGGGAAGCTGTAGAAGGTTGGGGGCAGGTTAAGTGCTAATAAGAATTATAAGACGTTCCCTGGCTCTGGGTCCCTAACGAGCCATGGGGCAGCAGGAATGTCATTGCTTAGGTTCCCTGGCTGCCCAAGGATGGCACGGTGAATGCTTATGGTTTTGCACTGGAGCAGAAGCAGGAAGTGGATGCTTCCTTGGAGAAAGTCACCCCCAGCAGTCCTGGACTGCCATTCTTGCACAATAGGACTCCAGGCTGAATTCAAGGAGAGCTGTGCGGACTTGCTCCTGGGCCTCATGCCCCAAACTGAGCACAGGCCATCACTCCGCCTGGAGCAGAAGCAGCTGCCTAGAGCTCAGGGCTCCTGGCTCTACCTGGACCCAATCATGAATCCCACCACACTGGAGGCTCTTGAGATGCTGTGACCACCCTAGGCAGGCCCAGGGGACTCAGGGTGAGCCTCTGGAGGGAATGACATCCCCATCAAGTGCCACTGTTTGGGTTGAGAGTCGGACAGTGGACCAGGGCTCACCAAGTCATCTTGCCAGTGTGGCTGTGGCTTCCGGAAGTGATGAAAGTCACACGGTGTGTCCTGCATCCAAAGCCAGACAGGAGACGTTGTACCAGCAGTAAAATGAGCTGCCAACACACTCACAGCTTCAGAGAGAGGTGCTGGCACATTTTACAACCCTACCCCTCGCTCCACCAGTGATGTAGATTTTTGAAATGTCAAAGCAAATTCCCCTAGTGCTAGTGGGAATAAAAAGCAATCCACTCCTGACGTTTGGGTGATTGCATTTCAGCAAATCATATGCCGACTGACAAGCTCTCCTTGGATGGTCTGCATAGCTTGACCTCCATAATAAGACCCATAGCTGTTGCATGAGCTAAAACAAAAGCCATCAGCCCAGGAATCTATAAAACCAAAGGGTGAATTCAATGCCAAGACCTCTCAGGTAGTCATGTTGCAGATCATCTGAGGATGCTAGGCTTAGGCTGTGAAATACACCATACTTTCAAATGAATAAAGAACTTACTATGTTTAAAGACTTTGGAAATACAGAACCATCAGCATAGCAAGCAAGGGAAATAAAATGCCACAGGTAGATTTAAAATGCCGTTTTAAGTCAGAATTTTCATCTTCCCCTATCTTTTAATTCCCTTTCCCAACTGTAAGTCATAAAAAAGAATTTTTTCCCACAGAGATGCTTATAGATGGCATTTATTTCCTTTTCTCACTTAGAGAGGGACTGGGGCACAAAGAAAGAAATGATAACCCACTCCAGCATTCTTGCCTGGAGAATTCCATGGACAGAGGAGCCTGGCAGGATACAGTCCATGGGGTTGCAAAGAGTCGGACACGATTGACTTACTAACACTTTCACAGGGAATAAAGACAAGATGGGAGAGAGAAGGAAGAATTTAAAGAGCCAGAGAGTTGAGAGTCTGGTTAATCTTCAGTTAGGGGTGAGGGTATTAGAGCTGAAGCTGGAAGCCCCTGCGTGGGGAGGGGAACACAGCCACCTGCACAAAGGAAGAGAAGACCAGCAGGGTGCGAGGAGCTGCAGATGTCAGGGCGAGGCTGGTTTGGATCCCCGGAGATGCCCTCTCTGCCCCTGAGAGCTTTTATACCCAGTACTCTGTGATACCGTGATTTATAATAAGAAATATCTGTTTGGGCTTTGCCCACATCCTGGCACACAGTTGCTAAAACCTTGCAGTTTCTTGAGCGATGAGACCATGGTAGCTCCTTGCCCTTTCCCATACCTCACTGTCTCGTCTCTTTCATCTGTCTGTCCCAGAGTTATATCCGTTTGTAGTAAAATGATAATCCATTAAGTAAAGTGTTTCTCTAAGTTCTGTGTGATGCTCGAGAAAATTAAAATAATTCAAGGAGGGGGTTGTTGGACCTTCTAGTCTATAGTCAGTTGGACAGGACTTGCAAATGGAGTCTGAAGTGGAGGGCCGGGAGTCCTGTGTCTTGGAAGAGTGAACTCTGCCCCATGGAATCTGATGCTCTCCCCCAGCAGACAGGGTCAGAACTGTAGGGTACCAGCTGGTGTTGGAGAATGGCTTGCTGGGAAAAGCCCCACACATCAGAACTGGGTGTAGTGTCATTACGCTTCTTCCCATAGAAAAGAATTAAAGAAACTGAACGAGAAAAACTGAAGTTTTTTAAAGGGAAGGAGGGAGGAAAGATGGGGAGAAAAGGGGGAGAGAAGGAAGGAGGAAACACTTTTTTCTGTATCATTGCTTGGCTTATACCAGATAGAGGTATAAAGAATTTCTCCAAAATCTGTTTTTAGAGAGAAAAGATTCAGCAGTGGGTGGGGGGTGGGGAGATGCATATCAGTTGGATGCAGGGTTTTGAAACATCGGAATTCTGTACATTTCACTTACAAAGTACACATCTATTCTTCTCTCCCATCCAACCCCTATGATACACCTAGAACAATAACAGATGGTTACATTTTGATACTTAAGCTTAACATTTGCTTAATTTCTACGTGGAATCAGCACTGTGGCTTGATTTTGCCATGTCATGTGATAAATGAAGAGAGCAAGAAAGTCACCTCTTCTGTTTTTTTATGAAGAGCAAGATAAAAGATGATTTGGCAAATGAGGGTCAGTTTTTTAACTGGCTCTTAAAGGATTAGGGACAGAAACAGGATACTCTGTTGTTCCCAAGGTCTGTTCCATGAGCAGCTGCCCTTCTGAGGATTACTCGGTCTGGAGAGCCTGGCTGAACCATGGAGGCAAGGACACAAATAGAAATGGATCAAGTACTGCTTTTTAACACTTTCATGTTCAGGAGGGAATCCATTGATTTTTATTCTTTGACTTGTGGCTGCTGAATTTAGCTACTCTAGTTTGTGATTTATTCCTTGATAAAGCATTTGGTGGAAGATGCACTGTTTCCTATCTCTACCTCTAAACCAGTATCAAAATGTGAAGAGAATTGTTTCCAATATTCTGGAAGAGACGAGTTGCCTAAATTACCATCAGGGAGCAACCACAGTTTGGGGAATTCTTTGACACATTTCCTTCTGGAAAATTCCCTTTACTATCTTTAGTATCCTTCCCTAGGACAAAGTTTGTGTCAAAAAGGATACCAACCAAATATTCAAAGTTGTCTCTCTTATATTCAAGCTGAATGTAACTCACTTATTTTGGTTCACTTCCAAGTAGGTGCAATCACAGACTTCACCTTGCTCTCCATCTAGAAAGATAATATTATCAACTTAGAGTCCAAGTACATATAAGAGTATAAATGAAGTCCAAGTAAATAAGATAAAAATTTTTTTCTTTACTAGCTCCTGAATCAGTTTACACATGTTGGCTTAATCCAACTGATGACTGGGGAAACTTCAGCACTTACTTTCTGGTTTTCAGACCACAGTTACGTGTCTTTCCAAGCCATCAAAACACAGCTGATGCCACTCTCACTGCCCTAAAAGGTGGATTCAGCCCTGGCTCAGCCATGGGAAGAGGCTCACCTCCTGCAGACTGCCTGACACTTATTGACAGTGAACCAGCAACAAACTCGTGAAGTCACAGGCAAAAGTAGGAACCACATACACATTGCGCTGAGCAATTTTTATCCTATTTACTTGGACTTTGTTTATATCCTCCGATAGTTGAAGAACGTTTGCCTCTGACTTTCCTCCTAGTTTCACAGGCCAGAATTGCGGAAATTTTACCAGGAATAGACCCAGCACGTGAACAAAGGGAATAAGCAACCTTGAAAAAAAGATCACAATGGCACATAAAAAAGACTTGCTTTTAGTTCATCTAAGTTCATCTAGACTTTGTGATGTTTGACTTATGTGATATTTACACTTTTTAGAAAAATTAAATATTTTAAAGATTTTTTGGGGGTGTGGGGGAGGTGCTTTCCTCATAGCTCATGGATAAAGAATCTGCCTGCAATGAAGGAGACCTGGGTTCAATTCCTGAGTTGAGAAGATCCCCTGGAGAAGGGAATGACAACCCACTCCAGTATGCTTGCCTGGGAAATCCCATAGACAGAGGAGCCTGGCTGTTTTTAAAGCATTTGTTGAATTTGTTACAATATTGCTTCTGTTTCATGTTTTGGTTTTTTAGTTGTGAGGCATGTGGGATTTAAGACTCCTGACAAGGGATTGAAACCTATACCCCCTGCAATGGAAGGCAAAGTCTTAACTGCTAGACTGCCAGGGAAGTCCCAGGTTAAACTTTTTAAAGAATCCAGGTCTATTTCAGGCAGTGAAGGAACAAATGCACAGGCTATAGATGGGAGCACAAACATATGTGAAGTATGTCCCTCCTGCCCAGTAGTTTAAAGTCAGTGGCGACGAAATACCAGAGAGAAAGGATATAACATTGCTACATGCATCCTAGATTCTGTCTCATTTGATTTCTCCTGCATTTGCCCCAAATGCCTAATGTGTGTCATTATTTTATGGGGACTCACCATGTTTCAGAGTGTGCAGACAATGTCCACTGTTGTAGCTCCATATTTTTAGACAACTGTCTCTGCCCCCAGTAACCAGCCTAAAAAGCAGAACCCTCCATCAGGACAGAAGTCAGGGGTCATCCTGCCTAACAGTAGAAGATGCTGAGGAAAGCACATACCTTCTTCCACTGGAGTCAAAGGTCAGACAGGTGATTTCAGCAGTGCCAGGAGCCTCAGTAAATTCAGACAACAGTCTTCCCATTTCAAAGTCCCATACTTTCACCACCTGTAACAGGAAGTTGAAAAAAGCAGCCTGGAGGCACTGGCTATCAAATTAGAGATAATTTACATTTAGAGGTCTAGTGTCACAGATATGAAAGATGAGCATTTACTCTGAAGGTTTCTGTACTTTTAATACAAGTTGGCTTACCTGAGTGTGTTTGTTAGCTAGGGCTGCCTTAACAAAATACCATAGACTGGGGCCATAAACAAGAGACATGTATCTTCTCACAGTGCAAGATCAAGTTGCCAGCAGGGTTTGGTCTCTTCCGAGGCTTCTTGGCTTGTGGACGGACACCTTCTCACTGAGTCCTCATGTGGTCTTTTCTCTGTGCCTCTGAACCCAAGCATCTCTTTATGTGTACAAATTTCTTCTCATTATAAGAACGCCAGTCAGATTGGATTAGTGCCCACCCTCACAGTCTCAGTTTAACTTGATGACCTCTCTAAAGACTGTCTCCAAATACAACCATATTCTGAGGTACTGAGCATTAGGACTTCAACATATGAATTTGAGGGGAACACAATTCAGTCCATAGTACTGACTGAGAAGATCAGAAAATTTAGTAGCATTGGATAAAAATTTCCTGACCATGTAACTCAAGAGAAGACAGGTGTGAATTGAATTTTGAGCAGCCAAATTTATTTACCACCAAAGCAAAGCTGAATAGGAGAGATGACACATTTTCTGGGAAGGATATATAAACACTCAGCTTTAAAGCTTTGCTCAGTCCAGCTTGTTCCAGTCTTGCAGTTACTTTCTTTTCACCCCATCTCTTGAGCACTCTTCGAATGAAAATCATCTTTAAAAATTTTTTTAAAAATTTTTTGGCTGTGCCATGGCATGGTGAGATCTTAGTTCCCAGACCAGGGATTGAACCTGCGCCCCTGGCAGTGGAAGCAGAGTCCTAGCCACTGGACCACCAAGGAAGTCCCCAAAATTGTTATTCTGATAAACTTTGGTATTACATGTAACTATGCATGTGTTAAGTTGCAGTTCACAAGTAATGTATTGTAAACATTTCATTGAACTCTATTAATCTTCATTGTGCAGCTTATAAGCATTTTGAAGGTGTCAAAATTTAGTGGTCCCTAGTGCTCAGTTTATACAAATGAATGAATACAATGTGATATGGTGGTATTCATAAATTCAGGCCTTATCAAGATCTTGGGCAGTGGAGTCTAGATGTCAAGGATTGTGATAATAGGCATGACTATGCTACAAAGATTTCACACAGCAACAGATTTGCAAGGTGAGCAAACACTTAAATCAATAATTTAATTCAGTAAGTATAGGGGTGTTTATTACCAGCATGTGCCTAATACAGTTATAATTATAGAGTATTTATATCTCAGTTCAACCTCTACTTACCACCCACCACTGGGGGAGACTTGCATAACAATGTAATGCCACTGAGGGAGGCAGGCTGTGTTAGCACAGAATTAGGAGCCCAAACGCTAATGGAGCCGTTCATTCTGCCTGGATGTGGGAGGGGATCTAGGACTGTTACAGGGGCTGGTATCTGAGTTGTGCTTTAAAGAATAAGAAGGGTTTTGACAGATAAAGAAGGAAAGAAGAGGGAAACATAGGTGCTCTGATTCCTGCCCTCAAAGGCCTGAAGAAACTGTTTAGAGGTGAGGCTTGCACGCATGAAACCGAGCAGAACACCATACAGAAGGCTTGGTGGGTGATCAGGAAGAGGGAGGTGCCCGCACAAGTCAGGGTGGAGAAGGCAGTTTCCCTGGTGGAGACAGGACTTGAGTTGGACCTTGAACGGTTGCTTATGTGTGTGTAGGAAAAGAGCAGGAAGCAGGAAATTCCAGGGTGGAGATGGGAAAAGTTTGCACAGAGCCAGGGGGCAGGAATGTGCAGAACCCTAAGAAGGGAGATAAGGCTGACTTCCTTGGAGTCAGAGGTGATTCTGCTAAATCTGGAGGATAAATGCTTCTCTATAAGTTTGAACCCAAACTATACAGGAACCCACTTTCTTTGAGATGAACTGAGACTGAGTCATCATAAAAATTTTTTGACCAAGAGATCAGGTAATCTACTTCTTTTGGTACTTAATAAGACCATGGTGACCACTCATCTCTGGAGCAGAAGCCTGACAAAAAGAGATGCTGGGAGTGCAGCTGAAGTGAGTGTGAACAGGAAGAGGACGTGTCCGGGCTATGATGCTCCTGATGCTGTAAATCCTAAAGACAGGGTGCACCAGGCTCTGGCAGGAATGAGGGAAGAGGTCACAGGCACACGTCCAAGGACACTCATGTGCAATGCTAGAGCCCAGGTCAATAACAAAGGAAGTGATTGAACTAACAGTAGAAGATTTCAGGACATTTCAGCAGCACCAGTGTACTTGGGATGTGCCCTCCAATTGCCTCAAGGACAGAAAAACATGAGTTGTGGGGTGTCTGTGTTTCCCTGCTCTTGTTCCTTGTTCAAGGAGCAATGATTACTGATTATGGCCCCTCCTGTGGGCCAGACACTGTGCAGGTCCTCCAGGGTGGGGCCAGTGGGGTCCTCAGGAGCCCTGCTGAGAGGGGAAGTAGATGGCAAGCTCTGAACCCTCATTCCCAGATTAGACTCACAGTGGGTTAGGGGCACATTGATCATCCTATACCACACAAGAGCATTGCTATGAAGTCGTAACCATTCCATAAGACCAGACAGGCTGTCCTTCCAAATAGCTCACACTGCAAGCCCCTGCAGAATCTATGGGCTCTTCCATCCACGTGAGCATTCACGGAAGAGTGTCCAAACACTACAGGTGGTCAGCAGAGCAGAACTGAACCTCTCGTTTTTCACTTCTAGAGACAGATTGTCCCCAGGACATTCTGTTCCCTGTGAAGGTGAGGACAGTGGGGCCACACTTGCAAACACATCATTGCTAAACAGACTACCACTTGACACTTACAGATGCTTCTGAGCAGCTGATCACCTGCCTGAATGTGGAGTTGTACCGGCAGCATACAACAGGTTCCTTGTGGGAAACCACCGGGTGAGGCTTGTGGGGAGAACTTGTTCATGAAAAACAGAGAGAGAGAAAGAGGATGAAAACTTGAACTGAGTGTATAACATGCATACCCAGGACGACACATCGATCGCTTGATTAAGAGGGTAGTCTTACACTCAAATGATGGGTCTGTGACCTTGGGCAAGTCACTTAGCTGCTCAAAACTCTACTTTTAAGATCTATTAAATAGGGATAATGGTATCTACTTTAAAGCATTGTTTTGAGAATTAAATGAGAAACCATATAGATAGTCATCCCTCAGTATCTGTGGTGGGGGGGTTGGTTTGAGGACCCCCAAGCACACCAAAATTCACGGGTTCTTGAGTTCCTTATGTAAAATGGCATAATATTTGCATATGACCTATGCACATTCTTTCATATACTTTAAAACATCTCCAAATTACTTATAAAAACTAATACAATTTAAATGGTACGTATATAGTTGCCATATGTGGCAAATTCAACTTTGGGGGTCCTTTCGTTTTTTGGAAACTTCTGGAATTAAAATAATTTTTTTTCTTCCCTCTCCAGTTGGTTGACTGTGCTGATGCAGCACCCATGGACAAAGAGGGCCGACGTGATGTCCTTAGCACAGGACCTCACATAACCGGATGGGTGTGCAATGAGGAGCAGCCACTAACCGTGAGAACTGTGAGATACCATGTCTCCTTGATGGGGCAAGAAGGAGTGTGATTTCACGAGACTGCAGGGTGGACCTTCTTTCCTATTAATTCACATCTTCCCGCAAACAAACACAAACTGTATCGTCCCATTCTGAGTCCCCATGCCTGAATGGCAGTGCTTTTCCCTCAAGGCCAGGCCAGGTCCCGGGAGGCCCTGCAGAGTGCCTCCCACTGGCACCCAGGGGCAGAGAGCTCACCTGTGCCCTTGGACTTTGCCTCTTAAGCCACCCAATCCCTCTGCACTCATCGCCTCATCTGTAAAATGGAATCCTTTATAGAAACTTTGTGAGGAAGAGGTGTGGGGAAGGAGGTAAAAGGCTGGCATGCAGTGGACACTGAAGAACCAAATGTTGGTTACCAGCCTTCATTCCCTCAGTGCCCTGAGATGGTCAGCCCCAAGCCTGGGCCACTCACAGGGAATCGGGGGACCCGAAACCTAAGACCTAGTGCCGGAAGAGTCTCAGTGTGGGCAGAGCTCGACTTGGCATAAGGATGATTAGAACTTTTGGGAGCAGAGTCGCCGCACATCACAGATGAGACCACAGGAGGCTGTTGGCTGACCTGGTCAACATCACAAGCTCCCCAGAGATGGAGCGAGGGACGGCAGACAGTATCTGGCATTCAAGTGTTGGCGCTAGAGAAGAGGCTATTTTTGCCGTGAGGTGGAATTTCAGACACTTTGCTCCAAAAAAAATCAACCCAGCAGGCTGTTTGTTCTACACAGTGATACCATGTAGAACAAACAGCAGTTTGGCTGAGAGATGCTCCCGTTTTTCAGCTGGTCGTTTTGGCCTCTTGAGTGAAGAGCCTGCCTTCCAGGCCTGGCTGGAGTGATGACCCAGCAGCGTCCTCTGTGTCCTCGAGTGGCCGCTCTGCTTGAGGGACGGGGGCTTCAGGTATGGGCACTGCTGGACTGTGGGGCTGCAAGGAGGCTGATGCCTCAGGACTGAGTAAGCAGCCTCGGGGTTTCCAGGACAGCTTCCTATGGGGGTGGGCTGGTGGGTGGAATAGGCTCAAGGGGTGGATTTCAGTCTTCAGGATGATATAAGGAGGTGGTGTCAGAGTTACCCGTGGGCATGTTAGGGAGAGCTCACCAGATATACACTGTGCTCTAGGGTGTGGGGCATACAGCCGGGGGCTCACACAGAGTCCTTAGCTCTGGATTGTTAGGTAGAAGGTCCTATGCAACTGCACTGGGCTCTGCAGGACCTTCTGGAGAGCTGACTGCCAGGGCTCAGAGGACACCCTCCTACCTCAGCCTCAGGTGCAGGGGTGCTAGGATATCAGCGGCCACACGCAGGGCTCCGGGACCGGGGAGATAGAGGCAGGCCCCGGGCTCACCCCGAATGCCGCTGGCTTTGGAGGACGCAGTGAACAAGCAGCTGTTGGTCTCCAGATCCCAGATCTGAGGAGGAAGTGAGAAAAAAGTGATCAGGGCTCTTGATTAGCCTGTTTTGCTGGGTTTCCAAAGCCGTCACCTGTTGGGGGTTCTCT
Source organism: Cervus elaphus (assembly GCF_910594005.1). NCBI lineage: Eukaryota > Metazoa > Chordata > Mammalia > Artiodactyla > Cervidae > Cervus > Cervus elaphus. The sequence goes on from NC_057844.1 coordinate 30,175,358, forward strand.
TAGGCTTGTGCAAAGTTCACGCATTGCCCCTCCTCCCACCTCCCCCAAAGGAAAAGTAGTTGTCTGTAAAGGAAGCAGGAAGTGGGGACTGAGTTCCTGAGCCCTTCTGCCAGGATGAAGCTGCCTGGCAACTGTGGCTAAGTGCTCTACTTTCCCACCAGGAGAAGCTTCTCTTCCATAGACATAGCTTCCTCCGTGGGGGCTCACAGTATGGGTCTGATCTGTGGCCCAGAGCTACTGCTGCCCCCAAGATATGCCCCCATTTCTTCCTATAGGTCCCTAAAACCCATCCCTGGAGGACACAGGCAAGAAACCTCAGGGTGACTATTGGTTGACAGCATAATCCCCCATCCCTGGGTTGGAGTCCCAGCTGTACTGCCTAATCACTGTGTGGTGTTGGACAAATAACTACACTTGCTTTCCCTCAGTTTATTCATCTGTAAAATGGGGAGAATAATAGTAGCATTTACCTTATAGAATTGTTTTAAGGAATCTAAACATTTAATAAAAGATGGAGTGCTAGAAAATGGTACAATATGGCTAGAATAATACTATTATTGTTCACCACTAATTCTTTTTGCCTGCACTGTGTGGCACACGGGATCTTGGTTCCCAGACCAGGGATTGAACTATCATCTCCTGCAATGGAAACAGGGAGTCTTAATGGCTGGACTGCCAGAAAAGTCCTGACAGCCCTGTTCTTGAAGGGAGAAAAAGTGCCCCTCACCAGAAGCACTGGTGCTGGGTTGTTACACTAGACAGAAATAAACTTACATTGTTTCAACCTATGGAAAATAAGTGTTCATCTGTTACAGTGGCAAGCCTTACCTTAACTAACACACCATGCTATCTTCCTTCCAAGAAATAGCTTTCTTTCCACCCTAATTCTTGTTGACATAAAACAGCTCTTTTTGTGGTGTGCAATATTAAATGCACAAAAAATAACAAGTGAAAATGGAAATCTGAATCTGTCACTTTGCTCTTCTTTAGAGAATGCCAGAAACTAGCAGACTCCTGAAACATTTTGTGGGTCCCCATGATTTACAGACATGAAATATTTGGGCTAAAAAAAAAATCAACCAAAGAATGAAGACTATCTGATCAGGCATGCTAGAAATTTAGCTGTTTGCTTCCTAGTTGATTAGTTTTTATTTGATAGGAATAATATATTCTGAAATAAATTACACACCCTATTTCCAAGATAGGATTTCAATATATTTTAAACACACTTTGGGAAGTGATTCAATATGCCTGAATCATCACAGGCAAGATGCTAATCTTGTCATCATGAGTTTAGATTGGAAGAAAATGGAGAGGCCTAGGAAAAGAAATAGGATAGAAGACGTGTCCTCACATACAGAATTATGATTATCTGATGGTACCAAGTTTTGAAAAAAAAAAGTGAATTAAAAATATGAAGTCTCCAACTTTGCGGCCTTGGAGAATGCCTTTGGATGGATTTGGTTTTCAAAATAAATCAAAAACTAAAGTCTATAAATCTTACCATTTTAATCAGCTTTTCTTGGAGGACTGAATTGAGTTTGAGTCCTGGTTGTATCCCTGACTGTGATCTCAACACCTAATTCTATATAAATATGCTCTTCATTGCCATGAGATGCACGCTAAGCTCACTACACGGGAGCCAAGCTGGACCCCACAAACAGTAAAATCCCAGAGTGTCACAGGGCCCTTGTTCTCAGTCTTTAGGGCTTTTCTCTCTTTTGCCCACTTTGGCTCCCTTTATGAGACTTCCCTGGTGGTTCAGCAGGTAAGGAATTTGCCTGCAGTGTAGGAGACATAGGAGATGCGGGCTTGATCCTCGGGCCAGAAGATCCCCTGGAGAAGGAAATGGCAACCCTCTCCAGTACTCTTGCCTGAAAAATCCCATGGCTAGAGGAGCCTGGCAGGCTGTAGTCCAAAGGGTTGCAAAGAGTTGGATGCAACTAAGCATGCAAGCATGCTCCCTTTATGATCTCATCTACTTGATGGCTTAAAATTCCATCTAAATGCTGATTCCCAAATTCGTATCTCCAGCCCTGACATCTCCCCTCGCTCAGGACGACTGTCTCCAGCACATCCACAACTGGGCTCCTGACATTACGCTCCTCTCACCCACCACCTTCCTCAGCACAGACCTAAAATCTTGGTGTCATCCTTGACTCCTCACTCCCTCTCTTCTTTAAAAAAAGATCACAGCCTTATTGACATTTAATTCACATACTACAAAATTTGCATTTTAAAGCTTACTATTCAGTGGTTTTTAGCATATTTACAGAGTTGTGCAACCATCGCCACTAATTTCAAAAAAATTTCATTCCTCCAAAAGGAAACCCCATACCCATTAACTGCTACCCCCTATTCCCATCTCACCCCACCCCCTGACAAGCACTAAGCTAATTTCTGTCACTGAATTTGCCTACTCTGGACGTTTCATATAAATGGAATTACACAGTACACAGCCCTTTGCGACTGGCTTTCACTCAACACTTAGAGCTTCTCATGTTTTATGTGTTGTACCATATGATAGTGCTTCATTTCTATTTTTTTGTTGCTAAATAATATTCCATTGTATGGATGATCAGATTTTGTTTATCCATTCCTCGGTTCATGGACATTTGGTTTATTTCTACTTTTTGGCTGTCATGAATGCTGCTATGAATATCCATATGTAAGTATTTTTGTGAACAGATGTTTTCAATTCTCTTGGGTATAAACCCAGGAGTGGAAATGCTAGGTCATATGTTAACTTTCTGGTTAACATTTAAAGAACTACCAAAATGTTTTCCAAAGTGGCTGCACCATTTAAATTCCCACCAGCAATCCACAAGGGTTCCAATTTCTCCACTTCCTTGCCAACATTTGTTATCATCTAGCTTTTAATGTTAGCCATCCTAATGGGCGTGGCTTGAATTTTCATAGTGACTAATGATGTTGAGCATCTCATCCTGTGTTTATTGGTCGTTTGAATATTTTCTTTGAAGGACTTTCTGTCCAAGTCATTTGCCCATATATTTATTTATTTATTTTTTCTTTGCCTATTTAAAAATAAGCTATTTGTGCTTTTTTTTAAATTTTTTTTTCCATTAATTTTTATTAGTTGGAGGCTAATTACTTTACAATATTGCAGTGGTTTTTGCCACACATGGACATGAATCAGCCATGGATTTACATATGTTCCCCATCCCGATCCCCACTATTTGTGCTTCTATTGTTGAGCATTGAGTTCTTTGTATTCTAGGTGCAAGTCCCTCATCAGATATATGGTTTAAGGTATTTTATCTCATCCTGTAGGTTGTATAATCACTTTCTTAATACTGTCCTTTAAAAGCACAAGTTTTTATTTTTGAGGAAATCAACTCATTTTTTTCCCCTTTTAGTCTCTAATGCTTTTGATGCCATATCTAAGAAATCATTGCCTAGCCCAAGGTCATGAAGATTTACTCCCATGTTTTCGTCTAAGAGTTTTGTAGATGTAGCTCTTTTTACATTTAGGTCTATGATCCATTTTGAGTTAACCTTTCTGTACAGTGTGAAGTAAGAGATTTAAGTCCAAAATCAAAGTGTCGAAAGATGTGGATTCTTCAATGACCTTTCTCCTGGGCTTGCAGAAGACCATCTTCCTGCTGTGTCCTTGCAAGGCTGCCTCTCAGTCTAAGTGTCCTGATTCCCTCTTCTTATAAGGACATCAGTCACACGAGATTAGGGCCCACCAATATGACCTCATTTAACCTTCAGTATTTCTTTATAGGGGCTTCCCTGGTGGCTCAGTGGTCAGGAGTCTGCCTGCCAATGCAGGGGATGCAAGAGACTTGGGTTCAATCCCTGGGTTGGGAAGATCCCTTGGAGAAGGAAATGGTGACCCACTCCAGTATTCTTGCCTGAGAAATCCCACAGGCAGAGGAGCCTGGTGGGCTACAGTCTATGGGGTTTCAAGAGTTGGACATGACTTAGTGACCAAGCAAAAACCCAGCAATTTCTTTATAGGCCCTATCTGTAAATACAACCATATTCTAAAGTACTGGAGGTTAACACTTCGACATATGAATTCTGAAGAGACACAATTCAGCTCAGCGTCTATCAATCATTTATTATGTGAGGGGTCAGTGAGCTGGTTTATGCATCTGCAGTGAATCTGATCTCTGTTCTGAGGTTCCAGCAACTCACATTGCTCTAAACGTCCATCCTCTGGCCCTGTGACAGTCCAGAAAAGAAGGTGGATGAGCCATGGAAACTTGTCATATTCACTGGAAAAGCATATGAGGTGATGGATGAAACAAATCAGTGAGGCTTTTCTTCTTTTTTAACTAAAAAAATAGTGTATTCCAGAGATAATAGAGTGACTGGGCTTTAGAGGCAGACAGGACCCTGGGTATTAAAAGAGGTATGAAGGCAAACAAAACGAAGGTAGGGATGTAGCTACCTCTGCCAGGGCCAGAAAGGTTTAAATTCTAAGCCTTAGAGAAAGCATTTCAGAAAGGGCCCACTTGCTCTATGTGTACTGCAAGATAAGATGATCACCTCTAGTGGCAAAGGACTGCTGACTCCTTCTGTCCCCAGCTCCCCCTCTCCATCCCCAACCTGCATTCTCACAAGGAATCTCTGGATGGGATGTAAGCAGAAGGCTCAGCGCTATAATGTTTACTCATCCCAACAAAACAGCAGGTATAGAAAGTTCTCGGAGAGGCTGCCCTTCGCCTGCTTGCCTAATTCTCCCTTTCAAAAGCAGATCCATGGAAGCAAATGCCATCTGAGCATCTGCTAATCAGAGGCCCCAAAGGCTCCAGAGAGAGGAATGAAAACATGAAAGGAACACCTTCTCTGTCTGAAACCGCGTTGGATAACACATCGAAACAGGGCAAAGACCTTAATAGTGTTGTCGGTGGACATGGAAAATATCTTGTTATCCTCAGCAGACACATGGATGTAAATCACTGGAGCTGTGTGGCTTCTCAGCATACCTGTTGGTTCTCTAGAATGGAAAAAGAACAGATGAACACCAGGCAGTTCTAGCTGAGGCTTCTAAATAAAAATGCAAGACTAAACTTGGCCCGGATCTGGCAGCTCTACTCAGCCTGAGGAGGGTTATGTCTCCCTCTGAAACGACACGCATATATATCTTGTGTGATAAAAGGAGTGAAGCAGATAATACGCAGTTACAGCAACACAACTCGGTGTGAGATGAAGCCCTGGGCTTTGTTTTCTCCCAGGGCTGACAATATCGCTATTAAAGGAATAAGCTCGGAAGAGCAGAGGGTGGGGTTGGAAGAGACTCCACGCAGGTTGTTGCTTTATGCAGTATTCAGATCTGGTGTGAAGTCTTTCTAATAAGAGTTTATTTTAAGGAGTTCTGAGGGATTGCAGGGCCCTGAAGGGTGCAGGGCTGCGTGTGCTGTGGGAGGAGAAGGGACACAGGGCTGAGGTTGATGGGGAGAGAACAGTGTCTTTTTATAACCACGTCACTGGGAAGTAAGCAAATTTTTCTATCTTCTGACAAACAGGAGGCTAAGGTAATAGAAGTGGATAGAAAAATCATGTTTCTTTTTTCCTCCCTTCCTCCTTCCTCCCTTCCTTCTATTTCTTTCCTTCTTATTAGGCATCAGACATTGCACTGAGTGCCCTGCTTGGATGGTCTCATTTGCGATCTGTACTGCTAATCTACAGAAGACTCCCAAGAGTTCCGTGGGCAGCAAGGAGATCAAACCAGTCAATTCTAAAGGAAATCAACCCCAAATATTCTTTGGAAGGACTGATGCTGAAGCTCCAGTACTTTGGCCACTTGATGCGAAGAGCCGACTCATTGGAAAAGACCTTGATGATGGGAAAGACAGAGGGCAGGAAGAGAAGGGGATGACAGAAGATGAGAAGGTTGGATGGCATCACCAACTCAATGGACATGAGTTTGAGCAAATTATGGGAGACAGTGTAGGGCAGGGAAGCCTAGTGGGCAACAGTCCATGGGAATGCAGTCCATACGACTTAGCTCACTGAACAACAACTACTACTGCTGCTAACCCAGGAGTGGATATTCTTGTTATTGCTGAAGAGGGACTGGAGGCTGCAGCCCTTGCTCAGGATCATTCAGCTAGAAAGGGACAGAGGCGGGACAGAGGCTGGATTCATGAGCTCACTTCCTTGGAGCACTGCCCAGCAGCTGAGGGGGCAGGGGTCACCTGGCAGGACCTCACTGATGTCTGTGCAGAGGCTCAGCAGTAACCTAGGCTTTCTGTAGGTGACTGGTTCTTACTCCAAACCCCATATCAACTCCCCATTTTCCTCCTCTCCTTCCTTCTTCAACACTTGTCAACAGAAATGACACAGCTTTTAGCAACCAAGTTGCATTTGAATCCTAATTCTGCCATTAGTACCTCAAAATTACTTAGCTCCTCTGAGCTTCAGTTTCTTCCTTGGTAAATGGAGTTGATGTGAGGGTTAGAGAGAATGAATATGGGGCACAGGGCCCGGTACCAAGTAGGTGCTCAGTAAAGTGACGATTTCTGTTATTTCCAAGAAAGCATTACTGAGACTCATTCTGCAGGGACCCACATGAAGGTGGGGGTCACTCTCAGGAGTATGATAATTACACACTGAAGGGGTGATGGCAACAGGCTGCTCTTCTGATTAAACAGCTTGCTACCCTGGCTACCCCAGTTTCAGGCTTTCCAGAAGAATCCCTGTTTTCTTAGGTCAATTCTGCTATATTTCAGGGGTGGTGGAGTCCTTAAATTAGACGTGGCTACACAACTCCAGCAGAGAAGTGAGGGTAAGCTTAGGGCCACCTGAGTGAGGCGCACAGAAGGGACACTGATTGCAGATCAAAATCCTTAATCACTCTCTACAACTGATCATCATCCATCGTAGGGAAGACAGCAATCTGATCAAAGAAAATCCTTCCAGTTGTGAGTGAATGATGGTTTTATACGATCTCTATGTCTTTGCAAGCTATTTGCATTTTAAATGAGTTGCTTATTAACCCCCCAAAATGACTTTGTAAGAGCCACAAGCAGAAATTTCCTGGGTTGTGTGTCTGGGAGATCAGTTTTGGACAGGGGCTCTTAAAGTAAAGGGGAATTTTAGTGATCCTCAGTCCTGCTCTGCTGTACTTATGAGGTCAAGGGCACCCTTGGCCGGAGAGAGAAAGAAAACTTACCCAGGCAGATAAGGATTCCAGACTCTAATTATCTGGTCCATTCCACCTGTCAATAGCAAATTCTTTCCCTTGCAGAACATAAATGCCTTGACTCCTTTGTGGATGCAGAAAACCATTTGATCACATCCTGCTCGCCTTTGGGGCAAACCGAGGAATACTTGGTCTTTTCTTGCTTTGACATTTTCCCCAACACCCTTTATCTCTTTCATCTTTTGCTTGACATTTGTTGTTCCCATAGTGCACCCTAAAAATATTCACAGAAAAGCAAAACAGTTTCTCAACATGATCAGTCAATTTTTGGACAAGTTACTAGTTTTTAAAGATCTCAGGCTCATTTTCAGTGATGACAGTGTTTTCTTCTTTTTTACCCCAGGTGTTAAACCCTAGATAGTCTGAAGAATGAAAATGATATTGTAAGAAAAGCAAGGTTTCCCCAAATCTCTACTGAGTGCCAGGCATTGGGTCAGAGCCTCCCCATACATGATCTTGTTTGAGCCTCAAAGAAACTCAGTGGGGTAAGCACTTTTACCGCTACCTTACAGGTGAGAAAACTTACACATAGAGAGGTTAAACACTTGTCTTCAAGAAAACATTGGAGCCAAGGAAGCACCATCTGACTCCTAGATCAGGGCTTCCAGGTTTCATCAACTAACCAGCCAATTTCATTTACAACTATTCTGACAGATATTTGAGTCAAATGACTCAAATGACTTTTGGGCTTATGAATCTACAGAACAATAGAATGAAATAGGAGCATCACACTGGAGCATCACACAGAAGCGTCACACAGAAATGATCACGGGCCTTCCTGTAGGCTTTATACATTGGTTTTGAGACAGGCTGGGACCTAGGACCCTTGACTAGAGTTCTTGCATCTAAACAAAAGTCTCTTCGAGCAACAAAAATACAAGAAACTATACAAGACTAAAAATAACTTATGTGCGTGTGTGCTAAGTTGGTGCATGTGTACTAAGTCACTTCAGTCGTGTCCGACTCTGCGATCCCATGGACTGTAGCCCACCAGGCTCCTCTGTCCCTGGGATTCTCCATGCAAGAATACTGGAATGGGTTGTCATGCCCTCCTCCAAGGGATCTTCCCAACCCAGGGACTGAATCTGTGTCTCCTGTGGCTTCTGCATTGCAGGCGGATTTTTTTTATCACTGAGCCACCAGGAAAGCCCAAAATAACTACATGAAAGCCCAATTGGGGCAATTATGAACTATAAGATACAAAAAGGCTGCAAACCAACCGCCGTTTCTGAGATGGGGAGAGCAAAAGTAGGGTACTGTGCATGAGCTTGCATACAGCACTACCAAGGGGGTGGGCAGGTCACCTAAGGCACCCTTCCTGCCCGACCTGCCCATCTGCCCCCACCCTCACCACGTTTAAGGAACCAGCTTGCCCCGTCTTGGGGAGCGAGCAAGGCACCTGTGACTTGTTTTTGCTTCCTCCTGCTGCTGCTGCTGCTAAGTCGATTCAGTCGTGTCCGACTCTGTGCGACCCCATAGACGGCAGCCCACCAGGCTCCTTTGTCCCTGGGATTCTCCAGGCAAGAGCACTGGAGTGGGTTGCCATTTCCTTCTCCAATGCGTGAAAGTGAAAAGTGAAAGGGAAGTCGCTTAGTCGTGTCCAACTCTTAGCGACCCCATGGACTGCAGCCCACCAGGCTCCTCCGTCCACGGGATTTTGCAGGCAAGAGTCCTGGAGTGGGGTGCCATTGCCTTCTCCGCTGCTTCCTCCTGCTGTAGCATCAATCCCAATAAAGGCTTGCCTGTATTCCTCATCTGGCTTCTTATCAATTCCTACTGATGAAAGAGTCTTAGGACCCGAGAGGGTGAATAGTCTCACCAGAAGATGATCATGAAGGAGATCCGAAATACACTCACCAGTGCCTCTCCCATCCACCTGTCTGACTTCCCCCTTGACCTCTGCCTCATCCAAGGAGCCTGAGGGACCTTGGAGGAGGAACGTGGGAGAACAACTGTCTTCACCCCCCTCCCCAACCCCCTCCCAATCCCTCTACCCCCAAGTAAGAATCCTCTTTCATCATCTGTGACTTCAGCAACTGGCTGAAGGATTATCGGCTTGGTCTGGGCCTTGTGCCTGCTATCACAAATTACAACTCAGCTTTCTTCCAGGACTCGGAGAAGAACACGCTACTCAGGAAAGTTCCCTCAAGGCGACTGGAGGCTTCCACCTCCCGGGTGTGGTGCTACTGCAACTCAGAGGACCCTCATGAGGCAGCCCTGCCCATTTTCCCATAGAAGTGGGAAATCTCCATTTTTCACTGGATATTGCCAGAATCTTACATGTTGGTGACCAGTTTTAAAACATGCTTTAACTCTGTCTGTGGCTGTTTCTCAGGGCCTCTGGGTTAGGGCGTGTTGTACAAGAGAGAGCGGGCGGGTGTCACAGTTGGGGGAAGGGAGCCCTCCTCTTTCCACTTCAGAGCTTCTCTTCTTCAGAGTCCCGTGGCTGTTCTCCATTCCCTGAATTCCAATAGGGAAGCAGAGTCATTTCTGAACCGGGGTCTCTGACATCCACATTATTTGAGGCTATATAACCCGAGTCCAGAGTCATCCCTGGCTGGTTTATAGACAGTGAGTTGAGGTGAAGACCCTGCCCCCCATGGCTCCTCCCCACAGTGGCCAAGGGCTGGGTCGGGTGGTCCCTGTGGCCCCATCCTTCCTTTCTCCTGTAGCACGCAGCAGGGAAGGTAAACAGGATTGAACTTGCAGCTCTTTCATCTGCCAGGCAGAGGGGAGGGGAAGACAAGTGCTGAGTGTAGATAATTACTTCAGATGACAGTGTGAGCCTGCGTTATCTGAGCACTTGAAATGTCAAAGCATTGCAGCAAACCCTCCACAAACACCAGTTCAACACTCTCACCCCTCTTGTTGTGAGCAGAGATCTGAAACATCTAAGCAGGTGTGTCACTTTATTTTTAATTTTTTTAAGCGAAGGGAGAGCAGCCAGTTCATTTGCATGATCTCTAGTGGTTCTTTTCCAACCAAGCCAGAAAGAGATACATGTTTAAGTGGTTGTCATGGAAACCAGAGAGCATTGCTCTCCCCCAAGGTCTGAAAGAAGGATGATGAAAAGTTTAAGCAGTCACCATGGAAACTGAGAGCAGATTCAAGGAGGGCTCAGATCTCAGCACACTAAATAGCAGCTAAGTCTTCAGGTGCTGGGGTCCTGGTGAATTCTGGCTGTCACTGCAGCTGCTGGTATCAGGGCTGACCCATAGGCCACTTTCATGGTCATGGGCTTAGAGCCTCCCAGGGGGTCAGCACTGAGGGGATTGTGTCCTCCGCAAAGCTCAGATCCTTATTCGTCCTGTTCGGAGGTGGCCTCTCCTGCGTATCCCTCCCTGGACTTCATTCCCTCCACTCCATCTGTTCCTTCAGTGTGGCAGGAGCCCACAGATCAGCCGTCACTAGGTGGAACCTAACGCTGCTCCGGTTTGAGTTCGAGGCCCAGCCTGGTCTGTCTATGGCCTTGCCCAGGACATGTCCCCTTTCATGTTCATGAATAATGAAAACAAGCAAGCAATTCCTGCCTTCCTTCGCTGCAAGGGAGCAAATGCACTTGAAAGCGCTTCCTGTGCCTCACGCCGAGCCTCTGTGCTGGGTTGGTCTCTTCTGTTAAGGTTTTTCCCTCTTGCTGGAGGCGATCCTGTCTGGGGACAGCTGGCTGACCTGAAGCTGAGTTTTGAAGTTCAGGAGTATGTAAAGGGCAGTCCCTTAGGGGCTGCGGAAAGGGACAGACCAGAAATAGAAGCTAGAATTGAGTTGAAGGGGACTGTGGGACGGTGTGAACCGTCTACTTTCTTCCTGATGGGGTTACTGTCCCTAAGGACCATTTAGGGGTGGGGTAGGACGTGTCCTATAGCACAGCGGAAGAGTGTGTGAGTGTGTGTGTGAGTGTGTGGGACACATACATATCCGGCTGAGCAGTGACACAGGTGTAGGACACTGTGGGGATGTGTCGGGGGGCGTGGGTGGGGAGACGGGAGGAGAGGGCACAGGTGGAAATGCCTGACAAGCTCGTCACTACAGACTCAGCTTTCCTGGTGTGTATGGCCTCGAGCACTGCTTTGGGAGAGAGATGGATCTGTTACGTACTCTGACTTCATAAAGAAATCCATTCAATAAATATTATTGAGCACCTACTTATGTGCCATGTGCTATTCTAAGTGTTTTGGACAAAACAGTGAATAACACAGACAAAACTCCTGCCTTCAAGCCTCTTGTCTTCTGATGAAGACAGACCACAAGCAACAAACATAACAGATAAATCATATAGTATATTCGGAGGTGATTAAATGCATGGATTTAAACAAGGGCAGAACAAGGTAAGAAACATAGGGAATGCTGAGGGCAGTGACTGGGCTGTTCCGTTATAAAATAATGTGGACAAGATGGCCTGAGAAGTTTGAGCAAAGACCTCGAAGAGCTGAGGGAGTGAGCAATGCAGACATTTGAGGGGGAATTTTCTAGGCACAGAGAAGAAACAGTAAAAAGATCCTAAATAAATTCAAGAAGATTGTATGACTAGCACAGAGAGACTGAGGGAAGGAAGTGGACCAGGCCAGAGATGTAAGGGCTGGGCTGGCACACAGGCTCCGGAGGACTTGGCTTTTACTGAGTGAGCTGGGTGCCCACTGCAGGATGTGCACAGATCAGACTTTTCGTTTTACAGGATATCTCTGGCCGATGTGTGGAGAATAGACTACAGGGGCAGGATGGAAACAGTGGCCCAGGGAAGAGAAGTCAGTGACTTTCATGAGATGGTAGTAGTTGGGCTGGGGACAAGCGGCCAAATTCCGGGTGTATAATGAAGGTGGGATCAACAGGTCAGAATGGGTTGTGTGAGAGAGAGAGAGGAGTCAAGCGTGACTGCTAGATTCTGGCCAGAGCAACTGGAAGGATAAACTTAGAGCCAACTGAGATGAGCTTGACGGCCTGAGGAGGATGATCTAGATTCAGGTTTGGGCTTAACTTTGATGTCTGTGAAATACCCTAGTTGGGGAGATCCTTTAGACATAGCAAATACCAAACTGAAATTCACGGGGGATGTGCATTTGGGATTTGATAACATCACTAAGAGAGTGATGCAGATGTGAAAGAGAAAAGAACTGAGGATCAAATTCTAGGGCCTCCAACATTAGGCCCTCGACATTACATCATGGAGGGAGCAAGTAAGGGAGTCAGAGAAGTCATCCAGCAAAGAGCTGGATGGAAGGGAAACCAAGAGAGGCTGGATCTCTCAAGCCAAAACACCAGGGGGTTTCCCTGGTAGTACAGTGGCTAAGACTCCACACTCCCAATGCAGAGGGCCTGGGTTCAATCCCCGGTCAGGAAACTAATCCCACATGCTTGCAACTAAGAGCTGGTGCAGCCAAATAAATAAATCATATTTTTTAAGAAGGCATACAGGAAGGAAGCTGAGTGACCTGCAGCTTCAAGTGTTAAGAGAACAAATGGGATGAGGACGGGTCACTGACTCAGCAACAAGAGGGGCATTGGTGGCCCTTACAAAGGTGCTTTTGGTGACATGGCAGGGACAAAGCCAGGCTCGAGTGGGTTTTAGAAATACTGAAAGGACAGGGAAAAGAGAGGGCAAGTAGAAACAATGCTTCCCAGGAGTTTTGCTCCAAAGTTTTGCCCACATTCTCATCCCAGTCCCATCTCAGGCACATCATAAGTGCCCAAAACACACAGAAACTCTGACAATGTGGACAGGGGATCGAGGTGAAGTAATTCTTTCTGCACTAGTGTTATCTAGGTCTCGACACTTCACACTGGTTTAGAGCTGTCAGCAACTGCAGCGGCCCCTGCTTTCCATGACGTGAGAAGGAGGAGAGAGGATGGACAGGGGTCTCACAGGAGAATGAGGGTCTTCAGATCTGCGCTGGACAGACCCTTGTGTCCAACTTCCTTTTTGAACTGGAGAGGGAAGCAAGGCCTGAGGTCACAGCTCTGTGAGTGGCAGAGCTGGGGCTGGAACCCAGAGACCCTCCTTCTGATTCATTGAATTTTGTTCTGCCATAACAAACACTGAATTCTGAGCAGTTTCTGAAGGCTGACTTTCAGTTTTTTAAGATTCATATCCATTACTGTTCTAGAAAATCATAATTTCCTAGTTCCCAGAAAGTCTAATGAAAATTCCCAAGAAACTTCTTATAGCACATCTCTTGCTAACACTTTGGTGATTTAAATGTCAGTGAATCAGAAATTGATAAAGGGAGCTTTCCTTGAAAGATAATATGAGTTCCAAGGCTGTGAATCAGAGGTGGATGGAGTTCCTGTCAGATTCCTGTCAAGAAGAAGCAAGAAGGTGTTTCACAGGCGGCAGAGACCTTGGACATGACTCATTACTGATTCTCCAAGATGTTCAGTGGCCACTGGAACAAGATTCTACAGGAAAGGAGGAGGAAAAAAACCCCTAAGATCTCAGTTTTTGCACAGCTCAGAAATGCTCAGGCACAGCTCAGCTGAAAGGCTTCATAAAAGAAAGACTCATCATGACGTGGGTGGCTGACTTTTGAGTCGCTGAAGATGGTGTTAAATATTTTATCCATTACAAATGCATTGCTTGGTGAAATCAGGCCCTTAAAATCCTGGAGCGGGGCCAGGGATGGATCTAGGAGGAAGAGGGAGAGGGCATTTAGGATGGTCAAGAGGAAAAGGTGAAGATCATTGCAGCAAATGAAAGACGATCTCATGTAGAAATTCTACTGCCGCTGCCCAGGTATACAGGGACCCCACTCAGAGATCACAGAGATCAAAGGCAGCCTCTGCCAGCTAACACTTTCTCACCACCCTAGGGTGAATGATGAGGATTCAGAGATTTATTTTGCTCCAAGTTCACAATCTCCTTTGGAAATGTCGTTATTTTTGTTCAGTCACTAAGTTGTGTCCTACTCTTTGCAACCCCATGAACTGCAGCACACCAGGCTTCCCTGTCCTTTTGAAATGAGGCTGTCCCAAAACAAGTCCCAGGACCTGAGGGACAGGGCCTTACCAGTCCAAGTCTAGGGAATGAAAGGTGGAATACTGGCACTGGGGTCAGGAAAACTGAAGTAAAGGCACAATTCCACCTCTTCCAGCTAAGTGACCTGATAAGCAAACTTCTCTAAACTTATGTATCCTCATTTGTAAAATGGGAGTGCACACAGGTATACCTCACCTCTTACTGTGAAGATCAAATAATAAATACATGTGAGTGGTTCTTGACCTTGGCAAATTAAAGTCACTGGGAAGTATCTAAAAAACACTGGTGCCTCAGCCACAGTCCTTGGACAGTGCTTTTAACCTTGGCCACATATTAGAATCACCGGGAGAACTTTTAGAAGTCCCAATGCCCAGGAACTTCCTGGTGGTCAGGTGGTTAAGAATCCACCTTCCAATGCTTCCCTGATAGCTCAGTTGGTAAAGAATCCACCTGCGATGCAGGGGACACCGGTTCAATTCCTGGGTTGGGCAGATCCTCTGGAGAAGGAATAGGCTACCCACTTCAGTCTTCTTGGGCTTCCCTTGTGGCTCAGCTGGTAAAGAATCCACCTGCAATGCGGAAGACCAGGGTTCGATCCCTGGGTTGGGAAGATCCCCTGGAGAAGGGAATGGCTATGCACTCCAGTATTCTGGCCTGGAAAATTTCATGGACTGTATAGTCCATGGGGTCACAAAGAGTAGGACACAACTGAGTGACTTTCACTTCACTTCCAATGCAGGGGATGTAGGTTTGATCCCTGGTTGTAAAACTAAGATCCCACATGCCTCAGGGCAACTAAAGCCTGCATATTGCAACTGGAGAAGGCTGCGTGTTGCAACTGAGACCAGCATAGCCCACCCGCCCCCACAAAAGCCCCAGTGCCCAGGCTTCACCCCAGGCCAGTTAAGTCAGAATCTCTGAAGGCAAGACCTAGGTAGTAATCAGATTTGATAAAGTACCCCAGAAGATCCCTAAGGGCAGCCAAGACTTAGAACCACTGATAAATGTGAAAATTCTTTATAAGTTAGTAAGTGCCAAACACATGTAAGGAATCATCACCAGTATCACCTTGATAAATTAAATACGATGACAGTGACACTGAATTAGTGGACAAGGCTTTTCAACATGCTTTCAAGAGCTTCACAAAATAAGAATGAAGTTTAACAAAGTAAGTGTGAAGAATTAAGAAGATTTTCAAGTGCCAAGTTACTAGAAAAATTATTTTAAATAGAGTAAAATAGAAAAAACAAAAAATTAAGTAAAAAAAATATACTATTGTGATTAAAGGATACCTCTTGGACTTGACATGTGCACAAGTGCCCTGCAGCTCTTTTCAAGGGCAGACAAAAAAAGAAAATCCCTGAACAATACCTGAGGACAAGTTACTTATTCTGTGCTTTAGTTTACTCACCTGTGAGATGAGGCTTGTAGTGGGATCTACTCACAAGGT
Organism: Cervus elaphus; assembly: GCF_910594005.1. Lineage (NCBI taxonomy): Eukaryota > Metazoa > Chordata > Mammalia > Artiodactyla > Cervidae > Cervus > Cervus elaphus. The sequence continues at coordinate 30,190,952 of NC_057844.1, forward strand.
TATGGTAAAGAATCTGCCTGCCAATGCAGGAGATATAAGAAACTTGGGTTCGATCCCCTGGAGGAGGAAATGGCACACCACTCCAGTATTCTTGCCAGGAGAATCCCTTGGACAGAGGAGCCTGGCAGTCTACAGCCCATGGGGTTGAAAAGAGTCAGACATGACTGAGGGTCTGAGCACTGAGCAGCGAGCACATGATGGAGATTAAATAAAAGAATGCATGGAAGGAGCTTAGTGCGGGGCCTGGCAGTAAGTGTTCTAGTTAGAATGCCCCTGGACCAGTCAGAGGCCACATCTACTTTAGACCATGAGCTGGTCTCTGGGGAATGGTCCATGTGAAGAGACTGGCTCCCAGGTCAAACCTAAATCAGCCGATCTCCTGGAGTCCATCCAGCGCCAGGACATACATCCTCTGGTTGGCCCAGACAAAATGACTCCCACGTGAAGAGCACCGGCTCATCAGATTCCTACTCCAAAGACCCCAGATCAGTCTGGTCAAGTCCACGTCCAGACTGCCGTGCATCTGGGCCTGGAAGAGGGACAGGTGAATAGGGACTGGGGTTCTCCTTTCTCTGAATCTACTTGATCAAAGGCCAGCTTCTGGAAAAATCCAAAGGCCTTCAAGTACTGGGTCTTCCTCTTGCCATTGCTGACAGTTGTTATATCAAGCGTGCCTTTTGAATTCTTAAAATATTCCAAATCCTACTTCATACAAATGCCCTCAAGACCACTGTTTTATGTCGACACCACCGTATATTTAATATCATGTAGCACCTTAGGGCCGCTCAGATGGTATGGCCTGAGATTGCCTGAAGCGGATTTTGCTTTTATTTCAACCCAACAAATACAAATATGGATCAAGCTCTGGGTGTGAGTGAAGGCTGGGATAGGCCTGCCCACCCTCCCTCTGCCTCCCCGGCAGCCGAGAGTGAGGCTTATAAAACTCAGCAGTGGGAGGATGTCCCATTTTGAGCTGCACTGGGAGTTATTATTCAAGTGTGGGATGCCTGCTGCAATGTAGAAATTCTAAAGGTAGGAGACAGCCAAGGGTCTGACACAATAAAAGGGAACATGGCAAACTTCGGCCAAGTGCAAGCAGTACCTATGACTACAGCAGTGGGCTCGTGGTTGGAGCTTGAAATGACAGCTTTGATAGAATTGTAGTAGTTCAGCTAGAAATGAAAAAAAGAAAAGAAATGTTAATTAGAAGATCACACACCAGGTCAAGTATGAGTCTATAACGGTATCTAAGGTATTCATTCTATCGACACACATTTCAAGAGGGAGAAAGGAACCTCTTGCTCACAGGACAGGTGCGTCTTTACAAAACCACATTTGAGTGTGGGCGGCGTGGTGGGTGACAAGCTCGCAGGGCGCTCACTTGCCTTTATACTCGCTCAAGACTAGTACAGTTCAGTTCAGTTCAGTTGCTCAGTCCTGTCTGACTCTTTGCAACCCCATGAATCGCAGCATGCCAGGCCTCCCTGTCCATCACCAACTCCCAGAGTTTACTCAAACTCATGCCCATCGAGTCGGTGATGCCATTCAGCCATCTCATCCTCTGTCGTCCCCTTCTCCTCCTGCCCCCAACCACTCCCAGCATCAGGGTCTTTTCCAACGAGTCAACTCTTCGCGTAAGGTGGCCAAAGTATTGGAGTTTCAGCTTCAGCATCAGTCCTTCCAATGAACATTCAGGCAGGACTGATCTCTTTTAGGATGGACTGGTTGGATCTCCTTGCAGTCCAAGGGACTCTCAAGAGTCTTCTCCAACACCACAGTTCAAAAGCATCAACTTTTTGGTGCTCAGCTTTCTTCACAGTCCAACTCTCACATCCATACATGACCACTGGAAAAACCATAGCCCTGACCAGATGGACCTTTGTTGGCAAAGTAATGTCTCTGCTTTTTAATATGCTATCTAGGTTGGTCATCACTTTCCTTCAAAGAAATAAGCGTCTTTTAATTTCATGGCTGCAGTCACTATCTGCAGTGATTTTGGAGCCCCCCAAAATAAAGTCTGACACTGTTCCCACTGTCTCCCCATCTATTTCCCATGAGGTGATGGGACCAGATGCCATGATCTTAGTTTTCTGAATATTAAGCTTTAAGCCAACTTTTTCACTCCCTCTTTACAGGAACAAGCAATTCCTGCATATCCTGTCTGATAGACTGTGCCCAAGTTTCTACTACCTCATTTAGATATTTCCAAGAAAATCAGAATGCTCCCTGCATAGCCGCAGGGGTTTCATAGAGACAGCAGCATATTCTTCACTGTAAATCAGATTTGAGTTGGAAGCTATGCTGTGTCCTACTGGGAAGGGTAATGACCTCTTTCCTCAGCCTTTGGAAATGAAGCACTGGGCTCAGTGGCAGGTGCTCTGAGGATGGGGAGGCAGAGCTTTTGGGCAGGACCCTGAATGGGGGTTGGGGTGGGGAGGGTGGGGCCACTCTTGCTGGGGGGCAAGGAAACAGGTTGGGAGGGATTTGAGGAGTTCCTCTCCTCTTAGGCCACCTTCTCCACCTGCAGAAGTCCTACTAAGGGCAAAGTATTAGTCACTCAGTTGTGTCCGACTCTTTACCATCCCATGGACTATAGCCCTCTGGGCTCCTCTGTCCATGGAATTCTCCAGGCAAGAATACTGGAGTGGGTAGCCATTCCCTTCTTCGGGGGATTTTCCTGATCCAGGGATCGAACCCAGGTCCCCTGAATTGTAGGCACATTCTGTACCACTGAGCCACCAGGAAAGCCCTCAGGTAAACGGTACCTCAAACAAATTGAAGGAAAAAAGAACCTGGTTCCAACTGCTTTCGAGAAACACATTGAATTACACTACAACTTTGCGTGTGCTTGTTCAGTCAGATTACTGTTTTCCTTTTTGTACCTAGCTTTCTTAATTCACATTTCCTTTCTACTGTGGGTTGGTGTTCTAGTTTCTTCTCTTTGTGTTTGCAACTTTGTTGGTTTAATCTTTTAGACAAGATTTTCCAGGTCCAATTTTTCTTCCCCTTTAATTTTCCTTTTCACTTAGCACATGTTTGATTCTTTTCCATTCACCTAATAACATTCCCTACCTTTCTTTTCTTGCATCAGTCTTCTTTATTAGACATCTTCACTACCTAGTTTCAACCTGCTGTGTTTATAAAGAGACGAGGGATCTTTATCCTCCCCCAGTGGAGGATCCCCATCAATCCCGAAGGACCACTGCTCTCTCTTCTGCATGTCCACTCTGTGCTTGGCTTCTGGGCTTTTTCTTTTTTTTCAATTTAAAGTGTATAATTTAATGTTTTGTTAGTATATTCAGAGTTGTGCACCATCACCATTTTCAATATTAAAATGTTTTCATCACTTCAAAAAGAAATGCCAGAATGGACTTCCCTGAAGGTCCAGTGGCTCATAATCTGCCTGCCAATGCAGGGTATCTGGGTTTGACCCCTGCTGGGCAACTAAGCCTGTGTACCACAACTACTGAAGCCCACACCCTAGAGCCCGTGCTCTGCAACAAGAGAAGCCACCGCAATGAGAAGCCCACACACCACAATGAAGAGTAGCCCCGTTTGCAGCAACTAGAGGAAGCCTGTGTGCAGCAATGAAGACCCAGGCAAAAAAGTTTAAAAAAAAAGAAAAAGAAACACCCTTAACATTAACGGTCACTCCCTATTTTCCCACTATTTCCTCATCCCTATTCTTGTCTGGAGAATTCCATGGACAGAGGAGTCTGGTGGGCGACGGTCCATGGGGTCGCAAAGAGTCAGACAAGACTGAAGCGACTTAGCAGCAGCAGGCAACCACTAATTTGCTTTTCTGTCCCCATGGATTTTCCTTTTCTGGACATTTAATATAAATGCAATCATATAATTTGGGATCTTTTTGACTTGGTATAATGTTCTGAATGTCATTCATGTTACAGCTTGTATCACGACTTCATTCTTCTTATGGTCAAATAATATTTCCTTGTACGGACATACCAGATTTTGTTTATCTGTTCACCAGTTGATGGACATTTGGATTGTTTCTACTTTTTGATTACTGTGAATAATGCTGTGAACATTCAGGAACAAGTTTTTGTGTGGACACATTCTTCATTTTTCTTGGTTAGACTGGGCTGTCTTAACATAAAGGACAAAGTCTTGCTTTTTTACACACTTGGGAAACACTAACTTTGCTTCTCAGAGCCAGGAGAAATCTCAGGGAACAACTCTCAAGTCTATAGTCACACTGTGGGTCCTCAGACACTTGAGCCATTTGGGTGAGTCTCACTCCGACAAGATGAAGGAGAACAGCCTACTGTCTTCAGACCCATAGGGTATCTTGGGTGGAAACTCCCAGAACAAACATGCAAGCAAGTTCAAATTGATGATTTTCACCCACTTCTAAAAACCATTCTTTGTGCCATTCTGGGTATATCATGTGACATTTATTTTTGTTTTTAGCTAAGTTAATAAAGTTACCTCAGGACCAGTGATGACTTATTAAAGAATACACATTCTATTATTTGATTGCTTGTGTGACATCCCTGGAGAAAGACGTAGGGTGGCACATTACAAGTTACTTTTGCTTCTTCTTTTTACCTGAGTAACCCAGTCCCCGTGCACTTGCCAGGGGATATAGTTTACATTTGGAGAGTTCACAGCATTATTAAGGTTAATGTTTGGCATGTTCTCAACTTCAGGCAGCTTCTTCCAAGTTCTAAGGAGAAAACAAAAATCTCAAAAGAATAGGAATGAATGTTCCCCCTCATTCTGCTATTATGATTTCAAGCAAATGGACTGCCCTAGAGCCTCAGTTTCTTCATATGCAGAATGGGAATCATGAGCAGACTCCACACAAAGTTTACACTGTTGAACAAAGTGTGTATAAATAAATTTTAGATCCTTAAAAATATAAAAAGAATGAATGTCCCTCCCATGTCCTGCTGACTCCATCCAGGAGCTTTTTCATAGGCTAGCCTTCTGATCAGGAATGACCCTCCTCTCCTTGGCTCATAAATTCTTCTCATTCACTGTGACCTCAATAACTCCTTCATGGGAAACTCTCTCTAGGCCAGACCATTTGATCGCTCCATTTTCTGGATTCCAGGAGAGTTGAGCATGGAAGTGATGCTTGATGTGTGCTGCTCTTATTTTCTCATCCGTGTATGTACAATTCAGGATGCTTCCTTAGGAGCCCCACTAGGCTCAGTAGAGAGCAGGGACTTCATTGGGTACCTCTGTGTGTTCTAGTCAGGATTTGAACAGCTTTTAAGAAGATACTGAGGTCAAGGTCCATCTCAAAAAGAAGTGGGCCTTGCTCATCTTCCCATCATATATGGGAAGAACTTAGTGGTGGTATCAGTGGTCTCATATGTTACAAGAGCTCTGTGATCATTGGTTAATTCAAACGAATGCTCTGAGGGACATACCATCCTTCCTGCAGCCAAAGCAGCTGGTATAACAGGAATGATTAACTGTGGAGGACCCATGATTGTCTACCTAACAGACACTCTCTTCCCTTTCCTCTGCCAACAAAACCATGGTAGAGGGCTTCCTTGGTGGCTCAGTGGTAAAGAATCCACTTGCCAATGCAGGAGACATGGTTCAATCCCTGGTCTGGGAAGATCCATATGCCGTGGAGTAACTAAGCCCATGAGCCACAACTACTAAGCCCATGTGCAGCAACTAATGAAGCCCAAGTACCCTAGACACCATGCTCCACAACAAGAGGAACCACCACAATGAGAAGCCCATGCACTGCAACTAAAGAGTAGCTGAAAAAAGAGAAAGCCTGCACAGCAATGAAGACCCAGTGCAGCCAAGGAAAAAAAAAAAAAAAAAGCCAAGACAGAGAGCCCTTGATTTCAGGGATGTCCTGTGACTCAGTTCTGGCCAATGAGATCAGGTGAAATCAACTGAGGCGCTCTGGGGAGATATTTTGCTCCTTCATAAAACGTGAAAATAATGTGAGATAGTTTGTTTTTCTTTCTCACTTTTCCCTCTCCCTTGGATGGTATTGTTCTTTCTGATTTTAAACACAGTTTAAATGTGAGATATTTGGAGCCACAGCAGCCATTCTGAGACCATGAGGCCATGGGCTGAAGGACAAAAAGCCAGGGTACTAAAGATGGTGAAGTGATATGATGGAGACTGGAGGTGTGTGATGACACCATTGATAAGCTAAACCAGTGCAGCAATCATCTATATACTGATATTTCTTTAATGAAAGAAAGATAACTCCTTCATCCTGTTAGTTGTTTTTTATGTTTCTATAATAGCAAGTATTTATCAACTTCTTATTATGTGTCAAGCGCTTTATATATATCAACTCACTTACTCCTTTACTTTATAAGATAGTCACTATTACTATTCCCTTTTTAAGGCTCTATTATTATTCCTTCAGAGGGAGGAAACTGAGGCACAGAAAGATATTAAATAATTTGCCAAAGTCAGCAAGTGGCAGCAACAGGATTCAAGCCCAGGCAGCCTGGATTGCAGTTTGAAGCATATTTAGTGGATAACTCTACACAACAGTCTATAATTGATGTTCTCACAGTTTAACAAGCCCCAGAATTGTGGAACTATTTAGAGCTTAGAGGTGTTATTCAGATGACCTTGAAAATGTTAAAGTAGATGTAACCTGGAATGGTGACCTATGTACCACTGAAAACTGTAGGCAAGATGTTTTAATACATATTGCTAGCAATTACAGAAGTGCATTGACTTTCCCAAAGCAGTACGAATCCTGTTTTTTTTCCTCTAGTGTTTTATTATTATTATAGGTTATGTCATAGTAAAGTTCTCTCAGCACTTTTTAATTGCTAGTATGACAGTATAGTTTTTCATTTAAATTGCTCATTACTTTTGAATATTTTCCAAGTATTAAACTTGAAAATTTCAGTACACTCAAAAGCTATATCTTGGACTTCCCTGGTGGTCCAGTGGTAAAGAAATCCACCTACCAGTGCAGGGGACACCGGTTCGATCCCTGGTCTGGGAAGACTGCACATGCCAAGGGGTAACTAAGACCTGTGCCATGACTACTGAGCCGGGGCTCTAGAGTCTGTGAGTCGCAACTACTGAAGCCTGCACACTCTAGAACCTGTGCCCTGCAGCAAGAGAATCCACTGCAACGGGAAGCCTGTGTACTGCAACAAAGAGGAGCCCCGACTCTCCATACCTAGAGAAAACCTGCGGGCAGCAACGAAGACCCAGTGCAGCCAAAAATAAACAAAATTTTAAAAAGCTATTTTTGGGGAATCTCTTGCAACATAGCAGTCCTATCAAAACAACAGGAGACCTTCTAAACTGGTGATCACTGAGCAGTCCCTCCCAGTTTGGTTATAATCCTTGCTGGGCTGCCTCAGGAGCGCTCAGGGGCAGTCTTCGTGAACATTCACTTCCTCTCCAAATGAACTTCTGTCGGGGTTCATTCTGAACTTCTTCTTCATGTCTTGGACACATCTCTTCATCTGTCTTTGCCTGATGAAGCTCTTTATTTCTGAGTTTTCTCAAACTTTCCATCCAAGCCCCCTTATCCCCTACACTCTTAAGCCAAGAGTCAGAGAATTATAGATTGAGTAGATTTCAATCCCCACACTTCAGAGCTCCCAAGACCCATTACCCATCTGTGTTTGCTTTCAGATTACAGGCACTTTAGAAACCAATCCTGAGTACTCGATAATCTCCTTTTTGCCCATGGTACTGTCTTTCTAAGATTTATGTTACAGTTTAGATTCACTTGGCTTCTATAACAAACTCTGATCTCACTGGTTAATGGAACTTCTCTCTTTAAAAAGCCGCTATCGAAAAGCAGTTAACGAAGTCTGCTATTGTTACTTTAAGAAGTGCCTGCTCTCCAACAGTAAAGTGAATAATAAGTATGTCTCCTCAGCCTGAATGTTTCTTTGTGGTACCTTGAATATCCTGCAACTTGTTTTTACTGTCAATTAATCTTCTCTCATTTAAATTTCCCTCAAATAAGAACTTTTCTGACCCACTTCCATTAACCGCTCCATAATACCATTCATCATCAATGTTACCTTTCTCTGGATACATTTATTTCTGTGGAGGAATTTTCATGACAGAAAAATAGGTCAGAAGAGAAAAATTGGCCAAATTTACAGACTTAGATTAAGGAGATGGTGATGGTACTCAGTAACCAAAGGTAACTGACTTAAAACATGCATTCATACCTCAAGAGATAAAACTTTAGGAAAAATCTTTAAATTCTTAGGAATTACTGCTTGGAAACATGAATTCAGTCTCCTGTGTGTGAATTAACTGATGAGGACAAAGTCTTTAAAACAAAAACTTGATTGTGATTTATTTTTCATTCTGTTAATAGTTTTAGAATTATCCACTAATATCTTCTTAATTTAGATAAGAATCATGTATTTTAAAAAAATCTCCACCAAGCATAAAGCAGATAGATATCCTGGGATACTTATGACACAAGCTGTTCCTTTTTGAAGGCATCTACAGGGGGAGATTTAAATAGTCTTTGCTCTATCAGTTTTTCATCTACTCTGAAATTGGTTTGGTTAGATCGGAATAACAGTTCTGCGTGGTGCTGCCTTTATGATTTTGAGTACATTTGTGTCATCAGTCAATTGTTCACCTTGAACTTCATCTTTCAGCTTGTCAAAAAATAATCTAACACTTATCCAACCACCAGCATGAATTGCCAAAGAAGCCTGGAGGAGGCTGTCATTGCAACTGGAACCTCAAGACTCTTGCCCCCAATCCAGGTCACCTGAGAAGTGGTGAAGTGTGGCACCTTTCCACACTTCACAAGGGCACAACATCCTGGCTCCATGTCTGTGGAAGACTTATGACATGTGGGACTAACTCCTAGCAGTACTTGTGTGTGTGTGTGTGTGTGTGTGTGTGTGTGTGTGGTGGGGGGAGGGGAGCTGTCTATCCATTATAGGGCAAAGCTCCAACAAATTCATTCCCTTTCATCCAAATGCAACTGAGGGATACTATGAACTGTCCTGCTGTGACTCTTTAGAAGGCATAATTCCTGGAATCATTACCAGTATTTTTCTTTTCCATTCCTCCCCCAAAAGTGTCTTTGTGTTACATCTTTGAGCAAACGAATAAACACCTCTACTCAAAGCAAAGTGCCAGGTAAATGTCAGGTGAATGCCACCCTGGGGAAGGTTTAGTGACTCAGGACTCTGTTCTCACTGTACCGGGTTCAATGATCTTTTCTAAGACTTGAATAAATTCAGAGAAATACTGTTAAATTTATTGATAACACAAAACAGAGAGAGAGAGAACACCAATCTACTGGGTGGTATTATCAGTATTTAAAATTATTTTAACCAAATAGAATTAGGATGCAAAAGAAAATCAATAAAATGAAATTTAGCAAGAATGAAAGCCCTGGGTTTAGGTTTAAACCTCAATTTATAAAGAAAGGATGAGGAGAGTCTTCTCTGGTGGTCCAGTGGCTAATACACTATGTTTCCAGTGGAGGGAGCCCAGGTTCAATCCCTGGTCAGGGAACTAGATCCCCACATGCTGCAACTAAGAGTGTGTATGCCGCAACTAAGACCAGGTACAGCTAAGTAAATAATAAATGTTAAAAAAAAAAAAAAAGAGAGAGAGAGAAAGGATGAGGAATACATGGCTTGAAAGTGGGAGATAATATGCTAGTGAGTAAAGTGTTGGTGGGCTGTGTGATGCCTTTCTCCAGAAGAGAGGCCAGGATGACATGATATCTTGAAATGAAGTCATATAAAGGATGGTTGAGAAAACTAGAACAGTTTACCTGAGAGAGGGGAAAATCTAGTCATTCTCAAATATTTGAAAATGTGGATTTTGGGGGGGAAGTTATGTTTTTATGTTTTGCTTGTTTTTCCTTGCCTTTAAAAAATTATTTTTATTTTTATTTAAGTTGTATACTCGGTGATAAAGAATCCGCCTGCAATGCAGAAGATGCAGCAGGAGTCAAAGGTTTGATCTCTGGGTCAGGAAGATCCCCTGGAGAAGGAAATGGCAACCCACTCCAGTATCCTTGCCTGGAAAATCCCATGGACAGAGGAGCCTGGGGGGCTACAGTCCATGGGGTTGCAAAAGAGTCGGACATGACTTAGCAACTCAACAACAAAGTTATATGCAGTTGTTTGAAGAATCAAATAGTTCTGCAAGTTTAAGAAGCCTGACCACTTTCTTCATTTCCATCCCTGAAAACCTCCACATTTCTTTCTTTTAGGTGACTATTTGCTATCTATTCCATGTCTCTAAATAGCATGCTTACTGTGCTTCTTGGTTTTTCCATTTGGGATATTATCTTATGACTCTGGACTTTCATTTGCCTAGATTTCTGAGCACTTAGCATTCGTATTTACCAACCATCTTAATCTTTTCTCAAGATACTTGGTTCCATCAGATATTCATTCCATTGGTTTCATCTTCTGAAGGGCCCTGGCCACCATTATGCCTGGTACACAGTTGCCATCTCAGGTCTGGATGGGGAGGAAATGTAATTTTTCTCAAATTCTTCTAGGTTCTTGGCTGAGACCTTTCCCCTAATAAAGGACAGAATAGCAGGAGAAAACCAAACAAGAACATGTATATATGGGAGATAGTCAGGAAAACTGAATAACTCCCCCAAATGGCCCAAGCCATCACCTTAAATACCATCTTCAGCTAAACGTAAAGAAGATGTGTGTGAGGGAGCCAGTTATGGGAGATTATCAGGCAAAGCACAGTAAACAATGGTAAGGTCGTTAGACAGATTTAAGTCATCATCTTCTCTACTCATACGAGTTTATAGAGATTTGGTCATCCTCCCCTTCAGTACAGAGAGGTTGTTGTTGTCTAGTCACTAAGTCATGTCTGACTCTTGCAACCCCATGGACTGCAGCATGCCAGGAAGACACCCCTATACATGGAGATTCCCTTTATAAATGTAAAATGCTCTTCCAAAAAGGTAACTTCTATTTGGCTTTCAGAGGTCCACCTGTGTCTGCTGTTTCCTAAAAATAATCAACCTGAAATAATCCTTATGGCAAAAAGGCATATTTGGAGTAATGTACTCTGCTGCCCTTCAGGTCCTTCCTTCCCCATCATCCTGAGGATGCTATTTGCTATTCTGCTTCATTGCATCTCCTGTTTTCCTATCCCAGGTCTTCTTTTCAGTTTTCCCCTTCACTTTACAGAGAAAATCCTTCATTGGTTTTCTGAGAAGGATACCTATATGGGAAGTACTTTTTGAAACTTTACATCTTTGCAGATGACTTTATTCTACCCTTAAATTTCAGTAATAGTTTACCAGGATATAGAATGCCACACTGGAGACAATTTTACTTCCATTTTTGAAGGAATTGCTGTTTTGCTTTCTAGCTCCTAGTTCTGCTGTGGTGAAGTTCAAATCCATTAGGACTCAGGATCACTGAGTCCTGATCCTCTGCATGGTGAGCTGACTTGTCTCCTCTGGACACTTCTAAAATCTTCTCTTTGCTCTCAATGTTTTCGAAAATGTTCTTAAACTATTGGATTATTTTCTTCCCTCCCTTTTCTCTTTTTGTGTGCATAGTATTTGAATATTGTACTTCCCAGACTGGTCGTATGGTTTTTGTTAATCTTATCTCTTTATTTCACTTTTTTTCTGTTTTTTTTTTTTTGTTGTTGTTGTTGTTCTGCTTTCTGGGAGAATATTATCTTCCAACCATTTTATTAAGTTAAATATTTAAAATCACAATTTTAATTTCCAAGAATTCTTTTTTTCCCTCTGAATTTTCCTCTGTACTGGCATCTTCTTATTTAATGGGTTCCATCTTGTCTCTCCAAAGATAATAATGGCATTTTATTGTTGTCTCCTGCCTAGAAGGGAAAAGTACGACTGTCAGCGATCTGGGAGGCAGTGCTGCTAATTCTTGGGCCTGGGGGGTGAGGATGTGGGTTCTGTCTTATGAAATGAATTGACTCTCAGTTTTTCCCACAGTTGATCTCAAGGATTTAGTGTTTTGGGGCTTCCTAAGTCACTTGCCATTTGCTTTATCTGCTTTCCAACTTGCAAATTTTATTGCTGCCGTTTTCCTCTCATTCACCCCATCCTTGTGGGACTGTGCCTTCAGGACAAAAAAAATCCCTTTCCATGGTTGAGACCAGTGTTATTAAGGAGGGAATTAAAGTAGGTGCATGAATTCAGCCTACTCTGCTTCCTGGATGTGTGGAAGGCCTATTTGGAGTCTTCTAAGGGACTGCTTTCTAATATCTGGAAATAATCCACACTCATTTAGGGGCTGTCTTGTGAGGCAGGGGCTCCCCTTTCCTGGAACTTGTTGTTGAAAAGTGGAAAGTTTTGTTGCTCAGTCATGTCTGACTCTTTGCAACCCCATGGACTGTAGCCTGCCAAGCTCCTGAGTCCATGGGGTTCTCCAGGCAAGAATACTGGAGTGGGTAGCCATTCCCTTCTCTAGGGGATCTTCTTGACCCAGGGATGGAACCCGGGTCTCCTGCAATGCAGGCAGGTTCTTTATCACTGAGCAACCAGGCCAGTTTGGAAGTCTGCCTCTTTGGGATGTGGCAGAGAGGCTTCTGCTTCTCTGGGTGGTCACAAGTCAGATAAGGTGCCTCCCTGGGACCTTCCCACTCATTTAAAACTCTGATTACATTATGCTTATTCTAAGCTGGGAGTAATGTTCATATCCAGATATCTCTGAGAAAACGTGCTATCGTTTTTGTTCCATTTTCCAGTATAGCCCACTGTGTATTTTGTGGAGGAAGAGTTTTGGTGAAGAGGTGACACCTGGGGGAAAGTTTGTGTCTTCTAGTTCTGTCATCAAAAGATTACAGGTGATGAGAAGTCAGTCTCTAGTAATTGTCAACTGCTTCCTGGGCCTGCCTAAAACAGCAGATGGTGGGAAAGAAATCCACTTCTGGTCTAGCACATACACTCAGCATTTTCCAGCATTTCTCAAGATAAATATGGAGACCCTAAAGCCCAAACCAAACTAGAAAGGGACAACACCTGAAAACAAGAGGCACTGATACTTCGGTATTGTGGAAAGACCTTCATGTTCTAAAAGGATTCTCCTCAGTATTTGCTAACAGAAATCAATCATTTTCAGCTGAACGATGTATCTGACAGTGGCTGGCAGGGAAAGATGAGTTAAGGAACTTAAAAGTTATAGCATGAGCCACTGCTAATTGAACAGCATAACAAGAAAGTAAAGCATGTCTGAAATTATATTGGTCAATGGGCAAATTAGGTGCAGTTTATAAAAACTGTTCTTATATGCAACTTTCCAGCCATCAGTCATCATCAGTCATCATGTGTAACTGATGTGCAAACATGCTCTCAAGTTCAGCCATATCCTCCATGGAGAAGTTAATGAGTTAATGTCTTACAGTCAGTTTTCAAGCATTTCTATTGTTTAACTAATTTTAAACAAAACCCAAGAATTCAAGATTTGATGAAAGAGCCAGCATCCATCCACCCATCCATCTGTTAGGTAGTTAGAATAGGAAAAAAGGGTCCAAAATGGCGGTGGTTAAAAGACAAAGAAGGGAAAAGCCCGTGAAAATAGAACAAAGGAAGGTCCGAGGACCGGAGTGAGGACCTCAGGTAAAACAAACAGCACTCCTGGCTAGCCCAATTTACACAGGGCAGGCCCAGGGGGAGCAGAAAAAACATATGAAAAGAGGAGCCAAAATTGGGTCAGGGCCTCTCTTCTTTTTGCGTTGAGTCAGCATTCCCTCACGCCTCGAGGATGTGTTTTCCTTTACTTTCTAAATAAAACTGAGCTGTAACATGGAGCTGTAACACTGCTCCGTCCAAGGGCTGTAACACTGGTCTATCCATTGCTTCCAATTTCTGTTGCGACAAGACAGATCCGAGGAAATTACACACTCCCCCAACACATCCATTCAACCATCCATCCACGTCTACTAGGGACTCAAAAATAAGAGTTCTATTCTCAGTCCTGTAGAAGTTCCCAGTCTGGTGAGAGAGACAGATTGGGGACAGAATATTCTGACTCAGGGCTATAATCCCAATCATTGAAGCACACATAGACTGCTTTGGGGATGTGTGGTTCCAAGAAGAGAGAAAAGCTCCCCTGAGAAGATGCTTAGTGAAGGCCCAGAAGGGCACTGTCTTCAAGCAGGGAAAACCACCTACACAGGTGCCTGGTTCCATGAAAGATGAGATGCTTGTTAGAAGGCCATCTGCCACCAGAACATGGCAGGGCTAGGGGGCTGAAAGTGCCAGTAAGAGACAAATCTGGAAAAAGAAGTGAGGTCCCCATCCTGATGTGTGAACAGACAAGAGTTTAGATTTTATCTGAAATTGAGGGGAGTCACTGAAGGATTCTGAGCAAGACAGAGACAACATGGCCTCTCACAGCCTCTGCTGCTACCCCTGGTCTGTCACCATCATCACCAGAGTGACTGTTCAGTATGGAAGTCAGAGCATGTCAGCCACTGCTCAAAACCCTGCAGTAGACCTGCCTGCTACAAGCCCCATGTGACCAACCTCCCCTAGCTCTTTGAACTCATGCCTTCCCCTCTCACCCTGTATCCATTCTGCTTCCAGTACCCTGGCCCATGCTTCTCCTTAAACCTTCCAAGTCATTTCCCCGTGGAGCACTTCTCTGGCTATTGTGTCTGTAGGAATGCTCTCCCTTCAGATATGCATGGGACTCACTGCCTCCCCTGCTTTGAGTGAATACCAACCTCTCTATAAGGCCTATCCTGGCCACACTGTTTAAAACCACACACACATACTCGGTACTCTCAACCCTCTGTACCTTGCTTCTTTTTTCCTCTTTTCCACAGCATTTATTACTTTCCAAGGTATCATATAAAATGTTATGTTTATTGTCTTTCTCCTCCTGTTAAACTGTCTATGGGCAGATGTCTTTGTTTTGTATACCTAGCACCTAGAATGAATACAGAATGAATAGAAATTAGATTTGCTTTTTTTTTTTTTTTACAAAACCCCCCTATGAAAATAGGGAGGTTGATGTACACAGGTGTGATATTAGGGCTCAGGAGGCCAGTTAGGGGTTTGCTGTGATGACAACAACAATTTGAATGGGGCAGTGACTGTGGGGAGAGAAAGCAGGGTCCCCATTAGAGTTATTAAGGGAACAGAGTTGTCAGGACCTGGTGACCAATTATTTGGATGTGGGAGCTAGATGGTACCAACATTGGGTCTGGAGGAAGGGGAAGACATGCTAATTTTTGGTGGATGACAAAGACACAGTGAGGTTACCTTCAGTTCTTTGTGGGACCAGTCTTATTATATTGCCCAGTACATATTGATTTTATAATTTATTTCTTTCCTGTGTATTTGCAACCCCATGGACTATAGCCTGCCAGGCTCCTCTGACCACGGGATTCCCCAGGCAAGAATACTGGAGTGGGTTGCCAGTTCCTTCTCTAAGGGATCCTCCTGACCCAGGGATCAAACCTGTGTCTCCTACATTGGCAGGTGAATTCTTTACCATCTGGGAAGCCCCGTCTATATACAGCCTATATAAAAATACATTCAATTTACCTAAAAGTTTTACCAAAAGCAAAATAATTGATTACAATAATTTATGGCTTATCCTATAGCCATTGACCATCCTTAGGATCTTATTTGAGGTTTTAAAAACAGTCTAATCTGAGGTACATCTAAGTTTCTTTCCCATTTTCCACTGTCCATTTTCACACTGACAACCAGAGACAAGGTCTCTATAGCATCATACCTCAGATGCCTCCTGACTTTCCTCTAAATGATGATGTCCTTAACTAGTTTACTTTAGACCTGTAATCCAATCCTTAGGGAAACCACTCGACTGTTTTTAAATGGCTCTGGCTTCTTTCCTGTTCCTCAAAGCAGTAACCTCCTCTCACGATAAACTGCACCCACTTGCTGGAAACTCAGCAACTTTGTTCTTCCCTTTCCCCACAGCCCCCAGATGGCCACCAGCTGGCCTGAGCTATTTCTTGCATCCTAATCCCTTTATCCGTCCTCTTGGTTTTCTTTTTGATCTCCTTGTCTCTCCCTTCCTCCTGCTAGCAGCCACCACAATCTACTCCTCTTTGGAAGCGCCTATTTTTCTAAGAGAACTTGAGGACTCTTTTTAGAGCATCACCTCTTTTTTCTTCTGCTTTTGTATTGTGAGGAGACCAGCTAAAGGGCTGTGTGGGAGGAAAGCTGTCTCTGGGAGCAGGACAAAGTCTCCCATGAGAAAGAGGTCAGGACAGACTGTCTCCTGAACGAGGCCCCTGGGGGACAAAGGGACCAGCAGGTCCCAGAAGTCACACCTGGGCCCGTGGGCGGTGCTGGTCACTCTTGAAGGGCACAGCAGGGAGTGTCCCCTTGCTGACTTTCTCATGGGCACCGTTTGACCTCATTTCAGGGGATTTCTGTCCCCTTCCCCAGGACAGGAGAGGGTCACACCATATTCTCAGTTGTCCTTAAACAACTTTTAAATGACTGCTATTGATTTGTTAAGATGACAACTGGAAGACGGTTTGAAATGACAAGCTGAAGACATGAAGCTGCGGGGTCTGTGTCTTTGTGTTTGTTGGGCCTGTGAGCTTCCATCTTCATGGGTCTGGGGAGTGTTTCTGTGAGGTGAGCCTGAGAGTGTGTCTGTGAAGATGGTGTGGTAGTGCAGGGAGAGAGGTGGACATGCTTGTGTGTCTGAGCTGTGTCTGTGTGTGTGTGTGTGTGTGGACAAGGCTGTGTGTGCATGTGCCTCAGGTCTGGAAGTGTGGCTGTCCATGAGCAGGGGGTCTGGGCAGGGTGCCATGTGTGGTATTGGAGGCGACTGTGCTGGGCCTGTCAAGTGTAGAGGGCAGAGGGCTTTCTAGGAATTCCTGAGTGTCTGCTTGGGAGATTGTGGGATGAAATTACAGACTGTGTGGGAAATCTGTGGGAGACCTGTCGAGGGCTGTTGACTTGGGTTTGGGGGTATATTTTGAAGTGTTTGTGGAATATGTGTGGGTGTCTACAAAGTCTCTGTGTGGTGACAGCGGGAAATGTATGGCAAAATGTGAGTGTGACTACTGATATCTATAGACCGTCTATGGGGTGAACATGAAGGTGTCTCTGAAGGTTTGGGGGGAGCTGTGGGAATGTGTCAGGGGTCCGCTAGAACGTCTGTCTGTGTGACAGTGTTGGTGGAGGGCCTGCTGGTGTCTGGGGACGTCTGCAGATCTCTGCGCGCCTGCTCTGCATCTGGATTCACCACACTGGAGAGTGTGATGGCCTCTAAATGTTCCGCCAGGACTATTCTCACCTCTAAGCTTCTCTGTCCCCATTGTCACTGTGACAGGTGAACGGAGGTACCTTCTCAAGGCCCCCAGCCACCAACAGTGACAGCGCAGTTGATCTAGAGTGGCGTCTTCCTTGAGTGATTAAGGGTGTGGTATGACTTCCCCCCTGAGATGGACCTGGGGTGTGGCCTCCCCGCTGAGAGGGACCTGGGGTATGACCTCTCCCTTGTGAGGAACCTAAGGTGTGAGCTCAGTCAGATCAGCCTGGTGATTCACTTTCCTTGCTCTCCTTCTGGATATTCCTGAATGACCTCATTCAAACCTCAGAACCCCTTCTGAGAGGAGAGAGGGTGCAGGCAGTACCATCTGGATTATGGATGAAGACATTGAGGCAGCCGTGGGGTCTGGCAAAGGCCAAGCCAGGGGGACAGAGCTTGGGATGGTGTGTCTCACCACCCCACTCTCCTCTCTTGAAGCCAGGTCTTGAGCTCCTGCTGGGTGACAGGCACCATCCTCTCTGAAGATTTTATGGTTAAAATGTCCATCCTTTATGGTTAAAAAAGTCCATGGACTTTTTTCCATGACTAGTTTTGGTTTCACTGCTCTGGCCTCTGAACCCAGCAGAATGATCTGATATATCCTCAGGAAACATTTCTTGAATGAATGAATAAATCTCCCCACTTTGGAGGTCCATAGTGGTATCCACGAGAGGGGAACGTCAGAGAAGAGCAGACAAATGAGTACAGTAGAGGGTGGGAAAGAGAAAATTAGAAAGAAGAAAAAGCAAAGCCAAACCCTAAGCTATCTTAAGAGCATTTTTCTGGGTTTATTCTCTTACCCCATGGCAACAGTTACATAAAGAGATTATGTCCTTGCTTTAAAAAAACGTGTTATTCCCCTTCATTTAGAAATTAGACTTAAATGTCAATATTTACCTTAATAGTTCACCGACAGAAGTCAAAAACAGAATGCTCACACATCCCTGCAACACAGTTTAAAAAAGAGAAGAAAAATAAATTCCCTTCAGAAGTAAAAAGCCAACACATTCCATTTATTTCCCACACACTAAAAGCTTGTGGTTCTCTCAGCAGAAACAACAAGTGATCTTTTTCCACTTGAGAGGGAGTGGACAGTGTTCAGGCATCTCTGTTTCTCCCCAAACAGATGGGCTTTCATATCCAGCAAGTGGAGCTGTGTAACCTTGAGTGAGGCATGAGCTTGGACAAGACTCCCCTGTCCAAATGTTCAGACTGGGGTCACAGGGAGCTCCCTCCCTATTGCACGTGACTTGGAGGACCTTGATCACTGTGGGACTCTTGTCACAGTGATCTGCACTGGGTGCAGCATCTGCCACAGAGGAAAACACTGGAATACCCGCTGGGCATGTAGAACAGCAGAACTTGCTGTCTCTCATACGAAATCAACACTGCTAGTTTGTTGATAGTGTTCCAGTGTTCCACGACTAAATATCTCCCTGAACAAGCACCAGGCACTGCTCTAGCTAGGTGGCTCAGTGGTAAAGAACCCGCCTGCCAATTTAGGAGACTCAGGTTCAATCCCTGGGTCAGGAAGATACCCTGGCGTAGGAAATGGCAACCCACTCCAGTATTCTTACCTGGAGAATCCCATGGATTGAGGAGCCTGGTGGGCTATAGCCCATGAGGTAGCAAAGATTCAGACATGACTGAGCGTGCGCGCGCATACACACACACACACACACACACATACACACATATACATTCTTCTCTACTTCACTGCTTTGCATGCCTTATCCATTAAATATTCAACATGATCCTCTAGGGTAGGTGATTTTATTACTGCCACTTTACAGATGAGAAGACTGAGGCAGGAAGAGCTTGAATGGCCTGCCCAGGGTAAGAGAAGTCCTGAGAGGCATCAACTCTGGACTTATTACATTTCATGTGGTCTCTGAGCTCAGGCGGATCAGTGTCTGATCAGGCTGTGGTCCTCGATCACAGTCTGTGAAGTTCACAGCAGGTAATGTCATTTTCTTGCTCAGTCTGGATACAAAAAGAATCCCAGTATGCTGTTTTTGTTTTTTTTTTTTAACCTTAGTATGACATACACCAAAAATTCTGTGTCACGTGTCTTCTGTAAGATTTTTCTAGCACATAATCTATTAATGAGAATTACATTACTGTCATTGGGTTCTGTCACTTTCCCCTGCAGTTATAGTACGATTTAGAAACTCACTTTATTTCAGGAAATCATGGTATCCTCTTGCCCTCTCTCCACATCTCTCCTCCTAGTTCATGTGTCATTGTCTTCCTTCACATTCCCTCCTCAGAGCCCTGCAATCTGGCTTGCTTCCCTGTTCCCCTACTGACATTTTTCTCACTACAGGCTCCCTTTCTAATACATCGAATGGAACTGTCTCAGTCTGTCACCTTCCCTGAGCTCCCTGGATGTTTAGCTACTAAGGAGCTCTGTCCTCCTGGACACCCCTCCTCCCCTGTTTGCTGCTGGTTACTAGGCCCTCTCAGCTCCTTCGCTGTGCCCCTGAGGTTGGGGTCTTAGCCCAAGGTAGAGAAGTGTGCTCTTTTCTTCCAAAGTACCGCCCCACGCCCTCCCTCTATCACTCCCTCATGCTTCAGGAGCATCACAGCCCAACTGTCTTCCTAAGCCAGCGGTGTGCACGTCCGCCTCTCTACCCCAAACCCGGAGCTGGGATCACAGTTTCCCACATGACCCTGAATGTGCAGGACGTCACGCTCTCCACGTGTATAAACCACACCGACGGCTGGAACACAGCTCCCCTTGCCCCTTTTCTGTCAGGCCGTGTAGTCCCTGGAGCCTATGAGTCTCTTGGTGCCCTGAGGACCTATGGTGGGAGCTGGATAAAGTGAGAAGGACTGAGGAAGCCCAACACAGAAATCGTGCTCCATCAAAATGGTCTTCTTGCACTTTCCATCCCTCTCTCTCCCTCCTGGTGTTTACCTAGGCATCAGGTCTGTCTTGTGGGGAAGACAGCACCAGCATTATTCCACCCCATCCACCCTGGGGCCACCTCCACTTAATCCTTGTCTGTCGGGCCAGAACAGAGCTTGGACCCTGTCTCCCTGTCTCCCCAGTCCTGACTTATCCAGGTAACCACTGATTTCCTGGCACCAGGTGGTATTTCTAACCCAGAACTGTCTGACACTTTCCTGCTAAGATTACCATGAAGGTTCCCTGCCACCAGTTAGACTAGGTACAAACCCTTTCACTTAATTTCAAGATCCTCCATCAATGTGGCCCCTCATTCATTCCATACTTCCACCCCGACACCCCAAAATGGGAGTTCTTCTCTCTGGACCACCAGCTGTCCCACCTCTTACTCTGCCCTTATCTCTATGATTTGCTCACATCAGATCCCTCTCTCTACCTAGAGTTTATATTTCCTTCAGGATCTAGCTAATCTATTAAGATTGCCTCACTTCCCCCAGTTCAAAATGCTCTTTATTCCCTCTGAATGTCTCTAGTATACATAGTCAAGAATGCATATCCTTTAACTATCGTAAGCGTAAGGTTTATTGAATTTTTACACTGGGCAAAATTGATTCAATCTCTCCTAAAAATAACCCCAAGAGACAAATGTCCACAAAGTTTATCACATGAGAAAACTGAAGTTCAGAAGGTGAATTTGCCTAATATTGCATCTGGGATTTGAACCCACAAAGTCTGATCCCAAAGCCCACATACCTCTCAACTGTCCTGTGCTAAATACTCTGTATTTGTTTCATCTCCCAAAGGATTCAATGGCAAAGATCATTTATTGTACAAGTTTTTTCTTTTTCACTGGGCCTAGCTCAGAGTGGAGCAGGTATTTATTGAATCAACACTCATTTCTTTTGGCTCGCAACTTCTAGACTTAAAGATACTGTGACCCCAATCGAATTAAGCAACTGAAGAAAGCAGTGGTCACACCAGGATTATTTGCTTGATAAATAGCAGATGACAATAAAGACCAGGCTACAGTGACCAGTGACACACTGACAATAAACCGCTGAGCTTTGGTGGTCCCCTTTTTTATTTTTCCTTTGGAAAAAAGAAAACCAAGGTATTAAAAAAAAAACACAAAACCTGAGCACTCAGTGCTCATTGCTAGTCTGAAATCATTTTGCTTCCAACTCTTATTCAAATCATCTCAGGGGCTTTGTTGACATTATCTGCTAATGATTGTAATCCCTCTTTCCAAAAGGAGAGGCAGCAGGCTGACAAACAACACCCTTCTGTCCACAGAGATCTGAGGTCTGAGGTCACCTCCCGACTTGCTCCTGGGCCAGCTGCCTGCGCCAGGCCTCCGGATGCATTTCTAAAGGGTAATATTTACAGTGTTGGATAGCTGCGCCCTGTGGAGCTTAATGGGATTCTTAATAAAGGTGGCTTTCATTAAGACGGGGAGCACAGGCAAGGTGCCCTTGCTTTTGAGGAAAGGACGGCCCAGCACAAGAAGAATGCCCCTCCTGGGCTTGGAAATCTTGCAGGTCAAGTGCCTTGTCATACATTAACAGGCTCTTTAAGTTCCCAGGCAGATTGAGAGGAACGGCTAGACAAATGAAGGCAGAGGAATCATGCGATCTGTGTTAGGAGCAGAAACACTGAGACACAGCAGCTGCATTTAAACAGAGCAATTTGCTAAATGAGTGGTCGGCTACATTCCAGATGGCCAATGTGGCACGGGGCTTGGAGGAAGCCTTTATTCAATCCTGCATCTGTCTAGACTGAGACATGAAAGGCCAGGTTATACTTACTGCAGCAACAGCAGCTTTGACACTCGTACATAAAACCTGCTTGGTATCACCAATGAGGCAGCTTGGCCAGAGGCCAGCTGGAGAAGATGCAGTAGCAGGGCGTGTGTGCGGCCCCAAGGAAAGCCAGCTTCTTGGCTGAATGGCAGCCAGCCAGAGGTGGAGGCTCTCACTGTGCACTTCCGCTTGCTGTACCACTTCACCCACCTCCCACATGCAGGGAGGCAGGTGATCATCATAGCACCAGGATAAGGTCAGAGAGCAGAAACACTGGTTGAGTTCCACGTGCCTTCTTTTTTTGTTGTTCAATCACCAAGTCATATGTGACTCTTTGTGACCCCAAGGACCATAGCATGCCAGGCCTCTCTGGCCCTCATCATCTTCTGGAGTTTGCCCAAGTTCATGTCCATTGAATTGGTGATGCCATCCAACAATCTCATCCTCTGTTGTCCCCTTTTCCTCCTGCCCTCAATCTTTCCCAGCATCAGGGTCTTTACCAATGAGTTGACTCTTCCTATCAGGTGGCCAAAGTACTTCATAATCATTTCCCATGTATTTTACTTTGGATTTTCTAATTAGGTTGTCAAATTTCCAATGTGGATGAAAGAATATTCTTAGCTTTCACCTATGACCCCACTCCATCTCCCTGCCTCTAGCACCTAATTCAGTCCTGGCTCAAGCACCTCTTTAGAGATGATATATCAAAGATGATGGCTGAGTTGGCTGAGGGGTAGACCAGATGACCACCCTGTTCTGGGACTTCTGGGTCCACAAGATATGTTGACTGGCTGATTTAAACTAGGTCAGCCAAAATCAAATGGAACCACTTGATGGGCATCTTGCCCAGCTTTAATAAAAGAGGTAGCCCCAGAGCTTCATTCGACTGGTATGAGGACCTACAGGAATCAGCTCTACTGACCTATTTTTCTCTGGTAAGTTCTACCCCAAGACTATTTAATATTTATTATTAGATTGAAAGTTTCCATGGGTTGAGGCATTCACTATGTTCTTCAGCAGCCATTCAAGTTTCATGGTTGGAATGTACTGAGCAGTCAGTAAACAAGCCTGCTTCCCCTCACCCCCCGCCTCTGGGTCCTAGAACCCGCTGGGCTTCCACACTGGATAGCTGTTTTTTTCTGACTAAGCAGGAAAAGTTTAACCTGATGAGTCACCAGCAGCTCTTCCTGTGACATTCTCAGGAAAACTACAGTTTGCTTAGGAAGAACTCCGAAGCACTTCACTTACTCTGTATTCTGATCTACACAGACGTGGAAAAATTTGAATTCTGCTCTGTGTCTGCACACTAAAGCTTCCTTACCAGCGCTTTTCTCTCTTAGAGGTTTCCTGTCATCAGGACTATGTCTACCCTAGACTGAGTCCAAAATAAATGAGCTAAATGAACAGGGCTGTCCTAGGGGGGAGTTTATTACTACCCCCAGATACCCCCAGATACCACTTCTTAGGTTACCATCTGAGGTAACTGCCCAGTTTCCTCATTTGTACCAATAAGTACAGAAGATGATTCAAGGGACCGTTATTTTCAGTTCTCCCAAGAATGGCACATGACTAGCATTGTTTCAGATGCACAGGTGAAAAGCTAATCTGTATATAGAAGAGATGGCTTTGGACATGACTGGCCTAGACTTTGTTAATGGTCTTTGTGGCAAGAGTCCAGGTATGGAAAGGGAGCTATTCTAGTACCCATAATATTCTAGTAGTAGATATGCCAAAGTTTCAGAGAAATGATGTCACTGAACTTCAAGATAGTCACCAATCTGTTCAAGTCCTTGCAATACTCAAACAGCTCAGAAAGGGCATAAAAGTAGATTAGTCCCCTCTTCAAGAAACAATTTTCTTCAGACTCACAGACATAGAGAACAGTTGTGTGGTTGCCAAGTGGGAGGTGGGTAGGGGAGGGAAGGATTGGAAGTTTGGGATTAGCAGATGTAAATTAGTATAGTTTGGATGGATAAACAACAAGGTCCTACTGTATAGCACAGGGAACTATATTCAATACCCGTGATAAACCCTAATGGAGAGGAATATAAAAACAAGAATGCCTATGTGTATATAACTGAGTCACTTTGTTGTACACCAGAGATAGGCACAGCATAGTACATCAGCTATACTTCAATTTAAAAAATTTAAAAAACCACGTTTCTTAGTATGATGAATGCAACACTGACGAGTATTTCTAAATGATCTTTAAGTGCATGATCCTAGATGAGATTAGCAAAGAAAGAAGCCCAAGAATAGTCAGTCACTCATCAAGACAGCCTTTGTGGTATGACAGTGATAAACCAGGTTTCCCTTGTCTTTGTCTCAGTAGCTTCCTTTATGCTGACTGTGTCCCTGATTCCAAGGATACTTGCCCATCAGGAAGTAGGCAAAATGTGAAGATCTTGAAAGCTGACAAAGGGTGCTTAGGGGACTTTAGGTGATAAAACAGCCAGAGTCAGTGCATCTGCTTCATAAATAAACTAATTTCTCTCTTGGGCACAACTCATAATTTTGCGAGATGGCAAGGTGAGCTCCTTAATGATATCTTCACTGTAAGCTTTTTATCAGCCTAAAGAAAATGTTCTTTTTTTTTAATGAACATCCAGTGAAGGCTCAATACTGTTTAAAAATGTCCAGACTTAAACATTCAAATATAGTTCCACAAAGAGCCACCCATGATTGACATTTTATCTTATTAAAGTGCTGTTAATTAACAACCATAACCATGAGCTACAAGGATTAAAGCAGCATACTCGGCAATCTATTCCTGAAACAAAATGCAACTCTGATTTGCTTGGAACCTAAATCAAAGGGTCATTCACTTCAAGTCCACTAGGGGGCAGTGAATGATCGGGTTTCCCCCAGGCAGCTTTAAAGACGGTTGCTATATATACACCTGAAGTGTGGCAGGCCTTTTACACAAAGTGAGCAGTGCCGCAGTGATGACAGGTGCAAGGAGCAGCCCGTTATTGCTACCAGCACAGTCTGTCAGGAGGATGAAGTGAAATGGATCATTTGCATTTTTACCAATGAACTTGCATTATAATGAACAGGCAGTGTTGCCTGGATGGGGCCCTGGCTTCCCCTCCCTGGCTTCTGTTGGACTGCTGCCAGTCACCAGGCTGGACCGCACCCAGAGCTGCAGCGCAATGGACAGACAGAGCCGGGGAGCTGAATTTAACAGTCGTCTGGGGCTGGTGACCACTGGGGCATGGATGAGCACGGTAGGGGTGCGGGTGGGGTGGGGTTCCCTCTCCCATCCCATCCCTGCGCCAGTGTCCACTGCGGGGAATTCCAGGCCTCGGACGCTGCAGCAGTGCATATCCAGGGATCCAGACCATTCACGCTGCAGTCTGTGTGAATGACGCCCCCTGGAGTTGGGCAGTGAGTGCAGAGTCCCTGCTCCCACTGTGCAGGGCCCTGGACTGCAGGGCTCTGTAGAATCACCCACCTGCCCTCTCTTGGCTGCTCAGTTTTTTAAAAAGAAATCTGCCTTCAAAGGCTCTAGGGAAAATAGAAAGGCCACATGTAGGCAAAGTTTGAAATTTAAACTAGCTGGATTTCAGAGTTGGCCAGGGTTCCTCTCCCTTCTTCCTCAGTCCCACCCCCTGATCCAAGCGTCTGGCACCCTCCTGATGGTCGTCTTTGTCCTGTTCCAACATGCTCTTCAAAAAGATTCTAGGACATCACACCATCCACCTCGGTTGTGTTTACATCACTTGGTCTCCTCTCTCACCGGAATTTGCATTTAAACCTTATTTCTAATTGTGAAGCAAAATCCAGAGAAAGGTTTCCTCCCTCCTGGACCCTTCCTCTTGGCCCTGATTAACAGGAGCCTCCCCCGCCTAATGGGAGTTAAACCAGATGTGTGTTTCCCGCTGTGCTCCGACTTTAAAGCTTTCCAAGTGATTCCTGCCTTCTCAGCCCTGTTTCTTCACACACTTTACCTGGAACATCCCTTTCGTTTTACTTGAAAGCCAGTAAAGCACAGTGGTTAAATGCAGGCTGGGATTAGACTGCTTGGGTTCAAATCCCGGCTGTGTCGCCTCCTAGCAGCCCATAACCCGGGGAGGCCATGTGACTGCTCTGTGCCTCAGTGTCCCCGTTATCACAAACGGCAGTAAGAGCGTTGCCAGGTGGAGGTGGTGTGAGGACTGAGACGCAAGCGCAGCACCAGGCAGAGGCCGGCACTCAGACATGTTACTGGTTAGAATTTTACGCATTTGCCATAACGCTGTATTTCCTCTTCTCTTTCCTCTACTTGTGCCTCGCCTTCCAGAAACAGATTCTCCCACTCGCTTCCCTCCCCCTTGCTCCTCCCTGAAAGGACCGCAGATGGTCTTCTGGCCCCTGAATCAGTGCCGACTGCCCCCTCATGCCCCCTCCTGCCCTCCACACCTACCTGATCATCACCATAGAGAAGCAGGCACTTGTCAGGATCCTCGTAACTAGAGCAAAGAAAGAAAAAAGAAAACATTTTCAGACATGGAGCACAACAGCAGCTTGGGGGAGGGGGGACCCGAAGACTGTCCTTTATGTCACGCTTATGTTCTATTTGCAGAACAGTCTTAGATACAGGCACTTGTTTACTTCACCCAGATCAGAAGTGATTTCAGATTTCTCTTCATTTAATCATCTCCTTCCACTGTGCAGGTTCATAATTAAAATAAGAAATTTATTTATAAAGCCAGTGACAGAGCTGAGACCTAACTGAAAGGAGGTGCTTGGGCTGATGAACCTTCTCGGTCAGGAGACCTCCAAACCACACTGGCCAGCCTGGAAGGAGAGGCAGGGGCTCGCCTGACATGGTCAGCCTCTCCCCCATCAGATGGGGGTTGAAGAGAGTGGTGAAGAAGGAGCAATGGCTCCCTAATTCTAGTGTCCAAGAAGGACAGTGGCCAGATTTTCATGGGGAAATGCTACACCACCCCACTTTGGGTAAATAGCTGGCTTCAAGGGTAGGGTGCCCACCGGCTGGTGTCAGGGCCAGAGGGAGAGAAGTTGCTGATGAAGATGTGAGCGTGGGTGGAGTTGGCTGGGAGAGGGAATGATGGGACTGAGAAAGATTAGGAAGACGGAGTATGGATAGTGGGCAACAAAGTGGCAAATCCCTGAGTGTGTGACCTTTCCCAGTGACCCCTCAAATCTCAGTATTATCTAAAAAATATCACTAAATGCTTGGTGTGGTTGGATTTCTTGTCAAACCAGTAAAGGGGCTGAGTGGATACATGAGGTGGAGGCCTGCCAGTATCTGGGAAAAAACAATGAAGGCTTGTCTGACATTATGTGGCTACATTATGTGGCTACATGACATTTTTTTGGAAGTACAGCTGATATACAATATTATGTTAGCTTCAGGTGTACTACAGAATGATTCAACATTTGCATACAGTATGAAATGATCACCATAAGTCTAGTAACCATCTGTCTCCATACGTGGCTACATTAAATTTAACAAATAATTTGTCACTTTGAATTAGATTAATTTATTACTCTTATTTCCAAAGACAGAAGGAACCTACGAGAGACACTTCTTTCCTGTGTCAGTATGAGAAATCTGCGTGTGTCTTAAACACCTTGATTGATATCTTATAGACCCTACCAAGTGGCCAGTGGATGTTGCTTCCTTCTTTTTTCTGGCTTCTAGGAAACTCAAAGAAAAATAGGCTATTCATTTATAAAAATTGTTTAGGGTATTATGGAGTGTATTTTGTTCACTGATTTTGTTTCCGTCACCTTCATTCATCCATGTGCACATGTTTTATCTTTTATTCTATTCTATATTCATTGCTGTAACTGTCCCCAAAACCTCTTTTGGACATTGTAGTTATTAATAAACAAAAATACAAATAAATATATTTTGCCTATCCTATTCTTACACTTTAATCTTTTTACTGTACAGACTATTCTTCAAGTTTTGCTGCCTAATCTGTCCATTAATCTTTACTGGACTTCTGTCTTTAGAGTTCTGCTTTTGTAAAAGACTTTTCTTCACCCCCATTTTATTCAGACATTCTCTTGTGTTTTCTTCTAGTATCTACTTAAAAAATATTTAGATCTTTATTTTGAATTTATTTTTATGTATACTGTGATTTAATGAAAGTTAAGTCACTCAGTCGAGTCTGACTATTTGCGACCCCATGGACTGTAGCCTACCAGGCTCCTCCATCCATGGAATTTTCCAGGCAAGAGTACTGGAGTGGGTTGCCATATCCTTCTTTAGGAAGTTGGGCTTGAACCTGGGTCTCCTGCATTGCAGGTAGACGCTTTACCATCTGAGCCACCAGGGAAGCCCATATTTAAGGACTTGTTTTTTTCCCCTAATAAATAGCTAACAATTATTTGTCAGACAGTTTCCCACTAATTTGAAACACTTGTCTTATTAGACACTACTTTCCCTATGTACATGTCTGCCATCGATCTATTTGTCTCTCCTTTGCACTAGCTCTTTCATTTATTACAACTTAACATCTTACTTTGATATCCAGTAGTTCCAATCTTACCTCCTTATTTATTTTCAACATTTTTTGGGGCTATTTTCACATATTTACCCTTTCAGATGAACTTCAGAATCAACTTGTTGAGCTTCAAAACAATCTCTTAGATATGTTCATTGGAATTCCATTGAAATTGACATTTAATTTGGGGAGAGGTGACATCGTCACAACATTAAAATTTCCCATTCAGGAACAAAATTGCTTCCCTTTTATTTGGTCTTTCTTTTACATTTTTTAAGAAAGGCTGTTGGTGGTACTAGTGTTAAAAAAAACCTGCCTACCAATGCACCAGATGTAAGAGACTCCCTGGGACAGGAAGATCCCCTGAAGGAGGGCATGGCAACCCACTCCAGTATTCTTGCCTGGAGAATCCCATGGACAGAGGAACCTGGTGGGCTTCAGTCCATAGGGTCAGAAAGAGTTGGATACAACTGATGTAACTTAGCATGCATGCATGCAGAAAGGTTGTTATTATTCTAGATTTATCTCACACATTTCTTGTTAAGGTGATTTCTGGGAATAACCAATTATCTACCAATTTCTTCTTTAGAGAAAAAGTGAGAAAGATAGCAAAGAGTCAAGTTCCTCACAGCCAAGATACTCCTGTTACAAAGACATGTGCCTGTGTGTGTGCTCAGTCACTTCAGTTGTGTCTGACTCTTTGCGACCCTATGGACTATAGCCAGCCAGACTCCTCTGTCCATGGGATTCTCCAGGCACGAATATTGGAGTAAGTTGCCATGCCCTCCTACAGATCTTCCAGACCCAAGGATCAAACCTGCATCTCCTGTGTCTCCTGTATTGCAGGCAGATTCTTTACCCACTGAGCCACCTGGGAAGCCCCTTACGAAGTCATATTCACCTGCAAAGGTCTGCCATACCTTTTCTCAGGAAAGACCAGTTCAACCCATGTATAATGTTGGAAATAATAAGAACAGTTGGGCAGTTGAATAAATTACAAAAAAATAAATAAATAAACCCTGCACGTTCCTCAAAAAGACAAAGAACAGAGGCTCTCCACTAAGTTATGAAAAGAACCGTTTAGACCCCCAATTTTTCTCTGTACCTTTTATTTCTATAGAAGATATAAAATATAAAATAAAATTCAATGTCTTGCACACATTATCATTCTCCCTAGCACATAATTCTTGGTATTTGAATATCAGTCATAAATAATCCATCCAGTCTACTGCTGTCTCATTTTCTTCCCCTCCATTTCAATTGTCTTGTCTTCGATCATATTTAAGCCACTCACAGCCATGGTTGTACCCTTGATTTTGCCCTCAGTAATACCTGGAGTCCCTGCAGAATCTCCACTTCAAACTCCAGTCTTTCCAATTTATCTGCACTGTGCTCCAGCTCTAACTCCTGGACTTTCAGTCCATTGGTCCTAATATATTTTCACTGCCCTTGACCCTTCCATACCTCATTTTCCTTCATATCTGGCTTAAATTCCACAGTCAATTATAACCACTTCCTCCTTTACACCCCCAACTCTCCCTTTGTTGCTGCTGTTTTTTCTTGGCAAAAGTACATCCCTGATTGAAACTGAATTTCCACCCACCCCCTGCATGCACTCACATGAATATGTGGCTGGCAACAAACCACACCACTGTGCTGAGTGGTCTGACTTGAAACTCATGACCACAAACCACAAGTAAGTTCTCAGTGCTTCCTGGCAGCCATTCTCATCTCCCACTTTCCAAGACCATTTCACACTTCTTCTTTTCTCTGAAAATCTCCAATGCTTCTTCCCAACGTCCATTCTCAGATGAAGATCTTGCTTCTGAGTTATCAAGAAATGGAAACCCTTAAAACAGGCTCCACTGGGGCTTCCCTGGTGGCTCAGTGGTAAAGAATCTGCCTGCCAATGCAGGAGACACGGGTTTGATCCTTGGGCAAGGAAGATCCCACATGACACGGGGCAACTAAGCCTGTGCACCACAGCTGTTGAGCCAGTGCTCTGGAACCCGGGAACCACAACTACTAAGGCCATGCGCCCCAACTAATGAACCCTATGTACTCTAGAGCCCGTTCTCCACAACAAGAGAAGCCTCCACAGTGAGAAGCCTGTGCCCTGCAGCAATAGAGTAACCCTCACAACTAGAGAAAAGCCCTCACAGCAATGAAGATACAGCACAACCAAAAATTAAAAATGAACAAACAAACGAAAATAGGCTCCATCAGATCCCAGCACACATGCACACACTTACCTGCATTTGGACCCATCCACTCAGGCTTCCTTCGTGTCCCTGGTTCCTCCCTGGGGTCAGCCCTTCACGTGTGTGCTGGATCCCATCCCTTTTTGCCTACCCAATCTGCCTGCTGTTCAGTACTTTTCCCCTCTGTCTCCTGCACCATTGATATTCTGGATCATTCCCATCAGCACAAAAAAGTGTTCTAATTACTCTCATTGGAGAGGATAAAAAAACACTTGTCTCAGTCCACTTGCCCTACCAACTATCACCCCATTTTTCTCCTTCCCTTCACAGAAAAGTTACCTGAAAGAGGGGTTGATCCTGCTGTCTCCGTTTCTCTCTTCCTATTCCCACTCAATAGCATTCCCATCTGACTTGTCCACCTTGGACAAAACTGCAGTGACTTCCAGTGGAAATTCTAGGTCCTCGTCTTTCTAGCTGCTGCATGCACCTGACGCTGGTCACCCAGGTTTGAATGCCCAGGACTCAGCCCCTGTTGCCTACACGCGAGCCACTGGCAAGTGCATCCGGCACCTTGAGCTCTGACTCCACTTCTTTATTCTGATGGCTCTGACGCCCCCCAACACGCACACCCTCACCACCTCACATTTCTGATGCCCTCCCCTGGTGCTTCTTTCTCAGCACTTATCACTTTCCAACACCCTATGTAATCATCTGTTATGTTGATGGTTTATTATCTGAAAGCCAGGCTCCACTAGAGCAAGGGTTCTTGCTTATTTTACTTGCTAACATGTTATGAGTGCTCAGAGCAGTGTTTGGCCTATAATAAGCTATACTGATCTTTGCTGTTGATGCATTCATACACTCCAGGCTGGCCATGCTCAACTCCCAGCAAACCCCAGGCCCCACCCCTGCCGCACAGCCTCCAGCCTCACCTATAACCCCTGTGCCTCACTGTAGCTCTTCCCTCAAGTCTCTCCCAGTGGTGCCCGTGAGCACTGCCCTATCCCCCCACCCCTGCATAATTTCTAGTTCCTTCTGTGCTGTATTTCTCCTCCTAACACACTCCTCACTGAGCTTATTGCCTGTCTCCTTCCACTAGGACGGAAGTTCCCTGAGAGCAGAGCTTTTATCTGCTTCTTCCCCTGCTGTGTCCTCAGCACCCAAATAGTGCCTGGCACACATATGTGGAAGGGGCTTACTTAGGAAGCATCCTTTATAAAGTTCTGAGCGATCATCTCCCACACTTGTCACTATGAGTGTGGACCAGAAGACAGTCAAGCTCTAGCTGGATGCAGTGGGTCTGGCCCGCGTGCTGTGCCCACATTCCTCAGGGTGGCCTTCACTCACCCTTGCGTGCTTGGCCTCTGAGTCTCAGTCAGGATCTGGAGGCCTCACCTGGAGGCCACAGGGCTCCCTGTCTTGGTCCTAGTGCTCCAAGTACCCTCTCACCACTGCCCTTGGCCTCCTTGATTTCTGAGCCTCGGTTGCCCAGCCAGCCAAATACAGGGTGGCTCCTCGCCCACTCCTGGGTCTGTCACCCAGCTGAACAAAGGCTGGTGACTTGCCCAGGGTCAGTCACAGGCTAGGCACCCCCAAGCCATTCATTCCTTTATTCCTCAAATAGCTATTGACTATAATACCATGTGCCCAGTGTGGTTTTATGCTGATGAGATATAACAGAGAACACTCTTGCCATTGTGGAGCTCATATTCTAATGGAGGGGGGTAAGAAATAAATAGCCAAATAAATGTATCACATGTCAGATGATGCTAATTGCTATGGAAGTAAATAAGGCAGGGTGAGGGCATTAAGTAAACCTGAGTCTTGGGGTGGAAGAGTGTATTTTCATGGTCAGAGAGGCCTCTTGGAGAAGCCAGTGACACTGGATTGAACCACATGGATTTCTGAAGGGAAGGTCACTCCTGGGGGTGATGACAGCAAATGCAAAGGCCCTGAGGTACATGTGTTCTTGTGGTGTTCAGAGAGCAGCAACGCATGCAAAGGCCTGGAGCAAGGTGGGCAAGCAGGAGGGTCCTGGTGGGAGCAGAGTGGCCTGGCAGGTGGAAGCATAAAAAGGAGGAGGATTTCTCCCAGAACCGAAGGAGGTCCTCCCTGAGCTGGGGGGAAAGGAAAAAATAGACAGGGAAAAACTGGAAACAGTGACAGACTTTATTTTCTGGGCTCCAAAATCACTGCAGATGGTGACTGCAGCCATGAAATTAAAAGATGCTTGCTCCTTGAAAGAAAAGCTATGACAAACCGAGACAGCATATTAAAAAGCAGAGACATTACTTTGCCAACAAAGGTCTACATAATTAAAGCTATGGTTTTTCCAGTAGTCATGTATGGATGTGAGAGTTGGACCATAAAGAAGGCTGAGCACTGAAGAATTGATGCTTTTGAACTGTGGTGTTGGAGAAGACTCTTGAGAGTCCCTTGGACAGCAAGGAGATCCAACCAGTCCATCCTAAAGGAAATCAGTCCTGAATATTCATTAGAAGGACTGATGCTGAAACTGAAGCTCCAATACTTTGGCCACCGGATGCAAAGAGCTGACTCATTAGAAAAGACCCTGATGCTGGGAAAGATTGAAGGCAAGAAGAGAAGAGGATGACAGAGGATGAGATGGTTGGATGGCATCACTGACTCTATGGACATGAGTTTGAGCAAGCTCTGGGAGATAATGAAGGACAGGGAAGCCTGATGTACTGCATTCCATGGGGTCGCAAAGAGTTGGACATGACTGAGCAACTGAACAACAACAAATTCATTGGAAGGACTGATGCTGAAGCTGAAGCTCCAATAATTTGGCCACCTGATGCGAAGAGCTGACTCACTGGAAAAGACCTAGATACTGGGAAAGATTGAGGGCAAGAGGAGAAGAGGAAAGCAGACGATGAGATGGTTGGACAGCATCACCAACTCAATGGACATAAGTTTGAACAAATTCTGGGAGATAGTGAAGGACAAAGAAACCTAGTGTGCTGCAGTCCATGGGGTTGCAAAGAGTTGGACACAACTTAGCAACTGAACAACTAAAGGAAAAGCAGAAGAACCACAAGGAAGGGGGAGGAAGAGAGGGTTGAGGGTCCTAGTAGGTACACAGCCCAGCTATCCAGGGGGCTGCCAAAGGGAGCTGTGGTGCCCAGCAATGTGAGAGGAGTGGCTGTATGGAGCTCCAGGTAGATACGCCACCTGCAGCCAAGTGCAGAGTCTTATGTATGAGACAGCCTCAGGCCCAAAGGGGCCTTGGTGAAGGCTTCACACCAGTGGACCCCCAAATTCAGGCACCAAGTAGGTGGAACCCCTGCAGTGACAGATACTATGGTGTGGGTGCTCAAAATAGAACTGG
This sequence comes from Cervus elaphus, assembly GCF_910594005.1. NCBI lineage: Eukaryota > Metazoa > Chordata > Mammalia > Artiodactyla > Cervidae > Cervus > Cervus elaphus. The sequence continues at coordinate 30,224,913 of NC_057844.1, forward strand.
AGTTCTGAAAAGTAAAGTGAGTTATATTTCTTTCACATCCAAGGTTACAGACTAAGATTCACATTTGCTACATTATTCTAAGTACATTAAAATCAGGGGAAATAAACTGTCGTGTACCACTGGCTTATCTTTCACACATCTTTGCCCCTGGTTGTTGATATATTTTTCTTCCAACAAGACTTGGAAAAATGAAAAGAGTTGCCTTGAGTGGAAATCTCTGCTCTGCTGTTGCTTACCCTGAAAGGAGGCATGGAGCCTGCCTTAAAGCATGCAGTCACTGACTTCACTAAAAGAGAGACTCTGGTGATATTTCTGCCAAAAAGAAAAAAAAGAATCCCAGAAACACATCCATCCCAAGTATCAGAGCCCAGAAATTATTCATATCACTCTGCAGCTCTGGCAAGAGACCAGATTCCTGGAATTCGAGGCATCTGAAACATTTCATTGTGCTGCAGTAACAGCAATAGATGTGGGTGATAACAATCTAGAAAGAGTTTTTCAAAGGGGCTATCTCTGATTTTTTAAGATGCAAAAAGGCCCAATTTAGGATTGATAATTCCCCCTTTTCTACAGAGATGCTTCAAGCTAATCTGTGTGTTTCAACCTCAGTAAGGGCAGCGAGGCTGTCATCTCATTTAGGAGTTAGGTTTAGAGTAGTTTTATCCAACCAGTTGTAGGCCAGGGATTCAGGGGAGCATTCTGTCACATCTAATAACCTAAAGCTTTCACACAATGCTTAGGACAGGGCCCCACACCCAGGTTAAATTCCCCCATATGCTGCTGGAAAGGACAGGGAAACCAGGAAATTGGAAGTACCTAACTGGGCTTGGACTGGCTGTAGATTTCATTTCTTTGAACTTTGATGAATTGCAAAGCTTCATGATAAGTGAGTCAATTTGTGACAAGTCTTGGCATTCTAAATCCTAATGATTTTACCATCTCCATATTTTTTTCCCTCTGGGTCACAGTAGGATGATGCACAGAATACATCTCTCGGTTTCCCCCTTCAAAATGGAGATGATCGTGGGGTCTCAGTTATGAAAAGTGATGGGGAGACTGAGGCCAATGACAACTATTCACAAGGGACCCATCAGTGCTCTTTTTTAGGCGGCAAAAGAGAGAAAGATCAGTCAGACAAGAGATCACTGAATGTGTCTCTAGTTATTGATGCTAGAGTCTTCCTCTCTAGATATCAGCCTTCCAGGAATAAAGAGAATGGATCATCAATGCTCCCAATTTGTAACTCGGCTAAGAAAAGAAGGTAGGCTGTTTTTACTAAGTGCATGCTTGGCCTGAATCAAATCAATTGTACTAAGGCACTGAGGCATGGCTGGGATTCTGTCCTTTATGTAAGAAGTCTCTTCTGGGGTCCATGGGGACGCCATTAGGGGATGAACCATCTCTTGAGAGAGCCAATCAATGTCTTAACATCAACTTGGATGTAAACCAGAAAACAATGGTGATGCTGATCACTTTGTCCTTCAAAGAAGCTGGGAGGGAGTGCAGATCATATGACAACCATCAGTGTCCACAGAGGCCTTGATCCACTGGGATACTGGCAAAATACCCTTGAGATTTGTTCAAGATTGTAAGCAGAGCATAAACAAATCTGCTCAGAGTTTGTGGACCAAGCTGCAAAGACGAGAGACTGGATAGGCTGTGAGCCAATCAACAAGAACATATAAGCAACTGTTCCCACCCACCCTGGGACAAGGATTATAGAAATGAGAGCAGAAAGAGACAAGGAGTGGCTGGCCAGTGTTTGGAAGTAGAAGGTGAGGAAGAGAGGAGGCAACCACGGGGAATTCCAAGGTTCTCAGTTCAAATGATGAAATGGAGGCTATAATCAAAGCAGAAAACATTGGAAGCACTGCAGAATCTGGGGGCAGGGCTGTTAAATTTTGGCACTTCAGTTTTGAAAGGCCTATAAGATACCCACTCAAAGACAAACCTAGCATTCAGAGGACAGAGGTCAAGAAGTAATTTTAAATCATAGCCAAGCCATTAAAAGGAAAGACAATACTTAAGGAGTCAGTGTGGTAAGGAAGAAGGCCAAGGGTAGCACTTGAAGGGCTCTCAACATGTAAGAGGGAAGGAGGATGAAGGCTGGAGGAACTGGAGAACCAGAGGGGGAGCTATTGCAAAAGTCAAGGGAAGAAAAAGTGTATGTCACACAGCTTGGTCTAATGAAGACTCAACAGGAGGAAGGATCTGCCTCTTAGGATGTCATTGTATTAGGTCTAGTGAGAAACAGTGAGGCTGCGAAGCCTGGGGGTGATGGTGTCGTGGGTACAGGGCACAGGGCCAGGGACCAGGTGCTGCGAGCCCCTGAGCATGCGGGTGAGGCATGTCCCTCCTCATGCCTTTACTCCTGCTCCTCCTCTGTCTGTGCTGCTGTCTCCCAGGTGTCCCCCTCGGCTTCCTTGGCTCACTCGCTTGCTCCCTTTGGGTCTTAGCATTGAAGGTCCCCTTTCACTAAAGCTTCCCCTAACCACCTTACTGATTACTACAACGAACAACTCCCCCATCCTATTCTCACCACACACATATATCCTTGGCATTATTTTCCTTTTTTAAGTCCATAGCACTTAACACCTTTCAAATACTATATCATTTGTATATTTATAAAACTTATTATAATCTCTCCTTCTTGATTGAAAACTCCTTGAGGGCAGAAAGTTTTATTTATATTGTACTGTGAAGGATTCCCTGCACTCACAACAGTGTCTAGCTCACGTTGGTCTTTCTGGAGTACTTGTTGAGTGAATAAACACAGCCGACTAGAATACAAGACAGAGTGATAATACCTGGAATAGAGATATAAATAAAGTAATATAGAATACAAGGGAGAAACAGACAGCAACAGGCTCCTCTGTACATGGAATTCTCCAGGCAAGAAAACTGAAATGGGTAGCTGTTCTCTTCTGTAGGGGATCTTACCAATCAAGGGATCGACCCAGGGTCTCTTGCGTTGCAGGAAGATTCTTTATCAGCTGAGCTACCAGTGAAGCCATGATAATAGTAGGAAATCTCAATACCTCACTTTCAGTAATGGATAGAACATCCAGAAAGAAGATTAGTAAGGAAACATACGATTTGAATAACATCATAGATCAAATAAACCTAACAGACATATATAGAACATTTAACCCAACAGCAACAGAATATACATTCTTCTCAAGCACATGTGGATCTTTCTCTGGGATAGATCATTTAGGTCACAAGACAAGTCTTAACAAATTTAAGAAGACTGAAATTATATTAAGTATCTTTTGGATAACAATGAAATGAAGCTAGATATCAAAGCAGAAAGCAAATTGGGCAATTCATGAATATGTGGGAGGAAAAAAAAACACATTTTGGAACAACCATTGGGTCAACAAGAAATAAAGAAGGAAATTAGAAAATACCTCATGACAAATGAAAATGAAAATACAACATATCAAAACTTATGAGATTCAGTGAAAGCAGTACTAAGAGGGATGTTCATGCCTACCTTAAAAAGAAGAAAGATCTCAAATCAACAACTCAGCTTTAAACCTCAAGAAACTAAAAAAAGAAGAAGAACAGGACTTCCCTGGTGACTCAGTGGTAAAAAGTCCACCTGGCAATGTAGGAGACACAGGTTCAGTCCCCGGTCCGGGAAGATCCCACATGTCACAGAGTAACTAATCCTGTAAAGTCACAACTACTGAGCCCGTGCTCTAGAGCCACAACAAGAGAAGCCACTGAACATCACAAGGAGAGAGGAGCCCCAGCTCCCCACAACTACAGAAAAGCCCACGCAGCAATGAAGACCCAGCACAGCCAAAAAGAAATAACTAAATAAATAACATATTTTTAAAATTTTATATAAAAAAAGAACAAACTAAGCCAAAGTTTGCAGAAGGAAATAACAAAGACTAGAAAAGGAATAAACAAAACCAAAAAACAACAAAACAAAGAGTTGGTTTTTTGAAAAGATTAAAATATTTATAAAACTTTAGCTAGATTAACTAAGAAAAAAGAGAAGACTCAAATAAATCACATTAGAAATGAAAGAAGAGACATCACAAATGATACAACAGAAATATAACTGTGAACAGTTATATGTCAACACACTGGGTAACCTAAAAGAGTGGACAAATTCCTAGAAACATAAAATTTTACCAATACCAAATCATGAAGAAATAGAACGTCTGATCAGACATATAGCTAGTACAGAAATTTATTTGAAGGCCCAGGGCCAGATGACTTTACTGGTGAATTCTATTGAACACGTTACAAAATAATTAAAACCACTCTTTCTCAAAAACTTCCAAAAAACTGAAGAGGAAAGAACACTTTGAAACTCATTTTATAAGGCCAGGATTACCCTGATATCAGAGCCAGACAGACACACCACAGGAAAAGAAAACAACATGTCAATATCCCTGATGAATGTAGACACAAAAATCCTCAACAAAATACTAGCAAACCAATCAACAGTGCACTGAAAGGAATGATGGCTCAAGACACAGAAATCAATTAATGTGATACATCACATTAACAAAACGAAGGATAAAAATCACTTGATTGTCTCAATAGGCGCAGAAGAAGTGTTTGACAAAATTCAGCATTCTTTCATGATAAAAACTCTCAACACACTAGGAACAGAAGGAAAGTACCTCAGTGTAATAAAGTTTTCTTCTGTGAAACCCTCTGGAGGTAGTAATGTCATATCTCTTAGCTAACTGGTTTTTTTTCTTCCCTTCTTCTATTGTTAGTTTATTTTATATTTGAAGAGGACAATATCTTGCCCTAAGTTAGGAGATGAATTAGCAGTAGATCAAGCTGAGATTAAAAAAATACTTACTTTTATGTATTCATCTATTTAGTCAAAAACAGCTATTAAATGTCTTCTATGATCTAAGGGCTCTGTTAGGCAGATACATTTATCACTCATCAGAAATATTTCTCTTATTTTCCTATTTTGCTTTTATAGCTAAAAATTTTAAAGCTGAGACATACTTCTGAGTGTGTCTACAGTGGTGTGAAAGCAACAAAAAAGAAGTTGTATGTGAAATTGTATATTAAAGGTAATAACAGAGGGAGCTCCGCACATGGCAATTAGTTTACAATGTGCTCCCACAAATGCACTCAGACACCATGATTAATGCTCCCTGGAGCCTTCAGTCTCTATAACTAGCTATCATTGTACTTACCAGAACCCTACTTGCCCAGGAAATTATGATAAATACTGTGCTGGTTCTAATATCGCTCTAAGTGATCAGGTCTGCGTGTGAGAGGCAGTGGTGAGATGAAATGGAGATAAAATGCAAAGTTTATGTTCTGGCTGCTTAGCAAGAATTCAGTAAGGAACCAAGCCAACAATCCTTAAGGGAGGTTTTAGGGCAACACAGAGACACCCCACCCCACAACACACACCCAGGTCCAGTCTATGCCAGTTACAAGTGCTGTTTCCAATTGGTTTTCCTTTGGGAGTGTCTAGAAGCTAAATGGGCTTCCCCAGTGGCTCAGTGATGAAGAATCTGCCTGTCCATGTAGGGGATGCAGGAGACGCGTGTTCAATCCCCTGGTTGGGAAGATCCCCTGGAGAAGGAAATGGCAACCTGCTCCAGTATTCTTGCCCAGGAAATCCCATGGACAGAAGAGCCTGGAAGGTTGCTGTCCATGGGGTCACAAAGAGTCAGATATGACTGAACGACTGAGTACCCACACACAGAAGCTAAATCTTGGTGAAAGAAAAAAAAAAAAAAAGAAAGAAAACTAGTCTCCACGTCAGAGGAGTGGGGCAACCTAAACCTCATTCCTAGTCCAACAAAGAAGCTCTCAGAGAATGACATCATCAACAAACAGTCCCATTGGTTGATTACATGCCCAATGCCATTGCTCCATCCCACCGTCATTAAGGGAGAGGTGACTAAGCAGAATGTACAACCCAAGTCAATAAACATTCACTGTTGTGGATAAAATGTTTGTGTCCCCCCCCAAATTCATATGTTAAAACTCTAACCTCCAATGTGATAGTGTTTGGAGATGGGGCCTTTGGGATATAATTAGGGTTAGATGAGTTTATGAGGGTGGGGCTCTCATGATAGGGTTAAGAGACCCCATAGAGCAACATTCCCCCCGCTCCCATACAACACACCAAGGAAAGGCCACGTGAGGACAGTGAGAAACTGACTATGTGGCTGTCTGCAAGCCAGGAAGAGAGCCCTGGCCAGAAACAGAAGGGATTATCACCTTGATCTTGGACTTGCCAGCCCCCAGACCTGTGAGAAAATTATTTTCTGTTGTTTAAAGCACCCAGTCTGTGACATTTTGTTATGGAAGTCCCAGCAGATTTACACATTCACATTCATCAGACTGTACTCCCTTGAGGCTGGGTGCCCTGTGAGTTCAATTTCTGAATCCCTAGCCCATAGCAAAAGACTCGTCCCTACCCTCAGCTCCAAGCCCCAAGAGAGGTGGGGCAGAACAAAGTCTTCACGATGTCCTGGGACCACAGTGTCCCCAGAGATGAGAGAAGTTGCTGAGATCTGAGTCCACGACAAAGTCCTGCCTTCTCCAGAGCCTCTGACCTACCCAGGAGGAGCCCAGCACCCTCTGATGTGGGGAGCTGGGGTCTGGCCCAAGAGCCGGGAGGCAGGAGGCACGCACAGCCAGGCTGAGCTATACTTGCTTCGCTGGGCCTGCATGCGTTCTCTCAAGGGTGTTCTTTTTCTTCTCTCATCAAAGTGGCCTTTCTTGAAAGCAGTGCTAACGCAATCAATCATTTTCAGGCAACTCTCAGAGATGTCTTAAGTAAAAGCCAACTCAGTATGGCGATGCCCTCGCTGTAGGCTGGGCACCTGGATTCCCTGGCACTCCAGTGCCTCCTACCCTACCCTAACCTCCGGGGGTGGGGTGGGGTGTACACACTCCTCTCTCTGGAGAGGAAGGAGGCCTCAGGAGGGGCCACACCTGTGCAGGAGAGGCGATGGTGAAGGGGTCTGTCTTTGTTCTACAGGAACACAGTCTGCTGCAAGCTTGCTTTTCAGTTACTTGCTTCTAAATCCATCAACTTTTCTCTGTATTTCTCAATATACAAAATGATAGGTGGAAGAAAACTGAATGAAAGATATATTTTACTGAAATCATCAAGCAGCAAGAAAAGGCGGGGACAGAAAAGGCAAAATAAAACTGGATCCTCCTTTTGAAATCAGTAAGAGATTTCTGACGTGATTATTCAACAAGTGCTTCATTGAGAGCCTATGATGGACCAGTCTGTGTGTAGGTGCCAGAGAGCACAGGGCAAAGACTGAAGTGTGGGTGCCACCCGTGGGTTACTCAGGACTCTGTACCAGTGACGTCTGTAAGGGCCCCCACAGCCACAGACCGGGGATGCGTCCAGGGGGACACTTGGTTTCTGGGTGAGAAGCAGATTCAGGGGACTTCATGAAGATAACATTTGGGCTGTAAAGAATGGTAGGATTTCTGCAGAACCCACCGTCTCTGTGAGACAGTGAGAGCTTTCGGGAATCATGTCTCACTGATGTGTGTCCCCATATCCAGCAAGGCCAGGCGCATATTAGAAACATGATGGGAAGGATGGCTGGGGAATGGAACAGCATCCAGAGCATCCAGACTTGCCTGGTTAGAGTTGAGGGGTCTCTGTTTAGGTTGGCCCTGAAGGCCCAGTGCAGAGGGAGGGTAGAATGGCAGTGGGGAGGGGAGGCTTGGGTGCCACTGAAAGGTGTGAATATTATTGGAGAAGGACTTGGCAACCACTCAAAAACAGAGTAACAAGGTCAGAGTTGGGTTTCAGGAAAATTAACACATCCACATTTAAAACATAGATTAATTCATAATCTCATCAACAGAAACCATTTCTCCTCTCTGGGCCTCCCTTTCCTCCACAGACACAGGAAGGCCGCTCCTTTCTGGGCACCACTGTGCCCATGACACAGTCATGACGGGCTCCATGGGAGCCAGGACACCTACTGATAGGACACGAGTGTACACAGCCGTCCACAGAGAGAGAAGGGAGGATCTGGTGCTCAGGGGAGAGGCACTCTGCCTGGCCCCGGAGATGCCTCTTTCTTACCAGTAGTTCAGTTTCAGCGGGAGAGTTTCCAGGCCACCAATCTGACAGTATGGCTTCAAGTTAGAGAGTTCATACAGCTGGATTTCACGGTTTCTGTTCAGAGATCAAGCACACTTGGAGTAAACTTAAATTTCCCACTTGATTTTTATATAGAGCATTGTTTATAATGCACGGATTCCACGAAACAGAAACAGCGGACCAGTGAAACACCTGCCTTCCTGAGCATGGCCCCTGGAGCTGGAGAGGAAGCCTCCAGCTCCACCCTCTGGGGACATCGTCTCCATCTGGTTCTGAACTGGTCCTGGAACCTGTATTCCCCATCAGGAGGCTGGCACAGTTTCCAACAACATGGGCTCTGGATGCCAATAGTTCGGATCTCAGATCCCAGCTCATCACACAGTTCCCTTGTCTGTAAAATGGGGCTCATACCTGTCTTACAGGAGAGGTACTGGGAATAAATGAGAGGATATGTGAGAAAGTAGTTAGCTTGGTACCTGGGACTTCTTAAGTGCTCAAAAACGTGAACTCATTTTTGCTGCTAATAATAAAGATGATTAGAGGGTCAAGGACTCATTTCCCCCCTCAGTCCTCCTTAACTTGTGTCCTTGACCCCTTCCTTCTATGTTAGCTTGTCCACCCAGGAGCTGACTAAAAGAACAAGTTTGTGGGTATAAGAAAAACAGCCTGCTGCTTTAGCCTGTTCACATGGAACACATGTGTATGTGTGTGTGTGTGTGGGTGTGTGTGTGTGGGGGGGCCACTCCCTAAATTCCAAAGCCTTGCCGTCAGTGATTAATGTAGTTCTCCACTTCCTTTCCACCTGCCATGCAGCTCAAGAGTGGTTCGCTGCCTCCAGAGTCATCTGTCTTGCCTTATTTTCCCATTTGCCAGCTCAGAGAGTCTCTAGGAAGTTACTGCTTTAATCTCTGAATTTCTACATGTGTAAAAGACATGGTAATTAAAGCTATTGAGCACGCTTTTAAAAATCAAACGGGGCTGAATTTAGAAATCCAAATTTGTTTTGTTTTTTTTTTTTTTTTGACGGTGTTAGGAAATGTTTATTGTGGTAATGTGAATAACAGTGCAAATTTGTTGTTTTTTAATGGTTGATATTAATTATATGAGTAATATTAATATGCTAATGTTTTAATAATTAAACTTATTATTAAATTTAATTGTATTTGAGAGCCTGGATGATGTGGGTTTATATTAACTGTTAGCTAACGACATTGAAGCCTAGGGAACCAGGGGCTGCTTGCTAAAGGAGGCAAGTTTGGGTTTGGGAGGAGTCGGAGGTGGAGGGAGAAGTATGAAGAGGGTCAGGCATGGCGGTGGGAACCACATTCAACAGCAGTCTCTTCATCTAGCCACGCCCCCGGCCCCATGCTAAACAGCCTAATTCCTCAGCCTGGACACACCCACCACTCCCATCACAGTTCACCCTCCCCCGGTTGCTTTTGCCTTAATTTGGAGTTTTCCAAAATTCCTTCCCACCAAGCTGCACACGCCCTTGCCTTGGTGCATTACTGAGGTTGCTCAAGCGGCGCCCAGGATGCTGCACATTCATTTTCATTATTTTGAAAGTGTTAGCCGCTCAGCCGTATCCGACTCTTTGCCACCCCACGGACTCCAACCCTCCAGGCTCCTCTGTCCATAGAATTCTCCAGGCAAGAATACTGGAATGGGTAGCAATTCCCTTCTCCAGGGGACCTCCTTGACCCAGGGATGGAACCGAGGTCACCTGCATTGCAGGTGGACTCTTCACTGGCTGAGCCACCAGGGAACCCTACTTTCATTATGTTCAGTTTAGTTGCTCAGTCGTTTCCGACTCTTTGCAGCCCCATAGACTGACCGCAGCTTCCCTTCAGGCTTTCCTTCCCCGCCAGGTTCGCTGAAGCTTCCCTTCCCTGCCTGGCTTCCTGTCCATCAACAACTCCCGGAGCTTGCTCAAACTCATATCCATCAAGTCGGTGATGCCATCCAACCGTCTCATCCTCTGTCGTCCCCTTCCCCTCCTGCCTTCAATCTTTATGTTGCCCTTGATCAAAATCTTCAGTATCTTCCTTCACAGCTTGAGGCCATTCTTCCAAGGCCCATTCTTTGGAGGCTCTCCACCAGTGAGTATAGTTTGTTTTCACTGTGGATTTTATTTTTTGAATCAGTCCAAAGTCTTTTGGACTGAATTTTGGTGGCTAATAAAATAGCAGTATTATTTTGAATCTAAAATAAAGGGTGCTAAAATGTAATGACTTTTTTTTTCTCACTCTGGAAGTATTCCAAAAGAGGACTATCAATTTGAGACAATGACAATATCTCTGCTATTGGCCAGACAAACTGATAGCTTTCTTTGCATAGCAGCTTTGATGATGTATGAGTTCTAGTATATTTTTTAAAGGGCTTCATTCTTTATCCTATTATCATAAATGTGAATATGTCTGTGTAAAGCCACACATGGAAATGAATTCCACAGACCAGTGATGATTCTTGTTCCAGTTGAACAGCTGAAGACACTCATCCAGTTGCTAGGATCAGTTTGTTGTACTGGGGCATGATGGTAACATCCGTCACCCACCTGGGCTTCCGAATAATGGGCTTGTCCTAAAGGGTAGAAGGATGGAAATGTAAAAAAATACACCTTTTTAATGATAAGACAGTTTCAGTTGTCTCAAGCCACTCTGGTCCATAATACACATACTTAACATTATAGAGTTTTCTTCAGTTTACTTTTACCCTCAAGTATAGGTGTGTCTTGGAGATATTGTGGACCACTGTGATGAAGTGAGTCATGTGAATTTTCTGGTTTCCCAGTGCATACAAAGTTATGTTCACATTATGCTAATAGTCTATTAAGTGTGCAATGCTTTTTAAAAAAAAATCAATGTACATATCTTCATTAAAAAATACTTTCTTGGGAGGGGACATGGGTAAATTTATGGCTAATTCATTTTGATGTTTTGTAGAAACCAATGCAGTACTGTAAAGTAATTATACTTCAATTAAAAATAAATAAATAAATACTTTCTTGGTAAAAATGCTATCCACCATCTGAGCCTGCAGTGAGTAGTAATCTTTTTGCAATAGTCACATCAAAGATCCCTGACCACTGATCACCACAACAAATATAATAATAATGAAAAAATTTGAAATATTGCAGGAATTACCAAAATGTGGCACAGAGACACAAAGTGAGCAGATACTGCTGGGGAAATGGCCCTGATAGCCTTGCTCAATACAGGGTTGCCACAAACCTTCAATTTGTAAAAAATACAGTATCTGTGGAATGTAGTAAAACAAGGTTTGCCTATATAGAGAACTTGCTACACAGACTTGAGGGATTGACTTCATTCTCTCCGTCCCTTGTGGCTCAGACAGTAAAGCGTCTGCCTAGAATGTGGGAGACCCAGGTTCGATCCCTGGGTCGGGAAGATCCTCTGGAGAAGGAAATGGCAACCTACTCCAGTATTCTTGCCTGGAAAATCCCATGGACAGAGGAGCCTGGCAGGCTACACCCATGGGGTCGCAAAAAGTCAGACATGACTGAGCGACTTCACTTCTAGGGAGGGCTTATTTGGCAGCCTGAGGGGTATAGTTTAGCTGTGTAACTACTAGGGTGAATGATAAGTTTCCTGAGGACATAAATGGGCATCTATCCCTAGCACCCAGCATAGAACCTGAGAAGCGACAAGGGCTCAACTATTTGCTGAAAGATGTAATTAAAGAAAGACTTCAAAGTTAGACTCTATTTTGTAATGGATCAGGTACTGTTATTCCTAAGTGTACTTCCCAAATGCTTCTTGCCTTCTGAATTTCTGATTCTTTGATTCAGTAAGTTCTCTCAGAACTACCTAAACTGAAAGAACCATTAACAGGGAGAAAAACGGAAAATTCTTTTCCATTTGTCATTCATTAAGACATGATAAATTACATGATGGAATCATGTGTAATTCATCACTCCATCTGATTTTAGCAGCGGAATGAAGAATTATCTTGTCCTACATATAGAGATCATATTTGCATCCCATAGACTGGCAAAATCCAACATGAATATATTATATTCAAGGACACAATTTCTGTAATCATGCCACTCAAGGAGCAGTTTAAAATAGCAAATAAAATCAAACTGGAGCACTCAGCATCCTTATCAAATGAGAAGCACATACAAAAACCCGCTTTCTTCTTTTCAACTTCAGCTGCAGGGACCAGAAATAAATGGCTCCATCTTCTCTGATCATGATTAAGGTGTCATCAGGCGCAGCAAGAATGCGCAGCACGGGACCCCTGTACGGCAGCCCCTGTAGCAGAGCAGGCAGCTGGAAGGAAGCCTCTTGCTGTCGAGCCCGAGCATCAGCCTGCTCCGAATATACTAGCTGCAAATATGCACAGAAGCCATCCTGGGGAAGAAGGGAAGGTTCATTAAATGTCTGCTGCCTTTTTGGCTTTCAAAAATTCTCCTTATCATCAGGGCATAGACATGAGGTAAATATTAGTATGAACTAGGTCACTGGTATGAACTTGGCTGCCAAAAGCTTGGGGCTAATAGCTGGGGTGCACTAGCTGGGTTGGGGCTGGAAGTGTGCTACCGAGTGTCTGGGCTCACTTCCCTGCCCAGTCTCTCTAAAGATGATAATGATGGTGGTGGTGATTGAGAACATACCCTGTTTCACTCAATGTGGACCTTCACCTCCATTCTTACCATAACCGGATAAGATAAGTACTATCACTCTCCTTATTTTACAAAATGGGAAACTCAAACCTAGAAAGACTAAATTATCTGCCTAAGATCAAACAGGGTCTTCCCTGGTGGCTCAGATGGTAAAGAATCTGCCTGGATGCAGGCAGGCCTGGATTTGATCCCTGGGTCAGGAAGATCCCCTGGAGAAGGAAATGGCAACCCACTTCAGTATTCTTGCCTGGAGAATTCCATGGACAGAGAAGCCTGGTGGACCACAGTCCATGGGGGTCTCAAAGAGTTGGACACAACTAAGTGACTAACACTCCAGGATTCTTGGGCTTCCCTGGTGGCTCAGCTGGTGAAGAGTCGGCCTGCAATGTGGGAGACCTGGGTTCAATCCCTGGGTTGGGAAGATCCCCAGGAGAAGGGAAAGGCTACTGGCTCCAGTATTCTGGCCAGGAGAATTCCATGGACTGTATAGTCCATGGGGTTGCAAAGGGTTGGACACCACTGACACCACTGACTTTCACTTTCTTAAGCGACTAACACACACATACAGATCAAGCAACTAGTAAGTGTCTTGCCTGAGACTTGAGCCCATGTTGGTCTGACTGCATAGTTCTGACCCACCAGGACATAGGCTTCATTTCAAATCTCAGCAGTGCATGTAGGGAAGAGCAGACCGGTGGTCACAGGGAAGGAGTGGGAGTGCCCAAAAAGCCTGGGAACATCTCCATTTTCTCTCCACTTCCCCCAAAGCCCTAATTCACTTCTTTCCTTCTCTTCTCTGGAATCCTAACTATTCCCTTTCAAATCAGGCTACAGTGAAAACACTTGTATTTGCTTTAATTAGGGGATTGGTCCAAGGTCTGAATAGAGGTGAACGTGACTCAACTTGTCACTTTAGAACTTAATTCATCCTAGAGCAATAGGAGGCTACTGATGCACAATGGCAGAGAATGTCATTGGCAGATGTCTCAGCTCCTCATTATTATACAATCCAAATTGGGAAACATTAAGAATGATGATGATGATAGTATTTGTTGAAAAATTACTCTGTGGCTATCCTTGTTCTAAATACTTTCCGTCTGTGTCAGGGATCTGATTATCATTAGGTGTTGCTTGTTCATAGGATCTCTTGCTCACTGGTGTTTCACTTTTGCTTTTGGGTAAGGTAGCAAATCCGCATGGACTGAGGAGCCAGGCAGGCTACAGTCTATAGGGTCACAAAGCATCAAACAGGACCAAAGTGACTTAGCATGCATGAAAGGTAGCAAATACCCAGGTGGCACTAGTGGTAAAGAACCTGCAGGAGACATATGCAGGAGACATAAGAGACACAGGTTTGATCCCTAGGTTGGGAACACATCCTAGAGGAAGACATGGCAACCCACTCCAGTTTTTTTTGCCTGGGGAATGGCAGACTACAGTCCATGGGGTTGCAAAGAGTCAGACACTACTGAAGCAACTTAGCATGCATGCACGCAATGTAGCAACTATGCCCTTCATTCCCTGGTTTTAGGAAAGCCTTCTCAGGACTTGCCTGAGCTACTGAAATTCCTAGTTAACCTGATACACAAGAGCTTGAAAATTGTGAATGTGCATGTCCCCTTGGTTCACCTCCAAGTTGGCAAATGTACTAAGGGGCATAATGTACTCCAGAAAGGCTCAGAAACAAACATTTTATACACTTTCCTCAGTAACTTCAAGTCTGATTCACAAAACACAACCCAACTTAACCCACTGAATTCTGCCCACGGCTTCATAGTCTATTTTCATGAAAAGTTGTTCTATTTGTTTAATACTCTAGAGAGAGAAAAAAAAATGTTTTTAAAGTAAACTATTCACTAGATTGGTGAGTGGGGGTACACAGAAGGAGGAGAAAATCTTCACTTCTCCAATTTATGAAATTTCATGTTCAAAAATACCTAATACTCAAAGATCTCTGGAATGTTTGCTCTGAAACATTAATAGGACTCTTAACCTGAATTCAGTGTACTGACACCAAAACTCTTCTGCAGTGAAAGACTGGGCTTCTAGAACTTCTATCTTTGAAATCAAGCCTTAATTAGCAGGAGGAGCTGCGGGTCTCCCAGTGCTCATGCTCCCAGGAGGCCCCACTCCACCCTGGTCAGGTCCAGCCAGAGAACTGAACTCTGTTTAGGGGCTCCACTTTGACATAAGCAGCAAAGCAAGTTCTGAGGACAATGGCTGGGATAATAAGGATACTCACTTGACTATAGCCAAGATGAAAAGATATGAAAATTACTTTCAACTATTAGAAGGATGATTCTGTGGGAGACAGAATAAATTTCTTCTGTGTGGCAGTCCAGGCAGATGGACCCCATGATCCCTGCCTTTTGGTATTCATGGCCGATCAATACCAACCCCCACTCCTTGAGTAACTGCTGGTAGCTAGTTGAATACATCAACCCCAAGGGGATGTCACCTCTATGATTTCATGAGATCATAACTTCTGTCTTACTGGTAGGCTCTCTCTCCCTTGCTGGCTTTGAGGAAGCCAGTGGCCATGCTGTGAGCTGCCCTGTAGAGATTCCTACATGGAAATGGACAAACAGCCAGCAAGGAACTGAGGCCTTAGTCCAACAACCTGCAGGAAACTGAATCCTGGCAACACTCATGTGTCCTTGGAAGTGCACTGTTCCCTAGTCAAGCTTTCAGATGAGACCCTAGCATAACTACTACCTTGATGCAGCCCCATGAGACACCTTCAAACAGAGTCCAGCTAAGCCACAACTGGATTCCTAACTTACAAAAACTGTGAGATAATATGTAGCTTTAAGCTACTGAGTAGCTAGGAATGGATAACTCATAGAGCGGTTCAAAAGATTAGAAACTGGGCTAATGGGTAGAAAGTAAAGACAGACCAATTGCAGTTCATAAAGGGAAAAAAATTAAGGTCACAGCTCTCCAACCTTGAAATGGGAAATGGGCTACCTTTAGCTGAAGTTGCCTTTAACTTAAGGTATTCAAGCAGATGCTGGCTCCTGGCTCACAGAAAAGAGAATTTGTGCCACTGAAGAGGTTATATATAAGTGACCTTTCAAGTCCTCTCAAAACCCAGGATTCCATAATTGCAGCTTCACTAGAGATGGTCAGGTTTTATGTCTATTTTGGGGAGTGAGATGTTGGCTTTTCTCTTAGCAGTCTCAGGGGTGTTTGCCTTTGCACAGTAATGACACCAAAATGGAGAAAAAGAGATGATGCCTGATCTCCAAGACTCCAGGGCATCACCTGATGGTGAGTCGATACCAAGTGCCAGTGTAGGGGTCTGAGGAGAGACCCTGGCTGTGGACTAAGGTCAGCCCAGTTCCCTCTAAGTCATGCTCCCAAGGAGACATGCTATACACTCCTGGGTGTGGCTCCCAGTGCAGCCATTACCATGGCAACAAGACAATACTGTGCACATCAGTTCAGTTCAGTCCAGTCACTCAGTCGTGTCCGATTCTCTGAGACCCCATGAATCACAGCACGCCAGGCCTCCCTGTCCATCACCAACTCCCAGAGTTTACTCAAACCCATGTCAATTGAGTCGGTGATGCCATCCAACCACCTCATCCTCTGTCGTCCCCTTCTCCTCCTGCCCCCAATCCCTCCTAGCATCAGGGTCTTTTCCAATGAGTCAACTCTTCCCATGAGGTGGCCAAAGTACTGGACTTTCAGCTCCAGCATCAGTCCTTCCAATGAACACCCAGGACTGATAGCCTTTAGGATGAACTGGTTGGATCTCCTTGCAGTCCAAGGGACTCTCAAGAGTCTTCTCCAACACCATAGTTCAAAAGCATCAATTTTTTGGCACTCAGCTTTCCTCACAGTGCAACTCTCACATCCATACATGACCACTGGAAAAACCATAGCCTTGACTAGATGGACCTTTGTTGGCAAAGTAATGTCTCTGCTTTTTAATATGCTACCTAGGTTGGTCATAACTTTCCTTCCAAGGAGTAAGCATCTTTTAATTTCATGACTGTAATCACCATCTGCAGTGATTTTGGAACCGCAAAAAATAAAGTCTGACACTGTTTCCACTGTCTCCCCATCTATTTCCCATGAAGTGATGGGACCAGATGCCATGATCTTAGTTTTCTGAATGTTAAGCTTT
This sequence comes from Cervus elaphus, assembly GCF_910594005.1. Taxonomy (NCBI): domain Eukaryota; kingdom Metazoa; phylum Chordata; class Mammalia; order Artiodactyla; family Cervidae; genus Cervus; species Cervus elaphus. Next base: position 30,241,776 of record NC_057844.1, read on the forward strand.
AAGCCAACTTTTTCACTCTCCTCTTTCACTTTCATCAAGAGGCTTTTTAGTTCCTCTTCACTTTCCTCCATAAGGGTGGTGTCATCTGCATATCTGAGGAGGTGCCAGGATATTTCTCCTGGAAATCTTGATTCCAGCTTGTGCTTCTTCTAGCCCAGCATTTCTCATGATGTACTCTGCATATAAGTTAAATAAGCAGGGTGACAATATACAGCCTTGATGTACTCCTTTTCCTATTTAGAACCAGTCTGTTGTTCCATGTCCAGTTCTAACTATTGCTTCCTGACCTGCATACAGGTTTCTCAAGAGGCAGGTCAGGTGGTCTGGTATTCCTATCTCTTTCAGAATTTTCCACAGTTTATTGTGATCCACACAGTCGAAGGCTTTGGCATAGTCAATAAAGCAGAAATAGATGTTTTTCTGGAACTCTCTTGCTTTTTCGATGATCCAGTGGATGTTGGCAATTTGATCTCTGGTTCCTCTGCCTTTTCTAAAACGAGCTTGAACATCTGGAAGTTCACGGTTCACATATTGCTGAAGCCTGGCTTGAAGAATTTTGAGCATTACTTCATTAGCGTGTGAGATGAGTACAATTGTTGAGGTAGTTTGAGCATTCTTTGGCAATGGCCTTTCTTAGGGATTGGAATGAAAACTGACCTTTTCCAGTCCTGTGGCCACTGCTGAGTTTTCCAAATTTGCTGGCATATTGAGTGCAGCACTTTCACAGCATCATCTTTCAGGATTTGAAATAGCTCAACTGGAATTCCATCACATCCACTAGCTTTGTTCGTAGTGATGCTTTCTAAGGCCCACTTGACTTCACATTCCAGGATGTCTGGCTCTAGGTGAGTGATCACACCATCGTGGTTATCTGAGTTGTGAAGATCTTTTTTGTACAGTTCTTCTGTGTATTCTTGCCACCTCTTCTTAATATCTTCTGCTTCTGTTAGGTCCATACCATTTCTGTCCTTTATCGAACCCATCTTTGCCTGAAATTTTCCCTTGATATCTCCAATTTTCTTGAAGAGATCTCTAGTCTTTCCCATTCTGTTGTTTTCCTCTATTTCTTTGCATTGCTCGCTGAGGAAGGCTTTCTTATCTCTCCTGGCTATTTTTCGGAACTCTGCATTCAAATGGGAATATCTTCCCTTTTCTCCTTTGCTTTTGGCTTCTCTTCTTTTCACAGCTATTTGTAAGGCCTCCTCAGACAACCATCTTGCCTTTTTGCATTTCTTTTCCATGGGGATGGTCTTGATCCCTGTCTCCTGTACAATGTCACAAACCTCCATCCATAGTTCATCAGGCTCTCTATCAGATTTAGTCCCTTAAATCTATTTCTCACTTCCACTGTATAGTCATAAGGGATTTGATTTAGGTCATACCTGAATGGTCTAGTGGTTTTCCCTACTTTCTTCAGTTTAAATCTGAATTTGTCAATAAGGAGTTCATGATCTGAGCCACAGTCAGCTCCCAGTCTTGTTTTTGCTGACTGTATAGGGTGTCTCCATCTTTGGCTGCAAAGAATATAATCAATCTGATTTCGGTGTTGACCATCTGGTGATGTCCATGTGTAGAGTCTTCTCTTGTGTTGTTGGAAGAGGGTGTTTGCTATGACCAGTGCGTTCTCTTGGCAAAACTCTATGAGCCTTTGCCCTGCTTCATTCCGTACTCCAAGGCCAAATGTGCCTGTTACTCCAGGTGTTTCTTGACTTCCTACTTTGCTCATAGTTTGTAACAAATACTTTTAGAATGAAAACAAACCAAAACACCCAGAGGGGTGGCTTCCTGAGAGACTAGGACCAGAGAGGGAAGTGAAAACAAAAAAGCTCAGGAGGAGGGCAGTCACTGCCTGGGCTCAGGCTCCCCACCCGGGCCTCCCCTCTGGCTGCAAAACAGAGCCTGGGAGAGGCATGGGTCTGCCTGGCCACCACCGTCAGGCAAGGCCACAGCGGGAGTGGGCCCTCAGGCAGTGCACCGGCGGTCACATGACCACCCCTTGGCCTTGCAGCACTGTGACTCTGCCCAGAGACCCCCAGCTTCTTCCATCAGCCAGAGCTGAGTTGGGGAGCCTGTGTTTACATGAACAGCCCCTGACTCTGCCCAGGGAACTGCCTTCTCAGCACGACTGTGTGAGGGACACTGGACCACTGCTGCCTCACACTGCTCACGTGTTGAGCACCAGTGGTGTGCCAAGCTTTGTGCTGGATGTTGTGGCTTCAGAGCTGAAAGTTACCTTACTTGCCCTCATGGCATTTGCTGTCTATTGGGGTTATGGTGAGTCAGCAATGTAGTGCAGAAGATAACTTCTGTGTTACAGGAAACTGCAGACCACTATCAGCTTAAAAGCAGCAGCAGCTACTTCTAGGAAAATTGCTGTTGTTCAGGCGCTCAGTTGGGTCTAACTCTTTGTGACCCCATGAGCTGCAGCGCTCTAGGCTTCCTTGTCCTTCACCATCTCTTGGAGTTTGCTCAAAGTCATGTCCATTGAGTCAGTGATGCCATCCAACCATCTCATCCTCTGTTATCCCCTTCTCCTTCTGCTAGGACAGACTCAATTGAGTCCACGATGACTACATTGCCTTAAAGTCATTCACTCGTTCAGCAGCATTTATTTGGGCACCTGTACATGCCAGGCATGGTCCTGAATTCTGGGAATATAAAGAAAAATCAGAAAACAGAGAGGATTATTACTCTGGCAAAAAATGGGAGGGAAGCATTCTAGATAAGGAAACAGCACATGGGAAGATACGGAAAATAGAGCACCACCTTCTCTGCTCCCCAAGGCAACCACAGGGCTTGATGTGAGACCACCATTCCTCGATGCCACCCATAACAGAAATACTCACCCTTCACATTGGGCCCCTGAAAACTCAGCCCAGGGTTCATCTCCTCCAGGATAACTTCCTGGCTTCCTGCTCTGCTTTAGATGTTCCCATAGCACCCAGATTGAATTCTAGGCCAGCTCTGACCTGCCTGAGGGCAGAGACCATGTCTTGGCTGACTCTGTGTGCCACAGGTAAATATTTATTGAAAGAATGAGTAACTGGGTGAGTGAATGAATCGGAGAAGAGAATGAGATGACTGACTAGGCCAGGAGGCATGCTAAAAATGTAGGTAATCAGACTGCTTTGATTAAAAAGATCTGGGATATTGTTAAAACACCTGATAATTTATATATTTATTTTCAAATTTATATTATTGAAGTTCATTTACAGTGTGTTAGTATCAAGCACCTGATAAAAATCTATTGAAAACACTCATCTCTCTACCCAGCAGAAGTTTTTTGTTTAACATTATGCATATGGAGTAGATATTTTTTAAAAGGTAGGTGCTATTTAATGATTACTTCACAGAGGTTGAAACTCTAAGCACACTTAAACTTCTACTGTAGCCATCAAAACTGGACACTTTGTAACTTAGAAGGGGTGTTGGGGACCTCATCCGCGTACAGTTTGACAATGGTAGGGTTTTGTTCAAACTCCAGGGACAAGACTGTAGAACTTTACCTTGAATTTTTTTTCTTTTTTTCTTTTTTTTACAGTTTAAGATGCAATGAAACCTTAGAAAGTAGAGTGTAAGCAGCCTCTCTTGATAAAGCCTGTATTTTATCTTATGAATATAGCCTATTCATTGCTATGGCTTGAATGTTTGTGTCCCACTCCAGTTCATATGTTGAAACCCTAATGCCCAGTGAGATGGTATTAGGAGGTGGGACCTTTGGGAGGTTAATGCTTGGGGCATGAACATGGAGCCCTCAAGAATAGGATTTGTGATCTTATGCAAGAGACCCCAGAGGGCTCCCTCGCCCCTTCTTCCCTGGGAGGATCCAATAAGAAGTCTGCAACCTGAAAGAGGACCCTCACCAGAGACTTTGGGCACCTTGACCTTGGAGGCACAGCCTCCAGAACTGTGAGAAATAAAGGCTTGTCATTTATAAGCCACTCTTTTTATGGCATTTTTATAGCCTGAACAGACTAAAATATTCAATAAGATTTCACAGTCTGGGCCAAAAACCAGGCAACTAAGATGGCAGAGAGAATATTTAAAATCCTAATTCCAGGAGTTTGGGGGTAGGAAAAATGCCCAAACTCTTTGGGAACAACCCATATCCCTGATGGCTCGTGGGTAAAGAATCCGCCTACCAATGCAGGAGATGCAGGAGACTCAAGTTTGATCCCTGGGTTGGGAAGATCTCCTGGAGGAGGAAATGGCAACCCACTCCAGTATTCTTGCCTAGAAAATCCCATTGACAGAGCAGCGTGGCAGGCTACAGTCCATAGGGTCGCAAGGAGTCAAACAACTGAAGCAACTGAGTACACATATACAAAGAACCAGTGATCTAATAAGAGCCTTTTTCTCCTTTTCCAGAAAAGTCTCGAAGTGTCTTGTTGGCCTAGTGTACTAAGTAAAGGGAAGCCCACTAAGTAATTTAGAAATATTTTCCCATATAAACTGTTCAGTAAGTCAGCTGGATCTTAGCAGAAATCACAGTTCAGAGCTGACAGCGATTGTGCAGATAGATCATCAAGCCTAATTGGTTCCTACAGTTGAAGTTTTAACTGTGGTTTCAATGATCCAACATTTATAAAACCCATTTACTTTCTTCCGTGACCTCATGCTCTGCTTCATTATGCATTTGAAAGTTTCCATATCCAGCAGCTGTCTTCCTCTCTTCTCATACTCCTAGGAGGGAAAAAGTATAATTAGCTAGGAACAAGTTGCATTTTGTTTAGTCTGGGAGCAAGAGTCCAAAGAATGGAATGTCTAATTGGACCTACCTTGAACTCTGTCAATTTCTAACACGCTATCCCTTTTGTTCACTTCTCTGATGCATTCACAATTTGTTTCTATTTCCATTAAGAAGTGACAATTACAGAGAATTTATTCTTTGATGCTATTTTATAGGAATTAAAAGGATTGTACTTTTCACTGACAAATCAACCATCAGAAAAAGAATCAGAAAGCTCACCTGCTCAGTTTCTACCTGAAAGAGTGCATTTAAGTGCTGTAGCTCTTCAAGAGTCACTTGATGTTTGATCTCATCAAAACAAAAAGAAAATAAATTAAAAACATATAATGCTAATAGGAAGCCCCATAAAATGCAATTTCTGGAAACCCGTGATTCCTCTCTCTATGGGAGGCCAATAACTGAGCCTGTGAGTAACACTTAGGCTATTCCAACCTTCATTGTTTCAGTCTCTACTCCCATTCAGCTGACTCCTCAGCCCCTAGCTCTGGGGCAGGCTTGGCTCAACTGGGCCGGAAGGAAGTGGCGGCAAGGTGGTGGAAGGAAAGAAGAGATCAGGCATTGACTTGGGAGAGAAAAGATCAGGAACTGGACTGATACCAGAAAAGAAAGACTGAAAATATTTTGCCAGGTCACATTCCAAAGATGCTCTTTTCCCTCTTGGGAGTCCAATGCATTAGAACTGCTTTGTGTCACATGCTCTGCTCCCCGATCCATCTCATCTAGGCTGAACCAGGAGGAGACCCTGGGGGAACTGATCTCTGGCCCCTTTTTCTGGGGTAAATTCTCTGAAGCTATTGCCAGAGACTCTTGGTACTCCTGGTGTTAGGGAACTTCATTAACCTTCAGTAGGCCATCCTTAGGTCAATAAACAGACTCCCAGAGAATGCTTCTACCTCACCCTCCAGTCTTATAACTATTATCTCAACAGTTTGGCTAGGGCTTTCCTGGTGGCTAAGACAGAAAAGAACCTGCCTGCAATGCAGGAGACCTGGGTTTGATCTCTGGGTTGGGAAGATCCCCTGGAGAAGGGAATGGAAACCCACTCCAATATTTTGCCTGGAGAATTGCATGGAGAGAGGAGCCTGGTGGGCTACAGTCCACAGGTTCACAAAGAGTTTGGCCTTTATAAATAAAAATCCTTAAACTTCTGGCTTATAAAGAATAAATTGTCATAGTGGGTAGAGCCAAACTAAGCTCTGATGTTCTTGTACTGTCTCACGAGGCCAGAGGAAGATAGCAAAGCAGAAAATCAGCATTTCCTTGATAGGATCGTCTTCTGAAATCTCTATGATCACCTCAAGCTTCCAGGGTGGTGGCCTTTACCATAAAACTCAAGCTGACACCAAAGCTACAGGAGATCCACCATCTTGTAAAATTGAGGCACCTGCCAAATTCTGTCTTAAATGACTCAATAATTACTCTTTAACTTGCTTTCACTGAGGAACAAAATTGGAAACCCAGCTCTAGAATGGGACTCCAGCTGTAGTTTCCACTTAAAATTTCCCTGTAAGGCTCTTCTGGCAAGACCGGAACCTGGGAGGTAATGTTTAAAAAAAAAACTGACCAAGAGAAAGACCCTAACAGTATTCAAATACATGTAAAGGATGATTCCATCAAACTGAGGGGCTCTTTCTCCTCCCAAATAAAAGATATTACCCTGAATTAATTCATCACTTGCTTAGACTAAGCCTTCTCCAGCATCCACAAAAGCAGTGAGAGGGTACCAGGCTCACACACAAGGCCAAACAAGAAGATAGTGCCCTCGAAGAGCATGCAACTTATAATCCTCCACCCCAGATGGGACTTCCAGGGGGTGAAACAATTTTTTAAAATGTGTTTACCTTTAATTAGAGGATAATTGCTTTACAATATTGTGGTGGTTTCAGCCATATATCTACTTGAACCAGCCATAGGTGTATATATATATATCCCCTCTCTCTTGAACTTCCCTCCCACCTCCCACCCCATCTCACCTATCTAGGTTGTTACAAAGCACTAGATATGAGCTCCCTGCATCATACAGCAGTCTCCACTGGCTGTGTAATTTCACACATGGTGATGTATATGTTTCAGTGCTCCTCTCTCAATTCATCCCACCCTCTCCTCCCCTGCCTGTGCCCACAAGTCTGTTTTCTATGTCTGCATCACCATTGCTGCCTGGCAGATAAGATTCATCAGTACCATCTTTCCAGATTCCATATATATGAATTAATATACAATATTAGTCTTTCTCTCTCTGACTTCCTTCACTCTGCATCATAGGCTCTAGGTTCATCTACCTCACTAGCACTAACTTAAATATGTTCCTTTTTATGGCTGAGTAATATTCTATTGTATATATATATACCACAGCTTATTTATACATTCATCTGTTGACAGACATTTAGGTTGCTTCTATGTCCTAGCTATTGAAAATAGTGCTGTGATGAACATTGGGGTACATGTGCCTTTTGCGTGAAACAATTTTTAAAGATTTGAAAATTATTCCCCATAAGGTTGGAATATTATGGGAAAAACATGAGATTATTTAAAATTTTCATATTGAATTCTCTAAGCCATTACAATTGTATTTAAGATACAATATACTTTATGAGTCTATATGTTACATAAGACATTTATTCTCAAATTTATAATCCTAAAAACATATTCCTAGAAAGTGGTAGCTCTAGATTTGTACACAGCAATCAAAACATATTGCAGATATGTTATCCTTACTGCATAACTTCTAGTGCTCCTGAATATTTTTCTCCTGAGCTTCAAAATTTCCTGAAATCTATACCATAATCATGATCTGTCCACTAACCACTTTATTATGTGAAATTGGCCTTTCATCTTTTTCTGCCTCCATTACTGAAAAAGAACAAATAACAAAAAATTGCCTCCTTCCCAGGAGGGGGCCCCCCAATCCAGAGAGAGACTAATTCATCTTCTCATCTTAAATTTACTAGAAATGCTTCTGAGAAAATAAAGTGAATGCCATCATTAGTGATAGTAATGAAGGGTATGAAATCAAAGCTGGTGATTATATAATTTATAAAAGGTTTTATAGTAATTTTCAATTAAGTATAAAATGTGACTGAAAAGCCTTGCTTTCCCCCTTCATAACTTCTCCCCAGAGCCATCCCTCCATCTCCCCAAAATGTCCTACTCACCCTGCCTCCTACTTACTCTCCTGACACACCTACAGCCTCTGGTACCTTCCAAGGTTTGCTCTTTGTTATCCTGGTCATTCCATTCCATCTTTGCTTCCTGGTCATTCCATTCCATCTTTGCTTCCTGGTCACAAATACACCTGCTTCCTGCCTCCCTTCTCCCACTCTCCACAAAAATAAGGAAGTGAATGAACACTCTAACCACAGAAGATTTTTCAGGGTGGCAGTACCAAACGATGTTCACTGAATTTCCATTGCATTTAAGAAGTCAGTTCTTAAATCTCACAGACCTCATCAAATTTTCATACGTCATAACCGAGAGCAAAGACCCAGTGACCATTAGCCAACTTCTTTTGAAAAGGCAGCAATAGAAATACAGCTACAAAACAGAGCCATTATTGTGTTTTTCCTTGAAAATATAAATCAGGCCTTCACTTAATTGCATGTTTTTAAGGCAGATTTGGAACACAAAGCAGAGAAAACATATGTCCCTTCTGGGTACTCCTGTGCTTGGCAGGGCTTGAAAATTTGTAACTGCCATTGACAGCCAGTCGCATTGTATCACTAAAAAGCTTGAATGACTTGTTTTCCTACAAATAAAAACAGAGAAAAGCCGGACTATTTTATTTCCAAACTATCATAGCTATAGTGACAACCATAAATAACTCAGTCCATAATTGTGTAGTCTAGTTTTAAACATATTATCTATTGCCCAGCAATGCATTTTGGTGTATACATATGCAATTTCGGAGAGAGCTACCTGGATAATTCTCTAAGATCCTGTATTGGGGAGGATTCATGGAGCTCTGATTCTGTTTGTCCTTACACTGCAGTCTCCCCAAAGCAAGCAGTTTTTATGATAAGAATGGCTTTCCCATAAGGATTCATTTGCCTGCTGGTTGCTCATTTGCAATGCAAATCAGCACTCCTATTGTTCCACCCCAGCAGCTCTTTGCTTCTCACTGTAGAGTCTCCTCAGCCTGGATGGTTTAGGGGTAATTTCACTTCTACGACAAGGGAATTGACTAATTAATCGAATAAAGTATCCTTTCGAAAATCTGTTCCTTGAGTTGCTGTCTCTATAGCTTCAGAAAACAGACAGTTACAATCCTGTAGTCTTAAGATTCTAAAGGAGGTGGTAATTGCAGAAGATTTGAGGAGTTTTCCAGGTTGAAATTTAGGGGCTCCCATGGTAGAAGGTCCTAAGGAAGAGTAAACAGCGGGGCTATAGGGCATTCTCCAGGGAGCCTACTTTGTGAACGCAGTCTTTTTCTTGTGTGACACAAGATCTTAACCATGGGAAGAAGAGTTAAAAAAAAAAGGCCTGTGTGATTCTGCCAGAAACTTTAAAATCCACAATAAACTGAGGCTTAAAAAAAACACAAAACTGTCTTTTTAGCCATTTCAGGAGCAGGAATTCAACCCTGAACATTCATTGGAAGGACTGATGAAGCTGGAGCTCCAATATTTTGGCCACCTGATGTGATGAGCCAACTCACTGCAACAGACCCTGATGCTGGGAAAGATTGAGGGCAGGAGGAGAAGGAGGTGACAGAGGATGAGCTGGTTGGACAGCATCACTCCACTCAGTGGACAAGAGTTGGAGCAAACTCCAGGAGAGAGTAGGGGACAGGGAAGCCTGGCTTGCTGCAGTCCATGGGGTCTCGGAGTCGAACACGGCTGAACAACTGAACAACTACAAAAAGGAGCAGGAAGATTAGAAAGTGGCGTCCACTTTAATTAACGTAGCCTTAGGCAGCACTGCCACTAACATCTAACCTTCACTGAGCTTATTATGTGCCAGTTGCTGGGTACTTTACATGCATGTTTTGCATTCATCTTCGTAACAACTCTGTGAGGGAGATACTAGTATGGTCCCCATTTTATAGATCAGGAAACTAAGGCACAGGGAGGTCAATTAACTTTCCTGGCTCCCTACAACGAGCAAATGCTGGCACCAGGACTTGGTACCAGCTTTCTTTTCTGTTGCCCCACCTCTGCCCATGGTCCCTGGCCAGCTCCCAAGAGAACACAGGCAGATGGGTAGGCGGGAGGGGCATGGACTTCCAGACCTCTAATGGCCACCATCACTCATGTCTCTTCTCCACAGAGTCTAAAAATCAGAGTGAATTGCTTCAACCCAAGTGACCGGTCCCGTAAAAGTGAACTTCAAATTCCTCTTTACTTGGAGTTACTTTTACTTTACTTGGAGGTATTATATGTTATAAAGCTAAAAGTATGGTGACATTTGAAGAGTCAAACCTCCTCCTTCCTTCAGTATTAAAGACTTCCTACCACAGGGATATTCTACAGCTTATACAAGCTTTTAAGAGATCCAAATTTGTTGCAAGGAGCAGCCCAAGCATTTCCCAGTTTGCTTCTGTAAATTAATCTAAAATGAATACTTTGCTGCTTTTCCAGCTGCTTGAGTAGATTCTATGGCCTCTTAGTGGTTAAAAAATAGAGAAGAGAACTGCTTCTGCCAGCCTTAGCAAATCAGAATGGCAAAGCTGACCTTGCACGTGCACCCAGAGCAGATCAGCTGCAGCAGTCGAGTACTCTGTTGAGAAGGATTCTGAGGCTCTCAGCAGGGAAAAGCCAGGATGGATTTGCTCTGTTTGCCACAAGCATTGGAGGGAGGAGTGAGAACACAAACAACAAGCAACAAAGCTGTACTAAGAACAAGGCGATGAAGAAAGAGACAGAGAATGACTGAGCCGGAAAGGGTCTTAGAACCCCAACAGTCACCCATCTTCCTTACAGTGGGGAAGCTGAGGATGGGAAAAGACAGTTCACCAAGGAAGTCCATGGTAGAGCTGAAAAACTCTTCATCTCCTGTATCCAAGGCCAGTACTCTATGAGCAACTCTGGTTCTTCTAGTTTTAACACAAATTAAACATAGCTGCTGGGTGCCTGTTTTCCCACAACTCATTTAAATATGTCATTGAAGCCAGGCCTCTTACTTTGAAGTGGCAGTATCCAACATGCTCCTACACAGCCTGGACTCTGCACCAGCCCACACAGACTTCGCACCAGGAGCTCCAGAGCCTGTCACTATTCCCAGACAGCAACAGGGAGTCTCAGGCCTCAGAGGCAGCTGCCTGGCAACAAGTAGTATGGCCTGGGTCACTGCAGGCTCCAAGCTGGCTATTCCAGTCAGCAAAGGAGCATCACCCGGCTGGCTGCAGTCAGTGAAAAACTCACCCTTAACCAGGAAATGTCCCACAACCTCTGACAATGCCTGAGACTTCCTCACAGAAGCCTGGAAGACTGGAAAAGGGTTTGATGGGCAAAGTGAAGGTGCAAGTAGAACCTGCATGGCTGAACAGACTTGAGAGGTGACCAGAAATAGACTGTTGGTGAAGGTCCTCACCAGCTGAAAGTCTTACCATGCGTGCATGCTTAGTCACTCAGTCATGACCGACTCTTTGTAATCCTTGGGACTATAACCCATCAGGCTCCTCTGTCCATAGGGTTTTTCAGGCAAGAATACTGGAGTGGTTGCCACTTCCTCCTCTGGGAGATCTTCCTGACCCAGGGATCAAACCCAAGTCTCCTGTGTCTCCTGCACTGCAGGTGACATCACATGGGGAAGTTTAATCACAGAGAGTCAACTTGTTTCAGACTTCTCTGATCCATTTGACATCATGACTCAGTACATACTGAGGTAACAAAAGTTTCACAATGCACGACTTGTGCTTATTCAGAAGATGCACTCTGATATTATCTGTCATTATTTTAGATGCCAGCCATATTCCAGCAAATCAATCTCCTAAGCCATTAACTACTCTTGCCCTCACTATGACAATCCGCACTCTGAGGAAAGCTTCTTTTGATATATTATCTGCATAGGTCACAACATCAAAAAGAACAAAACTGAATTTTTCCTCCCACCATGCAGCTTAGGGGATCTTAGTTCCCCAATCAGGGATTGAACTCAGGTCCTTGGCAGTGAGAGTGCGAAGTCTTGACAACTGGATTGCCAGGGAAATCCTAATTTTTAACTCCTCCTCATCCATTTCCAACCTCACTGTCCAGCATTCATCCCATTCCTGCTCCTCAGACCCTGTTTACTTTAATCACTTGTGTGGCTTAGTGTGCAGTTTCCTCTATGTGGGGTGGCCTCCACTTCATATAATCTTAGAAAAACTCTGAGAGATCCTTGACGGCCCATCTCATATGACACTTCCTCCTGGAAGCCTTCCTTATCCCCAAAGCCAGAAGTAATTTCCCCCTCCCTTTGGAAGGGGTACATGCCTTTGGATACACATCTTTCTCTATTATTGAGCTTCTGTTTCCTAACAATTAGTCATGAGTCTATCACCTGCACAGATTCTTGTCATTTCTTTTAATATTTTTCTTTAAATAGACTTGTACATACTACCTTCTTTAGCCTCATCCTAAACAACAGTAATCATGAAATCATCGATTTGCTGTGCTTGTTAGATTTCCAGAGAACATTAACATAAATATCTATTATTAAAATTTTAAAAATCTCATTTTTCCTTTGAGGAAAAACCGTGCTGGTTGTGTAAAGTCTTGAGGGGCTGTATTTTGTTTAAATTGGAGTTTTTCTCTAGGGCTGGGTATGTGCTATTGCTCCATAAATATTTGCCGAATTAAACTCAAATGAAATGGATTAAATGGAATTTATTCATACTCTTAACATATTAGCATGAATCTGGAGAGGCAGTTGTGACCGTGGAAAGCAAAGAATGAGACTGGAAAGGAATTGGACCTAAGAAGGAAAACATTGATAGACACTGAGAGGGCAGGGAAAGAGACATGGAGAGGCTGACCCCAACCGGTTATAGTGATGGTCCCCGAGGTGTGTGCCTGCCCCGAGGGCCAGCTAAAGCCCAGTGAACAGGGGGCAGGTCCAGATGGGTCTTCCGTGGGAGGAAGTCACAGCATCCCCCATATGGACCCCAACTTTAAACAGTGTCACTGGCCGCGGGCACTAGGGGATTCCAGCCCTGTCCCCAGCCTTGCCCCAGAGCCCGCCTGGCCTACCAAGGCCATCCGCTCGCTGCCCCCTCACCTTTTCCACCCGCAGGCTCCACTCCAGATCTACATGGGGAGGCGGCATCCTCCGCTGGGCTGGGTCCTCCGTTCCCACCGAGTAACTGCGCGTCCTCTGCCCCGTGAGGCAGGCCCGTAGCAATCAGGATGGGGCATCTGCATTCTGCTGGCCCTGTTCCCCTAAAGGCCAAGGTCCCGCGGGGAAGGTCTGAGCCCGAAGCGTGACTGGCTCCCCCAGGATGCGGCTTCAGTCAGGATACTGGCCCGATCCCATCCCCAGACACAGGCCTGTCAGTCCAAGTCTGGTCAGGAGACTGGGTCCCACTCCACCCGTGCTGCCCCGTCACTCTGGGTCTCCTTCTCTTTTGAGAAGCCACATTCTTAAAGGAGGACCCAGAGCGGGGAAAAGACTTTAGGGGGTAGAGGTAGGGTCTCTGCCTTCATGTGTTACTGCAACACAAGTCTCTGTGCTCCGCAGCCCAGTGGGGCCAAAAGATACCGAAATGTCTGCTTTTGGCGCAGAGTAAGATTTAGTGTAGGGCCCCGGAAGAGACAGGTGGCTCAGCTCCCAAACCCCAGACTCCCCAAAAGCTCTCAGCAGAGCCCTTTTCTAGGAAAGGGGAGGAAGGGGCATGATGAGGTGTCTAAACTCCTTGGTGTAGTGGAGCCTTTCCCAAGGTCATGTCCTGGTCAGGTAATGATGTTCCTGTAAATCTGTACTAAACAAGTGTTATTCCTGGTTCTGAGGAGAAATGACCAGGCCCTCAGGCACGACAGGCATGACTTTCATCCTCTGAGGTCTCGTCCTGACTTGGAGAGGAGGCAGAGCTCAGCTGGTGGCTCCCTCAGGGCCAGATCCCGAGACCCTGACCAAACGGCATCCATGAAGGAGTGAGATGCCCGGGACACAGCCCTCTCGCAGACTCCTAAGGCTGCCCAGAGGCAGGGGCCAATCCCACAGACCACGTTCTATTCAGACGGTGGCTTCCATGAGGTGGCAGAGGCAGGGATAGGGGATGCCACCTCAGGGCCTGGGCCTGGCCACTGGGCGGGCTTGGTGAGGGTTCTGGAGCCCTGCAGAACACAGCCTTCAGCCTGTTTCCTGGGCCACCCTGTTCACCCACCGGCCCTAGGCAGGGTGTGCCCTGGGAGAAGCCAAGATCTGTCTCTAACCTCACTCTTAGCCTGAGGACCACCACTTTGCCTACAGTTGACTGAACAGGCCACCAACAGTTGCTCACTGGCTGTTGCTTGTGGGAGGGGCCCGCTGTGGTACTGACCAATGACTGAGCAGGACCACTAACGTTTGCTCACTGACAATTGGTCGCTTGTGGGAGGGGCCACTGTGGCACCAACCAATGGTTGAGCAGGGCCACTAAGGGTACTGGGCTGTAGGGTAATAGCCAACAGCAATGGCTGCATGCTAAGGGCTACATTCCACAGGACTCTGTTACAAATTGACCAAGACAGAAGGCAGCAAGCCTTTACCACACTACTTTAAGAGAGAGAGAGAGGGAGAGAGAGACCCCAGTAAGCCCTAGAACTACTAGTTTCTTAAATGTTTTCAGTTCTGAACAGGCAATATATATAACAAGTAAACAAACTAAGACAAAAACATGGATGTTAACGATTGTAATTAAATAAAGCTTACAACAAAATGAATCTGTTGTGATAATTTTTATTGTAGTGCATGGTAATTAGATATAAATGACAAGTTGTTTAAGCAATGATTCTAATTGCTATTAATTTGACAACACTGTTTTGGGGGCTGCTCAGGAAAGCCCCAAAGGTGCCTGGGATGACTGCTTTTTCCATGTTTCCATCTTAGGGAAATAAAAGCAATAACAGTTTTGAGATTAAAAAAAAAAAAACCTACTTTGCCCTTCTGTATTTGTACTCAGAGTAGCACTTTCTAGACTCTTGCTTAAATTTCCTTGACTTAAAGATCTTGCTTATTGGATTTTTTTTTTTTAATATAGAGGTTAGGGAGAAACTCATCACTTTGGTTGCCAAATAAGGCAAAACGAGTTTATAATCTCAAGCTAGAGTCAAGATTGCTGGGAGAAATATCAACAACCTCAGATATGCAGATGACACCACTCTTATGGTAGAAAGCGAAGAAGAGCTAAAGAGCCTCTTGATGAAAGTGAAAGAGGAGAGTGAAAAAGTTGGCTTAAAACTCAACTTTCAGAAAACTAAAATCACGGCATCCGGTCCAAACATTTCATGGCAAATAGATGGGGAAACAGTGGAAACAGTACAGACTTTATTTTGGGGGGCTCCAAAATCACTACGGATGGTGACTGCAGGCATGAAATAAAAAGACGCTTGCTCCTTGGAAGAAAAGTTATGATCAACCTAGACAGCTTTTTTAAAAGCAGAGATATTACTTTGCCAACAAGTCCATCTTGTCAAAGCTATGGTTTTTCCAGTAGTCATTTATGGATGTGAGAGTTGGACTATAAAGAAAGCTGAGTGCTGAAGAATTGATGCTTTTGAAATATGGGGTTGGAGAAGACTCTTGAGAGTCTCTTAGACTGCAAGGAGATCCAACCAGTCCATCCTAAAGGAAATCAGTCCTGAATATTCATTGGAAGGACTGATGTTGAAGCTGAAACTCCAATACTTTGGCCACCTGATGCAAAGAACTGACTCATTTGAAAAGACCCTGATGCTGGGCAAGATTGAAGGTGGGAGGAGAAGGGGACAAGAGAGGATGAGATGGTTGAATGGCATCACCAACTCATTGGACATGAGTTTGAGTAAACTCCGGGAGTTGGTGATGGACAGGGAGGCCTGGCATTCTGCAGTCCATGGGGTCGCAAAGAGTTGGACACAACTGAGTGACTGAAGTGAACTGAACTGAGCTTCAATTCATTGGGCCTGTATTTGGGCTCTGGGAAAAGGAACAAAAAGGTAGACTGGTTATCCCGTCAGAGGCCCAGCTGTAGGCTCTGGGGCAGACCATGGGTCCTCATTAGGGTTTAGGATTATTGGATGACTAAGAGGGCCCCCTTTTGGCAACCTGGAAGCTGCATGTAGGAATTGAGTTTTCAGAGACTGTGAAACTCTTTGAAGAATCTCTCACTCTTGGTGCCTTGAAATTTTATTCTATTGTGACCAGAAGAACATAAAATCTATTCTGGAGTAAAGACCCCTCTAATAATGGCAGACCTTATCCAACAATGAGACTTTCTGGGGTCAGGTGAAGAGAAGGGCAGGGAGCTGGGGTTGAAGTGAGTGGGGCAGGATTTGGGTGAGTGGGAGAGGGGAGAAAGAGTAGGGATGGTTTTGTTTGGACCATGGAACATTTAAACAAAGCTCTTTGGGTAACTAAAATGAGAGCATGAATCTCTGCAGGGTGAGGGGCTGAAGAGGATAGAAGAGGTTAGGATATGGAAGCACTGCAGACACACAACCTTTCTCTGGGGTGGTAAAAGTATAGAGAAACAGCTCCATGGCTTATAATATTTAATTTCCCCAACTGAAAAAGTTGTGATTATAGTGCCCACCTCATAGGGTAAAAAGTGAAGTAAATGTTATAATGTATGTCAAGTATTTAGAGCTGTGTAAGGCACACAGTAGGTGCTCCAGACAGGTTAGCTATTGTTGTTGTTATTAAGGCTGATCCTGCCTCATTCTAGCCTACAAAATACTGATCAAATACTCTTGACACTCTTGCACACAGCTGATTAGATGAAGAGTAAAAGATGTCCATCAACCTGAGGACTGTTGAAAAGATGGGCTGGGTCAGTGTGAGCCTCTCTCTCTCAGTGTTTAACTAGGACTTTTGAAAAGCATTCAGGAAATGGTGGGGAAAAGGTTCAGAAAATAGAGGCAGGACAGACAAAAGCACAGACAAGTGGAGTGAGCTGAGGTATGTCAACAGGGAGGCTCCAGAGTAGAGCTTTTGAGCTACTGCACCTTGGCTCCCCAATACCCTCTGAATCCAAGCCACTCCTGACTCTGTCCCATGAAGGCCAAGTTTAGAGATAGCTTCCCCTTCTAAGATTTCCATGAGATTCCCTGTCATTGCATGTGTGTCTCCACCACAAAGCCCCTTGGCTTGACTCACCTTGAGGGGATTTCTGTTTCTTCCAAAAAGTCAAATTGAAAGAACAAGTTGTCTTTGAATTGCAAAGAGTTGGACACAGCTTAATGACTGAACAACTGGACAACAAATGGTGGCATAGTGGTATGAAGCACTGCTTCATTTCTTCATCCATTCTCTCACTTTGATCTACTTTTGTTAAGTGCATGACCTGTACCAGACATTGAGCTAGATGTTGGAACCATTAACACAAAACAGAGGGCTGATGGGGAGCCAGTAATTTTAATACTCTGATAAGTGTCAAGTTTGTTGGAGCCCTGGCATTAAACAGAGAGGAAGCACTTAACTGCGGTTAGTCAGGGTAGGGAGGTGCTTCTCAAAGGAGAAGTCACCAAAAAGATAAGTGTTAGTTTTCCTGGCAGACTAGAGGGACAGTGCCTTCCAGGAAAAGATAGAGCAGATAAAACAACGGGTGTCAGCTCCTGACCCCCGTGTATGTAGTGTATGTCATGTTTAGGAGGCTGGAATTCGTCTTCAAGGAAATGAAAAGCCATCTCAACAAGCCTTTGAATAAGAACCATTCTCTCTGCAGCATGAAGGAGAGAGATTGGGAGGGATGGGGACGGTTTGCAGGAGTCTTGAAGAGAACTGCTGAGGCCTGAACCAAGACAGCAGTGGGAATGGAGATGTGGAGTGGGGGTTGGCAACAGACTTCCATGACTCTGAAGGCTGGGGGAGATGGGACCAGGATTCTGGATGACAAGAATGGGAAGAGGCTATCAGGAAAACAGAAAGGAAAAATGACCGGCAATTTGAGATAAATCATTCCACTGGGGGCATATTGAATTGAAGCTCCTATTGAAATATCCAGGGAGAGAGGTCCAACCAGCAATTAGAAATGGAGGTCAGGGAGACAGAAGAGGTCTGGACACATCACCACAGGGGCCACTGTCAAATGAGGTCACCACAGGGGTCACTGTAGGGTGAGGGGCCCAGGGAAGACCTGGGTGGAGGGCGCCTTGTTCTCATGCAGAAATGTGAGTGTCACTGAAGCCCACGTGCCCAGGGAGTGATATCAGTTCAAGGTTAGAAATGCAGAGGAGATTATGCACACAGCTTAACAAGGGCTCAGAGCTTGGGGCTGATAATAGGAAAATTAAGGCCAGAGGATTTAAGAATGAGGGAGATAAAAGCAAGGGGCAAACTCTGGAGCCAGACCTCCATGCTCACCCAGTGAGGTTTGGAAGGCAGAGGTGAGAGTCTCTCTGTTTCTAAAGACCCAGGGCAGCCCTCACTGGCTGCAGAATCTCTCCTCCTGTCTCCTGGTTCCAGCCTGCCATACACGGCTCCTGCTTGGTTTCCTCGGCATGACCCCACCTTTGAACCAGCCTCAGAGCCCAAGTCCTTTATGATTCTTTCTACTCCACTTTCCTGGAAACAAGCACCGTTTGACAAACTGTTCAAACTCAGAAGCTGAGTCACTATTTTCCTCTTTCTCCCTCCCCATCCCCAGTCACCAAGTCAATCTGTGCTCCTGTTACTCTCTGTTATCATGACCCCAACCCAGCTGATGTCTGGGTCTCCCTGGCTTCCCCTGCTCTCATCCCGGACCCTTCTGGATTCCAGATCCACTTTCCTGCAGCCTTCTGTTCTCATCACGTCCCTTTGCTTGAAGCCCAGTGGCTCCCCACTGCCCCACACCTGCCACTCTCTGGTTTTCTGACCTTGGACAAATCATTTAACTTCTGTGACTTTAATTTTTGTGTTGGTAAAGTGAGGTAGTTGGTCTTTTTGTGATTTCTCTGCTGCACTTTGAAGACTCTCCTCATCTCACATCTGTTAGGATTATCAAAAAGACAAGAGATAACAAGTGCTGGCAAGTATGTGGAGAAAAGGGAACCCTTGTGTTCTCTTGGTGGGATTGTAAACTGGTATAGCCACTATGGAAAATAGTATAGTGGTTCCTCAAAAAATGAAAAATAGAGTGAACCAGCAATTCCACTTCTGGAATATATATACACAAAGGAAATAAATCATTGTCTCAAAGAGATCCTAGTTGGCAGCAGCACTGGTCACCATAGCCGAGATATGGAAACAACCTAAGTGTTGATGGATGAACGGATAAAGAAAACATTTTATATATATATATATATATATATATTTATGTACATACATAGATATTATATCTTTTTAATAGAATATTATTCAGCCTTAAAAAAGAATGAAATCTTGTCATTTGCATCTACATGAATAATGAAACCGGAGGGCATCATGCTAAGTGAAATAAGCCTTACTGAGAACGATAAATACTGCATGGTGTCAATTCCATGTAGAATCTAAAAACAAAAGTCAAACTCATGAAAATGGAGAGCAGAGTGGTTGTGGTTACCAGGGGCTGGGGGTGAGGAAATAGGCAGAGGTTGGTCAAACGGTGTGAACTTTCCATTATAAGGTAAATAAGATCTGAGGATCTAATAGAAAACCTGGTGACTGCAGTTGTTGACACTGTATTGTAATTAACATAACTGAAATTTGCTCAGAGAGAATAACTTAAATGCTCTCACCAACAAAGGATAAGAAAAAGGTCTCTGCTGGTGGGTTCCCACCCCAACTCACACAGGCCCTGAGGCTTCCAGGTCTCTGCGCAGCCCGGGAACACCCGGTGCTAGTCTCATCTAAGACGTTCAGCTCACACTGTTCCTAACTGAGGCACTTCCCCACAGTGGCAGAAGTGTAAACTGAGGTCTCTTCACAGTGTGAGGAGACAAGAAGTCAGCTGTCCATGAACCAGGAAGAGAACCCTCAGCCAAGACCTACCATGCCTGAGCATCCAGTCTCCACAACTGTGAAAAATGAATGTTTGTTGTTGAAGTCATCCAGTTGATGGTATTTTGCTATGGCAGCCCAGGCTGACTAAGGCTGCTTTGACAATGAATTTAGGTTTTATGTTGGCATATTTGGGCTTCCCTGGTGGCTCAGATGGTAAAGAATCCACCTGCAATGCAGAAGATCTGGGTTCAACCCCTGGGTTGGGAAGATCCCCTGGAGAAGGGAATAGCTACCCACTCCAGTATTCTGACCTGGAGAATTCCATGGACTGTATGTATAGTCCATGGGGTCGCAAAGAGTCGGACATGACTGAGTGACTTTCACTTTCTATTGCCATATTTAAATAAAATCATCATGGGTCCTTCCCGTGTGCCTGCCTCTCCCCCTAGCCCTTTTAACGGGACCTACCCACCCATCACCCCACTCCCAGTGCTTATATTTGCCCAAGCCACCTTCTCTTTCCTCTTCATGCCTTCCTGTTTCTTGCTTTTATTTTTCCAACCAACATACATCAACAACTGGTCAGGCTCTCTTTTGGGGAAGACTAACCCACCGGGTCCACTTTCCAGTTGACCAACCAGCTTGCTCCCAGACTCTGACCTGTGCACCCCCTTTGCTGTCAGTAGATACGGGTGGAGTTTCTTGTTCCTCTAGTTCTGTCATACTCTCCCTGCTCCATCCTCCAGCCTGCCTGAACACAGACAAAGAAGGATACTGAAGAGGTCCTGTGTAAATAGGAGTTTTTAAAAACTGCACAGTTCAGATGAGAACGAATCCAAACTGTCACAGGATTGCATTTGTGGGGCGGCCAGATCAGAGCCAACACTAACATCCTCTGCTCCCCTGGAGTCTGTCTGCAGAATGTGCTTCCCAGGCTGGGAGACATGGGCCTGTTTCAGATCACGAGCTGGCATGCCCCAGTTGCCCATGGCAACCCAGCTGCACTGGCGCGTTCGCATTTATAAATGCGTGTGGGCTTAAAATTATATTATTGATTCTGTCTGGAAGACAGTCGTCTGATTTGTATATAGCTCTGAATAAATTACTCATTATCCTTTACAGCCATCAGAGTATGAGTCTCTCTCTCCCTCCCCCCGCCTTTTTTTAATTTTAGAGAGACAGCAAATTGTGTCAGCAGATGTGAAATGAAATGCTTCTCATGACAACCATCCTATGAAATCAACATCCAGGGCACTGTCCCGGGAAGTAGTCTGGCTGTTACTGAAGAGATTAAAAAATGGAATGGATTTGGAAGGGATGGAGCTAATAGTGGGTAGTCCCTTTCAGACGGGCCATAAGGTATAGTTTGAAGTACACTGAAAAGCAGGCAGGAGCTGGGGGAGATGCAACCCCACTCTGGACTTGATCAATTCACACAGAACCCAAGCTTTCTCTTCTGTTTTCTTTGAAGTGTAGTATATACTCAGGCAGATTAAAGTATTGTTCCAATTTGCCTCTCCTCCCAGTATCCACGCTTTTTGCCCTGTAGCTCTGTAGATCATCCCACAAAAAGCATTGTGTGCTGCCCTTGACTCGGGGCTTGATCTTACAGCTTGTGTTGACTAATTAGCAAAGTGGCAGTGTGCCAGATCTGAACTTTTGCTTTAAGAAGCTTCAAGAGTTTTCACTTACCCTTCTGTGTTTTTTGTCATCAGTGTGAGGAGAATTCCTCTTAGGTAGCTGCTGCCCCTTCAGCTGGGACCCAGAAAGAATACATGTGGAACAGTCACCTCTCCACCATCAAACCCAGCCAGACTGATGGCCTGAAGCCCTACCCCAGCCATACCCAGTCCAGAGGAGCCACTTCAGCCAAGCTGCAAATGTCTGGGAAATAAACCCTCACTTCGCCACCAAGATTTTATAAGTGCTGGTTACACAGCAGTAGCTGACTCTTACAGTCTTCCATCCTTTCAACATCATGGCCATCAGTGTCACTAATGTTGGAAAAGAACATTCCTCACTCTCTGTTTCAGCAGTCACTGATCACAAGCCTTTAGGCAGAAAATGCACATCATGCATCACAGTTTTAATTCACTTTGGTATCTCATTGTGCACTATGCCATCAACAATGGCATTGTTATCAGGAGTCATGAGACCAGTGCACCGGGGAGAAGCTCCAAGTAAATTAGAAGGTTTCATCTCTACTCCTTTAGTGCGATGGAAGTCCTGCCAAAAGATTAGTGGGCTTGTGTCTGAATTAGAGAGGAAGAGTGTCGCGATAAGTCTCAGAAAGCACTGTCAATGTTCCTTTCAATCTGTCCCTCAATGAACACTTTTATCTTTGATCTTACAGCTTGGGTTGTTATTACCCTCAAGCTCTTTATAAACCTCTATATTTCCACTCTTCAGTCTAGGGATGTACACACAAGCACACTCAATCATTTTCACGAAACATTTATGGAGCACCTACTGTGGGCTGGACACCTACTGCAGTAGTGAAGTGCTAGATGCCCTGTTGAATGAAAGAAGCATGGTTGTGACAGGCAGTTAGGGAGGGTAAGAGTCAAGCCTCCCTCCTAGACATCCGTTCTGAGACACAGGGCAGGTAGAAGTGCTGTTTACTAAGATGGAACAACCTGCGGAAGGACTGGTTTGAGAGACAATGAAAAGTTCATTTTTATACTCATATGTTTGAGATGTTTCTGAGACATGTAGGGTCATCAGGTGGGCAGTTAGATGTCCAACATGGAGCTCAGAGGAGAGAGGTCTGGGCAGAGGATATCCATTGGAAGGGTTGCCAGCATGTAGACTGGGGTTTCCCTGGTGGCTCAAGTGCTAAAGAATCAGCCTGCAATTCAGAAGACCTGGGTTCAATCCCTGAGTCACAAAGATCCCCTGGAGAAGGGCATGGCAACCCACTCCAGTGT
The DNA here is from genome assembly GCF_910594005.1 of Cervus elaphus. Taxonomy (NCBI): domain Eukaryota; kingdom Metazoa; phylum Chordata; class Mammalia; order Artiodactyla; family Cervidae; genus Cervus; species Cervus elaphus. The sequence continues at coordinate 30,264,447 of NC_057844.1, forward strand.
TCTTTTTTTAAAAAAATTTATTTATTTATTTTAATTGGAGACTAATTACTTTACAATATTGTAGTGGTTTTTGCCATACATTGACATGAATCAGCCATGGTTGTACATGTGTTCCCCATCCTGAACCCCCTTCCCATCTCCCTCCCCATCCCATCCCTCAGGGTCATCCCAGTGCACCAGCCCTGAGCACCCCATCTCATGCATCGAACCTGGACTGGCGATCTATTTGACATATGATAATATACATGTTTCAATGCTATTCTCTCAAATCATCCCACCCTCGCCTTCTCAAACAGAGTCCAGGGCCAAAGAACTAAACAGACATTTCTCCAAAGAAGACATACATATGGCTAACAAATACATGAAAAGATGCTAACATCACTCATTATCAGAGAAATGCAAATCAAAACCACAATGAGGTTCCATCTCACGCCGGTCAGAATGGCTGCTATCCAAAAGTCTACAAACAATAAATGCTGGAGAGGGTGTGGAGAAAAGGGAACCTTCTTACACTGTTGGTGGGAATGCAAACTAGTACAGCCACTATGGAGAACAGTGTGGAGATTCCTTAAAAAACTGGAAATAGAACTGCCATACAACCCAGCAATCCCACTACTGGGCATACACACCAAGGAAACCAGAATTGAAAGAGACATATGTACCCCAATGTTCATCGCAGCACTGTTTACAATAACCAGGACATGGAAGCAACCTAGATGTCCATCCACAGATGAATGGAAAAGAAAGCTGTGGTACATATACACAATGGAATATTATTCAGCTATTAAAAAGAATGCATTTGAATCAGTTCTAATGAGGTGGATGGAACTGGAGCCTATTATACAGAGTGAAGTAAGTCAGAAAGAAAAACACCAATACAGTATATTAACTCATATATATGGAATTTAGAAAGATGGTAATGATGACCCTATATGCGAGACAGCAAAAGAGACACAGATATAAAAAGCCCACTCCAGTATTCTTGCCTGGAGAATTCCATGGACAGAGGAGTGTGGTGGGCTACAGTCCATGGAGTAGCAAAGAGTCAGACACAGCTGAGCAGCTAACACTTTCACTTTCTTTTTTCAGCATGTAGATGGCATTTAATACAAGACTGAGCAGAAAGCAAACATAGGGAAGAGAAGAGGGTCCGGTTGAGTGATGAGGATCCCAGTATTTCAAGGGCAGACAGAGAGAAGAGGAGTAAGGATGAGGACTGTAATGGTGCAGCTAGGGAGGTAGGAAGAAAACCAGAGATGAGGGTGGAAAATGTCGGTGTCTGCTTGTCATTCCCTCCAAGCAACCATCTCCCCCACCCCTCCGCTGCTGCTGAAACTCTGCTTTATTTGGGTCTTTGGGGTCATGCCCTTCATGAGAGGCAGGTCTTCTCCCCAGTCTTGTGGGGGACGGGGAGGGGGGACGTGTAAATCGTGTGAGGCCTAAGACGTCCATGGTAATCACTCTCCTTGCTGGTTTGGGTTTAGTCATGAGCATGTGATACAACTTTGGCCAATCAGGCGTGAGGGAAAGTCCACTGGGTGGCTTTGGGTAAAGTTCCCATGCTTTTGAAACGTGAAGGAAAGGAGAAAACTTGAGTTCCTCTCCTGCCTCAGATGTGGCCTCTGGATGGAGACTCTGCAGCCATCTTGCAACCAGGACAAATGTGAGTCCCAAAGCCCAAACAATAAAGATGCAAAGAATATTTGTGTTAAATGACATCTTTGAATTGTTGGATTGACCAGATTTGGAGCTCTCCTTAGCAAGATTTATTTTGCGAGATAATCATTTTTCTAAAGGTTTAGGCATTGTGTGTCTTCCATAACCTGTATGTAGCTCTAAGCATCCTAGATAGTACTCATGGTATCACACGACAGAGCAAGGTGGCTCGTGGCCTCTAGTACTATGATTATGCCAAGGGCTTGAGGGTGATATTTAGCTCAGAACTTAATGGTTTCTTCTACCTTATTTGGGGGGAATAGCAATTTCCCAATCTTTTATGTGTATTCTTTGTCACTCAATGCTAATTTGATATTATGCTTACAGTTTCTTTCAACAGTCAAAAATCAAATTCTTCTGCCAAGCTAAAAGCATATTTTATCTCAGTCATCTCAGAAGAAATGGATCACTTTTAATTATGACATGTTATCCACACTTGGTCAGTAGGAAGGATGCTGAGAATAACTGAGCCGGAAATAGTCTAGAGTTTATTTTCCAGCTAACGTGGAAAAGATTCAGAATAGGGCAACACAGGAAGGAAGAAATAGATACCAAAGGGTCAGGACAACAAGAAATGAGATAGAGATTAAAATACAAATAAAGTGCCTGAAGTCAAAATGTTTGATGATACTTAGTACCTTAATTAACCAGATTTTAAGATAATGACTGTATATCTTCAAATGGTTTGGGCTGTCCTTTAAGCTCTTTGAATAGCGTTCTTTTTATTCAATTAAAAGCTTCTGAAAGAGCTTTAATTTTACATTAATCAAAAGCCCTCATGATGTTCTCAGGATTTACTCAAATTCAAGGTTTTTTTTTTAAAGTGCAATTAAGTTATCAAGGCGGAGCCTCTGATTGCAGGGACAAAATTCCATAGCAACAGTCAGTTGAGTACAGTAACCTGGGGCACTGCTGCCTCCCATGTTTGTGCCAGGCCGCGGGGGGGCATGTGGTCAGACTCCACAGTGAACGGGACTCACTTCCCTTTACCTTCCTCCTGAGGAGCAAAACCTGCTTCCTTGACAATGTAAATAGTTACCTTATAATACCCATTTTTACCGCAAACAGCTCTCTGCCTGTACCCCCAAGCAGAATTCTAGAAAATTCTACACGATTTTTAAAAAGAGAAAAGCAAAGAATGAAGAGAATGTTTTCTTACCTGTCAGTATGAGATGTTTCTAACCTTCCCAAAGCAGTACCTGCTCTTCGTCTTCTCCAGCTCATGGTATCAGGCGGCCAAACCTGCCAGGGACTCCTGTGCTGATTAGAATGATGTCTGCTTGGCCCCCAAGGGCAATTACTGATGATCAGAGGGATGCCAGGTGAAGAAAATCTTGCTACTTTCTTGCTGGGAGCAGCCAGTGCCGATGAGCGGTACCTGTGGTGCTGGCTTGTGCCTCACTGTGCCTGGATTTGTAACTGGAGTATCTGGGTACGTTCCTCCTCTCTCCCCTCCTCCCAAGGTGTGTTAATCCCATCACACGAGAAGGTAATTGATGCTAACATGAAGCTGGGAGGTGGGGTGGGGAGACAATACCAGAGAGTGAACAAAGAGGAAAACAACTCCAGTATTAAAAATGTTGTCTTATCATCTTGCACACTAAGTCACTTCAGTGGTGTCTGACTCTTTGAGCCCCCATGGATTGTAGCCTGCCAGGCTCCTCTGTCCATGGGATTCTCTAGGCAAGGATACTGGAGTGGGTTCCCATGCCATCCTCCAGGGGATCTTCCCCACCCAGGGATCAAACCCACATCTTTTATATCTCCTGTATTGCAGGTGGATTTACCACCACTGAGCCACCTGGGAAGCCCCTTATCGTCTTGCCATTGATTACCCAGTCTCACACCTCCTCCAACTGTCCTATCTCAGATAACAGCTCCATTTTTTCCAGTTTTTTTTTTTTCTTTATTTATTTATTTATTTTTTCAGTGGGTTTTGTCATACACTGACATGAATCAGCCATAGACCTACACGCACTCCCCATCCTGGTCCCCCCTCCCACCCCCCCCCCCCCTCCACCCGATTCCTCCGGGCCTTCCCAGTGCACCAGGCCCGAGCACCTGTCCCACGCATCCCACCTGGGCCAGTGATCTGTTTCACCATAGACAACATACATGCTGTTCTTTTGAAACATCCCACCCTCACCTTCTCCCACAGAGTCCAAAAGTCTGCTCTGTACCTCTGTGTCTCCTCCTCTGCCCTGCACACAGGGCTGTCGTCACCATCCCTCTAAATTCCATACATATGTGTTAGCATGCTGCAATGTTCCCCATCTTTCTGGCCGGGAAAAACCCTTGGAGTCATCTCCTCCCCTACCCCTCCCAAACGCAAGTCCAGTCCACCAACAAAACCTACTGATTCTACATTTGAAGTGTCTCCAGATTCCAGCCACTCCTCACTTCCTCCACCAACACCTCCAAGTCCAAACCACCATGTTTCTCACCTGGACCTTGGCTATACATCCTGATTGGTCTCCCTGTTTTCATTTCTGCCCTGTTGCTCAGTCACTAAGTTGTGTCTGACTCTTTGCAAACCTCATGGTCTGCAGCACACCAGGCCTCCCCGTCTTCACTATCTCCTGGAGTTAGCTCAAATGCATGTCCATTGAGTTTGTGATGCCACCCAACCATCTCATCCTCTGTTGTCCCCTTCTCCTCCTCCCGTCAGTCCTCCCCAGCATCAGGGTCTTTACCGATGAGTCAGCTCTTTGCATCAGGTGGCCATAATATTGGAGCTTCAGCTTCAGCATCAGTCCTTCCAATGAATATTCAGGATTGATTTCCTTTAGGATTGGCTAGTTTGATCTCTTTGCAGTCCAAGGGACTCCCAAGAGTCTTCTCCAGCATCAGAGTTCAAAAGCATCAATTCTTCATCACTCAGCCTACCCAGTACAAAATATTCTATGTAGAGAGTGATCTTTTAAAAACAGAAATTGGACAATGTTAACCCTCGGCTCAAATACCTGTCATGCTTTTCATATCATCCAAAGTAAAATTCATAACCTCAGGCTTCCCTGACCTGCCCTTCTACCTGTCTGACCTCATCTCCTACTGCTCTCCCATCGCTTCCCCAGGGCCACCTTGACCTTCTCCTAGAACACGAAGGGGTTCTGCCCTTGTTCCCTCTAACTGGAAGTCCTTCCTCCATACAGCCACAAGCTTCTCCCCTGCTCCCTCACTTCTGTCACGAGTGGGGTCAGTGCAGTGTTGAGAGGCCTTTCCAACCATCCTCATTAAAATAGCAACTCTCATGCCTCTCTATCCCTAGCCTGCTGTATTTTTCTTCATACTTCTGAATTCAACATCATATTATATATTTACATGGTGTATTGTATGTACGGGAGACCGGGGTGGCTCAGACAGTAAAGAATTTGTCTGCAATGCGGGAGAACCAGCTTCCATCCCTGGTCAGGAAGCTCCTGCAACCCACTCCAGTACTCTTGTCTGGAGAATCCCATGAACAGAGGAGCCTGGAGGGCTGCCGTCCATGTGGCCACAAAAAATCAGACATGACTGAGTGACTTTCACTTTTCATTATACATATATGAAACCCACTTTATTATTTTTAAAACATTTATTTATTCGGCTATGCCAGGTCTAGTTCCTGGACCAAGGATCAAACCCCTGTCCCCTGTACTGGGAACACAGAGTCTTAACCATTGGACAGCCAGGGAAGTCCTGTCTTCAGTTTAAAGTAATATTATTTTTCTACTCTTCTATTTGTAAAAGCATTTTTTAACAAAACAGAACAAGTTTAAACTTATTTATAGAGCAGCTTTTTCAAGAGGTTAAAAACAAAGAATGGATGTTTTGGGAAAGCACGGAAATCTGCTATATATACTTTTTTGGATTGGATGTGTATGTGTGTAGCTGGGGGCGGGTAGTGAGGTTTGCAGGAGGTTAGAAAGAGAATCAAAAGAGCCATCAGGGGATACCACAAGAGAAAAAATTTCAGAATCATTTTCTGTGTTGAAATACTGCTCTCTTTGAAATACAATAGTGAAGGTAATGGTGCTACATAATTAACTCACATCATGTACATTGACTGATCTGTCTTGACAATCTGCTCTGAAAAAAGGAACCATACTAAAGCACTCTTTCACATCCTTTGGCATATTAGAATAAGCAGTGGCTGCTGGCTGCATGAGAACTTTTGTAGTGTTCAAGGTTTAAAATGCCTTCACAGATTTTAAAATATGAGAGGACCACAACCATACTCTCCTGTCTTAAAAAAAAAAAAAAACGATCTCTATTTAAGCACATGTGTCAGTGGTGATCAGATTTAATATTTTTAAGAGGGAAAATGGATTCTACCAAGCTTTTCATTTTGAGGGTTTCAGAGAAGCCTCATCTGAATAAATACCATGCCCCATCAGTTACCTCTGTGTGTGTGCTCAAAGTCATGTTTGACTCTTCATGACCCCAAGAACTATAGCCTGACAGTCTCCTCTGTCCATGGAATTTTCCAGGCAAGAATACTGGAGTGGGTTGCCTTTTCCTTCTCCAGGGGATCTTCCCAACCCAGGGATGGAACTTGAGTCTCTCGCATCTCCTGCATTGGCAGGCAGAATCTTTACCACTAGCGCCACCGTTAGCCATTGCAATGCTAATCTCAATGGCGTGCAACAGAAAGCATTTCTCTCTCACTCTGTGGGTCACAAAGGTAGATCAGCTGGGGTAGCTGTATTAGTCCATTTGGGCTGCTATGACAAAACACCATAAACTGGGTAGTTCTTAAGCAATAAACATTTGTTTCTCATAGTTCTGGAGGCTGGAAGTGCCAAGATCACAGCACGAACAGGTCTAGTGTTTGGTGACGACTTTCTGGTTCAGATAGACATCTTTTCTCTGTGTGTCTTGTGTGGCAGAAGGGATCTCTCTGGGGTCTCTTTTATAAGGGCACTAATCCCAATCATGAGGGCTCTGCCTTAAGATCTAGTCACCTTCAAAGGTCCCACTTCCTAATACCATCACTTTGGGGATTAGGATTCCAATAGAAGAATCTTTGTTGTTGTCATTTGGTTGCTCAATAATGTCTGACTCTGCGACCCCATGGACTGCAGCATGCCAGGCTTCCCTGTCCATCACCAACTCCCGGAGCTTGCTCAAACTTATGTCCATTGACACAGTTATGCCATCCAACCATTTCATCCTCTGTCATCCCCTTCTCCTCCTGCCTTCAATCTTTCCCAGCATCAGGGTCTTTTCTAATGAGTCGGCTCTTAGCATCAGGTGGCCAAAGTATTAGAGTTTCAGCTTCAACATCAGTCCTTCCAATGAATCTTCAGGATTGATTCCCTTTAGGATTGACTGGTTTGCTCTCCTTGCAGTCCAAGGGACTGTCAAGAGTCTTGTCCAACACCACAGTTCAGAAGCATCAATTCTTTAGCACTCAGCCTTCTTTATGGTCCAACTCTCACATCCATACATGACTACTGGAAAAACTAAAGCTTTGACTAGATGGACCTTTGTTGGCAAAGTAACATCTCTGCTTTTTAATATGCTGTCTAGGTTTGTCATAAATCTTCTTCCAAGGAGCAAGTGTCTTTTTAATTTTGTGGCTGCAATTGTTTTCAGAAGAATCTTGGGAAGATGCAAACAGACCATATCAGCAGCTCTTCTCCCCACACCTCTCATCCTCCTCCTGGGACCAGTGAGCAGCCAGAACTTAGGTCTGCCAACATCTCATTGGTTAAAGAGAGTCACATGGTTAAGTTCATAGTCAAAGTCTGGGGAAACACCTCCCATCTTTAGTAGGAGGGGTTGCAAAGTTACATAGCCAAGAGTGAGGAGACAGGGAGACATCAAGAAATGGGGGGTGATACTTCAGTTTACCATGGTGCCCAAAGAAAAAGTCTATCAAATAGTGCATCCCAATAGTGTGCTTTTAAGTAGCATTTGTGGTTCTAGAGTGGCAGTCACTTACCTGTTCTGCAGTTCTGCAGGTAGGATGATTTCCTGTCTCCAGCCACGTGGATGGCAACCCATCTGGTTGTCTGCCAGCAGGTTATCTGCTGGTGGCAATCGATGTGATATAGGCTTTTCTTGCCTGTGCTGCCCTTAGACTACCAAAACTATCTCCGAAGAAGTAAAGCGAGATTTGGAAGAAGGGTCGATTAGGTGCAGATAGGGGATATTCTAGGGTGGAGAAACTATTCTGTATGATACCGTAATAAGCACACGATACTATGCTTTTGTAAAAGCCCATATAACATCACAGCACAATGAGTCAACTTTAATATCTATAAATTAAAAAAAAAATTCATTTAAGAAGTCAAGGATCAGGAATTCACTAGCGCTCCAATGGTTAGGACTCTGTGCTTTCACTGCTGAGGGCCCAGGTTCAATCCCTAGTTGGGGAACTAAGATTCCATAAGCCAGGCAACTTGGCCAAAAAAATTTAAAAAAGAGGTCAGTGATCCCATCTGGGACTCCCAGGGGCTGGAACCCTCTTCAATCTTGCCCAGCGTCAGGGTGTTTTCTAATGAGTCGGCTCTTAGCATCAGGTGGCCACAGTATTGGAGTTTCAGCTTCAGCATCAGTCCTTCTAATGAATCTTCAGGATTGATTCCCTTTAGGATTGACTGGTTTGATCTCCTTGCAGAACAAGGGACTCTCAAGAGTCTTGTCCAACACCACAGTTCAGAAGCATCAGTTCTTTGGCACTCAGTCTTCTTTTTTTTTTAAATCCAACTCTTACATCCATACATGACTACTGGAAAAACTAAAGCTTTGACTAGATGGACCTTTGTGGAAAGGAGGTCAGTGGAAAGCTGAAGATCCAGCTATAACGTGTCTGAAGAGATGAAACCTTCAGCCTCAGGCGAAGCTTTGTTAGCACAGTCTGAGGAAGTGGGTTAACATAAAACCAAACCGTGTTCACAGGGATACACAGCTTGTACTAGCATAATTTTATTGACTATTCTGGGACACAGAAGCTAGAACAAGAGGGCCCATGCTGTCAAGAGCCAACGACATTCTCTCCATCCATGATCTGACTCCCACCTCCTTGACCTCTTTCATCTGACGACCCTCTGCCTGGTCCCCAGCCGACTATGCTTCAGCCACTCTGCCTTCTGACTCTTTCCAGAACACTTCAAGAAACACTTGAAGATATTTCCTACTTGGATGGCTTGCTGTTCCCCAAGCCTGGAAAGCTATTGCTCATCTTTTGGCATGTCTGGCCCTTCCTCTTCTTAATGGGTCAGCTTAAACCAGGCCTCCTTATAGGAGCCTTGGACTATCACAACACTGCTTACACTGTGTGTGTGTGCGTGCATGCTTAGTCGCCCAGTCATGTGTGACTTTTCTGTGACCCCATGGACTATAGCCTGCCAGGCTCCTCTGTCCATGGAATTCTCCAGGCAAGATTACTGGAGCAGGTTGCCATTTCCTTCTCCAGGGGATCTTCCTGACCCAGGACTCGAACCCAGGTCTCCTGCCTTGCTGACAGATTCTTTACCATCTGAGCGACCAGGGAAGACCGATGCTGTGTGTAGCACTTACACTTCATAATTCTCCTGTTCATTTTCACTGTTTATGATCTGTCCCTCTCTCCGAGATGCAAGCTCCATGTATGTCTTTTCACTACTAGTGTATCCCCAAGATCTACAACACTACCTGGCACATAAGAGGTGTTCAATAAATATTCATTGAAAAAAGGGCTCTTCAATGTTTAATATTTGGTTTAAGATCCTGATGGAATATGGGCCATGCTCTGGAGAGTGCTGGGAGGACAGGAAGTCCCACTGCACACACTAAACTGAGAGGGAATCCATATGAAATTACTCGTAGGCCACAGCTACATTCCCCGGTGCTCCAAGAAAGACATAAACAGCAAAAAAAAAAAAAAAAGAGAGAGAAATCTGGAATTAAGTAAATGCACAGAAAAAAAAAAACAAACCCAGCATGAATGGCAATATGAATATAAATTAAAACATAATTCAAGGTCAAAACCATTAACATGGTCAAAGAAGAATAACATGTAATAGGAAAATGAAGGAGCTCTGTGTAAGTCATAAGCACTAATAAAAAACATAGGAGCCAAAAATATGTAGCAAAAATCCCAGAAATACTAGGAGACATTGATGAAAACACTTCCATTGTGGAATGTTTTTAATATTTTTGCCTCAGAATATGACAGTTAAAATATGCAATTAAGACAAAGAAGTGGCTTAAAAATATAATTAACTATACATTTTTTCTTCTGCTATTCATGTAATACACAAATCATTCTTATACTTGGCATAAAAAATGTTTGCTAATTTTCCCAAAGCAGAGATTTGTTTTTTAACTTTCAAATTCAAAATCAACAATAATGAATTTTTTAATCCCCTAATTATTGAAAAATTAAGAAACCTCTTCCACATAATTCCTGGTTCAAAGAGGAAACCAGAATTGAAGACACAAAGTAATTATCCAAAAGAGAATGGTGAGAAAACATTATATCAAAACTCACTGGATACAGTTAAAATCGGGTGGGAATAGGTTGGGAGGCAAGTGATGATTTTCAGCCTTAAATGATTTTATTGTTTAAAAATAAAACAAAATTACACAAAGTCATGATGAAATTATAATTCAGAACAATTTGGATCTTATTTTTTCTTGATTATTGAGAAGAGAACTCAGTTACTTTCAGATGTTCTTCATTTGAACTATTTTTCTCTTTTATCCATTCTTTGGCCCATATCACAGTAAGAGCGAAAAAAGCGATCAAGAATCTGCCTTTCTGAAAATTATGAAGAAAAACAGAATGAAATTTTCCACTTAACTATTTCAGGGCTAAATAGAGAAATTTCTAAGTAGACAAATACCCAACAGTAGTACTCTAAATATGAATTCAATGAGATCAAAAGAATCACGATAGTCAAAGCTATTATGTCTAATAGCTAAAAAGACTCTTCAATATCCAACATCTCTTGAATGTAATTATTGACTAAAAAGAGCAAACAATATTCAAGGGATCAGCAAGACTTCCTGGAAAGAGCGTGGATTATGGAATGAAATAGACTTAGGCTTTTGTTCCGTGCAGCCACTCTAGTATTCTTGCCTGGAAAATTCCCTGGACAGAGGAGTCTGGCAGGTTACAGTCCTTGGGGTTGCAAAGAATCAGACACGACTGAGCACGCATGGCATACGTCTGTCATCTCTATTTATTCGTTGCCTCATCTCTGAATCAAGGTACTGATACTTGCCTAGCACAGTTGTTGGAGTGGATGAAGAGTGCTATATGTGAAGCACCTAGACCATGCTTGTTCTGGGTGATGTGATGATAAACAAAACAATAGAGACTATTGTTCCAAAAGTTTCATGAAAGCCAGGGTTGCTTTTCTGCCCACCAGTATTGGTAGGCTTTGCAGTCTTTGAATGATAACTGACCATGGGAGGCCCCTCTTTCCCCAGCCTCCATTTCCTCATCCGGAAATTGAAGGAGTCTTGTCTGGTTATGAACATCTATGGTCCCCTAATTCTAATTACATATTTTTAAATTGTACATGGTGGAGCTGTAAAGCTTTGTCACTCCTAGAAATTACCATCTGTGCAGCCAGAACTAAGAGAAAGGAAGAATGCAAGTGATGTTACCTGTCCTTGTGTTCAGTGTGACAAATGCCACCCGAGGGCTAGAGATCAGGGTGTGTGTGTGTGTTTGTGCGTGCACCTGAGTTACTCTCCACCTAAGGTGGCATTTGTTTTTGTGACCTCACGTTTAACTTTGAATGTTTTATAATGTACGTAACATGTTAGTTTGGTGATATAGGAATATGTGTCCTAGAAAGTGACCCAACCAGTCTTGAATGACATTTATCTCTTTGAGGATGAGATACATGAAGATTTGCATGTACCCTAAGAAGACTGTCACACACACACACAGAAAAACACCGAAGAGGAAATAAAGATTACACAAACTAAAGCAAAGCTATGAGAGAGTACAGACTTCCACTGGAGAAATCAATTAACTGTAAGAAAAAGAGAAGTCGCCCTGGAGCAGTTCAACCACAGCAAAGTGAGATCAGAAGTAAGTGAAAAGCTAGATGTTTTCTTTTTAATAAGTGGGGATATATTCACTGGGGCCTCTTGGAAGAAAAATTTATTTTCAGTAGGTTGAGGTTTACATAAAACTATATGTTGCATGCATGCTCAGTCGTGTCTGGCACTTTGTGACCCCGTTGACTGTAGCTCTCCAGGCTCCTCTGCCCATGGGATTCTCCAGACAAGAATACTGGAGTGGTTGCCAAGCCCTCCTCCAGGGGATCTTTCTGACCAAGGGATCGAATCTGCATCTCTTGCACCTTCTGCAATGGCAGGTGGATTCTTTACCACTGTGCCACCTTTTTGTATTCACATACATATATATTGAACACCAGGGGCTAGAAGTTGGGAAAATTTCTATTTGGTGGAAAGCCACATATTATTATGATCTGTAATTTATCGAATAGTAACTTGAGACCTCATCTTACCTTTGTAGGAAACACCCTGAAGGTACTCTGTGACTTGAGACGGGCTGAATGAGTTCAGAATCGTCAAGAAATCTAGGTAGGCTTTCCCGTAATCACTTTGGTAAATGGACTGCTTCTTCGTACGCTCTTGGCTCCTCATGTGGCTATATAGCACAGAAGGGACTAGAGAGACACATGGGAAGGGAAGACAAGGAGCTGTCACTGAGCAGAGAATCCCAGCCTTTATTTGTGGGACTCGCCAGGTCCCACAGATGTGCTGTGGAAAGTATTGAGGAATCTCGGAATAAGAACAGTCTACAAAATTGTTTTAAAAAGCTACAGATGTACTCACCTAGACCTTGAGAAGCAATGGGTAGGCTTGAGTAGCATCCATATTTGAAACTAAAATCCTGTAACTCAGGAATTTTAGCTGGAATTTGGTAATTCCTTCGAAATTCTGTGTCTGCTGGTCGGGGAACTAACTTTTTCCATTCCAGAAACATCTGAGAACGCTGTTTATCCTTTGGATCTGGGGAGGAGGTACAAATGGAAGGCAATAATTACTCCTTGTAAAGTATTTCTAAATAGCATCATATTTTCATTCCATTTTGCTTCTGGCAGTAGCTTCCAATTTATCACACTCAGAACCCTCTCTTGCATTTAGAGGTATGGTCAATGTACTTTTATGGACATTTCAACCAAGAAATAATTTTCTGCTTTATCAGGCACAGGAAGCATAGGCTAAAATGATCAGAAGTAGTTTCTAATGAATACACTGTTCATCAGTTAGGGTTCTTTTGTTTCTGCTTCATGGACTCAGAAAGCAAGCCTCACTCCAGTAGTCCTGCCTGTGCCCTGGGGCAGGGGTTAGGAAGCAGAGTGAGATATTTTAGATAGGGCTATGGTTGCCATATAAAATATAGGAGTTCAGTTAAATTTGTTGTAGTTGCTGTTTTGTTGCTACACAAGGCCCTTGCAATGGAAATGTGGAGTTAAATTTGAATTTCAGATAATGAATAATTTTTTGTGTCTGTGTATGTACTCATTTTTTAACCTGTTATTAGGACTTCCCTGGTAGCTCAGATGGTAAAGAATCTGCCTGCAAATGCAGTATTCTTGCCTGGGAAATCCTGTTGACAGAAGGGCCTGGCAGGCTTCAATCCATTGGATTGCAAAGAGTCAGACACAACTGAGCTGCTAATGCAATATCATTATTCAGTTTTAATTGAGCATCTTGTATTTTTATTTGCTCAATCCAGCAAACTTAGACAGGCAGTACACATCATCCCCATTACCTGGAAAAGAACCACTTGAAAAAGGGCCTTACTGATGGATGGTTAGGCCAGATCATTGCTATTAGTGGGTCATAGTAGTATTATTTTTGGAAATAACTCTGCTAAGAAATATTCACTAATATGATCATTAAAACCTCTGATGTACTAGCTAAAGCCAGGTTCCACAAGCATTACCAGATTAACAAAGGAGAGAATCATGTCATCTCACTTAGAATGAGCTCACCCCTAATTCTTGCTACAAAATGTTGGTTCAGAGGCACATCACACAACATCAGCTTTAATCAGAACAAACATATTAAAAACAGGAATATCATGAGCAATGTCACAACAGTGCTAATTACTACTGACTCTAACCTTGATTCTTCTTCCAAAATAGTTTTTCAATAGGTCTTCTCAAAATAGACTCCAATGTACATTGTATATCAAGCAATATGTGATGTCATCTACTGGCACCCAAGAGAAGTTTAATATTGATTTTTTAAAGAATGATCTCCGTCCAGAACAGCACAGAGGGAAAGGGTTTCACTATATGGTATCTCTTAATTTAGATGTCACAGGGAGAGAGGACATGGGTGCTCAATGGCCCTCATAATGACCTCATAAACCACCCGAGAAGACAAGGTTATAGAGAGGAGAAAACTCTAGGGCTGCAAAATCAGGACACTCCTTAAGATATTTTGGACAACTGTCTGGTATTGTTGCTAGTAAGCACCATCTATATAACTTGGTTTTTGTGAATTACTAATAGCTTTATTAATAAACAAATTCCCATTCCCTTTTCCCTAGCTACCACTCAAAAGCAAATGCTTTCAGTTCCTACATGTGTTCTGTGCCAAAGTTAAAGATAATGAAGTCATTGTTCTACCTTACTGCGACTGCTAAGTCACTTCAGTCGTGTCCGACTCTGTGCGACCCCATCCCTGGGATTCTCCAGGCAAGAACACTGGAGTGGGTTGCCATTTCCTTCTCCAATGCATAAAAGTAAAAAGTGAAAGTGAAATCGCTCAGACATGTCTGACTCTTTGTGACCCCATGGACTGCAGCCTACCAGGCTCCTCCGTCCATGGGGTGTTCTACCTTAAGACAACCTCAAATGAGTGTGATGAGAAAGAGATATACAGGAGACACAGATACAGAATGTAATATCTTGCAACTGTAACAAATGGAGATAATACATCAGAATTACGTAGGAAGGTTATGCCAAAATATACCTGCTGAACCTCATCCCAGACATTGAGAGTTCCTAGATGTGAGAGGGACCCAGGCACTTATACTGTGAACAAGCTTCCCATATGCTTAAGAATCACTGACTCCAAGCTTTGGATAAGGTTCTACAGAAGCCCAGAGGGAGGGACTTCTCTGGTGGCCCAGTGGTTAAGACTTCACCTTCCAATACAGGGAGTGCAGGTTCGATCCCTAGTCAGGAAACTAAGAGCCCACATTTCTCATGGCCAAAAAAACCCCAAAACATAAAAAACAGAAGCAATATTGTAACAAATTCAATAAAGACTTTAAAAACAGTCTGCATGAAAAATCTTTAAAAAAAAAGAAAAGAAACCCAGAGGTGGAAGGAAGACAGGCAGATACAGTGGGAGGAAACATGGGTAAACCTATGGCTGATTCATGTTGATGTTTGGTAGAAACCAACACAATACTGTAAAGCAATTATCCTTCAATTAAAAATAAAAAAAAGAAAGGCAGACACAGCAAAAGGTGTGTTTTGACGAATGTTCAGCACTGAAGCTAAAATGCACGGTGCAATCATCTAATGCAGTCTAGTTGGTGTAAAGGTGAAGAATGCAGGGCAGGGAGGAGCAGTAGCTGAGGGTGAAGCAGGAGGGGAAGATTAGGATCCACACTGTGAAGGGTCTTGAGAGACTTGTCCACAAGTAGGGCAACTGGAGATGAAGACCCAGAAATGACAAAAATCAGGCTCTGGATTTACTCTGAGTTCCTTTGAAGAGAAAGGAACTTCTCTTCATTGATCCTTAGTACATATCACCATAATAGACCTCATTAAATATTTACTAAATTGAGTGAACAAAAGAGAAAAAAGAAACGTAATTGCTATGTATTAGTAATTAATCTGAACCACACTCTAGTGACTGCCCACATGATATATGCTTACAGTAACTTAGTTCTTAATCCTTAACTAATGGTTTTATAGTCTTTATAAAATTTCCTATAAATGAGTTCCTTCGGCACTATTGGGAGAAATTCCTGATACAGAAGGATCTGAGGAACACCATATGAGTGCTGAAGTGCAGCCGTAATGTTGTTGAAGTCCCAACAGAGAAGATAACCTGACCCAATGCCAACCCCACCCCGAGGGACTATCCCTGCGTCTCAGGAGACCAATTCCCACTGGTTTTCTTTTCCAGTTGGTAAAGGTGATAGGGCTTCCCTGGTGGCTCAGTTGATAAAAAATGCATGTGCAATACAGGAGACCCAGCTTCGATCCATGGGTGAGGAAGTTCCTCTGGAGAAGGAAATGACTACCCACGTCAGTATTCTTGCCCGGAGAATTCTATGGACAGAGAAGTCTGGTGGGCTACAGTCCATGGGGTCACAAAGAGTCAGACACGACTGAGCAACTAACACTTTCACACTTTCACAAAGGTGATACCAGAGTAGTTATAGCCCAAAGGGAGAAACTGCCCCTTTGAGATAGTCCATGGAATTGCAAAGAGTCAGACATGACTGAGCAACTAAACACAGCACATGACGTTCGATCCCTAGGTGGGGAAGATCCTCTGGAGAAGGAAATAACTACCCACTTGAGTATTCTTGTCTGGTGAATTCTATGGGCAGAGGAGTCTGGCAGGTTACAGTCCATGCAGTCGCACAGAGTTGGACACGGCTGAAGCAACTTAGCACACATAGCACATGATGGCTGCAGAAAGGCCCCTGCGAATCTACAGCAAGGACTGTTCAAAACTACTAAGACCATGGGCACTTACTCTATAGCCAGGTGAAAGCTAGTTCTGCTGTTCTAATTCATCAAAGCCAAGTTCTCAAGCCTGAATGTGTAAACAAGCCCCTTTTACTGCTTCTCACTCATTGGCCTTAATTCAATAATGAGGATTCAAAGATAAGACACAGTCTCTGTGTTTCAGAAGCTTAAAGTATTAGAGAAACAGATACATAAAAGGGAATCACAGTATTTTTTGATAAATGCTGTGGAAGAGGGAAGAACAGGAGCTACAAAAACATGGGAGGATCACCGATCCAAATTTGGGGGATCAGAGAAGACTCCTGGGAGAGAAATGAAGTTTACATTTAGACTTCAATTATGGACAGAGATAGGGCTTCCCAGGTGACTCAGTAGTAAAGAAACTATCTGCCAATGCAAGAGCTGCAGGAGACATGGCTTTGATCCCTGGGTCAGGAAGATCCCCTAGAAGAGGAAACGGCAACCCACTCCAGTATTCTTGCCTGAGAAATCCCGTGGACAGAGGGGAATGGAGGGCTACAGTCCATAGGGTTGCAAAGAGTTGGACACAAATGAGCGACTGAGCACACATGGACAGAGATAGGCTAAAAATAAAAGGAGGGAGAGGTCTTCACAAAGAAGAGGCAGAGGGCAAAGGGCACAAGGTTACAGGAGGCATTGTAAAACTGGAGGGTAGGGGGCAGTCGTGGAGGCTGGAGGACGCTGGGGGTGGGGGGTGGGCAAGGACCAGATTATACAGCACTCACCTTAAGGCACTTAGCTTTTATCCTGGGAATAAAGGGGAGGGAGATATCACTGAAGGGTTTTAAGCTGGAAAGTGATGTCAATTGGCACATCTGGAAGCTTACTGTGACCCTAGTATGGACACGGACTTGAGGAGACAGAGTTGGAGAGGGGAGTAGATTAGAGGTCATCCAAGAGATAGATGATGATAGCCTGGATTAAGGCAGTGGCCGTGGGGAGGGAAAGAAGCAGATGGAGGTGAGAGATTTAGGAGGGAGTCTTGACAGGTCTGGGGTATTTATCCACACATGGGGAAATGATAATTTGTGCTTGCAGAACACAACTCTAATTGGAAGCTCAAAGACATCTTTTAAGAATGCTGACATTTCAGATGTTTTTCCATGACCCTTTATCTGCAAGTACAGAGGTCTTTTGATTCTGTTCCCATCCAGCTTCAGAAAGTATACTTCCCAAACATTCTCTCCATCACTCAACAAATATTTACAGGGAATGAGGCTACATACTGTACTAGGTCCTGAGTGAATAAGAGCTTTGGGGGGCATGCTGAGTAGTGGAGGAAATAGTAAAGCAGCAACAACAGGAAACAAGAATCAGTCAACAAATGACTGCAGAATGCAAAGGCGACAGACAAGCAAGATGACAGCATGCCTTTTCAGATAAATTTAGGAAAGGTCTCACAGGCAAGGTGACATCTAAGCTGGAGTCAAGAGAGTGACAAACTGAAACTGCGCCTTTTAGGCAGAGGGGACATGCTGAGTGCTGACAGAAGGTGGGAAAGAGGTTGCGATCTTAAAGGAACTGAAAAAAGTCTCATGTGGCTGGAGACTAGTGAATGAGAGGGATGGAGTGAAGAGGAAAGCAAGGGCCAGGCCAGGCTTGCAGGGCCTTGTGAACCAAGAGAAGGAAGTGGGACATGGATTTTATTCAAAATGCAAAGGAAGACAGTGAAAAGAAGCAGTAGAAGTATTCGATCCAGTTTAGACTGTGAAAGAGCCTCTGACTGCCATGTGGCGATGGAATTGCAGGGGTCTGTAGATGATACAGGAAGTTCAGTGCTAGGGGAAGAAGAAGGTGATGACTTGGAACCCTAATGAGGCCTCTACTTGATCCCCCAATACATAAAATCAGGGGCCCAAGGAAGGACTTGAGGAAGAAATACAAATGCAGAAATCCTCAGGATGATGGAGAGTTGCTTTTATAAAGGAACCAGGAACTCTAAGGAACTCTGTTAGAGGTCAAGTAGAAAAAAAGACCCAAAAAAGGAGACAAAGAAGTAGGGGAAACCAGGAGAGTGTGGTGTCACAGAAGTTCAAAGGAAGAGTGTTTCAAGAAGGAGCAAGCGGCCACCGATATTTCATGCTGCCAGGTTATTCGGCACGTTGACAAGAGTAGCTTCAGTTACCAGATGGGGGCAGAGACCAGATTGGAAGGGTTTGGAAGTAAAAGAATTAGCAGTGCTTCCTATGAAACCCAGTGGATGGTATCCATGCAAATGACTCCTCCCTCCCTGCACTTGACCAGACTGAGAGGAGATTGGAGAGGTTAACACATTTTTAGAAGATGGAAACCAAAGAGAGATGCAGCAATTGAGTTAGCAAAGTAGAGAAAGCTGAAATGAAGGGACTGCAGAAGGGGTTAACAAAAACGTGAGCTAATCCACACAGCAGAACTCCAGCAGGCTCAAAGTCAGAGGGAATTTGTTCAGTGGAAGGCTGGCATGGGGATTCAGGGTGGAAAACAGGTGATCTTGGTCAAAACTTGGATACAGAGTGGTTAGAATTCCCTGGATCACCTTCTTAACCTCATGGTAGTCACATGATTACCCTTCTTAGCCAGGTTCTTGGGGCAAAACTGAACCAAAGCAGCTCTGGACCCAGGGACCCCAGGCACAGCAGAAGGTGATGCACTGAGATGTTGGACCAGGTAAAAACGGATTCAGTGAGTGTGACAGGCACATAGGAAACTAAGCATTTGAAAAGAGATAGTTATTAACTATGGTAAAAAAGAGCAAAAGAGAACTAAAAGGAAACATACCCATAAAATATCATTTGGCTCAGCAGTGTTTGTTGTTACTGCTATTTAGTCTCTAAGTCATGTCCAACTCTTTGTGACCCCATGGACTATAGTCTGCCAGGCTCCTCTGTCCACAGGATTTCCAGGCAAGGGTACTAGAGTGGGCTGCCATTTCCTTCTCCAGGGGATCTTCCTGACCCAGGGATCAAACTCGTGTCTCCTGCTTTGGCAGATGGATTCTTTACCACTGAGCCACCAGGGAAACCCAGGCAGTGTTAACATAATTATAATATATCATATGATCATAATTATAATATAAACAACTAGCAATTGCAGTAACTCCAAATTTGTAATTATATTGAGAGGATGGATGGAGCAGACATGAGAAAGAATTGTAGGAGGACCATATCCTCAGTTACTATAACTGAAGTCAATCATAATGCCTAGGACTGATGAATCAGAAATAGTAGTGTGAGGATATGATTTTAAAATATGGAGGATCCCATAAGAATAAATAGTTGAAAGGATGGAAATTGATAGTCAGTGGGAGTAGGACCGAGAGTGGATGAGGGAGGGGTCAGGGAATTGCTATTTCACTGTGAACCTTTAGGTAACTATTAGATTTCAATCTATGCACATATCAGTTTAATAAAAGGAATTTTAACATAAGTGTTTTTAAAATGGTAACCCAGCAGTAAATAATTGAAGACAGCGGGCTTAACTCGACCCCATCATCTTCTCCTGGCTCATCTTTGTCCTTTGGACCCAAGAAGCCTTTCCTGACCTCTTCCTCCAGTGTCGGGCTGAATGTCCTACTGTGCACCCACAGCACCCTGCATTTCCCACAACGGGCACCTTTTTATAGGTGCTCACTAGGTCAACTTTTGTTTGCAAAATTGCCTTTCTCCACGTCTATACCGTGAGTGTCTTGACAGAAGAGACCACATCTGTGTTGCTCACCATGGAGACTCTGGTGCCCAACATTTTACCAGGGAAAGGAGAAAAATGAACGTTTACCCTTCGATCGGTCCACAAAGTCTCTCTTTGTGGTGGAAATAAACTGATTTCCTATTGCCTTCCGAACCTCTTCCATCGATGCAGCAATTTTCCAAGGAAAGTAGCTTTTTACTGAGGTTGTCGATTGAGGTAGTGTCCAGAGAAAGAAGTCCTATGGATACAAACACAATTTTCAAGAAAATCCACAGGGTTTCACCTCATGGAATGAAGAACACGTGTGTTTCTGTGTGTATGTGCTTAGTCGCTTCAGTCGTGTCCAGCTCTTGTGACCCCATGGACTGTAGCCCGCCAGGCTCCTCTGTCCATAGGATCTCCAGGCAAGAATACTGGAGTGGGTTGCCATTTCCTCTTCCAGGGGATCTTCCCGACCCAGGGATCGAACCCAGGTCTCTTACATCTCCTGCATTGGCAGGTGGGTTCTTTACCACTAGTGCCACCTGGGAAGTGTTTTTGTATACACATTCTTTTGAGTTCTTTGCACCCAGCCACCACATTGAAGTTGCAGTGTCTTGCAGAGCTATCATCTGACCCAGTTATAACATGGAGCTTTGTCATTTCTTTGACTTTTCATGTGGAGGGCAAGAAAATATGACTGGGAGACATGATCATATTTAAATATATTTTATAGGTAAAGAAGGTTTCCCGATGCATAGAATGTGGGATGTGAAGCAAAACGATGGGCCAAAAACGGCAGAGAGGCCTCAGAAGAGTAAATAATGCGATAGACCCTCAACTTAGGTGATGGGAGGGTCTACAGGCTGGCAGAGGAACACTCATTGGCTTGGACAGCACAGGGCCCGCCCACTCTGGCTCTCATTGGTTGAGACAGCGCAGGCCACCCTGCCACCCCGGCTGTCATTTGTTGAGAGCCTTCAATAACACTTAAAGGGAAAATAAATGCTGTCCAGTATGTATGTGTATGTCATGTGTATACATATACAGTGTAATATTGTAACTATTTTGCATTAATTATAAATCTTAAGGAAAATACCCAAGAGGTAAATAGATTATATGTGGGTGCCATGAGGAACCAAATTAAATGGAGCATGTGTATGTGTTCTAATGACTCCAAAGTCTACATCTAAAGCTCACCTTTTCCATTCGAGTCACAGATTTGTGCATTCAACTGCCATTGGACATATTTTCACCCAACATGTCTTCAACTGAGCTCACATTTCCCCTAAATCCTTCCCCACCAAACCTGGTCCTCCTGAAAGTTCCAGTTCAGTAAATAGCATCAGCACAGACCCAGCCATCCAAGTAAAAAACAGGAACAGCACCCTTCATTCACGGCCACCTTGTCTTACTTCATTGCAGTCATCAAATCCTGACCTTAAATTCTACTGACCTGACCATCAAATTCTACTACCTTATTACCCACTGAACATGTCCAGGTGGTTCCATCCCAGGCGGCACCATGCCATGTGGCAACCCAATAAATGAAATCTTTTACTACAATTGAGCTTTGCCTTTTATGATGGGAGAAGGGTACATAGTACCTAGAAAACAGAGAGAAGGTCAGCCACTTTCATTTAGTGGAGAAGGGAATTCTAGCTGGCTCTTTTTAAACTAAGCCTATGAGTTACCTTGGTGGATAAGAGAAGAGCATTCTGGATAAACAAAATAGTATAAGTTCTGATGGTTTGAGAATGCAGATACAAAATACAAATACTTTATGTGCCTGTTCATACCAACTTTGTTCATAATAGCCAAAAGGTCAAAGTCACTCAGTTGTGTCCAACCCTTTGCGACCCCATGGACTATGTAGTCCATGGAATTCTCCAGGCCAGAATACTGGAGTGGGTAGCCGTTCCCTTCTCCAGGGGATATTCCCAACCCAGTGATCGAACCCAGGTCTCCCACATTGCAGGCAGATTCTTTAGCAGCTGAGCCATCAGGGAAGCCCAAGAATACTGAAGTGGGTAGCCTATCCCTTCTTCAGCATATCTTCCTGACCCAGGAATCAAACAGAGGTCTCCTGCATTGCAGGCAGAGTCTGCAGCCAAAAGGTGGCAACAACCCAAATGTCCATCAATAGATAAATGGATAAACAAATTGTGGCATATAAATACAATAGAATATTATTCAACCATAAAAAGGAATAAAGTGCTGATAGATGCTACAATATAAGTGAGCTTTGAAAATTATGCTTTTAAACAATGCTAAGTGTGAAGCTAGACACAAAGGTCACATATGGTATGATTCCACATATAAAATATCTAGAATATCATCCATTGAGACAGAAAGCAGATTGATAGTTGCCAGAGACTAGGGGAGTGAGAAACAGGAAGTAATTTCTTAATGGGTACAGGGTTTCCTCTTGGGATTATGAAAATATTTTGAAATGAGATAGAGATGGTGGTTGTAGAGCATTATGAACACTAATTGCCAGTGATTTATTTACATGAAAATGGTTAATTTCATGCTACATGAATTTCACTTTAATTAAAAAATATTTCTTATTTAGGGGGATAAGGGAGAAGTAGTTAGAAATAATTATGAGAAAGTGAGCAAAAAATAGTCTGAGAAGGACCATAGCTGTAGATGATGAAGGATCTTTGGGATATATCAAAACTCTCATTCTTATGGATTATGGATACAATATTAAAGTCAAAAGATATGTAGATAATATCTTACCTGACTAGGGTAAAATCTGTGGTTCTTGATTCCTCTTGAAGTCCCAACATTGATTGAATCCTCTTTAGAATATGATTTCCAGACATACTCATCATTGTACTGTGTTTGATTAGGAATAGGATCACTAAGTGAATATGTATATCCTAGCCTTCTGGTACTTTTCTGACTATAAGAAAAGAGTGGAAACCAAACTAAGATTACATACCAAATTTCACAACAGTACACATGTCAAATAATTTTTCAAAGATTGGCTGGCTTAAGGCTTGATGCCATAAATATTTCAATATTTAGGTTTCCCTGAAACAAAACAATTCTGTATCTTAGGATGGCCCTTAACAAAAGTATGGGAGTCCTAATGTGAAATTTAAAAGAATAATCTCAAATTAATTAATTTTTTAAATTAATTTTTTTAAAAATAACTGAGTACTCGTCTGTATAAACAAGTAGTTCAGTGAAACCAGATACTTGGTAAAGAAAAGTTTCTATGAAAAGTATTCCAGTTAATAAAAGGAAGAAATATAAGAATTAGGATACCAGTGGTTTTCAAGTCTCTACTGAAATAATGGAATGATCAGCAGTTGCCACTGTGAATATACACACAAAAAACCACCTATTAAATATTTTTGTCAAAATACCCAACCTGAATCAGATGAAGTCTTTGGAATATCAGATTACAGGAAATACATGAAAAGGAGGATGTTTTTAAATAACATGATGAGGGTGGAGTCAGAAAAATCCAGAAGAATAACTTGTTTCTTTGACAAAGAAATTCTCAAAAAAAAACAAGAAAGAAAGAAAAGTGGAGGAACCTGTAGATTAAGTGAATAAAGATAATACAAGTATAGACCTTGTTTGGATTAAATTTCTAGCCAAATTCTTTTTTTTAATTATGAGACAATTGGGGAAAATTTGATTGCTGATTGGCTATTTGATATTAAGGAATTGCTTTTTTAGGTGATATAATGGTATTTTACATATTTTAAAAGTCTTCATGTTTCAAAGATGCATAAAAACAAATTAGAATCGTGTGTGTGTTGGGTTACTCAGTTGTGTCCAACTCTCTGCAACCCAATGGACTGTAGCTCACCAGGCTCCTCTGTCTATGGGATTCTCCAGACAAGAATACTGGAGTGTGTTCCCATTCCCTTGTCCAGGGGATCTTCCTGATCCAGGGATCAAACCTGGGTCTCCTGCGTTGTAGGTAGACTCTTTACCATCTGAGCTACCAGGGAAGCCCAAATATTTTGAATTAACATGATATAATGCCTGGATTTTGCTTCAGTATTATCAAGTGGTAAGGCTAAGTGGAGGACATACATTAAAAATGTCCATGTGTTGTTGATTATTATAACTGGATGATAATTGGAAATTTATTGTATACTCCTTTTTCTATGTCTAAAAGATTTCATGTTGACTTAAAAAAAAAAAAAGAGGGATGGGTTAGATTCAGGTTATGTTTGTAAGAAACCAAACATCTGGAAAGTGGGATCCATCTGGATGCTGGACTGTTTCACTTGTCATTTAGATGAGCAGATGCAAGCATGACTGTGGTCCTAAATCAAACCAAAGTCATCAAAGGTGCATGAAGATTTTTGCAAAGGGAACACAGCACAGATTACTTTAAAGGAATCAATTTGCACATCTGCATTTCTCAGTATACTCTTTCCTAACGTGTCTTCCCAAGTACAAATCTGCATATCTATGTGGGTCTTTCTTTCCCACATCTCCCATCTCTTGCTCTCTGCATTCTTCTTCATCATTATACTTTGGGGTATAAGCTGCCAACCATGAGAAGGGTGACTGGCAAAGGGAAACTTCATTACAGTGATTTCAGGGAACCCTCTTGTAACCCAAATTCCATACACTTACCCAGGACTTGCTGTTCTAGGTCAAGAGTGAAGGGTGGGACTGTAACCAGAGTATTCTGGCCTGTGTGGGGATGTCCTGAATGTAGATATGCTGTAGATGGTGTGGCTGAGAGTAACAGCTAGTTTTTCCTTTCCTAACAACTATCAAATGTTCATCCCTCTCTAAGGAGAGCTTCTAAGAGAGCAGAAAATATAGATTGCTGAAAATGGCTCTTTCACGCACATCTTTAAATGTAAGCATTTTTCCAGCTTTTAAAAAAGTCCCTAGGATATGTTGATAGCAGGAAAGAAGAGCATCTCTATGAAGATGAAACAGTACAGGATGGCAATGCTGATTCTTTTCAGTGTAACTGGAATCTTTCTGAGACTATCACATTTTTAAAGAGTTACTGTATAAAACTGGTACATGAAAATCTTGTGATCTTTTTTCAGATTTTTTAAATTCATCATTCAATAAGATACTTAAATCTACTTTTTTAACCCATATATATTATGAAACATTTACTTCAATATAGCCAATCCTCATTTTATTTTATTATGTAAAATATTTAATACATGAAAATATATGCTAGCTTGTCATACTATTAATTTTACATGTATAACTATATGCTAACCTATTTAACTTTTTCTTTAATTAAATGCATAGTAAATATTTGCTTGGTACTAAAGAAATCAATTCAGTTGTTTCTGATTTTTATGCATGGTATTATTTAATTATTTCCCAAAGTCAAGCACCAGAGTTCTGAACACATGAGAACATATTTAACTAAGAAACCTCATTTTTTTTTTATCATACTCCTCACTTAACAGATAGCTTACATATTTAGCTACACATTTCACTGTATTATTTTTATTACTTGGATATAATTAATCATATTAGACTTAAATCACTTTACACTTCCCCTGTCTACTTTTAATAATCTTCACTAAAATATGCATTCCATAATTTATCAGTAGTTTTCATAATATTTCTCAAAACATATTTTAACATTTACTTGACCTAGAAGTGTAGCCAGATTTTATTTTGACAGGAAGTAAACCTAACTTCACTTCCTGGTTGGACAACGACTGATTTTACCAGCTAAGTAAGCCTGGTATAAATCGCATGAGTTAAATCTTCAGCTCAAAGATTTGGATAAAAATAGATTTAAAGTATGTAATGATAATAAAAAATATTATATTGAAAAACATTTACTGAAATTAATGTTCCTATTTTCCAAGTACTTTTTGAGTATATAATATGAAATAAGTTTCTTCCAAGTGAAGGAGTAACAGATGTAATTTAATAATCATTTGTTAAGACGTGCCTTTTCAGTACATGTCTCAGAAAATGAGATAGGGAATAACTCAATAACTGGATGACAAATCATCTAATTATTTTCTTTCAATAAAAGTGAAGGAGTACCCAACCAAGCTGTCAGCCAATCAATCATTAAAAATCACCTGTGATTTTGCCATAAAACCATGAAGAGTTCAGAGTATTGAATGGCAATGCTTCACTAAAACTCCTTTCATTCACATCTACTTAATTATGAGAACAAGTCTTCTCAATCTAAGCATTTATAAATAAAAAAAAAAAGCAGGGAAAATTGATGCTGAGTGTGGTCTTATTCCAAAAATAATAACACTCAAATATGGAGACATAAAGTAATTTAAAACAAAACATCCCCATTTATCTCATTAAGATGCAATTCCAAAAAATTTACTTTTTGTGTTTAGTAATTATCAACAATTTGTAATGTGTTTATTGCTTTGAGCAATTCTGTACTAAAAATAATTGTGATAACTCAATACTCAGAGTCATATAACATGTTTAAAAATTAATTTCAATTAATATACTGAAACAGTTGCAAAGAGGTATAATGGAGTGATCAATAAATTGCTTTCAAACACAAAATATATTAGAGCAGGGTAAAATTCTATGGAGGAAGTGGACTGGGAGTAAGAGTTCAAGAAGGAAAGAGAATGAAATAAATAATCTATTAAAGAAGAGCTTGTTTGTATATATTTTTAAAAGGGTCAGAGAGTATCAATTTGCTAAGGTGGTTAGATTACTCACTGGTTATGTGTAAAGAAACAATTTAATGGTCTTGTTTTAAAATGTCAATGTTTAGGATGGGTTGGAAGTTTTATGTTTTACAGCTATTTTAATTTATGATGAGAACTTTCCTGTGAACTTTAAAAAGATATGAATTTGAAGACCACTGACCTAGACTCCATAAGTACCCATTTGGTTTTGGCTTTCATCCCAAATGTTTCCTCCTCAGACAACCGTTACTGTCAGATGGTAAATCTCCCCGTAGGGGACATAATGTGGCTCAGTGGGATAGCAAGTAACTCGGAAATAAAGAGTCTTGCAGCCCTGTGCTTTTTGGAAATCTGTCATAAATATTATGTTGAGGGAAAATGAACGGAAATATGGGGGGGGGTGACTTCTTCATGCTAGCCAGGTGACTAATATGTTCAACTTGTCCTCAGAACAAACACGTTAGTTACGAGACATCATTCCCACTTTGCCAACCTTAAAACCTTTAGCCGAAGTAAAACTGGGCTTGTTACTCGTCTAAGGTAGCAGAGAAAATAAGGGTTAATTAGAATAGGGAACTGAGGTTCAACTCAGAACCCATTTCTGCCTGACTGCACTGCCACAGTCTGGCCAATACTCCATTGGACTTCTCAACAACGTGCACTTCTAAGGTGAAAAGATCCTCTCCATTGGAAGCAATCTACAGAGTAAATACGGGCAAGGGAGGGTCCTCCCTGCTGATTTCCCATCAACCACTGATGCAATGAAAGATGGCAGCCCTACCCTTGCTCACCCACCAAGCTTAGAGGGGCAGCTGATGGAGAGAAATTCCCACCACCCTTGGTTCAGGTGGAGCTGGGGAGAAGCTGAAAGGCGATATTGCTTTAGGAACCAATAGTTGGAGGGGTGAAGGTAAAGGTAAGCGGACCTTGACCTTGTTCAACCTTTTAAGACTACAGTTGCGTGGAAGTGCTAACAATTCCTCACTTGTCCATTCATTCAGTTGTTATTGCCTACCTCCTATAAACCAAGTAATGGACTCAATTCATGCTCCATGTTTAGGTAGCACAATTATATTAACTATATACTGACTCTGTTGTAAAGCAAGACACACAGTGGCTTTATGAAGGATCCATGTATTAAATTTCTAAATCTCCCTATAGGGGCTTCGGATACTGTTTTAAGGGAACAGTATCCCTTTCCAGGCCCTCTCTGACGCTTGGAGGAGACCTGTGTGTGCATTGGGTCTTATCTGAATGCATTTTCTATAAGCCTTCTCTGATTACTGTCTATCAGTTTTGGAATCCGAATAATAAAAGATAGGTGAACAAGGTCAAGTGTGTACATCAATCTGGCACGAATAGGGATGTACCGAAACAAAGCAGGTGCTGTTCCTGTCTTAGGTGTGAATGCAGTCCTCATCGTGGTGGCATAAGAATCCCAACTGGTATCACCTGCTAAGAGCACAACAAACTGGTTTTAAATGTGGCCGATACCATATCTTGATCAAATGTTATTTCAATACTTAGAGCAATTTTGCAAGAGACAAACATTTTGAGTGGTAATATAGAGTCTAAAGGAATGAAGGCCAACTTGTGAGCTCCACCAGGGAAGAAGGGAAGCTCAATTTAATCATCTGAGTTTCCCCTCTAAATAAAAATGTGTTCAGCTGTGGCTGATCCTTTGAGACCCCATGGACTATAGCCTGCCAGACTTCTCTGTCCATAGGATTTCCTAGGCAAGAATACTGGAGTAGTTTGCCATTTCCTTCTCCAGGGGATCTTCCCGACCCAGGGATCCAACCCATGTCTCCCACGTTGGCAGGCAGATACTTTACCACTGAGCCACCTGGGAATCCCTTCTTTAAGTTACTCGAATAGGTCTATTGTTTTCCTTGAGAATTCACATAGGCTGTTTTCAAGAATTTGAGCAATACATAAAAATATAAAGGGAGTTCATTTGAAATTCTATCATCTTAATACACTCACTATCACTGTTTTAATGCCTGACTTTTCATGCATATTAGATACATCTGTAAAGGCATGAACTGATTTTACACAAAAGGGGTCATAGTTTGCATGTCAGGTATTCTCCTGGACCCCTTCTCCTTACTCCTTCTTGCTCATGCCGTCCTCACCCTCCACCCATCCCTCCCCCCTTGTTAACAATTGTGCCTGTTTCTTTCCAGACTTTCAGACCAGCAGATAAAATCATACACAGATTGATATCTATGTATGTCAAACTGGTTTGTAAAATATTTTATTTTTTAAATTTCCCCTATTCTTTATTTATTTTTAATTTTTTAGCTGTATGACATGGCATGTGGGGTCTAGTTCCCTGGCCAGGAATCAAACCCATGCCTCCTGCCTTGGAAGTGTGGAGTCTTAACCACTGGACTGCAAGGGAAATCCCAATGTATTGGGTTTTAGTCCTATTTTGTTTTACAAAAAGAGGCTTATCCTACACAAAGTAACCTTTGTGTATCTCTTCTATCTGTCACTTAATAGCATGATATGAAAATCCCTCCAATTCGTCTGGTGCAGCTCCAATTCATTCTTTGTAATAACTGCGCAAGATTGTATGGTATGGTGAAGTCACTCAGTTGTGTCCAACTCTTTGCGACCCCATGGATTATAGCCTATAGCCCACCAGGCTCCTCCATCCATGGGATTTTCCAGGCAAGAATACTGGAGTGGGTTACCACTTCCTTCTCCAGGGGATCTTCCTGACCCAGGGATCGAGCTAGGGTTTTCCACATTGCAGCCAGACTCTTTACCAGCTGAGCCACCAGGGAATCCCATTGTATGGTATAGATGTTCTTTAAAGCCGTGAGAGTGGGTGAGCTCAGCAAGGGACGGAGTGTCATTAGAAGAGCTGATGTCTGAAGGCTGAAGCCCAGGGCTGCCCAATGTCAAGAGGTTTGGGAGATGAGGAGCAGCTGGAGAAGGAGGCTGAGAAGAGTGTGAGATGAGCAGAGAACCAGGAGGCTGTAGATGGTAGAAGGAAAAAGGAAGTTCCAGGAGGAGGGAGGGACCACCTACAAGACAAATGCTGCTGGCAGACCCGGGAGAGTGTGAACAGAGGATTCACTGCTGTGCTTAGCCACTCAGTCGTATCCGCTTCTTTTCGACCCTATGTACTATAGCCTGCCAGGCTCCTCTGTCCATGGGATTCTCCAGGCAAGAATACTGGATTGGGCTGCCATGCTCACCTCCAGCAGATCTTCCCAACCCAGATATCAAACTCAGGTCTCCCGCCTTGGCAGACCCTAGAACTGATCTGCCCAACCTCTCATTGTCAACGAAGTACCACCAAATTACTTGGGAATATAGTTATAAATTTCAATTCAGTGGTCATTCACTCCTTCATAGCTTGGCAGTTACCTGTGGCTTTTTACATTTCACCAGCACCTGGGTGAAATGATCCCTTCACATTTGGTGAGTTTCACCTCCACCTGAGGCTCCCCTAGTCTAATGAAGGCTTAGCCCCTACCTGTCATGCTCTGTCCCTCTGCTTGCAGACTCCTGTCTACTCTCTGATCCCGTCATACTAGAAATGACATTATCTTTTAGTGGGAATCACTTTACACTTTAAAGCATTTTATTCCAATTGCAGAATTAATGCTCTTTGTTGAGAGAATTTCAAGCATGGACAAGTAAGTGGGGAGAAACTGTGAGGTGGTGTTGCTCTCTAAAGAACCATCACTGAGCCTGATTTGAAGCTCTGAGTTTAACTATTAGAGAAATCAGGAAGTTTTTCCTAAGCAAGCAACACCAACCTAGGCCCCATTACTCTTGGCAGATGCAAGTAAGGATGTGAGGCGAGGAACATCCTGGATTATCTGTTGGACCCTAATTGCAATTTCAACATCCTCATAAGAGAGAGGCAGAGGGGTTGAGGAGGCCATTGTGAGCATGCAGGCCAAGACTGGAGTGATGCGGCCACAGGTCAAGAGTGCCGACAGCCACCAGAAGCTGGAAGACACAAGGCAGGATTCTCCCCAGAAGCCACCAGAGGGGGTGCAGCCAAGTCAATAGCTTGATTTCAGGCTTCTGGTCTCCAAAATATAAGAAAATAAATTTTGGTTGTTTTCAGCCACCCGTCCATGTTAATTTATGATAGCCCTTGGAACAAATACAGCACTTAAGAGCCCAGTCAATAGTAATAGTTTGATAGCAATCAGCCCACGGTGGTCATTATCAACCTAATCCTATTTTGAGATCAGACCCACCTTTTGGAGGGTGATCCTTCCAGCAATGGAAGATGGAGCAGCACGGAGTGACTGTTAGAGAGGAGCACCCCTCCAAACCCACCCCCCCCCCACCATCCTCTGCCTCACCTGTTTGCCTGGACACCACAGAGAAACTCGGCGTTGTAAATATTTTTGTATTAATTTTTTTTTCATCTGCTATTTGTAATTTACAAAGGGATGAATGGGATGAAAGTATGCATTTCATTCATTCTCCCGGGGACTGCAATCCTAGGGAATTTACAGTTGAACAATCCCCACTGCTCTGGAGCCACCAGAGAACCACAATTACCCAGCCAGAGGGCTGCAGTGGGTTATTATTGCCACGAGAAGGGCCGGGATGGAGCTGACTACACAGTAATCATACCACTAGCATCTCAGCTAGAGTGGCTCTCCCTCCACCGACACAAAAAGCTGTTAGTAAACCCGCGGCATTTGCATGCAGAATTAGTATTAAAAGCACTGCCGCTGTTAGATACAAAATCCCCTTGAAAGAAAGGGAAGCGAAGATTAGAAGCGAGCACCAAGGGCCCTAGTTCCCAGCCTCTGCCGCCTCTGCGCCTGGGGGTCGCCTCTCTGCATTCTTCAGCCCTGCCCCCCTTTCTGGGCTGTTTCTCAGATCCTGCCTGGGATCAGGGCTCCCCCTGGGTCTGCTCTTTTCGGAGCGCCCCACCACCGTTCCGTCTTTGTCTTTAGCCTTGTTCTCCCAAAGGCGTCAGTCCTCCCTTTGCCTTGTACCCTCCTGGGCATTTCACCGGGCGTTTAAACAACTGAGCCCTTTAGGGAGGGGTTTGGCAGGAGTTAGGGCGAAGGTCTGGGGAGAGGCAAGGTCAGGAACGCCCTTTCATTCTCCCCGAATTCCCAGCCTCCATTTAAATTGAGTTCCATCCATAAAAGCGCGGCATCTTGAAGACCTAGGCAGCCTTCGCCCTAGGTACCCCAGCTCCAGGAGGGACCCCGCCCCCGAACCTCGCCGGGCCAGCTGGCAGGGTCCGCAGGCTTACTGGGCCGTCTCTTGTTGCCATATTGAGAAGGGCATGCATCTTCCGGCCCAGGCTCTGCCATTCTTGCTCCAAGAGGCCGTCGTCGCGGGGCGCTTTCCACCAGCTCAACTGGGTGCTGCGGTGGAGGCTGTTTTGTGACGCGTCGCCATGGAGACGCAGGAGGCTCCCGACAGCTCATCCCCGGTGCACCGAGGTGCTGAGCACTTCCCCAGGCCGGCTGATGACCCTGTGCGATGATAAAAAGATGTGTTTCTGGTGCCATGGATACCTTACTTTTGTGTATTTGTGTAATTCATGCAATGAGCTTACCTGAGCACCGTCATACATTTGGGGAGAGGAGCAAAAGGGGATTAGACTGAAAAGAAAGTAATATTGTCCAACTTTAACTGCAGATGTTCATCTTTGCACAGTTTTCAGCTTAAGCGAATGAAGGCTAAGTTGTCAGGGATCTTGCAGGATCTGAGCAAGAGGAAGTAGGAATCGAGCAAGAAGACAAAATCGCAAGTCATGTGTGTCAGTGAAACTAGAGCCAGAGTCTCTGAGATAGCTCTATGCTATCAAACGGGTGACGCTGGCACAGGAATTAGGGGACAGTGGGAAGGTGGAAAGTGTGCTTGGAAAGAGGACTGAGCAGGGATGTGCGAGACCCCATTCTCCTCACCAGGCCATGTTCCTGGCACCAAAAACCGTGTTTTGTACTTGTTGATTTAACTATTCTTCTGTCCCCACAGATTGGACTGTGTCTCTCTCCCCCAGGTATGTTAGCATTTTCACAGCATGTAAGAGGGTCTTAGATTATTGGCAGCTACCTGGTAATCTGGTACACACTAGCTGTTTAGTAGTACTGAGTGTCTCCAAGTTAGGATACAGCTATTACCCTCTTCCTTGGTGGTAAAGAATCTGCCAGCAATGAGGAGGTCTGTGTTCTGTCCATGGGTTGGGAAGATCCCCTGGAGAAGGGAAAGGCTACCCACTCCGTATTCTGGCCTGGAGAATTCCATGGACTGTATAGTCCATGGGGTGGAAAGGAGTCAGACGTGACTGAGCGACTTTCCCTGTCATTACCCATTTAGGACTTCCCTAGGTGGTGCTAGTGGTAAAGAACCTGACTGCCACTACAGGAGATGCCAAAGCCTTGGGTTCAACCCCTGGGTCGGGAGGACCCCCTGGAGAAGGGAATGACTACCCGCTCCAATATTCTGCATGGAGAAGTCCATGGATGGAGGAGCCTGGAAGGCTATAATCCAGGGGTCGCAAAGAGTCGGATGTGACTAAAGTTACTTAGCATGGGTTACCCACTTTGGTTCAAAGAGAAAACAGTAAATATGCATTGGAGACTGCCAGCTCCATGTTTAAAAAGCAATCCCTTATCCTTTCAAGGAGTTATTCTAACACAGACCTTAGATAAACATGTTTACACGCAAATGCTAAAAAAGTTCATTTTTAGCCTAAAAATGAAGTGCTAAACAAGAATTTTCTGAGAGTAGAGTCTCATCCATGTAATGGAATGAATATAACACATTTAGACTCTGAAATTTGTTGCAATGAATGGTGGGACACACAGACTTCTGTCGATGTTATTAGAAGGAATGCATCTAAATTAAGATTTAGTAGTGGAGTCTAAATTAAGCAAGTAACACCCAATAACAGATTACTGTCTGGAAATAGAGCTCATTAGCATAGTATAACTTAAAAGAGGTACATTTTAAAAATAGAGCAGTGGGTATATAGAATTTTAAAAGTGAATTTTTATTAATATCTTATGTTTGTCTTCTCCTAGGCAAGCTGTGAAATGGGCAAGGGGTGGGGTGGGTTGGGTACACGCTGAATTGAGAGGCAGAAGATCTGTCAGCTTTCACCTGGGGGCCTTGGGCATAAAGCAGACACAGCGCCAAGTCTCAGCTTCCTTATCTGTAAAGTGAATATATGAGTATCCACCTCACTGGGCTGTAAAAACGAATAATTCTAACGACACTTTATAAATCGTAAAGCCATACACACCTGTGGTATTGCTCTTTTGTCTTATTGCTCTTCTGATCTTCATTCCTTTTTGTAGTCTTTCATTTCTGCTTCAAAATGGATGGTTCTCATAGGTCCATTTCATTGTGAGCAGTACAGTGCTCTTCTTGCCTTTGAATTTGGGTTCCTTGAGGCAACTAGAGACTTCCCTGGTGACTCAGATGGTAAAGCATCTGCCAACAATGCAGGAGACCCTGGTTCAAACCCTGGGTCAGGAAGATCTCCTGGAGAAGGAAATGGTAACTCACTCCAGTATTCTTGCCTGGAAAATCCCATGGACGGAGGAGCCTGGTAGGCTACAGTCCATGGGGTCGCAGAGAGTCGGACATGACTGAGCGACTTCACTTTCACTTTCACTTGAGGCAACTCCGTTCAAGGATTAAGTAGAAATGTTTCCCTTCTTTCCCTTAGCAGATACTGACTGAGCACCGGAAGTGAGCCGTATGATGTATGTTAGAGGCATTAAGGGTTATTACTGGAACTTTGGGGTGAGTGGGTGTGTGGGACGCAGTGAAAACAACCTAAAAGGAATTTCCTGAGCTGCGCTCACTTGGAGAGTAAGATCAAACCAGTCCATCCTAAAGGAAATCAGTCCTGAATATTCATTGGAAGAACTGATGCTGAGGCTGAAGCTCCAATACTTTGGCCACCTGATGGGAAGAGCCAACTCACCGGAAAAGACGCTGATGCTGGGAAAGATTGAAGGCAGGAGGAGAAGGGGCTACAGAGGATGAGATGGTTGGATGACATCACCGACTCAATGGACATGAGTCTGAGCAAACTCCAGGAGATAGTGAAGGACAGGGAAGCCTGGTGTGCTGCGGTCCATGGTGTTGCAAAGAGTCAGACACGATTGAATGACTGAACAAGCTTCCAAGGGTGCTCGGAAGGCAACCAGCTGAAGAGGGAGTGGCACCCAAAGGCTGAGGTCCCAGAAGCAGGGAACAGCCTGTGTCCTTCAAAACCCCTGAGAACTAGGTGTTGCCTTTTTATGAAAGATGAGGGGGAGAGCCTAGCAGAAGGCCCAGCAGCCACTCTGGGAAACTTGGGCTCCACCTGAATGCAAGGAGAGTGCACTGAAGTGGATTAGGCAACAGCGTGAAGGGTCAGGTAGGCAGTTTAAGTAAATCCTCTTTTCTAGGAGTAAGAGAGGCAAGGTTCCATATTCCCTGCCAAGGTGAGTCAATCACACAGAAACTAAGACATCAAGTCTTCCAATACGCCTTTGAAAGAGTTTTGAATTGATCAAAACCAAATGGGGGCTTCCCAGGTGGTGCTAGTGGTAAAGAACCCACCTGCCAATGCAGCAGACTTAAGAGAGGCAGGTTCGTTCCCTGGGTCAGGAAGATCCCCTGGAGAAGGAAATGGCAACCTACTCCAGTATTCTTCCCTAGAGAATCCCACAGACGGAGGATTCTCTCCGGCTGCAGTCCATGGGGTCACAAAGAGTCAGACACAACTGAAGCAACTTGGCACACACACAAAACCAGTTGAGAGTAGTTGCAGCGAATGGGTTAAAGGTTAATTGGTTATTCCCAATTTAAAGGATTACAATCAATTTCTGTCTGCCACACACATGTACAGAAGAAGCATGAGATGAAGAAGTAAGGACAGGCGTGGGTGGTGGGGGGAGGAGACATCAAGGAAAGAACACTTGAATTTTGTCCATGTGAGAGAAGAGAGTCTAGTGGGGGAAGAGGGAACAGGTCAGGTAGAGGGTTATTACCTGAAAGGAGAGAAGAGTAACCAAGTTCATAGGCCAAGGCCAAGGAGCCGCGAGAGAGAACTTGACCCTCCAGGGAGGGTGGATGTGGCCCCAGCCTGGAGGAAGTATATGTGCCAGGAAGTGGTCCCCAAACTGAGCATGTCTGTCACCACCTGGGCATCTGGTGAGGACACGGGTTCTGAGTCAGCAAGTCAGGGCAGAGGGTGGGGAGAGGGTAAGCTTCTGCTTTTCTAGTAAGACCCGCAGGTGATTCACAACATTTGAGATGGATAGATCTAGAGCCTTGTCCCGGGACCAGCAGCCTTGGCATCACCTGGCAGCTTGTTAGAAACACAGATGCTCAGGCTCCATCCAGACCTCCTGGATCAGGATCTGCAGCCTCACCCTCAGGAGATTCCAGGGCACATTCCAGCCTGAGAAGCTCTGCTTTGGTTAACATGAGATGTGAGTTTGGAGTGAGAGGGAGTGGGAAAGAGTTGGTGGGAGACTCGGCTGGTGGCTGCTTCCAAAAGCCCAGAAAAGGTCACAGATATTCTTCAGCAATGCCAAGTGCTTTGGGTACCAATATGATGAGGGGGTTTTTCTGACTTGCTTGTTGTATTTGGGCAAAAGATTTCCTGTTACTATGTGGTATGCAATGCTTTTATTTTTATTCAAGTCTCTTCATGTAAAAAAAAAAATACTGCCATTTCTCTTTTAGCTGATTGATTACCTTGTAAAACATTTCCTCAATTTCTGTGATGGACTCTGTATTATTAAGGGCTCTCTAGAGAAACAGAACCAACAGTGTGTGTGTGTAGAGAGAGAGACTTAGTTTAAGGAATTGGCTCCCACACCTATGGGGCCTGGCAATTCCTAAATCTGCAAGGAGGCCAGAGGCCAGGTGCCCAGGATGGCCCAGGGTAGAACAAGGTCCAGGTCTTCCTGAGGTCACTTGGCTCCTGTCTGCCACCAAGAGGGGTTGTGGTTAAGCAATCCAAGAATGACTGCTATCCTTCCATGGAAAAATCCAGAAAAGAAAATCCCATACTAGTCTCTATTAGGACAGTCCAGTTTAATAGGGTAAATTCTAAGCTCTGCTTCTAACTTGCCACTCACCAAACTCACATTTTATTCAACTAAAGCCATAACAGCAAGTTCAGACCTTTCATTCTATCAAAACCTTGTCAATCGTACATATATGTCACCTTCCTCCTGGGCCATCTCTGTTGTCTCTTAAGAGTAATTATTCATGCCTTACACTGTTGGTTCTCTCAAGTTTATTCAAGCCATGAGTATCAAGTGTGAACATTCATTTAAAATCTGTTGGAACAGCATTTATCCTTCCAAATGAATGTTCTCTTCTTCAAAGTAATCATTTATTATAATGACACTGCTATTGCTTAAAGCATCTTTGAAATGTGTTAGAAGCTCTGTTCAGAAACTGATGCACATTCTTTTGAATTTCTTAAATACAGGTATAACTTTGCTCTTTGAAGATAGACTGAGTACTTGAAACAGAAGACGTTTGAGCTGATAATTAAGGTAGGCAATCGAGTTAGGCAGTGTTATCCTTTGGCCAAAATTCAAACTCTAACCATGAGGTAATAAGAGAAAAAACCCCCTCCTTCTGTAGATAATGTCTGGATTTGCATTCTTTTGGAACAAATTAATAGCTTTCAAGGTGACTCTTTCACTGAGAGCTTCTGTAATCTGTCACTTGGATAAACGAATCATTACGTATTTATCTTAAAACTAAATTTTACACTTACATGTCATTAATTTTATCACCAAAACTGGATCATAAGCATTTTAGATGCTTTCATTTTTGAATCTGTCCCTGAGCACTGATATTATTGTTCATACTAGCTGAGCACCTGTCTGTTACAAGACTGCATGCGCCTTGAAAGCAAGGGCCATGTTTCAGGCACCATTACTCAACAGCCCTCGGCTTCGCTGGTGGCTCAGACGGCAAAGAATCCACATATAGTGCAGGAGACCTGGGTTCAATTCCTAGGATGGGAAGATCCCCTTGAGGAGGGCATGGCAACCCCCTCCAGTATTCTTGCCTGGAGAACTCCATGGACAGAGGAGCCTGGCGGGCTAAGTCCATGGGGTTTCAAAGAGTCAGACATGACTGAACAACTAACCACACACACACATTTCCTTAGAGGCAGTGGACAAAACTTTGCTAAGTGCATATCGAATGAGTGGATGCACTTGGTTCCGAGTCAACTGATAAAAAAATTTTAATGATAAAAGAAAACTTTTAGATCTTTAGTCCATTCCTGGAGTGATGACTGATGGCTTTTCAAAAAAAAATGGACTTCGTCAATTTTTGTGAATAGAGTTTCTATTCCCTTTAGGAAGCATATACTATTGGATATCCACCTAAGATTTGTGTGCTCTGGTATAAAACTTATTTGATTGTTAATACTCTTCATTTTGCACTGCATTTGAATAATAAACATTTACCATTTTCTGTCATTAAGGAAGATTCCCCTTTTCTGAAACCTCAGCATCACTTTTTTCATCCAAATACTTCATAGACTTGTTATTCAAAAAAGGCTCTTTTTAAAAAAAATTTTTGTTTATTTATTTTTGGGTGTGCCCTGCAGTATGTGTGATCCTTGTTCCCTGACCAGAGATCAAACCTGCGCCCCCTGCATTGAAAGCACATAATCTTAACCACTGGACCACTGGGGAAGTCCCCCAAAAGGCTCTTCCTGAGAAAGTAGCTATAAAACCACAATTGTTACTGTAAGTAAGTTACAAGGCCAACATACCACCTGCATAGCATGATGGAATGGTCACGCATATTGGTCACAAATTTAATCAGTTCTATGTTGAATGTTAAGGAAAAATTTAATTGCACAAATATGGCACATACCATTTCAAATACAAATGAAAGGACAATCGGTGGTGCTATCAAAACGTATCATACAGGAACATTCTTTAAAAGGATAAGAAAATTATACTCGGGACCCATAAATCTTTCTCATTAGAAGCCTATGTAGCAATTCATTCATGCAGATTTTTATATGTAGATAGGATGATTTTTTTTTTCTTTTTGAAGAACGCCACTGTAGCTATGAAATGAAAAATGTATTGATGTGACTACAATGTATTATGGTAATGCATAGCTTTCTTCTATTTTGCTTTTAGTGTTAGGATTGCTAAAAGCTTATAAAATACCCAACTGACATTATGTGCTTTTAATAGAGAGGACACGGCCGCATACATTATCCTTCTCCTGTCACGTTTGGTATCGCATCACCTGGCCTCTTTATACACAGGCCACTTTGTTAAGAGGGAGGCCAAGGGAGTTCAGATTTCAGGCAGCGGGGGGCAGGGTTACAATCGTACCATCCTGGCCAGTCCTCCATCCAGCCTCACCTCCGATGTTTGTCCTAAGGTTTCATCCTACCAGCAGGATGAAAAACCGACTTGACTTCTGGAGAAAGAGGTCCTGGACTTTTTTGCTCAGCCCGGTTTGCAAGACAATGGCACTCCTAACTTCATACTTGCTGGGTTTAGGTTCAGACAGGGATGTCCCCAAGCAGAGGGCCAAATCTGGAAATAGGAAGCATCTTGGGGCAAAACTTGGGTAAGATGGCTCCGCCTGGGAAGCTCCCAGGATGCCAGGGTAGGAGGTGCCAGGGTATGCCAGGGTATGATGCCTGCTGCTTCCCTCTGGCTCTTTGCAGAAGCATTCAAAGGAGAGGAACCTCCCAGTCGTGGGGCCAAAGCCTCCCATCCTGAAGTCAGCTGCATCAGGCTGCCAAAGCATCATCCTTGGAAATGCAAGGAAGGGGGCCCTGTCAGAGGAGAGGGTCTGGAGGTACCTGCCTCCCCCCTCTCTCACGTCCCCTTAGCCCTCGATGCTGGCACAGGCCTGGGGTGTAGGAGGAACTGTGGAACATCCAACCCAATCAGATAAATGGGTTTGGTGTCTCCTCAGATTCCAGAACACATGGAAATGGCAATTCCACCACAAGAGGCTCCATCAGAGATGATCTGGGTGACAGATTGCAGTTAAAAACTTCATCTATTGAACCTGAAAAAAAAGTTAAAAGGGCCTGCATTATTACCATCTCTGGAAAACCAAAGCCAAAACCCAACAGTACTTAAAACCCACACAACATCCAACGTAACCATTTCAATGTGAACAGAGAATCCTGGCTTCCCCAGAAAATCTCAAAAGACAGAAATATGCTACTTGCTGTTCACCAAGATGACGCAATGGTCACTTGCCTCTCCATGGAATGGGCATGCAGGTACCGTTCCTCACTTAATGACAGAAGGCCCACAGGTGGGGACCAGACGCCAAGGACAAAGGTCAGTTTCTGAGAAGGAGACTCTAACTGATCACCAGGGCAGAATCAGTGGAGATGCCTGCCTGGCCATTGATGTGTTGTGGCTAGACCACCTGAGGTGCATAATTATGGCTCAGATGAGCCTTGAGGAATCTTCCTTCCCCTGCTCTGGAGTGGAAGGGGGCCCCAGGGCTGGCTCAGAGTAAACTTGCAAGGAAACACTGCCCAACTTCACACATCCCTCGGTATCCCCGGGATAACCAGTGGACGCCCAGGCAGCCTGCAGGACAGAGAGTGAGCGATGGTGAAACAGAGAAAGCCTGCCCAGGCTGCCCTGGCCAGTGGGTGAGGCTGGAGGGTGTCCAAGGAAGGACCGGACATCTGGTTTGGGCACAGCCAGGCAAAGTAATCTTCCCCCAAAAGGGTAAGCATATAAACCTCCCCCTCTTCCCACCACCACACATGGCTGCGATGGAACAGAACATAAAGGCATCTTTGTAAGGAACACCCAGACAGACAACATAAAGCAACATGGAGGGGGAGGGGGGAGGAGGAGGGAAGGCAGGAGGGAGGGAGAGACACACAGAGGGAAGCTGCTTCCAGGCTAAGAAATAATCGGGAGTAAGCTTTCCTGGTGGCTCAAATGGTACACAATCCACCTGCAAAGCAAGAGAACTGGGTTTGATCCCTGGGTCGAAAGATCCTGGAGAAGGGAATGGCAACCCACTCCAGTATTCTTGCCTGGAGAATTCCACAGACAAAGGAGCCTGGCAGGCTACAGTCTTTGGGGTTGCAAAGAGTCAGACATAACTAAACAATTAATAGACACTATAAGCATTTTTGCTATAAACACTGGAAGAAAGCAACTGTTATTAAAAACAATTAGTGAAGCATCTGTATTTAAAAAAAATTTTTTTTAAAGTGCAGGTTCATAGAGACTGGTGGATTTTTTGGCTTCTTTGAGTGTTTTTCTTTGTTTGCAATTAGCTGCAAGAGTCCTGGTTCAAGGAAGTTGCCTTTCAGCACAGACTAGCCTGGGACAGAGGGCAGGCTCAGCAGAAGACAAATCCAGACAAGACTTGACTGGTGTCACTGTCTGAGCCACACCACCTGAAAAGTCTTCCCAAATCCTGGGGAGGAGCTACTGCATAGAAACTCCAGAATGCACCAGATATGACCTGCAGTTTGTTAAGTGAAGAATTCTCAAGAGTTATTCTTTAGTGGTCTTAGAAACCCTGGAGAACCTTCCAAATATACTTTTTATAATTTTATTGATTTTATTTATTTTCTGACTGTGCTGTCTTTGTCGCTGCGTGGGCCTTTCTCTAGTTGTGGCGAGTGCAGCCTACTCTCTAGTTATGATGGGAGGGCTTCTGATTGTAGTGGTTTCTCTTGTTGCAGAGCACAGGTTTAATAACTGTGGCGCAAGGGCTTAGTTGTTCTGAGGCATGTGGGATCCTCCCAGGCCAGGAATGGAGCCTGTGCCTCCTGCATTGGCAGGCAGATTCTTTACCACTCAGCCACCAGGGAAGCCCTCAAACATTTTTAAAGATGGATATCTTGACCACATGTCTTCCTCCCCTAACCAACACATTTCCCTAACATTCTGCTGCCCTGAATATGCACATCAGGAAAGCATCATTCTTCTTTGTTAAATTATTGTTAAAAGTACTTCAATGAGCATTAACATGTATCTATGTTAATAACATATTTTAAAATTATTTTCTGAGTGTGCCGCACAGTGAAACCACTGAGAGAAAACCTTGAGGAGCCTAAAAGGAAAAGTCACTATATTCTTTTTTAAAAATTTTACTGGAGTGCAGTTGATTTACAGTGTTGTGTTAGTTTACTATATTTCCTTTTGGTAGTAAATGTTTTTCACGTCTTACTTTCTGAAAAATGTGATATTATATTTCCCCTTTATCAAGAGGCCTTTCCTTTTCCATTAATTGATTCTTTTCTTCTGTGATATTATTCTACCCTGTAACTATTGTTCTGGGGGTACTTGAGAACTTTTTTTAAAGGTCATATTTATTTTTTCATTTTTAAAAATTTTCTGGCCCCTCCACGCGGCATGTGGGATCTTAGTCCCCTGATCAGGGACTGAACCTCACTCCCTGCAGTGGAAGTGCAGAATCTTAACCACTGGACCACCAGGGAAGCCCCTACTTGAGAGTTTTTAACATACCTCTAGAAGTTACACTGAATTTTCGATCAGAAAAACTGCTCCTTCGGATTAAAGGTTCACTCATTTTTTCCAGAAATAATTTAATGGTCTCCTTCTTTTCTGGGCTTGTACTTGACAAATTTAGAACTTTTCCATTCACTTTTACAGTGGAATTGCTGAGCCCAAACCAATAGAAGAAATCGAACAATGCATCGGCTTTGAATTCATACGCAAAGCTCAAATCTTCTCCGTTAACAACCTTGTTTCCTGGAGGGAAAAAATTCTTTACTGCCTCTTGAAAATCAAACTGAAAGAGAAAGAAGCATTTAATTAATTACATGGACATGACGATAACATTATATTATAGACATACATTACCACACAATTATAGAATTAACAGCTGTCCAAATGTCCAAAATATCACACCCTTTATTTCTCTGACATAATTTTAAATAGTTGCCTTCATCTGAAAACAAACAAACAAATCTTTGCCTTTGCATCAAGTTCCATCAAGTTCAAGGTAAAGACCTTTTTCTCAGAAGTTGCTAGAAACCAAGTTCACTTTATTGGTTCACAGTGATTGGTAGTGATAATGCAGCAATAGAAAATGTCAGCCTGGATTCAGTTAAGTGAGAGTTAAGCTCTAGGGACTCCATCCTGGCCTGAAATGCCCAGATCCTCTTCCGTGTGTTGGCAGCCCTGGACTAACACAGGCCAACTCACCTGCAGCCGGTAGCTTTCTCCAATCACTGAGGAAATGACCATGTCCATCCCCTGCTCTATTTGTCTTCTTATCTTGGGATGCCTTGTGTTCACAAGAAATGCGTATGTCCTTTCTAGAAATGAGGAAGCACAAGTCAAAAACAAGGGTGCTCTTGTGACCTAGACCTACTTCGTAGAGAATTGCTGGCTTTCTGGTACCAGCAAGCCAAACGACATCAAGGGCTCAGATGCGCTAACAAGCATTCCTTGTTACACTGTGATCTGTTCCCAGCCCTCCTGCCGAGAAGGGCATCTTGACTTTGAATTATGAAGTGAGCAGGGGA
Source organism: Cervus elaphus (assembly GCF_910594005.1). NCBI lineage: Eukaryota > Metazoa > Chordata > Mammalia > Artiodactyla > Cervidae > Cervus > Cervus elaphus. Next base: position 30,307,658 of record NC_057844.1, read on the forward strand.
TCTGAATGACTCTGAACAAAATGAGCAGAGAATCGGCTCGATGAATCTGAATGAGGATGGGAGTGTTTGAGGAAGTCTCTTTGGAATTTGCAGGCCCATTCTTACTCTCTTGGACTCATTTTTAAGAACATTTTAGAAGTAAGTTTAAGAAATTCTAACGCTATCATAGAACTTATGCTCGTGACTCTCTACATATCACTTTGAGCAGGAGGAAGATGGGCAAATGGAGATATTTTCATACTGGAATTTGAGTTAATTTAGTTGCTATCAGTTTGATTTCCTGGAAGAAACAATAAAGAAATATCTTTGAAATTTGAAGGCCACAGCATGAAACATGAAAGCATCTACAAGCATTTTTTTTCCTTTAAAATTAATTTTTATTGAAGAATAATTGCTTAATAGTGTTATGTTAATTTCCATTGTACAGCAAAGTCAGTCAACTATGCGTATATACCTCTCCCCTCTTTTTTGGATTTCCTTCCCATTTAGGCCACCACAGAGCACTGAGTAGAATTCCCTGAGCTATGCAGTAGGTTCTCATTGGTTATCTATTTTACACATAATATCAATAGTGTATATATGTCCATCCCAATCTCCCAATTCACGGCACCCTCCCTTTCCCCACTTGGTGTCCAGACCAAGCTTTGCAAATACCATTTATTTTCTTTATCCCAGTTGTCTCATCTGTGAGAGAGAGAGAGAGAAAACTAGGATTCTCATCTGTAAGAATCCACCTGCAATGTGGAAGACCTGGGCTCAGTCCCTGGGTTGGGAAGATCCCCTGGAGAAGGGAAAGGCTGCCCACTCCAGCATTCTATCCTGGAGAATTCCATAGACTGTATAGTCCATGGAGTCGCAGAGTTGGACATGACTGAGCAAATTTCACTATCACTATCTCATCTGTAAAATGGGGATGGTATAAGTACCACGTAGGCAGGATGACCAGGCATCCTAGTTATGCCTGAGTTAGTTCTAGTTTATACCTCTGTCCCAGCATAATTATTACAGTTCCTGTTTTCAGGCCAAAAACGTTCTCCTTTGGATGACATGCCCCACAGGGTTGTTGCCCAATTATTGACATTAGCTCATTCCTCACAGGAGTGTTTGATACGGGGTAGACAGTATGATATATCATCATCATCATCACTCTAGTCATTTTTGCAACCCCTGCAGGCTCAGAGATCACTTCCTGCCAAGACAGGAAGTATGAAAGAAAACTCAGAGGCAGATGACTTCTGCCGCAGGGTCATTTACAGGTTTGCTCTGCAGGCCTCTGCTGATGGCCTAACCCATGAAGCTTCCAGCCTAGCACAAGCTGACACCCTCTCTGCTTTCTCCACGTCCAATTTCTGCCTCATCAACAGGCCACAGGCCACAGCCCAGAAAGGCAGAACCAAACCCAAACTTTATACACCTACCTTTCGAGGAGTCCTTTTTCGTCTGTACATGAACAAAGAAGAGCATTGGTTTGCTCAATATAGTTTCCCTGTAGTCTTTATAATCGCAGTAGTTTGTCAGTTCCACATATCTGTGAAAAAAGCAGAGAGGATTACAAATGCTGTGTAGCCTCCCACTGAAGTCAGGACAGGCATGTACTGGACACACGCCTGCTACATCCACATACTCTCCAAGGGAAGTCCTCTAAAGTGTATTCGTCGGGAGGCAGCCAGATCTTGTATCAAATAAGTAATTCCCCCTCCCCTGGTTGACTGACAGATCAACATGCCACCCAAAGGTGGCCTGGGCCTGGGGGTGCCTGGCACCAGCACTCAGCTCTCAGGGGCAGCCTTTACCAGATGATGACCACTACCATCTGTTTGGGCTGTAAGATAGCAGTGTGTGCGTGTGTGTGTGTGTGTGCGTGCACACACTCAGTTGTGTCTGACTCTCTGTGACCCCATGGACTGTAGCCCACCAGGCTCCTCTGTCCATGGGATTTTCCAGGCAAAAATACTGGAGTGGGTTGCCATGCCCTTCTCCAGGGTATCTTCCTGATCCAAGGATCAAACCCTCATCTCTTGCATTGGCAGTTGGATTCTTTACCACTAGCTATCCGGGAAGCCCCCAAGATAGCGCTACCAGAGCACTATGTATCCCTGGATTGAGAATGAATTATACTTAGTAAGTAGACTTCTCAAGGTCTTCTCCAGTGTAGTCATCCTGACAGATGGATCTGAAATTTTCCTTCTCTTCCTCTCTTCCCTTTTCTAATCCTGAGATAAACCCAGTCCCCTCCAGAGATGCAATATTCACATGAACTACTTCACATCTCCCCCAGTTGTGAGCTTGTACAGTTTTAAAAAACTAATGTAAGATTTCTGCCCAGGGCCCTATTCAACTTAGCCTCCTTGGCCTTAGTTCATTATTCCAGCCCAGGAAGATCTTTTTGCTTTTTGACTGTGCCTTCCAGCATGTCAGTTTCCTCTCCCTACTCTACACATTTTCCAAGCCGCCTTTCTGTGTCTCTACCTACATTGTTGATTTAAAAGAAGACAGATGCAAATTGGCTTCTTTCAAGAAGATGGCTAATTTTCTAACCAAACCCAAGTTCAGAAGCAGCTTGGACACAGGTGGGCTGAGAGGTACCCAGGAGGCTGGAGGATCCGTCTGCCCCGGGCCCTCTTCAAGACAGAGCGGCCTCCCCACTGATGGGCATCACTGTGAGGTCTGCATGGGGTGAATGGGGGGCTTTTGTCATAGCGCTCTGTGTTGGCTTCTAGTCTCAGGCAGAGACCACTCTTGCATTTCTGGCTTGTGGTCCTTCTAGAACCTGACTTGAAAAATCACAGCCTTGGGGACCGCCTGCAGCTGGGGGGCTCTAGCCACACAATCCACAGCCTCCTTCATCAACCCGCTTAGAGGGGCCGGAGCTGGAGACCTAGACAGAAGGCTGGGTCAAGAGCAGTGGGAGAATTTCTCTACCCCCGAGTCAGGAAAACACAGCTTCCGCTCATCTGCCTCCAGCTCCGTCTCTTAGAAATCTGTGTCATCATGTTTTTTTTCTGGGATTGTCAGATCTGATATTGAGAGCTTTTAAAACCTGACCCCCAGTGGAGCACCTGAAACGCTTCCTGCCTTCTATTTCACCAGGCTTTTAATGCGGCCTCCACCTCCCAACCCTGGGCATGGGGGGAGGGGGGGTGGTGATTACGGGGCTGCTCCCGCAATGGGTGAGGGGGACACAGGCTGGTGCATCCAGGCAACGAGAGGGGGGGCCGGTGTCCCTGTTCAGGGGTGTGGGTGCGAGGGGGCAGGAGTTGGGGAGAGGAGGGTTGGGGTGGAGAAGGGGGGAGCCACGGAATGGACTGGGTGAGATAACACAGATGCAGACTGGGATCTGCATGGCTCTTCCTCCGCGCCTCCCCCACCTCGACCCTTCCTCGGCAGAACAGGGTGGAGTGAGCATGGGCTGAGCGGGCCCCTGAAGGGCAGTGTCACCGTTCTTTGTCCCAGCTGACCAACTGCCAAAAGATCCTGGAGAAAGGAAGCAAAGGAGAAGGAAGGAGGAAGGGAATGGCCCTTTGCTGGGCTCCTTCACTCTCATTCACTCATCCACTAAGCCTGGGTGCTGACCTGTGCCTCATGCAGCTGAGGCGCTCAGGGCCCAGGAAGTGGGGGTGGGGTCTCAGGCAGCAGTACAGGGGTCCCCCCATGCTCCCCACCCCCTCTGCCATCCATCTATTCGGCTGCCAAGGACCGAACACAGGCAGGTGGGAGTGACCAGGGAAGCAGATGAGGAGAGGCCAGCTGGTGAGGTCTGTGATTTCAGGGGGTGTGAGACAGGGCAGAAGGAGAAAGAGGAGGAAGAGCTTATAGCAGAAGAAGCAAAGACCCAAGTCTGATTGGTGTAAATGTCAGAGAGACACATGCATGATGCTGGGCCGGGAGTACCACCTGTGATCCATCCAAAGCAATTTTCACACTCTCCCCACCTTGATTACCGTGGAGTGAATTCATGGTCACTTAAACACTTAATATTTCCCTCAAGGTGATTCCTCTGCTCTCAACAGCCACGGTCTTACAGTCACTCTCTAGGGCGTGTGTGCATGTGTGTAATACATTCAGAAAGCCTGCAGTTTGGACTACCCAAATGACTTGCCTCTGCCTACAAAATCGATTGATGTCTCATTGGAGGTATCGTTGGCAGAGAAAAGATAAAAATCTCAACTTGGAAACAATCACTGGCTGGGAAAATAATTGGTTTCCCCCAGAATTCCGCAGAAGAGGCTTTTTCTGAATGCTACTAGCCCTGATCAAAGACGAGGGACTTGGAGGAGGGAGGGGAGGGTGGGGTCTTCTGGAGAGTCACATGTTGAGTTAAATGCATAACCTAAACATGAGTCACTTCTTCTGGAGCCTGAATTTAATAAGATATCCTGAATAATAGGATGACGCTCGACATCATTTAATCTTCCTTTGATGATTTAGAGGCACTTTTAGGATCTTACCCGGGTTGTCAACAGCATCACAGAGCAGTGCCAGTTATCACTGTACCACAGATGTGAGAAAATGCTGCTCATGCGAGAGCTCTGATAACAGAATTTACAGACAAGATTGTGGCAAGATCCCTGCTTAACGCTCTGTTGAAACCAGGTCGCAAAGAAGAAATATCCCCTTACATTCATCCATTCCCAACCTCCCAGATATGGTCCAATTGTTAAACACTTCAGAATCACAGTGGAATAAATAAATGGGAACATCCCTTTTGAATTCAGACAGATGCACAGACACTGCCCTTCAGGGGCCCGCTGGGACAAAATTTGGATATGCAAGTCACTAAGATACAAAAAAGACTGAGGACCTAATTGTTAAACCTCACAGGTCTTCAAGTACCTGACATTCAACTGCCAGTTTTAAGATGAGCCTGACTAGACTACCTTAGTCTGATGAGACTAGCTATCTCATCTTTCATTATGCATATTTCTGAACTGCTAATGCAGATATTGCTCCTGTGTCCTGGATATTTATTATATTTGAAGTTATCCCTAGGGAAGAGAAGCAAACAGTTGAAGAGAGCTTTATTTTTTTTTTTTTTTTGAGAGCTGCTTTAAACTCTGATTTCTTCAGTGCTTTTATTCTGGCCCCAGAATGCTCCTAGGTCGGAACTTTCTACACCTGGCTTTCATCAAGGGATTGAAAGGCAGAACACTGTGATGCGAAAGCATGGTGGTTTAGTCACTAAGTCGTGTCCGACTCTTGGCGATCCTGTGGGCTGCAGCCCGCCAGGCTCCTCTGTCCATGGGTTCTCTAGGCAATACTCCTCGAGTGGGTTGCCATTTCCTTCTCCAGGGGATCCTCCCAACCCAGGGGTTGAACCCAGGTTTCCTGCATTGCAGGCAAATTCTTTACCAACTGAGCTATGAGGGAAGCCCCAGTGGAAAGCATAGTGATTCAAAATAAGAAGATTTAATTTGCATCCTGATTGACTGGCTGTGTGAACTCAGTCCCAGAGGCACAGTTCATCTTGACCTTAAGTGAGTTACTTAACCCCTCTGATCCAGTCCCCTCATCAATAAAAGGGATATAACAGAATCACCTTCCATTTGATGATGTAATGTGCCCATAACATAGACATACAGATGTGGGCTCATAGTAGATGCTCAACAAACATTATTAGTGTCTTCAATTCTGGCCAACTCTGCTGGCCCGTGGGTGAAATTCTGTAAGCTTCTGACACACAGCCAGGGCTGTGTTCATTCATGTTACCAGGAAAAGAGGACTATATAAGTATCTGAAAAATAAATGAGTAAGAATTTCTCCTCCCTCAATCCAATTTCTTTCCTCATCTTTTTAGTTTGGAATGTTAAAGGGAACAATTTAATGAAGGCAGTATCTGAAAGAACCAAGAAAGAATATTGAATTTTTGCTTCTAGCAAATTAGGAGTAGCTGAAAGATTCCCCACCCCAAAGATACCTATTCTTCTCCAGTTTCCTTCAGATTTTACATCATCTTGGAATGATTCAAAAGTCACTCCAAATTTTCCTGGCCCCTGACAATTTAAACTGGCTTCCCTCATGGCTCAGCAGTAAAGAATCCGCCTGTTAATGTAGGAGACTTGGGTTGGGAAGATCCACTGGAAAAGAAAACGGCAAACCACTCCAGTGTTCTTGCCTGGTGAATCCCATGGACAGAGGAGCCTGGTGAGCTACAGTCCATGGGGTCACAAGGATTTGGACACAACTTAGCAACTAAATAACTGACAATTTAATACTCAAAGACAAATAGAAATTGAAACACATGGCTCACATCTGTGAGTGTGTTCATTTCTAAAATATGTAGGGAGGAATAGAGAAAAAGAGGAATATATTGGATAGTCCTTGTGTAAAAGGCCCAGAAATTGCTAATAGCTTCCACAGTTCTTTGCTAAGAATTTACTAAGCAAAAGCTTACAAGGACATTCTTTCCAGTATCAACTTGTTAGTTTTATGCAAAACCTCCCCTACACACTCAAAACAGTTCCTTTGGTTCATCATCTCACCTTCTTCTTCTGTCCGACTCTTGTGAAATAAACACAAATTTCAGATTCATCATTCTAATGTCTGTGGCTCTAATCATTGATATGCATGTTCAGTCATTCATTTCTGCAATAAACATTGACTAAGCAAATATAAGGACAAACCTAGACAGTGTGTTAAAAAGCAAAGACATCACTTTGACAACAAAGGTCCCTATAGTCAAGGCTATGGTCTTCCCAGTAGTCATGTACAGATGTGAGAACTGGACAGTAAAGAAGGCAGAGTGCCAAAGAATTGATGCTTCCGAACTGTGGTGTTGGAGAAGACTCTTCAGAGTCCCTTGGATAGCAAGGAGATTAAACCAGTCAGTCTTAAAGGAAATCAACCCTGAACACTCTTTGGAAGGACTGATCCTGAGGCTGAAGCTCCAATACTTTGGCCACCTGATGCAAAGAGCTAACTCACTGGAAAAGATCCTGATGCTGGGGAAGATTGACAGCAGAAGGAGAAGAGGGCAACAGAGGATGAGATGGTTGGATGGCATCACCAATTCAATGAACATGAGTTTGAGCAAACTCCAGGAGACGGTGAGGGACAGTGAAGCCTGGTGTACTGCAGTCCACGGGAGTCGGACACAACTTGGTTACTGAACAACAAAGCACCTACTATGTGCTTGGCACTGGGGACCTAACGAAGAAAATAGTCTTGCTTTCTAGAAGCATACAGAAGCCCTTAGAAGAGGGCTAAGAAAACATACCATTTCAATATGAAAGGATTCACAACTAAGACCTCATTGCTTATAGTCTGATTATTGGACTTACAGCACTGACATCACAGGGGAGCTTGTAAAACTGAAAAATTCTGGGTCCCTCTTCAGTTGTATCTGATCTGAAATCTGTGTTTTAACAAGCTCCTCAGGAGACTTGTAAGCTTATTAAAAGTTTGAGGAGCGCTGGCCTAGGACACAATCCCTGTTACTCAGAGGCTTACAAACTAGTTAATCATTCAAACACACACAGACCAGAGGAATGCACAGTGCTCGGCTTCCTTGTGTCCACAGGGCTATGTCCTGGCAATGTAAATAGGAAGAAGCAAAGCCAAGAGGCCTGGAGTTAGAACCATTTACTGAGCTGAGTCAGGTGTAGCAGAAGGGTTGTTCTGTCAGGCCAAATAGACTGCCAATGGGTGGGCAGAAGGAGGAGACGGGGGCCCGGGTGGGGGCAGGGAATCATGGCTTAGCTAAGCCTTGGGGACTGTGGGTAGCTGAATCCAGGCCTGCAGGTGTGTGTTTGCAAGGACTGGAGTGTGGCTGGAAGGACAAAGCCAAGCTCCCGAGGAAGAAAGCATCAATGGCTCGTGGGTTTTTTTTTTTAATTGCACCTGGTCTTAAAAAGTATTGCAGCATGCATACTCTTAGTTGAGGCACATGGGATCTAATTCCCTAACCAGGGATTGAACCCAGGCCCCCTGCATTGGGAGCTCAGAGTCTTAGTTACTGGACCACCAGGGAAGTTCTGTGGCTCATGGCTTTTGAATCACCCCATCTGGGTTTGATTTCCGCCTCTGTGACTTCAGCAAGTATTTTAACCTTGTTGAGGTGCATATTCTCACCTATAAAATCTGGCTGACAAGAGGTGCCCCATGAGGAGGCTGAAAGGTTAAACAGCATGTGAAGCATTTGGTGTTGGGGCTGCTTGATGAGAACATAAGCTGACATTGGTCCTGTGATGAAGATGTGCCACTGACTATCTTGAGGACTTAACAGATTTTAATTCTGAACAACTTATAAAGTTGTTGGCATTATTATTCCCAGTTTACAGCTGAGGAGACTGAGTCACAGAGATGAAGTAGCTTTCCCCAGTCACTCAGCTAGTAAGCAGTGGGACTAGGGTACAAACCAAGGCGGCCTGGTCTCAGCGCTCATGTTTGTCCACACTTTGTTGTTGTTCAGCCGTTCAGTTGTGTCTGACTCTTTGTGACACCATGGGCTGCAGCACGCCAGGCTTCCCTGTCCTTCACTGTCTCCTAGAGTTTGTTCAAACTCACATCCACTGAGTCAGTGATGCCATCCAACCATCTCGTCCTCTATCAACCCCTTCTCCTCCTGCCTTCAATCCTTCCCAGCATCAGGGTCTTTTCCAGTGAGTGAGCTCTTTGTATCAGGTGTCCACACTTACACTGAACTGAATTCCATAAAAGTCATAGTTCAGCACAGGAGAGGTTATTACTTCATCAATACCACTATGCATTCTGTTTAAGGGGCTGCTATCCTGGGCAGGTCATTAAATCCAAGGCTCAGACCTAGGGCCAGAGCAGAGGATTGGTTGTGTAAGAAGTCCACTGAGCACAACAGTAAGGGTGGCCAGGCTCCATGTGGAGATGCTTCTGAGAAGTGGGACCGGGTCGCAGACAGGGCCCAGGCACCTCCCACCCACCGCGGACGGAGCTGACGCTCTCCCAGTGACAATCTAAGTATGATCCAACCCTGACGCATCCTCCCCTGAGTCTTTACCCCCATGCGTCTCCTCCCCGCCTCCCATGCACTTCCTGCCCCAGGAGGCTCACCTCAAGGGGCTGAGACCATCACCCAGCTAAGAGATGCTCAGATCTGAGCAGAAGCAGGTCACAGTGCTACTTCCAGTGACTTCCTTCAAACCACTGGACTTACTTTCTCTCTTAGGCTGATTATATATGTACTGGCTGATGTAATCCCAGTCATTTATTTGAGGTTCAGGAAATCTATGAGCGTGCCGCTGTGTCCTAGAGGAAGCCAGAATTATTCCAGGTTGGAAGCAGCTAGCTGACAGCCTGGGCTGTAGTTAGACAACTCTGCAGAGAGGCCCTGACCCTGCAGTTCACCGGCATCTCACCCGGGGAAATTGCTTAATCTCTCTGAGTCCTAATTTTCTCATCTGTAAAAATGGGAAACAAACAATGGCACCAACTTTGCCAGCTTCTGTGAGACAATAGCTGTGAAATACTTTGCATCAATGCTGAGACTCAGGTAAACATTAAAGAAAAATGTATTTGCTTTTTTTCCAAGCAGCCTCTTACATGCTAGAGGACCGCTGAAAACAAGGGGTTAGAGCTCCTCTTTGTCAAATGTTGGCCATTACATCCCACTAACAGGCTGCGTTACAAGAAAAAAGGGAAAGGTGTGTGTATGTGTGTGTGATAGTTAATGGTAATTTACACCTGGTACCCTGAGCAAATTTCATTTGTAACATGGGCGGGAATTCTGAGCTTGAATCTGGGATCTTTCGAAGTGTGCCAGAACTTACTGGGAAAGAGTAAATCATGCAAATTCCTCGTCAGTTAAGTTGGCTAGAAATCACCGAAGGAAGGAAGGAAGAAAGGAAGAAGTGAAGGATAGCTCAAGAGCAACTATTTTGAGACAGGAAGCTGCATCTATCTTCAAACCAAAGACAACTGGTAAATCTGTGCCAGTTTGAGAAGCAGCAACTTCAGATACCTGAATTTTGACTGTGCCTCTCACTCCTGATCCGTGAGGGGTAAACCTCTCACTGCCATCCACAACTGTCTTCCCCTTCTTTCTAGAAGGCTCCCTCTGTTCAGACCAGGTTCCCTTCCAGTCCTGAAAGAGGACTGCACACCCACCTGCCACAGTCTGTCCCCCAGGAGGAAGGCAGGTTGTTCCACCTCTCGAATTATTCTCAGGTGCACCTTGCCATTCCCAGGTACAAAAGCCCTCACACTATTGCTTAGCCCATAAGAACCTTGTATTTGCTGATTCTTCTTTGCACCCTGGTCTCTGTCACCTTGTTATTGTTTATTCTGGACTCCAAACTGCTGGGGGAACCACTGCTGTTTAATTTTCCCTTATGGAGGAGGTGTTCAAAGCAAGAGTTTAACAACCAGACTTCAAAACCAGTTCAAGTTTTGCAGCGCTGTTGGCTGAGATCAGGGGAGCCAGCACTACCTAAGACCTAACCTGCAGCTTCAATTAACTCTGGACATTTTTATTTTTCATACTCTGTTCTCAAATACAATGCTTATCTTCTTTTTAAAATCTCTGCAAATCTGATTTCTAGCTCAGTTCCTACCACCATCCCCTGCTTATGGCTTGGAATTTTCAATTCACTCAGAAAGGGAGAGATTTTTGCTGGGGAATCCTGTATCAGGCGCTCAGTGAAAGCCCTCACTATCTTTTGAGTGGAAAAGCAAGGTGTTCCCCAGCATCTTTGAAGAAGGCATTTTAAATATCTCCTTTGGTTTGCTTGCCCCTCTTGACTTTATTCCACCCATAGGGTGCCCAGGGCTGCTGTCTCTCCCTGGAGCAAAGGCTTTCTAGCTTAATAGCTGTCTGCTCCCTCATCTCAGAATCAACCTGTCCCGCTTCCTGATACCCAGCTCCACAGCACAAACGCAAGCTCCCCACCCCGCAGGTGACCTCTGGAGGCACCGGGTGACCTCTGGAAGCAAGAGACCCCAGCAGAACCCAGGGTGAAGCTCCCTCCTCCTTTGCCCTCCCAAAGCCCGCCTCAGATGGGCTTCAATCCTGCTGCCTTCAAGTCCCCTAGGAAGGGCTTCAGGTATTTTTCCACCGCACTTAAACATTCCGTGACCCTCCATCAAGTTGTTTTGGCCCCAGCTCTGCTCCTGGAAGCCACACTCACTGTACTCATCCTCCCAGAACGGAACTGCCCACTCCACAGCCAACTGCCCACTCGACAGCCCACAGGGCCCCAGGGTTGGACTTCAAGGGCTTTGGTTCTTTCTCAGACACGATTTATTAATTTTTTTTTTTTGAAAAGGCAGTGAGGCTAAAGATGGGGAACTGTAAACTTCTGCTTGCTCTCACCGGGTCTCCTCTCTAGCTGATAGCACAGAAAAGAACCTCTCCCCGCCCCTCCTCCCCCCAGGCTAAAGCCAGGGTGTGAGTCTCCGCTTAGCAAGGGTGTGCCCCTAGTTTGAACTCATTTGACCCGGTTAAGGAGCCAGAAAATAAGAATCATCAGCCAGTTCCGCGCTCCCCTCCCTGCCCACCCCCCACCACCCTCACGGGCGGCTTGGACAGCTGTGAAATGTCGGTGCAAAGGGCAGAAAAAGCCAGGGCAGGGGGAGCTCCGCACCTCTGGGTGATGTTAGCAATAAGAAAAATCTAGAAGTGTGATGGGAGGTGGGGGTTCCAGGCTGGATCTCTGGAAGTGAGGCATGGGGATGGGGGTGGGCAGCGTGGAGGCCTCGGCGGGAACCAGGCGGCGGGCCGGGGTGCGCGGCGAGGCCACCCACCTCTTCATGTAGCTGCTCAGGCTGTAGAGCTGCCCGTCGAGGCGCACGAACCCGTCTCCGAAGACGTTGAAGCCCCCGCGCGCGGCGGCGGGCTCCGCGGGCGCGGGCACCACGAGCTGGTCGCCGCGCAGCTGGAACGCGCCGGGCTGCAGCCGCAGCAGCTGGCCCAGGGGCAGCAGGGCCAGTTCGCAGTCGCACGTCCACAGGCTGCGCAGCTCCCCCGACGAGATGGACGTCAGGCTCGGCCTGGCCGCGGGCGCGCTCTCCAGCCCCGCCATGGCCGGGCTTCGCTGTTGATGGCCCGCGGGGAGGCGCCGGCGCCCCGACTCGGTCCGCCCGGGACCCCTGGACGCCGCTCAGGTCCCCACCGGCGAGGAGCGCAAAGCTGCGGCCACCGCGCGGAGAAAACGGCCCCGGCGCCGCGCGGCCCTTTTATCCCGCGCCGAGCCCCTCCCGGCCCTCGGGCACGACCCCAGACGCTCCGGGCGGGCGCGTTACAGCATCCCAGGAGTTGGCACGCTCCCGCCCGGCCGCGCCCGCTCGCGGCCAAGGGTTTACTCATCTCCCTGGGGTCTGCCGCTCCACGCCTGGGGCTGGGCCCGCCCCTGCCTGGACACCGTGGGGGTTGGGACACACACTGCCAGGGGACACTGGCCCGGGGACAGTGCCAGGACGGAGGGAAGCGTCCATCGAGGGTGCTGGGTCAGGCCCGAGGTGGGAGCCAGGGCGCGCAGCTCGCCCAAGGCACCACACCTCCGCGCACGGGTTGAAGCGAGGCATGTATCCCTTTCCCCGGCTCCCCACCTGGGGCCCTGGGTCGTGGGGCAGCGCCGGATCTCTGATCCCTACTCCTATGCCCCGCCCCCAAGCAGGAGTCAGATGCCAATCACCGTCTCCTATCCTTGCTTTCTGTTTTTTCCCTTCTAGGTTATTCCGTGAATCTCCCCTGCTCAGCCTTTCCTTCGCCTGGATTCCCTTCCATGTGGAACTCCCACTGGTCATCGTGTCATTTTCCCACAGTGGCTTCGTGAATCCCCTGTGGATTTCATCACTTCGTTCTGCTTGCTTCTCTGGCACGGCAGACCACGGGGGTGTGTCCAGAGCGGGGGTGAGGGTGGGGAGCCGAAGGAAACCAGGGGTCCTCTCCTCCCCTGCCTCCCCAGAGGCTGAGCCCCTCGAGTCCTGGAACACTTCCGTGTGTTCAATCTGGAGATATTTGAGAGTTAGGTGTGGCTCGTTTTGTACAAGGCATGAAAGGAGGGCTTTCCCATTCAGTTTAATTGTACAACTATTTCCAAAACATCTACTAGGGGACAGGCAAAGAGCTAAATTCTGAGAAAAGTAGGATGAATAAACATAAGCCCTGCCCTTGGCTAGCCTGTGCGTGTCTTTCAGTCGAATCCGACTCTTTGAAACCCTGTGGACTGTAGCCCACCAGGCTCCTCTGTCCATGGGATTCTCCAGGCAAGAATACTGGAGTGGGTTGCCATTTCCTTCTCCAGGGGATCTTCCGGACACAGGGATCGAACCCTCGTCTCTTATGTCTCCTGCATTGGCAGGCAGGTTCTTTACCACTAGCCTCAACTTACTGTCTAATAGAGAGGTGGACAAGCAAGCATTCCAGCGATTCTACCACACTGAATGAAAATCTCTGTTGAGGATAAACCTGAATTTATGGGAGGAGAGTCCAGTCTAGGGCTGAGATGCTGGGAAGACTTCCTCAAGTACTGTAATTTAGGACTGACTCAACCATTTCCCGAAGTTTGAGTAGAACTTAGAGAAAATCTTTAACTTGTCTTTGTGTGCCCCCACCAGGACCCTGCATAGGTTTAATCATGTGAAATGAGGTCTTTCTGTCACATCTCATTGGATCTCAGAATATAAAGAAGCTCCATTCACTCCTTCCTCCAGAGAAGAGTCCCTTTGCCCCAGCATCTGTCTTTATGGCTGTGTCTTCCTGAGCAAATCTAATTTGTCCAGCAGGCATTGATACCGAATCAGTCTTCTGCAGGAGGAGGAGGGCATCTGCCTGGGAAACAAGCCCCTGAGGGCGTTCTTTCACAGGGTGAAGCCTGGGGGTCACTGCATAGAAGGTGGGTGTGGAGGAGGCTGAGGCTGTAGGGGAGACCCAGAGCCTGGGGCTGTGTTCACAGACAGGGAGGTGGCACCAGGAGTAGACCCAGCACACCCTACTCAGGTGTTCATTCATTCTCACCCCAAACACTGCTGCGGTTACTGCTGCCCACCAGGCACCAAAAAAAAAAAAAAAAGGACTTGATGAAGGTGAGAGCTGGACTAGATGCATGGACCAAGGATGAGGGCAAGATCAAGAGAGGGGTTGATTCTACCTGGCAGGTCCCAGGAAGGGTTCTCAGAGGAGGTGACCAAAGGGCTGGACTCTGAATACAGGATCAGAGCATCGTCAATAAGAAGTTAGGAGATCGTGGGCCAACCTTATGCAAAGGAGAAATTAGGGGAAGAGTAAAAAATTGTGTGACCAAAGAAGGTGACACCTATTTAGGGTGCTGTTTTTGTTACTCAGTTGTTAAGTTGTGTCTGACTTTTTGTGACCCCATGGACTGTAGCCCACCCAGCTCCTCTGTCCATGGGGATTTCCAGGCAAGAATACTGGAGTGGGTTGCCATTTTCTCCTCCAGGATTTAGGGTGAGAAGGTGAGTTTTGTAAGAGATGAGACCAGAAAGGGAAGGTGGAGCCAGATAGCGATAGGTTGTCTGAATTGTCTAAGAATTAGGATTCTTAGGGAACTGAGGAGCCTTTGAGTGCTTTGAAGGAGGGAAGTGGCATAATTATGGCTGAGTTTAAATAGATGCTTTCGGTTATGGCCACACAGAAGAGGTTTTGAAACAGGAAGATTGGAGGCAAAGAGACCAGGAGATTGATGCAGTAGTCTAGGTAAGATTTAATGAAGGTCTGACACAGCAGCTGTGAGAATGGAAATGACAGGATGAATTGGGGACATTTTTAAACTAGAGTCAGCAGGATTTCATGAGCTAATCTACAGAAGATGAAAATGCAAGACAAAGGAGTAGAGATGCTTTTAGTTTCTCACTCGGGTACCTCAAGGGTGATGACAGTAATGAGGTCAGAGGTTGTGGGAGAAGGAGCAGATTTGGGAGGGAATCCAATGAGTACGTATGGTCGTGAGAACTGGACAGTAAAGAGGGCGGAGCACCGAAGAATTGATGCCTTTGACCTGTGATGCTAGAGAAGACTCCTAAGAGTCCCTTGGACAGCAGGAAGATCAAACCAGTCAATTTTAAGGGAAATCAACCCTGAATACTCTTTGGAAAGACTGATGCTGCAGCTGAAACTCCAGTATTTTGGTCATCTAATGCAAACAGCTGTCTCATTGGAAAAGTCCCTGATGCTGGGAAAGAATGAGGGCAGAAGGAGAAAAGAGCATCAGAGGATGACATGGCTGGATGGCATCACTGATGCAATGGACCTGAACTTGGGCAAACTTCGGGAGATGGTGAGAAACAGGGAGGCCTGGCGTGTTGCAGACCACGGGGTGGCAAAGAGTCAGACACAACTGGGTAGCTGAACAACAACAATAACTGATGAGTACAGGAGGAAACATCCTTATTTGGGGCTACTTATGGAACACCCACTTGGACAAGTCCAGTAAGCAGTTACTGAGGGGGATCTGGAGTTTTGGAGAGAAGACATTGTTAATTATTGGAATCTGAAAGCCATTAGCTCAAAGACAGGGCTCAAAGCCAGAGAAGTGGATGGGAACATCTACCAATAAGTGAGAAGGTAGGAATTTGAACCCAAGCCTTTAGCTCACTTCCACAAATGTTTGTTGAGCACTTGCTATGTTCCAGGGCCAGTGGTTTGTTGGAGATTCCAAGGTGAATAAATAGAGGAGGCCCCTTTCCCCAGGTCATGGAGAAATGTAGGGATCAGCACAGCTAATTTTCTGGCACCGTGTCCAGACTTGTTGCTGAAGCCTAGTTACTTATTTTGCTTATAGCAGGTCTCTGATGCAACAACAGCAATAACAGCTCCAAAAATGGCTTTCCTAATTATAAGGTCAATGAGGGCAGGCCTACAGCAGAGCTCCATCCAGCCCCACATGGACCAAATTCAATGCTACTGATGACCCTTAAACTTTTACTCTCTATGAATGGTTCGGCTTTGTTGAGAGGCGAAGTTAAGATGCACTTGGTTAAGATGAACATAGCAGCTCTCCCAGCTTCCCAGGTGGCTCAGTGGTAAAGAATTCACCTGCAATACAGGACACCTGGGTTCAATCCCTAGGTGAGGAACATCCCCTGGAGAAGGAAATAGCACCCACTCCAGTATTCTTGCCTGGGAAATCCCATGGACAGAGAAGCCTGGCAGGCTACAGCCCAGGGAGTCCATCAAAATATGTTTCTGTTGCAGTAAAATATCAACATTTATTACCCGAAAAGAAGAATTCAATGAAATTTTTCTGTTTTTCCATAGTTCTCTCATTTTCCAATTTTTGTATTTTCCAAATGAGTATATATTGTTTTGTACAGAAAAATGATGTGGAACACAATAAAAATATTTTAAAGAGACTTTCCTGATGTGTTATTTAGAGGCTTCATTTCATGCATTTTCAGTAAAACACCTGCATTTCTTTTTTTTTTTAATGGATAATTTATGCACTACCAGAATGCCAGAGAAAGGCATGAAAAAGTGAACAGAAAAGAATAGCATTCATTGTAATGCCAGACATTGTTAACTAGTGGAGAGTTAGAGAGATCTTTTCATGTGTTGTTTCCTTTTCATTAAAAAGTATTAACCAGGCAAACGTAATCAAGTCTAGCAAAGATATCTTCAGTCATTTTCATATTGTTGGCTTGTTTACACAGTTGTGTTCATATGGTAGAATTTTCATTCTGCTTTTCTTTGTTTTAAGACCATTTATATGTATATGTATATATATCATGTTTCAAAAATTATTTTTGTAAGTATTATTTTAAGCCACTATTTTTTTATCAAGTGGATATATTATAGTTTGTCTTGTCATTTCTTTGCTCTTAATCTCTTATGTTACTTCCTGTTTTTTCTTATTATAGACAATGCTGCAATGAACATCCTTGCACATTAAGTTTTTAATCCAAACTCTCAGAAATGGAATTATTGAGATAAGTGATATGACAATACACAAGGCTCTTGAAACATGTACCATTGTTTTCCAAAAGAATTGTACCCAATTGTCTTCTCACCAGCAGAGAATTCTCATGGTTTCAAATCTTTGGTCCTAGGGGTATGATACCTCAGCTATCTCTATATGTAGTTCTTAGATTACAAATAAAGATAATAGTTTCAATGTGATGTTATTCAAATTTAGAAGACGGTTAATAGCAGAACAATCACCCATGGGTGAGTCTGTGGCTATGTTTGCAGTTCAAGCAAGACAATCAAGATTTTGCCATCCCCCTATGCTCCCTTTGGGGTGATGTCGCCGGCTCACAGGCTCAGTTCCTCAGGTTTGAAGGTTCAAGTCAGCCAAACCCAGAGACCTTGATTCCAATTAACCAAACTCACAGCAGACTGAAAGCCAGTTCTCCAGCAGCATAACCCCCATCCTTGGGCTTCCTGTCAGCATGCAAATACATGCAAGTTTTCCCCTCCTAACAAAAAAATAAGTTTTGAGCATTTTTATCTCTCTCTTTCTAGCTGCTTTCCCATCTCTCACTTTCTCTCTTTAGTCAAACTTCCTGAAAGGACCATCTAAACTCCTGCCTACCATTCACTCTTCAAGACTTTACCACCAGACCTCCACCCCATCATACCACTGTAACTGACCTTCCTGACTCCCCAGTGATCTCCATGCTGCCAAATCTAACAGATGCTTTCTGTTCTCATCTCATTAGACAACACTTTTGCCTGCAATTCTTCCCTCCCTTAGCTTGTGAAAAAGTTGCACATGGATAGTGCAAAAGTTTTAGTTTAAAACTCAATGCTGACCCTTATTGGCCATGTTGTCTTCACCTCTCTGGTGCTTGACTTCCTCATTCATAAAACCCATGCAAGGCAGGAGGAGGCAGAACAGTCATGTGACTCCTAGCTCAGCTGTTGCCACCTGTTCCATGTCCAGCTTGCTCTGTGATCTTGAGCATCTGGCTTCTCTCTGCTCCAGTTTCCTCCTGTGTAAATGGTGGGACTTTGTGAGGATTCAATGAACTACCGACAAGTCTTCTCAACAGTGCCTGGCCTTCAGTAAGTGCCCTTTAAGAGTTTGCTTTATGCCTGTAAGAGGGGACTTCTGTAAGAGTCACATGAGATGCTGTCATAGCATCTATTAGCAGAGCACAGATGGTCATGCCAACTCCCTGTCATCTGCTGGTCTTCCTCCCACTACTCAGGCCATTCCTTTTCTGGAGTCCCAGGGTTCTGTCCCTGACCACCTTCTCTTTACCTGGGTGACCTGGTTCAAATCCTGGCTCCAAATCCTCAGCCCCAACTTCACTGATGATTCTTGAATCTCTAGTTCCAGACCAGACTTGTTGTCAGATTCTCTGACCAACATCCCCAACTCCTTGCTAAACTCTCCAGGTGGCTTTCCACTGGCACTTCTAACTCATCAGCTTCCTCCCCCACTCCAGACCTGCTCTTTCTCCCCTGTTCCTCATTCCAGGAAGCATCACCATCCTTTGGTTCAGGACTTCAGAGTCATCCCACCCTCTTGCTTCCTTCCTTCCCACACACCCTCCTGCACTGTCCCTCTGCCCAGTCCTCCCCGCCAACTGGCTGCCTCCGCCTGCAGGTTCTGCTGCAAATCCCAGGAATCTCCTGCTTTCTTCCCAGGCCCGTTACAGTTGTTCACTTAACTTTGCATTACTCTCCCCTGGACTGGTTAAGTAGCTGTCACACTGGCCTCAGCCCCCACCCCCCCTCCACCTCATGGCATTCAGATGAATTTTGTTGCTTCCCCCACATTAGGGAGGGGCCCCCATCCAATGGGACTGGTGTCCCCCAGAAGGATGACTGTGTGAGGACAGAGCAAGAGGGTAACATCTGTAAGCCCAAGAGAGGCCTCAGGAGGTAACTAAACTGCTGACACCTTGACCTTGAACTAAAGGACTGTGGGAAAAACCAATGTCTGTTGTTTCAGCGCCCCCAGTCCGCGGGATCTTGTAGGGCAGCCCGAGCAGGCTGAGACCCCACCTCAGCCTCTGGTCTGGGCCCCCTGCCCTAGGCTGGTGTGGTTGGGCTTGCTGCTCCCCAGAGCACAGGCTGGCTTTCCATCAATGCTGAGCTCAGGCTTAAACATCACCTCCTCAGGGCAGGTTACATGTGCTTCCTCCTCATCCCCAGGACAAATGATACCCGCTGTGCGTGCCCCTATGCCAGGCATTGTGCTACTGATTTCCTTGTCTATCTCTTCCACTAAACCCATGAGACAGAGACAGAGAGAAAAAAAAAGATGTATCCAATGCCTTTTTCATTCCTAGCACACTGTGGTTTCACGGAACACATCCAATTTATTTTTATTGAATGAATGAATAAGTGAATGAAAGGCAGTGTCGTGTCATTATACATTAAGTTCTCAGAATGGTACCTGACTCTGAATATGTACTATTGAGTGTTTGCTCAATAAATGGGCAAAAAGGAAAAAAAATGCTGAACATGCTTTGAATCACTTTTTTTTCAATTGTATCTGTTGAAGTCTTACGAGAGCTAAACTAAGAACATATGGGAAAATAAAAGCCCAGATTTGCAAAGAGATTTACTCATGCAAAGCGGTTCAAACTCGCAGTTATTGCACTGATTCCTGACAACTTTAGTCATGACTGAACCAGAACGGAAAATTTTACCTCCTTTGCTGTATGCTGACCTCACTGGGCTCTGACTGTGTTCATCTCTGAGTTCACTGTCTGCCCAAATAAACACTCCCTTTCCGCATCGGAGCTCACAGGCAAGCCTACCCAGGCCAGTTGGTTCATCCCGTTAACGTTCTTTGACGCTTTGGTTAAAACCTCTTTAATTGCTGGTGGGGCACGAGTGATGTGGGCAAATGTGGGTTAGGATGTTGTAGCAGCCGGAAGCATCTAGCACAGGAGAGAGGCTGGAGGGAGGGAGATGACTGGAGAAGAGTGCTGTGTTGATGAGAACCAAGTGTGGGAACAAAGGGCCAATTCAATTCTACAGACGCTGATTGAAGGGTTGCCTGGGCTAGATGCTTGGGAGGCAAAGACACCTAAGATCTGTTCTCTGCTTCCAGGGACCTCAAACCAAGCCAATTCTGAGTATTCAAAGCCTAAAATATTTATATCCGAAGTGGGACTATAATGCTGTACATATGCAGCTTATGTAATGTTATAAACCAGCATTACCTCAATTAAAAAGAAATATTTATTTTTAGAAAATAATAAAATATTTACTGCCTTGCCCTGTACAGAGAACACATGCCAGGCCCTGCTTGGGGTCCAGACTGGGGTCTGGAGCGAGTTCCCCTCACCAGGGCACCGCCCTCTCCTGGAGGCAACTCTCTGCCCCCCACCTCTCCCACAATCTCTCCAGAGCTACCCTCCACCCCTCAGCCATGGAAAAGACTCCAGACCACTAGAAAATAAAAGCTAGCCCCCAAACCCGGACTCTCAAACCCCCAAACCCCTCTCTCAAGTTAAAAAAAGTAACCTGACTTCATGGCCACTTTCGCCTTCTTTGGCAGTCTGGTCCACACATTCATTCACCTAGTCATTCATTCATCCCATAAACACTGCTTGAGCCCCTTGGCCCTGCTGCTTTCTAGGGTGGGTGAAAGAGTGAGATGGACCTTCAGCCTCCACAGAGTCAATAGTTACCTCCAGTCGTAGACCCTGATCTGAATGGTAAAGGCACAGACTTGGCACTTGGGTAGACCTGGGTTAAGACCCTGGTTCGTCCCCTTACAAACTCTGCCTGCATGAAAGTGACTAAACCAGGCAGTCCTGAGGAAGTGAAGGGGTGGAGTTGCTTTAACCCCTTCTTATTTCTGGGCATAGCCCTTTGCACCAGGCGGCAGGGGTGGGAGGTGGGGTGGGGGAGAGGAGGGGTGGGGTGGGGGAGGGGTGCACAAGCCCCACCCCAGAGAACTGTCATCTCCATCTCCAGAGACTGAAGAATCCAGCCAGCCACACCTCCGCGTTGATAAAATAGTCAACGCAGATTTAGAGAAAAAAATCCCGGGTGTGTTTTCCCTTCTTAAAAATTTTAATACCGGGAAACACTGCACTATTTCTAGGCCCCTTGGTATTTGTTACAATCTCAAGAGCCAAAATGATTTGAGTCAACAACAACAAAAAAAATGAGAATTTTCCTCTCACCACTCACCTCTGGGATTCTGAGAAAATGCAGAGCAGAAATAATAAGGATCTTGGCAATTCAGGGCTGACAGCAGTGGGAAGAGGGACCCAGCTGCCGGTCCTAACGTCAGGCCTCTGGAATGCTGGGCCCTAGTGCAGCAATCCTTTTAGAAGGAAAAAAAAAAAAAAGGCCCAGCACAGAATGTTCAGAAAGAAGTGAAATTTAACAAAAAAACAAAAAACCACACACACAAAAAACAAGACATTCTGTGTCTTTGGGAGGCTTTACAATCAAGGGCTTGGCGGGAAGGGGGTTAGGAAAGCTGAGCCGCCCTTTCTTAATCCTGTTTTGACCTGTAAATTACCAAAACAGTCCAAGGAGGGGGAGAATGGCTACTTCCTTATCACTTGGGACAACTCCACAGCTCTGAAAAACTTGTAATTCGTTACCAGTAAGCGATGTGCGCTAAATGCAGAAAAATCAGAAGATATTGATCTGATTTTTTAAACTAATACACGGAAGTCTCCCCCTGGAATTTCCCCCATCCAGAGGTAAGCACTGAAAGCTGGTCCACGTGTGACGCCTTTCTTTCTCCCGTGTAAAGGGAGAGTGTAAATCACACTTTTCACCCAGTGTAGCTGCACTGGTAGTTAAGACCAGGCTCCCTGAGGCCACACGACCTGGTCTGGAATCAGGCTCTGCCCTCACCAGCTGTGCGGCTTCAGGCATGTGCTTCCCTCTTTCTGCCTCAGTTTCCTCATTCTCTGCCTCAGTTTCCTCTTGACAGGGTTGTACTGAGGACTGCATGCGTGTGTGTGTGCTCAGTCACTTCAGTCGTGTCCAACACTTTGCGACACTATGGATTGTATCCCGCCAGGCTCCGTTGTCCACGGGATTCTCCAGGCAAGAATATTGGAGTGGGTTGCCATGCCCTTCTCCCAGGGATCTTCTCCACCTAGGGATTGAGCCCACATCTCCTGCATCTCCTGATTTGCAGGCAGATTCTTTACCCACTGAGCCACCTGGAAAATCCGTAGTGAGGATTAAATGAGTTATTATATGTAAAGAATTAAGACAGTGATTAGCACTGTTGTGTGTGCGTGTATTCATTAATATATACATGCATTTATCTTAAATAAAATTACACCAATCTATTCATGGTATTTGGTAGCCCTTCTTTTTATGGGTTAATTATAATGACAATATTATAATTATTGTAATGTCGCTCAGTCGAGTCCGACTCTTTGCGACCCCGTGGACTGTAGCCTATCAGGCTCCTCCGTCCATGGGATTCTCCAGGCAAGAATACTGGAGTGGGTTGCCATTTCCTTCTCCAGGGGATCTTCCGGACACAGAGATCGAACCCTGGTCTCCCGCATTGCAGGCAGATGCTTTAACCTCTGAGCCATCTTATTTCTCACTATTATAAAAAAAAAGGCACTGCCACGTTTTTGCACTTATCTCTGGCAACTTGTCTGATACTTGCCTAGAATCCATTGCTAGAAACTGAGTCAGATGCTATGCCTTTTTAAAAGGATTTTGATACACAATGCTGAATTATTCTACAACAGGTTTTACCACTTTAAATTCCCAGTAGCATAGTATGAAGGTGACTTTTTTCCCAAATTCTTGAAAGTACTGGATATTTTCATCCTATTCCATTTTTTTTCCCCCCATCAGGTTGGGGAATTTTGTTGTTTTAATTTTTATTTATTTTGTTATCAGGAAGGTTAAACATTTTTGTTTGTATTTATTGGCTACTCCATTTCTCTCCTGGAAATTTGCTATTTATGTCCATGTTAACATATGGATTCATCTTTTACTTATTGGTTTGTCAGCGCTCTTTATATAGTCAAAGTGTTCCTTATATTTTTAAGTTTATCATCTATCTTTAAATTTTGTTAAATACCAAAGCATATCTGAGTATATTTTTTATCATTCAGAAGTTTTTTGTGTGCATGTGTATTTTAAGTACTCAAATCCAGCAATATTTTCCACTATGGTTTTTGTCCTAAAAGTCATTGTTATTAAGTCCTTCTCTACTATCATCTCTCAAGTTACAATAATCTATTTTCTCCCAAAATACATAAAATTTCATTTTTACATTTGAAAATTAAGTTTATAACAAGCAACTTGTAGCTAATATGTATGGTTTCTCCTGCAGATTCAGTGATTCTATAGACTGATCATCATCCAATGTACTTGATTGTTTTGAACATCAGTGTTCTCTTCCAAAAACTGAACAATATGACATAACCTCTGCTTGTGATTGTGATTATCTGTATTTTGAAAAGTATTAAGTGACACAGTGGTGTACATAATTATAACTGAATTCCACCTGAAGATGTGAAAGGCGTGAGACACAGAAGAAAGGTTTGAGAACTTCTTTCAAGACTTTGAGAAAAAGTGAGACATCTTCAACTCTAAGATTCCCTGGTTCTGAATGACCAATAAGCTTACGAAAGCCCAGAGCAGGGAGGCATTTGGGATTTTATCACATAAATATATGGCTTAAATATGTAAATCGACTCTTTATGCCTTTGGATATCAGAGAACTGACTTTATATGCTGTCTAAAAGCAAACAAACAAATTTCAAGTTTTATGATTTAAAGAATTAGTACTGTTTATTATTACATGGGCTTCTGTGGTGGCTCAGATGGTAAAGAATCTGCCTGCAATGCAGGAGACCCAGGTTCCATCCCTGGGTGGGGAAGATCCTCTGAGAAGGATCTTCTAGTATCTTGCCTGGAAAATCCCATGGACAGAGGAGTCTGGTAGACTACAGTCCATGGGGTCACAAAGAGTCAGACACGACTGAGTGACTAACACTTTTCACTTTCTTATTATTACATATTTCAACAACAACAACAACAACAACGAACCACTAAAAACCAAAAAGCTTCCATTTCCTAAATTGGTTTGATTCTCCATAAACCTAGGCAAATTTATTAGTGTTATGCAAGACTGTCACTTTTGTTGCTCAAGATTTGCTAACTCTCACCTTGTTATTTTCTCTAAATCAGAATATGTATGCTCAGTCGCTCAGTCATGTCTGACTCTTTGCGACCCCATGGACTGCAGCCTGCCAGGCCCCTCTGTCCATGGAATTCTCCAGACAAGAATACTGGAGTGGGTTGCCATTTCCTTCTCCAAATCAGAATAGTGCAGATAAGGGATAGGTCAGAAGTGGTTGGTGGGGCCATCCCTTTCAGCCTCTGTGTTCTGGGCTCTGTTCAAAGCTGCCTCCACCCACACCTGGTAGCTTTGTACCAGGATTCATCCCCAGAGAAGGGGGGTGGGGGGAGCGTGGGAGGAGGAGGGGGGAGTGTGGGAGGAGGAGGGGGGAGTGTGGGAGGAGGAGGGGGGAGCATGGGAGGAGGAGGGGGGAGGGAGAAGCCCACAGCCACCCACTCTTCTGCTTTATCCTTGGTCTTTAACAGGAATAAATCATGGCATTGACAGCTGACGTGGACTCAGCTTCAGAGACACGTTACCCAAGGGGAAACAGCACAAGTTCATGAGTAAACCGTTACAAAACTGTTCTCAGCATTTCTGAAAGGCTGCCGAGAACCTGCTGAATAATCCTCAGTCATCCATCTCTTTTATTGTTCGTTTGCTCAGGTTCCTGCAGGACACTATCAGAAACATGAGGCACTTCGGGTGGTTTTTAAGAATGTGAACTCAGCCTCCCTCGTTTTCTCAGATGGAGGTAGTAAATTTAGCAGTAAGAGGTACATGAGGGCTGTGTTGCACCCTCATTACGCAGCTGTGATTGCATTTGGGGTAAGAAATTTTGGTGCTCTGGAAAGTACCACACGTTCTTCATTTGCTCTTTCCTTTCTGTGCCATCGAACACTTTGGGAAATCTTTTTCTGATAAGAAAAGCAAGAAGTAAGTGTGACAACACTTTTTTAATGAGCCCGAGTTTGTCCTTCTTATATAAAAACTACAAAAAAACAGCTGTCATTTCCTGCATGCCTGGTATACACTGGTAAGGAGTCTGCCTGCAATGCAGGAGACCGGTGTTTGATCTCTGGGTTAGGAAGATACCCTGGAGAAGGAAATGGCAACCCACTCCAATATTCTAGCCTGGAAAATCCCATGGACAGAGGAGCCTGGCAGGCGACAGTTCATGGCATTGCAAATTGTCAGACATGACTGAGCGACTTCACTTCACTTCACATATCTGACTGCCACACACCTATTAAGGTAAATATTATCACTGTTTTCTAGGTGAGGAAAGGAATTTCAGAAGGATTAAGTAACCAGCCTAATTGTCAGGGGATTTGAACCCAGTCTCCCTCTAAAGGGTTTTCTCTTCCCACTCACTGCTTAGGGCTTACTTTCCTAAACTTGACCTACAAAATGCATTTAACAGACAGCTTTCTCTTTTCTCCACTCTCATGCAGGACAGGAAAAGGGGAAAAAGACCTTGCTGAGTCTTTAAATCATGAAACGATTTTCATCATCGATCCTGTGATTTAATTCTCTGAGGTTTCTATTAGATATTAAGAAATTACATTTCTTGGTTCCACATTTCTGTTCCACATTCTGTCCTTGGGGAATTACAGTTCAGACTGTTTTCCTGACTACTTGGTGAATGCCTCATTTCCACAGGGTAATCTTCCTTCTACTTTCCTGTTACTCTAAAATCTGACAGAGTTTCAAATCCATGTATTGCCTTCTCCCATTAAGTATGGATTTCTGATCTACTGTGATATACACTAAAATAGGAAAAGTCCATCTTCATGGTTCCCGGAGAGTTGTATGAACAGACATTCTAACAAACTGTCAGAAAGAGACTCAGACTTTGAGGAGACTGCAATTCAGCATTTGTGAAATATTCAGCTGCACAGAGCACTTACAACATACAACCACTGATGTTTCTTTCTACCTGAGAGGTATGTACTCCTGAGTTCAATGAGGCAGAAACCATGGATATAAGCTACAGAAAAGAGATTTTAAAACACAAAGATTCCTCTCTAGCAAATCATTGCAGCCTTTTAAATAATCTCTTAACAATTTGAAATTTTTGAAAGAGAATTCAAGAAAGACTTCAACAATTTTCTCTTTTTTTCACTCGGGAGGTGCTGGCACAAAGAGTATTTCATTTGAACATGTAGCCTCATGACTGGTACATAGTAGGCATTTGATAAATATTTGTTGGGGGAAAGGAATGAATAATTAAAACAAAGATTATTACTCTTTTTAAAATTTATTTTTAATTGAAGGATAATTGCTTTACAATATTGTGTTGGTTTCTGCTGTACAATCAACGTCGTTCAGCCATAGGTATATACGTCCCCTCCCTCTTGAGCCTCCCTCCCACGTCCCCCCATACCACCCTTGAACAAAGATTATTGCTCTTTATACTATCTCAGTTTTGTTCTTCAATTTATTTATTCAACATTTATTCTACCCAGTTGACAAGTGTGGTGAAAGATGCTGAGAATACAGCACACTGCCTGTCCTCACATAAGTTTTTAAACCATCTGTTTAACCTAGGGCAATGCCTTCGTGGTCCTTTTCTTCATATAAGATGAGAAGAATTACAGCTTCTCTGAATACATTGTGAAAATGAAGCAGGATAAGATGATTCATAAACTGTTTAGTTGTCTATTAATATATCATCAATAACCGCTATCAGAATGCAAGTAACAGAAGATTTCACTCAAAATGGCTTAAACCATCAAGGAAATTTGTTAGCTCAAGTAACTGAAAATATTAGAGGTAACATCGGCTTCACACAGGTTTGATCCAGTAGCTCAAAAATGTCACATCCAGTTTCTTTCCAGTTCTTCACTTTGCTCTTTTTCATGTCAAATTCTAAGGCTTACTCCCCTGATGGTCTCCTGTAGGTTCCAGCAGCTCTCAGGCATGGTACTTCCTCATTCAGGTTCAAAGAGAAGAGAAAGCATCCCAGCCCAGTCTTTCCAAAAAATAAAAATAAGATTCATTCATATTGGGCCTCCTTAGGTCACATGCCCACTCTGTAACCATCCTCTGTGTCCAGAGGGATGGAAGACACTGATTGGCTAAACTTAGACTACACGCCCCAAACCTGAAGCTGGATATGAAATTGGCTTACTCTGAGCTTCATGGATCCCCCCAGTAGAAGTGGTGGACTCCTGGGTAGAGAATGAAAATGGAGAGAAATGGATGATGAATATGCAGCCAACTAACAGCTCTGCTAGCTGAATGTGAAGCAAGAGTCAGTCAACAGTGCTGCCTGAAATCCATGTTGTAGTCCCAGGTGAACTAAAAAAAAAAAATCCCAATATTTGGGAAAACGAGAGGCATGAATAAAGTATATGATGTATATAAAGGTTATAGAAACATAAATAGGACTCTGATAAGCAAGATAATTAACAGATTCACTGACATAGTTCACTATTTTACTCCAAATAATAGTCATATAGTAATAAAATCTTACTGTTTTGTTACGTGATACACTTTACACAGCGCTTCATACCATTATCCAATTTAACAAAACACTCCAGAGCGAAGCACTTTGCAAAGAATAAAATGCTTAACATACGTAAGGAATTCTTCTCTTTCTTTGAAAACTGCTCTGGGTGGTTCGCCTATTGTTTGGTTAAGAGAATTATACAATTTTGAGACAGGCTTCCTTATCTCCTGTAGACTGAAAGGCAATTAAACAATTATTCATGTCAAAATCTGAGGTAAGGAGAAGGCTGCTTCAAAGGGTCCACTTGACAAAGTGAAAAGCATTTGAGCAGAAACAGAGAGCTGTATATAATTTCCTTCTGGAATATCCACTCCATATGGCCCAAAGCAAGAATTTTAAACTCCTCCGTGGAGAAAGAGACAGAAATAAAAACATTAACTTTTTTGCTCTGACTTCTCTCAGCCATTTTCTGAAGAGCCTTTGGAAACCATCCATTCTTGTAAACAGAAATCAACTGAGAGACTCCAAGGAGACTTTTTTTTCCCCCTCTCTCTGTGTAGGACTTGTTCAGTCATGAATCAATGTCTTGTTCTGAGAGGAAGGTGTCAGCCACAAAAATTGGTTGTAAAAAGGATATTAAACTTTAGTATGCTTTTCATGGTGCCTCCTATTTCCGGTGGCCAAGGACAGAAACTTCAGAAGACACGGGGAGGGGAAGCTCCCCACCCACAACCCACCAGTCAGAACACCAAGATTCCAGCTTCACGGCAGAAGACTATAGTCAGTAGCCAACCCATCTGAGGAGGGCACGGCAACCCACTCCAGTGTTCTTGCCTAGAGAATCCCATGGACAGATGGGATTCTGCCTGTTCATCAGACAGCCTGCAGTCCATAGGGCTACAGTCCATAGCGTTGCAAAGAGTCGGACATGACTGAAGCAGGCAGGGCTAAGTCAGGAGTGTTCGGTGGGCTGAGGGGTGGAGGCCGTGAATGCTGTCCCCACACCGTGATTCCACCCGCCTTGAGGACCCTTCATTCCTTGGCCTCCTCCAGGTCATCAACCTGGGAGTCATGACAGCTTCAGTGCCTCAGCTACCATTCAGACCGCTGTGTGTTGAGGGGGTGGGAGGGTGCGGGGTGGGGGGGAGATGATAGCACAGAGTAGAGCTTGGTTTGAGAAATCTGGAGAACAAGAATGAAAGTTCTCATTACCGCCTCCTCATTAGAGCAGGACAGGGAAGCCTGGAGTGCTGCAGTCCACGGGGTTGCGAAGAGTTGAACGTGACTGAGCGATTGAACAACTGCCTCCCCACCTCCGACTGCAGCCCCTCCCGATGCTGCCCTTGAAATCTACTTCATCAGAACAGAAGTGATGCTGCGTAGAGCTCCCTCAAGAGCTGTAAGCCCATGCCTCTGCCACACCTGCATCAGAATCTCCACCCTTACTGGAATTTCCTCTGCATGGAACTGAGACCCACCAGCCTGCTCACCTCGGGAGTCTTTCTCATCACATCCTTGGGGAGGGGAAGGGGCCAGGATTGAAGAGGGGTCTGGGCCAAGTCGGGACCTTGTTCATTAACTAAATTTAACCTTGATTCCAAGGACAGATATTTCCATTTGAAAGGATGTCTCAAAGGGAGCATTTGGTGTGCCTAGCAAACCATGGTGTAATTTGTGGCTTTTAACATTAGTCACCTCCCTGCTAGGGAAGAGGTTAGAAGTCCAGAAATAAGGATATTGCAGAAATGGACAAAACCACAGGGGAAAGGGTGGAGGAGCAGCTGCTGCCTTGCTTAAAGGTCACAAAGCTTTATTTGTATTTTAATATCCAGAGTCCAAGTGAGATAAACTGAGAGGTTAAGATCCAAGTGAAAACTAGCTGAGGGCAACTGTGCCTTTTGGATTCTCTGAGTTGTGCTTGGCTGTAGGAGAATGCAAACCCTCTTAGCTACCTCTCTGTCCATGAGCATAGATGAGGAAGGAAAAGGCATTAATAAGAATAAACAGAAAGAAAAAGTGCTAATTATTGGCATGGAATGGCAAGAAAAAATGGTGGCTTTCCCTCCCATGGGGATTCTTAGAACAGGACAGATGTATGAGTTAGGTACAGATGCACATGGAAATGGTTTTCTTCCCCTGAGAATGTGTTGTGTGTAACCCCTAGTTCTCTGGGCCACCAGAGTCTGAGTCGTTCTAGGGATGCAGGATGCAGGAACCATGCTAGAGGCAACCCACTGGCTCTTAGCCCCCAACCCAGATACACTGTGGAAGCTCTGACCTCCTTCCTCCTAGCAGAGTCTCTGAGAGGTCACATCTTCTCCTTGTGATTAATACAGATTTCCTGTCTGTTTTCAGCCTGTGACTTAACGGCCTTAATCTGTCCCCTCTTGTGTTGCTAATGGTCACTCCTGTATCTGTCTCAACCTGATGGCTCTGCAGCCGTCGATGTTGTCGTTCCTTCAGGGGATGTTCACAGAGGCGGAGGAGCTGAGTGTTTCTAATAAAAAGAGGGGCCCTGCTTTCTCAGTTTCTGGTCAAATTTCCCCTGGTGGAGATACATAGGTTCCCCCATGGTTGAAGGATGTATATGAGGACACTTTCTCCTGACACATCTCCAAACAATAGTCACCTTGAGTTCCAGGACAGATGCTGAGAACAATAACCAATCTATACCAAGTGCCTTTATGCACTAGATGCCATGCCAACTGCTTTACATGCATCAATTCAGTTGACCTTTTCTTCAAGCCTGCGAGGTAGGAACTATCATGTTCCTATTCTACATGTTGGCAGAGACCCAACACCTCAACTCTCCGACCTCAAGGTGCCAGGGTAGGAGGTGGCCCGGCCTGCTTTTGCTTCATTGCTGTAACCAACCCTCACTTTCACTGTTGTGTCACATCCGGTGCCCTTGGATCATTAATGTCATGATTCTTCAGTGGACATCAGGCTTCATTATATTACATGTGTTGATAGCTTTGGTTTCCTTTTAGTTACAGTGCAATTAAGATAATATGAATAAAGTCTCAAGAAATAGAAGATGCAATCTGAGCAATAACAAAAGCTGAGATAGTTGTTAGGGAACCATTGCCTGAAACCACCTGCCTTGGCCAGGCATGATGATAACCACGGGCATGAGTTGTCTCACAACAGGAGGTTCCGATAAGGAACACAGTGCTGAAACTAACCGGGAGAATGCAGGAGAGGCTGGAAGGAGGGAGGAGGCACCAGCCCATAATGTGTCCTACTAACCTCCCAGAACCTTTTGCACCGGTGTCCATCATGACTGAACAATGGATGTGCCACCAGGAAGGACCCTGAGTCAGATCAATACAGACCAAGCAAGATGACTGGTCAGAGACAACCTGGAAACTAACCCCATCACCATAAAACCTGAGACAGTGAGCCACGTGGCAGAGCAGTCTTCCTGGGTTCCCTCACCCTCCTGCTCTCCATTTGGGCACCAATATAGTCTTTTGCTTTGTCAGTGTGTGCATTTCCTTGGACAATTCATTTTGAAATGTTAGATAAGAGCCCACTCTCAGGCCCTGGAAAGCGTCCCCCTTCCTGCAACATACTGAGTGTTTAATATCATCATTTTCTGTTCTGTGAGGACTCAGTCCTCATTACAGCCCTAGGAAGTAGGAACCATTATTAGTCCCATTTTATAGGCACAGAGAGGTTAAGTGACTGGCTCAAGATTGCATAGCTCTATGTTGGAGAAGCCAGCATTCAAATCCAGCAATAATGGGAGCCTATTCCTTGCAAATGCCAAGTTCAACAAAGCTTTCGGTTTTCTTGTATGCTTGCTTCTTACCTCACTTTAGAAAAGAATACACCAAAAAGATCAGAATTAAGATGAGAAGCAGCTAAGAGGAGGGACTCAAATCCAGGGAGGCCTGCAGAGGTCAGGTTTTGTGAGTGGTCCCTCATCAGTAGAGAATGTGATACTGCGCATAAATTGTAACAAAATCAGAAGAGACAGGTGTACTAAGGACACAAATCCAGCCCTATGGGGGCTTAGGTAACACAATGCTCCCTGACCGCTCCTGCCCACAGGAGACCCCACTGAGTCAGGTCTCAAACAATCACTAGGATCTAGGATCTCCATGGATGGAGATAGGAAAGAGGCCTGGGAACACTCTCTGGAGAAGGAGGGCTTCTGGTGCAAGTGTCCTGGGGTCCAGAAGTGGTTACTAAGACCCACGGACCAGGGAGGAAGTAATGGATGATTCCGGAAGAGAAGATGCCCAGATTTATGAGAATGACCAGCAGGTGAAAGTTGGCAATGTTTCTAGCCCACACGGGGCCTTCAAAAGCCCTTGGTAGTGGCCCAGTGAGGGTCTACTTCAATCTGTGTGCAGGGACCCTGTGTACCTGCTTGCCAGGATGTCCTGGTTTACACCTGCTGTCTTGGCATCCCACCTTCCATCCACTTTCATGGACAAAGAATCATATGGCTACTCTGTATCTGGTAAGTTCAAAGAGCCTACAGGTAGGGCCTAACACTTAAGTGCATTGAAAGTGCTCAAGAAACTGTGTTTTTTAAAAACCTATGTCACAAACACTAGCTAAGCGTTGTAAAGAAGATGGGTCTCAGATATCAAACTTGTAAGCGACTGCAACCAAAAATAGTTTTGAAAGCTAGAGTCAGTTGTTCTTCCTACACCTTATTTGGTCTGGGCCCAACTTAATACAAAATAATCTCATTCGGAATCAAAGATATACAGGAAAAGCCAGCCTTTGATAAATAAATAGCCTTCTGTCTCTGCAGCCAGTTAGAGCAAGGAAAAAGCTTACCAAAGGCTTATAACACATATTGGCACAATCTGATTGTGCTAACTTTTTTCTAGAAACCTTTGAGCTTAAAACAGCTGTATTCCAAGAAGTTAATTAAAACCACATAGAGTTGTCAGGGAGCTTAAAAATCAAACACACAGTAACTTTGAAACAATGAGACTTACTAATTGTGGGAGACAAGTAGGGCCAGTTTTTGCAGAGGAGCCAGACTATTTGTAGATGAGCTAAAACACTTTCAGGAAAGAAAGAAAATTGCAGAGTGTTCAGAGAGCAGAGGGCAGGACAAGGAGGGGCAATTCTAATGGTCCTTTCAACTTGGACATGAAATCTGTCTACAGGGATCCCTTGGGGGTACGTGTAGGCTTTTTTTAGCGAAGTCTTATTTAGTTGATTGATGCGGTGTTGTTGCTGGGGTTTATTAC
Source organism: Cervus elaphus (assembly GCF_910594005.1). Classification (NCBI taxonomy): domain Eukaryota; kingdom Metazoa; phylum Chordata; class Mammalia; order Artiodactyla; family Cervidae; genus Cervus; species Cervus elaphus. Next base: position 30,340,285 of record NC_057844.1, read on the forward strand.
TATGTGAAGTTGAAAGGCTTGATGTTAATGCATCTTAAACTTCAAGCCTCACCACAAACACTCCTCTTTAAACTTGACTGTGCTGGGCAGTGTGCTTTTATCGGGTGGCCGTCTGGTTTGTGTGTTTCTGCTGTTCCCCAAGCATGTGATGTGACAACTGAGGCAATGAACCAGCTTTCTCTCCAGCTCTCTTCTGATTCTTTGGTTTGTTCATTGGAAGGTGAATAAACGAAAACAAAAATATTAATAAAGCCCCCTCTTAAAGTCTTATATTTAAAAGAACATGTAACCAAAACCACAAATAAAGCAACTTGAACTCATTTACAGTATGAGTAGGAAACAATGACTTTGGACCTGCCCTAATTTTGGATTCCAGATTCCAAACATTTCATAAAATATGACCAGCCGCGTGAAATCACAAGGTATGTACTGTGGGAATTATATTCATAGGGAAACATTGTGTTCAACAATTCCTGCTGGCAAAGCCAGACTTCTCACTGCCTCCTTTAACCTTGTCAAATAAAACCATTCCAGGTAGGGAGGTTGGCGAGATGTCATGGTATATTGGAAGCTTAAAATTTGACTCTCCAGGGTAGGGGGAAATCATATATTCATTTATGCTCTGTTATGGCATATATTATGTATTTTTAAGGAAAGAAAAGGCTGATCACTTCCTTTTTATGTGTATTATCTAAACGAACTCAATATTAGGTGTCAATGAAATGCCAGATGACAAGTGAGATCGCCTACATGAAAACATACAGTTGCACTCTTCTAAATGAGTATCTCTTTTATCCTAATAAATATTATTAAATATATACAGAAAAGGTTCTCTCATAAATAAAATCCAACTTCTTTTCAGATGCTGAGGATCTGAGAAGACCCTCAAGGGAGAAAAAAAAAGACTTGCAAACTTATTTTATTCCCAGATAATTCCTGCACATGTTAAATGTAGTAGGTAGAAACAATGGCATCAAATACTCTATCAGAAATCACTCAGGAAAAGCAAGAAAGTATATGCTCTAATTCATTCAGTAGCTATTTTCATAGTCAAGGAAGGCTGAAGACGTTAAGCTTCATCCCAGCACAAACCATCTTTATTCAGGATCAGACAGATAGAACACCTGGGTGCTAAGTTCAATTCCAAACCATCAAACACAAATGCACAGACGCCTGGGCTATGACCATGGGCCAGGTACCGTGAGATCCTGGGTATGTTAATGAACCATATCATAGGGGCTAGAGTGGTGGCCCCAAAGGGATGGATATGATCTTTTCTGGAAGAATGGTCTTTGCAAAGGTAATCAATAATTACATTGGGGATCTTTAGATGAGGTCATCTTGGATTAGCTTGTTGTTTAGTTGTGTCTGACTCTTTGTGACCCCATGGACTGTAGCCCGCTGGATTAGCTAGGTGTTCCCTAAATCCAGTGACAAATGACTTTATAAGCAACACACAGGGACTTCCCTGGTGGTCCGGTAGTTAAGAATCCACCTGTCAATGCAGGGGACTTGGGTTCGATTCCTGGTCAGGAAAAAAGATCCTGCATGCATTGGGGCAGCTAAGCCCGTGCCCTCTGGAGCCCATGTGCTACATCTAGACAGTCTGTGCTCTGTGATGAAGGATCCCACATGACCCAACCAAGATCCTGCATGCTGCAGCTAAGACTCAACACAGCCAAATCAATAGATACTTTTAAAAACTAAAATGATAGACTTTAAAGAGAGAGAGAGAAACACAGAGGAGAGACAGGCAGCAAGAAGGAGAAGACATGGAAAGATGGAGGCAGAAACTGGAGTCCGGGAACATCAGGAACCACCAGAAGTTGGAAGAAGGAAGAGATATTCTTTGAAGCCTCCCGCAGGAATGCGCCCATGCCGGCTCTTCCATTTTGGTCGTCTGCCCTCCGGAACTGTGAGGGGAAAAATGTTTCAAGCCATCAGGTTTGTGGTCATTGTTGTAGCAGTCCTGGGAGACAGATACAAGTACCCTCCCAGCATTTGGAGCTTGAGGACAAATTTCAGGGCAGGGAAAGGATAGAAAAAATTTACTCTAGATGTAGCTTTTTCACAGCAAAGAGAATAACAGGCAGAAAAATAGAAAAATTAATTGTATGTGTGATTTAAAAAAAAAAAAATCCAAGCCAGTTCAGGACCCACACACGTATCTTTTGGATCCTCCAACCCCAAATGCTGGAGTCCTGGGCTGTCAGGCTTGGCATGCAGCCTGGCTTTTCTGCCTTTCCACGCAGAGCCAGACTCATCTTTACAAGAGGCCCCTAAGAGTAGGCTTGAGTAGGAAATACTTTCTTGTATATGCTTATTTATAGACAGCATATGTGGAATAAGGGACTTGGAAATTCATGTGCATGTGTGAAGATCCTCAGCATAGGCCTGGGTGCACCCACGGTGGGGGTTCAGCTGTACTGGGGGTGTCTGGCACACTGGTGAGTTAGATTGGACCAGAGAACAAAGCAGTGCTATGAAAATTCTTTCTAGAAAATTCCTCCTTCGGCAAGGTTTTTACCCAGAGGCCCAGGCATTGACTTCCCACGTCTGTAAACTTCAGAGTTTGTCTATGAAATGCTGCATGAGTGCACGCACTGTTCCGAGAGTGAGCTCAGGGCTTATTATTGAAACTACCCTTTTGAAAGTCTTTGTGACCATGCCTCCCCTCCCCCCTCAAAAATGTAAGGAACCAGAGGAAGACTTAGTTAGCAAGACCCATGAGAACAGACTCAACCATCAGAGAAATTCTAGTTCCACAGACACACCTTCTACTCAGCAGGGCTCCTGGACGCAAGGTTGGGTTCAAGGTGAGGGCAGAAGACTGCAAGCAGTGACTGGAAGGCTGGTGTGTGGAGGTCCAAGTGGCCTTGCTTCAGGACCTCGTCAGGGACTGATGCAGCCGGGAAGGCCATTGTCCATCCCCCCTGCCAAGCGTCCTGCCAAGGTTCGGCACACAGAGCCTTTGGTAACCGCCATGGAGACTGGCTGCACCGACAGAGCAGAGCACACAGGCGATGGCCCTGGAGACCCCAGAGATGGTGGGAGAGCTTCAGGGGGGCTGAGTGTCCTGCCACAGCAGAGGGGACGACGGAGGCAGCGGCATTCAGGTGGCCATACTCAGGTGGTCATGTGCTGCACACTCATGGCTACCTGCAGATGTGGGGGTGTTTAGGTGACATATTACTATGATACAAGATTTGCACCCCACAAAGTTATATAAATATATTTAGGTTGATCAGTGCTTATTATACTGGGGTCAAGTTTTAATGCTTAGTCATTTTTGAAAAAAAGAAATCCCCTAGATTCCTCCTCAGATTCTTGTGACCAAGATAGTGATGTCCCTGCTCATTCCCTAATGGGCCTAGAGTACCATCTGCCCTGAGTATCACAAAAAGAGAATCGGGGGCACATCTCTGGAAACCATGAGTGGGTGGTATTTTCAGACTTCTGGTCGACCTCTGCTGTGTGGCCTATGGCCTAGGAAGGTGTTCTACCCACTGGGGCTGATACTGCTAGCCCCTCTGTTCCAGGTTTATCCAGAACCTTTTTTTATTGAGATAAACAGGAAAATCAGACCCTTTCTCAAAACACTAGACAAAAAAAAAAAAAAAAACAAAAAGCCCACAAATGCATAGTTTTTGTTTTGTTTTTTTATGGCCTCAACAAAGGCAGGTAAAGACAAGAATACACATTTATATAGAATGTTTTTTTTGACAAAATAGAAAAGGAGCTTTGAGAGTTCCCATTTTATGATTTGCTTAAGAAACAAAAAAGCTAAAGCCTCAGCCACAGTTTCTATTGAAAAAGAACAGAAAAGAAGGGGGAAAAAAAATCAGAGAAGAGGAACTAGTTGGAAAGTGAATGCTGGCTTCCCTGGGCCCACTCAAGCCTGTCACCATGGAGACTCCTGAAGGTTCCAGGAATGACTCACGCGATTCGCCGATGGAGACTTTGAAATGGAAGCCACACCGCAGCACAAAGGCAAACTTAGTCTGCAGCCTTTGAGGAAGGAGCCTTTGACTCCTGACTGATGCCCAGAATGCGGAATTTGGGCTGCAGCGCTGCTGACAAGATGCCCTTTGCCTCTTCTGGGTCCTCATTACGGGGGTGGGGGTGGAGTGGAGGCTGGGGGGAGGGGTGCTTGCCTCCAAGAGCAAAGGTCAAGAAAATACTTTCGCCTGGTTTCCTGGGATGGGACTTTGGCACCACTGTGGGGGGAGCAGGGATGTAAAACCCGAGTGTGTGAATGCCGGGACGGCGAGGCTGCCATGCGGGGGGCTGAGGCCAGGGATGGGTGCCCCGGGATGGTGGCAGGGCACTTTTCAGAAGCTCCAGGCTGGGGACAGGTAGTGCGGGCACCATGGAGCTGCTGAAGCTTGGTCCGGGGGCTGCCCCCGTGGCTGCGGGACACTCGATCACATTAGGTGCTTCAGAACTCAGGGATGCAGGTGCCGTGCCAAGCGGCCTTGGACTTCACCTCCACCTTAGCAAGGATGTAAAGACAGAGAGCCCTGGGAGGAAGCTCAAAGGAAGCTGGTCTCTGTGCAGAGTTTTGTCGGTTGAACACCCCTGAAATCACCTCGGGGCAACTGTGGCACTGGGAAAGCACCAGCTCGGAGTTCTGCGGAACCCACACAGAATGACCTGCATGTGCTCAGGGGGCTTCTCTCTCAAGGGCCTCCTTGCTTGTGGAGCAGATCCTCTTGCAAAAAAAGGCTACCCTGGGGTCACGTGAGGTGTGTGTGCTCAGTTGTGTCTGACTCTGCGACCCCAAGGACTGTAGCCTGCCAGGTTCTCCTATTCATGGGATTCTCCAGGCAAGTATACTGAAACGGGTTGCCATTTCCTCCTCCAGGGGATCTTCCCAACCCAGGGATTGAACCCACATCTCTGGCATTTCCTACATTGGCAGGTAGGTTCTTCACCACTTGAGAAACTGAGCCATTTGAGAAACCCACCCTGGGGGCCACATCAGTTCCCAAACTGGGGGTGGGAGCGGGACCAGTGTCCCCTTCAGGGGAACATCCAGGGGTCCCAGGACTTGCAGACACATTGGTCAGGTTGGCTGTCCCCTCCATCCCACCCTGCTCGCTGGTTACAGCCAAGTCCACCAGCCACAGAGGAAAACCTAAGGAGGGAGGAAACCTTCTGGGGTCAGGCCCAGGCCTTGTCTCAGACTGAACCAAAGCAGTAAGCCTGGGACTCTGAGGTTGCCCCAACCACGCTTTCATAAACCGTTCACCAGAATTCCAAGGTCTGAGATGCATGAAAACGGTGTCCCTTTCTTCCCTCGAAGGGGAAAACCACAGGGAAGATGTGTATTTGTCCTCCTCCGCCCTGAATCACCCTGGCCTGGGGGACCACACCTGCTGAACCAGGAGAAGGAGGAAGAAATACAGGTCTGAGCAGAGCCTCCTCTCAACGATTTATTCTGATTTCTCGACAAGTGAGTTAATTGGATGGGCCCCCGTGACAGACATTCCATACTCAGATTCATAGCTTTCTGCCAAAACAACATATTGTGTGCTGCTATATTTTCCGAGTCGGAACTGGGAGCTGACGTGGCTCCTGAGCAGTTTCATGTGGGAGAAGGGAGGCAGGAGGCGCAGAACAAAGACGGCTGCTTCAGACGTGACGGGTGGCCTGGCAAGAAGAGCCGGGGGCCTGTCCCCTGCCCTTTGCAGTGGCACCTGCTCCCTTTGCTGTTTCCTTGTGGCTCTGCCTTTGCGGGGTTCACGTTCAAAGGGACACCCAGAACAGAGGCCGGTTGGGGAGCCCCCTCATCTGGAGCCTTGCTGCAGCCTGGGAAGGACCCGGGTTGTCTGGCGGGGGCCTCCGTGGGCGGCCGACACTTGGGGAGGGCAGGTCCCTGCCATGTGGTTCGGGCCTGTGTCTCCATCCAGTGTGCCCACGCAAGGCCCCCAGATTTTCCCCAAAGCATGGTGTCCCCCAGCTGCCACCTCCCCAGGGAGGCAGGGAGGTCCCGGCTGCACAGAGCGAAGGGCCAGGACAGGCTCAGGGCCGAGCGCACGCCCTCGCTGGCCCTCAATGCCTCCAGCACTGTCTGATGGGTTCCTCTCCCCATCAGCAAAGATGTAACGGCTGCCTCCTATGATGAGAGAGTATCTCCCCTCTGAAACATCTGTCTTCATTTTCTGGTGTTTTCCATCCCTCCCCGCGTTCCTCCATCCGTATGCCAGGGTCCTCGGCTCCGGCCATTCCTGGCCCCTCCGCCGGCCCCCGCACCATCACGCAGCCCCAAACAGTGACGCCAAGGCCCCGCTCTCCTCCCAGCGCTCGGGCTCCCCCCGACCCTCCAGCCTCTGTGGCACCTGCTGTCAGCCCTAAACAGGCAGAGAGAGACTGCTGCCTTCCTGGGAGATGGGGGTCTATAGACTTTGTTCACCATTCGGGCCCCAGAGTGCTCAGCAGGGAGCAAGCAAATGCCACCCTGGAGCGCCCTTACTGGAGACAGAAGGCACAGGCAGGACTCCCCGCCAGAGAACCCCCCAGGGCCCCTCCCAGAGCCCCCCCAGTGTGGGCCCCTGAGCTGTGTGGACTCCCCAGACGTCTGCTGTCACTGTTCTCACCTCCATGACCTCAGACGGCGCTCAGCCCCCAGGAGCACCTACTGGCTGGTGTCCGGGCTCTAGCAACACTCCTCTCTGGGGGTCCTTCCCCCCCACCCCTCTGGACACACCATCTTGAAGTCCTTGGGTTGTTGCCAGTGCTTCTTTTGGCTCTTTCATCACACTGGAAACCTCTCGAGGATGGAACTACGTCCTCCGTTTCTCTGATGGCTTCCGGGAAACTCTTTTTGTGGGCTCCTCCCACCACCTCTCTGAGATGCACCCTCTCAGGTCTCTCCCCTGTCCCCCCTCCCACTGGACCTCTGGTTTGGGGTCTCAGTCCCCTCATGGTCGCTTCTCGCCTCTGAAGCCGCACTCTCTCCAGGCTACATCAGCTATGCACAATCGCCACCGCTGCCTCCAAGCCGAGAATGATAGTCCCAACTGAGAATCCAAACCCACATCTCAACTTCCAGCTGGACAGCTCTGCCTCAAAGCTCTGAGGTGACTCTGATTCAGTATGTCATGAGCTAAGCGGATTATGTGTCTCTCAACCTGCTCTTTCTCTGGTCTCACCTGTCTTGATTAATGGCTCCACGACTCACCCAGTCACCCAGAAACTTTGAACCCCCCTAGACTCCTCACCCCAGCCATCACCACCACTACTGCACCCAGCTTAACACCTCAGCTGCTCCTTCCAGACTCACCACAGGTCAGGACCAGAGATGGGCGCTAACTTAGACCATTTCCTTTCCTTCTCACCAGAAGTCTTTCTATCAAGCACTATTTTCATCCCTGTCTTACAGATGAGGACACCAAGATTTAGAGAAGTGAAGAAATCTGCCCCAAGGCACACAAATGGCAAGTAGAGGCTTTGAGACTCAGATGAGCAGAACCCGGAGGAGACAAACATATTTTCCTACACTCAGCCAGAACCTGTTCTTCTCAGGAGAGGACCCACAAGGCAGAGGGGAGTCTTTCTATAAAAGGCAAAGGGGGCCTTCCCTGGAGGTCCAGTGGTTAAGACTCCGCCTTCCAACGCAGGAAGAGCAGGTTTGATCCTTGGTCAGGGAACTAAAGTGCCACATGCTGCAGGGTGCGGCCAAAATTTTTTAAGGGGTGGGGGGTGGACAAATGGTGGTGACCAGACCCAGGCTCAGCAGAGCTTTCTCGCTCCTTCACTGTACATGCTACCTGCCAGGGAACGGCTCCAGAGCCATCAACAGTTATCACCTTCTGCTAACTGCCCATCGAGTTTAAAATTCTTATGTGAATTATGATTATTCTGGCAAGGATGGTCGGTTGTGCTGAATTTCCACTGAGAATAAAAAGAAGGGCCTGAAGTTGCAGCATGAAAGATCTAAATTTGAAATAAAAAAAATAAAAACACCTCTTCTAGATGCAGAGAGCTGGTAGACTGTGTATTCTCTTGTAAGGGGGTCTATGGGACCCCTCTCTCTCCTTTTAAATCCTTTTAAATGGCTCAGAGGGCTTCCCTGCTGGCTCAGTGGTAAAGAATCCAACTGCCAATGCAACAGACGCAGGTTCCATCCCTGGGTTGGAAAGATCCCTTCGAGAAGGAAATGGGAACCCACTCCAGTATTCTTGCCTGGGAAATCCCATGCACAGAGGAGCCTGGCAGGCTACAGTCCATGGGGTCAGTCACAAAGAGTCAGACATGACTTAACAACTAAACAATAGCAACAAACAACTCAGAGGCTTGGTATAACTGGAATGAGTTTGGAGGAACCAAAATGCAGGTAGCCCTGCCACTACACATGATTCATTGTTTTTTTTAAAAAAATTCATTTTATTGAACTATAGCTGATTTACAATGCTGTGTTAATTTCTGCTGTAGAGCCAAGTGATTAATATATATATGTATATATATATACACACACTCTTTTTCATATTCCTTTCTGTTATAGTTTATTACAGGAAACTGAATAATAGCTTCCTGTGCTATACAGTAGGACCTTGTTGTTTATCCATTCTATATGTAATAGCTTACATCTCCTAATCTCAAACTCCCAATCCATTCCTCTCCCACCTCTTCTCCCCCTTGGCAACCTCAGGTCTGATCTCTACATCTGTTTCTGTCTCTGGCATATGTTCATTTGTGTCATATTTTAGATCCCACATGTAAGTGCCATCATATGGTATTTGTCTTTCTCTTTCTGACTTACTTCACTTAGTGTGATAATCTCTAGTTGCATCCATGTTCCTGCAAATGGCATTATTTCATGCGTTTTTATAGCTGAGTAGTATTCCATTTTCTGTATCTACCACATCTTCTTTATCCATTCATCTGTTGATGGACATTTAGGTTGCGCCCACATCTTGGCTATTGTGAATAGTGTTGCTATGAACGTAGGGGTGCATGTATCTTTCAAATTATAGTTTGGCCCGGGTATATGCACAGGTATGGGATTGCTTCCAGGACCCATATGGCAACTCTATGTAGTTTTCTGAGTACCTTTCACACTATTTTCCACAGTGGCTGCAGCAATTTACATTCCTACTGACAGTATAGGAGGGTTTCCCTTTTCACCAGAGGTTGCTGTTGGACTGTAGGCATATTTGCCTTGGCACACATAGTGTTTCATGAAAATCCTGATTTCTGGCTTCTTATGAAAAATCAGTTGGTATGCCAACCCCAGGCTCTCTGCCTCCATTGGCAAAATCCTGGCTGGAGCAGGGTCAGCCGGCCTCCCTGGGAGGGTCCTGCACACTCCAGGTGGCCTCGGCCCCCAGCCAGCTTAGCTACTGATGTCACCTTCCTGACCTCCCCAGGGCTGTGAGTAGGTGACCTCAGGTGGCAGTAGGAAGGCCAGCCTTTCAAAGGTGCACTTTCCACTTAGCCAAAATCTGAGCTATGCCAAACTTTGTTAGGCAGAGTATGGACCACAAACCAAATTCCTTTTGCCTTGAGGGGTCTGGTTTCCATACTCCTATTTTATCACTCCAGGCTTCCCAGGTGGCTCAGTGGTAAGGAATCTGCCTGCCAATGTATGAGATGAAGGAGACGCAGGTTCAATCTCTGGTTCGGGAAGACTGCCTGGAGAAGGAAATGGCAATTCACTTCCAGTATTCTTGCCTAGAAAATTCCATGGACAGAGGAGCCCAGTGGGCTGCATTCCCTGGGGTTGCAAAGAGTCAGACATGACTGAGCAGCTGGACACACACACACACACACACATTTTACACACACACACACACATTTTATTGCTCCAGAAAAACACAGCTAGATCAAGTAATCTTACCTATCTTCTGGGGAAATCAAAAGGTTTCACCAGGTATTAAAGCATAAGCTTCTTTCTCAGAATCACCACCTTGGCTGCACAGGATCACACGATGATTTCTGCCTGATGAGAAACCCAGAGCAGGAGGCGGGGGTTGGACAGACAGAGCCCGTTTGCCTATTTCCTCGGTCGCTAATCACAGTCATGTTTACAGGAAAATGCCCTCATCGGCCTCCAGCAGCTCCAGCCACTCAGCCATGTGAGAGCTGTCTTCAAAGTCAATTGCCTGTCATTCTGCTGATTTATGTTGAGCAACTGCAAGGCCCCCTCGAGGTATTTGTAGCAGCTTGATGATTCCCAGCTTATAAAGTGGCAGTGGGCAGAATATTTCGGTTCAAAGTCCCATCAAGACAGACTTTTAAATCCCCGGCTCTGCTGCTCATATTTGCAATGTGAGCACTTTAGATAAGCAGAAACCACCGCACCCTAAATGCTGAGGGGAAAGTGCAACCTGGGTGTCTTCAAATAGAGCCTGAACCCAAATCTTCTTTCAGACTTTGGCTGGAAAGGGATTCCAACAGTCTTTTAAAATCATGATCACATGTGCCTTTTCCCAAGAAATCCTGACAAGGGAGGCTGGTTGAGAGCTATCGGATAAGATTAGAGGACTCTGAATGCCTTTCCTTTCCCTCCTACTTGCATTCTTACACTGCAAGCAGCAGAATCTGACTTCTTTGGAATAGCTTGCCTTCTGACAGAAGCAAAATAAAAATATTACCAAAAAGGGTGACCTAGGGCTTCCCAGGTGGCACTAGTGGTAAAGAATGTGCCTGCCACTTCAGGAGATGCAAGAGACATAAGTTTGATCCCTGGGTTGGGAAGATCCCCGGGGGAGGGCATGGGAACCCACTCCAGTATTCTTGCCTGGAGAATCCCATGGACAGAGGATCCCAGAGGGCTACAGTCCGTACCGTCACAAAGGGTTGGACACAACCAAAGCGACTGAACACACACACATTAAATGTCTAACTCATTCATTTCTGGTTTAGCTTTCATTTTAATAGAGTAGAGCCTCCCTTCTGATCCCATTCTCTCTCAACCTTTCTTCCACCCCATAGAAAGTGCTAGAAAGATCCAGATCCTGGGGAGCTGGCCTTCCTCTGCTAATGCTGGGAGGTGAGACAGCAGGTTCTTACTGAAACCCAGCATCCTGCAGGGAAACCTTCCAAGCTTTGTCCCAGCAGGGAGTCATTGAGAGGTGAAAATGGATGCATCTTTTATGTTCTCCCATTTTGCATTTGGAAGTCAGACACCCATGATTTATAGATTGCCTCCGGCTTATATTGCCAGTATTTCTGCATTGCTTGTTCTCTGGGATGATAAAGTTTCACAATGTTAGGGCTGCAGGGAGATTTAGAGATCTTCTTCTCTGGGTAAAGAAACAAGTCTGGTGATGTCCCCTAAATCAGTAGAGCCCAAGGATCCTTAAAAACCCAGACATGTGAGAGACTGAGTCATCCGAATTGAGGCCGACTCCAAAGGGTGCTCCATTGATTCATCTCCCCGTCATCCTTCTCCAGCTCCCACTTAGAGGAAGTGTGTATTTCTTCCATTTGGAAAAAGACAGCTCAGCCTCACCACGTCTTTACTGCCATTCTTCTCGTTATATCCCAGGTGTCTCTCTCCGTGTTTCCATCACCTGCCCGACGTAGCCAGTTCCAAACTAGCTCCTGCTTTTGTGCCTAGATGAATGCTTTTCTGAGGCTTGTTCTAGACCAGTTTTCACAGGCCCCTCTCGGTTGGGTCCTTCAGCTCCTGAAACCCGGTTCCCTGCTGCCTGGCTGTGAATTGTTATGCCTTGGAAGTGCCACTGGGTGGCAATATTTCAGAGTATTCCTGAGCCTGCGACGTGGCTCTGGGCTGGGCTGGCGGTTTGTCTTGTGCAGAGCAAACCCAGCCAGTCTGGCCGTGTGAACAGGCAGAGCAAAGAGGCTTACCCTGATGCTCGAGAAATTGAGGATGGGATATTCTGGAGTTGAGGGCACAGGTCTGAGTGCTGTTTGTACTTTCAGAGCTTGCTCGAGCCGCAAAACTGACACTTGCCCTCCTTCTAACAAAGGACCTTCAAATCCCAAGGCTATTTGGGAGGTGTCCTTAAAAAGAATGACCATAACCCTCTGCCTTCCCTGTTATGATTTTTCAACCAATCATCAGGCCCTGATTCGTCCATGAAAACAACAACTGAAGGGGAAAAGGCGGCCCTTGTGAGCGTTGTGTGTTTGCCGGACAGGAGGGTAATGGCTTAATCCTTCTAATGGCCTTGGTCGCTGCAGGATATTAGCTATTAGAAGAGTCTGCTGCAAGGGGGGCCCTGGGGAAGGTAGGGCCGGCCATCTGCTGATTACAACACACCCGAGGAACAGAAAGAACGTTTAAAGAGACACTGTCCATCTCCTGGGACACACATAATTGCTTTGTCATTTAAAAGGTACATGTAGGGCTTGAGTTTTAGTATCCAAATTATTGGCATGGCTCAGACTCTAAATGCAAGGGCCCTGACTGGAGACACTCCCAGGAACTGTTTGTTTCCACCCCTCTCACTTTCTGAACAGAACTTCTCTGGGGACGACAAGGAATGTGGGCTAAAACGCTTGAGCGTTTACATCATAGGCTGGATTCTGTGGAAGTCAAACCAAATGTTTTTATTATAAACAAGTCAGCCTGAGACCAAACTGTGAAGGACCCCTTTGATTTCCAGGCCTCCCGCCCCAGCCCCAGCCTCCTCACAGGAAAGAGTCCCTGCATGCCTGGTGTCCTCTAGTTCCTCTCTCGTTTCTTTTAGTTACATTTCTCTTCCCTCCCAGGCCCGAGAGGAAACAAAAGGAAAGGCGCTCACCTTGAGTGTCAGGAAGTGTCAGGAGAAGGCAGGTCTCCTCTGGGAAAGCTGGGAGCAGGCAGCCTCGCCACCCAGGTGGTCTAGGCCAGGATGGAGAGGTGAACAGGTAGATAGATCTCTGGCTTCTCCCCCCAGCCAGACCCTGCTCAACACAGCGACACCTGTTGTCACATCCAGGAATTTTATACCTCAACTCAGTGAGAAGGAAGATGTGGAGGACGTGAGTGGTGATGGTGGTGTTTAGTCGTGAAGTCGTGTCCGACTCTTTTGCGACCCCGTGGACTGTAGCCTGCCAGGCTCCTCTGTCCATGGGATTCTCCAGGCAAGAATACTGGAGTGGGTTGCCATGCCCTCCTCCAGGGGGTCTTCTCGACCGAGGGATCAAACCCACCTCTCCTGCTTGGAGGATGTAGTTGGTATCAAATGCATCCTGTCATAGCACAGAATCAAGCATTTGGTCTCTGCATCCAGAGAATGTAAAACCTTAGGGAGAGATAGCTCCAGAACATTGAGGGGCAAGTGCTGCCCGTGTGAGGGGCATGGGCTGTCCTATAAATGTCCCAGGCAGTTGGGGGTGCGGGTGTCCAAGGAAGGACATGGTTGCTATGATGATGAAGTCATGGAAACCTCAAAGGAGAGGTGAGACTGGAGTTGGACCTCGAAGGAAGAGTAGGTTTAGCCAGCAGAGGGGAGGAGGAGGGCATTCTTAACGGAGGCCTTGCACAAACACAGTGTGGAAAGCAGGAACATTCAGGAATAAGAAGGTACCCTGTGTGGTGGCAGCTGAAGGGTCTGAGAAGCATACTGGGAGAAAGGGCAGGAGAAGTAGGTACAGGTCAGATCTGGAATCTCTGCTGCTGGTATTTTTAGACTGCAAGGAACAGAGCCACTTAATTTACCTGAAGTGAAGGAGTTGAATCTAAGATGTGACGGGTAAGGACAGGAGGGCAGGACACAGTCCTGCCTCCAAGGAAAGCAGGACAGCCACGGTGCTGAGCTCCACAAGACAGGAGAAGGGTGTGAGAACAGAGTGTCTGAAGGTCCAGTTTATTCACAGAAAAATTGAGGGATAGTACGTCCAGCGGGGGCTCCCAGGTGGTGCTGGTGGAAACAAACATGCCTGTCAGTGCAAGCGATACAAGAAATATGGGTTCAATCCTTGGGTCGGGAAGATGCCCTGTAGGACAGCATGGCAACCCACTCCAGTATTCTTGCCTGGAGAATCTCATGGACAGAGGAGCCTGGCAGGCTGCAGACCATAGGGTCACAATGATTTGGGCACGACTGAAATGACTTAGCACACACACAAGTCCAACAGATCAGAAGATGATTTCCACTGAAAGGATAGCTTATTACTTAAGTTCCTAAGAGGACGAGCACACCACACCACACAGGGCCTCACGGGGAAGCACCAGGGCTGGAGGGGGTTGCAGCATGGAGCAGGGGCAGGAGCCTGTAATGTGGTGTATGCAGAAGGGGCAGGTCAGGAGGGGTGAGTGGGTTTGGGATTGGCTGGTTTGAGTCATTTCAGCAGCCCCTGGGCTGTAGAGTTGTCCCTAGGTGTAAGGTCCCTGGGTGTCCTGGGGTGGTTGGGGCAGGCAACTAGTGGAGGCCGGGGCAGAGTGTGAGCACCATAAAGAATTGGTGGGGCATGGGCTCTGGGTTCGTTGGTTTGTATTTGGAAAGCATGTTCTTGGATGGGTTGTTTGGCAGCTCTAGGTCTTGGCTAAGCCTAGCAGAGGCGGTCCCTGCAGGGCCTGCAAAGCCCCAGACATCAAAGCATCAGGATATAGAAAATTAGACATGCATGGTTATGACACCAGGGGATCATTCAGGACCTCATGTGGCTTGAGCAGTTCGGTCATCCTGCCACCCCTGTGGCTGCCACTCAGAGCTCCAGATTGCCTGACTCAGGCTCAGCCCTTTATTGACTCTCCTCCACTGCCCTGTCTGGAGTCAGACTCTCAGGGAAGGACCAGATTGGTCCAGTGATCTCTGTCCAGCACAACTGTTCCCATTGGGCAGATCTTTCTGCCAGGCCACACACGCTGGCTGCTCACGAGTCTAGTACCCATTCACAGGCTGACCAATTTACTAGGGGGTCTCATGTCTTGGCAAGCTGTGCTTAGAACCCACTGACGGGGGAGGGGAGCTCAGGGTGGGCAGGGACACCCTAAGGGGTCCCAGAGGAGAAAATACACAACTAGCACCTCACTCGGCTTTTACTGTTTAAAACTTCTGAAAGGCCAGGTGTGAATCTGAGCTACAACCGCAAAGGCACCCGAGGATTTTAAACATGGTGATGACAAGCGAGAGCAGTGTTTTTATAAAGAAGATGATGCTGGCAAAAAAAAAAAAAAAAATGTGGGAATGGATTGAAGAGAGAAGAACCTGAAAATTGGAAGAATCAGGAGAATCTTCACCTGGGTCTGCAGGAGTTTAGGTACCTGGAGTGGGTGGTGAGTGTGGGAACAAAGAGGAAAGAGCAATTCCCAGAGTCAAGGCTGAAGGAAGCAGTGATGGAACTGAGCAACCGATAAGCCAAGGAAGAGCTGGGAGAAGGACCACCCAAGGGCCACATCGGGACTTAGAACCTGGAGGATGAAGAGAAGATGCCTCCCTGACAAAAACAGCAAAGATGGGCAGGGAAGAGATACAGGGAGACTTGTTTAGGTCTATGAACTGGTGATGGACGCTGATAACCCCCAGTGACTCATGAGTATGACACAGTGCAAGGACTTCCCTGGTGGTCCAGTGGCTGAGACTCCATGCTCCCAATTCAGGGGACCCAGGTTCCAGCCCTGGTCAGGGAACTAGATCCCACATGCTGCAACTAAGAGTTCACATGCCACAATGAAAGATCCTGCATGCTGTAATGAAGATCAAAGATCCAGTGTGCTACATGTAAGCCAAATAAGCACATAATAAATATATGAAAAAAAGAAACAGTGGGGCCTTCACAATGAGACACCTCGCTGAGTAGACAGCCTAGTTATGTTCTTATTTGCTCGTGAGTCCAGGAATTCCATAGACCCAATGACCACATCCCTAGATCTCCCCAGGTTTTCTCAGAGTCCAGGTTTTTGGTCCCCAGTAGATAAGTACAAACCAGAATTCTCTGATATCCTCCACCCATCTCTGACCAAGTAGTTTTTAAAAATCATTCAAAGCATGATTCTCATACAAATATATACTGAGCACTTGCTAAAGGGGCTTCACCCAGTGGCTCAGTGGTAAAGAATCCACCTGCCAATGCAGGAGACACGGATTTGATCCCTGACCCAGCACAGCTGGGAGAATAAATACATAAATAAAAGAATAAAAACAAATAAAAGAATAAATAATAAATAAAGATAAATAAGAATAAAGAATAAATAAATAAAATTATTTTTAAAATTATAAGGAAGACTTATTCTGGACTACTGCAATAGATGTTGAGACTATTTTAACAGAAGAGAGACCAGACTCAGCTCCCCACATGAAGACAAGTCGGGGGTTATAAGCACCGAGAAGAGTGAGGGGGTAAGTGGATGAAAGACTAATAGGAGATATCAAGGGCAGGGCTTTTTGCTAAACTGGCTTACAGGATTCTAGCTGAAGACAGGCCAGCATAGTCAGGTATCAAGGGTGGGAGATAAGGAGTTCAATCCTATATCTTGGATCAGTTATCAAGGTAGAGGGGGTCTCACTATACTAACTTAGCAGGATTCTTGTCGAGACAGGGCAAGGCAAGCCCAGCAAGGACAGGACAGGGGCCAAGGCTGAGGTCTGGTTGAGAAGAAGGTTCTAAGTGGCTGACTAACACTAGAATGAGGAGAGTTTTTGTCAGTTACCACTCTAATGCTTATGAAACTGTGTGCCCAGAACTTAGAGGTCTGCAAAGATGCTAAGTTTGCAATCCAGAATGCTGCCTGGTGAGAGGGAGGCAGTGCGGGATGGGAATGGGAGAGAGAATGAGGGTGGAGGCCCCAGGGCTTTGCAGCAAGTCAGCAAGGACTTTGGACATCCACACTGTCCAAGCAGAGCTTCGAGGCAATCCTAACTGAAAATCCAGGGAGGCCACTGATTACCACTACCCTAACAATGGAATCAAGGCCTTGAGGGTTCAAGAATTTGCCTAGATGATCAAACTCCCAAGTCAATGCTCTTTTTTTGCCCTGTAGCACGATTTTACATGTTACACCAGATCACTTGACCCTGAGAATTCCCCAGCCAGCTCTGGGTGACAGCCTGCCTGTCCTGTGACAAACACCCAGCTCCCCCCACTCCCATCTGGCCCAGCCCACTCCATCCTGAGGGCCTGTCTCTGACTGTCTTGCGAATGTTTACTGAGTCTAAGGGAATGCTCATTTTCTAAAGCTTTGCCCTTGTTACATACGCGTTGACAGGCCTTTCCAAATCCGTCTCTCGTTTATTGACTCTGACAGCGCACTCCACCGGGGGTGCAGCAGGTGTGGATTTCTTGGGTGATGACCACCCAGGAGCAGGTTGGCTTCTCTGGATTCCGTCTTCCTGGCCAGTGGAGGCCCCAGGCAAGGTCTTCACCTAGAATGGGCAGCGGCAGGCTGCTTGTTCATCACTGGCAGCTCGTCCCACTGCTGAAATCTGAGACCTGCCCCCATCACAGCTTCAGGTCACGGGGCTATTGGCCCCTTTTCAGCAGTTTCCTGGAAATGGATGATGGAGACAAGTTCCAATCCCCCTGCAAAGTGGGAACATTCACAGCAGCTATTCACCACTTCCTTCAACGGTGCTTACAAGGGAGCAGTTCATGTCAAGCACTGAGCCACGTGCCTGGGGTTCCCTGGTGAGTGAGATGTCTCCTTCCCTTGAGACAGAAATGTGGGGGGGTGGGCCAGTCAGAGTCACCCTGCAGTGGGGAACAGGTGTGCTGAGGCCAGGCCCAGGTGTTCGCAGAAAGGCAGGTAGACCAGCTGGCCAGAACACACACACACACACACACACACACACACACACACACACACACACACACACACACACACACACACACACACACGGTAAGGTGCAGCCAAAAGAGCTGAGGGCACACACACACACACACACACACACACACACACACGGTAAGGTGCAGCCAAAAGAGCTGAGGGCACCAAGCAGCAGCCAGAATTGGTTTGTTAGCAATGTCAAGGTCGTGACAGAACTGGCGCTCTGAGAATCAAGAGTTGTCTTCAACACAGATTGCTGGGAAGCCTCCAGGAATAACTACAGAGCTGACATATACACTCCAGCACTCATTTCTCCAGGCTTCCCAGGTGGCTCAGCAGTAAAGAATCGCCTGCCAATGCAGGAGACGTGGGTTCAACACCTGGATCAGGAAGATCCCCTGGAGGAGGAAACAGCATCTTATTCCAGTATTCTTGCCTGGAAAATCCCGTGGCCAGAGGAGCCTGGCAGGCTACAGTCCACGGGGTTGCAAAGAGTCAGACACGACTGACTGACTAAACAAAAACAACAACTTGCTCTCTAGGACTCCCTGGCTGGACTTCTTTTATTCCAGCCACCCTGGTGAGACCTTGAAATATGGTGCTTAAACCACAGATTTTGGAAACAGACCCAGCTCTGCCTCTTAACTACCTGTGTGTGCATGCATGCTAAGTCACTTTAGTCATCTGAAGTCGGACAGCTTCAGACTGTCCAACTCTTTGGGACCCTATGGACACGTAGCCTGCCAGGCTCCTCGGTCCATTGGATTTTCCAGGCAAGAATACTGGAGTGGGTTGTTATGTTCTTCTCCAGGGGACCTTCCTGACCCAGGGATTAAACCTGAGTCTCTTAAACGCCTGTGTTGGCAGGCGAGTTGCCACCTGGGAAGCGCTACTAACTTTGACTTGTAGTAAATATCCTAACTCAACCTAAGACTCAGATTCCTCAACTGTAAAATGGAGCTAACCATAGAGTTGTTAGAGGATGGATCAGGGTTCTCCAGAGAAGGAGACTATCTCTATCTTTATTTATAGATGCATCCTTCGTATATATTGAGGTTTATTTTAAGGAATTGGCTCACTGGCAAGTCAGAAGTCATGAGTCAGGCTGGGAATTCAGGCAGGAGCTGATGATACTCTGAAGAATTTCTTCTTCTCTGGGAAATCTCAGTTTTTACTCATAAGGCCTTTCAACTTATTGGATGAGGCCCATCCAATGGGTAATTTCCTTTTCTTAAAATCAACTGATAGGAGATCTTAGCCACATCTACAAAATTCCTTCACAGCAAAACCTAGACTGTTTTGTTTGTTTAGTCAGAGAGGCCCACTGTCAGGACTTTGCTATTTATCTTGGCCTGGTGCCATGGGCATTCTCTGAACATTGGAGGATCCAGATATGACTTATGTTTTAACAGGGCCACCCTGGACTGGACAGTGTGAAGAGAATAAGCTGAAGGGAACAAAAGTGGAAAGGAGGAGATCAGTTAGAAGTCTTCATCACCAGGCAAGAGGTCATGACAGCAAGATGCAGAGTCAGGGGTAAGAAGAGATCAGATTTGCCCCTACAACTCAGTAGTAAAAACAAAAAAAAACACCCAAAACAAAACAGAAGAAATCTCCCCAGAACAAAAATAATCCTCATTGAAAAATGGGCAAAGGGTTTGAATAGACATTTCTCCAAGGCAGACATGCAAACAGCCAATAGGTACATAAAAAGATGCTCAGCATCACTAACCATCAGGGAAAGGCAAATGTGAATCACAATGAGCTATCACTTCACACCTATGTGGATGACTCTTATTTTTTAAAAAGGAAGATAGCAAATGTTGGTGAGGATGCAAGACTCTCAGTGTATAGATACACTGTACTGGGCATTCAGAATGGTGCAGTCACTGTGGCAACCAGTATGGAGTTTCCTCAAAAAATTGCAAATAGAGTTGCGATCTCACTTCTGGGTATTTATCCAAAAGAGTTGAAATCAGGATCTCAGAGAGATAACTGCACACCGATGTTCACCATTGCTCACAAGGGCCAAGATATGGAAATAACATAAAGGTTTGTTGAGAGATGAATGCTAAGAGAAAATGAGGTACACATGTACAATGGAATATATTTAGCTTAACAAAAGGAGGACTTTGGTCCTTTCTATCTGGGCAAGGGGCTTCATCTCTGTGAGCCTCAACTCCTCTTCTGTAAAATGGGTCTATTTATAGAACTACTGCAGGTTTAGGTAAGATACTGAAGCTGAAGCAATGTGCTAAGGCTGTTTTTCTATTTTCAAGTGACTTCAGGGCAGGGAACATTGTAATCACAAGGAATGCAGAAGGAGATGTATTCTGATTACATTTTGATTATTTCTTTCAGATTCGTGTCATCTATGCCCAACAGCCTTAGATCCTAATGAAACAGGTGCTGGTCTCCTTGGTAAAAAAGCCACAGTGTTTAGGAATCTTTCTGGAATCAGCCCAGACCCCTTGTTCAGTGCTTTGTAGCTCACACCAGTTATAATTGAATGTGACAGAGCTTTTTTAGGTCAAGACCTGAGGAAGGTCTGAGATTTCACCTCACCTTCAAGTTAAGACATTTCACAGACACAAGATGCTGGGATCAGAGATGAAAAATTACTATCAGCAGCAGTCTCACTTCACCAAGTGTCCCTACAGTTGCCCTGGTTCCTCTGCCCCAAGTCCACAGAGCTTACGTGACCAGCCCAGACAGGAGCCGTCAGCCCACAGCTCAGGAGCCCAGGGTCCAGGCCTGAGCTCTCTGAGTGACCAGGAAACCTGGCAAGCACCCCCACACCCCACTCCTGGGGAGTGAGCGGTTCCAGGGCAGTCACTGCGGGCACCTTGACCCACTCGTGTCTGTGTGATGAGTCCTGCCGTGGGCATACTTGGTGGGGACACGCCAGGCCATCACACCCAGACTGCTGCCTCTTTTCCATCACTCCATTGCCCGAGAACATCCTAAGGAACGTCCATGTTACTTTGCAGACAGCTGAAATCCCGGCCTGAGAACCGTATCTCCCAGGCAACCCATCTCTCTCACAAAAACACACCACTTCTCAGAAGAGCAAATTAAAATTAAATAGATAAGCAAGGTTTTCCATCTTTCTCCCTGTGTTTGGGCTATGCTGACTTCATTTACAGAGTCACAGAAGCCAAGAAAGGTATTAGTATGGTTGGGAGTTGGGGGGTATATATATACAATATACATATTATATATATATATTCTGTGGTTCCGTGCAGCTCTGAGCCTAGATGGCTAGTAAATGTGTCAGTGGTATGTTAGAATAACAATGTAGCTTACAAATGCTCTTTAAAACGCCATTGAACAGTCCTCCTCTAAGCCTGGTTGAACCTGAGGTCCTCTTGAGGGCCACAGTGTGGGAATCAGTTCCACAGGGTGACCATCATCCAACTCCATCAATTCTACCCCCAAGTTATCTTTCAATTACACTGCTTCTCCCCTCCCTAGTCTTAGCCATTATCATTTCTAGCCTGGACTATTTCAATGGCCTCTTCATTCATTTCTCCATACAATAACCGAAACCATCTTTTTAAAACAGAAATCATACACTCCTTGCTTTAAAGCGTTCCGTTGTATGCAATAGAACAGGACAGGATAGGATAGAATGCATACCCTTCCTCTATGAGACTTGAGCCCTGACCACCTCTTTAATCAGCTCTCACCACTTCACCTCTGCTCTCTACCCTCCATCCACCCATCCTACCCAACCCGCATTTCTGAGCTCCTCCCCACTGGAACACCCTTCTCCCCACTCCTGGTAGACGTTACTATCACTCACCAAGATTTCTCGCTCTCTCTCCTGGGCTCGCATCCCCTTGAGATGAGGCCTGACTGTGATATTTGCTGTGGCCAGTGATATGTGTCACACCCGCCACCCCCACCCCAGCAGATGCCTTAAAGGAGGAGCGCATTCCTCCACGCTCCGATCCACGTGCAATGCTCATGGGAGACAAGTTAAGAGGGCGATGCTGTCATATCAAAGCCTCCTAAACCTTGAGCCACATGTGGAGGGCAGCTGCCAGAGAGCCGCCCAGAACCTCAGCTGACTTAATGTGAGAGAGAAGTCAAACTTTAATGGGCTGCGCCATAGAGATTTGGAGGTTGGCTGTTATCACCTCTTTTACCCAGCACAGCCTGACTGAGAGATTGTCAACTTTCCATGAAGAAGTCTTCCTGGACTTTGCTTACACAACCACACACATGCACACATACACACGCACAGCACCCCTTTGGTATTCTCTCATAGCTTTCTTTACTCTTCCTTCATCATCCTTATCACAGTCTGTAGTTACGTATTTTTTTTTCCCATTTATTTTTATTAGTTGGAGGCTAATTGCTTTACAATATTGTAGTGGTTTTTGCCATACATTGACATGAATCAGCCATGGATTTACATGTGTTCCCCTTCCCGATCCCCCGTCCCGCCCGTAGTTATGTACTTTAATTTGTACATGTTTGCCCATCACCCTTGTGAGCCCCTCCTGGGCACCACTTCATGTGGGCAGGAGTCTGGGGTGGGGAGAAATTGGAGGAGAGGTCACAGAGGTGGGGAGGTGACATGATGGCAGACCAGAGCAGGAGCTGGTAGCAATGGCCAAGAGGGTTTTTAAGGACAGAAAGCCTAGTGTTCGTGTTTTAGCGATCTGATGCATTGGGTTGGCATGTGGACCTTTTTGCCTCTAAGCCTCTTTCCTGTAGAAAGTTTTTCTGTATCTTATAATGGAGAGAGGGTGCTGCACGGACATTGAGGGGGACGGGTCTGACCTGTGCTATGGCTGAACCTAGGGCAGAGATCAAGGAGTCTCTGCAAGATGCCAAGAGGGAAATGAAAATTCAAATGAAAACTGGGCCCCAGGGTCTGAGTGGGAGTGGATGAACACCCAGTGGGGACGTCCATCCTGGGCGCCTCTCCTCACGCCACGTTCTGCCCTCACCTTCTGAATGGGTCCTGTTCTGTGTCAACGACAGGTGAGCTCAGGAAGGAAAATAACAAAAGGGATAAATGCCTATCCTTCATTCTTTCCTTCCTTCCTCATTCATTCAGCAAGTATATGCTGCATGCTGGGCACTGTGCCAAGGCTGGGGATTGCATGGGGGTTCTTCATGTCAGTTGCTCACTAGGGTTGTTCTGGGGGTGTCTGTGCTCCCACCCGTCTCCCTGTTGCATATGCAGAGTTCCCTAAACCCCTCTCCTGGACTTCTGTGGGGAGAGGATGTCGGCCACACTGCAGGAGGAACCTCCCCCTTGCCCTTTCGGGTCTTTTGGATAGTGTGTTTGAGTCCTTTGGGAATTCTTTTATGCTAATTCCACCAGGTCACACGACCTTGTCACTGCTTTCATCCTTTTATGATCACACGGGGTATGTGTGAGAGGAGAGAACTGGTGATTAGTGGGTGATGCGGGCTCCATCTTCCCCCCCAACCCCATTCTATCCAGAGGCTGTGTGCACTTGCGCCTGCCTTGTGCCCACACATTGTATCAACGTTGGCCATGGGACAACATTTGCTTGGACCTAAGTGCTAAGAACGTTGGTGTCCCCTCAATCCATTGGGGGACTATTTGGGGGCTAAATACAAGAGCTACACATCCAGGGCCTCCAAGAAGAGAAGAAACCCCATGAAGAAATACCTAGAGTACCCTCCTCCCAGTTCTGTTAATTATGGCTCTCTCTCCACTTATTCTGGGATACAGGTTGTTATGGAGATGAGGGAGAACTGAACTGGAACTAATCTGGGGGAGATGTTGCAACGTGGAGGGAGGCACTGGGGGCATAAACTTCTCTGAAGATTCATGGCTTCGACCTGGGTTTGAGGGATCTGCTGCTGGCTGTAGTCTTAGTCTAAAATTTCACAAGACTCTGAAAATCGGGTAGTTTCCTTCTTCCCTTTAAGGTCCCAGGAGCTTGGGGAGGACACAGCCCGCTGGTGGGGCCTCAAGGCTGGATGAAGTGTCTGCGATTGGAGGATGAACAATGCAGCGTGGAGAAGGCATATGCTTTTCCGCCCCAGAGCCCAGACTTGGCAGAAAGAGACAGGTCACCATTCAGCCGGGTCTTGGCTGTGACAGTTCTCTAAGTGGCAAAACTATACTTGCAGGGACCTTAACACCGCTGAAGTGGGGTAGTGTGCCCCCTCAAAGGCACCCCTGGTCAGGTGGAGACCAGCAGGACCCTCAGCCCAGCAGCCTCCCATGTGGTCCCTGTGGCTTTGTTCCTGAGGTCTTTAGTGGACCTGTATCAGCAGAGGTGCCTCGGGAGTCACCTAGCTGCTGGAGGCCCTTGGGCACGAGACCCTCCATGAGATGCTCGCTTTTCAGATGCATGTGCTTCCAGCCCTGGGACACAGCATTGCTGCCCACCTTCCCAGGGCGTGTAGGGACCCCGGAGGTGCCTGGAGATCCTTGGAGGAATGGGTCAGTTTCCTGCACAGGGTCTGCTGGGAAAGATGAGCACAACCTGAAAAAGATGCCAGGCTTTTGTTCCAGCTGCTGGAACCACTCCCGTGGCAGGATGTAAAATATTAGATTCTCCTCGCTTTTGGAAGGAAACAGGAAAACAGAAAAGTACAGAAATATCTAATACCTTGCACTATTGATTTTTTTTTTTTTTTTTTTTTTTGCTTTGAGGTCCTGTCAAAGCCTTTTGCTGACTCAAAACCAGCTGTTTCATTGAATGAATACCTGTGCTGTGTGTGTGTGTTGGGGTGGGTGTCACGGCTTGGAGCCTCGGGAGATACAAAGGTGCATCAGATCTGGGTGTGCCCTCAAGAAGCTGAAAGTCCAATAGGACGAAGTGAGGTCACGGTTATTACAACACCAGGCAGAGGTGATAAATAGAACTCGATGCCGTGTAGTTTAGAGGAAAGAGAGCTTTAAACAGAGGGTTGCCAGATAAAACACTAAAAGCCCAATTAAATTTGCATGTCAAGGACTTCCCTGGTGGTCCACTGGTTAAGACTCTACCGTCCAATGCAGGGGGCATGGGTTCAATCCCAGGTCAGGATGCTAAGCTCCTACATGCCTTAGAGTGATGGTAAAAAAAAAAAAGTTTTTTTAATTAAAAAAAAATATAGAAGATTTGAAAAAAATTTGCATGTCAGATAAACAATGTGTCATTTTGTTAGTGTAAGTATGTCACAAATATTGCTTGGGACATACCTATACTAGCAAAACGATGCATTGTTGAGTATTGCTTGTCTGGCATGCAAATTTAACTGTGCATCCTGGGTTTTTATGTGCTAAACCTGTCTACGCTATTTATGGAAGACTTCATGGAGTAAACAGTATTTCATCTAAGTTTTCAGAGAAAAGGGTGAGCGGGTGCGTGGAGGGCCACGGCTGCCACACTCTCACATGCCCTCTGACCCCTGCAGAGACGTCTCTCCATGTGCTCGGGAGGAGAAACTGCGGGCTCACAAGCGGGCAGGAACTGTGCTGTCTCCTGCCTGTCACCACGGCGGCCAGGATAGGGGCAGGTCAGTGCCGCGGTCCCCACGGGCTGGGTCACACTGGGATGTCACACGAACCCCATGCCAGCCTCTCACTCCAGGACCCAGTCTGGGAGGGGCAGCAGGAGGGAGAGACCAGGATCTAGGACATCGCCAGTTGCCATGGCAAAGGGAGAGGGTGCCACACAGCCTAGGCTTTTAAAACTCACACTCAGAAGCAACGCAGCCCCTTGCACGCAAATGCCCGAGTTCAGCGAGATGAGAAAATGCCATTCTCCCATGTGCCTGGGGGAGGGGGGAGAGAAAAGCACAAAGCTCCTCGAACAGCCGGAAAGACCACCTCCGTCAGCGTGCTCCAATTTTCAGTTGTACGAACAACCGGCTTCAAATCTTACTCAACCCCAGGCTTACCTCACCACCCCCAGGGGCCAAGGCTGGGTTCACCCTGGGGTCCACCTCCCCTCTACCACCACCAGTGCCAGATCTCAGGGTTTCTGGAGGACGAGCCTACATGGTTCAGGGCTGTCTCAAACCCAGGTGCTGAGCGGTTTGACTGTTACCCCCACTTCCAAAGGCAAACGTGGCTCCTGTCTCCCCGCTGTGGGAGCCTAGGGGTGGTAAGAAAGCCAGTCGTCCTCGGAGAAGGGCCAGTGATGGGGCACCTGCCCTCGGCACAAAGGAGCCGATGTCAAGCTGACTGTCCTAAGTGGCAGGGGACCCAGGGGTCTGCACTCTCGTTGGAGCCTTTGGAGGGGCGATGTGGGGGTGAGGGCTCACTGTTCAGCTCCAGCCAGGAGCCACGTAGTTACCTGCACCCTGGAGCCAGAGCAGCAGGGAAGCGACCCAAGATTGACCCAGGTGGATCCAGAGTGCCCGCAACAGCTAACACAGGGCCTGCCCCAGATGTCAGCTGCAGGCTGCTACTGGCATCGTGCTAGAGAACAGCCTGTCTGCAGGAACTTCACAAGCAGAATTGTTTTCAAGCCGGGGACTAACAGTGTTCCCAAGAGAAGATACATTGGCCACACCCAGCAGATGCACTTCTAGCACAACCTGGTTGGGCTGCAGCTGTCAGAATTTTCAGGAAGCCTGAAGACAGGAACAAACCCACAGTCTGGGGGCATAACCTTAAGGGTCATAGGCCGATGCTGGACTCTGAGCTGTGGTGTAAGGACATTGTGCAGTATTGCCCAAAACCCAGGGAGACTGTGAACAAACATGTGCTAGAAAAATGATGACAGATGATAGATGGATAGATGACAAATAGATGGATACATACATATATAGATACATAGATAGGTGGATGATTGATTAGATAAAGATTAGCTAGATAAGGTAAGATATGCATATAGGTGATTGCTAGATTAGATAGATAAGATATAGATAGGTAATTGATAGATGATATATAGATAGATAAGATATAGCTATAGATAGGTGGTTGATTGATTATATAGATAGCTAGCCAGCCAAGGTGGGCATATGTAGCTCAAGATTTCTGGGTCTCTCAGGGTGACCCAGTTTTTAAAGCAAAAATTTCTGCACAGACTGCCATCATTTTATTTTTCTGATTTGTTTTCTCCTTGTGTGGGTGTACTAAGTCACTCAGTCATGTCCTTTGTGAACCTACGGACTGTAGCTGGCCAGGCTTCTCTGTCCATGGGGATTCTCCAGGCACGAATCCTGGAGTGGGTTGCCCTTCCCTTCTCCAGGAGATCTTCCCAACCCAAGAATTGAACCTGTGTCTCTTATGTCTCCTGTATAGGCAAGCGGGTTCTTTGCCACTAGTGCCAACTGAGAAGCCTGTTTCATCATCAGGTTTTACAAAAGTTTCAAAATGAAATCTTGCTTATTTTGTCATTTACTAATTGTTCTTAACTGGAATTATTTATAGGCATCAAAGCAAGAAGTCCAGAAATGAAAATAACATCAAATCAGAAATCCACTCTGGACTCCCAGGAACAGGTCTGACTCCTGCCTTGGCGGAATACAACAGCACCTCTACTCAAGGAAACCAGAAAACTGATATATTTAAATGTACTTTGAGCAAGGCAGGAGAACACAAGCTATTTTCCTGCCTCTCTGAGCCTGTCTTCCACCCTACATCATGAGATAGACCATTCATTGAAACCGAATCCATCTTACTGATGCCACAAAGTAATGACCAAATTTTCCCCAACCTACCTTTGCTGGCAAGAATGACCTGGACTCCAGGAGAAAGGAATGAGATGAAGCACCAGGTGCCCCGTTATAGGAAGTCATCTGCTGGGGGCTCAGGGGCAGCCTGGGGGCAAACAGCTCCCAACCTGGGGAAGCTGACTGGAGACACACCGGTGCTGTTATTTGCACAACAACTTGCCTTCCCACGGGACAATCATCCTTTATACAGAGACAGCTGCAGGGTCAAAACAGCTCATTGATCCTTTAAGTGAATACCCTGGCTGTCTCCTTTGATAAATGGAAAACTGCCCTAGCCTAACCTGTCTCTTTTTCTCTCCACCTCTCCTCCTCAACCCTGTCTGCATGAATTTCTCTCCCTCTGTTTTCTCATTCACATTTCCACCCCTTCCTCTCTTTCTCTGATGTTCATTCCTACTTGAAAAGACATGGGACTTCAGGTCAAGTGACCACCACGATGTTTGTAAAATACTATTCCCCAAAGTGACACTAATGGTCTGTGGAACTTCTCTGGTCCTAATTGCTTGGTGGTAGAAATCTCTGTGGGCTGCTCCTGCCGCTATCAGTTCGTTCAGTAATTACCTCGAGCCCGAGAGAGGAGGTGGGGCGGATGGTCAGGCCGAGATGCTGGGGCTCCTGACACTGGCGTGTGCACAAAAGATGACACTTACAGGGAACCGTAAAGAAGGCTGAGGGCTGAAGAATGGATGCTTTTGAACTGTGGTGTTGGGGAAGGCTCTTGAGAGTCCCTTGGATGGCAAGGAGATCAAACCAGTCAATCCTAAAGGAAATCAACCCTGAATATTCATTGGAAGGACTGATGCTGAAGCTCCAATACTTTGGCCAGATAGAAGGCAGGAGGAGAAAGGGGCAAGAGAGGATGAGATGGTTGGATGGCATCACCAACTCCATGGACATGAGTTTGAGCAAGCTCTGGGAGATAGCAAAGGACAAGGAAGCCTGGCGTTCTGCAGTTCATGGGGTGGCAAAGAGCCGGACATGACTTCAACTGAACAACAAGGGGAAACACAGAACAGGAAGGACAGACAGATTCACCATGTTTTAAAAAACAAAGTCACCTTGAATAGAAAAAGAGACCGTGTTTCTGCAAGACAAACACCTTTTCCCCTTGAGACCCAAATTACCAAGTCTAGGATGGCTTCAGATCAACTTTTACAGAGTGAAGTCTTGACATCCTGGCTCTAGAATTCTGTCACACAAAGAGATGGCATTAGAGGACACCAATGACCAATGGGCAAGACAAGACCCTGTTCTGTTCATGCTGCTAACAGACGGAATTTTCAACGTGAAATACCAAACCTAAAATGAGCAACGATGCCTATGTTGTAGAGGCCCTGATCACTCTGAAAAAGTGATCAGGAGGGCTTTGAAAGGGAACAGATTCAGTGGTCATTGGGCTACTTTGAACAATAATATTGCAAAATCCAATTACAGGCTCTGGATTGTCATCCTATGTTTCTCGGAGATATGATTCTTTTTTCTTTTACTTCTTTTTTAAAATTTTATTTTTTTTAATTGAAAGATAATTGCTTACCAATTTTGTTGGTTTCTGCCATACATTAACATGAATCAGCCATAGGTTCTCTCCCTCTGGGCCCTCCCTCCCACCCTCCACCCCATCCCACTGCTCTAGGTTGTCACAGAGACCTGGTTGGAGATCCCCGAGTCACACAGCAAATTCCAGCTGGCTATCAACTTACATATGGTAGTGATATGTCTCCATGCTATTCTTTTTATTCATCCCTCCCTCTCCTTCCCGCCCCGCCCGCCCCCCCCCCCCCCCCCCCCCCCGCCAGGAGATATGATTTTTAATGAACTGGTCTGTGTCCTGTTTTTCATAGTTTCCAGGACTGTAATAGCAATTTCAAGAGCTTTAACTTTACCATCCTTTGAAACTTAGCACTTGGTGCACCGCGAGGGATGTTCACTGCTGTATCCTCAGCACCTAGGACAGAACAGTGCCCGGCACACAGGAGGCAGTGGGCACATGTCTGCTAAACGCTGATTGAATGGGACAGAATGGAGCATATTACAGGTAATTTGCTTTCAGGCTGTGGTTTTCTTACTGAATGTTCCAAAAAGCATTCCACCAGCAAATTCCTTAATTCAACAAATATTCTTGGAATGCTAACTCTGGGCTGGTCTGGAGCTCCGAGGCCACCATGGTGAGCCAGCCTTGTTAAAGACACTTTGAGGAAGCATGGTCTCCAGCCCTGAGCTGCTTATAATAGGGTGAGGGAACAGAACAGATCAGACGCAATTAAAAAACAACCAAGTATTAAATTTTATGCCTCCAACTAGCCCAGGGGATACTCAGAGGGAGAAGAAGCTAATGTAGTCATTGCTGCTTTCACAGAAGAGGTAGGTCTCTGGCTGGGCTTTGGAAAACTCTGGATTGGGGAAGGCAGTGCAAGAGGACAGAACATAATGTTCCTTCCATGAGGCAGATACCCAGAGCTGCTCAAGGAAAACTGGGACCGTGGATGCCTGGCACACACTGGGCCAAAACCGCTCCCAAGTAAAGGGCCTGGAAATGCTCTCAGGTCTTAGGAGGGTCCGAGCTGGACTTAGAGACATAACTGAATTGCAGTTAGAAATATAACTCAGCTGCAGCCACAAAGGCTACTGTCCTTCCTGTAAAACTTGACCCTGTGATTATTTTCTTCCTTCTTCTCTTGGGATAGAAGCTGGAGCCTCTCCTGATGGTTGGCCCGGGCTGATTGCAGTCAAATCTCCCGAGGAACCTCTGCTCCTGGCGCTACCACCCCTCTCTGATTCAGTGGACCTGGGATGGGATCCAGGAATCTGTGTTCTTAAAGTTCCCCCAGGGGATCCTTTAATCAGCTTGGTTTGAGAACTACCCTCTTGGATTTATTTCAAAGACATTCCCTTTGTGAGATTAGGATGAAAGGGTAGGCATATAATAACCAGGGAGGTAGGTGTGATTTATGGCTAAAAATCCTTCTAAGAGGTGACCTGAGGAATTCACAGGAGAAAGGAATCAACCCAGTATTTTCTACTTCCTTGACTTCCTAAATGAGTCAAAATGGTCAAAATCTTACCAAAACGAATTAAATTTTGCCTTTATGGTGTCAGCACAGCCTGGTGAATGAATGTGAGAGATTTTCTTTTTATTTAGATGAGTGGGGAGCTGAAGCTTTCAGTGAATTGAAGCTAAACTAGATGAATGTACTCACTTTCCTTGTTTCACTATGTCAGTTGGTATGTCCAATTCCTAAAAAATGTCCATTTGTTTATAAGATGTTCTGAGCATGAAACCCAGGAATGGTATATTTCCTTGGTCACACACACTGCTCGGAGAGGAATGCCACATCCGTCAGCATTAAGAGAATTGAGAGGATGGTTTTGGACCGGTTTTTAATAGGTGAGGCTTATTAATGTTTCAAGATGTTTTCCTACTCTTAGACTCACCTAGCGAATCCCTGGTTCCATTTTCTTTCACGTGACTAATTTACACCCTGCCCTCGGGACTGGTTTACATTTTGCTCTCTTGGTCTGGATGTTCAATTCCTATTACTGTCAATGGGAGTTATGTGCTCAAACAGAAGGCTTAAAATATACCTGAAAATTCTTCCCTGGCCAGCCTACATACACACATAAGACATGTGCTCCACCTCAACCCGCTGTCTTCTTGACCCTTGCTTAATTCAGGATACCAGTGTTCAATTTATTTGTGACATTTCTAAAATCTGCCTGAGGTTCCCTGAGGTCATCACAGTATGTGGAAATGAACTAGTTCCTCCCATTCAGAAGCCGTACGGTTTTCCGAGGTCTTAATGGCTCAGAGGAGGTACTTATTCTCTGTAGACCTAAGTCTATGACCTAGTTTGGTATTCGTTCAGGATTAGTTCTGAATCACTGGGAGCAAATCTCAGCGTTTTCATCATCCTCTGCTTAGAGCAGGTTATCACGCAACGGCACCGAATTCTCCCCTGAAGTGCGTGTTTATGTTGTTGTAACAAATAAACAGCCCAACAGTTATCTTGGAGACACAGTAACACCGAGCAGAAGAGATATCACAACCACACACACCAAAGAGCTCTGTCATAAATATCCCACATTATTATCACCGAGATGTCTTTGCAATTTCAGCATCCACTTCGATGACAGCTTAGGAGCCAAGATTTACTTCCAAGAAAACGGATAAGTGCAAAAGGTAAGGCCCAAACGCCAGGGTTAATCACACCTACAGTCATGTTACATTAGTCACAATCCTACAGGAAAGCAAACATCAGACTCATTGTTAAACAAGCTGTTCACTCTAGACCCTGTCTCCCGAGTATATTCGGCTTGGAAGGTTCAGAGCATTCTTTTCTGTTAGTATTCTACTTTGTAGCAGCAAACATATACTTTTCTCCAGAGCTGGGTATTTTAGATTTTTCTGGTGAGTCTCACAGACATCAGAGGCCCTTCCTGGAGTCGCTTCAGTCTCTTTATTCACCCAATGAGAATGGATCTGGCAGGCATGTTGTGCCAGACACAACAGTGCAAATGTCTAAGGGTCCGATAGTAAAAAAAAGACACAGTTCCTCTCTCATGAAGCCCTGGGCTAGTAAGGTAGACACAGGGGGTCGGGTGATGACATAACACGATGGATAATCCTGAGCTGCACAGATGGAATGGCTCTCTGAGAGCAAGTGACCACACACCTGGTCTAAGCTGAGGCTCAGGGAAGGTGTGGCTGAGAAAGGGACCTACCTGAGTTGAGATGTGAGGGATGCTTGGAGTCAGGAGGGCCACTGGAGTGGCAAGGGCACAGAGCAGAGACATGTAGACACACGGCCCTGTGATGTGATGTGAAGGCCACAGGTGTGACCCCAGAGGGAAGGGCCAGGGGAGCTGGAGATGGTGCGAGGTGGGAGGATGGAAAAATCCTGCGTGCGGCCCAGGTGAGGAGTGCTCCCATGAGAGTGAAGGGCCCGGAGTGTGAAGCCCCACAGGGAACCTCCAGGCCAGGCCATGGTAAATGAGCATGTGGCTGGGCCATGGAGAAGTGGCTCCTCCCTGAATCAAGCAGCCTCCGTTCAGCTGGACGATTCAAGCAAGGGCCTCATGGGTCATGTAACCTTTGCGGAGGCATCAAGACCGTCAAGGCCACCTTGGCAACTGCACTGGCATTGCCAGCAGGCTTCCCTGGTAGCTCAGACAGTAAAGAATCTGTCTGCAACGCAGGAGACACGAGTTCACTCCCTGGGTTGGGAAGATCCCCTGGAGACTGAAATGGCAACCCACTCCAGTATTCCTGCCTGGAGAATCCCATGTACAGAGGAGCCTGGCAGGCTACAGTTCATGGGGTCACAAAGAGCCAGACGTGACTGAGCGACTAAGACACACACCCTCTGATACCTAGAACATCCTGTGTCCAATGGCCCTCTTCCACACACCGAGGAAAGACCACAGCATCAGGAGCAAACGTCTTCTAAACCAAGGAATGCTGAGGTTAGCCCAGGGCCGAGACTGTTTCCCTCCCTGCTCTGCACCAGGGATGGTCCAAATTCAGACAAAATTCATACAAAGCAATAGTCTGGGATTGTTACCAGGATAAAAGAAAATATGTTGTTAAGAGAACACTTAACACGTCCTGACATGCTTTATAAATGTAAGGGCTGAACCTTTAAGATGGGCAGTCAGGTTCTTTTTGCCAGTAAAATGTAAAACGGTACACCCCTGCTGAGGGGAATTTGGCAGTATCTAGCAAAATTACATATGTATTTGCCCTTTGAAGCAGCAATTCCAGTTCTAAGAATTCATTCCAAAGATAAACTGGCAGAAATATGAAAAGACAAGTGGGCGTAACGATTTTTAAATGCCTAAATTTTTCAAAATCAGCTTCAAATTGAAACAAATAAACTTCACTCCATGACTTCTTGGTGGCATAACCACACAAACAGGAACGATACCAGGAAATTTTAAACCACCATATTTTATTGTATATCTCTAATGGGATATACCCTAAGGACGTGGGCCAGAAATGAAGGAAAAAACCAACGAAACTGTTCTCAATAAATATATTGTCAGTGGTAACAGTGGAATTATGTTCTGAGACCATCGTATGTGTACTGTGGAATAAAGCAATTACAGCATGCAAGAAAGCAAAACGCTACAAAGCCAATAGCACTGAGTGAAAACCTCACTGTTCTAAATTGAATGATATACTTTATCTTAAACAAATGAAATGTACAGTTGCCAGCTCCCACCACTGAAAAGACTGGCATGTATTTCAGTGGCTTCTAAGCACCATTTCCTACTAAAAGGGACCCGGGCTCCTTGGAGAAATGGCTGGTTATAGATCAGAGGAAGGACGCGTATAAGATGAGCCTGGGCCACCTTGTCACAGAAGGAAAGAAAGACCCCATCAGAGGCCACAGGTCAAGTCAGATATCAATTGAAAAGGCCCCCAGTGCTAAGGGGGCAGGAAAATCCCATGGACAGAGGGGCCTGGCGGGCTACAGTCCACAGAGTCGCAAAGGGTCAGACACGACTGACGCAACTTAGTACGTGAGCACGCAAGGATACCAAATACAATAGGTTCAAACACATAAAATATTTTTCATAATGATAGTTAAAGTATCACATAAAGATATGTCCTTTCCTAAAGGATTCATTCCTCTGAATACCCAGAGTTGGGGTATTTTTTAATATAGAGGTATTTTTTAATATAGAAGTTGATCAGCTAATGAAGAAAAGATGATATAGCATATTATCATTTGGTGACTTCTAAAAAATGAATGGATCGGCACCCGCTTGAAGGATTGAGTTTGAAATTGAAAACACAGTACCATTTAATTAGCATCCAAAAATGTGATGCTTAGGTATAAATCTAACACAATATTGTAAAGGATCTAATAAGAGGAAAGCTACAAGATTCTATGAGCAAAATCAAAGAAAATCCAAATAAATGGATAAGACAATATTATTAAGTCAATTCTTCCCAAATTGATTTATAGATTCAATGCTATCTCAATCAAAATTCTAGCAAATGTTTTGTGGGCATCAAAAAACTGATTTTTTAAAAACTCAAGTTTTTATGGGGAGGCAACAGACTCAGAACAGCCAAGAAAATACTGAAGGAGAACAAGATTAGAAGGTTTATGCTACCTGACATCAATACTTACCATAAAACCACAGTAATCAAGACAGTGTGGTATTGGTGAGAAAGTAAACAGGCCAGTGGAATAGAAGAGAGAGTCTAGAAGTAAACCTGCACAAATACAGTCAACTGAACTTTGGCAAAGGAGCAAAACAAAACCATGGAGAAGAGGTCTAAGTCATTTCAGTCGTGTCTGACTCTGTGCGACCATACGAACTGTAGCCTGCTAGCCTCCTCTGTCCACACGACTCTCCAGGCAGGAATACTGGAGTGGGTTGCCATTTCCTCCTCCAGGGATCTTCCTAACCCAGGGATCGAATCCGCATCTCTTATGTCTCCTGCATTGGCAGGCAGGTTCTTTACCGCTAGTGTCACCTGGGAAGCAAAAGACCCTCTGTCTCATCTATGCCCTTGGATCCCTCCTACGCTCTAACTCAGAAAGTGTCTACTATCTTGTGAAATTGTATTTTTTACTGAATTAATCTTGACCTGAAGTCCAGAGTGGAAATTGCAACATTAGCACATATCTAGCTTGGCAGTCCTGGCTGAATAGACTCTCATATGATATTCTCCAGCCCAAGCCAGCCTTTGACGATCCTCACCCAGGCTGCTAGTCAAGCAAATAAGGCTGTATTTTCAAGCTACATTTTACGTGACCCATGACAGCTGTGTCCTTGAAGGCTGGCGGAGGTGGGGGGGTGGCTTTCATGAAAGCCTGTCAATTTAGACCCATTACTTGTGCTTCTGAATTCTGCAGAGTGGGTGCTGGAGCAGGGCTGGGCCTCTGCTGTGGATTTCTGCTGAAGTCGGGCCACAAGCGATGGACAGGGCAGCGGACTTGCCAGGAAAGAGCGCCCGGGATCCCAGCCTCATCTTCAGGCAGCCAGTCTACAGAACTTTGTTTGATGCATCAGTCCTCAGGATGGATTTCTGGCGTGGGAAGAAGGATGGTGGAAGGAGCCAGAGGATGGAGGTGCCACACCTGCCCTGTGGCCATCGCCTGCCCCGTTGCAGCAGCTTGTCAGCAGCAGCGTGGCTTGCCTGACCGCAACTGGTTTGGACATCGTGTGAGTGCTCCTCGAGGCAGAGCTCAGCCTCTGCTGACTGCTGTCAGAAGGTCCACAGGGCAGGGCCCGGTCACGCCTTGGCATTGACCTCATCACTCCCTGCCAGGGCCACTCACCAGGCGTTATTTCCTCCAGGGGCAGGCGGTTCCAGCCCTGCCCTTCAGGGCACCAGGGCGGTCCCTGATCAGTTTCCTCTGGAGTTACCCCACACCCACCCTGTAGTTCCCTCACGGCCATCCTGTCTCACAATGGTCTCGATTCAGCTGCTCAAGCATGTACAGCCATAGCCTCAGGGCCTTTGCACACATGGCCTCCTGCACCCAGGATGCTTCAGGCTCCCCTTGTCCACCCTCCTTGCTCTCCAGCACCTGCTCCAGCACCCACACTTCAGGATGCGACACTGGAAGGAGGGTGTTCTTTCTATGTGTGCTTCCTTTGGTCCCTAAAGCACGCAGGGGTGTGAAGTTCCCTGGCAGCAACTGGCGGGCTGACTTGGGTGAAAGCCTCTAGCAGCAATGACGAGGTCCAACTTCCCAGAAGCCCGGCTCCAGCCTTTAATGTGGCCGGAAGCCATGCCCTGAGGCTGGAGCAGGGAGCTGGAGGAGGTGGAGAAAATGAAGCCCGCGCTGGGCTGTGCTCAGGCTGGGGCAGACGGCCACCCACTCAGAAAAGGCTGGAAAGAAACTCGCAGAGTGTCTGGAGGAAGGCGGAGGTGGGTCCTCTCAAACAGAAAGTCCGGGAAGCAGTGGGAGACTGAAATGAGAATAAAGGTCAAAATGCTCAGAAGGGCCCAGGCCCTGCTTAATCCAGCCTGTCTTTCTCTCCACCTCATCTCATGCCCGGCTCCCTCACCCCACCCTGGCTCACAATGGTCTCCATTCAGCTGCTCAAACGTGTCCAACCACAGCCTCAGGGCCTTTGCACACACGGCCTCCTGCACCCAGAATGCTTCAGGCTCCCCTTCTCCACCCTCCTCACTCTCCCAGTCCTGACTTCCACCCTGCTCAGCCTATAGTCCACCCTTCTCTTCTCTCTGGCCCTGGGGGTAGAATTTTCCCCTCTCCCCTACACTTTCCCACAGTTTTTCTCTTTCAGACTGTTTTTTTAGTCCTTTAAAGCCCTTGTTAGAACTCACAATTATTTTACTTAAACTAAGATCATGGCATTCAGTCCCATCACTTCATGGCAAATAGACGGGGGAAAAGTGGAAACAGTGACAGATATTGTTTTCTTAGGCTCTAAAATCACTGCAGATGGTGACTGCAGCCATGAAATTAAAAGACACTTGCTCCTTGGAAGAAAAGCTATGGCAAACCTAGACAGCTTATTAAAGAGCAGACTCATCACTTTGCCAACAAAGTTCTGTATAGTCAAAGCTATAGTCTTTCCAGTAGTCATGTATGGATGTGAGAGTTGAATCTCTTTATAAAGAATCTTCTTTATAAAGAAGGCTGAGAGCCAAAGAATTGATACTTTCAAACTTTGGTGCTGGAGAAGACTCTTGAGAGTCCCTTGGACTGCAAGGAGATCAAACACTCAATCCTAAAGGAAATCAACCCTGAATATTCATTGGAAAGACTGATGCTGAACCTGAAACTCCAATAGTTTGGCTACCTGATGCAAAGAGCTGACTCACTGGAAAACACTGATGCTGGGAAAGATTGAGGGCAGGAGGAGATGGGAGTGACAGAGGATGAGATGGTTGGATGGCATCACTGACTCACTGGACATGAGTTTGAGCAAACTCTGGGAGATAGTGAAGCACAGGGAAGCCTGGTGTGCTGCAGTCCATAGGGTTGCAAAGAGTCAGGCATGACTTATCAAATGAACAAAAACAACACTGTTTTATGTATTCTATTTGTCTCCATCTCCTATATCTGGACTGTAATTTCCTTCAGGAGAGGCGCCCTGTCTGACTTGTTTTCCATGGTGCACTGAGTCCTGGACATGGCAAGTGCTCACTAAAAATTTGCTGCATAAATGATGACTGATTCGACAGTCACTGCACTGATTTATTTTTCTTATTCACTGTTCCCTCTACAGTTGGGCTAAGTGATGTTCTCAGGTCTGGTTGTTTGATTTGTGCATTTTTTAAAGGGCTTTCATGTCTCCTGTTTTTTATTCTCAGACTCCTGGCCATTTTGATTCTCATTAACAATCCTGTCCATGGAGAAATTCTGTCCATGGAGTATACAGAAAAAGCCGTTTGCTTCTCTTTCTCTGAGTCCACACAAGACTTTGTCAGGCCAGAGCTCTGATTACTGGCTAAATCACATGGGGATTATTTACTACTACAATTATCCATGAGATTTCTGTCTACTCTGAGCAGGCAGTTGGATTGGTCGGAATAGGCCAGCTGCTTTAACAAATAACCCCTGAATATCAGAAGCTCAAATGAATGCAAGAATTATTTCTCATTCATGAATCTTCTTTTCCAAGGAGTTTCTCAAGGATCCTTCTCTCAAATGACACTTCCACCTTCAACACCTGGCTTCCCAGGTGACCCCGATGAGCAAGGGATTGTGGGAAGGCACCTGTACACGTCATCCCCTTGGGCAACAGTGACCCACACAGCTTCCACTTGGATCCATCAGCCAGGTGGTCACCCAGCCCCATGGGGACTGGCAGCCTTGTCCAGCAATAGCTCTCACCAGGGGACTATGAGTACCACTGTCAAGGCAGTAGGTCACAGACCGTAGGAAAGGAAACTCCCATAATTCTTGACCTCCCACCACCTCTCATACCTTCTCGGAAGAGCCAAATGTCCCACCAATGGCTTCCTAAGGCATCAACAGGGGAGCCCAACCCCTCCCTGGGGCCCTGCTAATCACTCTGATGGCCTTTTCGTCCTGCTCCAACCTGGAGGCCCTTCTGTTCTTGGATTCACTGTGTGGACCCTTACCTCACTGCCTCTGCATGTGCATTCTGCTCCCTCGACGGCCTACCGTCCCACTCTCTACGGCTGCCTCCACCTTGGCATCCACATCTCAACTCAGATACTCCCCCCACCTCTGAAAGGCCTTGCCAGTGAGCCCCTCCATCACACTGTTACCCTAACACTCCAAAATTCATGCACTCTCTTGAAAAATACGCTTATTTTAAAATCAAGCTCCAGAAAAGCAGAATCTTTGTCGATTTTGTTCAATGTTATAACCCCATGGCTAGACATGTCCTTGGTTTATAATAAACACTTATTATTTGTTGAGTAAAGCTGACAAATGAAAACTAAAAACTTCAGGGCAGTTTTTTTTTTTTAATAAACTTTCCTGGTGCTCTTATCATTAAATTAACAGATTTAATCACACATTATTTTTATATTTATACAAATTTGTATGGGGGAAAAATCTTTTTTTTATATCTGTAAAAGATGCTAAGTGATCTGGGTTTTTCTGTTTGTTTTTTATTTGTTTTGTTTTATTGCACCGCACAGCTTGCAGGATCTTAGTTCCCTGACCAGGGATTGAATGTGCGCCCCCTTCAGTGAAAGTGTGGAGTGCTAACCACCGGACCACTAGGTAAGTCCCAAAGTGACCTGAGTTCTGATGCTGCAGACAAAGAAGGAAAGTCAAGGGGCGAAATGACATTTTCAGTCCTGGCAAGTGGCTCATGCTTCCAGTTAAAGTGAGGACAGAGCCACTGGTGGCTTATAAAGTTGATTTAGGTGATGAGACTACACTCCCCAGATCTTAATGCCATGCCATGCCGGAGGGCTGGGGGGGAAAGCCTCTAAGGAGATAAGACTAATGAATTCTGAAATGAGAAGTAAAAGATTAAAATTTTAGGTTCATTCTAGAAACATCTCACTGAAGGCCTTTGAGTATTTGGGGATCCTGATTGATGGAATGCAAATTGCAAAGTGAAACTACATTGTGCTTTTAATTGCTTCATATCCTACTTTAAAACAAATACCCGCATCATTTATAAATCAGTGAAAATTCATTTCAAAAAATCCTGCTTTCTCCCCAGGCTGCGCCCCATACACTACACTTATGCAGCCCCAGGACAACCTCCCCAGTCTTAAAGCCACATTCTCTCTTGTAGAACTGGGGTTCGGTATTCCTGAATATGAGTACATATTGCTTTATACCAAGCACGTGTAGCAGAAGAGTGTCACGTTGGTTAAATGTGTATTAATCAGAGGCTTTTAAACTCCCCTGAAGGGTGTCCTTTTCCAAAGCAAGCAGGGCTCCCTGGAACCTCTTTGTGGTGCGAAGCCCCAGGCTGGCCTGATGGAAAGCAGGCGAGACCCACGTGGGCGCAGCCCGCGCCCTCCTCCCCAGGCTCAGCCAACCTTCCAGACAGCTGGGCAGAAGACAGGGTCCCCTGGGCCTTCTCCCACACACCCCTTGTCTCTCAGGGAAACAAGGGAATTATTGATTCAAGCACTGGTAGGCATGAGCAGGGGCTGGGCAAATGCCCAGCACGTAAACCCTTTGAAGACAGAGGGCGCCAGGCAACCAGGAGCACCGCGGGCCCCGTGCCCAGCAAGAGACCCATGGGGAAAGATATGCCTGGCTTCCTCAGCTCCGTGGTGGCCCCAGGCCTCCGAACCTCAAGGCCAGCTGTGACGTGGCTGGCCTGAGCGGTTTGGAACACAAGTTTCTTTGAAGAAGCCACTTTGAATTCTGTGGCTGGCATATGTCCGTAGACTTCGTATATGTGTAGTGTCACTCTGAGCATTTTTCTGGGTGCCAGCAAAACCCCTCTACATGGTTAGCTCATCTGGACCTCACAGATCTCTGTGTGGTGGGATTAACGTCATTTTACACCCCGCTGAGGAAACTGAGTCACGGAGAGGCCTGAAACCTACTGACATCTTCCAACCAGTAAGAGGGGGAGCTGGGAATGTACCCAGAGCTATTTGTCACCAACGTCCAAGTTCCTGACCTCTATGGAGCACAGAGCTAGCACAGAGATTAAAAACACAGATGGCCACCAACCTGTCCCCGCTCCGCACCCCACTGCCTGGGATCATATCCCAGCTCTGCTGATTTTTAGCTGTGTGACTTTAACAGATTGTTCAACCTCTCTGTGCATCAGTGGCTTTGAGCGTCAAATGGAACTCAGGATAGGCCCTGTCACCTGAGGTTATGTGTGAATGAGATCAGGTGCTATATGTCAGTGCTTAAGTGGGGCCTGATGGATTATAAATGCTGTGTGTGTGTGTCTTTTTAAGTCCTATAGCACCACTGGCCTTCCTGAAGAATCCTGTTTTGTTGCTTCCTTTCTCCACCAGCTCATGGAGAACACCTATCCCCCTGCCAACCCACCCCAATGATTTCGGGAAGAGGGACTTTCTGGAGGAGGCCCTGGAATATGCCACTACTGAGCTGCCATCTCTTTCTCTCCAGCTGGACTCTGTTCGGTGATGTCCACCTTCAAAGGTGCCTGACACCTCGTCTCCAGGGCCCGGTGGGCATGGTGGTCTCCCCAGACAAGGCGGTGCCCACCCCAGCCCCTGCCAGGTGGGCAGCTAGAGCCCAGCCCAGCTCCACTCTCTGAGAGCCGAGCTGTGCGGGGCCGGCCAGGCAGCCTGCCTGCAGGGCCTTGCACAGCACTTAAGGAAATTGGCTTCCAATTCATCTGCAGAGTCCATGAGCTCATAGGAAGCTGGGCTGAGGGTCACATCCGAGGCAGAAATTAGAATTAAGCCTTCTCTGCTGATGCCGGAAGCTCACTTATCAACTCCCACTCTCACCTCCTCCATCCCCCTCCCCTCCTTCAAGTCAACCTGACTCAAAGGTCCTTGGGATGACCTGGGAGATATGCACTTGGTGAAACTGAGTAAGCATGTGTGTGTGTATGTGGGTGGGTAGGTGGGTGTGGATGTGGTTGTGGATTTCCTGGGAAGGCCCCTACAGTTATTGTCATGCTCTCAAATGGGCGCCAAGAGGCCAAAGATGCCCACTTTCCCAGAGTTGGGCTATCTGTTGTGTTGGTTCTCCAGGGAAGACCCAGAGACAGAGTCAGACATGCAGCCCAGTGACTCCTGTGGGAAGGGAGATGGGCGTTGTCAGGCTGGGTGGGGAGGGGGGTTGGTTCTCGGCAGGTTTTCTTGGGCACAGCCCACCCTGGAGAGGAGTCTGGTGCTGGGCAGAAACGCTGGGTCTTTGGACCACACAGCCTTGCTCTGAAGTTGGTCTGGGCCCCCCTAAGAAGGGTACGTGTGCAATCAGGCTTGAAAGCCGAGGCAAGTCCTGGAGGAGTGGGCAGCTGGTGGCCGTCAGCCGGCCATGCTCCTGGTAATCGGGCCTCATGTCCTTTCCGGACGGGGATCCGGGCCATGCATCGCTCTGCCTGCTGCATGCCCTGAGTGACTACTGCACACAACTCCTGGCCGGTCCACTCCACAGCCCATCAGATTTGCCCAGGCAGATCTGAATCCTACAAGTGGCCCAGTCTAAGCCAAACTGGGGCCCCTCACCTCTGACTTGGTAAATACTGGGTCCCAGAGTCCTGGGTCCTGATCTTGACCTGGCAGGAGAACTGGGTGGAGGTGGGTACTGGGTAGCAAAAGTTACAGACAAGGAAAGTCCTTATCTTACAAATAGTTTCATACATGCTGGTTGTTTGGAATTTGGAATATATCTTCTCATAGAAATCCTATTATAAATGGTTCCTGGGGCTTGTTTGCAAAAACCTATGATGACGACAAAAGTCATGTACAGATGTGAGAGTTGGACCAAAAAGAAGGCTGGGTGCCAAAGAATTGATGGTTTTGAACTGTGGTGCTGGAGAAGACTCTTGACAGTCCCTTGGACTGCAAGGGGCTCAAACCAGTCAGTCCTAAAGGAAATCAACCCTGATGCTGGGAAAGATGGAAGGCAGGAGGAGAAGAGGGAGGCAGAGTATGAGATGGTTGGGAGGCATCATTGCCTCCGTGGACATGAGTCTGAGCAAACTCTGGGAGATAGTGAAGGACAGGGGAGCCTGGCGTGCTGCAGTCCGTGAGGTCGCAAAGAGTGGGACGCGACTGAGCGACTGAACAACAGATGATGTTGGAAAAGTAGGAAGAGTCAGCCTGAGCTCCAAGACCCGGAGGTGGAGCTCCTCTGAGTTGCCAGGAACCCTGCACCGGGGAGGACCAGGAGAAAGCTGCCAGCATCAGAGGGCAGCAGGGGTGCGCGTTGCGGTGCTGGCCCGCGCGTCCCAGGCTAAACGGACTACGTAGCCCAGGGATGCAGAGCGAGGAGGGGTCTGAGTCAAGGAGGGAAGATACGCCGCATCTTTATTAAGCGGGTTTCTTGCCCAGGCCCCTTTGCGACCCTCTTAGTGGAAAGGCTCAGTCTGGCTGAAAGGAGAACGGAAGACCACCCCGCACAAGCTCTTGGTTAACCCCTGCAATGCCGGTGCCTCCCATCAGGGAGCCCCGGGAGCGTCAGGAGCGCGCCCGTGGGGGACACTCTGAGAGCGGCCACTAGATGGCGCGTCCGCCCTTCCTACTCCGGGAGCGCGGGAGCCTGAGCACTGGGCGAGGAAACTGGTAGTTTAATTGCCATTGAATGAGAAGGCTGATCCCAGGGTGCCCTCCTCCTAGGGAAAGCTCCAGGCTTCTATCAAAGGGAGCGGCTTATTTATCCTCTAACATGGAGAAGCATCAATTAAACATTTAAATGTGACCAGAGGGGAGGAAAACATCTAAGGGATGGAGTAGAGCGTTGTTCCACGTAAACATATCAAACAGCCCATTCTGGTCTCCGTGGTGTGCAGACTGGACCTGGGATGGGTGTCGTGTGTCTGGATCCAGGGGAGCCCTGTCCCCTCCCCAGGCAGGCTGAAGCTTGGGGGCTTGTCCAATCCTCCGTACAGGTCAAGTGACCTTTGCCTCAAAGCCGTTTTTCTTATGAGTCCCTTGTGGACATGCTTGTTGTCAGGATGTTCCTTAAAACAGGGAAGTTGAAAAACTACGATCACTGGGGATATTTTCTATCCTGTCTACTTGATCTGTCGAGCAGACTCTGGAAGATTCCACTGTCTGGGCCAAAGTCACGGATCCAAATTGAAGAAGTATATGCCCAGGGATGTTTGTGGGGTTCTCAAGGCAAGAATACTGAAATGGTTTGCCATTCCCTTCTCCAGAGGGAAAGAAAGCTGAGCACTG
Source organism: Cervus elaphus (assembly GCF_910594005.1). Classification (NCBI taxonomy): domain Eukaryota; kingdom Metazoa; phylum Chordata; class Mammalia; order Artiodactyla; family Cervidae; genus Cervus; species Cervus elaphus. The sequence goes on from NC_057844.1 coordinate 30,383,895, forward strand.
AAGAATCGATGCTTTCAAACTGTGGTGTTGGAGAAGACTCTTGAGAGTCCCTTGGACTCAAATCAGTCCATCCCAAAGGAAATCAGTCAGGAATATTCATCAGAAGGACTGGTGCTGAAGCTGAAACTTCAATACTTTGGCCACCTGATTTGAAGAGGTGACTCATTGGAAAAGACCGTGATGCTGGGAAAGATTGAAGACAGGAGGAGAAGGGTCGACAGAGGGTAAGATGGTTGGATGACATCACTGATTCGATGGACATGGGTTTGAGCAAGCTCTGGGAGTTGGTGATGGACAGGGAAACCTGGTGTGCTGCAGTCCAGGGGATCACAAAGAGTTGGACAGTGACTGAATTGAACTGATAGGATATTTGGGAGAGGACTATGCACCAAGAAAAAGATGAATTGAAGTCCTAGGCAAGTTTCTCGGTTCTGAACTATTTGAGGCAAGGTCAGGTACAGGATGCTATTAAGGTTGTGGTTTACTACATTACACACATGGGCAAGGAAAGGCCCCCAGGAGAAATGCCTGTCTTTCCTTGGTTCCAAACATAGTGGTCTCCGAAGTAACTGATCACTTTCATGTTAAACACCCATCCATTTCCCTTTCTTCTTTAACTCCTAGTGCCAAACTGGTGGCCCACTGGAGGGAAGTCTATAAATCTGCACAGTATACTTTTATTTTGTCTTTTTCACTTCACTCCTGGCTCCATTGTATGTTGCAACCCTATCTTTCCGTTTTCCCTTGCTCCTATTCTCAGTGTATATTAAGTTTATACTTTGTGTCTCCTTTGTAAACTCCCTTAAATCCTTTGCAAAACAGAGCAAAATGCAAATAAAATAAAATAAGACATCAGATGTACTCTTTCTGTGGCACAACATTAGGTCAAAGGGCTCCTGAGTACTTGTTGCCTGTAATCTTTTGCAAGAAAAGAGAATTTTAAAATTCTCTGCCAGCCTGCCTGTGTGGTGGTATTTTTCCAAAACTAGCTACTTACCAGCACTTTTAATTCTACTTAGCCTTTAATATGGACGCCTCCAAGTTGTTTCTTCTAGACTTTGCTCTTATGTATGCAATTGTTGTTGCTGTTCGTTCGCTCAGTCGTGTCTGACTCTTTGCGACCCCATGAATCACAGCACACCAGGCTTCCCTGTCCATCACCAACTCCCGGAGCTTGCTCAAACTCTTGTCCATCAAGTCAGTGATGCCATCCAACCCTCTCACCCTCTGTCACCCCGTTCTCCTCCTGCCTTCCATCTTTCCCAGCATCAGGGTCTTTTCCAGTGAGTCACCTCTTCAAATCAGGTGGCCAAAGTACTGGAGCTTCAGCATCAGTCCTTCCAGTGAATGTTGTGTTGATTTCCTTTAGGATTGACTGGTTTGATCTTGCTGTCCAAGGGACTCTCAAAGCCCAATTCTTCTGATTTCCTGACCTCAGAAAGCATCTTCTTATTTCTCAGGGGACTTGGGTAGCAGATTCATTTTTAAAAATTTTAAGTTGGTTTACAATTTTATTATACACAGTTCCCAGATTCAAAAATCTATGAAATTCCTTATGATGTTGAAATAATAGGAAGGATCATTCCGAACCCCAAGGCCCAGAAGACACCCAGCAATACCATTTCACTAGTCTGGCTGGTGCTGTGTGTGGAAACAGGAAGAAACAGAAAGTCATGGCAGGCTGACTGAAAAACTCCGACATCCCCAAAGTCATAGACTTCTTTGGCCGCTGTTGCTAAGACAAGTATTGAGACAATTCCTAAATCTCAAGGATTCAACCGAAAAAATCCGAATATACTCAGCATTCAATACGGTTGTTCAAAGAATAAATGAGTTTACACAACCAAACTAAGATCCTGGGGAAGAATGAATGAGTCCCCTGGATCAGACCTGGACAGTTCCACCCCATCCCCTCCAACGCCCCAGACACCCACGCCGGGGCCCCAAGAGGGACTGGCTAACTTTCAGAGATGTGAAGATTTGCTAAAATGAGGTTGCCAGGTGCTTTTCTCAAGGAGGAAGTAACTAGGCAAGAAAAGGCCAGCCTGTGGGAAAGGCAGCTTTGAAGGAGAAAGATCTTGGGGCCCAGGAAACTTCTCTGGGAAAGCGCCTGGAAGGCTGCTATTTTATCAAATGAGCCACCACCCTCCCCACCGCCCAGTCATGTTAGTGACTTGCTGTATCCACACCAGCAATAGAACCCCCCCCCCCCATCACGATTCTCATGCCTACAGTTGAAGGTTTGTCCTGAGAGGTTTTTATTTCCAGAGGTTTTATGTCACTGGCCAGGCCTTAAAAGTTTAAAAGAACAAAGAGAGTAATTAGTTTGCGGGTTTGGGCTCTGTAAACAACAGATTCCTCTAATTCAGGTCAAAAGTCAAATTTGCCAAGGACATACATTTTTAATGAAATATGCATTTATCTTAGAAAAATTCACCTTTTCGTATTTTTTTTCAGTGGACGGGTCTCATTCCCCCTGCTTCTTTTGCTTTCTCTGACATTCCTTTCTCAGGGTTTGGAGCACCCCAGTGTTGTGGGGCTGGGTTTTACGAGAAGCAGACAGCGTTTGGTGTGGGGGCCTCTCACGGGCTGGAACCATTTATTCTCCCGTCCAGCCTCCCTCCCTGCCAAGGAATAAGGCGAGCCCAGGGGAAATGCTTTCCGTACTGTGTTTACAAAGCACTAAATTTTCAAAGTCATTAATTCCCTTCCTAAAGAAAGAGTTTTCTACCAGTCACCAAAATAGCGGTTATAACCCTGCAAGATCAAGAGAGCCGAAGGGCCTACAGTGAAGCCGGGGGACGGAGGCAGACTTCTCCTGCTTTGAAGGGACATATTTTGCATCTCTCAGTCACTACTTCATGCACTTGTTTATTTTATACTCCAGAACATTCAGGAGTGCTGTGTGGATGCAGTCCCTTCTCCTTGCATGTGCACTCTTTGTCCTGGGGCAGGGGGCAGGGGTGGGGAGTTCTGGCTAACCTCTTCCCTCACTGAGGGGGAAGGCAGGAGGGGAGGCTCGAGGTCTTGGGCCCCCCCAGGGACAAGCACCAGAGCTGGGGTGCCAGAGTGCCAGACAGAAAGGGCCCTGTTTTCCAGGGACTCAAATTACTCCTTGGAATCCCGGCTTCCAGGCAGACCCTTAACCCTTTCAGGGCCACCGGGCTACAGGGAGCCAGCCAGCTCTGAACTCTTGTCTGTCCATCTCTGGGTGAGCCCAGGCCACCCACTCCAGGGGGACACTCTTCTGGGGTGGGGGGACTACTTGAGCAGAGTCACAGGGACAACCCTCCCCCTGAGCCTTGACGGGCCCCCACAGCTCAACCATGAGCCCAGGGAAGACTCCTCTTGACTCCAGTGTGGACGCCTTTTCTGGAGAATACCTTGAGACTCCAGGCAGTCAGAGGGCCTGCAGTGGAAGCTGTGTTGGCAGGAAAAGCAGTAGTTTTCAAAATCCGGCCCCAGACCTCCCACGTCCAACCACCAGGAGAAATGCAGATGCTGTCCCGCCACTGCCACCAGCCCCCCCCATCATCCACCCCCCCACCACCATCCCACACCCCCACCAGCCCCCACCACCACCATCCACCCCCACCTCCCCCTACCACCATCCCCACCAGCGCCCCCACCAGCCTACCCCACCAACAGTCCCTCCACCACCACCAGCACCCCCACCATCCTTCTCACCACCAGCCCCACCATCACTAGCCCCCACCCCACCAGCTCCCAACTCCCACCACCAGCCCCTTCCCCACCACCACCAGACCCCCTACCTACAAAATCAGATTCTCCCCAGGATTGGGGAGCCTCAGGTCTGAGATACAGGGAAGAGACCTAAAGGGTTTCTGCATCAGCCTCCAGGCCCCTGAAACACACGGCCTTCCTGGATTCCCATGAGAGTCTGAGCAGACTTTCCTTCCAGGTGCAGAAATATGGGCTCCCTGGGCTGCGGGGGACCCCGGAGACATGCCCTCTAGGTGCAGCGGTCAGCAGGTGGTGCCTACCTCCCCTCCCAACTCTGAAATCTTCTTGTGTGTTGTTTTCACTCGATGTCCCTGGATAGGATCCAAGAGAGAATCGAATCTTTCCAGAAATCCCTCGATAGTGTGGATTTCAGTTACCCTGGCAATGGCCATGGTCCCCCGGCTGCCTGTTTGGCATTGGCTCTGGCCCTATCTTGTCCACCTCCCTGAACACACTGCTGTGATCATCTCTGAAGGAAACTGACAGAGAGGCCTAAGGATCAGGGATGCTTTTAATGGATGGAATTTCCTTCCACTGACTGTCAAATAAAGCCAGGGCCTCTTGGCCACCCGGGCAGCTCTTGAGGCCTGTGTTCTCAAGGAGACTTTTGAAAGGATGTTGGAACACTCTTCTTGTATGAGTCTTTCCTCTGTGCCATGCTTGTAAAGGCCAGGAGCCAAGAGCCAAACCCTGGCCCTGCCTCTCATTCTGTGTGGCCTTGGGTACATTACTCACCTTCTCTGAGCCAGAGACTTTCTTCTCGTAAAATAGAAATAAGAGGACTTCTCTGGTGGCTCAGAGCTAAAGAATCCGCCGCCAATGCAGGAGACACAGGTTTGATCCCTGATCCGGGATGATTCCACATGCCGTGGAACTACTAAGCCGATGTGCCAGCAGAGAGAAGCTAGAGAGTCGCCCCTACACCAATGAAGACCCAGCACAGCCCCAAATAAAATAAATACATTGTTTTAAAAAGAGAAATAATAGTGATTACAAGAATGTTCCTGCAGCATTGAGATGGTGCTGAATCATGTGTGTTCCTCCCCCTCCTTGCCTGTAGCATTCTCACCAGGCATCCACGCCAGGAACTTACGTTCTGGAATACTCAGTGAAATGGTACCAGGGAGCCATTCTAATTGCCTATGTTTGACATCCGATCTGTCACGCCTGATATTTATTCCTGAGTTTGAGGGGCGATAATTGTTGTTAGTTTTTTAAAGCAACAGTTGCCCCGTCTGTTGACAATGCCTCCCGTCAAGGCATCTGCTCCACCAGGCGAGGAGTGGTTGATGCCAAAGCTGTCTTGCTTCTTGGACTTTCTCCTGAGCCCCGCCGTGCTGGGGGGACTCTGTGCATAGTAAATATTTAAGCACATGTCTTGTGTAACGGTCACCAATCTGCATGCACGTGGGGCCATGGAGCCACACGCCGGCACCTGCCTGAGTGTCCCCACTTCAACAGACCCTTCCAGAAGTCTGTTGACTATCAGCAGCGGCTGAGAGGTGGCAGAATTCTGTGGCCTGTTAATTGTCTTGGAAGCAAATCCTTGAGTTGGGAGAGAGAAAAAGGAACTGTAATTAAAGCTTCCCTTGGGCACAATTTTCCAATGATTGGCACATTTCCTGTGTGCCTGTTAAGCTCCAGGCACGCACTGAGCTGGGAACTTTACATACACAGATCCTCCTTAACTTGCAGTGGGGTTACGTCCAGGTAAACCCATAGTAAATTGAAAATATATTAAGATGAAAATGCGTTTAGTACCCTAACCTCACAGTTTTAGCCCAGCCTACCTTCAACGTGCTCAGAACACTTACATCAGCCTTCAGGTGGGCAAAATCACCCAACACTAAATCTGCCTCATAACAGTGTTGACTGTCTCATGCAATTGATCAAACATTGTACTGACAGTGAAAAGCAGAGCGACTGTCTGGGTCTGGAAAAGTTGTGAGTGTGTCAGCCTGTGGATCGCATGGCTAATGGGGGGCTGTGGTCACGGCCGCTGCTCAGCATCATGAGAGAGCTAGCTCAGGAAAACATATCACTAGCTCAGAAAAAGAGCCACGCTCAAAATTTCTACTGGTTTCTACAAAATGCATCCCACTTTTGCACAATCGTAAAGACGAAAAGAGACTTGAAAGTCCCTTGGACAGCAAGGAGATCCAACCAGTCCATCCTAAGGAAATCAACCCTTAATATTCATTGGAAGGATTGATGCTGAAGCTGAAACTCTAATACTTTGGTCACCTGATGCAAAGAACTGACTCATTGGAAAAGACCCTGATGCTGGGAAAGATTGAAGGCAGGAGGAGAAGGGGACAACAGAGGATGAGATGGTTGGATGGCCTCATCGACTCAATGGACATGAGTTTGAGCAAACTCTGGGAGATAGTGAAGGACAGGGAAGCCTGGCATGCTGCAGTCCATGGGGGTCGCAGAGTCAGATGCGACTAAGCTACTGAACTGAAAGGAAAATCATTAAGTCGAAACATCGTAAGTTGGGGACCGTCTGTATTGAATCTTTTCATCCTTACAAGAGATGAGGGAACTCGTATTATTGTCACCAAGAAATGAAGCCTCAGAGAGGTTAAATGATCTGCTGAGAGAAGGGGCTTGAAGATGAGGCCAAAGTCGGGAGCTCTACTGATGGAGAGAGGGAACCAGTGCAGCCCTTTTTAGCCCTGCAGCCTCATCAGTAACTTACTCTCAGAGACTTAGAGAGAAGGCTCGTGTTGGTGGGGACGCCTCCAGATATCTCCCAGGTCAATGCTAAACCTCTGATGCCTCCTGGGTGCCCCCGGGCAAACACATTGTGTCTTATCTCAACGTATGCCTTTAAGACTAAAAGGCTTGAAAGACATTAGGGACAAAAGCAAATAGGACAATGTGCAGTGTACAGAACCAAGGAAGTCAAATTGTAAGAGGTAGCACCCACTTCACCCTCATCTCCCCCACATCCTGCCCCCATACCCACTCCCTCCTGGGCATCCTCCCTCTGCTCCTCACAGACCTCAGGGCTCACCAGCCACAGGAGACCCTTCCGGCCTCTGTTCCCTGCATCGCTCACAGCCACATCTACATCCACAATTCCTTCTTACACGTCTCAGTACCTGGGCTCCCTGGACAGCCCTGGCGAGGAGTACAGCCTGCAGTCCCCTCCTGATTTATACTCCTTTCGTGTGGCATCATAGTTGCATGTTTGTACATTTGTCCTCCTCAGTGAACTGCAAACTCATCAGAGGATGCAACTTCCCATGTTCATCAGTGCTCCTCGCGTGTGTCATCCAGGGCTTGGTGCATGAAAGACAGCCTGTAGATGGCAAACAGCAGATTAATGTGTGCAGGAAAGTGCAAACTGAGTGTTAGTCACTTAGACTCTTTGTGACCCCATGGACTGTAGCCCGCCAGCCTCCTCTGCCCATGGATCCTCTAGGCAAGAATACTGAAGTGGGTAGCCATTCCCTTCTCCAGGGGATCTTCCTGACTCAGGGATCGAACCTGGGTCTCCAGCATTGCAGGCAAATTCTTTACCATCTGAGCCACCAGGGAAGCCCAAATGTATGCATGCTGCTGCTGCTGCTAAGTCGCTTCAGTCGTGTCCGACTCTGTGCGACCCCAGAGACGGCAGCCCACCAGGCTCCCCCGTTCCTGGGATCCTCCAGGCAAGAACACTGGAGTGGGTTGCCATTTCCTTCTCCAATGCATGAAAGTGAAAAGTGAAAAGTGAAAGTGAAGCCGCTCAGTCATGTCTGACTCTTAGCGACCCATGGACAGCAGCCTACCAGGCCCCTCCATCCATGGGATTTGGCCTGGAAAGAGAGACTGTGTATTTTCAATCCATATTATGTGACAGGAAGTGTCTGGTCATTGCTTTCATTGCAATCTTAATGCGGTATCGACTCACTCAAAGATAGAATGACTTTGCTTCTTCAGATAGTAAATAAGGTTACACTGCCTCACAGAGATTGCCTAAGGAATAAGCAAGAACTAAGTGATAACCTAATGTTCACAAGATCTTAAGAAAATGAGAATAAAAAGACCCTAGAATTCTAGAATTCAAAGATCATTTTGCAAGATTGGAAAACTAAATGTTAAAATCTTCAAACAGGCACTTTAATAGATGCTGGGACAATTCACTTCACTTTAAAGGAATCACTTCCACTTCAAAGTGTTAATTGAATATCTCCCAAGTGCTTGATGCTATGAGCAACACTATTATAATCTCCTGCTTACAAAATGCTTTACACTTAGCAATTCTTCCACAGAACTGCTTCTGTATTTCTCGGTTTCCTCATTGTGGTTGGCAGAGTAATGGCTCCCATAAGATGCCCGTTTCTTAATTCCTGGAAACGTGACTAGGTGACCTCACAGGGGAAAGGGTACTTCGCAAATATGATTGAGGATTTTGAGATGGAGATAATCCTGATTTATCCAGATGAACGCAGCATCATCACCAGGGTCCTTGTAAGAGGAAGGCTGGGGGTCCGAGTCAGTCCCAAGAGATGAGGTGAGGGAAGCCGGCAGTTGAAGTGGCCGTGAGCCGAGGAACACAGGCACCTTCTAGAAACTGAATAAAGCGAGATGGATTCTCCTCCGATCACTCAGGACTGCAGCCCTGCCAACACCTGGACTTTAGACTTCTGACATATAAGACCACGAGGTAATGGATGTGTATTGTTACAAGCCACTGGGTTTGTGGTGATTTATTATGATTTAATCCATGCATATTTATGACGCAATAACAATGGTCCTTATCTCATGGACTGTGCTGTCAGATGAGTCATGTGACAAATATGAAGCCGTTTTGTTACTTGCTATTATCATAGAAGTATTATTTCATTGTTATTTATTTGGGAGATCTTATCCTGTGAGGTGGGAGAGGAAATGGCAACCCACTCCAGTATTCTTGCCTGGAGAATCCCATGGACAGAGGAGCCTGGCGGGCTACAGGGTTGCAAAGAGTTGGACACGACTGGGCAACTAAACCACCACCATCATCATCCTGTAAGGTAAGCAGATTCACCTCATATTCATGAAATGAGCTGTGCTGAGTCTTTGCCGGACACCAGGCCCTGCAGTAACACCAGGGACCCAAGAGGAAACCAGGAGCTCTTGACAGACTGGGAGGCGGACAGCCTAGCAAAGACAGCAAGCACAGGTGACAAGACCAGTTAGGGGTGTGCCCAGGATGGGAGGGGACCCAGAGAAAGGAGACTGGAGCTTACTGGGAGGTCTCTCTAATGAGGTGAGTCTTGAGCTAGAAACGGCAGACAGCAGAGGCCACCAGGCAGACCAGGGGAGGGTGCAGCAGGTGGGGGAGCCGGGGACACCCCATAGAGTGGGGGATGGGCTCAAGGCCCCACAGCAGAGACTGGACCTAGGCCTTCCGTCCCTTGCCCTTTCTTCTGCTTTGAGGACACTGCCCATAGGACATAGCTGCTGGTGGCCCTCAAGGAGTACAGTCTGCAAAGGGCAACCAGATACATGCACAGTCTAAACCAACCACAGAAGTTCCTGTTTGAGAGAGTTTAAACGTAACCTGGTGGCCCAGTGGTTAAGATTCTGCACTTCCAATGCAGGGGGTGTGGGGTCAATCCCTGGTCGGGGAACTAAGATTCCCACATGCCAAGCAGTGCAGCCAAAAAAAGAAGGAAAAAGTAAATAGTGGAGAAATTCTACCATTCCACCAGGTTCATGCAAAAGAATGAATCTGGGGAAGAAGTCAAGATGGAAGGAATGTGAGCTGGCTGTTATGGGTGGATAGGATGTAGATGGCTGGGGGTGAGGGTGAAGGAAGAACCTTCTCAGCGTGGAGGCTGGTCCTCCCAGAGGCTGGCAGCTAAGGGTTTGTAGGGAGCAGCTCAGCAGAGCCCCAATGATTTCCGGGGACAGTGGGGATGGCAGGCTGGGTACAGAGGTCTTGTAGGGCCTGAAAGTTACCTGCAACCAAGGCTTCACACTGAGGGCATTTGGGTGGCCTGCTAAAGGGTTTTTGAGTAACAGGATGAGATCAGTGTGTTAGGATCACTTATGGGTGGGACTGTAAGACAGAGACTTGCCTTAATGGTACTTGCTCCTTTGGACTGAATTAAGATTTGTAGGATGGACTTCAAGTATGAGGAAATCTGACATCTGATCTAAATCCTATGTGCTAACTCCTAGCTGGAAAAGGAAGCTCATGGTTGTCAACCTCCACATACAAACCGCAAACCCTAGTATTCACAAGAGGTTATAGAGTCATCTTGGGTTTATCTTTCTTGTTGTTGCCTTTCATCTTTCCTGGTAAATACTAAATGTTTCACTAAGTGCAAATTGAAACAACACTCGTGATACTGAGTGCTGGCTATTTATAACCGAGTATAACTGAGTCTTGACCCAGTTATAAAACAGGAGCTTGAACGTGTTATTTCAACGTCGGATTCTGATGGGAAGAAGCAAGTCTTGCCTGTCTTCTGAGCCTTCGCTTGGGATGACCCCTTTCCAAGCCCACCTCACGTGTTGGGAGATGCTGAATTGAATGGGAACTCAGCTGCCGAAATATGCCCTAAATTGTGCACCAGAAATAATAGCGACAACATGATGCAGAACTAAGAAACTGTTCACAAGTATAATAGCACGAATGCGACTTGGACAGGAGGAATATTGGTTCATAGAACCAAGTGATGCAGGAGGTCCATGGGGACCAGGGGAATGGGGTTCAAATCCAGACAAACCTGCCGGCCGCTCTCGCCATGTGCCGCTATCTGCATTTTGGCTTTATTGTCGTCGAAAGGTGGTGGATGCTCTTCTCCTGCACGTGGAGGCCATGACCACCAGCAGCCCCCTGGTTCTTCTCCATCTCCCGAAAAGGAACACCTGTCCCCCACCAGCTGTCGTTTCAATGCACCTCAGGGAGGGGCTGGCTCCGGCGGCCTCCCCTGCAAGGACTGTGGCCCGGGAGGCAGAGACGAGAGGGAAGACAGCCCCATTCGGGGACCACATGGCTGGAGTCGGGGGACCAAAGGCCGCTGCATCAAAGAGGAGGAAGCAGGAAGGAGGCATTCCGATCCAGGATGCAAGCTTCAGCGTAGACCCAGCAGCCTGTGGGGAAGGAACACCTGGGAGGGGTCCGTCATCTCCTAGATGTCGCCGCCTGGGTGTCCAGGTTGTGTCCTGCTGCCCCTGGGCCCCGCAAGTGACCCCATTTACCCTTCACTTCCCTGAGCCAGTCTGCGTTCGAAACTCAGCTCCCCCATGGAGATAACAGCTGACACAGCAATGAGAAACCACAAGAGAAACAAATAAAGACCTCACATTCTGGTCAAAGAATCACAGAAACCTCTAGCTGAACAACATCCCGTGTGGGTGAAATCAGAGGAGGAGAGTTATCAGTGGCCCTTCCGAAGCTGACAGACACCTCCCCTAAATGACTGTGACTTCTGCACCCACGGCAAAGGGTAAATGATGGAGTCGGTGGTCATTGTGTGGCTCAGACTTAGCCACGGGCAATCCTGCTCGTGGAGAAAAAGGCCTTGCAGGGATGGGAGTGGGGGCAGGGAGAACGTTGATTTACTTTAGGGACTGCACAATTGTACCCGTGCATTCTGCATTCCTCTGCTGTTACAGCAGAGCCCACTCTGCTGTCTGCAGTAGTTTTAGATGCTCTGGCACCATGGATCCCTAATTGACTCCAGATTCCTGAGCGCCGGGAGCGGCCCTGACTTGTGGCCGGCTAGCTGGCTGTGCATGTGTCCATCGGCTCGAAGGCTACCCTCCGAGCGTGAGTCAGCCCAGTCCTGGGCCTGCCTTCTCCCGGCCTCAGGGACCACACAACCTCCCTATAGCTCCAACACGCATTTCCTCTTTGGTGAAGCCGTTTAACACGCAGGCCTTCATTTTCTGGCTCTCTGGCCAATAGAAATTCTCTCAGCGCTTCATTATGGGATAGCTGGCTGTTACCACTGGGCTGGCTGTAACCTAGCAAAGTGTTCACCGCACTCAGACAGACTCTTCCTTTCACGCCAGGGTGCACCCTGAACCTCAGCCAGCGAGCTTTCAGAGCCTCCCATGGGTGAGTGGATGCCTGGCTGGGATCCACAGCTCATCTGCCTCCCCATCCCTGGTGACAGGTGGTCTCCCCTATGTCATCTGGTGCAGAGCAGAGCGCTTACTACAGAGAACCCACCTGGCACACGGAGAGCAGACTGGACCCGCCTCTGCTCCCTTCTGGGGCTTCAGGGAGTCGTGTCTGTGTGGACCGCAAGCAGTGATGTGGTCAGAGGCACCCTGGCAGGCTGAAGAGGGCCACATTCAAGCCCTGCCCTGAAACAGCCTTGAGGCCCGCGGTTTATTGGGTGTTTTCAGTAAAGACACAGAGTCCTGCGCTCCCTGGGGAATCCACGCGGTGCACATTCATCTGGCCACATCTGCACGTTTAAGATCGGAGGCAGAACCAGACTGGTGAGGCAGTGGGGGGAGATGGGGGCCCCATGCCCCTCCCAGCATCCTGCCAGCCTGTGTCTGAAATCAAAGCCGGATGGTCAGGTCTAGACCGGAGGAGGAGTGGTGCTGAGCCTCAGAGAAGCATTAAACACCCAGAGGGGGATGGCTCCTCGACTGTAGACAAAAGCATGCTCTCCTCTTAAACCACAGACCTGGAATGTGCCCTCTGACAATGATTACGGGCCGACTCAGCACTCCAGCGATGGGAACCAGGCCACACTCTGCTCTTGCGTCCAGACTGCCAGGCAGCTGTGGCCTGATGAGATCCAGGAGGCCTGCCCAGATTGAGGAGGGCACTTGGGGGAGGGGGCATCCAGGCACTGGCCTGGGGGCTCAACACCCCCACTGCTTGACCCCAGGGCTCTGCCGGTGGGCACCAGAGGCAGCAGCGTCCACCCATGGACACCTGGCTCAGGGCACAGGACCAGTGTAGTACTGAGGTCGGGACTTTCCCCAGGACCACCTCCCCAGCTCGAACCATGACCCCACCATCTGAATCACTCATCACCACACTAACTGTGTCTGCAAGATCTGCAGGTAGAGTTTGCTTCCTGTGCACTTGGCAGAGATGATGTCTTTATTCTGTACATAATGAAGTCCCAAGATAACGCACCCACCATAATGGAGGATCAGATGGCTATAGAGGGGTGATTGATTTCTTGCCCTTGGCACCAAGCTCCCCTGAGCATTCCACCTACCCCATTATAACACAAGCCCGAATTTTATGAGACTGAGTTTGGGGGGCCCTACTTGGGAATTTACTGCATTTATTAAGAACCCAAAGTGTGCAGAGAAAAATGCAAAGCACACAAATCCACCTTCAGCTGCTACCTGGGACGCTCTGGTGAGATGCTACCGTCAAGGACAAAGAGCTCAAGTTTGAAATGCTTGTAGTCACTGTCCAATCAGTGGCCACTCCAGGCGGAGGCCCAGCAGGTAAAGAGGATGCAAGTGGCCCTAGGGATGACATTTAGCCATCAGGGGCACACAGGTGAGGGGTGGAAAGATGGTCCAGTGGAGAAGCCGAGCAGAACACTATTCCAGTCTCCAGAGGACAGAAGATCCAGACCTGGCCTTGGTAGTAAGCTGTCTCCTCACACAGCCTCTTTGCAACGGCTTCTCTTGTTGCAGACCACAGGCTGTAGGGCGCTCGGGCTTCCCACGGTGCTCCGGCTTCAGTAGTGGCAGCACATGGGCGTCAGTAGTTGCCGCGTGGGCTTCAGCAGTTGCGGTTCCTGGGCTCTGGAACACAGGCTCCATAACTGTGGTACACGGGCTTAGTTGCTTCACAGCATGTGGGATCTTCCCAACCCAAGGATCGAACCTGTGTTCCCTGCATTGGCAAGCGGATTCTTTACCACTGAACTACCAGGGAAGCCCTGAAGGTGCTGTTTAGACCAAACCTTCTCCCTTCCTCCTGAAACCTATTCATCCTCTTGCCTCTCGTCTTCCCAGAGTCTTCCCACCTCCTCCTTCCTGCCTGGGTCACATGGGCACTGCTCCTCCGCGTGGAGGTTTGTCCAACCCCTCCAGGCCAGGAGCCCTGCTAAGCCAGGGCCAGGGACCGTCTTCTTCTCGGTTCTGAGCTCCCACAACAGTGTCTGGCGTACAGATGCTCAGTAAATGTTTCTTTCAATGAGATAGAAACAGAGCTATTCAGGGCCTGCTGGTAATGGAAACAGCCTGGCTTGAAAGGCGCCCTGCTCCACATTGCGGCCACAGGCGGCTCTGGGCTTACTCACTGTCAGCTTCTAGCCAGGGCCACAGTTCCTGGCTGTTGTGAAGGCCACCCCACAGTTGCCATGGGAACCAGCCACTCACAAAGCTTTGGCAGTGAGGGGGGTACTCTGTACTCCACCTCCACTCCCTGCTGCTGAGCCTCCTGAGATGCTGCCATGGGAACTGCCCAGGTGCCAGGGCCTCCCTGCAGCCCACCCCTTAGGCCAGAAGATGGGGGCTGGGCTTTGGTGGGCATCTAACCACCCCACCTACAGCTGCTTCTATAGAGGAAGGCACTCAATATTCCCAAGACGCCAGCCAGTCAATGCACTGCTGGAGCACACCCTGTCAGATGAAGGGTCTTCAGTCTCGGCAGCAGGTTGAAAAGGCAGAACCAAGAAGCAGGCAGGATGGGGAAACAAACACGGCTCAGTTCTCCTTCACCCACAGAGTGGCTTTGGCAGGGTGTAAGGAGGTCTGACATCGGGGAAGGGATACCAGGGACTGTTGTCAGACCTGCCGACAGCGGGTCCCAGCAGAGATTTTACCAACCGACTTTGAGGAACATCAGTGGAGTATTTGATAGATGAGGAAGCTGAGGTTCAGAGCAGCTAACCAAATCCATGTTCTAATCATCTTCCTGGACACACACTTCCTGGCGTCCCCTGCAACTAGGCGTGGCCATGTGGCTAGTAGCTAAGGGATCTGAGTAGAAGTGATGTGAGCCTCTTCCAAAGTGGGTCTTCAAAGTCTCCCATGCATGCCACCATGCTCTCCTAGCTGGCTGAAATGATGATGACTCTGGGCAAGCTTAGAAGTGACTACTGGTAAAGAGGTAAGAACTCTGCCAAGCCAAGCCCCTGAATAACTGTGCTGAATTGGGTTGCCCACAAACCTCTGCCCCTGCCCAAGAGTATTACTTGAACAAGAAGCAAACTTCTCTTGTGACTACACATGTTGAGATCTGTTTGATACAAGTAGCCTTCCCTGACTGATGTAATGGGATAGGGCGCTTTCAGGTTCTCTGTACTCCATTTCACAGGACTAGTGCCAGGGCCACTGGCCCTGAGGTAGCATCTGAGGTATGCAGACTCACTTGGAAAGGTCCAGAGATGCTGGGATCAGAGCTTTCTGTTCTTCACAACAGCTGCATCCAAGAAGTTAGCTCCAAGACAGACCATTAATTGCTCACTTAACGTGTCCCCAGAGAGATTACAGCTTTGCTGCATGACGCCCGGTACTTAAAAGATGTGTAAATACTTATTGAATGGTTGGATAGATGGATGGATGGATAAATGGATGGGTGGATAGATGGATAAACAGATGAATGGATAGATAGATGGGTGGATGGATGGATGGATAATGGCTTCTACTACAGGGCAGAGAAGGGGGGAGTGTCCTAAATATAGACATGGGAGTCTGAGACATGAGAAAGATGGTAAAGAGAGAGAGTTGCTCACTCCAGTGATAACAGCCTCTTGCTGTATGTTGGCAAGACCAGCTGGGTGGGGAAGAGCAAGTGAGCAGAGATGGACAGGCTCAAGGAGGCAGCAGATGTGTGGCGTGAGTGTCTGCCACTGCTGGGAATGCTTCCCACCCAGCCCCAACCACAGTTCAAGATGCCACTTAATTAAATAAGAGAACAGACTGGGTGCCCAGTTCAATTTTAATTTCAAATAAATGACTATTATCTGCCCTTGTGATGTTGGGGACACACTTATACTAAAATACTATTCACTTTTTAAAATCTTAAATTCAAATTGAACTTTTGTATTTGACCTGACAACCCTCATCCTGGCTGCCCAGTAAGTGATGTTATAGGGACAAATGGGGGAGACCTCTGATGTGAGCTGATCAAAGACCACTGCTTCAGAGATCAGCAGCGGTTCACTTTGTCTCAAGAGCCAGGAAGCAGAAGACCTCTAGCAACTCCACTGTACCTCTTCCCTGAATTTTGGAAAGTATTCTAAGTATAGAAAATGGCTGGTCTATAAATAGTGGTGTAAATTAGAACAGAAAAAAAAAAAAAAAACCCTCACATGAAAGTGAAAGTCACTCAGTCATGTCTGACTCTTTGTGACCCCATGGACTGTAGCCTGCCAGGCTCCTCTGTCCATGGAATTTTCCAGGCAAGAATACTGGAGTGGGTAGCCATTCCCTTCTCCAAGGGATCTTCCCAACCCAGGGTTCAAACCCAGGTCTCCTGCATTTCAGGCGATTTCTTTACCATCTGAGCCACCAGGGAAGCCCGTACAAACCAAACCAAAACAAAACTTAAAAAACCCGTTTGGCCTTTGGTCTCCTAGAGGGAAATCCCATGGACAGGGAGCCTGGCAGGCTACCGTCCATGGGCTCGCAAGAGTAGGACATGACTTAGCAACCAAACCACCACCACTACTAGATCCAGAAAAGAAATCCTTCCAACCTGGTGACTGTTTATTAAATGTGAAACATACACTCTTATTCAGAATAAAATTTATAAAATGGGGAGAACAAGCAGCCTTTCTGCTTATAACCTTTGGAAGAAGTCTCTGTGTATTTTTATCAAGATTCATAAAACAAACATTTTCTACATGTAGTTATTGTCACTGTCAAAAACTTGCTATTTAATAAACAAATCCATTGTCAGCATAGAATTCTTGGTCAGCGATTGTAAAGACGCTTTTTTCTCCCTGCAGATTCAACACTATTTTAGTTTATTTTCTTATTAGTCCTGGGAGCCATGGGAGAAAGCTCTAGAAGCAAAGGGAGTCTAGCTTCACTCTTTTCCACGATACTGATCACATAATTTTACATGGAAATCTTCTTAGGGGTGGGAGGTGGGAGGGAGGTTCAAGAAGGAGGGGACATATAGATACCTGTGGCTGATTCATGGCAGATGTATGGCAGAAACCAACACAATGTTGTAAAGTAATTATCCTCAATTAAAAGGAAATGAATTTTAAAAAATCTTCTTGGGGAGGAGAAAGTCCAGAAGGGCTAAGTCCGGCTCCCTCGGGCTCAAGAGGACAAGTCAGGTACATGGACCACAGCCTCGCTGGGCACTGATGCCTCCTGTCCATGACAGGACTGAGAGCCTCTGAGCGTCTCACAGACAGGACCTCCGCCCTCACCACGCCCACCACTCACGTGCTTTCCTCGTCACGGTGCCCCATGGGAGCTCTGATTTTCACGTGTGCCCCTCTGCGGTCTGTTCCCCACCCAGCAGGCAGAGGAGCCTTTGGAAAATGCCATCCCCCTTTAAACCTTCCAGTGAGTCCCAACCCCTTGAACAAAATAGCCAATCCCTCCACTGTGGTCTCCAGTGCCCCCTGACTCCGTCTCTCTGACCTCATTCCCTCCCAGTCTCCCCATCACCATCACTCCACCCACCCCACTGACCCTGGCCTTCTTTCTTCTCCTCAAATACATGAAGCTCCACCCCTGCTTAGGGCTCCCCATGAGCTGGCTACTGTGCTTGGAAAATCCTGACCCTCCGGTGTTTGCCTGGCTACTACCTTGCTGTCATGCAGAAAACAGCACAAAAACTGCCTTTCGAAGTTACTTGTCCAGATCATGAAACCTAAAGGAACTCTCTCCCTTCATACCTCACCATGCTATCACCCTGTTTTTTTTCCCCAAACTTTAAACTTTTTACTTTGTATTGGAGTATGGCCAATTAACAATGTTGTGGTCATTTCAGGTGAGAAGAGATGGGACTCAGCCATACATATACAGGTAGCCATTCTCCCCCATCACCCTGTTTTATTTTAATCGTAGCACTTACTACCATCTGATCTTTGTTTATTTGCTTATTGGCTATATCCTCAAAACAGGATGCAAACTCCAAGAAGACAGGGACCCTGTTTGTCCTATTTGACCCATTTCCCCAGCACCTGGAACAACACGGCACATGGCAGGCTGTCAATACCTGTAGACTGACTGAACGAAGGTTTTGCAGAAACTTTTGGAAGCTCATCTTATTCAGTTCAGTTCAGTCTCTCAGTTGTGAGTAACTCTTTGCGACCCCATGAACCGCAGCACGACAGGCCTCCCTGTCCATCACCAACTTCCAGAGTCCACCCAAACCCTGTCCATTAAGTCGGTGATGTCATCCAACCATCTCACCCTCTGTCATCCCCTTCTCCTCCTGCCCCCAATCCCTCCCAGCATCAGGGTCTTTTCCAATGAGTCAGCTCTTTGCATCAGGTGGCCAAAGTACTGGAGTTTCAGCTTCAACATCAGTCCTTCCAATGAACACCAAGGACTGATCTCCTTTAGGATGGACTGGTTGGATCTCCTTGCAGTCCAAGTGACTCTCAAGAGTCTTCTCCAACACCACAGTTCAAAAGCATCAATTCTTCTATGCTCAGCTTTCTTCATAGTCCAACTCTCACATCCATACATGACCACTAGAAAAACCATAGCCTTGACTGGATGGACCTTTGTTGGCAAAGTAATGTCTCTGCTTTTTAATATGCTGTCTAGGTTGGTTATAACTTTTCTTCCAAGGAGTAAGTGTTTTTTAATTTCATGGCTGCAATCACCATCTGCAGTGATTTTGGAGCCCCCCAAAATAAAGCCAGCCACTGTTTCCACTGTTTCCCCATGAAATGATGGGACCGGATGCCATGCTCTTTGTTTTCTGAATGTTGAGCTTTAAGCCAACTTTTTCACTCTCCTCTTTCACTTTCATCAAGAGGCTCTTTAGTTCTTCTTCACTTTCTGCCATAAAGGTGGTGTCATCTGCATATCTGAGGTTATTGATATTTCTCCCGGCAATCTTGATTCCAGCTTGTGCTTCTTCCAGCCCAGTGTTTCTCATGATGTACTCTGCATATAAGTTAAATAAGCAGGGTGACAATATACAGCCTTGACGTACTCCTTTTCCTATTTGGAACCAGTCTGTTGTTCCATGTCCAGTTCTAACTGTTGCTTCCTGACCTGCATACAGGTTTCTCAAGAGGCAGGTTAGGTGGTCTGGTATTCCCATCTCTTTCAGAATTATTACCAGGCACCAAATCCTCATATACACAGACTCGGAACAAGTATTTATCCAGGGCTCACTACCTGGCTCGGAGAAGGCAGTGGCACCGCACTCCAGTACTCTTGCCTGGAAAATCCCATGGATGGAGGAGCCTGGTGGGCTGCAGTCCAAGGGGTCGCGAAGAGTTGGACACGACTGAGCAACTTCACTTTCACTTTTCACTTTCATGCATTGGAGAAGGAAATGGCAGCCCACTCCATTGTTCTTGCCTGGAGAATCCCAGGGGTGGCGGAGCATGGTGGGCTGCCGTCTAAGGGGTCACACAGAGTCAGACACGACTGAAGCGACTTAGCAGCAGCAGCAGCACTACCTGGCTAAGCACTTCACATGTGTGATTCAGCCCCTTAATCCTCACATCAGCCCTGGGAATTCTGTCATGTCATCATCCCATGTCAGAGGTTAGGGCCTGGGGCACAGATAGAAGATATCCTTGCCCATGAGCACACACGGGGTCAGAGGATGACTGGATGGACCCTGGCAATCCACCTCCACACTCACTAAGCGGTGCTGATGATTCCAAATAAACCCAGCGACACAAAAACTCAGGTGGCGCTGGTGGTAAAGAACCTGCCTGCCAAGGGAGGAGATGTAGGAGACACAGGTTCGATCCCTGAGTTGGGAGGATCCCCTGGAGAAGGAAATGGCAACCTGCTCCAGTATTCTTGCCTAGGGAACCCCGCAGACAGGAGCGTGGTGGGCCACAGTCCATAGGCTCACAAAGAGTCGGACATGACTGAGCATGCATGTGGTATGGGGGGACACAGGGGCCAGGTTTCTGGAAGGTATTCCCCGTGAGGCTTTCGGTTGTCTGTGTTCTTTCTTTTATTTCATTGGTTGAATTCTGGTCGTATTTCAGAGTCAAGAGGAAACAGAACCAGGGAGTGACTTGGCAAGACAGGAGTGAGCCGAAGACAGAAGGTGGAGGAGGACCCGTGATAGAACCACTGTCTCCTGTGTCCACCCACCCATCCACTGGCCATTCACCCAACACCTAACCACCTCCAGGCCCCATTCTGGGCACATCTGTCTATGAAGAGGCGGTGAGGACAGCAGAGGCACAGAGAAAGGGAGGGGTAGGAGCTGAGGATCGAACAGAAGCTCCACAGGCTCCAGAGGGAGCCCAAGAGTTCAGGCTGTGGGATGGCAGGCAGTGAGGTCTGAGGCAAGAACGTGCCTGGTGTGTCCAGAAGACCAGCAGAACTGGGTCTAAGATGGGGCAGCAGTGGGCAGGGCCTGGGTCAGGGAAGAGAGAGGACTTGCAGGTGCTGTGAGGTGCTGGGATTTCACTCTGAGTCAACAGGAAGCCATGGTTTGACTGACCGTTTTCGAGAGTCACTCTGGCTACTCAGGGACTGCAGGGGATGAGCATGCAAGGGGAAGACCAGCCAGAGTGGTGGTCTGGTTGGGGAGGAGGGGAGTGGATGACTGGCAGCTGGGTGAGGATCAGTCAGGGACCCTGCCAACCCTTTTGCACTGCACACGAAGCCCCCCAACAGAGAGTTATCCAGCTCCAAACGTCAGTTGTGCCAAGGTTGAGAAATCCAGAGTTAAAGGATTACTGCAAACATCCAGGGAAGAGATTTACTCATTAAATACTGACTGAGCACCTACTATGTGCCGAGCAATGTTTCAGGAACTGAAGATACACGATGAACCAAACAGACCAGGTCTGTGCCTTCAGGAGTTTACAGTGCGGTGACAGTGGGAGCTTTGGTCAGAGTGGAGGTGGCAGAGGGGACAAAATGGCCAGGTTTTTATCTCTTTTGAAGGTAAAAACCAACAGGATTTTCTAAGGATAGATGTGCAGAATGAGAGAAAGAGGAGTGGAAGGTGATCCCAAGGCTTCATCCTGAGAAGTAAGTACTGAGTTGCTATTTACTGAGGTGAGGACAATGGGAGTGGAGTGGGGTGGAGGGTTGGGGACATCGGGAGTTTTGTTGTGAACATGTTAAATGGAGATGGGGGAAACTGGAGATTTAAACCAGGTTTTTCTTTTTTTAAAAGAGGGGATCTTTTCTGGTAGGAATTTTTTTTTTTTTTTTTTTTTTAGAAATTGACCAATGTAAATACGCACACCAAGGAATTCGGCGTAGATGTAAGAGTACATCCAGGAGATTCTCCCCCCAGGCTGAGCTCTCCTTCTTGAGAGTAGCTAACCTCCAACCCTGCAGAGGCTGGGGAGGAACAGGATGAAGCGAGAAGAAAGTCAAATGAAGAAAGTGTTCCGAGAGATGAGCATGATCAGACCTCGTCAGGGAAATACTCCCACGCCAGGAAGAAAAACTAAAAACCGCCCCTTCCCCATTTCCCAAAGTTAGAAATTAATCTGGTGCAATCTCCCTCAATTCGGTCCACTCATCTCTTCCTTATCTATTGCAGTCTCTCCACTTAGTCTGATAGATAATTAAATTGGATATTGCACAAGATGCAAAAATGATTCATACATACTTCCGGTCCTCATGAAGCTTTCCATCTGCTAAGGAAAATACAACATGCACAAAAGCTCCTGCCACATCAAAGGAAGGAATTAATCTATCAGTACTCAGTGGGTGTCTGCTGTATTCACAGCTTGTGGCTGAAATAACATGAGAAAGGCGAGATAAAAGCTTCTGTCTCGTGGAATTTACAGTCTAGTTGTGGAGCTTGGGTATAAACAGAAATGAAATACTTAGAGGAGAATGGGGAATGGAGATGATCTAAGTGTTGGAAGAAGGAGGAAGCCATTCATTTTGAAAGGCCCTCTTACTGTCTTCCAGCCTGAAATGTCTCCCTTTTTGCTGGGGTTCACATATGTATAGGGACTGAGGGTCCCAAGGAAGCTGGGGATCAAGAAGATGTGTATGAAGCAGCAACAACCATGAAAACCTCTGAGCAAGTAACCCTGATGCCCACTGGCCATGGGCTGACTGTAGGAGGAGACTTTTTCCAGGAGCTTAGACTCACGACCAGCATTCCCTAGGGCTGGTGGTGGCAGGGGAATTAGGGCCAACACGGAGCCTAGATATCTCCATGTCTCTTCCCATTCATTACCTCCCAGCTGTTATTTCCCCAGAAGTAACCAGATAAAAGCAGTTTTGCATTTGAAATGTGGAGGCTTTGGAAAAATCGATTTCCACACCAATTTCTCTCTCAGGTCTGATCTACTAACCTGAAATAGTTTTCAATTCTGCACACCCCAGCATTAGAGTAGGAAATTCATGAATTTCTGCATTAATATAAACAAATCCTCATATTATAAGGAGCAAACCTCCAGTGTTCACAGGAATTCTTGGTATGAGGGGTGGATGAGCCTGAAAGGACAGTCAGGCATTTACTTTGTTTTAGCCTCTTTTCTAGAGTAAAAGCCAGGTGGTAAAGTGGTGGGTTGCTGGGCAATATGCTTCAAGTTTTTGCAAAATTTATACACCTTTTTCTATAAAAAATTTGGGCAATTTTTAAGATAAATGTGTGTAACTTGAGAAGCAATCAGAGAAACCATATATTTTCTTTTTGTACTAATTCCTGAAATACTGTTTCAGGAAGACTCAAGAGACCTCAGAAGGAAGATAGAAGGATAAAGTACTTTTTCAAAGTTTACTTCTTCTATTTCTACTTGTCTTGTTTTTCAAGTCAGTTTGATTTTTATTGACAGTGCCTGCTTAGTTGCTCAGTCGTGTCTGACACTTTCTGACCCCATGGACTATAGCCTGCCAGGCTCCTCTGTTCATGGGGTTCTCCAGACAAGAATACTGGAGTGGGTTGCCATTTCCTTCTCCAGGGGATCTTCCTGACTCCAGGATCAAACCCAGGTCTGTTGCATTGCAGGTGAATTCTTTGTCATCTGAGCCACCAGGGAAGCCCTCAGTGACAGTAAGATAGCTCAATTATCTGTTCTGTCAATACCTCGCCAAAGGAAGGCAAACATGATCATTTTGCTTTGGTATAAATAAATATGGGGAATAGGTTATTTTTTCAAACAGCCAGAAACCATATAAATTTAGAAATCCCTATCAGGTCTGGAAGGATTGCAAGGTCATTATCAGGAAAATTCCTTCAAGTCCATTTCCTTAACAAACAGTAAGAAAAAGACTTAGGTTTTTATTTTTCACCTGTGAGGAGCCATCCCATTCTTTGAGTAAGGTCCTACACTGGAAAATACAAAGAATCAATTGACTTCTTATGAATGTGATTTTTCTTACCTGACATATTTTCCATAAATTAGGACAACGATGCTGGGTTTTTAGATTAAAAGACCCAGCTCAATATGTCTGTCTGCGGAAGAGGAAATGAAGCATCTGCTTCTAGCCTCCATTAGGATGATGACTTATAATGGGCAGCTGGATCCTGGCTGAACCGATTCAGACCCCGTGGTAAAAGCCTTGGAGACCCCCTTCAACGTCACAGACCATTACCAAGCCCCTCCCAACCCCCATCAGTGTATGTGCTCAGTCATGTCCAACTCTCTTCGACCCCATGGACTGTATCCCGCCAGGCTCCTCTGTCCACGGGCTTCTCCAGGCAAGAATACTGGAGTGGGTTGCCATGCCCTTCTCCAGGGGATCTTCCTGGCCCAGGGATCAAAGCTGTGTCTCCTGCATCTCCTGCACTGGTAGGTGGATTCTTAACCCCTGAGCCACCTGGGAAGCCATACCCAGAAATAACATGAACAACACAGATGTCCACACATGCACATTTTGAGCATAATTTCAGGGTTTTCAAGCTTTCCCACCCTGGAGATCCAGACCATGAAAACACATATATCAGTTCTGAGCTCTGAGATCAGGATCACATCTCTCTAAGACTCATCTCGGTTGTAAAGTGGTGTGGGTTAATGACACGTCACTCATCTATTGATTTTGAAGATTAAATGAGCAGATGTATCTGACCCCTCTGGGCTTCCTCATTGGCTCAGTGGTAATGAACCCATCTGCCAATGCAGGAGACAGACGTGGGTCCAATTCCTGGGACAGGAAGATCCCCTGGAGGAGCACATGGCAACCCACTCCAGTATTCTTGTCTGGAGAAGCCCACGAACAGAGGAGCCTGGCGGGCTACAGTCCATGGGGTCACAAAAGAGTCAAACACAACTTAGCGACTAAACAACAACAATATGAAGCTCTCGGTGCAATGTCTTGCCCATAACAAAAGCTGGTCATCGTTATCTGTTAGTTTCTTGCCTGGGCCATGAGTTTAAGATTCCCTGGTCAAAAAAAAAAAAATAATACAGGTACTTTATAGTTTATCTCTATCAATTTTTAAAAATCTAAATGGCAGGTTTTACGGAGTAGCAGTTAAGAGCATGAGTTTGTTTTACAATGTCCGTAAGTTACTTGAAAAGAGCTTGACACTGAGAACGGAAACATGAGTTTGAATGAGTTGAAGCCTTGACTCTCGGGGCATTAAGTTGCTCTAATAGAAAATTTAGCCTCAGGGGGTGGTCAGCTGGAAACATATCAGAAAGCTGTCGGCTCTTCACATCTCCAGCATCACCTGAGGCTTTGTGAATTAAGATAGTGAATGTCAGAAATGAGTTTTTATTGGTGAAAATGAGAGACTTGTTAGTTTACATGATGAATGTCAGAAATAGACTCGATGGCAGAATTAAAGGTACTCCAGTTTGGAAGACTGGGTAAAAACCTGTATAGGTGCTCCCAATCCATGCTGTAGTGTCTAGTACGGCCAGGGGTCATGTCCACAGGGATGGCCCTGAGGCCAAAGACGGTCCTGTGCTGTCATTGGTTAAAATTACACACAACTGATTACACACAAATTGATTAAAATTAAAATTCCTGCTTGCCTAATGCCAACTCAATGGACAGGAACTTGAGCAAACTCCAGCAGATAGTGGAGGACAGGGAAGCACTATGCTTTCAAGTGCTTTCAAATGCTTCCAACAGAACGTTAATAAAAGTCTGTACTTATGTCCAGATTTGGCCTGATAATTGTTTTCTTAATAACATGACAATGGGGTCTGAGGATATAGCTAACTCTCACCCACCTTAAATATCTCAGTGACGTCATAAACACAAACTACTGGAGTGGTGCTCAGCCCTATTGGATAAATTCAGCTCACAATTTTTTTTTTTTTTGGACCCCACTGTGAGACCTGTGGGATCTTAGTTCCCCAGCAAGGTTGAACCCGGGAGCCTGGTAGTGAAAGTGCAAAGTCCTAACCACTGGACCACCAGGGATTTCCCCATAATAGCTTTAAGATAAGATAGACAAATTTGACTCCCAGATGTGGTACTTCCTAGTCATTTATCTTTGGGCAGATGTCCTCACCTGTGGGCCATTAAAGGATTAAATAAGATCAGGCCTAAAGAGCACATGCACAGTACCTGGCTCACAGTGAGAGAGTGATAAAGACGTCATCAAGGTGATGATCTGGTATTTAGGGATTCTCATTTCTCCTTATTATAAGTGGCTTTCCAGTGTCTTTTGATGTCTCACGACAATTTTACACACAACTGTAAGTTGAAACTGCCCCCTCTTGGGTTTTTGTGACCCATTTTACTCCAGGCTTCCCTGGTGGCTCAGATGGTAAAGAATCTGCCTGCAATACGGAAGACCTGGATTTGATCCCTGGATCAGGAAGATCCCCTGGAGAAGGGAATGGCTACCCACTCCAGTGTTCTTGCCTGAAGAATCCCATGGACAGAGGAGCCTGGTGGGCTACAGTTCATAGGGTCGCAAAGAGTCAGACACGACTGAACGAGTAACACCTATACTTTGCTCTGATGCTTCTTCTACCCCTTCAAGTCTTTAAGATTCCCATTGGGATGAACATCCCTTGAGGGCATGGGTCTTGTCTCTTAGTCACTGCTGATGCCCGGCACCTAGACTCAGACCTGGAATGTGGTGGGGGAATGACAGGGACCTAATTGAACTGTGTGTCTTCTTTCATCCAAGTTCAAAACCAGGAGCTCTTTATTCTCCCTCTCCATTCCCTGCTCTCATTCCACCATCCATGGTTCCCATTTTTTATTCATGATGTTACATCTTCCAGCCCCTCAGCTACCATCTTAATCCAGGTGCCGTCTTACCTCTAGACATTGTGTGTGTGCATGCTAAGTAGCTTCAGTCTTGTCTGACTCTGCATGACCCTATGGACTGCAGCCCACCAGGCTCCTCTGTCCATGAGATTCTCCAGGCAAGAATACTAGAGTGGGTTGCCATGCCCTCCTCCAAGGGATCTTTCCAACCCAGGGATCGAACCTGAGTCTCTTATGTCTCCCTTCCCTGGCAGGCAGGTTCTTTTACCACTAGCACCACCTGGGAAGTCCATTGACATCCTTACCTACTGATTATTTCCAGCTTGTTTCTCCTCCCGTGTCTGGCTGGTTCTTTTTTCAAGTTGTCTTCTACAAAGCAGCCAGATTATTCTATTAAAACTCTGCACAAGACATCATTCCCTCCCTCTCTCTCTCAAAGAAGAAAAAACCCTCTTTCAACAGCTCTCTGAGATCATCCAAATCCCACAGACTTCCTGGCAACTGAGTCTCCACGACCTAACCCATGAACCTTCCTTTCAGGAAATCTTTCTCTCTGGTCACAATGGTTTACTCATTATCTCTGCTGATTCCCTGTGTTCACAGACCAGTGTCTCTCAAACATCTCCACTATAGACTCCTTAAACTACAGAGGAGGGTGACTCAAGTACAAAGAAGGAGATGTTGCTTTCAAATTGTGTGTCTTATGCTAAGAACTCATACGAAAGTTTGCATTCCTAACACTTAATATATCCATTCATGTTTGTTGTAATATATACACATCTTAGATCATAGCTACTCTGTAAAACTAGATGAGTCCAATCTCCAGGATCTGGTAAGACGTATCCAGGTAAGCTGATGGCTGTGGATCCTCTAGTTCACCTCAGAGCAGAGCACCATTCCCCCCAACAAACCCAGAGTCAGTCCTCCTGGGCTCCCTCCTCCCTACCCTGACTATTTGGGACAGCAGTCACCACCTCCTCTTTGATCCTACCCGCTATAGCTTAAACTGTGGACCACCTTTTCATAAACAATTCTGTTCCCCCAAATAAAAGGTAGGCTCTTTGAGACTAAGAGTCTCTGTTATACCAGTGTCTATTCCCTGGGTGTTTCATGAAGCTCTAAGCACAAACGACTCTCAGCAACGTCTTCTGTATTCCTCAAATGCTTTAAAGTGTCTCTTAACATTTTCATTTTATATTGATTTTTTTCTTTCTTCTCTTTCCTTTCTCTCCTGTCTTTTGATGGCATTTCTTTCCTCCTTTCTCCTATTTCAGGTCTGAATGAACCAAACACTGACATCTCTCAATGGTAAGAGTTTTTCTGCGCCATGCTTTCAAATCTTCCAACAGAACAATAAACAGAGTGAAAAGAGTAACAAAGAATGGCTTATGTATGTATCTGTTTGTTTTTAGCATTTTATCAAAGTCAGGCCCTGTGCTCAGAGATTTATTTGACTTGTTTCATGATAACATGCCTGTTGAGAATCCCTCACTGAGGAAACGTGGAACATTCCAGAAAAGCAACTCTCAGCTTCCTGGAGACCCACTTCTTGTCTCAGTAATAGCCCCACCACATGGGAAGGATGAAGGCAGAGAACTCATGAAAGGAAAGGCTTTGAAACAGAGGGTTAACATGAGACGAGGGTCACTCATTAACTCTGCTCTCTGTGGTCCCCATTAACCAGGTGATTGAAAGGGTGACGGAAAGGATGTGTCAGCGGAATCACAGAACGCTATTGTGGTTTTCTTCCTCTTATTGGGCACGCATGCATGCACACACACACACACACACACACACACACACACTTCCCTCCAACCCTCCCCTCCAGCCCTTTTCCGAGGCTGTAAATAACAAGCATCTCCAGCCTCATGGCGTCAGTCATGCCAGCAGCACTCTTTTCACCTGTCACTGGCTGGGTGCATCAGTGAGTATATAACTGGGGTGGGGGAGGGAGGCTCTGTGCCCAGGGAGCGTGGTCTCCTGGCTCCAGGTGAGAATCGACCTTTCTAGTTGGTGCTATGGCCACATCCAGGTGGCCATAGCATTGACGATGAGAACCCGAACATATACATACAGAATCAAGTAGTCACACACCAAATCTTCATTCTTTTGCCCTCTTGTTGACTGACTAAGCAGTTATTAGTAGGAATTCTGAGAAGGCTTGTGTTTCCTTTCATTATGTTTATGGTTTCCAATCTATTAATAACAAGTCCATTCTTTGCAGCAAACTTCTTCAACCATTAAGGCCAATTTTCATTAAAAATTGTTTTCAAAAATTATCCAAAGGGAGACAGAGTTGTTGCTTTTCTATAGATAGAACTTTCTGATTTCTTTGAAGCCTGTTCTGACTTCTTTTAGGCAAGTGGGAATGTGCCAATTTGAGGGGCTGCAGTAAATTTTAATACATTTGCTGCATACAGTCAATCTGCACTACCTATCAGCCTAGCATTGAAACGCTTAGGCCAGGATAACAAGGAAAAAGGAGGATAAACCTCTCCTGGGACTCTGGTCTTTTGGTGTGCCAAGCCAAGTTTTTAATTTGGAGAGCAATTCTGCAGAAATGAACAGAAACTGCTATCTAAACATTTTAATAAGAATAAGCCCCCAAGCCAATATGCAATCGAGTGCACTGCTTTCTAGTAATTTCATTTATACAACAGCTCCACAAGCTGTTTTGCTCTCCATATTCAGATAACCCTTGCCTCTAGGGTGACCAGAAAAATGATATTTTAATCATGCGCCACATCTGTGATCAGAAATACTTAATGAAACACTCTGATGATCGTATGGTAACAAGCTTCAAAGAACTCTTTCCCCGATTTAGGCAGGATCCATTTGCTTCTTGTGACAATTTTAGCAGCGTGTTTTTCAGTATCCTCTGCAGGAATCATTACCCAGAGACACGTGCTTGGGGTAAGGTCCAGCAGTTTTTTCAGTTGGGGGATTTTGCTGGCACCCACAGAACCTCTGGATCAGTGCTGTCCAAAAGAAATACAATGCAAGTTGCACATGTAATTAAAAATTTTCTAATCATTATATTAAGGAAATTAGAAAGAAGTAGGTGAAATTAATTTTACTAATACATTTTATTTAACACAACATATCCACAATATTGGGCTTCCCAGGTGATGCAGTGGTAAAGAATCTGCCTGCCAATGCAGGAAGCATAGGAGATGAAGGTTTGATCCCTGAGCTGGGAAGAGTCCCTGGAGGATGGCATGGCAACCCACTCCAGTTTTCTTGACTGGAGAATCCCATGGACAGAGGAGCCTGGTGGGCTACAGTCCATGGGGTCACAAAGAGTAGGACACGACTGAAGCAACTTAGCAGCAGCTGCATCCACAAGATTATCGTTTTGATGTGTGAAAATGAAAGTGTTAGTTGCTCAGTCCTGTCCAACACTGAGACCCCACAGACTGTAGCCCACCAGGCTCCTTTGTCCATGGAATTCTCCAGGGAAGAATACTGGAGTGGGTTGCCATTTCCTTCTCTTTCTGACTTACTTCACTCTGTATGACAGGCTCTAGGTTCATCCATCTCACTAGAACTGACTCAGATTCGTCCCTTTTATGGCTGAGTAATATTCCATTCCAAAAAGCTTCTTGATGAAAGTGAAAGAAGAGAGTGAAAAAGTTGGCTTAAAGCTCAACATTCAGAAAACTGAAATCATGGCATATGGTCCCACCACTTCATGGGAAATAGATGGGGAAACAGTGGCTGACTTTATTTTTGGGGGCTCCAAAATCACTGCAGATGGTGATTGCAGCCAATAAATTAAAAGACACTTATTCCTTGAAAGGAAAATTATGACCAACCTAGATAGCATATTAAAAAGCAGAGACACTACTTTGCCAACAAAGGTCCATCTAGTCAAGGCTATGGTTTTTCCAGTGGTCATGTTTAGATGTGAGAGTGGACTATGAAGAAAGCTGAGCACTGAAAAATTGATGCTTTTGAACTGTGGTGTTGGAGAAGACTCTTGAGAGTCCCTTGGACTGCAAGGAGATCCAACCAGTCCACCCTAAAGGAAATCAGTCCTGGGTGTTCATTGGAAGGACTGATGTTGAAGCTGAAACTCCAATACTTTGGCCACCTCATGTGAAGAGTTGACTCATTGGAAAAGACCCTGATGCTGGGAGGGAATGGGGGCAGGAGGAGAAGGGGATGACAGAGGATGAGATGGCTGGATGGCATCACCAACTCGATGGACATGAGTTTCAGTAAACTCCGGAAATTGGTGATGGACAGGGAGGCCTGGGGTGCTGAGATTCATGGGGTTGCAAAGAGTCAGACACAACTGAGCAACTGAACTGGACTGAACTGAACATTCCATTGTACACATGTACCACATCGTCTTTAACCATTCACTGTCAATGGACATCTATGGTGTTTCCATGTCTTGGCTATTGTAAATAGTGCTGCAATGAAATGTATGTGATTTTAAGCCATAAAGTGTGTGGGATTTCATTATGCCACAACAGAAAATGAATGCAATAAGATCCCAATAATAAATATAACAATAATAGATCATAGTACTCAGCACTTACTACGTGCTAAACATAATCAATTGCTTTATCTCATTATTCCTCACAGCACCCCCTAAGTCCGGCACTGTAATTGCCCCAATTTAGCACATG
The DNA here is from genome assembly GCF_910594005.1 of Cervus elaphus. Taxonomy (NCBI): domain Eukaryota; kingdom Metazoa; phylum Chordata; class Mammalia; order Artiodactyla; family Cervidae; genus Cervus; species Cervus elaphus. Next base: position 30,414,470 of record NC_057844.1, read on the forward strand.
CAAAAGCTGAGGCTCAGGACTGAGGATGTGGGAGCAGGGGTCCAGCCCAGGGCTGGAACTCTGAAGATTCTGGTCACTATGCCACACTGCCTCCTATTCAGAGAGGGGCCCCTCATAGAAGGACTGATGCTGAAGCTAAAGCTGAAGCTCCAAGTCTGTAGCCACCCGATGCAAAGAGCAGACTCACTGGAAAAGACCCTGATGCTGGGAAAGATTGAGGGAAGGAGGAGAAGGGGACGACAGAGGAAGAGATGGTTGGATGGCATCATTGACTCAATGGACATGAGTTTGAGTAAACCGCAGGAGATAGTGAAGGGCAGTGAAGCCTGGTGTGCTGCAGTCCATGGGGCCACAAGTACTGAGCACAGCACAGTATTCAAGAGCTGATGATTTAGTGGGGACCAGTGGTACAGACTAAGAAACAGCTTGACATCGTGGTATAAATTTGCTGCAGTTGAGACGTGCATAGGGTGCGATGGAGGGTCGGGGGCAACATTAGACCAATCTGGAGTTAGGGAAGACATCTTGGAAAAGGCAGTCTTCAGTTGTGTCCTGTTACTTTGTTTAGTGGTATTTATTTGCTCCTTAAAATTTTCCAAATAATATGCAAAAATATAAATAACAGAGTAAAAAACATATCCCAAATGTCTTCACCCAGAGATACTCCCAGTTGACCATTGGTGACCTTCCAGGAGCGTATGTATGTATGTGTGTGTGTGTGCGTGCGTGTGTGTGTGTGTGTGTGTGTGTGTGTGTGTAGATAGCATATTTTTTATTATCATCATTAAGGTTGAGGAAAACAGCCTAGTTATTCAACTGTAGCAATATACTCACCCAAAACTCAACCACCAGCCTCAAACATATGTCTGCATTTTATTTTAGGAAAACATAAACTGGGTCACAAAACTTCTCCAGAAAGCAGGATAAGTCACGAAACACACAGAAGGGATCTGCATTTGCAAATGTGGGGCCACAGCTGATGCGGGGCTGATGTGAACATTTCCTCTTCCAGGAAAAGTGAGGTTCACTCAAGCTGCAAAGCCCAGCAGGTCATTAGATTTACAGCCTCTTTTAAAGGGTTGAGTTATGATGGCTTCTAGGTATCGATTAGCTGAGCACACCCACCCGGAATTCAGCAGAGAGTCAAGGGATGAGAAGGAGAGGGGAGATGGTGGTGCTGATGGTCTTGATGTAGTTTTCAAAGTCACTTCCGAAAAGGGCGATGAGGAAATAGTTGAGTATCCCAGCGAGGGACATGACGAATAGGAACAGGATAATGCGTTTCCCGAATATGTAACCAGGCGTGCTGGAAAGGAAGCAGAGAGAAAACTGGAGAAGAGCACAAATGACACCAATTTAACAAAAAATATTATCGCTTTGAAATACATGGGGTTTAAAGGATACTTCCTCTGACTCAAGAATGCTCCATTTACTTCATATGAAGGATGGATGTGTCTTAGCTAGTGTTAGTCATTGAATCTAGTTCAGAACCAAGCAAAAAGAGCCTTAAACCCATCACCATCAGGGCTCTGCTCTCTGGCTTCTCTGCACCATGGGAATGCCAGCTCCCAGATGGCATGAAGGTGGTGCTTCCGCTGATAGCCGGGGTTCTGACCAGGGATTAGGAACCCATGGATTCACGAAGACCCTCTCAGGAGTGCCTGTAAGAGCCATGCTGGCAGCTGTGTGTAATGCAGGATTTTCAGGGCCTCTGTGTGAGAAAGGATGGTGTACATGAACCAAGAAGCCTGGTGGATTCTAAGAGATGCTCTTGCATCCGAGGGCTCAATCTAATCTCCTGAGGCTGGAGCTCAAGTTCCCACTAATGAGAGCTGGCCTCCAGGGCTGGAAGGCAGGCCTTTACATATGAAGCAAATCAAGGAAGGGAGACTTTTTAGTACTGGATGATTTTGTCTCCTTCTCTCACAGGCTCTAAATCCCATACTGCTTGCACAGAGCATCCACTGGGGTCAGGAGGCGTCTCTCCAGTGACACATGACCACACGGCTGTGCTTGGCAGCTGCCCTGGTTCCCCTCCTCTAGAACATCCTTCTGTGATGGCTCTGGATCGTCCACTCCTGCAGCACTGGTATGTTTTGAAAGTTCAGCCAAGTGGTCACCAAGTGAAAAGTGAAAGTGTTACTCACTCAGTCGTGTTGTACTCTTTGCAACCCGATGGACTGTAGCTCACCAGGCAAGAACACTGGAGTGGGTGCCATGCCCTCCTCCAGAGGATTCTTCCAGAACCAGGGATCAAACCCGGGTCTCCTGCATTTGCAGGCAGATTTTTTACTGTCTAAGCCACCAGGGAAGCCCCTTGGGTTGCCAAGGTTGTTAGTTGCTAAGGCTATTAGTAAAGACCCCAGCAAGGGGACTCCTTGGCACTCAGGAGGGCTCCCCAAGAACAGCCAACTCATCTAAACAGGTACCTTAAGGCTGCCAGGCCCTTGCTTGTTATAATCTAGAGAGTACAATGTGGTATCCATAGGTTCAATGTTAGAAATTTTATCTTATTGAAAGGGACCCCAAAGGTTCATGATGCAACTCCTAGCTTTCCAGTGTCAAGAGTTTGAAAATAGTTTCGCAGCTGAGTATCAACCTCCTCACTCCTCACAGTGATCCACGGACCAACAGCACCAGAGCTTGTTGGAAATGCAGACTCCCAGGTCCACTGGATCAGAACCCACACTGTGGACAAGCTCCCCATGGGACTCGCAGGCACAGCAGGATCTGAGAGGCACCCCCCAACTGACAGCTCCCTGCTCCTTGGCCAGTGTGTTCCTCTCTCCTTAGTTTCCTGCTCACAGTCCTGCTCACGAAGTGACCTATTCTAGCTCTTTGTTAGGAAAAAAAAGTATGGTCCCCAAAGAGAGCTTTCTGAGCTGAACTGCGCATGCGTCCCGCCCCCACATCCATATGGTGTAGTCCTAAACCCTGGTACCTTAGAATGACTGCATTTAGAAAGAGGGTCTTTAAAGAGGTGATAATGGTAAAATCAGAACACCAGGTAGACCCTAACTCACTATAACCGGAGTCCTTATAAAAAGAGAAGGTCAGGGACTCCCTGGTGGTCTAGTGGTTAAGACTTCGTGCTTTCCAATGAAGAAAACTATAAGCAAGGTGAAAAGACAGCCTTCAGAATGGGAGAAAATAATAGCAAATGAAGCAACTGACAAAGAATTAATCTCAAAAATATACAAGCAAATCCTGCAGCTCAATACCAGAAAAATAAGTGACCCAATTAAAAAATGGGCCAAAGAACTAAACAGACATTTCTCCAAAAAAGACATACAGATGGTTAGCAAACACGTGAAAAGATGCTCAACATCACTCATTATCAGAGAAATGCAAATCAAAACCACAATGAGGTACCATCTCATGCCGATCAGAATGGCTGCTATCAAAAAGTCTACAAACAATAAATGCTGGAGAAGGTGTAGAGAAAAGGGAACCCTCTTACACTGTTGGTGGGAATGCAAACTAGTACAGCCACTATGGAGAACAGTGTGGAGATTCCTTAAAAAACTGGAAATAGAACTGTCATATGACCCAGCAATGCCACTGCTGGGGATATACACTGAGGAAACCAGAATTTAAAGAGACATATGTACCCCAAAGTTCATCACAGCACTGTTTACAATAGCCAGGACATGGAAGCAACCTAGATGCCCATCAGCAGACAAATGGATAAGAAAGCTGTGGTACATATACACAATGGAATATTACTCAGCTATTAAAAAGAATGCATTTGAATCGGTTCTAATGAGGTGGATGAAACTGGAGCCCATTATACAGAGTGAAGTAAGTCAGAAAGAGAAACATCAATACAGTATATTAGCGCATATATATGGAATTTAGAAAGATTGTAACGATGACCCTATATGTGAGACAGCAAAAGAGACACAGATGTAAAGAACAGACTTTTGGACTCTGTGGGAGAAGGCGAGGGTGGGATGATTTGAGAGAATAGCATTGAAACATGTATATTATCAAGTGTGAAACAGATCGCCAGTCCAGGTTCGATGCATGAGACAGGGTGCTCAGGACTGGTGCACTGGGAAGACCCTGAGGGATGGGATGGGGAGGGAGGTGGGAGGGAGGGCCAGGATGGGGAACACATGTACACCCATGGCTGATTCATGTCAATGTATAGCAAAAACCACCACAATATTGTAAAGTAATTCACCTCCAATTAAAATAAATTAAAAAAAAAAAGACTTTGTGCTTTCAATGCAGGGGATGCAGGTTTGATCCCTGGTCAGGCGAGCTGGGATCTCACGCAGCCAAAAAAAGTTTTTTAAAATTTTTTTAAAGAGAAGGTTAGTGGGGTTTCCCTGGTAGCTCAGTGGTAAAGAATCCATCTGCCAGTGCAGGGGACATGGGTTCGATCCCTGATCTGGGAAGATCCCACACGCTGTGGCATAATTAACCCCATGTGTCACAACTATTGAAACCTGTGCTCTAGAGCCCAGGAGCCACAAGAACTGAGCCCAAGCACTGTACCTACTGAAGCCCACGCACCCCAGAGATGAACTGAGCTCCACAATAAGAGAAGGCATTGCAATGAGAAGCCCACGCACCACAGCTAGAGAGTAACCCCTGCTCCCTACAACTAGAGAAAAACCTGTGAAGCAACGAAGACTCAGCACAGCCAAAAATAAATAATGCATTTAAAAAAACATTTTACAGAGAAGGTTACGACATAGACACACACAGTGGGAAGACCCTTGAGGACAGACACAGGGAGAAGACGGCCAAGTACAAGCCAAGAAGAGAGGCCTCAGGAAAGAACAACCCTGCCATTGTCTTGATTTTGGACTGCCAGTCTCCAGAACGATAAGAAAATACATTCCTGTTATTTAAACCCCCTGGTCTGCATGGAGCACTTTGTTCCGGCAGCCTCAAAGACAAATACAGAGAATTACCTGCTAATGTTGGTAAAGAAGTGGAAAGAAAGTAAAGGAGTCTATTTTTTTTTCTGCCAGAGAATAGAGGCTTCAAAGAAATTAAATTGTTAAAAGTCAAATATTGTAGTGAGTCAGATTTATCACATGAATGAGGCCACCATATGCTCATTACAGAAAGGAGGGAAAGTGATTTGTGAAGCTATTTCAGAACCTGTTCAAGATAAATCTGTGGTGAAGGATGAAAGGAGTGCCTCCCAATGAAATAGTGGTGTTCTCGGTCTGGGCAGGATGTTTCTAAGGACTGGAGGTGTAGCGTCCCTCAAGGAGGTGGTTCTCTGGGGCTTTAAAGCTTCTCAGACAACTTCTCCAGGGAAGTCACTGCCTTTGTCGTCACTGAAGAGGGTTCTCTGATCACTTCTCAGCTTTCTGGCTAAGATCACGTGAAGGAGGAGCCTCTCTGAACTGGGCAGCCTTATCCACCAGAAAGTGAAAGTGTCTGACTCTTCTCAACCCCGTGGAATGCAGCCCACACGGCTCTTCTTCTGTCCGTGGGATTTTCTAGTCAAGAATACTGGAGTGGGTAGCCTTTCCCTTCTCCAGGGGATCTTCCCAACCCAGGGATCGAACCCAGGTCTCCCACATTGCAGGCAGATTCTTTACCAGCTGAGCCACAAGGGAAGCCCAAGAATCCGGGAGTGGGTAGCCTATCCCTTCTCCAGCAGATCTTTCCAATCCAGGAATCAAACGGGGAGTAGGGGGCGCTATTGTGAGACATGGAGAGGAACAAGAAGCAGAATGGGGGGGTGAGCGCGGGGGCAGCACGTGGGCAGCAGCCCCCACAGCATCTTCCCCACCCTTGGAACCCATCAGCGACTCTGATCGCTCCGGAACTGGCGGAAACTGCAACTCGAACCTTTCTTCTCTAAGTATCATCATTTACTTTACTAAAACCCGGCTTTCCCAACCCAGGACTAAGGAAAGGACACTTGTCGCCTACACTGTCTCTGTCTGCCACCGGTGATTGTGTTTGACTTTCTCAACATTCCTTCCGCGGGTCCCCGATGTCTGTTACTCAAGAGAACTTATCACAAGGCGCATGCTATAGTTCTCCTTCCCCCAGGCAGACAACAGCATGCTTCACTCTCGGCAGGCTTTGGGAAGCCAGAGAGGGGGACGTAATTCGAGGCCCAGATGCGGCAGGGTGGGAGTAGAGGCTGTGATTTTGCAAGGCATGCTTTTAAACATCCTTTTGGGAGCCCAGCACCACTTGGAGGAATGTTTTTTGTTTTTGTTTTTTTTTAATGGGAAAACTAGTCAAGGGCCCTGGCTGTATTTCCAGAACCAGCAAAGTTCAAGGAGGAAAAAGGATGAGGGACTGAGTCGCCCTCCCCCATCCGACACCTCGTGGTCTTGCCTGGTCAGTGGAATATCGTTGAATGACCGACCACTCTTCCTGCTGGAAAAGTGCCACTCCGTCCATGGTTCTTACACCGTCCCAGCGGCCTACCTCTGAGTTCTCTCCCCCAGGTAGCCAACGAAGTACTTCTGCCTCACGAACAGGTACATCAGTCCAGCAAAGGCAGCAGGAACTAAGAGGAGAAAGGACAATGCCCGTGTTAGTGTCCTAGACGCCAAAACTAAGTACTAAGTGAACCCAGTACTAACACAGCCATTAGGTAATCAGTGTTGGTCGCAAAATCAAGCAGAGGCCTCAGCTTCTGCCAGTCGGGGCTGACGTGAGTTCAGCAAAGAGCCGGGGACAGGAAGCCTCCTGAGCTCCTTAAGAATAGTCATGCTACCTTGCATTGGTATCACAGTGTCGTTTCATACAAAGTCTTTTCATACCCAGCATCTAATGGGAATCCTTTTCACATGACTGGTACCATCTTTTTCTGTTTTATGTATTTATTGTATTTTTGGCTGTGCTGGGTCTTCCTTGCTGTACCTGGACTTTCTCTAGTTGTGGCAAGTGGGGGCTACTCTCTGGTTGCAGTGAGTGGGCTTCTCATTGTGGTGACTTCTCATGTTTCAGGAGCACGGGTTCAGTAATTGAGGCACACAGTCTTACTTGTCCTGCAGCGTGCTGGATCTTCCTGGAACAGGGATCAAACCTGTGCCCCCTGCACTGGCAGGCGGATCCTTAGCCACTGAACCACCAGGGAAGTCTTGGTTTGGTCTTTTCTATTTCCAGATGCGGAAACATGGATTCCAGCAGTCAAGGGACTTGTGTAAGATTGTCAGCTGGTAGGTGCATGTACATGTGTCTGTGTTTGAGTGTGTGTGTATCTAGGAGGAAAGCTAGACTTGCTCCCGGAGCCCTACTCTGAAACTGGTCCTTACAAAGTACACCCTTCACCTGTGGATCTCCAGGAATCATGATGCTCAACCTTTTCTGAACAATTGCTATGGTTTAGGAAAGATCTCCAGGGAAAGAAATGCCCTTTGCATTCCAACCCTGTGAGGAAAACACACAAGCCAAACAACCCTATGGAGTCCTGAACGCTTGGAGCCAAGAGTTAGAAACCCAGCCCCATCAGGACTGTTACAATCAGGAGCTCATGCTTAACTCATTCTATTAATACATTTGACAAAGGGCTGATTACACTTTTTCTACCTATCAGGAATTACTATGAGGGTGAGACAGAATATGGGTATAAAAATTCTTCGAAACCCGCCCCCACCCCCAGCGTTATTCAAATACCAAATAAAGTGCATTAACAGAGCACTTGTTATGTGTCAGGTAGTGCTCCAGGCCCTCTGGGTACTCGGGTCTCCAATCCTCTCTTCTCTGATGGTTTCAAAGTTGTGACAATTCACAGCTGCCTTGGACAAGGTTTTTCCTGGTTGGTCCCTTTCAGATAGATGGCTTTGAACTAACTTACTGGCCCACCTTTCTGTTACCGGGAACTGAACTGAACACGAGCTGATAGAAATCAGGGGGCACAGTGACTGAACTCACTGTCCGTATTTGGGGATCGGTGCCTGCCTCTGGTGTGGACCTGAGCTGTTTGGAACACCAGGAGAGATGTCGTGTGTTCAAAACCAGGCTCTAAAATCCTCGGGTTTGAGCAGGTTCCCCTGAGGTTTGGGCTCCTGCTCTGTAATGTGATGGGTTTAGGCTGGTGTTCCTTTCACCTGAAAAATTACCCAATCTACCGTATTTATAGGAAATGACTATTACACCGAGCAGGAGTGACTGACAGTTTTGTCTCCCGGCAATGCCAACACTGGTTTTGGCAGAAAATGCTTACTTCCAGGCCCTGAAACCCTTTTCAACTCCCTTCATCCAACCAGAATAACTCCAGATTCATCTCTATCAAGTATCATCTAAGAAGACATAAAAGGAATCATAACTTCTACTCTAAGTGTAGTTTGACTTCATTTTTCAGGTGATGCCAGACATGTTTCTTATTTAACTGAGGATAGAAAGTGGGAGATTAAGACATGTTTCCTGACAGCCTTATGGATCATCTCGTGCTCCTGAAGTGGTTTCTGCTCCCGGCCTTCACCTCTCTCCTCTCTCATTGCACCTGATTCTCTTCCTTCATGGTGTGTCTCAGTCTTGGCAACGAATTAATCCATTCATTTATTTTCTGTGGTCCATCTTGCCAACTGCTGTGTGCTTCACCGCCATATCTGTCTTATTTACTGCTGTGTATTCAGGGAACAGGGCTTGGCACATAGTGGGTGTTCAGTGTATATTTTTATGGAAATGAATAAAGTAAGAGGACACATGAGAAAAACCCAGGATTTATCCTGAAACCCCTGGGAGTCCGTTCTGGCTCCGTGACCCACCAGCTGAGCAACCTTGAATAAGTTACTTATCTCCCTGAATCAAAAGATCCTCGAAAGTAACAACAGGGGGCAACAATGTCCACTTTACCTACTTTATTGCGTGAGTCACCACAATAAGGATGAAATCATCTATCACAGGACACTAGCAGCCTTTTCTCTCGCATGGCTGGGCCACAGCATGGAAGCCGGCCAGGTTACACCAAACCTTCACAGACACAAGGCCAGTCTCCAAAGTGGGCCAAAAATACCACTCGGTTTCCGTTTAATTTTAAATCAGTTTTGGGAATCCAACTTGCTGAAGTCAAGACTGTGGGCTGCTGAGGACCAGGGAGGCTGGAGACCTCGACCCGTGCCGGAAGGAGGAGCACCATGCAGAAGGCAATGAGCAAGCAGTCAGCCAGGTGACGGTCACCCAGAACAGACACCTCACGCTCTCATTCAGAATGCCCTTGTGTCTGAGCTCATGCTGCTTAAGGCTTCTGAGTCACATTTAGCCTGAAACCACCCTTGTCAGCGCAGCCGCTCTCAACCAGCCACCAGGGAGCCAGCATTAGCGATGCATTACCGCCGGGCCCACCCTGGCACCCCGCCCACCGGCAAACGACCTCTGGAGGGTCTCACCTCTCCGGGGCTTTGTGAATTGGAGCTGGAGAGCAGACAAAGTCTTTTCAACAAAAAAGCCTACACTCACACCTCCTGGTGACATACATTTTGGAGAGAGAACACACAAGGAGAAAAGCCCGGGTTACCTTGGCTGCAGAGAAGCCCGGCGCTCCAGAGCATGACAAGGAAGGTGGGGTAGGCATCCACACAATTCTGGCTGCAGAATAAATAAACAAGGGGAAAAAAATTAGAGGCCTCAGTTTAGTCTGAAAATTACCTGAAACCCTAAATAATAATCCCTGTCTTGCAAGGCGGGCTTCCCAGGTGGCCCCAGTGGTAAAGAACCCTCCTGCCAATGCGAGAGACATAAGAGATGTGGGTTCGATCCCTGGGAGGAAAGGCATGGCAACCCACTCTGGTATTCTTGCCTGGAGCCTGGTCGACATGGATAGAGGTGCCTGGTGGGCTGTAATCCATAGGGTCACACAGAGTCAGACACGACTGAGGCGACTTAGCACACACGCACGCACATCTCACAAGGCATGGACTCCATTCATAATTCCTCTGACCTCCAGAAACAGACAGCAGGGTAAAGCAGACACAAGCTTGGAATCCATCTACTGCCTTCCCCGGTGAAGCCATTTCTTGATGGATTCTCCTTGGCAGGGATCCTGCTCCTGGCTATGCCACAGCACTTCTTAGAATTGAAAAGTGAGTAACGCAGACAGCAGGGCTGGGTGGCAGTCAGGGTGGGGTCAAGAGAGGGACCTAAGTAGACCTTCAGGTCAGACATACAAGTCAGCTCAGACACGTGGGCCAAGCTGAGGAAGGACAGGCGAGCCCCCATGTTACAGGAGCCAGGGTGGCCCAGGCAAAGGCGGCACTTGGGGAGTTATCCTGCTGATGGCTTTGTCAGGGCGCAGTCCTGGCCCCCGCACTGGGGTCTGACACCCTTGGTCTCCTTTAAGCTCATGGCAATCCTGCCAGTGCATGTGGTGACTGCACGAGTTTCCTGTGGCTTCTGGGACAAGTAGCCACAAACTCAGAGGGTTAGGACAAATGTATTATATGCAGGTCAGAAGTCTGATGTCAGTCTCAATGGACCAAAATGAAGATGTCAGCATTGCTACATCCCTTCTGGAGATGCACTGCTTCTGTCTCTTTGCCTTTCCCAGCTTCTAGAGGCCACCTGTGTTCCTTAGCTCAAAGCCCCATCCAACCTGAAAGCCAGCCATGGCTGATGAAGTCTTTGCAACCTCAACTCTTCTGCCTTCTTCTTGCACATCTGATGGACCTTTGCAATGACATTGGGTCCCACCCAGATAACCCCAAATAGTCTCTTAATTTAAATTCATCTGCTTAGCAACCGTAATTGCCCCTTGCCACGTAACATAACCTATTCACGTGTTCCTGGGATCAGGATGTGAACATCTTTGGGGGTCATTCTTCTGCCTACCACAATTTTCTTATGTTTCAGATGAGAAACTGAATCTTGGAGAAGCTGAAGATAACTTACCCAGGGTCACCCAGATACAGAGTAGGAAAGCCAGAACTTAATACGACTCTAAAACCAGGACTATTACCTCTTCAACCCTACAGGCACACCTTGGAGATAGCGTGGGTTGAGCTCCAGACCACCACAATGAAGCAAACACTGCAATAACACAACTCACAGGAATGTTCTGGTTTCCCAGTGCACATAAAAGTTATGTTTATGCTACACTGCAGCCCAATAAGTGTGCCATAGCATGATGTCTAAAACACAAGGTACATTCCTTAATGAAAAATATTTTATTGCTAAAAAATGCTATCCATCATCTGATGATGCAGGGCCGCGACAAATTTTCAGCTGGTGAAAAACACAGTATCTGTGAAGTGTTATAAAACGAAGTCTGCCTGCACTCAATTAGTGAGTGTCCTCTTGAAAAGCTTCAGTTGAGATCAGGACAATCTATCCAGACATCCATGGAAACACAGCATAACAAGACACAGAAGGATGAACTGGGAAAGGTGATACAACACAGCGGGAGGGACACATGATGAGGATTGGTCCCCAACCTAACATTAACCAGCTGTTTGTCATTGGCAAAGCAATTTCTCTGGACTTGGTTTCCTTACTGGTAAAACCAAGAGACGAATGATGAATAACTCTGAGATCCACTTAAGCTCTAAGAGTCGATGGTCTAATGTACCAGTTCTCAAGGTGTGGTCCCTGGATCAGCTGTATCAGAATCACCAGGGACCTTCTTAAAAATGTAAATGTTAATGTCTTCCTTGGACCTACAGAATTTAAAATTCTGGGGGCTGCCCAGTAAGATTTTAAAGAGCCCTCCAGGTGATTCTGACACATGCTCAAGTTTGAGAACCACTGGTCTAAGGGAATTCAAACTACAGAGGTAAACTCAAAGATGCAATTTTCTTCAGACTTCCCTGGCAGTTCAGTGGTTAAAACTCTATGCTTCCAATACAAAGGTTGCAGATTCAAACCCTGGTCAGTCAACTAAGATCCCATGTGCTGTGCAGTGCAGCCAAAAAGGTATTTAAAAAATGCAGTCTTCAAAATACAGTTGGACTTTTATCCAAATTCCTTTCTTAGAGTCTTCCTCTGACAGCTTCTTGATGTGCTTCTCATGATTTTTCTCCTAAATATCAACCTTCAAATTGATGGGGTGTCATGATTCAGTTGGTACCACAGAGAACCCTGGAATAACCAGCCTTTAGTCTGTACCTTATAGAGCCCCCAAGGAGGCTGGGCTGTGTCCCTGGCCACAGCGGCCGTCATGTCTTTCTGATGGTCAGACATCCTTTACTGGAGAAGTTGACAAGTGGAAAAGACAAGAAACCAATGTATCCTGTCCTGGGATATGGGCATGGGGGAACCAACAAAGCCTGCTGACTCACTTGGTGTTCTGGACACCCAGAACTTCCACTGACCTATGGACACAGTAATAATTCCACAGGACAGGAGCCCCTTAAAGATCTACCATTTGGGGTGAAGCACTTACTGAATAAGAGCCTCTTGATTAGTGTGAAAGAAGAGAGTGAAAGAGTTGGCTTAAAGTTCAACATTCAAAAAACAAAAATCATGGCATCTGGTTGCATCACTTCATGGCAAGTAGATGGGGAAAAAGTGGAAATAGTGGCAGATTGTATTTTCTTGGGCACCAAAATCACTGTGGGTGGTGACTGCAGCTGTGAAATTAAAAGACGCTTGCTCCTTGGAAGAAAAGCTATGACAAACCTAGACAGTGTATTAAAAAGCAGAGACATCACTTTGCCAACAAAGGTCTGTCTAGTCAAACCTGTGGCTTTTCCAGTAGTCATGTGAGTTGGATGTGAGTTGGACCATAAAGAAGGCTGAGCACTGAAGAATTGATGTTTATGAACTGCAGTGCTAGAGAAAACTCTTGAAAGTCCCTTGGACAGCAAAGAAATCAAACCAGTCAATTCTAAAGGAAATCAACACTGAATATTCATTGGAAGGACTGATGTTGAAGCTGAAGCTCCAATACTTTGGCCACATGATGCAAAGAGCCAATTCACTGGAAAAGACCCCGAGGCTGGGAAAGAGTGAGGGCAAGAGGAGAAACGGGCAACAGAGGATGAAATGGCTAGATGGCATCGCAGACTCAATGGACATGAGTTTGAACAAACTCCAGGAGGTAGTGAAAGAAAAGTCTGATATGCTGCAGTCTACAGGGTCACAAAGAATCGGACACAACTTAGCAACTTAGAATGCATGCATGTAACTGAATCACTTTGCTGTATGCTTGAAACTAACACAACATTGTAAATCAACTCTGTCTCAATAAGACTTTAAATTAATTAATTAATGTAGCAAACATCATTAATAACAGTAATAGGATCAATACCAATCAATAGAACCAATGTAGATGGATCACGTTCAAATCATTGGACAAGTCCATGCCACTTAGAAGTGAGCCTAGGATGAGAGGTGCAAGGGAGGAGAAACCTTAGGGTGTCATTTACCAAAATGCATTTTTGTGAGACACCAAACCTTTGATACGCTTTTTTTTTTTTTAAGGAGGGTTTTCTGTAGTTCAATAAGACCTCCCCTTCTTGGAGAACCAAGCATCATAGTGTCTCTTAGCACTTTAAAGGGTCTCAAAAATCTTGCTGTGGGGAATCTGTTTCCCTGTCACACCTGTTAGTAGCCCACAAACTTGTAACCTAGGGGACCCATTTTGGAAAATTACACACCTCCAGAGACCCATCTTCTCTCCATAGTCTGTGCTCACCTGCACCCTTGGGGAAGAACCTTAGGTCCCTTAACTGAGACTTTTCTCCAAAAATCAAACTTTGACTCCTCTGCCTACACTCGCCAGCTGGGAACGGAGCTTCAACCTATGTGTGTTAAACACAAGATAAGACAGTCAAGGTCCTTTTCTCTCTCAAAATCAGACTCAGCTCTGCCCTCAAAGGAGATAGGAGGTAGAGCAGCTGATTAACTGAAGTCCAGTCTGAACTAATGGCATAACCTGGCTGGGATGTCTTGTTTATTGACAGCCCCCAAATCTTGAACGGTCTGTATCAGTCCACAGCCATATTTTATGCTGAAAAACATGCATTAGTCTTTTCAGTCCACCAGCATCATTTATTCTTTATGCTATCTTCCCTTTCTATGGTCTCTAAACATTTACGATCCCACACTCCATCAACCAAGACTTTTGATGGTATAAGCTTATGACAGGTACATTTATGTACAAATTATATACACATACTCTTCTCAATATGTATATTAAAACTGAGTGAAGCTTCATTTCCTATAGATAGCGACAGTAAATACATGTTCTCTTCTTCTTGCATCCCCATGGCTCATTTCACACCCCTCGAGTGCTTTTGGAGGCCCCCGGGGAAGCTCTCACTGGGGATGACTTTCTTCCCGGTGGTTTCCTGGCCGAGGCGCTCAGATTGGAGGCCCTGGGCGTGGCCAGTGGATGGTAACAACCACTGCGTTATCTGCAGAGCCTTCCACAACCCACCTCAGGCACACACAAGGTGCTGCAATCTGGCCAGGGAGGAAGTGGTTTTTGTAACAGAACCACGAGAGTGTCTGGATGACCTTTATCTTACAGAAAATTCTCCTCTACCCCCACCATAGATCCGAACTCTCCACAACTCACTGTCCTCCCCTCAGTCTCCTTCCCCTCTCTTGAAGGGTAAGTAGGAAAGTCAAGACCCCCAGGCAGCACTGATCACCCACCACTCTCCTCTAGCATCTTCTGACCTCAGGGACCGCATGCCATTGCAGAACTTCCAAACTGTCTTTCAAACGACAGCACAGCCAGCCGCATAAGGGCACTTCCACAATCCGGAGGCTGGCTGTGGGGACCAGGTCAGTGCGGTGGCTTCGCCATCTTCTTCTTTTTTTTAATTTTATTTTTATTTATTTGGTTGCTCCGGATCTTAGTTGCAGCATGTGGGATCTAGCTCCCTGACCAGGGACCGGATCCGGGCCCCTTGCATTGAGAGTGCCTAGTCTTAACCACCAGGGCAGTCCCATGGCAGCTTCTGAGAAGGAGAGCTGGTTCTCTCCTGGAAGAAAAGGCAGAAACCAGGCAGCCTGGCCTGCTGTGGCCCTTCCTCATTGCTGGCAAGATGGAAGCTTAGCTTCCCACTGGGTACAGAGAAATTCCCCTGCCCCCACTTCTCCAATACTGACCAGCTGTGTTCATGAGAGCACAGTGCTGCTGGTGAGAATGCAGTGATCTGGGTGGGAAGAAGCTTCCCATTCCAGTGGGTCTGCAGAACAGGATTCCTGGTTTTGGATTCCATTTTCAGGGAGGTTCTGGCATCATCCCAGATGGAGCACCCCATCTTTGCTCCTCTCCATCGCCCCCTGCACACAGCACAGAAGGGCTGGGGTTGCCCCACACACAGTTCCCCCCTCCTATAAGTGTGAACATCTTACATGGCTTAAAACCACATCTTTCGACATCTCCCTACCCTTCTAGAACTTTCCTTGTGTGGCCCTAAGCCCCGTTTTAGAAGGCTCTCTGGGGAACATCAAAGTCACCTCCAAGCCGAGACTGAAGGCCAGCTCCCTGTCAGCTTGGGGCTACAGCTGCCCTTCCTAACAAGCCTCCAGTCACAGGCATGGAGGAGCAGGTCACAGGCTGATAGCTGAACCCTGTGTCTAAATGCATTTGGCAGAGAGGAAAATGAGTGTTTGGATAACACTGTTCAGATTTGCATCCCAAATAGCATCCCTCCTCCTTCCCTGAGTTGTTCAGGTGTTTTCCAGCAATGTTTCCCTGCTAAAAGAAGTAAAGAAGGAGAGATAGAAAAGCAAGTGCATAGTACCCTCAATCTCTCTATCCTGGTCGCTCCAGGAGACCAGGCTTAGGTGCCCTCGGGGCAGCAGGCAGCCGCCTGCCAGTCCTGCTGGTTGCTTCTGATGCCAGCCGGTGAGTAATGGCTGGTTTGCATGGCGGCACCTGGGACTAACCCCCAGGAAATTGGTCAACTCCATGACCGAATGACTGGCTGAGAGCTTTCCTGACCGAGCAGGAGCTGTGAGGTCTACTCCCACACCCCCAACACCTTTGCTTCCTCTCTTCAAACACCAGCACCTTGCTAAGATGATGAAAAGTGTCCCCAAAGTCTCCCGGGTCAAGTTCAAGCTTCTCTGGAACCCACCCATCCCCCCGCCACACCCCAGCCTCCAGAAGGTTGTCCCAGGCACACTCTGGGTCAAGGAGCAGTGTCAGAGTTTGGACTCACTTGGCAGTGTAGACCCGCTCGAAGGCCAGCGTCCCCGTCCTCTGGAAGCTCCGCCCGTTGTGGGTCTTGCTTTCGTGCTCCACCTTGTGGGCAAAGAACCCTGCCAGAAGGAAAGGTTTGGATTTATAATGAGCACATATCCCAAGCCTGGCATCTTAATATTTTTCCTGGAATGTTAAATGTTTCCTTCTCTCGACCTCTAAACAGCCCTAACTGTCCTCCATCAAATGTCACTGAGCACAAAGGTATTCAGCAGCTACTCTCGACTAATTGCTACATTTGGTGTTGGTGAGGCAGTAGTGAGCAAGACACGCCCCCACTTTCAAGGATGCTACCACCAGAAGCAATAGACACTCAAGTAAAGAAAGACTCATGCTGAGACTGAGTGGGAACATGGAGCCATCGAGGGTCAAAGAGGGGCAACAATTCAGTGTTTGGGTCACAGAAGGATTCCTAGAGGGAGTGACGGGTATGATAAAACCTGAAGAACAAGCAGATGGAGGGGGCCGGGGACAGCTGAGGAGACCACTTCACTCTATCGGAATGGAATATGCAGAGGTCCAGCAGCAAGACCCTCTGGGGTTAGCACATCCAGTTTACTGGGAGATGGGAGGTGGGGAGAGCAGTAATGGGGAGCATTAACCTGGCAGAATTACAAATGAGGCTGAAGAGAGGCAGGCGGTGAATCGCTCTCTCAATGCCATTTCTCTGTTATCACTCGCCACGTTCCAGACACTCAGCTTGTATCAGAGAACAACATACATACACACAGCCTTGGCCTCAGGAGCTTATGTTCCAGCGAGGATACGAGGAGAGGAGACAGACCACACACAGCAAACAATATGTAAGAATTAAAATCACATGGTGTGCTGAGCTGTGGACAAACGCGAAGGCAGAGCAGGACAGGGGCCTCCAGGGGTGCTGGTCAGCGTGGCCAGAGGGAGCCTCAAGGAAAAGTGGTGAGTGAGCCAAGGCCGAGCAGATGGTGGCAGGGACGTAGCTCTCAAACCAGCAGCGTGACCATGACCTTGAGGAGAGCCACGTTAAGAACTTCTGCATTTATTGCCATCTTGAGGAAACTTGGAGAGACTGACAGGTGCAAGCTGATGAATGGCATAGCCAGAAAGCCACTCTGTCTTAGCGTGGTGAGGGCTTAGAGGGGTGAGACCCAGGACGGGAGCTGGTTAGGGTGATGGCTGTGGGATGAAGAGATGCTGGGGAGACAGAGTCTGTCTTGTCTACAGGCTGGATGGTGGGGAGGGGGGAACACGGTCTCTCCTTCCCTCTCTCTCTTTCCTCTTTTCTCTTTCTCACTCTCCCACCCCTCCTATTTTATTCCTTTCCTCCTATTTCAAGAGTGAAAAAAGAAAAGAAGGGTGACAGTCAGGGATCCCACTCACAGGATTTCTTTTTATCAACTTCACATTAGCCTCCTCGAAAAGAGCTGAAAAGGATGCCTGCCTCATCCATTGTGTCCGTGGATAAAAGCCTTTATGATTTGCTTTTTGGTGAAAGCACATTCTTCCCCTAGGACTGTACCCACACCAGGCAGAGCCTCAGGGCTGGCTTCATGATGGCACTCTGGCGGACGCTGGACACGTGCTCTATGAAGCGGGCGGTACATCTCCATGCATCGACAAGGGCACTGTGGATCAGAGAGGTTGAATAACCTTCTCAGTCCCTCCACTGGGGAGCAGGGAGGGGTGATGGGATTTGAGTCCAGCTGGGCATGCAAGAGTATGTTCATCCTCTTATTATCACATAGAAGCTCACTGCAGGGACTCCATCAGCAATTTGAGGTCTGAGTACCCAACTGTCTGCTCTGGACGTCTCTTCTCCCCACAGAACACAGTGGAAATTCTGATCACTGTCTTTCCAGAACCCAAGGTGACACCCGTGCCTCTGAACACAAAAGCAGGGACAGTATTAAGAAAGTCCGAGGTTACTTCTGCAACCAGCTGCATGGTGGGGCCCTTCTTCTCTCAGCCTGCCTCTCTTCTTCCTCTCCTTGCCCAAGAATAGCGCCTTCCTCTTTTTTAAGTCTTAGCCCTCTACCTGCGACCTTGACCCTGCTTTGGCCAGCCTCTTTGGGTTTTTGTTCATTGATGTTTGCCCTACTTTGTAAATCTTCGGTCTCTGTTTTTATCCTAATCTTTACCCTTGAAACATGCTCAAATCTCTCCTAACCTCAAAACAGAACAAAAACAAGCCTGCCTCTGTCCTGAACCCCCACTAGGGTCTACCTCTCTTTCCTTCCAAGCTAAACTTGAAAGAGTTGGGCCACGTTTGTCCACTCCTCCAAACACTGACACTCCATACTCCATATCCTTGACCATGTTACAGAAACTGTGCATGCAGAGAGCATTCACACACTGCTCTTGGCTGGCTGCTAACATCAGGCCAAACCAGAGGGACAGAGAGAGACCAGAGGAGAAGGCTGCAAACGGTCACCAAGAACCTACCACATGCTGGCCTCTGCCAGTGACTCGGGTATTATCTCAGGCAACACCTTCAGCCACCACATGTGGAAGGTTATTAGTAACTCCACCTCTCTCTTGAGGAAACTGTGGGTCAGAGAAGGTGAATAACTTTCTCAGGATCACATAAAAAGATTCTGAGATTTTCTTTTAGTATGAGTCAGCCCTGTGATACACAAGAATAGCTCACACCTCCATCATTTTAACAGAACTGGTGTCTGGATTTCGGGAACAGATTTCTTGCATGAAAAACACCCACCTGCATCTTAGAAAGAAGATGGCAAGTTGGTGGTGGGTGGGGTGGGAAGGAGTAATCCGATGACTAGGGACTTGAAACGAAGTCGGCTGAGAAATGATATGCTGAACCAGGGATGTTTCAGGTGACTTTGGAAACACAGATGCTGCAGGCACAGTCTAAGCTTTTCCAAAGAACAGACACACCAGTGGATAGAAATTAGAGGGCAGCAGTTTCAGTTCAATGTAACAGAGAACCCCAGCTGTGAGTGTTCGAATGAATGAATCCAAGACAACACACGTCATGTAAACTTCCACGTTTTGAAGTAGCTTTGAATCCCAGTTTCACCACTACTGACTCTGGAATCTCCAACTAACTCTCTAAGCTCTCTAAGCTCCACTTAGTTATTCTGTGAAATAAGAGTAATAAAGGTAGAATATTTCATAGGGGGCAAGGATTAAATGAGATCATGTTATGACCAGTGCAAAGCACCATACATGACACAAAGCAAATTCTCAATACATTTGACAATGGGAAGAGTGAGCCCAGTGCGTTGTGAGCTCTCCGTCCTGGGAGTGTTCAGTAGGGGCTGTTGAGGATGCGGTCTAGACTTCTGCTGTCACCATTCACAAGGTCTCCATGCACAAGGACCTGGGTCCCTCCCCTCAGCTCACTCTCCCCCCCTCCAACCTAATTAGTTTGGCTTCCCGTGGGAATCATTTTCTCCAAAGCCACGTTTCCCAGGTTTGCTCCATGTCAAAGCTGCTGGCACCCTGGCCGAGAAGTGGGAGGCCCTCTGGATGCTACGCAGAGGAAGTGCATCCGTCTACACGACCTGGGAAACCAGGCTTTGGTAGTTCTGGTGCAGGTCACTCAAACTTTAAATGTGGTCTGTGTTCCCAAACATGCATTATGCTGGATCAAGCTGGGAGGGGGCCTCAGGTTCAATGATCTTGATGACTCCAGAGCGTTTGGGAGGCAGGGGAGGAAATTCACTGGGCCGGTGGGCTCTGCCTCTCCTCTGGGGACTTGGGAGCCAGAGCGTGCCCCCCTCACCCCCAAACTGTCACAGACACAGGGCCCGAAACTCCTTGTCTTGGGACAAACACGAAGTACACAGTGCCTGGCAACAGCATGTAAATCATTCCTAAAGCTAACAGGAAGGGTTTCAAATGTAACTGGGGTGGGGGCAGAGTTTTTGTGTATTTTCTGCATTCAGTACGGTAGGTAGACCTTTGGCTGCAACCCCAAGGTTAATTAGAATTGCAAAGGGAGGTTCTGGACCTCGGTTGGACCTTTGCGTTTGCCTAAAAGCTCAAGGTTAAAACAGGTAGAGGTGTTATCTCCCGAGTCACTTGAATTTCTCTCATTCCCCTGCACCAGCACATTGAACAGAGTTAAAAGGTGGTCTCAGCATGACCAGCAAGCCTTGCTCTGTGCCTCAGAGATGAGCAGGGCTGATCCTAAGCCTTTGAAGGGAGCCAAGGACTCCTTCTGTGGCTTCAAAACTGCCCCAACCATTGCAAAATCACTCTGTCCACACGGTGCCCTTGCTGCTCAAGGGCCGGGGAAGGGGAGGAACAGAGGCCGTGACGTGGGTGCCGTGCTGTCCACACCGCCACAAATACAGCCCAATTGACAATGTGTCCAGGATGAAAAGTCTCCAGCCCAAAGCAGGAGCTGGTCCACTCCCGTCTCCCTCCCCCGCAGGAAGCATCATCAGCTCATGGGACTGTATCAGCAAGGCCACTGCGTCCCATTGTCACCTATCCAAGATGGCTGGCTGAAAGATTGCGGTTAGAGCTCAGACATGTGGCCATCGATCCTCTCTCCTCCTCACGACCTAATCTCATCTGCCAAAAATGATTAGAAATCTCATCGTCCACAATGAGCAAGTCTGCTCAGGGTTCCCTGTGCTTCTACAGAAAAGCCCAGGACTCACCGGACACTCCAGGGCCAGGTCCCGGGGCATCTCGGGGGAGGGGAAGAGACTCTGTTCTCACGGGGGGGTGGGACCACACAGCGTCCCCCTACTCAGCTCTGGACCCGGGGCCAGCAACTCAGGGTGGACGCGAACCTCTGCATGGGCAGCTGAGGGGACCCCGGCTCCCGTCCTGTCACCAATCCTGACGGGTGTCAGGGAGGGCCAGAGGGGGCACCCGAACAACCAGCACCCATGCAACTGCCTCCACGGGGACTCGAGGCTTCACAGCAGGCTTCCTGCTTCCTGCCCGCCATCATCTCTTGCTACCCTCCCGTTTCCTGGGGGCAGAAACCTGGTTTCCCTGTTTGCTGCTACATCCCCATGGATGCAGGACCCTTCCTGGACCAGGCAGAGTCCCTGTGGGAGCATGCAGGTTGAATAAATGGTCCTTTGGAGATTCACAGAGGCTGAGAGAGCCCCAACATGGCACCTGCATGAAACAGCAGTGGCCTGGGGCCACGGCAGCCTCACCCGGAGCCATTTGTCCCCTCTCAGAGCTGCGGCCCTGTTGTGTGACCCTTAACTATGAAAATGTTCGGGTCAGAAAGCTGCCAAGTGTTGTTCCACGGAGGAACCAGACTTGGAGTATGCAAAGTTGGTCTCTCTGATGCCAGGAGGCCATGGGGAGCCTTACTCTGTGCCCAGAAGGCTCATCACCAACCTAAGGCCACACTCAAGTTGGGGGAAAATATCGGGATATCTCAAATTGAGTGAATACCCACATTTCCAAAGTGTAACAGTATTTGAACATTCAGAAATTACCGTTAAGTTGCAGAGTAAGTCTTCCCCTTTTTCTCTCTGTCTTCATAAACTGCAAAGCCCAAAGACACTGGCCATGCTGATAAAAAGAGTCTGAGACAGTCCTGACTTAGGAATTTAAAGAGAAATTCCGCCCTGTCCTGCCTTTCTCAGTTCTAGGTCTTTTGCCTGGGTTAAGTGACAGCAGAGTTAATGGAAATCCCCTGGAAAAAGGATAGGCTACCCATTCCAGTATTCTTAGGCTTCGCTGGTGGCTCAGATGGTAAAGAATCCGCCTGCAATGCAGGAGAACTGGGTTTGATCCCTGGGTCAGGAAGACCCCCTGGAGGAGGGCACAACCCACTCCAGTATTCTTGCCTGGAGAATCCCCATGGACAGAGCAGCCTGGTGGGCTACAGTCCATGGGGTCGCAAAGAGTCAGACACGACTGAGCGACTAAGCACAGCACAGCACAGGGTTAATGGAAATGCAACCCGCAAACAAGGAAATCCTTCTGACCCTCTCTCCCTTTATGTAAGTACGTGATGTCTACCAAAGAATGCTTCAAAAATTACACATTGCTAGAGAAAAAGGAAGTATTGCAAAGAACATATTTCATCAAAAGAAATAAAAAAGCAATACAGAGGTAAAATAATGAAAAAGTAAAGTCCCCCCTCACACTGGCCAAATTTATTTTTTTTTTTTTAGCCTACAGGTAATAGGTAACTCCTACTGCACTGAAGTCAGCCTGCTGCACTGGGTATAACCCAGTGTCTGGGTGAACATATATCTGATTGTCACTTTCAGGCTTCCTGCCCTCCAACTGGCCACAGTAATTAATAGTTAAAGTGCTGATTGCAACACTTCAGTGATGGTTTCTATACAACCAACTTGCTGCTCCAGCTTTACAGACATGATTAATCATCCCCATTAAAGCCAAAGAAAGATGGGGAGAAGGAAAACTCCCAATTCACACAGAAGTGTATGCATCCCTATACAGTCAAATAAAGACACAAATACAGATAAGAAAAAAGTGTACACACATATACACACACAAACACACAAGTGTGTAAGCCTGACTCTCAAACACCGAGACATCAAGCCGACCCCGAGGGAGGGGCTTCCCTTACCATTTTGGACCACGCTGATGAGGGTGACAATGGCCAGCAGGACGATATTGCCCACGGCTTCTTGGTCCATGGCTGTTTCGGGTTCCTAGCAGGACCGCTCAGCTCCCTGGCACCCCACACCCGCACTGTACAGGAAGGGGAAGTAGGAGCCGGACTCTGCCTTTCATCATTAGCATTTCCGAAGGTCCCAGCACAATTACAGGCCTTCTTCTTCCTTTTTTTTTTTTTAAACTAGCCACCAAAGAGCCCTGGGCTCAGCCTCTCCTGCCAGAAGAAGCAGGGCTCAGGAGTAGAGAAGGAAGGGACTAAAAAGTGAAACTTGTTTTTATTCATGGAGCACCTAAAAGGTCTGTGTCCAGGAGTACCGTGTTTCTTTCTTTCTTTGAATTCCTAGGAAAATAAATAAATACTTGACACATGGCAGGGTTCAGAGTAGCAGCCGCATAAGCCCTGGATGAATGAATGAACGAGTGAAGGAATGATGATGTTTCTACAGGAAACAGGCAACAAGAGAATGAAAACTAAACCAAGGGGACCTCCCTGGTGGCTCAGTGATAAAGAGTCTGCCTGCTAATGCAGGAGACATGGGTTCGATCCCTGGTCTGGGAAGATTCCACATGCCACGGAGCAACAGAGCCTGTGCACCACAGCTACTGAGCTTGTGGTCTAGGGACCACTAGCCACAACTACTGAGCCCACACTCCCTAGATCTGTGTTCCACAAGAGAATCCACGGCAATGAGATGTCTGCACACCACAACTAGAGAGTAGCCCCTGCTCGCTGCAACTAGAGAAAAGCCCGAGCAGCAATGAAGACCCAGCACAGCTAAAAATAAAATAAGTAAACAAATAAAATTATTTTTAAAAAAATAAAAATAAGGAGCAGAAAGAGGGCCTGGTATTTTACAGGAGGTTTCTCCCTGTAAACAGCAACCACTCAGAAGTGATACAGAACATGTAAGATTCTGTGATCTTCATCCCAGATTCAACATCTATTTGGCAGCGCTGAAGAGAAGTGTTTATCAAAACCTCACTTTGACAGAGAATGCTAACCACTCTACTTGGTGGTGGTGGGGTTTTCATCCTGGTGAGGGAGAGGCCAGTGCAGGGAACAGATCACACAGGCCTTGTATTTGAGTGGCTGCAGCTGGTTGGAGGAAAGATGTCCTTGGAGGTGGTGTCTGGAGCTTGGATGCACAGAGGCCAATAACAAGGGCAGCCCTGAGCCAGTTTACAATGCTCCGAAGAACCAAGCGCCTGGAACACTTTGCACCATGTGGAGTCACTACATGATTGTCTAGGGGCTCAGCACTAGCAAGAGGCGTGTGTTCACCTCAATGGGATCTGATGTGTAAATTTCAGGGAACACGTGGGTCCCAGCCAACAAGGGGTCTGGCCCCCATAAAGTTGGCCCTTCTAAGACTCCTCCTATTTTAGTAACAGTGCATCAGAAGTGAAGGTCAGAGCCTTGAAAACTTCTCTAGTTGCAAACAATAGAAACTCAGCTTTAGCTAGCTTGAGCCAAAAGGGAAGTCTTTATTGACTTCAAAGACCCCACGGAACCGAACAGCCCAACATTGAAATGAGCAGAGATGAGACTGGGCCTCCCAGATGAAGTTTCCTGTCTCAGTCTCTCTCTCTCTCTCTCTCCACTTTCTTATACCTTACCAGCCTTCTTCGCTCTGCAAGACCAGTTTTCTCCACACAGTGGAAAATATCTCCACCTCCACCTCTGGAGTTTTATATCTTACAGCTCTGTCATCCGTAAAGGACTGACTTTTCTCAGTGAACCCACTCCAGTATTCTTGCTTGGAAAATCCCATGGACAGAGGAGCTTGGAAGGCTACAGTCCATGGGGTTGCTGGGACAACCAGCTGGCAGATAAATGAGAGAACCTGGGGGTTCCCACAGTCTCCTGTGGTTGAGGGAAACTGTTCCCTAAAGACAGACAGGCGTCGGTGAGGGGTGAGGAGTGCTGGGTATGTCTACTGTTCTGTTGAGACTGTTCAGGACTCATAATCCCACATTAAAATGGTCAGCTTTAAAGAAGTTTCTGTATCCTATAGTCTCCTGTATTTAAGACTTATTCTAATCTCCTTCCTGTTTGTGGTGGGTAAGTTTGCGCCAAGACCTGCAGGCACACAGACACGCTATCAACATAGTCCTACATGGTCTGCCCCGGGCGCTTGTGCAAACCTCATCAGACCCCAGGAATGCAGGAAGGAGCTGCCTCTGCCTCTGGTTTCCCAAGCCTCAGGAGCCCCACAAACAAGGTCAGGGCGGGGGATGCCCAGCCAGCCCCACTTTAGAAAGCTGAGAAGGCACCAGTAAGGAGGTTCCCTTGATGGGATCCCCCCCACCCCACATCTGAGCTCCTGGAGTTACCCTGCCTGGATGGGGCACACGCGTCCCTGGGGTGAGTCCACTTCACCCGGGAAGAGAGCGTTTGAACAGTCAGCCGAGATGGCCATTAAATTACAGCTGCACATTAGGATTCTGGCTGCAGCTGCAGAGGACCACTTACTCATCAGAGGTGAAGCCTCTGGAAATGCCATTCATCTCAATAGAGAGCTGCTGAGACAGAACAAAAAGGGAGGGGTGCCAGGGGCATGGGGTGGGGAGGGGGCGCGAGCCGGATTCTGGATTCCTAACAGGACAGTCTCCAGGCCTCCAGGGTGGGACAACAACCCGCCCTGGCCCAGCCAAAACCAGACCAGACCCAGTCCAGGACCCAAGGCACTGTGTAGCCATGTCCTGGGGACCTAGCTTGTGCATTTTCTCCTCAAAACACCCCTCTGGGGACAAACTATCCCTCCCATTGCCCAAAAGACGAGACAGAGGTGCAGGGGGGTTAAACCACAGGAAGTAAGGAACAGACCTGGGATTCAAATCCAGGCCTGTCTAGCTCCAACATCTGAGGTTCTAACCACCCTGAAATGCTGCTTCTGGAATAGTCTTCAAAGCTCAGGGCTCCTGGCCTTTCTGCATCCCTATTTGGCAACCCCTTCAGGGGTTAGTAAAGTGACCAACAGCTGCTCAATCCCTAAAGAGACGGTGTTTTTAAAGAAAAGAAAGGAAATCGTATACATTTTGCAGGAAATAGTGTATTACTTGGACACCTGACCGTTCAGTAAAGGTAATTTAACAGGAAACAGCCCTCCACTCCCCAGCTGTAAGCCCACCCCCTCTGCTCCCTGGACCCCTGTTCCCAGTGCCCTCAGCGCTCATGCAGATGCTGCACTTATCCTCGTGTGACAAGTTAGTTAGACAAATGTGCTCGGAGTAGGGAAGAATAATTAGCACGTTCATTAATTAGAGCATTGTTAGTAGTTTGACTGTGAAGGACAACCATTTGTCAACAGAGATCAGGACAGCCAGGGCCAAGCAGTGACTCAGGGGGGCAGCAATTCAGCGAAGGTGCTGGCACTGACCAGCTGCTATTAAAATCCACGGGAGCTGCTGCTCATCCACTTAGCGTCAGCGCCTCCGTCACCATGGCAACACGGGTCCACTACAGGCAAGAGCACTCTGGCATCCTTCATCTCACCTCGAGCGGCCTGTTGCCAGTTCATGACGTCTCTTCCTTTTGCTCTCTGGCCAAGGTTGCCTCAGCGTCCCTTAGGAGGAGGATTTCCCTGCATATAGATGTTGGGTGTGAGGGAGAGAATGAGGAATGCTCCCGGGGTGCGGGTCACCTCTAGACCAGCATGGAGATATAGCTCAGGTCTGTCTGTAGGCACACACTAGAAGTGGTTACAGAGCACTTCTTAAAAAACAGAAAGAAAGAAAGAAAGAAAACGCTTTTGTATTGGGTTGATTACAAAACAAGTGATAGTTTCAGATGAACATCAAAGGGACTCAGCCCTCTGTATACATGTACCCAACCCCCCACCCAGGCTGCCACATAACATTGAGCAGAGTTCCCAGTGCTCAACAGTAGGTCCTTCTTGGTCATCTATTTAAAATATAGCAATGTGTTCATGTTCATCCCAAATTCCCCGGCTACCTCTTTGTCCCATCCTTCCCCCAAGCAACCATAAGCCTATTCTCTAAGTCAAGCACCTTCTTTTAATTTCAGTTAATCTAAAGGATATCCAGACCAATATTGATCTGAACAATAAGTGATAGGAGCAAACACCAGACCACAGCCTGTTACAGATGTCATATGGCGATAGTTGCCAAGAGAACCAGCCAGCCTGGTCAAAGTGTCATGTCTTCTTCCCCAGCCACAACCTGACGGCCTTTCTTTACACGAACAGCCTGTGGTTCCACACTGAACTGAGATGGGTGGAGATGAACCCTCATGCCACTGAAAGGTGAGGAAACTGGGGGATGGTGCGTCTGCTGCAATCCCAGTGCTCCTGATGAAAGTCCACACGTTCTCAGGGCAACTGGGCGACATGGCTCACAAATCTAAATCACATGGACAGATATGATCTCAGTTCTCTAGAAGCTCAAGGTACAGGATGATAATATCAGTGCAAGGAAACAAGTAGAAGCAGAAGCTAAAAGTTAAAATTAAGCAAGTAACTCAGGACTGCCGCCATGAAATTAAAGACCCTTGCTCCTTGGAAGAAAAGCTATGACAAACCT
Organism: Cervus elaphus; assembly: GCF_910594005.1. Taxonomy (NCBI): domain Eukaryota; kingdom Metazoa; phylum Chordata; class Mammalia; order Artiodactyla; family Cervidae; genus Cervus; species Cervus elaphus. The sequence goes on from NC_057844.1 coordinate 30,441,675, forward strand.
AGACAGCATATTAAAAAGCAGAGATATCACTTTTCCAACAAAGGTCTGTATAGTCAAAGCTACGGTTTTCCCAGTAGTCACGTACAGATGTGAAAATTGGACCATAAAAAAGGCTGAGCACCAAATAATTGATGCTTTCAAGCTGTGGTGCTGGAGAAGATTCTTGACAGTCCCTTGGGCAGCAAGGAGATCAAACCAGTCAATCCTAAAGGAAATCAACCCTGAATATTCATTGGAAGGACTGATACTGAAGCTGAGGCTCTGATACTTCAGCCACCTAATGCAAAAAGGTGACTCATTGAAAAAGACCCTAATGCTGGGAAAGATTGAAGGCAGGAGGAGAAGGGGCAATAGAGGCTGAGATGGATGGATGGCATCACTGACTCAATGGACATGAGTTTGAGCAAGTTCCAGGAGATGGTGAAGGACAGGGAAGCCTGGCATGCTGCAGTCCATGGGGTCGCAAAGAGTCGGACACGACTGAGCTACTGAACAACAACCACCCATGAGAGCAGAAGATATGCTGTGTTCTGTGCACAAAAACAGATGTTAGACATAGGTTCTGCCACCCAAGCATCAGCTTGATCTGCCTTATAAACTCTCCAGGGAAAGGAGATCAAAAACAGTATGATCCAACTTGGAAATATTCAGTTCTAACTGCACTGAAAATTGTGATGCTCACATATGCTCAGCTGATTTTTGACAAAGTAATTCAATGAGGAAAGAAAAGTCTTTTCAACAAAGGGTACTAGAACAACTGGATATTCATATGTGGGGAAAAATGAACCCTGACCCCATCCCCAAATCACACAAAATATAACTAGAAATGAGTCTTTAACCTAAACATAAAAACTAAAATTATAAAACTTCTAAAAGAAAACATAGGAGAAAGTCTTTGTGACTGAGGAAGGCAAAGAATTTTTAGATAAAACAGAAAAATGGTGAACTAGATAAGGGGGGAAATAATCAGTAAATTAGATGTCATCAAGATTGAAAACTTCAGCACTTTAAAAGACCATTGAAGAAAATAAAAAGGCAAGCCACACAGAGACAGGGAGAAAATGTGTGTAATATATAAATCTGATGAAGGATCAGAATATATATTCAGAGTATTCAGAATATATAAGGAACTTATTTCAGTCAGTGATAAGAATATAAACAACTCATTTTTAAAAAGAGGAAATGACTCGAACAGATATATCACAGAGGAAGACAGACAAATAGTAAGTGCACGAAGAGGTGCTCAACACCATAGCCAGCAGGAGAGGTGGTGTGGAAGGTGCCTGGGGGACCACAAGGAAAAGGACCATGTCGGTGCCCTCAACAAGGTTTGAAATAATCCTGGAGGCAAAGAGAAGCCACTGGGGGATGTTAAAAAGACTGTCTCACGGCTGGATTTGCAGTTCGAATGATCACACTGGCCACAATGTAGAGAACAAGTTGGAGGAGCCAGCATTGACACGGGAAAGCAGCTGGGGTCCATTCCAGACATCTATGGAGAAGAGATGACGACCAGACTCCTGTGGTGGCAATGGAATCGGACATAAGTTGCTGGATTTGAGGGCTAATTATCAGATGGTAAAGGATTTGCCCGCATTGCAGGAGGCCTGGGTTCAATCCCTGGGTCAGGAAGATCCTCTGGAGAAAGGAATGACAATCCACTCCAGTATTCTTGCCCGGAGAATCCCATGGATAGAGGGGTCTGATGGGCTATAGTTCATGGGGTCGCAAAGAGTCAGACATGACTGAGTGACTAACACCGCTACTGCTATTAAACAGTATCTATAAGGTTTAGTGAGGGATGTGGGGGAGGGAAGAGAGGACAAGTGTGATTCGCAGATTTCTGACAACACTCTGGATCTGGACGAGTGGTGGACTCGACTCCTTGAGAAGTTCCTCTCGAGACCCTTTCACTATCATCATTCTTACGGTACCTCGTCAGGGGTCATTTGGGTGCATAGCTGAAGGCCCCAGTGCTTGGCTGACTTTGGCTATTTTTGAGTGAATTTTGATAAGCATCACAGCTCCCAAATGATCCACCTGACAGTATTATTGAGATGTAGCAAAAATTAGACTTGATGCAGATGTACATGTACTAAAAATGGATGCTCATCTCCTATGGTGTCCTGATAAAAGAAGGAGTGGGGGAGCTGTGCCCAGCTAGCAGAAGGAAGGCGTATGGAGTAGACTCAACAGAGTCCAAGAGCCTAGTGTGATGGCTGGAGAACTGAATTACAAGCTTCGTTTCCCCCCAGATACACAGCCACAGGGCATTCCTAGTTCTAGATTAGAGGTACAGCATCCACACCAAAATACACCCCCCATAACCAAACAGCATCTGTGCCAGCAGAGAAGTGGGGAGAGAAATCAGAAGATGTTTCTGCTCCCCGGAGGGGGCCCTCAGGATGCAGACACCCCCCTTCTATTAGGGAGCAGCAGACAGAAGAGAGAAAACCTCCTTTGTTTGTCGTTCTCTCTTTATTGACAGAATTATGCAACACACAAGTATATAGAACTCAAAATAAATGACTGGGTATTCAAAGATTCAAAAGTTAAGATTCTTCTTCTGGCAAAATTAGCCTGACCACATTAACAGAGTAGATATAGCATTAAAGTGTTTTTGTTCCTGTTTTTCTTTCTCATAAACTAGCTGAAAACATTACTGTTTGTGGTGTTAAATGGATTTCATAACTAATACAGGATGTGGCTAAATTCATATCACTGTGATCATTTTAATTGAATTTCCTGACTCCTACATGTTTAATTGTCAACTTTTAACACTGCATTAAACATAAGGTTCCAACATTATTGATAGAAAATGTTCACATTCCCCTACGACTGTGATTATATTTTGCTTATCATTCCTGAATGTTGCATTAAGTCTATTTAAAAGATATCCCAAGGGACCCCTTATATGTTTACTGCATTAGAAGAAAAACAGATGTTCTCACATATCCTGAGAGATATTACAATTTACATTGTAGATGAGGGGTAGATTGAGAACCACTTAGAAATCTTCTTAGGTGGCCAAGGCTTCAATAATCCTTAGCATCTGATTTTCTGTTGTATTATAAAGTTAGAAAAAAAATCTGTAATATAAAGTTAGAAAAAAATGCCAATCACATTTTGCAAGTGCAAGCACAAATTTTAAAAAGCATCCTTGAGAAAAATCAAAGCATCTGAACCACAGCGCTATTATTCTCTGACTGTGCTTGAATCACATTCTCAAGTTAGAACTGACAGGTGTTCATAAACAAAACATCCCAGTCACTCCTCACTAGCCTGGAACTTGCCCTTTAACCCCACAATGAACAACCCTGAGCCATTTGAGCAGGTTTAACAGAGAATACTCACTAAATGCCATTTGACTCTTTGAAATGCCCTAAAGAGCCTGGTCATTGTAATGCAGGATGGTAACACACTTCTTTTTCTCAAATCCACACCTACAGGGAGTGAACAGCCAGGAAGGAGTGTGAGGCTTTGGGAACAAAAGCGGCTAAGTGAAGCAATGGCAGCACATTGTCTAATCTTGACAAGAACCCTGTGAAGAGGCATTATTGTCCCATTTTAGAGCTGAGAACACTAAGGGTGAGAGAGGTCACACAAGCACATACTAAAGCTGAAATCCCAGCCTTAGGTTTCCTGGAGCCTAGAGAATCATGACAGTAATAACTGTCATTGCTAACATTTATTGGATGTTTTCTATGGGTGCCAGATACGGTCCCATGCACTTTATATCCATTATAACCCTTAATTCTTACAAGAGAACTTTAAGGGACCCTTCTTTATTGTAACCGTGTCACAGAGGAGGGAACGGAGGCTTGCAAAGTTTCAATCACTTTCCTACCATCACGCAAACAGTCAAGAGCAGAGATGGGCCTCAGATCCAGGACAACGTGACTCCAAGCCCATTGGGTTCCTGCACTGACCAGGAGGAGGGACAGCTGGAAGCAGTTACCATGGCAACAGTAAGGAGGGGCAACCTGATGGCAAGGGAGAATAAAGGAAAAAAAAAAAAAATCAAGAAGCAACCAGAACACAGAAATAAAGCTGCCCAGGCTGAGGGCTTCCAAAAAATGCTGCTGTCACTCAGGAAGAGGGCAGGAGCTTGGGGGAAGACAAGGCTGTGAAGCCCGTGGCCGCATGAGCAGTGAACTTGGGGGAGGAAGAGTTGGGAGGTCGGGGGCAGCCAGGAACATCGGAGGAGGGGACTGTCGTGACCTCAAAACCCAGGGATTTCACAGGAGGTCTGGAAGTTGCACTGGGAAGCCAGGGCCACCCTGACTCCCCCACCTCCTGTTGTGACTTCCAGCCCCCACTGTAGCCCCACAGGTCTACATATGGTTGGGAAACGTGAAAATGAGGCCAGGTCTTGTGAAACTGACCAAGGAGTGTGTCTCCATCTGGGGCTCCCCTGACCCCTGCCAACTGCTTGCCCCAGGCTGGTAGCTCCCATCACCCCAATGCCACACACCCAGTGACTCCGACCCCTGGAAGCACCTCGGCTTTGATGGGGCGGGGGGTTTGGGGGGAGAGGGCTCGATGTCATGAGTTGGTAGAAGTTGCTCCCAACTCAGCCTCACAGTGATGCTCAGGCCCTTTGATGCAGACATTCCTGTTTGACTGTGACCAAAGTTGTTTTTTGTTTTTTTTTTTTCTTATCACTGGATAAGAACATTGGATTTGATGGTCAGGAGGGGATCACCCTAGAAATCAAAGGGCCACTTGCCTGAGCCCTAGTTCCTGAAAAGAAGCCCAAGAGCAGAAAGGAATGCTAACGTCTGACAGAAGGAAGCTCGATGGGGAGCTTTTCAAATGTTCTGGGCTCTAAACACATCCTGATGGATGGGCCCTTCCCATTGTCAGGTGAGTGTATGCTCCTTGGTTTCTGTCTCATCACAACAAAGATTTGGAGTGATGGACATTAAAGCCCCCTTGGCGGGTCACAGCTCTTGGGCCTTGGACAGATCGTGTTATTGCTCTCAGGTCTCGAACGGACCATGTTATAGCTCTTAGACAAATCAGTGTTACAGCTCCGTGTTACAGCTCTATTTTATTTAGATAATAACAAGTAAATCCATCCTTGAGGCGTGAGGGTATGTCAACCCAAAGATGTGAAGAGAAGAGCGCCCCAGCACACTGGAGAGAGAGAGAGTATGCTTTGGCTCCTCTTTTTATATGTTTCTCCCCACCCCCACCCCGGGCCTGCCCTATGCAAATTGGCCCAGCCTGGAGAGCTGTTTGTTTTACCTGAGGTCCTCACTCTGGCCCTCAGACCTTCCTTTGTTCTATTTTCTCTTCCTTATCTTTTAGCCACCACCATTCTGGACTCCTTTTCCCTATTCTAACTACCTAACATTCCCCCTCAAGAGATGGGAGGCCCAATTCTTTGGGAATAGGGGCGTCGAGGTCTTTCTGGCTACTTTCTGCTGAGCTGGGATGGTGAGGGGCATTGGGCCTCCCCCTCTTGCTAATCTCAAACCTCAGAGTCCTTATAGCGGTGCCCATCTAAGGATGAGTGATACTTTTTGTGGTCGGCTGTAGTTTTATATCTTTGTTGAACTGGCACTGCATGTTGTAGCTTGTTGGCCTGGGCAGAGACAAAACAGGTTAGACAATGACAGTACATGGAACAATCATAAGCAGCATCAATATGGCATAACAAAGACTAGTAGGGGCATTAGTCAATTTCAAATTTACATCGCCAGGATGGCTCAAGTCCCTCCTTGTTTAGGGATCAGAAGATCTATCTCCTGTCTGTTTTGGAGTACTATCCCTGCCAAGCTGTGTTGGCTCTTTAGAGCTATCCTGAGAAAACTTATCCCCAGAAACCAGATTTTGGGGTTGTTCATTAGAATGGCACTCATTTGTAGTTCTGAATAGGTATCTGAGGTCTCCCAGGGGCTCACAGGTGTATTGAGTGTGAGTCCTCTTTTGTTTTCTTCCATGGCTTGACTCGTGAGTAGTGAATTCAGGAGTCATGTCCTGGTACCTTGACTGTTGTGGGGGTAGAAAGTATTACAGGGTAGGGGTCCTTTCATGTGGGCTAGAATTGAGTCTTTGTGGATCCATCTTTCCAGACTTTAATTAGGACTTGAGTCCCTGGAGCATATAGTGGTGACTCCTTAGAATCTTTTGGGTCCTGGTTCATATCCCACAAGCGTATATCCTGTTGGAATTGCCCAATGGCCATGGTATAAGACTGGAGGGTCTGAACCTCTGGATCTAGGAAGACGTCATTGACATAAACAAAAGGTCTCCCATATAGCATCTCATAAGGACTAAGACCAGCTTGTTCCTTAGGGGCAATACGGGTATGGAGGAGAGCTATTGGTAAAGCCTCCTTCCATCCCAGGGAGGTCTCCTGGGTTATCTTTTTTAACAGTGATTTTAAGAATTGGTTGGCTCTTTCTACTTTTCCTGAAGACTGAGGCCTCCAGGCACAATGGAGATAATAAGTAATGCCCAATGCTTTAGAGACCCCTTGGGTGACCTTAGAAGTAAATGATGTCCCATTGTCACTTTGTAATGACCTGGACAGGTCAAATCTTGGAATGATTTCATGGAGCGGGTTTTTTTTACCACCTCCTTAGCCTTCTCAGTCTGGGTGGGAAAGCCTTCAATCCATCCTGTGAATGTATCTATCATGAGTAATAGGTATTTATACCCTTGAGAAATTGGCATCTGGGTGAAGTCCATCTGCCAGTCCTCTCCTGGATAGGCACCACGTCTTTGGAGGCTGGGCCAGCTGGGGTCTTCGAGCTCCTTGGGGGTTGTTTAATTGGCAAGTGGGGCAAGAGGAGACCACTTGTCTTATAGTTGTTTGGAAGCCTGTTTCTCTGAAGGACCTTTCTAGTAATCTTTGGAGGGCCTTTTCCCCTAAATGAGTGGTGGCATGTCAGGAGTTAGCCAACTTCCATTGGAGGTTCCCAGGCAGAAAAAAAGGTCCCTCCTTTTGGAACCTCCCCATATGATCTTCTTGAAAGCCCTCACTCTAGCTTTAAGAGTCTCACCTTCAGTATATGAAGGTGTTTCTGGCAAATTAGTCTGTGGAACTAGGGTGGCAACCCCTATTAGGTCATTGTTCTGTAATGCTGCTCTCTTAGCTGCCTGGTCAGCTGCTTGGTTCCCTCGTGCCACTTCTGTGATCCCTTTTTGGTGTCCTTTACAATGGAGACTGAAACCTCAGTGGGCAGATGGACTGCCTCCAAGAGTCGAAGGATTTGATCACCATATTTGATTGGGGACCCTCGGGTGGTCAAGTGGCCCCTTTCTTTCCAAATAGCAGCATGTGCATGTAGCACCAGAAAGGCATACTTGGAGTCAGCGTAAATGGCTATTCTTTTTCCCTTTTCCAGCTCTAAAGCTCGAGTCAGGACTATGAGCTCAGCTAATTGGGCTGAAGTACCTGGTGGCAGAGGTTTAGCCTCTATGATCTCAAAATTGGAGACTACTGCATATCCAGCTCTTCTTTTTCCATCCAAGACAAACCTGCTTCCATCAGTGTACCAGATTTCCTCAGGATTTGTCAGAGGATCTTCTGACAATCCCGCTCGGGTTTTTGTCCAGTGGTCCAAAGTTTCTAGACAAGATTGAAAGGGGAGAGAGCCCTTGGGGGTAGGCAGGAGGGTGGCTGGGTTAAGAACCTCACAAGGGGATATAGCGAGGCCTGGATTTTCCATCAGCATTACTTGATATCTGAGGATTCTTTGATCAGACATCCATAAATGGCCTCTCCCATTTAGGAGTTGTTTTACTTGGTGGCTGGTAAAAAGAGTTAGTTTGCCCCCAAAGGAGAGTTTTAAAGCATCTTCTATCATGATTGCAATAGCTACAAGATTTCGAAGAAAGTGGGGCCAGCCTTGGGCGGTTGGATCAAGCCTCTTGGATAAGTAAGCTACAGGCTGGGGCTCAGATCCCAACCTTTGAGTTAATACTCCCAAGGCTATTCCCTCTCTTTCATGGACATAAAGTTGGAATGCTTTTTCTGGGTCTGGCAACCTCAAGGCAGGTGCCTGAGTTAAGGCCTGTTTTAGTGTAGCCTCTGTCTTCTTTTGAGGAGTTCCCCACATCAGTGGGATTGAATCAAGGAAGCTCAATGGGGAGCTTTTCAAATGTTCTGGCCTCTAAACACATCCTGATGGATGGGCCCTTCCCCTCATGAGGGCAGCTTCCACGGGGGCTCACACCAGGAGGGGACCCCAGGGCGGGGTGCCTGGACCACTTCTCACCCCATCAGCGTGACCCTGTCTCCCCGTTCTGCCGACAGGCCCAGGGGGTTCTGCTGCCTTTTCCTCTGTGTGTGCTGACAGGGAGGCCTTAGGCTCAGGAGATGTTCCCTGCCCTGAGTGCACACGGGGGCCTTTACCACCTTCGCTCTGGCCAGTGCCACGTGGGCAGCTATGTGGTCACAGGACACTCCTCATAATAACAGCTAACACACGCAAATGCACCAGATGCCTCACCGAGTGCTTTGCATCCAATGCCTCATTTAACACGGACAAAACCCTATTGTTACCGCCCTTTTTACAGAGGAGGAAATTAAGCTCAGAGAACCCGGTCACTTGGCTAGAGTGTGTTACTCGCTCAGTCCTGTCCAACTCTTCTGTCATCGCACTTCCTGTAGCTCCCCAGGCTCCTCTGTCCACGGGATTCTCCAGGCAAGAATACAGGAGTGGGTAGCCTGTCCCTTCTCCAGGGGATCTTCCAGTATGGGACGTGGCAACATCTTCTATGACCTACCTAGTGCGAGAGGCCATGTACTATCGCTTCTGCTATATTTAACTGGTCACACAGACCAACCTTCACACAGTGTTGGGGGGACTATTTAAGAGCATGAATGACTGTAAGCGAGGATCACTGGGAACCACCTTGGAGGCCGACTACCATGATCTCCCATCTTGACCCTCAGCCTCCGTCCTATGCACCCTGCATGGTAGCCACTCCAAATGACCCTCCTCCACTCCTGGCCGCCAAAATCATTCCGGTCCTGCCAGAACTCACTGTTCCATAAAGGCACCCAGAGCTCACCAGCTTTGATAAACTCCTGGTTCACGTGGCACTGTTCCTTCTGCTACAGGGCTTATCATGTTCTGCCTTGTATTACATGTGCTTGGATGTTCAGTTGCTCAGTCGTGTCCAACTCTTTGCGATCCCATGGACTGTAGCCCTCCAGGCTCCTCTGTCCATGGGATTCTCCAGGCAAGAACACTGGAGTGGGTTGCCATGCCCTCCTCCAGAGGATCTCCCCGACCCGGGGATCAAACCCACATCTCTTACAACTCCTGCATTGGCAGGCAGATTTTCTTTACCACTAGTGCTGCCCGGGAAGCTTCACCTTGTATTATAGTTGGGTACAAGTGTATCTACCGCCAAAAGATTGAAAACTCCTACAGAGAGAATCCATGACATTCACATTTTCACCTATCCTTGGCAAAACATCTGAAGAAGATGCTCCATACAAAACTGCGTGGCATTGAACTGAATGTGTCTTTCTTCCAGCAGGAAGAGACTATTTCATTTGACTTCGTACTATGTGCCTACGAGGTACCAGCTCTTGGGGACAGACATGGTTCTTGTTTCCTCAGAGTTTCCAGTCGAGTGGAATATTGATAAATTCTCACAAATGACCAGACAGGTGGCCCCACATTGGAAAATCTCTATTCTGTCCATTCAGTGCCTTAGAATATCACTGAAAGTATTTTAGAATAAGATTTTATAAAGATTTTATGCCCCAGTCCTTCCACTTTATTCTCAGGCTTTTTCTTTTTTTGGGGTGATGCTTCCTATTTGTTCATTCACTCATCCCTTCACCTACTTACCCATCTATGCACTCAAAAAGCGCTGAGAAAATCACTGTGGGGATTCAAAGATAAACAAGGGAGTTTCTCCTGTTAGGACCGTTGTAATCCAGCGGAGGAGACAAGAGTGTGCAGAGATGACCATGACACAGCCAGGAGCACCACAACAGCAAATTTCAGCAATGAGTCAAGAGATGGTCTTCTGCCAGCGTGCGCAAGGCAGGGCTCTGGCTTCGGCTATAGGAGCTGCTGAGAGCACAGTAACCTCCACAAACTCCGTCAGAGAGAAAGGCTGTGTCTTTTTCATCCAGCAAGATCTGGATCATTCCCTGATCCGCAGAACTAAATATCCGTGCCAATCTCTGCCTCTTTCTATGCAGGGAATTGAGAGCCAAGAAAGGAAATAGGATCAAAGATGCACTGAAGCTCTCTGGGTAAAAGTCAATCAGTGTGCTCTCTCTGGGAAAGCAAGCAGGCCAGTCCTCCCCTTGGATGGCCCACAGCTGGTTGTCCCCGCTCTGGACCATGCTGGCTGGCCTGGAGAGGACGGGCACACCAGTGATTCAATGCTAAGGGCTCCAAGGAATCTAGAACCTACCGATTTTCTAAGCAAAAAAAAAAAAAAAAGGAAAAAACAAAAACGTGCTCAAATTTATTCCCAGGGAATCAGGACTAATCTTATTGTTACCATATTTCTTTTGATCCCTGAATAAGAACACCTGGGCAGTCCTGCTGTTTGGCACATGGGTTAGTAATCAGGTGGAATATTTTCCTTCATAGCTGCCCTGGAACCCTGGGACGCATGATTGCTAAAGCAAACCTCATAAATGCTCATTTATTTTTAATGCGTGTGTTTTAATGTATGCAAAATATATGATACACATAAAAAGGATTCGTAAGATATATGCACAGTTTGAAGCTTAACAAAATGAACACCATGGACCCACTACCCTGCTGAAGAAATATATGTCAGATTATTAGTAATAAGAAGAGTTAATATTTCTGAGCCCTTATCATGTGCCAGGCGCTGCTCTAAGCACTTTACATATATTATCAGATGGGTCCTGACAATGGCCTCATCAGTCAGGTGGAGAGAGCAGTGTGGAGGAGGGGCAGGAGGAAATCCTCATTTCAGGCTCTGCAGCCGACAGAGAGAGGGATCTGGAGACGCATGGACACACCAGTGGTTAAACACAGGCTGAATCTCTTTCTCCCTTTCTTTTCATGGTCCCATCATAGATGCCAGAATTGTTTAGACTATGTCCTAATTCCCATGAAAAGGTAAGATCAGTATCTACTAGCTTGAAAAACCATCAAAATCATCCCCAGACCTTTCTGACTTCTGCCCCAAGAAATGCCCCCGACACCCTCCTCTTTGCACAGACGAGAGCATCACGCTGTCCTTCCCCAAGACATGTGAACAAGGGGCTTTCCAAGAGTCATAGGGTGAGTTGAAAGGAAATGAATTTTTGGCAACGTGGCCCATTCACCTCTGTATATTGGCGCCAACATACAATAGTTCAGTAAAACATCCATGCCAACATCTATTCTTTAACACATTCCCTTCCAGTAATTGGGTGGCATCCTGTGGGGGTAGTGGTAAAGAACCTGCCTGCCAGTGCAGGAGACCTAAGAGATGCAGGTTCGACCCCTGCATTGAGAAGATCCCCTGGAGAAGGAAATGGCAAAACACTCCAGTATTCCTGCCTGGAAAATCCCATGGACAAAGGAGCCTGGAGGACTATGGGTCCATAGGGTTACCAAGAGTCATGACTGAAGTGACGCAGGATGGATGGATTTCCAATAATTGAGCATAAAGATTAATTTTGGGGAACTTGGTCCTCTCTGTTCCCCCTTGCAGAAATCATCTTCACGGAAAAAGTCAAGTTCGAGTCCCTGGAATAGTTAACAGCATCCTTGGAATTAATGTCCACCCACTCTACGGCGTGGTGATGGGTTGTGAGAGCAAAGATTCATGACTTGGGTCTCATACCCCACCAGGGCCACTGGGGCAGCCTGAGGCAGGGAACTGGGAAGGGATCTCATCATTGAGCCCTGTTCAGTCTTCACGACAAGGATTTGGAGGGAAAGGTGCAATGTCTTGAGAACCCAGGGCCCAGCGGGAAGCCTTGTACAGGAAAGTGATGCCCTCCCTGTCACCAGGAGGTGGGACCCTCTTCTGTCACCAGGAGGTGGGACCAGACTGAGTGTCAGTGGAGCTGCATTCTTCTGTGACAGGACTCTCTGGATACGCAGAAGCCGCTGTCTGTCTGCAGGGATGATGAGCCTAGCACAAGAGGGAAGCTCTCCTCTGCAGCAGGGCACTGGAGAAGAGGAATGGCTGGCCAGTCAGGAAAGGAGGAAGGGATGATGAGAAATGGATGGGGATGGGGTGGCTGAGAGCCTTCCATCCAGGATCCAGGGGGTCGCAGAGAACTGTGTGTCTAGGGTCCTGGGCCATCTTTAGGAGAACTCAAAACACCTGCACATCTGATGGTGGAGGAGAGGGTGATAGAAGAGCTTATGGACTGTTTCCACTTTCAGAAAAATTTCCTTGGGGGCACATTTTGACAAATGAGGATCGGTGTTTAGGAAACATCCCAGAAAATCCTCATGTTTCTAGAGGGGGCTTGAACCAAGGGAAGAGCGGGTGGAGGTGATTCTTGCCCCAGGCAGGGCTGGTCCAGAGGTTACAACAGCAGCCTTCCCCTGAGCTGGCCCAGGGCCCCATCCCAGAGCCAAGAGCCAGTTCACTTCTCCCAGAAAACTCCTGGGAAACCAGATCCGGGCTGTGGTTGCCAAACACCAGCAAATGTAAAGGATGTGAAGGCAGAAACAACGGGGCAGAAGAAGATGTCAAAACTCAATACCCACGTGCGTGGCTGGGTAACGAGACAGGTACACACTCACGTGCATCATGGTGGCATGCTCAATCGCTCAGGTGTGTCTGACTCTTTGAGGCCCCATGGACTGAAGCCTGCCAGGCTCCTCGGTCCACTGGGGTGGGTTGCCATGTCCTCCAGGGGATCTTCCCAACCCAGGGATCAAACCCATGTCTCCTGGGTCTCCTGCATTGGCAGGCCAATTCCTTACCACTGTGCTACCCGGGAAGCCCTATGTCATGGTTATTTTGCATCAAATGGCAAACCTTATCCCTAAGAGTCAAAGATGATGTTAAAGTCAGAACAATCATGGGAATTTTTAATTCTACGAAAGAACTTTCAAGAAAGAAAAATTGTTCCCATTGATGTATTTATTTTCATCTTAGGGCCATGCAAGGGCCATGACCTCTTACTACCAAATATCGGAAGTCAGAGTATCGGTGGAACTCAAGCAAAAGATCTTCTTCAAGGACCCAGTGTTAGAATGACAGACCAAAGGCAGGATGGTCGGAGGCTAAGGTTTGCACGTCCACAGTAGGCGAGCTCGGGGTGGGGGTGGGGGGCGGGGGGAAGGGGTGAGTGTGGAGGCCGCTGCCCTGTGGTCTTGTGTCTCGGCTTCCTTCCCCTTTCTCTCCTCCCACTCGCTGTCCACCGGCTATATTTGTCATTCCTGCCACACCCATTCTTAGAATAACCTTCCATTGCCAACACCCAAGTCCCTCTTCTTTCCACCCTTTGGGACTCGAAGAGCTCATGGCAAACACTTCTGTGTTGACAGCTGTTTTCAAATTCCCAAGCATCCAATATCTGTGCCCTTACATAGGTGGGTGACATAAGGGTGTGAACGAGATGGGCACCTCCCAGCCTCGGAGAACGGCCAGGCCAGAGGAGGAAGCAGACAGAGGTCCGCATAACAGAAATCCAGGCTGAGCCCGCTAAGGTACTAGAAAGGTAGAGATAAAAATACTGGTGTGCAGGTGCAGTGAGGTGCCGAGATGAACTCTGCAAATAGACAGGGTGGTCCTGGAGCAGGCCTGGCGTGCTGCAGTCCATGGGGTCACAGAGAGTTGGACATGACTGAGCAACTAAACTGAAACTCCTGGGGAAGACAGAAACAGAGCAAAATGGCAGGGGTTGCATTTCCTAGCTCTGAGGTTCCCTGTGAGGATGCTAAACAGAAAAGTTAGAGAGCAGATGTGCGGATCTTCACAGAGGGTTGATGGAGAGTTTCAGCACCCACTTGCACAACTGCAGGGGCCCCAAGCTCTGCACACACCCCAGCTCACGCTCAGCTTCACGTTCTCCAGGATCTTCGTCTGGAGGTACAGCACCCAGCCCAAACATCCCCCTACAGCTCAGAGGGAGACGACCAGAAGGAGGGCAGAGATCTTAAAAGATCTCCCTTCCCTGACCTGGAATCGAGACTCGAACCTCACCTGGGAACCCTCCTGGGCTCTACGGCCACCCCAGGCCCATCGGGGTAGGGCTTCCAACCAGCCTGTCCATCAGAACTGACTCAGGACAGAAGGGGAGATGAGGAAGTGAAGAGAGAGAGAGAGAAGGGAGATGAGTCTTTCCAGGACCTGCCCTTGCACAAACCGCTTCCCCTCCCCGGGCCTCAGTTTCCTCATCGGTAAAATGAGAAAGGTGGCCCCTGCCGGCTCCCATGTGACAGCCTGAGTTCTGTTTCCTGCCCTCCCTCCTCCAGGATGTCCTTCTCTTCCGATAAGATGGGCTGTCTCCCAGTCTCTGGAGCCCTTCTCTCCATCTGCTGTCCTCCTCTCCACTCCTCCTCCCCTGCCCCCTCCTCTCCCACCTTCCCTTCCCTTTCGCTCCCTTCCTGGGGTCTCTGCTCTTTTCAATGCCCCCTCCTTTGCTCATTCTGTCTTGAAACACTGGCTTTTCTTCCCTTGCTTTGGCTTCACTGGGGAAGTAGCCACGACGGTGCACACAGCTGCTACTTTGGGGCCGGCTTTTCTGAGGTTTCCCTCCTTCCTCTCTGGCAGACTCGCGCGCGCGCACACACACACACACACACACACACACACACACACAGACACACACACACACACAAGACAGGAAGTGGGCCTTTCAAACTGTCTGCTCAGCACTTGCCAGACAGCCTTCGGATTTCTCAGTGGCGGCAAGCAAGAGCCATTAACCCCAGCCTGACTTGCAAAAGCGAATTTAGAACCTCTGAAAGCCCGGCAGACCTCGGTGGAGGAAAGAGCCTCCTTTCTTTAAAAAACAAAAACCACTCCTGGCAGAGACATGAGCCGTGCTTGTTGTGAGACGGAAGCCAGGAGGCACCTGGAACAGGGTCCGCTCAGCACATGCAGAGTGAGAGTTGCAGCCGTCTGCTGCAGAGCCCGCTTGCTCCCTTTTAGAACCGTTGTCAGAGAAATGGGCTTTTTTAGGAGACACTCCATCTGGGAAGACAGCGGAAACAATGCTATGCATGTAAAGTACATCTCCCTTTGGATCTTTTTGATCGGAGCTTTCTTCCTGCCGTCTTTGTCCTGGAGTGGATCCTGGAAGAATGCAGAATGAACCCTCACATTGGAAGGGCTCACACAAGAGAGGAGGTGGCCTGAGGTGACCATGTTCCCCTTCACTCCCACTGCCCTCCTCCCCATGACCACCCCCTCTTCTTCAGCCTCCCTGGAAACCAGTTTGAGGAGCCGCTGCTCCTCAGAGCCCCCATCTCCCATCCCCAGAGATATACCCCACCACACAGGAGTGGATGTTAAATGCATGCAATAAATTTAACTATTCATATCACTGAATAGATGATAGCTATGACAAACCTGCTTTAGCAGGCAGATTCTTTACCACTAGTGCCACCTAGCTCAGTGGTAAAGAAACCGCCTGCAATGCAGGAGATGAGGGTTTGATCCCTGGGTTGGGATGATCCCCTGGAGAAAGAAATGGCTACCGGCTCCAATATTCTTGCCTGGGAAATCCTATGGACAAAGGAACCTGGCAAAAGGAATTCATGGGATTGCAAGAGTTGGACACAACTTAGCTACTAAACCACAACCTTGACAAACCTAGGCAGAGTATTAAAAAGCAGAGACATAACTTTGCCAACAAAGATCCATACAAGCTATGGTTTTTCCAGTAGTCATGTGCAGACATGAGAATTGGATCCTAAAGAAGGCTGAGTACCAAAGAATTGATGATTTCGAACTGTGGTGGTGGAGAAGACTCTTGAGAGTCCATTGGATAGCAAGGAGATCAAACCAGTCAATCCTAAAGGAAATCAACCCTGAATAATCACTAAAAGGACTAATGCTGAAGCTGAAGCTCCAATACCTTCAATACTTGATGAGAAGAGCTGACTCATTGGAAAAGACCCTGATGCTGGGAAAGATTGAGGGCAGGAGGAGACAGGGACGACAGAGGATGAGATGGGTGGATGGCATCATCAACTCAATGGACATGAGTTTGAGTAAACTCCGGGAGATAATGAAGAACAGGGAAGCCTGGGGGACTATAGTCACAGGGTCACAAAGAGTCAGACACGACTGAGGGACTGAACAATAGTGACATTCCTATCACCTATGTTAGTCTTGAGTTCTCCCTGCAGGAAGCACCTTCAGCCTTTGTGCTCTGGGGCACTTACTCAGCATTTCATAAACACGTTTATTACTTTAATCCTTCTAAAGTGCACGTCCAGCCAAACTGCATACTGCTCAAGCCTGGGACTGCATCTCATCCACCTCTCTCATCCTGGTACCTATCAGCATGTCTAATTCATAGTCAGCGGATTCTGTGTTTATTTTTTATTTTGATCTATTACACAAATAAAACATGCTCACGGTAGGGTTGCATATTTATTGGCAGAGTAAATCATCACAGTACACAATTTGCAGGCTCCACAGCAATTAAAGAAATGCAAAGAGAAGATATTCTTATATGTGTATTGCATGGCTGTTGTTTAGTCGCTAAGTCATGTCTGACTCCTTGCGACCCCACAGACTGTAGCCTGCCAGGTTCCTTTGTCCATGGAATTCTCCAGGCAAGAATACTGGGGTGGGTTGCCATTTCCTTCTCCAGAGGATCTTCCTGACCCAGGGATCAAACCCGCATCTCCTGCAATGTCAGGGGGATTCTTTACCACAAGGCCAGCTGGGAAGCCTGTGTATTATATAAAGACAAATCAATAAAGGTGATAAAATACTATGTGGAGACGATCATAGGAAAGAAGTGTGCTTAGACAGCGTTGGAGGGATATTGTAATCTGGTTAAAGACTTTGGGTTACTACCTGGTGACATCTAACAGGATGTATAAAGCTCCTCGTGGTGAGACTTCCCTGGTGGTCTAGTGGTTAAGACTCCATGCTCTGAATGCAGGGGCCATGGGTTTGATCCCTAGTTGGAGAACTAAGATCCTACATGCCTTGTGAAACCAGCCACACTCCGGGAATCACCACCCGTGTCCAAGGCAAGGTGGCCGTCCGGTCCTCTTGGGAGTGAGCATGTGCAGCAAAACCCAGAGAGTCCTCACAGGCTGAGGCTGGCAGCTGCAGTGTAGACTACACCTTCCTACATAGTGAGGTGGTGCCAGGGAGGGCACCACTGGACGGCAGGAAGGGTGTGGCCTTGGGAGGAGAGACTTGGACTCAGTTTGTTAAATTAAAACTGATGTTTGCAATTTACTTTTCTGATAATGAAATTGTGCATGTTTATTACAGTAAAATTGGAAAGTAGATACAATCAATAAATAAACAAATCAACAAACACCTATCACACCCCTTGATTACCTCTGTTATTACCTCTGTTATCATCTCAGTATGGAGTTTCAGGATTTCTTCTGTATATATATAGGTGTTAGATGTGTGTGTCTCATACAACTCTACTAACCTGTACAATTAAAACTGGTTAAGATGGGGGACCTCCCTGGTGGTTCAGTGATTAAGACTCTATGCTCCCAATGCAGGGGGTGCAAGTTCGATCCCTGGTCAGGTAACTAGCTCCCACATGCCACAACTAAGAGTTTGCATGCTACAACTAAAGATCCTGAGGATCCTGTGTTCCACAATTAAGACTCGGTGCAGTCAAATAAATAAATACATATAAGTATTAAATATTGTTATGAAATATTTTAAACACAAAGATCAGTTAAAATAATAACAACCTACAGAATGGGAGAAGATATTAGAAAATCATATATCTGATAAAGGGCTAATATCCAGAATTTTTAAAGGGAACTCATACAGCTCAACAAAAACAATAAAGCACTGACATTACTTTGTCAACAAAGGTCCGTCTAGTCAAGGCTATGGTTTTTCCAGTGGTCATGTATGGATGTGAGAGTTGGACTATAAAGAAAGCTGAGCACAGAAGAATTGATCCTTTTGAACTGTGGTGTTGGAGAAGACTCTTGAGAGTCACTTGGACTGCAAGGAGATCCAACCAGTCCATCCTAAAGGATATCAGTCCTGGGTGTTCATTGGAAGGACTGATGTTGAAGCTGAAACTCCAATATTTTGGCCATCTGATGCAAAGAGCTGACTCACTTGAAAAGACCCTGATGTTGGGAAAGATTGAAAGCAGGAGGAGAAGGGGACAACAACAGAGGATGAGATGGTTAGATGACAAAACCGACTCAATGGACATGAGTTTGGGTAAACTCCAGAAGTTGGTGATGGACAGGGAGGCCTGGCGTGCTGCAGTTCATGGGGTCGCAAAGAGTCGGACACGACTGAGCAACTGAACTGAACTGAACTGAATGCAATTAAAAAGGGGGCAGGGACTTCCCTGATGGTGAAGTGGGTAAGAATCCACCTGGCCAGTGCAGGGGTCATGGGCTTGATCCCTAGTCCGGGAAGATTCCACATGCAGTGGAGCAACTAAGCCCATGGGCCACTACTACTGAGTCCAAGTTCTAGAGCCCGTGAGCTGCAACTACTGAAGCCTGAACACCTAGAGCCTGTGCTCTGCAACAAGAGAAGCCACCACAATGAGAAGCCCGTGCACCACATCTAGAGAGGAGCCCCCACTCACCGTAACTGGAGAAAACCTGCATGCGGCAACAAAGACCCCAGTGCAACCAAAAAAACCAAAATAACTAAATGAAAATTTCAAAGGGAGGGAGCAAAAGATTTCAGTAGACAGTTCTCCCAATGAGATATACAAATTGCCCAAAGAAGCATACGAAAAGATACTCAACATCATTAATTATCAGAGAAATGCAAATCAAAATCACAATGAGGTATTAGCTCACATTCAGGATGGTCACTATAAAAAGAACAAAAGATACCGAGTGTCTGCAAGGATGGAGAGAAATTGGAACCTTTGTACACTGTTGATAGGTACATAAAATGGTGCAGCCATTATGGAAAACAGTAGGGAACTTTCACAAAAAATTAAAAATAAAACTACCACATGACCCAACAACACCACTCCTGGGTATCTATCCAACAGAATTCAAAGCAGGATCTCAAAGAGATATCTGCACGTCCATTGCACATTATTCATTGCAGCACTATTCACAACAGCCAAGAAGTGGAAGCAAACTAAATATCTACTGACAGATGAATGGATAGAGAAAATGTGGTCTATACAGATATACATACATATATACATATAATGTGGCCTTAAAAAAAGAAGGAAACTCTGACATATGCTACAACATGGATGAATCTTGAGCACATTATGCTAAGTGAAATAAGCCAGTCACAGAAGGACAAATATTGTTATGATTCCACTCATATGAAGAGTCGGAAGCAAATTCATATAAACAGAAAGTAACGTGGTAGTTGCCAGGGATTGGGAGGGCTGGGGAATGAAGCGGTATTGTTTAATGGGTTTAGAGTTTGTTTTTCAAGATGAAAAAGTTTTGGAGCTGTTCACACAATAAGGCAAATATGCTTAACACTATTGAAAACAGAAATGGTTCAGATGATAAATTTTTTGTTGTATGTTTTTTCCCACAATAAAAAAGTAACAAAAATCTGTGTACCCATCCTGGAACATTATCAAATCCTAACATTTTACTATACATTCTTCAGACTTTATCCAGGAGCAAAAGGTGGCAGACAATGGTGTGTATGTGGGGCGGGGACTCCTGTCTCCATGACCTGTTTCCCTCTTCAGAGGTATCTGCTTTCCTGAACTTTTTTTTTTAATCTTTCCTGTGCATGTCTGATATTATGACCGCATGTAAATATATCTATAGACAATATATAGCATTGCTTTGTCTACGTACTACTTTTATATAAATGGTAACATAGATGGGAAGAAAATGGAAACAGTGACAGACTTTATTTTCTTGGGCTCCAAAATCACTGCGGACAGTAATAGCAGCTATGAAATTAGAAGACGCTTATCCTTGGAAGAAAAGCTATGACAAACCTAGAGAGCAGGTTAAAAAACAGACATCACTTTGCTGACAAAGGTCTGCATAGTCAAAGCTACAGTTTTTCCAGTAGTTGTGTACAGATATGAGAGTTGGACCGTAAAGAAGGCTAAGTTCTGAAGAATTGATGCTTCTAAACTGTGGTGCTGAAGAAGATTCTTGAGAGTTCCTTGGACTTCAAGAAGATCAAACCAGTCAATCCTAAAAGAAATCAACCCTGAATATTCATTGGAAGGACTGATGCCGAAGTTGAAGGTCCAATACTTTGGCCACCTGATGCGAAGAGCTGACTTATTAGAAAAGACCTTGATGTTGGGAAAGATTGAAGGCAGGAGGAGAAGGGGACAACAGAGGATGAGATGGTTGGATGGCATCACCGACTCAATGGACATGAGTTTGAGCAAACTCCAGGAGATAGTGAAGGACAGGGAAGCCTGGCGTGCTACAGCCCACAGGGTCACAAAGGGTCGGACACAACTGAGCAACGGAACAACAACCATGATGGACCTATCCTTTGTGCAACATCACATTTTAAAATTGATATACACTGATAAAGACCCAATTCATTATTAAAACTTCTGTACAGTATTGCAATGTTTAAATATACTGTGTTTACTTATCCACCATCCTTTTGGTGAGTAGTTGAGTCATTTCAAATGCTGCACTATTATGACAACTCAACAAAAAACAAACAACCCAATTGAAAAATGGGCAGAGGGTCTGAATAGACATGTTTCAAAAGAAGACATACAGATGGCCAACAAGCACATGAGAAGATGCTCAGTATCACTAATTACCAGGGAAATGCAAATCAAAATCACAGGTATCATCTTATACCTGCTAGAAGGACTGTTATCAAAAAGACAAGGAGGAACAGATGTTGCAGAAGATATGGAGAAAAGGGAACCCTCACGCATTGTTGGTAGGAATGTAAATTGGTGCAGCCACTATGGAAAACAGTATGGAGATTTCTCAAAGAATTAAAGATAGAACTACCATATGATCCAGATATTCTACCTCTGAGTATTTATACAAAGAACACAAAAACACTAGTTTGAAAAGATATATGCACCTCCGTGCATATATCCTCATTGCCACATTATTCACAACAGTCAAGATCCGGAAGCAACCTAAGTGTCCACTGATGGAAGAATAGACAAAGAAAATGTAAGACATATTCTCAGCAAAAGAAAAAAAAAAGAAAGAAAATGTAAGATATACACACACACGCACATACAACACAGCAGAAATACCACACAGCCATAAGAAGTAAAACCCTGCCATTTTCGACAACACAGGTTGACCTTGATGACATACGTGAAATACTAAGTGAAATAAGTCAGATGGAGAAAGATAAATACCTTATCATTTCTCATATGTAGATTTCACTCATATGTAGAATCTAAAATCATGAATAAATGAAATTAAATAAAAATAAACTCATAGAGAACAGATTCGGGGTTATCAGAGGGGAAGGGGTTGTGGGGTGGGCAAAATGGGTGAAGGGGGCCAAGCAAATGTGATGGAAGGTAACTAGACTCATGTGATCACTCTGGAGTGCATAGAGATGTTGAACTAAAATGATGTACACCAAGGAGTTATATGTACACCAAGGACTTATATGTATATCTTATATGTACACCTTATATGTACACTTATACATGCACTTGTACACCAAGGACTTATGTGATAAAATATTAATATTTAAATATATAAAATAATTTATTTAAATTTAAATTATTTAAATAAACAATAGTTTATTTAAACAAACAAAATTATTTAAATAAACAAAATAGTTCACTACTGTGAACAATACTGGATGGAGTTGTCTTGTGTACATCCTTGTCTATGCATCTCTAGGATGAAAAACTGTGCGCTGGAGGGAGTGAGTCTATCCAATATCACCAGGATACTGACAAACGGTTCTCCAGGACGTGTGCCCCCAACTTCCACCCACAGCAGACAAAAGCACCAAGCACTCCCACCACACCAACTGTGTCTGTCAGGCTCACTCAAGTCTGCCAATCTGCTGGGTGTGAAATAGCATCTCACTGTGATTCTATGTGTCCCAGGTCATTAGAAGAGCTGACTGTCTTCTCACAAGCTATTGATGATGGGTTTCCTCTCCACTGATGTTTTGCCTGTTTCTCTGTTTTGTTGTTTGTCTTATGCTAATTGGGAGGCATTTTTATGAATTCTGGATACTAAGGCTTTTCTAGTTACATGAGTTGCAAATTCTTTTCAGACCATGGTTTGTCTTTTACATTTATTTATTTTTTGCTTATTTGTTTAACAAAAGTTCTTCTGCATTTTAATCAGAATCAAATACATCAACTCTTTATTTTATGTTTATATTTATTGTGTTGTGTTAATGAAATCCTTTCTTACCCTAAGGAGACTTTTCTGTCTTCCCTGGGGAACACAGTAATGATTCAGTAAATATTGACTGAATAAGTGGATTATTTCTAGTTTCTTGGTCTCTAGAAAATTTCACAAATCCAACTTTTAATTTATTTTGTATAAGCCCTATGCTCATATAAGTAATCTTTTATTGCAAAATTGGGCTTACATGTAAAAGGTGGTGCTACCACTTGTCCTAATGAGGCCAAGTGGAAGCAAGCCTTTTTTTTTAACGGGCACAGAATCTGAATAAATATTTCCAAAGAATATAAACAAATGGCCAGCAGATATAGGAAAATGTGTTCCACATCACTTGTCATCAGGGAAATGCAAATCAAAAAGCACAATGGGATATCATTTCGAACCTATTAGAATGGCTATCATCAAAAAGATAAAACATAACAAGTGTTAGCAAAGATGTAGAGAAAAGAGAACCCTTGTGCACTGTTGGTGGGAACATACATTTGGGCAGTCACTTTGGAAAATAGTATGGAGATGCCTCAAAAAATTAAAAATACAAATACCATGAAAGTGAAAGTGTTAGTCACTCAGTTGTGTCTGACTCTTTGTGACCCCATGGACTGTAGTCCACCAGGCTTCTCTGTCCATGGGATTTTCCAGGCAAGAATACTGGAGTGGGTTGCCATGCCCTCCTCCAAGGGATCTTTCTGACCCAGGGGTTGAACCGGCGTCCCCTGTGTCTCCTGAACAGCAGGCAGATTCTTTACCAGCTGAGCCATCAAGGAAGCTACCATATAATCCAGCAAGTTCACTTCTAGGAATATATCCAAAGGATTTAAATACAGGGTCTCAAAGATATATCTACCCTCCCATGTTCACTGCAGCATTACTCCCAATAGACAAGTCATGAAAATAACTATGTGTCTGTCAACAGATGAATGGATATATATCTCTCTTATAGTTCAATAAAGCTAAAAATTTTTTTTAAATTTAACCAAAAAGTTTTTACTTCCTAGCTCCACTCCTGGAAGCTTGCCTTTTGTAATACACCAGCAAAAATAACCATTCTTCTTCACAAGAGATACAGTTGAGAAAGAGGATTCTTAAACATAGCAATATTTAGAAAGCAGAAAGTAAGCCTTGTTAGCGAGGGCTACAGCAATAGAACAAGGCACCTAGAACAGCCCACACAGTCAAAAATTGTGTTGAGCATCTATTATGTACATCAATTATGTAAGGAGAGTTGTAGAACTTCTTTCTTTAAAAAATGTAATCATTGGGTGTCGCGGCACAATAAAGTTCTTAACGCCAGAGTTATTGCCATCTATGGCACCAAGTCAATAACTCCAACTTATTAATGTCATCCCACTGCTTTCCCTTTGTAAAACCTTTATCGAGGAACTTCCCTGGTGGTCCAGGGATTAAGACTCCATGCTCCCAATTCAGGGGGCCTGGGTTGTATCCTTGCTTAGGGAACTAAGATCCTATATGCCACAACTAAGAGGTTGCATAATGCAAATGAAAGAAACTGCAGGCCACAAAGATCAAACATCCCACATGCCACGATGAAGACCTAGTGCACAGCCAAATAAATAAGTAATCAATATTTTAAAATCTCCTTTCCATTTTCCATCACCCCATCCCAACAAGGCCTCCTCATTTCACACCTGGTTTATCGAAATAGTCTCCTAACTAGGTTTCCCACTAGTTTCTCTCCTATTCTTTGAATGCCAGATTAATTTTCCTCATCTCCTTGTTATCCAATCTCTTTCATTCAAAATTTTCAGTTCATCCTCACTATATACATAGAACATACTGCTGCTGCTGCTGAGTCGCTTCAGTAGTGTCCGACTCTTAGGGACCCCGTGGACTGCAGCCTACCAGACTCCTCTGTCCATGGGATTTTCCAGGCCAGAGTACTGGAGTGGGTTGCCAGTGCCTTCTCCATAGAACATACTAGTTCAGACATTGTTCCTTTGATGAATATTTAAGTCATTTAAAATTTTCCACCATTATGAACAATACTCTTATGAACAATATTATTCATAATGCAAACTTTTGGAGGGAGGCTCTAGAGGGAGGGGACCCAAGTATGCATATAAGTGATTCATGTTGTACAGCAGAAGCTAACATACTTGTAAGGCAACCATACTCCAACAATAAAATTTTAAAAAATAATGCAAACTTTCTAACTGGGTATTTAAGGGCCTCCAGACTGGCATTTAGCTTTCTTCATGTCCTACCAAGGTCTGTGTAAACTTTCTTCTTTGATTGGGTCAATCATACATTCTCACAGTCCACACCCCCACTCCCTCTCCTCACCCTCTAAAGGATCCTGCCAAGGATCAACCCAGGACCCAGCTCCTCCCAAGGCTCTTTACTGATTGCTTGGTGGTTACCCTTGCCTCAGATGCCTTAAATACTTACCCCCAGTTCTCACTTACTGCCTTGAACCTTTTTAAAAGATCTCCTACTTGCCAAAGTAGATTAAAAGTGATCTGTGGGCAGGACTGGTGTCTTAGAAGGTCTCTGGAAGGAGAATCTTTGAAGCAACTAACCCGGTTCCTTATGAGATTCAATAAATAGCTGCTAACTTCCATGTAGCCCTAAATGCATTAAATATTTCATATTAAATTTACAAAATTTTAAAAGTCTTACTATTCTCCTATAAGTTGGATTATCCTTCCCAAATGAAATTAATTCATTATAAAAGAAGAAAAAAAATCAGTGCAAAAAAATTTTTTTAAGAATGTAAAAGTCATCTAAAATCTCAAGTGCATGCATGCTCAGTCGCTAAGTTGTATCCAACTCTTTGTGACTTCATGGTCTGTAGCCCACCAGGCTCCTCTGTCCATGAGATTTCCCAGGCAAGAATACTGGAATGGGTTGCCATTTCCTCCTGCTGGAGATTTCCCCAACCCAAGGATAGAACCTAGTCTCCTGTGTTGGCAGATAGATTCTTTACCACTGAAGTACCTGCAAAGACCCTGATGCTGGGAAAGACTGAAGGTGAAAGGAGAAGAAAGTGGCAGAGGCTAAGATGGTTACCTAGTATCACTGACTCAATGGACATGAATTTGAGCAAACTCTTGGAGATACTGAAGGACAGGGAAGCCTGGCATGCTGCAGTCCATGAGGTCACAAAGAGTCAGGCACAATTTAGCGACTGAACACCACCACCAGCACTTGGGAAGCCCAAAATTTCAGGGACCAGTTCTTCAATGAAAGCATATTCATTACTAAAGAGTTGCACATTGTAAAATTCCCCACAGGAATCTACATGTCCCTCAGACACTCTTTCTGAGGCAGGTGAAAGAGCTGGAGAAGAGAGACCAGCTGACGGGCATACGGGGCTTGGCAGAGACCCACGTGTGCAGACACGGGAACTTGCAAGTTACCACCTCACAGGCTGGCACTCCTCTGCCCCCAGATGGAGAAGATCAGCCAAGAATAACCACCTACCACCCTCTATCTGCAATTTAGGAAACTGCTTCTGCCACCTTTCATCACTGGCCCTTTATAAGTACTGCTTGCTGCAAATGCTTGAGGAAGTAATGGAAAGGGAAAAAGAGGAAAATTAAAATCACCATTCAGAGATAACCATAACTACTACTCATGTATAAACACACACACACAATTTGTGCTCATACTGTATAGGCAATGTGAGAGGCTGTGTGGGTCAAGTTACAAGTGTGACTGATGGAACGTGACTCTGGGTCTGGAACCCAGCTCTACACTCACAAGCTCTAGAACTCTGAACAGAAGCTCTGGGCTCCTGTTTCCCGCCTGCAAAATTAGAATAAGTAATGATGTCTGCCCCACAGGATTGCTATGGGCTAAAATGAGATGTTATATATAAGTGTGTTTAATAGCATGAGACACATAGAATATGCAGCTATGAATTATCACAATGACATTGTTCTTCATCTGACCTTTTCCCTTAACACTTCATCATAGCCTATTGTCAAACATTCTTTGAAAACACTATTCTTAGAATTATAGGGTTCTGTAGCTTTTTTTTTTTTTTTTAACATAACACTTTACCAAGACCATGTCCTTCCCCAGTGGTGCAGCAGTAAAGAACCGCCTGCAACTAAGGAGATGCAGGTTCGATCCCTGGGTCAGGAAGATCCCCTGGAGGAGGGCAATACTTCAGTATTCCTGCCTGGGAAATCCCATGGACAGAGGAGCCTGGCGGGCTACAGTCCGTGGGGTGACAGAGAGTCGGACATGGCCTATTGACTAAACAGCAACTTACCATGACATACCATATATTTCAAAATATTATTTTTAATGTCTATATATTTAATATTCTATTTTCTCAATATACTACAATTTATCATTTTTTCCTGTTGCTGGACATTTAAGTTGTTTCTTGTTTTGCTGTTGTTGAGTTGCCAAGTCATGTCCAACTCTTTTGTGAGCCCATGGACTGTAGCCTACCAAGCTACTCTGTCCATGGGATTTCCCAGGCGAGAATACTGGAGTGGGTTGCCACTTCCTTCCTATTTATCACTATTATAAATAATACTGTCATGATATATTTAAAACTTGGGTCATATTCCTGGTCACTTTTTTAGGATAGATTTCTAAATATAGAATTTCTAGAAAAAGAGGGTATAAACATTGTTCAATGTTCCTTTTACCAATCTACTATCCAGAAATAATAGCCCATGTTTACCTCATCAGTTCTGTATAACAGTGGACCCTAATGATGTCCTTGATAAATATTTTAGTAATATCTCTTTTTCTGCTTTGCTATTTGAGAAAAGGAAAATTTTTACTTCATTTAATTTTGATAACTTGTAAGTTCAGAATCTTCTGCTCATGTCTCAATTTTTGTTTGTCCCCCCCCAACCGCTTTTTTAAGTTGAGTTGTAAAGAGGTAGTTTTTGAGAATTCCCTGGTGGTCCAATGGTTAGGACTCTGAGCTCTCACTCCCAAAGACCCGGGTTCAATTACTGATTGGGGAACTAAGTTCCCACAGGCCACATGGTGTGGCCAGTAAATAAATACATTTTTAAAGAGGTATTTTTCCATATTAATTGATAAATCTTCTTTATATATTAGGAAGTTAATTTTTTCCTCATACTTTTTCCAGTTTCCTTTAGGCTTAAGTTTTCATTTACTCATCTCTTCTGCATGGAGTTACTGAGCATCTGCTGTGTGCTGAGCACTGTGGCAGGTGCTGGGATTCAGCAGAGAACAAAGTCAACTGAAGTCTCTGACCTTGGAGGCCCTACCTCTTAGTGGAAGCTTCTAGTTGAGGGTGTCATTTCAATGGACACAATCATCTACTTTCTAGAACACCTGTTTTCTAGTTAGATAAGTACTTATAATTACTTAAACATAATTGGTCCATTAATGCCACCTTCTCTTCAGAAAACCATTGTATTCACATGAATGTGAAGAAAGAGACACCCCAGAGCTCAGCCTAATAGAGAAAATTTGATAATATGTTCAAACAAGTATGACTGAAAGAAAACCTTTAAACTTTCAGCTGGGACTTGAGCACATTCAGTGGTTATTTCCTTGTTTCCCTTCTATGCAGGTGCCTCTAAAATTTTAAACCAAAAAAAAAATTTTTTTAAACCATTGTACATCCCACAGTCTGGGGTTGGAGACATGGGGGTGTGTAGGTGGGGCTGATGAGAAAAGAGAAGTTTGGGGTCTTGTCTTAGCTCAGCCTTCAGTATCAAAGTACCATAACCTGGGTGACTTACAGACAACACAAATGGACCTCTCACGATTGTGCAGCCTGCAAGTCCAAGATCAGGATGCCAGCAGGGTCAGGCTTTGGTGAGGGCCTTCCATATTGCAGACTGCTGATCTCTAGTTGTACGCTGACATGATGGAAAAAGATGGAGCTATCTTTCCAGCCTCTTAAAAGGGCACTAATCCCACTCATGACATCCCCACCCAAATACCTCCCAAAGGCCTGACCTCCAAATACCATCACAGTGGCAAATAGATTCCAACATGTGAACTTTGAGGCAACACAACATTTAGTCCATAACAGATCCCATAAGCAGACAAGAGTGCCAGGATTGTGCCAGGAGTGACTTTATGGAATGATGAAACAATCAGTTTCACAAGAGATTCTTTTCCCTCAATGGGGAAAGGAATGGGACCCTCAATAGTAGCAAAACTGCCTCTTCAGCAACCTGTGTGCACATGTGACTCAGGACCAAATGCAGACTGCCCACCAAATCCTCAGCATGTGGAAACAACTCCAGAGAAGGGGATAGAGGGAATCCTGAATTGACAGAGATTGTTTCTTAAGCAGCAGCAGAATAGGAAATCAAAAGAGAAATTTAATGGAATCATAGAAAGATAGAGTTCTAGTTCTTATACATCTGAAAGGTATCACTGTGTTTCTAAGAGGAATCACAAGGGGGTGGTGAGGGATAGGGATCATCGTTTAAACACTTAAATTAGAATTTCCCACAGTCCTGGGGATTCCCTGGAGGTCCAGTGGTTAGGACTGCAGGGGGCACAGGTTCAATCCCTGGTCAAGAAACTAAGATCCTTGTAAACACTACAGGGTGGCCAAAAAATGTCCCACAGTCCTTGAGGAGAAACTGAAAGTGCAAATGGAAAATTCCATTAAATTAGCCTAAGTTAAAGCTAACTTTTAAAGGTGCAGGTTGGAAAACCTAATCTGCTCCAATAATTCCAACATGGAGGTCATCAATTCCTTCTTCAACTGTAGGCCACACATAAGTACCATATACATAAATGAACTCCAGATTAAACATGACTGCTGGCAGTTATGTTTACCTAAACAGAACCAGATCAAACATAACTGACTCCAAAAGTTGCCCAACACAGACAAGCAAAACAAGGTCTCTAGACAGTCCTACTCAGCAGATTCCTCCTTCATTTCCTCTCCTTGCACAGCACAGGCTCAACTCTGCAGCTTCCCTTAGCCTTTCCCTACCCTCTTTATCAGAAGCCAGGCTCTATCACTCAGAGCTTTCTCCCAAGAGAAGCAAAGCTGGCTCTAGCTAGGAGGAAGCAAGCAGAAGAAGGGTCAGAGAACCCAAGAGAAGTATCAGAAAATATGCTCAACATCACTAATCACTAGGGAAATGCAAATCAAAACCACAATGAGAACACTTCACATCCATCAGGATGGCTATTACCGAAAGTAAGGAAGGGATGGAGGAAGGAAGGAAGAAGGAGAAAGGAAAGAGAAAGGAAGGAAGGAGGGAGGAAGAAGGAGGGGGGAGGAAAGAGGGAAAGAGAAAGGAAAAGAGAAAGGAAGAGGGAAAGAAAACAGCAAGTGTTGGCAAGGATGTGGAGAAATAGAAATCTCTGTGCATTGTTGGTGGACAAATATGAAATGTGCAGCTGCTGTGAAAAATGGTATGAAAAAATAAAAACAGAACTGCCGTATGATTCATTGATTGTATTTCTGGATATGTTACCCAAAAAGTGAGAGTATGGACTCAAAGAGATACATGCACATCTGTGTTCACTGTAGCATTATTCACAACAACAAAAATGTGGGAGCAACCCAGGCGTCCATCAACTGAGGAAGGGGTAAAGAAAATGTGGTGCATACACACAACAGAATATGATTCAGACTTAAAAAGGGTTAGGGTTGAATTCCGCCTTGAGAGGGAAATTTCAACTTATGCAACAAAGTGAATGAACTCTGAAGACATGCTAAGTGAAACAACACAGGACAAGTACTGTACAATTCCACCACATGAGGTACCTAGGGTAGCCATATTCCTAGACACAGAAAGTAGAATGGTCGTTGCCAGGTTCGGGCTTCCCAGGTGGCTCAGTGGTTTAAAAAAAAAAAAAAAAATCAACCAATTCAGGAGAATCAAGAGATGCAGTTTCAATCCAGGGATCAGGAAGATCCCCTGGAGCAGGAAAGGGCAAGCCACTCCAGTGTTCTTGCCTGGAGAATCCCATGGAAGGAGGGGCCTGGCGGGCTACAGTCCACAGGGTTGCAAAGAGTCAGACACGGCTGAGAACACACGTACTCCACAGGAGAGTTTATTGGGTGCAGAGTTTTAGTTTTGGAGATGGGTGATGGTAATGGTTGACAGCAGTGTGAGTGTATTGTTGTCGCTGAACTGTGTGTTTAAAAAAAAAAAAAAAACAAGCAAACACCGTTAAAATGATGAGAAAAGAAGAACTCGAGAAAGGAAGGAGGGATGGGAGGGGAAAGCAGGAGCCAGAGTTGGAGGAAGGCCCCTCCCAGGTAAACCGAACGGAAACAGGAACACACACTAGACTGGATTTGGCACGTGGAGAGCTAGAGTGAAATCTCCTTTTCTGAGGTCTGAGGGCACAGGGGAGCTGAGCCCAAAGGAGCTCGAGAGATCTGACTTCGGGCAAAAGTAGAATGAAAACCAGGCAGTTCTCAGGGTGTGGCACCAAACTAAGGCCCCCACTCCCCTCCTCCGTGGATCTGGGAGCGGAGGTGGCGGGTGGCCTTCCAAGGCCTCAGAGTAGAAGTCAGGGACAGCCGGGAGCCTGCAGTGACCACTTCAAGCATCGGGGCGTATCCGAATTGCCACTCCGTCCATAAAGGCCGTTCGGATGTCCCCCAAACCATGCATTCTCAGCGCGGGCCCTAGCCTCCCCCGCAACCCAAAGGGGGCAAACAGTGCTTCTTGCAGGTGGAAAAATCTTCTTTCCATGCACCAAGCACAGAAGTGCATATGGCAAATTCACACCGCGGATCTGTGGTGTCATAATTTGGGGGTGGGGGGGGGGGGATGGAGGTGATTGGGGGCAAAATGTCCCGTGAAGAGGGAGAGGGGCCGTGACACAAGCACGCCAAGGCTGAGAACCACGACACTAAAGTTAGGGGTGGGGCTGAGGGATGTGACCCCTCAATTCCCGGGGTCCGCACGGCCCTCCATGGTCCTCTCACAGCTCCGGCGAGGGAGCACGGGCGACCTCACCCGGTCCAGCCCCTGCGGCCGGGTGCCCTGTTGCCGGGGTCGCGGTCACGGCTACCGCGCGCGGCCGCCCCCTTCCCGCGGGCACAGGGAGAGGGAAGGGGGCGTGGCCGACCCCCGAGCTGCCGGGGCGGGGCCGGCCCGCGGGAGGGCGGGGCCGGCCCGCGAGAGGGCGGGGCCGGCTGCGGGAGGCGGGGTCCGCGGGCGGCGCCCTGCCCTCGAGGAGCCCCTGCGGCTCCGCCCGAACGTCCGCCTGTCGCCCGGCTCCTCCCGCCGCCTCCTCAGCGCGCTTCTCCGAGGTGCCCGCGCGGCGACGCCCGGGGCAGCCAGGGAGCCGCTGCGGCCGCGGAAATCTGTACACACCGCAGCGCAGCCCCAGTAGCTGGGTCTCTGTGGCGCAATCGGTTAGCGCGTTCGGCTGTTAACCGAAAGGTTGGTGGTTCGAGCCCACCCAGGGACGGCAGTGTTTTTCCTCTACGGGAAAATTCATTTTAAAACGGCAACCGGGAGATTTTTTAATGGAGCAATAGTACGATACTGCGACGCTTCTAGGACAGAGGAAGACAACGTCCAGTTAATGGTGTTCGGTGCCGGTGAATCTGAGAGCGACGCTGCTGCGGCGTGGTTTGCTCATTCTAGTTCAAACGAGTATGTGGGGGAAATGTGCACCCATGGTCCAGGAGACCTGCCCGACCTTGTTCATCAACAGCAGACACTGCAATGGCAAAAACAAACCCCAACACGCAATTGCTCATTGGCAGGTGAATGAATAAATAACCATTGGTTTCTCTAGGAAAACCTGATACCACCAGAAAGCCAATGTGGTTAATGCAATTTTGCCTTATGTGCAGCCAGAAAGATTGGAGGAGTCGTGCAGATGCAAACAGGCAAGAGGAGACATCTCGAGACTGTGGAGGCACAATTCATCCCAAGCCACTGTGGGCTGAATTAAGCTGTGTACTATCTAGCTTTTGGACCCAGCACTTCAATCTAGGCAAAGGCCTTAACTGTTCACTTTGTTTAGACTCCCAACAGAATTTTTCCAGAAATTAGAACGGGTAGAGGTTCCTGTTAAAAAATCTCAAACGACGTGTTTTCAACTCATCGCACAGAAGACACAAATATTTTTCAAGCAGACAATTCACACACGATTTCCTCTTTTTTCCTGATTTTATTGAGAAATAATTGACATTATATCACTGTATACATACGATTTTCTATAAAGATAGAAAACCACATGACAATATGATAACATGAGGCTGTAATTCATTCCTGCCAAGATTGAGGTCACCTGGTGTTCAGTAGGTAGGTGCTTTTTCTCTGGGATGTACCTACCATGAATAGACTTTAGAGACCCAGAAGAAGGAATCATTAAACTATCTCACTAGGGTGTCCCTTAGGGAATGCTTTGGCAAATGCTGGCTGACAACTATCTATCAAGTTACTGTTGATGATAAAATATCCTCTACTGCCTTGTTAGGAGCCCTCAGGAAGAAAACACAACATTGCACTTTTGGTGGAATTCCAGGCAGAATAACAGTAGCCCGTCCCCCCGCTCCCCGGCCCCTACCCCCACACCCAAATGTTCTTAGGTAGGAGCCTTTCTGAAGTTCCTGGAAATTCCAGACTTTCCACCTACACTTCAGGATAGCTTACAGTGGAAACCAGAGAATGGGGGGTGGAGGTGGAATTATGTCATAAGATCATTTACAGACTGTTCAAATTGAGTCTCACATTTTAAGATGAAGAAGCTGTAATATTTGCTGTTAACTGAAGTGACAGGTCCTTCCACTTTGAAGCTGAGTATATTTACACTAGGCTCTAAGCTTCTCAAAGGAAGAGACTATATTAATGATCATTTTAGGATCCAGAGGATTTCCTTCACCCTGTTTCCGCATGAAACCTTTTAGAGGTTATAAGCACTTACCAGGAGTTCTTCGAATGGCCCAGTCTGCCTTACACCCCTCTTCCTGACCAGATGTCTGTCCATCTGCCCAGCGTGCCCTCCATCTCTGCTTACCTGGGTCACATCTGCTGGAGAAGCCTCCCCTGACACTGCCTCCATCTGATATAGATGCCTGTCCTCCACGATTCATCATAGCACCCTGCAACCAGGGAGTTACTTGTCCCCTGAACGGGACCATGATCTCTTTAGAGTAGGAACCACACCTTCGTCAACGCTGCTTACTCACCTAGCACAGGCCTGTCCCATGGCACATACTCAGGACCAGAGCCATCCCTGCCTTCCGGCGTACGTGGTTCACACAGGCTGACAGTCACATAAAAATGCATATGAACAAGAGTCAGCATGAGGAACACAGAAAAATGTCCCCTGGTCCTGAAGAAAGAAGTCAACTTAGATGGGCTGAACTGTCTTCATGGAGGACTTGAAATGACCCTGCAAGATCTGGACAGGGCACAAGGCAGGGGAGGGACATTTTAGGCTGGGGAGATTTCAGGACAAGATGAGGGGGTGGCTGGGGTTGTGGGTAGGCTATGTGTACTTAGGGTGCAGTGAAAATGTTCTTAGCTTGCGAAAGGGCCCTGAAAACTGAGGGAAGAGGCTGGGCTTGACTTTGTAAAGGAGTCACTATTAAAGGTTTCTGTTTGAGGACAGAAGGAAATCTATTTTTGGTGGTCAGGCTGACAACAGCATCAATAAGAAATAAGAGATCAGAGGACAGTTGAGATGCAATTATATTTCAAAGGAGAAGCAGTGAGGCTCTGGGCTAAGGTGAGTAAAGGAAAGAGGGCATGGATGAATTCAAGGGAAGACTGGTTGAGACTTCGGGACTGAAACAGAAGGGAAGTGTGAGGGTGAAGCCCACATTTAAAGCTTGTTGTGTTCAGACCCTAAGTCATGTTTGACTTTTTGTGACACCATGGACTGCAGCACACCAGGCTTCCCTGTCCTTCACTATCTCCTGCAGTTTGCTCAGACTCATGTCCATTGAGTTGGTGATGCCATTCAACCATCTCATCCTCTGTCGTCCCCTTCTCCTCCTGCCTTCAATCTTTCCCAGCATCAAGGTCTTTTCCAGTGAGTCGGCTCTTTGCATCAGGTGGCCAAAGTATTGGAGCTTCAGCTTCAGCATCAGTCCTTCCAATGAATATTCAAAGTTGATTTCCTTTAGAATTAAAGCCTGGGGGACCCAGAAAAATGGTGATGCCTTTGCTTGATGTGGGACTTTGGAGGATTCTTAAAGAAATCTTGAAATTCAAAAAATTATAAATTGTCCATATTTTTAGCTTATCTAACCTGTGATCAGTTCTCAAATATGGGGTTCATTGAGAACCTAGTCTCAGAAACAGTCATTTTTTCTTTTAAAGTTTAACTTCATTTTAAGTTAAACTTCATTTATTTAAGATGGGCTTCCCTGTTGGCTCAGCTGGTAAAGAGTCCACCTGCAATGCGGGAGACCTCGGTTTGATCTCTGGGTTGGGAAGGTCCCAGGGAAAGGCTACCTGCTCCAGTATTCTCGCCTGGAGAATTCCATGGTCTGTATAGTTCATGGGGTCACAAAGAGTCAAAGGCGACTTTCACTTTCACTTTCATTTATTTAAGATCCTTTCCAGCAGACCACTTGGGGTTTCACAGAGCCCTGTGAAAATCTGAATGGGAAGCTAAAGTTCTTCTCCCCAGAATGTACACATTCACTGAGAAATTTTTGTTTACAGCGTCCAAAGGAGTCACAGAGCCTCTGGAGCAGGTTCTTGGCCCTGTTTTGTATTTTATTCAATTTGTATTCTAATTACTGATAAAAGTCATAAAGCCTGTCAAATCCAAAATGTTTAGGTATGGAAAAGTTACTAAACTGAAGATTTTAAGGTAACACAAAGAATTAGAAGAGTCTAATAGTATTGACAAGTCACAAAGCGAAGTCAGCTCCTTTATTTTTTCCTTGCTGAGAAATTTAAGTACATTTGTAAAATTAGTAATAAAGGACTTGAGACAAAAAGAGCTGCCTTGAGGTTTTAACACTTAATGTTTTATTGTTGGGGCTTCCCAGATGGCTCAGGGGTAAAGAATCTGCCTGCCAACACAGGAGATGCGGGTTTGATCCCAGGGTCAGGAAGATCCCTTGGAGGAGGGCATGGTGACCCACTCCAGTATTCTTGCTGGGGAAATTCCATGGACAGAGGAGCCTGGTGGGCTACCTACAGTCCATAGGGTCACAAAGAGTTGGACATGACTGAGCATGCTTGTTTTATTGTTAACACTCTGGAACCACTGGATGTACTCTGTGAAGGGCTTTAATATACTGACGCTTTCAGGGTCCCTTCTGTAGGAATTTACACCATCACCAGATACCAATTTACATTTCTTTCCTTGGGAGTTACTTTAATGACTCCCAACAAACTGTCATATTTACTGTAGAAATTGAACCTTTTTTTTTTTGGTAGTAAAAACAAACCAAAAACTATTGTCTGTCAAAGATGACTCAAACTAGTTATTCTGAAACAAGTAAATCAAATACACACTTTAAGGAGATCCTCAACTGCCTTAGTAATAAGCTGAAAAAGTAGAGCATAGATTATTATATGCACATGTTGAGTGTAATGATAGTTTGTATTTAATTATCTAATATATTCACTTGTACTAGCATATATAGGCCGACCTGATCATTGGAATTCACTATAATACTACTACAGAGGTGACAATCTGCAATGGATAAGAACTCAATACAGAATTAAAGTTTTAAAGATAGAATTTTTCTATTAATGACCATCCACAGAGATGCTTTATGGTAACGACAAGGTCTGTATCCAAGGGACTCCAGATTACAATTCAAACATTTTGCCATCCTTCTGAATAGGCCTGGCTTACGTCGCCTTGGACCTTGGGGGAGCTTTAAATATCAGGTGAGCTGTAGACACACTTGAACTTCTCAGCATATGTAGATCGTCTCTGCTTCCAAACCCAGTGGGAAGGTTATAATAAAGAGAAAACTGGCAAGAAGGGTGCTTGACCCAGTTATTAAGTGCCTGCAGTAACTAAACAGAAAATGATTTTCATTTTGAGATTTGAAGTATTTCATAGGAACCTCTTTTCTCCCAATGACCTCTTGCTTCTTGGTTACATTTAATCTCCTGATTAAACTTCTCCAATACCAGATTCCTTGTCACTTTGGCACTTGGCTGTTGTGAAGAAGTTATTTATATAACAATAAGTGCCTTTTGTGGGTCTGCTTTACTCAGAAATGTCTTGGTGTACCTGTCAGCCACCTGTGTCTCTTTTGTGCTTCTTGAGGGAACATGGATGGGAGAAAGGGGGGTGAGGATCTCCTGGAGGCAAAAAGCAAAAAGGGGGCCAGAAAGACAGTCTACCATTTAGATGCCTCTCCCAGCTACACAGACTATCCACACACCATCCTGGCCTCCTGGTTCCTGTGTCTCCTCACTTTTCCTCAGCTCCTCACCCAGCCTTGGCCTTGTACCTCCCTTGTCATCCTTCAGACCCTGTCATCACAGATCAGTGCGCGGTGTCTGAAAGCTCGGGTTCAAGCACACCACTTTCTAACCAGCTTACTTCGTCCATGAGTCCCACTCCGGCATTCTCTGAACCCACCTCCAGTCCATGGAGGTTTGCCACCACTTTTTGAATGACCATCCCTTATCCCATGTCCTTCCTAACCCTCCCTCCTTATCCTTTACTATAATCATGTTCTTGCCTAAAACCTGAACTCCTTTCTCTTCTGTGTCCAGTTTGTCTGACAAAGCCTCTAACTTCAGCTAACTCTTTAACTTCCCATCTACTCTCTCAGTCCTGCACCCGAGCCCCACACACAGTTGAAGAAAAATAAACAACCATGTTAGCTGGTCTCAGTAGAGTTTACAACCGTAGACTTCTGGAGGGTTCTGAGCACTGCCTAGCGAGCCTACTGCATGGGCCTGTTCATTTAGCACCGGAGACTCAAATCTTTTTCCATCTTCAACTCTTTCTCCCCTCAGGCCCGCAGCATTTACTGTCTCCTCGAGAAAAGAATCACAAGACCTTCCTCATCCCCGAATCTTCAAATCTTCTGATGACAGTACCTATATACTTTGTTTTCTCTGGTAATAAAATGGATAAACTCTTCTAGCTCTTAGGGTCACACCCTCTTCCGATCTTGGATCTCATCCCAGAGAAATCTGCTCCTGCAATTGTCCCTTCTCTCATTTACAACATCCATTTGTCTTTCTGGAGCACTCGGGCTCTCACTTAAACATGTGATAACATCTCCCACTTTAAAAACATGAAAAACCTTGACCTTGCATTTCCCCACCGGGTATCAAGCAAGTGGTTCAAAAGAATGGCATGTGTATCTGCCCTTTCTCACCGCCCCTTCTCGTTTGAACCCATTCACTCTTGTCCTCACAGCTGCACTGAACTGTCCTGGCTAAGTTACCAAGGGCGTCCCCGGTACCAAGGCCAATGTCAGGTCTTGGTCTTTATGTTTCTCTACTGCTCAGCAGCACCTGGCAAGTCAGCAGCCTTCCTTTGACAGTTCCTCCCTTGATTTTCAGGACACCACTCATCTGGTTTTCCTCTTAAATGCCCCTCTTCTTTCCCTGGAGCTGTTTTAACTCCCTAAATGACCCTACCCTCCAGGTGGTGCTGGTGGTAAAGAACCTGCCTGCCAATGCAGCAGACAGAAGAGATGCGGGTTCAGTCCCTGGGTTGGTTCCCTGGAGGAAGGCATGGCAACCCACTCCAGTATTCTTGCCTGGAGAATCCCATGGACAGAGGAGCCTGGCGGGCTGCAGTCCATAGGGTTGCAGAGTCGGACTTGACTGAAGCGGCTTAGCAGGCAGGCACTACATCATGGCATCAAATAGGATCCGTGCACTCATCATTCCTAGATGGGTATCTCCAGCGGTCCTCTCTCGAGCCCCAGTGCTGTAGATCCACTTTCCTATTCTCCCCACTTGGAAGTCTAATAGGAATCTTACACTTAACGCATCCCTTTTTTTTTTTTAGCATCCAAGATCTTTTTAATAACAAAGTAGAGTCAGGGGTTAGTTCTTATAGCCACGGTTGGCCTCTGCTGCGCTCCAACTTCCAGCCCTTGACGTGTACAAAGGGTTTGGTGTGGCTATGCAGGGTTCCTGGTGCCTTGCCGAAATGCCTGTACACCTCTCTCCGCCCTTGAGAGGACCAGGGAGGAGGACAGTGCCATAGCCCTTAGCGGAGTCCAGGGCCAGCCGGTTGAAGGTGAGGATCTTGCTCCCTGGCCTTGAGGATACGACTCCAGGTGCAGCTGCTCACTCGCAGAGCACACACCTTCAGTTTTGGCACTTCCTGGACATGCACATCAATGATTATAGTTCCCACGATCACAGATGTTTTGCCTTCCCAGCTAGAAGACCCTATCTTCTGATAACCCAGGAAAGGGAATGCATCCAAAATTGAATAAATTCTTTCCTTAAAAGGTTTTCCTTCCCGAGTCCGTCCCATCTCAGCAGACAGAACCACCCATGTGTTCAGGCAATGAAATCTGAGCTCCCGCTTTGCATCCTCTTTCTACCTCCCAGTTAACCATCAACTCCACCTGTTGGTTCCGCCTCTGAAATGCAACAGTGGTCCAGCTATTTATCACCTCCACAGCTGTCTGAACTGAGACAGTGCAAACTAGCACTTCCATTCTGACAACTGTAGTCAGTGATCTTTAAAAACCTCGACTAGATTGTGCCATTCCCTTGTCTGGAAACTTCTGGTGGCTTCCTGTTAGTCTCGGGGACCATTCGTGATCTGGTTTCTGCCAACCTCTTTAACCCGATGTTCTAATTTTCCTTCCCTTGCTCACTCTGTTCACACTGGCCCTGTTCTCAACCATGCTAAGCACCCTCACGCCTCAGGGCTTTTGTTCTTTCTGGATAACGCCCTTCGTTCAGTCACATGGTCAATTCCCTAACTTCACTTAAGGACCTGCTCAAATGTCACCCCCCTCCAAGTCCACCTGGTCTAAAAATAATCCTCTCATCACTCATCTCAGTTTTC
Organism: Cervus elaphus; assembly: GCF_910594005.1. Classification (NCBI taxonomy): domain Eukaryota; kingdom Metazoa; phylum Chordata; class Mammalia; order Artiodactyla; family Cervidae; genus Cervus; species Cervus elaphus. The sequence continues at coordinate 30,480,989 of NC_057844.1, forward strand.
TTCATAGCATTTAGTACTGACATTAATCAATTATTAGTCTGTATTTGTGAATTTGCCTACTTGATAAAATTTGTAACCCTAAAAATCAATACCTGCAGTGCTTTTGTGGTCATTTGTGGATGTGTACACAGCATTGAAAAATCTGAACAGATTTTGCAGAACATCTGGTCTGTGCCACAAGGTCCTCGATGTGTGGTACAGATCTCCTGGTGTGAACTGAACATGCTCATGGACATCTTGGATAGGACCAGACTTCAAGGACTGCTGGCATGGACTTAATGTCTTATGGACATTTTTTGTGCTTTTTGTTGGTTATTTTGTGGTTTAAAAGAGCCCTGAAGTGTGGTGCTCAAGTCCTATCTCCTGTTCCCAAGCTCAAAGAAGTTGTGATGTGCCTTATGGAGGAAAATATGTGTGTGGGACAAGCTCCATTCAGGCATGAGCTATAGCACTGCTGGCCCTGTGTTCAACGTTAGTGAAGCAATAATATCTATTACATAAGGTATCTTTAAACAGAAAGACACAAAAAACATCATTTGTTGATCAAATGATGAAGATGTTGTGAGCAGAGGTTCACAGGAACCTAACTGTATTCCCACCAGGAGCAGTGGTTCAGTAATTGTTAATGCAGTGTTCACGGCAACTTTACAGAACTACCAAATAACAAGAGTCAACCACATCTGTTTCCTATTGCCACCTAACATTATAGATTAACCTTCTTGTTTAAAAGGCAAATGACTGAAAGGCAAGAATTTCCTTTTATTATTTTTTTTATTGCTTTACATCTGAGGTTTACAAGAATGCTTGACATTCAGCAGAAACCTAGAAATATTTGAATGAATAATTAATAACAAGTAAAGGATGGATAAGCAATGCCTCAAAGACACTCAAATGGCTAAGAGTTACTGAAAATATTCAGCCTCACTAGTCATCATGGAAATGTAACCAAAATCAGTCAAGGTTCTCCCTCCCCCGCCCAATGCTACTTTCTAGAGCTGATGAGGATTCAGCAAAACGACTCAAGTCATTATTAAAAGGCCAAAAATAAAAGTGCATATGCTTCGACCCAGCAATTCCACTCCCAGAAAATAAAACCTGGACCTGTGAAAATTTTTGTCAATAAGTATAAACAACAATAATAAAAAAGTACAAATCACTTCAAAATATAAATTGATGAAACAGTGGTAATACAATGTAACATTATGTAGCTATCCGAAAGGTGTCAAAAACTAAAGATGGAAAAAAATGCTCATTAAACATGAACACAGATCATTAACAGGCACAACACAAGCTTTTATTTCTTAAAAGTCTAAATGCATAAAAACATGAAAATGTCTGCAGTAGTTATTATCACTAAATGTTAAGATGAATACTCTGAAATCTTGGTGTTTTCTTGTGTGTTCCCAGTTTCTCCTTATAATAAACACGTGTCACTTTTGCAATCAGAAAAAAGGGAAGGGAGGGAGGTTTGGAAGTAAATTTGACTAATCAATTCTGAAGTTCTAAGTCCCTAGCAAAGTATTCTTTCCCCAAGATGGCCACCCTTAAACCTTAGTAACTCTGCTACTAATTCAAATCAACACAGCAGAAGGTGTTGTTTGGGCACCCGAGTTTAAATGAAGCTACAGGTGGAACATGTAAGTTCTGCACCTTTTACTGCTATAGTGACCACTCTACTCATTCCCAGCTCTACAACTTACTAGCTCAATGGCGTTTCCTTAACTGTTAAAGGTGGTTAAGAGTACTCTGCTCATAGGAACGTTGAGGTTTAAATGAATTAACATTTCATTTATAATAGAACCCAACATATGCAAGCCTTACATGTACTGGCTATTTCTGCCAAAACATAACTATTAGATGGTGTGTTCCACTTTGGCTACAGAAATAAGTGTCTTAGGGGAGAAAGATGATACTTATAATCTCTTAGCACATCAACACAAATATACATTACTTTTTCCTTTTATAGATCATTTTCTGATCACAACATTATGCAACATTCTAGTTACGAGTTTCCTGCCATCTTTTCTAAGGACAGAAAGAGGTGACAAATTGTATGGGGGAGGGGGGGGGGGGGTTTACATTCTATGCCACTCTACTGGTACAAGAAACATGCTTAGGCTCTTATCTAAGACCACAGCACCACTAGCAAAAACAGTCACATGTTCACATACCATATACAGTCACTTAAGTTTGTATCAACTAGTGTTTATCCTGAACCAACGAAACTAAAATTTGAAATGTAGAAATTTAGTGTACCCAACTATACAAATTGCTAGAAACTATACACTACTTTTCATTTTTAACATTTTCAAATCCTCATTCACCTACAACCACAAAATGAAGCCAAAAAGGAGAACACATTCAGCATCTTTTAAACTTATAAAACAGATCACAGGTTTCATGGGCATGCCGCTACTACTGCTAAGTCGCTTCGGTCATGTCCGACTCTCTGCAACCCCATGACTGTAGCCCGCCAGGCTCCTCTGTCCATGGGATTCTCCAGGTAAGAATACTGGAGAGGTAAAACCTTCAGTAGCTTACATTTTGTTCGTGACAAGGCCAGTGTGTCAAACATTATCTAGAAATACAGTACATTTTTCCAAGAGTAGTAATAAATATTAAACTAAAAAGAGCCAAAAGCACTCAACAATTCTCAAACAAATATTCATCAAAATGAGGTAAGTCTAATGTATCATTTGCTAAAGAATTAAACGCTGAAGCAGAAAAAAACTCATCAAAAATATCAGTCTTCATGGGACTTTCCGAGTTCAATGTTCTAATACAGGCATTATTTGTGAGTGAATCTGGCTGAAGTTCACTCTGGTTTTTCTTGGTGGGGCTACAGTAATTATGCTCCTGCCTCAGATGTGTGTTGTGGGGAATACTGTTTAATCCATTGGGAACTGGTGCCGGGATGTGACTGTCTCCCATTTCTAAATATCTGAAGTCAGCCTCCCCGTTTTCTGAAAGCTCTGTTGAAACCACACTGGTCGGGGACAGTAATTCTGCTAGAATTTCTTCATGCGTCTGACCACCGTATGGGGAAACACCGGGAGCTGTGGCACACCCTGATTTATTATCGGCAATGTCAATTTGACGCTGCAGTTCTTGCAGCAAGCCTTCTATTGACTCACCATCATTTGGAGACCCACAATGGGATACCTGTTCTGAAGGTTCACTTGGAAGTGTTCCGTTTTGGGGGGAAGACATCAGAGCGGCTAATTTCTTCTTTTTTGCCTTAAGTTTTTTAAGAAGTTTTAGACGGAGTTTATGAATCTGACCCTCAACTGTGTCTCCATGGTTTGGTGAAGAAACACCATTTTCATTTCCATGAGAATTGTGGTTGAGGTGAGCTCCACAGGAGGCGCTTTCACATCTCTTCAAAACTTCCAAATCACCAGTGCCATCAGCACAGGGAGGGGAAGCTGTGCTGGCTGGTGACTGATGGCTTGGCGGAGAGTTACTCACCAGAGGCGGCTTAGCTGCCCTCCTGTGAGCTTTCCTGGAGGCCTGGCTGGCCTTTTGTCTCGAACCTTTAGTTTTAAAGCCACCAAAATTACTTGCCCCCTTAACTGAAGGCTGCAAATCAGTCACAGTGTTTCTGTTATAAGCTGAAACACAGGATGGCATAAAAGAAACACCCTTGCTTAATAAGCCTTTAACCCAACTTCCCACAAATGGTTTCTTATGATTCTCTTTCAGAGGTGGATTCTGTAACGGCTTAGCTATTACAGTTTGAGAAAATGCTGTGGTTTCTTTTTCCTTCCAATCAGATACCTGAGATGTAACATGCTGCTCTGGATGTAACTTCTCAGTTTCTGGTGCAAGAAACTGTTTCAAGGAAGCATTCCTCTCTAGGGCAACTGTACCCTCAGTGTCTACTGACTTTACTTGCTGTGTAAGGTCAGCAGCAGGCTGAGTAACTACAGTATCTTCTGTAGTCACCTGTACTGATGGCATAGTTAACAGTTGGGATGAAAAGCTTAAATCCATAGACTGGTTGTGGGTAAGCCTGTCCTCGGATGGGGCCACTAAAAAAGCTTTGAGTGGCTCCTCTGACTGCAAAGTGTTTGCTTCAACAACCCCTGTATTTTCTGCCACAGGTTTGTGTTCTAATAAAAAACCTTCAGAGTTGGACTGTACTTCTTTAAGTGTCAAAGGTAAGATCCTGCTGTCAACTGAACCTTTCAGATCTGGAAGGGAATCATGTCCAGGAGCTACAGCTTCATCCTGTGAGAGGGTATTAGGAACCATGGACACATCTGTGGGATGCATTCCTGAGGACGGTTCAGCTGAGGCAGCTTCGCCTGCAGAACACGCTGCTGGAGATGCTTGCTTCTCGTCGCCAAAAGTGTACTGGTCACTAGTCTTTTTAAGTGGATGGCAGGCAGATGCTCTATCTGTCATCTGGGATATTTTTCTTTCCCAAATAACAATATGTATCTCCGAAGCAGGAACCTGAAATGTCTCATGCCTTTCAGAACACAGGCCTTTTAAGTCATCACATTCTAGCCAACTTCCTGAGTAATTGGGAGTGAAAGTGAAAGAGGTTAGACATTCAAACAGACCACTATCCTAGGTTAACTTTCTTCTGGCCTTTTTAACTGCTATTATTACTGAATACCTACCAAAAGAGAACTTGAAAACATGGCCTTATCCTTATGTCACCATTTTTCTCTGCTGAATGTCAAGTCCTTGGATTTGGATAACAAAAGTTATGGACTAACACGCAGAAATGTGAAAAACTGAGGCAGTGTTTACTCTTTTCTAAAATGCTCATAAAAATCAAGACAGAAGTATCTTTAACTTCTGGAATTGAGAATGCAGTATCACCTGATATATCTAACAATATCAGAAAATAGATTTAAGTTTTTCATATATATGAATTTTCAAGATAAATGAAGCTTGTTACCTCAAGTACCAACATTTAATTTGATTATTTTATTGGTGGGGGGGAGCGGTTAGGAAAAAAATAAAAGCTTAGGTTTTTGGGTGTCTGCTCTTTAATTTCTGAGCTCCTGTTTTCTCATTTGTCAAGTAGGGATGAGGTGATCAATGACAGGGAAAGACATTAAATACCCCCTCTAAAACACCAAAAAATCCCAAACAAAACTATCTGCTAAATAAGTTTATGTCGATACAGTCTTATAAACAATCTGAACCCACTACTTCTTATCCTATACCCATTAAAACTTTGAGAATATTTTCTTTGCCTAGGTCAGTGGATCTCCACCACACACATATGTTAGAACCATCTGATTACTATTTGGGCTGAACCCTCAGAGACTGATTCACTGCTCTAGAAAAGAGCCAGGACATTTTTTATAAGCTGACCATACAATTTTTATATATTTGTCAAAGTTGGAAAACACCCAACCTCTTCTCTCTGAAGAGGATTTTTCATTCTGTAAAATGCAATTAGAAAACTAAAATTTTTTTTCAAAGTTTTTTTTAAGTTATTGAGAACTAATGTCCCCCTAAATTCTGAAGTAGGGTAAAACTTTAAGGTAATATCTATATTTATGAGTTCCCATTTGCCAAGTGCTTTATACGCATATTGTGATATGTATCCAAACTATCCCCAGGAAGAACATTCAGTGAAAAACAGCAAACTATAAACCAACAGTAGTCTCTCACCTCAATCTCTGTTTAAAAAAGCAATATGCATATGCATGTGCATACTCATAAACATGCTGATATAAACAAGCAAAGGCAGCCATGAGGAGTGATTCTAAAGCAGGGTGATAAGGTAGAGGGTGGGGTTGTAACAGGCAAGGACGAGAAGAGAGAAAAGAATGTCAAGGCAATGTTTGTCTTAACAACAAACTAGAGTTCAGTCCCTATGCCTATTATCATAAAAGAAAAATGTTTAAGCACTTACCATCAGCATCTAAAATCCATGTTATAAAATGATTATTTGCTTGATACTGAATTACAGAGGTTACTTCAAAAATACAGCCTTCAGAATGAAATGAATAGCGCTGCAAGTCATTATGGGGTAAGCCTTCCACAAAGTGCAACATGAATACGAGAGAGACTCTGTAGGGAAGAAAGGCAAGAGAAGTCAAATGAATGTGATGCCATGTGTCTGGCTGCACAAAAGACGGTCTGAGGCAAGTGAGTCACACGGAACACTCCCAAGGCCAATTGCACTGCTTTTTCTTGAGAACCTCCAGATGTGTGCCTTAATTAGAAATGGAGAACTCATTCGAAGACGTGTGTAACACTACACCCTTCTCAGAATGGTGTCACTGACAGTTGGAGGCCATCAAGCAGTAAAGCTCTAACACAGGCCATTAAACAAAACTTGCTCTGTAAGCCGCAACACCGCTTTGGCTTACAGAAGATCTCTTGAAAACTTCTTCACAGAATCAAAAGAAAAAAATCTAGACCTTTGAGAATTTTCTTTGGCACCAAGTGCCCAAATTAACTGCTTTTTTGTTAGATGGGACAGGTAATATGAGAAACAAAATAACAAACCTAAGATAGTCAAATAAACATTTTAAAAAATCAAATAAGCTAATATAATTTGGCCTATTTCTCTGTTTTCTCAGGAAATAGACAGACCCATCAAGTTAAAATTCTACTTACAAAAAGTTTACTTCTAAGGAAGTAGAAAAGATAACATACTGGTTGATTTACTATAAATTTCAAAACATCTGTAATTTCAAAAATACATTACTATAGTAACATGACAAACCAGAGAACAGAACCCAGAATAGGCCTTAAATAACTAAATTTAACAGAACTTTCAGGATTTACAAAAAATGTTGAATATCTCTTTCCCCAATATTTAAACAGATGTCAAAACTTACTTAGCTTATCAACATTTATTCAGCTGAAATAAACTTGAATCAGTGTCCAAAAATGTAGATTATCCAAAGTGACAAGGGATAATTTGGGATAATTTGTAAATTATCCCTTGTCAATCTTTCTATTAGAGAATAATCCAGTCTTTATATACCTATAAATAAAAAGTCCTGCAAAACTGTCTATGTCAATAAACTCTGTTTTTTGCCACATATTGATCTGCGATGACAAAAGTGGGGAGGATAACTTAAAAACTGTGAAGCATTTGAGTGTTTAGAAAATTAATGGGCATTTAAAGAATTTGGAGAAAATTCACAATGCATATATAACAAAGCAAATGAAAACACAGGCAATCAATAACTCTAGGAAGAGTAAAGAGCTATGAAAGAGATGAAACATAACCACATATACTCCTTGGCAGGAGAAGGAATGTAAGTATACTCCTAATAAAAAATGAAGTACTGATTTAATCAAAAAATGTAGTCATATTGGAAGGACAGGGAGAGGTTAAACACAGGTAGGGCCCAGGTGGTGGTGTGAGAGCCCCAGTTCTCAATTATTTTAAAAGGAGAAGACTGTACAAAGGTGGCAAAGGTACACTGTACTGAAATGTCAAAGTGAACGCTACCTTAAAGGTTTAAAGCAGGTGCCTGGAGATGGACTAGGAGGGGCGCTGTTCTTTTCTCCTTTTAGGTCTTGGCACTAGTAGATTACCTGAGATTTTGTTACTTAGATGAAAGCAAAACCTTTAGGAAAGGTTCTGAGAGATTTCTTGGCACATCCAAGGCCATCGGAAAAAGGGAGGAGAAGGTTAATGTCACTGGTTCTTTACCACATCAAATGAAACCTCAAAACATGTCCTTTATGTAGGGACAAAGTTACAGAGGAGGTACGTGTGTGAGTGTATTAACAAAAAGAGAGAAACTGCCTAACATGGAATTGCTGCTGCTGCTAAGTCACTTCAGTCGTGTCCGCCTCTGTGCGACTCCAGAGACGGTGGCCTACCAGACTCCTCTGTCCCTGGGATTCTCCAGGCAAGAACACTGGAGTGGGTTGCCATTTCCCTCTCCAATGCATGAGAGTGAAAAGTGAAAGTGAAGTCGTTCAGTCGTGTCTGACTCTTCGCGATCCCATGGACTGCAGCCCACCAGGCTCCTCCGTCCAGGCAAGAGTACTGGAGTGGGGTGCCACTGCCTTCTCCGAACGTGGAACTGATCTGTGAGTTTTTAGAGATGGGGCTTCTGATAACACTAAAAAAGAAAATTCTGATCAGTCCACCCACTGAGGAAAAACAGAAGGGTTGGTGATATACAATGAAGATACATCTGCTCAAGGGCAGCAGAAACCTTACAGAAGGATGAAGAATTAGCACGCTGAAGTCTGGGAGAAGATGGAAACTCAGACAGATGAGCCTATGGCTCATTTTGAATCATCTTAATTCTTGAAATCAGGTTAAGGAAATCCCAGAATTCTTATGACTCCAGGCACTTGATAGAGGTGAAGAAAATGGAAGTTTAATAAGCTTAAAAAGAGAGAGAAGACAAAGAAAAAAAGGAGGAGAGATAGTAGGTGTGGAGAAAGATAATTACCCTAAGTCAGCTCTGCAGTGGTGTGTCACTTGAACAGCTTACCAGAGCTCCTGACAGAGAGAAGCACTTTGGCAATTCATAAACCTATGTTAACTCAAACTTCTGAAAAGCAGGTTGCAGTCATCACTTTCAATACTACACACTGGAAAAAAAAAAAGTAAATCCACATTCACTTTGTTCTAAAAATAGTAAGGCAGTTTAAACTCACTTTTCTAATACCATTTTTCTTATTTGTGACTTATTGTTGCAATTGTTACACGGACCAAAATGGGCAGCCTTAAGTGGGTGCCACTCAGGGATGACATTTGTAAAGGTGACCAGATTCTTCATACATCTATTAAAAAAAAAAAAAAAAAAAAAGACATAATTTTGATTAAGTTAAATTCATTCATGTTACCTTAAATCAATGTCTAAAACAGAAGGCACTTTCCTTTATTTATTCATACTTTCCTATTCCCACAAATCGATGTAAATGTTCTTTCCTAACCCTACCCTAGTAAAGTTCTCTGTAAGAACTCTCCATATTAATTATCTATAGTTTCTCAGCTATGAGATGAAAATGTTAAAGGCAGGGTTTCTCAAGGGTAATACCGCTGCTATATATTTTGCACTGGGTTATTCTTTGCTGGAGGGCACTGACCTGTGCACTGGAGGATGTTGGGCCTCATTCCTGGCCTCTCTATACACGAGAGGCCATAAGAGCCTCCAGCTGCAGCAACTAGCTATCTCCAGACACTGCCAAATATCCCCATTGGGCAGGAAAGAGCCCCGAGTGAAGGGCCACTGCTTTAAGGCTTTCAAATGTTCATCCTTACTCAAAAAATTCACCATCTGGCTATCTGTTACTAACAACCAAAAATGAAAAGGGGCACTTACAAAAACATATTCGGGAATAGCAACAACTTAATTATTTTGATCCTTAAAAAATATAACAATATCAGTTGTGAAAACATTAGGTTTTCACAGTTTACATGAGTTCTAAATTTTGCACTTAAGCCTGAATATTTGATAGCAACAGCATCTGCAAACATGATGTTTACAGACGCACACTACAATTCAACTCGATTAACAGTATCTTTAAAAGAGCAATTATTTATTATCTAAGAGACACCACCTTCTTTTATAAATAACAACTTAAATAACTTATGTGTGAGGTAAGCACAGGCTGTTACAAAGAGATCAATTCTCAGGGAAGCTAACATTTTAAAGGCAAAGCCACATAAAGGTATCAACAAACGCACTGACTGTTATTTCTGCTATATTCTCAGTTTCCAAAGATAAATATTAAGTAAAGGCTCCTATTTTTCATTAATAAAAGGAGTTTGTCTCAGCAAATAAGCATTAATGCTCCACATGACATCTCACATTCCTTAGCACGTACTACACATAAGGCACTGAGCCAAACACTCATCTACCAAAACATCCCTGTGGCAGGTGCTCTTTTCATCCCCATTTTAGAGATGAGGCAAATGAGACACATCAGATAATAAACCCAACAGACATGAAATGAGTTCAGGGAGCCCAACTCCAAGGTCTTTAACTGCCTGCAGAAACTATCTTCTGAATCAAGTCAAAAGCTCTTAAACTAGCACTAAAAACAGCAGCACACAAATGAATGAGTTTGCTGATATTCTTCCACCAGATTAAGTGAAAGTAAGTTTCAGTGAAATGCCACTTCATTTTAAGCTTTCCCCCTTGAACTACTTTTACTTTTAGAGCAAAAAACTTTAACCAAAAAAAAAAGGGGGGGAGGGGGTAAGTGGTAGGATGATTCTTTCCCTTGAGCTCTCAGAGTTTTTCTATACAGCTCCAAAATGCACTTTTCACTTTGTATTCAAAGCCAACAGATCAAAATACCTGCTAAGTCACTGGCCCTCTCTTATGTTTCCATGTTACTTCCCTAACTAACTGTCTGAATTTGGCCAGAATAAAGATGATTTCTGCTGAGTCCCTGGCACAGAGAATATGCTCAGAGAAAAGCTGTCAAACAACGGAGATACAGATTCTGGAAAAGCTATCATCAAGTTGACTGTCATCTTCAGGCTTGTTTCTGTTATTTATATTATTTAAGACCCAGGTGGAGATTAGGCAGCATATCTCAGTGAGCAGGAAAAGTCTGAGGGAACAGAAAACCTAAGCCTGAGTTGTTCCACTTACTAGTCTGTCACCTCAGGCATCAATTTAACCCCTTACAAGTTTCAGTTTCCATACATGTCAAACGAGGAGAAAGTCAGATAATTTATAAAACTCAATGCCAGGAGACCTAGAAGCAGATGTTTGTTCTAATACTCACACAAAGTTACTTAAGTCCTAGGTATGAGTGAAATGCTAAGTCTTACTCTGTTCCCTGACAGACAGGGAAGTCTGGTGTGCTGCAGTCCACAGGGTCACAAAGAGTCGGATACAACTGAGTGACTGAACTGATTAAAGAAAAAAAATGCTTCCTGGTTCTACAGCTTGGATTTCCTAGAGCATTCTCTCACACTCAGCTCTCCTTGACTAATCCCTAAATAGTCTCAATTAAGATAATGAATATCTAAAGTAGTATTTTTTCATATACATTTATTCAATAACTTGGAGACTCCAAATTTTCTAGTTTACTAACAGGTGAATTCAAGAAAAGAGGAAAGGATTTACCTCTATTATAACAGTATAAATGACCAACAGAACCAGCATGGTCATATTTTAACTGCCAGCCAGCCAGTGACTTTCTCTTATGTGGACACAGCGAGGGTGTTGTGTCTGATAAATTTTCTCTCCCTGACTCCTCTTCCAAAACCTAATTTCTCTATTTTTTTTTAATATGGTAGCTGTATGGAAGCAAAATAACTTTGCAGCTTCTTTCTTCTCCATGTTTCGTCCTGAGTACCAATCTCAGGGTCATGTACAACAATCGTGATCTCTCTAATCCTCACCTAGAGGCAGCAGGGAAGTAGAAAGCATGGCTGAGACAGTTCACGTGTAGAAGGATTCTGGTGGTGGCTGGTCTTTCATAGGACTAAGGGAAGGAATGGGAGAGCATAAGTTACCTCTAAGATCTGCTGCCAGACTCTGGGAGCCTAAAATCAAGTTTCCACAATGTTGAAAACAAGCAAACAAAAGCCCTAGTCTCTAATATAGGAGTAAACAAAACACATATGGTTTTGCAAAGAATTCTAAGAGGTGTACTTACTCAGCAGGGAATCCAGGGGAAGTGGGGGAGGCAGGGGACTGTGCTACTTCACCATTAGTCCCCACTTCCCACTAAAGAACTTCTTAACAAAATTCCTTCTAGTAATCTATCAAACCATTTATTTATTATTATTATTGGTACTCTTTTAGTATGAAAAAGCAAGTAAATAATGCAGTTTCTGGGGCTCAACTGTTTCCTTTTAATCTTAGCAGTGGAGAAACTTCAATATACAAAAGGAAATTTTATCAAGGGTAAAGACAGCAATGCTACAAGTGGAAGCAAGTTTTCTTCATATTTCATTACTTGGAGACATTTTCAACAGAATGAATCCATTAAAGAAAATAGAAACACTAACCTGTTTTGATATTTGTGCCCACAGTGTGAACATTCAAAATTCCAAGAAAAAGAGTATGTGAAGAGCTGTTCAATGTGGGGTTCTATTTTTAAGAGCAGGGGAAATGCAAACACAGGGCTTTCCATATCACCTTGAAGAAGAAAAAGAAAAATTATTGCTCATAATGAACTGAAAAAAAATTACAAATCGTCATCTTTTCTCACTATATTCACAGTATGAATATATGGGAATATGTATATACGACAGAGTAAGTTATTCACAGTTAAGCAAGAGAAGTTTTCGAAGCACTTTCTAAAAATGTCCATCATTTTAATTAACACTCACTATCTTTCATTTGTCTTGGTGACACTTATGAAAACACCTAAGACAAAGATACAGAAGACTCATATGGCCCCCTAGATAAGCTTTCTTGGGGGAAAAAGAAATCCTCAGAACTGTGACAGTTCTAAAGCATCATAAAAACAAAGCAAAAATATATAGATTTGTTTGGTACAGATGCTAAAAATAATATAACTGGAGAAACACTGTAGGATAATAATTTCCGAGTTGGACAAAAGGCCAACTCTACTCTGACTCTCTTGTTCTACAAAGTGGTAAGGGCATGACACACCAGGCTCAGAGGACCAGACTCTGCAGCCACTACTCTTCTTAATCTTTTAACAATTAAACTTCAACAACTTTAAAACTAAAGAACATCTGAATTTTGTTGTCATCAAAACAAAAGCTGAACTGTGGATTCTGTCTTCTGACTTGGAGAGCAGCACGTTAGGAGGAGGATTTAGATTCTCCTCACATTCATCCTCCAATTGCTTTCCCTCCTTTCTATCCTCTGGGGAGCTTAGATGCTGCCTTACTGATTTGGCCCAAGGACTAATCCAAGCCCTGCCATTGCCTCCCTCCCCAGGGACAGCCTCACTTCCGAAGTTCACTTCTCCCCAATCCTGGACTACAGTTGTCTGGAACATAGTCGAGAAGAGTCATCTCGGCTGTACTGAAAGGCAGAATAGTGGGTCTTCCTGCCTAAGAATCAGTGGTCTTAGGCACCACTCTATCAGTATCAGTGGTCACAAAGGTTATTTTACAGTCCCACTGCTATTTTTGTAAAAAAAAAAAAAAAAAAAAAAAAAAAAGAAATCCAAAACAAAATGCTTTTCATAAACAGAAAGAAATAACAAATTAATCTCCTAAAAATGAACATCATATGCATAGTGTGTAGTATAGCATGAGTTTGTAATTAGTTATCAGCCTTTAAATGCTCACTCTGTTGAAACTAATATCAAGTGAAAAAGTAAGTAATTTATATTACATTATGACAACATAATCTTTAGCTCAAAAAACACATAGTTCTCAACAAATCAAAATATCACAAAAGAGCTCAAAACACAATTGAATAAGTTGTATGATTACAGACCATTTTAGATAATGTACATAGCTCCTAAAATGATCTTAATTATTTTTCCTTTGATTATCAGTTTTAGGTTTCTAAAGCATCCTACTAGAGAAACATAAAATACCAAAGCTTATTTCTAATTTTGATAACCTCCTGTCTAAATTAAGTGGTTTCTCTGTCTCTACTGCCTTAAGCCCAACTCCAGCTCAACTATAGATCTTCCTCAACTCATGACAGGGTTATGTTCCAATAAACCTATACATTGTAAGTGGAAAATATTATTAAGTTGAAAAGGCATTTAATCCTCCTAACCTACCAAATATCAAAGCTTAGCCCAACCTACCTTCAATGTGCTCAAAACACTTAACATTAGACTACCGTTGGGCAAAATCACTGAATACAATATCTATTTTATAATAAAGTACTGGATATCTCATGTATTTTATTGAACACTACACTGCAAGTGAAAAGCAGGATGCTGGTCTGGATCCAGAATGCTTGTAAGCATATTGGTTGTTTACCCTTGTGATCTCATGGCTGGCTGGGAGGGGCAGCTCACTCCCACTGTCTAGCATCACAAGTGAGTATCATAGGGCTTATCACTAGTCTAGGAAAAGATCACAATTCAAAACTCAAAGCACAGTTTCTACTGATTGCATTTCTCTCTTTAACACCATTGTAAACTGAAAAAAAATCAAAAGTCGGACCACCGAAAGATGGAGGCCATCTATATCTAGTTTGCCTATTTCCCTGAAGTATCTTGTTCATCAGGATGCAAACTTTCCAGTGACTCCTTGCTGTCTAGCTATTCAGGTTTTCTCTTCTGTTACTGGCTCATTAATGTGTCTGGCCACTTTTCTATCAGGTTTTTTCTTTTTTTAAAAAACTGATGTACAAGAATCCTTCATAAGATATCCTGGATATTATTTCTTTGTGCTATCTTTACACAGAGGTTTTAAACTTTGATGTAACTGTAGTCACCAATCTCTAGTAAAGTAGTGACCTATATTTTCTTCCAAAGTTTTACAACTCTGCTTTTCATGTTTAGGTCTTTAAATATGTGAATACTGGAAGTTTCTTTCTAATTATGCTGTGAAGAAGGGCTCTAATCCCACCCACACCCTCTCCACCCAATCAGGAACCAACCATCACCTAGGAAGAAACCAAACGCGGGAGGGGTGGGGGGCGGGCGGGTTTGGATCTGGACTTTCTATTCTGTTCTATTGGTCTGTCTATCCTGACACTGGTACACAACACTCAAAGACTAATTTACTCTCTACACTTACATAAATAAGTAGACACCATAAAATCCTGGCTTTTTCCTTAAAAAACAAAAAACATATATACAATGAAGGAAAAGAAATATCAAATTGAAGATAGCAGTTACCTTTGTGGTGAGGTAAGGAATAATTGGGAAAGAGCACAAAAAGGGTATTAGTTGTAATATTTCTTAAACTGTGAGGAGGGAGAGCAAAGAGGATAGCTTACAATGTGTTTTTTTTAAAAAAACAATAATGAAAATGATGAAGTGTCTGGCTGATCTTAAAAATGTAACCAACATTCCAAGCCAGTATGGGTTCTACTTCTCTTTCTTTAGTGGTTTAGAATACATGTTAATATTCAGAATGAGGACACACACACTGTAAGATTCCAACGTGCTCCCAGAAGCAAACGTCAGGTTTCATTAGTCAGACCTTAAGCACTAACGTAGCCCCTCTCACTGCTGACTGAGTAGTGCAGACACAATGAGAGGATGCTACTGTACCGGAAAAGCTACATCCCTGCCCAATTGCTAGGAGTGCACAGTTTTCAGACATCCCTTCGCTGTTATACAGAAATCCACATCCAAGGTAGCAGTAGACCAAGACACAATCTTCCAAATATTTATAATGAGCAGGGATAAGCAGGGTGGTGATTCAGACTGGGGAAGAAACCACTCTTTAAAATTCAACTGGGAACTGGAGTAGGGAACCTGAATAAAACATCTCAGGTCACTCTATGGGGGAACTGATAGCCGCAAAATGCAACACGGGAGCCCCTCAGTCTACACTCTGGCGATCTTATGGACAAGGCTCCTCTAGGATGAGTCCCCACTCAACAGATGAGTGGCTGGAGTAGTCTACTGGGGGAAAGGACAGGGAAAGGAGCCAATGGTGTAACCCCTGAGTGCTGACCTGGCTCTGAGAACTGCATCCACTCTGAAGGCATGGAACACACGTGTGCATATTTATATAAAACAACTCCATCCTTGAATGATTTAACCAGTGATATGTTTCTACCCAGATTCTCCCTTCCAAGAATCTGATCATTCCAAGTAATAAAACAGTGTTGTATTTCCTTATGATATAAGTATGTCTTTACAGTAGATGAGTAATACAATTAAATTCCACAAATTACTTACCTAATGTACATCTAAGCTGAGGTTGAAGTCTAATAAAAATTTCATCTCTGACTTCATTCAGACAGGTCTCTATCTTTGCAAATATTTCTGAAGGAAGCTTTTTACAATCTCCATCTAATAATAAAATATAGAACATTATTGATTTCTCATCAACCTGTATCTTTCTATAGACAACACATTATCAAAAATGAAAGTTTATCAGTCAAATTTTCCAGAGAAAATGGAAAACTACAAAATTCCTTAATTCTTCTTCTCTTTGTAGTATATCATGTGTGTAAGTGCTTAGTCAACTCACTTGTGTCTGACTCTTTGTGACCCCATGGACTGCAGCCCACCAGGGAGTGTCCATGGGATTCTTTAGGCAAGAATACTGGAGTGGGTAGCCAATTCCTTCTCCAGAGGATCTTCCCGACTAAGGGATTGAACCCAAGGTCTCCTGCACTGCAGGCAGATGCTTTACCATCTGAGCCACCAGGAAAGTCCTGTAGTATACCATACATTCCCTCAGTCTTTTTTAACAGCACGGTATCGTTAGTACTGACTGACTGGCTCAACATCATTCTACCCAAGTAAAATCTCAGTGAAAAGTTTTTCTCACTGAAATAATCACAGGCCTAGCTAAAGAGCTACACATTAATGTTCTGCCCATCTCTGAAACATCTGAGGCCATTTCTTTCAATGCAATTGTTCCTTATGCTAAGACAACTTCTAATCAGTTAATCTTCTCTGTATGACTTCTACTGAACTTAACTAGATCACAGAACAGATAAATTTATAAGGAGTGTTAATATTATGATTACTTCCCAAACAAACATTTGGTATGTTTCCCTCCTTCTACATCTTTTTTTGGGGGAGGGGAAGGAAGGAGGGCATGAGGGGTCTTCACTGACATCACTGCATTTTGTACAATTCCACATTCTGCTTTTTTTAACACAAATGTGCCTCAATAAAAATTCTGCAGGCTAGTTATTACACTCCAACTGAACCATAGTTTTATTGGCCATTCCCTATCGCTGGACATTTAAGATTTTTCTTTTTTTTTTTTTTACGATTATAAATACTATTATCATGAACATCTTTGGGCGCATACCTGTCCATGTTTTTGACATTCTTTAGGGCAAAAATCCTCAAAATTACTGACAGAAAACGAAGATTAACAAAATTATTTTGAGTAAAAGTCTCCATATGCACCTGAATCTAATTACTCTTAGGCTACTAGATTTTTTCATTTCAATCTCTTACAAGTAAATAATTCATATAGCCTGATCACACACTGCTTGTGCGCTTCACTATGAGAACATCTGGAGTATCCTATAATATGAAGTGAGCACTGACTAGAATTTTTGGTATCTGATCACACTGGGAAAAAAAGAGAAAACTTACAATCAACAGTAATGCAGCTGGAACAAATGTAATTACAACTATATGATAAAAGCGACAATTATCTTATAAAAAATAAATAAAATACTGAATAACCAAAGTCAAACTGCATAAAAGTAAGGATTCTCCCCTACCAGATACCAAGACCCAAAAGGCCATAATAATTAAAACAGCCTGGCACTGGTACAGCAACAGGAAAATATTCAAGGATGGGGAAACAATATATAAGATTTATATAAAAGATTGTAAGATCAAAGTCAAGCTGAGTAAAGATGAGGATAGCAAGACCTAAAAAGCCCTAATAATTAACATAGTGTGGTACTGGTGCAGAGATAAAGTGACTAAGAGGATAAAACTGGGTGCTAAGGAACTGCTTACACAGACTGTAATATGACAAAGGGGGCACAGCAGATCACTTGAGAAAAAAGGTGGAGCTAGAAAAACAGGCTATGCAATGGGAAAAAAATGAACCCTTACCACACACCATACCTAACTACCTCCCACTGAATTAAGAATTTCAAAGTAAAAAGCAAAGCTCTGTGACCTTTCAGTGAAAACAGGTGAATGACTTTCTCATCTTGGATAAAGAAAACATTTCTTTTTAAAGTCACAAACATTACTAGCTACAAAAAGAAAGATGAACAATTTCTGTACATCAAAAGACATCTTTAAAAAAGCAAAAGCACAAGATACAAACTGGGAGATGTAGCAAGCTATCTGACATAAATAAATAGAGCAACAAGGACATATAAAAGCTCAAATCAATAAGCACATGACAACAGAACAAAGAGATATAAGACACAAACAGGCTTCACAGAGAGAACAGAGGGTCAATCTATATAGGAAGAGCTGTTCAACCTTTCTAAAATTGGGGAAAAGCAAATCAGGACCATTTTATATCATTCAAATAGCAAAAATCTCCAAGTCTGAAAATAAACAAGGGAGGAAATATGGATGAGGAAGATCTCATCTACATTGCTAATGGGAGTATACACTGGTACAACCACTCTGGAAAACCATTAGCCTTTATCCAGTCTGTGTGAACTCAGAGTCTATCCTGAGATAGATCCAAGGGAAACTCTCGGGCCCCAAGAGATTGGCCTAAAAACAGTCACAGCAGCAGTATTTATGATGGCAAGAATCAACCCAATGATAGATGAATAAATGCACTGCTATATTTACAAACTGGTATTCTAACAAACTGGAAATATTACATAGCAATTAAAATTGGTGAGCCACAGATACAAGCAGCTTTACAGATAAATATTTATAGAAAAAAAGGTCCCAGAAAAAATATACTGTGTCTTTTTAAATAAAGTTCAAAACATTAAATTTGGCAATACCTTACTTAGCCATATATATGTAGGAAGAACTATTTAAAAAGAAGAAATGATAAAATACATTTTAGGATAATGATTACCTTCGGGGGGAGTAGAGGATGGCATGGGGAGGAATACATAGGTACATGTAAATCATTGCAAATATTTTATCTTGGGTTGGAGGTGGTTCCTGGGTATCCTATTTTATAAAAAAATAAAAATATATCCCTGTGAAGTGATTTTTGGAGAGTTGTGGGATTATGGGTGATCGATTTACTTGCTTTATTCCACTTTACAGCAACTCACAAACTTACAAAAGTTTTACTTTGATGGACTCTATGTTGACCACCATTGACCAAAAGATAAGATATAGCCACAGACTCTACTCTTTTTTTTTTTTTTTTTTTTTGTGAAAAAGACTGCCTTTCGGGCAGTCATAACACAACTGGTATTATCTCAAGCTTCATGATATGGTCCCTTTGGTCCCTGCTCCAAGGTCTTGATACAGAACAATGGGTATTAATGGTATCTTTTTCACGTGCTATGAGACAAGTTCAACATTAGTCTCTCTAAAAAGTAAAGAGAAATAAAATGTTATTACTAACCTTTAACCCCATCCAGCTGACTGGTGTGCAGAAGCATATTGGCGTGATTATACCTGGTAAACAACCACCTGAACATGGACTCCTCTTCAGAGCACAGGTCAGTCACAGTGCTTTTCAGCCCTTCCAAGTGCACCAGTGCTGCCAGGATACAGTCTAACCAACACAGAGCATGTGCATTTTTCCACTGGACACATGAAGTCTGGCAAAATGAGGTATGTTTGCTCTCCAGTGGCTTTTCCAGTTCAGATGCACATCTTTCATTTTGAGGATGAGTCCCTTCAGTTCCAGAAACATCAACCATGATAGCATCTTCCTCAGGAGCCATGTCAACAGTATCAGCTTCCAAAGCCTCATTCTGCTCCCAGGAATCAGCTGTCCTAACTGGATTCTGCTGTCCATTGTACAGTGAACCAGGTAAGCCTGGTGAGGTTCCATCATATTCTCCTCCATTATGGTTACTGTTTAAAACCTGTTCACTGTCAATATCTCGAAGATTTTTAGTCTTTTTGGAAACTGCTATAAGAGGTGACTCTTCACAGTTGGCTTCTAAGATCTTTCTTTTTTGAGGCTTATTTGGAGTGTGACAATTTTCCAAACCAGGAGAAATTAAGTTATTAAGTGATTTAGAGCCCAAAGGATAGATGCACTAGAAAGGAAAAATAAAAATTCAAATAAGCTCAAGCTTTACTTTACCATTACTATGTCATGAAAAGTATGTATAAAATGTTAGCATTAATTTGATATGAGAGGGTATATGATATTATCAATCTAAATTTGAAGGAACAAGGATAAACAACTAATCAAAAATTTAGTCCTCAAAAGAGTAATTTTTTCCTAGTTAATTTGAATAGTCAAGGGTTTAATCTAAACTACACCATGGTAAGCTTACAAGGAAAACATACATATTTTTGCTTTAACAAAGAATCCAATGTTGAATGAACCAAAAATTCTAAAATTTTATGATGAGTGTACTATTCTTTTGGGGATAGGTATACTGCGTGGAGAAGGAAATGGCAACCCACTCCAGTAGTCTTGCCTGGAGAATCCTATGGACGGAGGAGCCTGGTAGTCTACAGTCCACGGGGTCGCAAAGAGTCGGACACGACTGAGCGACTTCACCTTCACTTTATAATGCGTGGCTTTAAAAACTAAAAAAGTAGTTTCAATGTAAAAAGTTGCAAAGAGTAATGTCTGTTTCATAGTTTTTGAAACTGAGTGTTAACCTAAGAACACATCAGTGGATCAACTTTACAACCACACTGGTTCTCAAAATTAAACTGGTTGAATTTTAATGACTTCACCATGCATGAACACAATTACAGCCAAATAGCAAAAGTGTAAACAAATCACTAACATAACCAACGAATTTTCCCTAAGCTTGAACACTAGCAAAACATTTTATAA
The DNA here is from genome assembly GCF_910594005.1 of Cervus elaphus. NCBI lineage: Eukaryota > Metazoa > Chordata > Mammalia > Artiodactyla > Cervidae > Cervus > Cervus elaphus. The sequence continues at coordinate 30,501,414 of NC_057844.1, forward strand.
GACAGATGCAAGAAACCTACATCCTGTATGCCTTCACTTAAAACATGCCTTCTTCTATACATGTATGGTAGACAGCCACCTCAGTGGCCTCTAGTGAACTAAAGAACTCTATCTCCAGGTAGTCGGGCCCTAGAGTCAGCCCCCTGCCACAGCCTCGGGCTTGGCCATGTGACTAGCTGTGATGGGACATGAACAACCAGGATGCACACAGAGGCCTGATGCACTGGCTGACTGGACTTGTCCTCTCGCAGCCCTCTTTCTGGAAAACACTTTCTTAGTTTCAGTTATTGCACTGTAAGGATCCCAGTTAGCCTTATGGAGCCTTGTGGAAAAGAAGTGAGATCCTGGCTGACTACCTGAGTTGAGTTCCCAGTTGGGAGCTGGCATCCAAAGCCTGCCACACAGACTAAATTTAGCTGTACCAGCCAACAAAATGGGAACTTAAGAACTGCCTTGACAACCCACAGAGTCATGAATGAAGTTGTTAAATCACTTTGTCACTAAGTTTTGAGATTTCATTTTACAGCAATAACTAACCGAAATGCACTAAGAAAGAAAGAAAGAAAGATGTCCGACTCTTATGATCCCATGAACTGTTGCCTGCCAGGTTCCTCTGCTCATGGGATTCTCCAGGCAAGAATACTGGAGTGGACTGCCATTTCCTTCTCCAGGGGAACTTCCTGACCCAGGAATTGAACCCAGGGCTCACACACTGCAGGTAGATGCTTTACTGACTGAGCTACGTGGGAAGCCTGAAATGCACTAAATCCTCCATTTTAAAATACAGCATCTTCTATACAAGTGAACACTATATTCCTAATATTGCACTTATTTAGAAATTCTTTAGTTTAACAGGACAAGTTCTTCATTTTTCCATTACTAACTAGTTGTTTAGTCACCATTAACTAACAACTTGATCCTCAACTTTTATACCCTGAGATTACTTCCTTAATCCTACCACATGTCAGACGACATAGAACACTTTAAAATCAATAGTGGTAATTTTGTATTCAAAAAGTTCTCCAAAGAAATTGAAAGCAAGACCTTGAAGAGATATTTGCACACTCATACTCACTATAGCATTATTCACAATAGCCAAGAAGTAGAAGCAAAGCAAATGTCCATGTACAAACAAGTGGATAAAGAAATTGCGGTATATACATATTAACACAATAGAATGTTATGCAACCTTAAAAAAGGGAACTCCTTTCATATGGTACAATATGGATAAACTTTGAGGTCATTATACTACGCAAAATCACAAAAAGACAAATGCTGTATGATTCCACTTATATGACGTACCTAGAGATAGTCACATTCATAGACAAATAAGAATGGCAGTTGCCAGGGCTAAGGGGAGAAGTTGTTATTCAATGGTTACAGAATTTCAGTTTTGCAAGATGAAGAAGTTCTAGAGTTCTTAAGTACATAATATTTAGAGGTTAATAACTTTCTCAGTGAGTCCCAAAGTTAATAAACCAACAGATGAGAGTGACAACATCTAAAGGACCCTCAGGAGGTTTAAAAGAAAAAAATCTTGAAATATATTCCCTCCTCTAACAAGTCTAACATCTTCATGTAATAACTCAGGAAACTGAGTGGAAAAATAACAGGGAATATTGAAAATTGCATACCACACAGATCTAGAGACTTTGATTATCTATATATTAAAATACACACAGTCTAAAAACTACAAAATGAGCACAAATTTAAACAGTGAAGAAAAAAGCAAAACGTTAAAACTTTGATACCATCTAAGATTAATACTTTACCTGCAGATCCTCACACAAAAAGACAGATTCTTGAAAACTAATTCGGTAAGTCTTTAAGGCTTTTAACTTTCCCTTCGCCCTACAAGCAGGGCAATACTCATCTGACAAAACTTTAGCTGAATCATAATTCTAAAAGAGAAAAAAAAGTAAATTAAAATAGAGACACTCACAGATTTTATCAAATTACAAAAAGTAAAATGGAAAAGTAACCAGAAAATTTTTTTTATAATTTCCACCTAGAAGCATCCTGGCAAGATATCTTAAAAGACAGCAAATAAAAGAAATGCATACAGGCTTTAATACAGCTATTATTCCAAAAAGTATATATTCTAGTTTTAAATATTAAATTAGGTGTTAAGAATAGCATTAGTTTTATTTGCAAGAAAAAAAGTAATGTCGGTTACCACTGAAAATAAGTTCAATATTTTCAAACAGTAAACCATAAGGTCTATGTCTTCTTTCTACTTTCACATATCAATGAAACAGAGAGGTTAAACAGAAAACAGTCTTTCGCCATTACTGTAAGATTTCCGTGGAAGATACAATTTTTTAGAAATTAATTGGTAAAATTAAAACCAAATTTAAGTCTCAAAAACAGGAGGGAAAAAAACCAACTTTGCACTGAGGCAAAAAATAAGTGCACTAACTTTTCCCAAGTACCCCACCATGTGGAGTGAAGATTTCCCTATATCAGCCCCTGGTCCAATCACTGGCAAACCATTTCCACTCTTCGGGGAATCCGTCATTCCGAGTCATTGGCTAATTTATGTCCCTTGAAACATGTCAATAGCACTAAGGATTTCTCAATGAACCCTGGAAAAAAAAAAGTCAATAGACAATTAAACAAAAATCCTATTTACTTTGAAAAAGAGCTATGCTATCTTAAAAGATGGATATACATTAAGTATATTTTGAGAACTCTATATCCTAGGTTAAACAGTTTCTAAAATTGTTATTTTGAAGTGAAAGCAAAATACCTAAATTTATTTATAAATCTAGCAAATTTCTGGGAAGAGGGCATAAAGCAGCAATAGGACCAGTCTTCATAGTAGGCTCATTTAAAAGCAAACTTATCAAAGCTTGTAGTAGAGTAAGCTATTATTTAACTATATCGATCAGAGTTTGAAAATCTAAGTTTTTAGTCTATATACAATTTAAAACAAATATATATATAAACATTATATTAAGAAAGTACTTTACAAAACCCAGATACATTGTGCTATTACCTGACAAGGACAAAAGAACCCCTTACATTCCTATTGCTTTCAACTACCAAGAATACATCACCAGCAGAGAACAGTGCCACTTCTTAAAAGCTGACAATAATGTACTTTATTTTATATTAAATAATTTGTAACAGAACAAAAATATAAAGACTGTCATAGTACAAATTACACATGTAATGAGTGTTTTTTGAGTGTAGTCCCCTGGAGTAGAATCCCATTCAGTCAAGTCAAAATCATGAGACTGGAGCTCAGTGTAAGGGAAAGTAATTGTTAACAGTAGTTTAGATTTAAAATACAAGGAAAACTAGACAAAGGAGAACTCTGAGCAGAGTCTATCACCACTTCACAGGGATGTTGTAGAACACTTTCAAGAAAAAAAGTTTCTCCAAAATCTAAGAATCCATGATTCTATGACAACCACCTCCTGGGAAACTGGGGCTCACAGATTCACTTTAGAAACTCGTTATGCTATTCTGTTTCAGAGGAATATACTTTACACAGCTTTCAAGCCAAGGAATAATTCCAAAAATAAAAATGCTCTTTAGAAACGCATCCGTGGATCTCAAGTTGCTATTCCTAAAGAAACATCCATAAGCAGGGTTTCTCAACCACAAGATTATAGACATCATAGACCAGATCAATTTGTTGTGGAGGCTGTCCTGTGGGTTAAGGGGATGTTCAGCAGCATCATTGACCTCTAACTGCTAGATGCCAACAGTAACCCCTCAGTTGTGACCATGTCTCCAGATGTTGCCAAATGTCTGTCAAATGTTGCCAACCAAGGGGGTTGGGTGGGGGTAGGGGGCCAAATTCAGGCCACTGAGTATCACTACCAAAAGGGTAAAAAAACAAGCTTGGTGCTTTATCCTTTTAAGTTCCTCAGGGACAACACCAATTTGTTAACTCTGGCTGGTTCTGTTTATAATCTACTCACAGAAGAGAACTATACAGAAGAGTCAAACTTCTAGGATTCAAGAGTGGCTAAAAGCACGGGCTTTAGGTTCAAAACTGTATTTGGAAAATTAGATGATTCTAAGAATTAAATGCAATGCGTGTAATGTTTAGCAATGTTTAGCACCTGACACACAGCAAACTTTAACTACTATTTAGTGCTATTTTATACATTATGCAGAAAACAGGCAGCATAGCTTGGATCATTTTGCAGTATTCTCAAAAAAAAAGACTGGTAAGCCACGTATCTGGAACAAATCTTTCTTGTTGAAAATTTCCATCTGCCTGAGGGATTAAGGAAACTTTTCCGGCTAGTTCTCTCTCTCTCTACTAAAGTAAAACACGGTAAGAATTCAAATTTGCTCTCCTGATCCTATCACCCAACAATTTCAATGGAAGAACAGGTAGGTTGGTGGTTGAAATCCTGAATATGCAGAAGCCCCAAAAGAAAATTCATTAAAATAAATAAATAAATAAAAATACCAGAGATAGGCTATTCAAGTCTTTCAAATACAACTTACTTGGTCCTAGATAGGAAACGCTGGGGTAGTTCTTATAACTTAATTTGTCCCTGAATAGACTGCCTTCATTGTCCTCCCTTCAAAAAACCACCTGCTCCTGCTCTTTTTGCTTGTATTTCTCCTAGACTTTGGCACCTCTATGCTTACAAACACACATACTAGAAAATTTGAGTGGTTCTCTAGTCAAAGTCATCAAATTCTGAGGACAGTTCTTTGGAAGCATCTCAAACCCCCACCTCTGTCTTCATCTCCATCTCCACTCCCTATCACTGCCAAAGTGATGCTTTTATTAAAGAAAAACAAGTCTGAGTCTGTCGCTGCTCAGCTTAAAATCAAGTAATGACTCCAATCTGATTACAGTAAAGTCCAAACAGCTCCGTGCGTGCGTGTTCAGTCGTTCAGTGTTACCTGAGAGCAATGCTAAGACCTAAATACCACAGCACTGTGAGACCATTGGCTTTCCAGTCTTTCCGTCTACTCCATTTCACCCTCCGCATTTTTTTTCGGAGCCGCACCACATCCCCCTCGCCACCGTTTTCATTACTTCTGTGAGCCACTGACGCTCCAGAAGCCCAAGTGTCAAGTACTAACCCAGCACGGACCCAGTACAGCAACAAAGCGTCAAGTTGGACCTGGGGCTAGCGAAAGCAGCAATTAAGCTGAAATCACAGCCCAGCGCAAAATGGGGAAACCTAGAGAACCAACTGCTCGAAGAAGGCCGTTTAAGCTTTCCCTCCAAGGAAGCGGGCTCGGCACGCGAGCTGTCAAAGGTGAGGCCACAACAGACTTGAAGCTGAGAGCTGGGGCTGGCTTTCGGCGCCCAGCCCTGTCTGGTACCCAAGCCAGCCGTCCTGAATAACAGACGAGGAGACGTCAGTTTCAAAACCCAACCTTGGAAACCCGAGAAGGTGCAGTGTTCCGTTAATTCACGCTCCTTATGAAGGGGGGGTGAGGGGAAACCTCTGGTTTCTCTTCAGCATTTACCTCTCTGAGTCCCAGCGAATGAATCTGTGACTCTATTCTAATACCTTACTCACCAAGCCTTTCCCCCTCCCAACCTAGCCCCTCCTTTCAAACCAGCGGAGTACCCCCACAGATCACCCCAGCTCCGTCCCCTTTTCCTATTTCAGAAGCTGAAGGAAGCTACTCCGTCTTCTCTTACCTGCCGTCGGCCCGGCCTTTCCTCGCGTCCGGGTCGCTCAGAACTCCCGTTCCAACTGGAGCTCCCACGCCAGAGCGCGACGTTCAACCCACGTTCTCCTCGGCCCGCTCCTCCCCCCGAGCCCCTCTGCTAGGAAAGCAGCTTCCGGTTTGAGTCCTCGGCGAAACACTTCCCCTTCCGGCTCTGCGTGGGGGCCCTGACAGGGCGTAAGCCGGGCAGGGAAGTAGGCGATGGGAGCACTTCCGGTCGGCCTCCGCAGAGAGGCGTGGCTTTCCGCTCGGCCGCCGCAGCCGCAGTTGTAGCTGCGGCGACGACTAGGGGCGGGGCCGGTGGCTGCAAGAGCCCGCCATATGTGAGTGGCTGGGTTTGGGGAGGCGACGTTTCTGGAAGCTGCTGGAAAGCGCTCGGGTGGCGGAGGTGACGCCGGCGGCCAGGCGGGGGAAGGCGGGGGAGAGTGGGGCGTGATTAAAACTAGTGCGCGGCCCGCAGCGGAGGGATTACGCTGAGGAAAGAGCCCGCGCGCGTCTCGTTGCGCCTTGGCCGGGCGATCCTGGGTCGAAAGCCGACGCTCCCTGAGTGACTTGGGTGGGCCGGCGGGCGGGCGAGGAGCGAAGGCCCCCACAGCTGGCGGAGGGTGCGATGGAGGGGCTCTCGGCCGCGCCCGCCCGCAGCGCCGAGGTTTCAGCGTCGGGGCGGGCGGCGCGGGGCCCCGGTAGTCCGCGCTCACGAAAGCCTCGGTCAGAGCCGAGCTGCCACAGAGCGTGTTCACAAAGGGTCACCACACACGGGCCTGCCCCTCCCTGTCTCCCTAAACCCCCGTCTGCGAGGCAAGGGCCTTTTTCACCAGGATTCTGGGTGTTTCTCCTCCTTTCCTCCCTCCCAGATCTTCTCACGGTAAGGGGAGTAGCCGCAGCACTGGGACCCCATTCTTGACTAGTCAGGGGCCGAGATGTCCTTAGCGCGCTCCTGTCAGCTGCCCTGCCTTGTTGCAACTTCAGAAAAAGGGGGAGTTCTCCATGAGTCGATGAGTTTTCAGGCTCTGCTTTCGTAGGAAGGTCATGTGGCTTCAGGGACATCGTGACCGCGCGTGCTGTTTCTTGAGTCTTGCATCCTGAATCTTGGGAGCAGCATATTCCAGAAGTCCTTCGCTCGATTGATCCTGCGTCCTAGAATAACAACATGTTTCTGACCCATTTCCTTACAGAATAGTCACTACTGGCATTTTGGACTGTGGGGCTTTTTTTTTTTTTAAAGTGGTCTCAAGCTAAATAATTTAAATATTTAATGCTGATCGTTTTGAAAAGATAGTATAGAGGAAGTCAGTCCCCTGTACCAAGAAATCCAGTGAGAGGGATTTTAGATTTCGTTACTACTGAATGTAAACAGCTAAGAAATGGAACAGGGAGTTTGTTTTTCTCCAGACTGAAAAATAGTCTGGTTTTTGTTCACCTTTTTTGTTGTTGTACTAGGTAAGTAACGTGCTGCTATTATTTGTTGTTAAGATCTAGCTTATTAGGTTTTCTTTTTCTTATTTTAACGAATTAGGAAAATATGAGAAGGTAGTATTTCGTTCTGAAATAGTAGCCAAAACTCAAGAAGGTTTATTTCATTTTCACACTTGGTGTTTCCATTTTTAGAATGGAGTACACTTTTATGTAATAAACACTTGCTGAATGTTAATGTCATACATTAAACGAAGTAATTGATTCAGTTAAAATGTCCATACAATTTTAAGATTGAAAATCAACATCCCCAGACTGAATCGTATCAAACATTGTTGTCTGCAGAGTTGATTTGTAGTCTTATAGTGCAAATTGGGTATTTTGCTGAGGAAAAAAATCTAATAGTAACAGAAGCAAAGTGGAGGTGGGGCTTGAGAAAAGAAAATAATAAATTTTAGTGTGCTCTGTTTTGATTGCAGAGCTTTTTCCGTTTGTAAAAAGCAGAAAAAAACATGTAAGACTTTATATAAGGTTGCTAATTTTATAAAAGTCAATCAGGAGAGGTTGACTAGAAAATTTCCCTTGGTTTATATTAGAGTAATTATAATTAGAGAAAAGTGTGTACATTTCTGCTTATTTCTCACCATTATATTTGGAATCCTTCTTTCTATGAACATTGGTTCCCAAAGAGTGCAGTTATCTTCCCATGGAATTCAAAGCTGATTGCCTCCATACCCTTGTTAGCCATATGGGACAGGAGTTTTATTTACCCATTTTCATTAAAAAATAACTAACATCTAATCAAATGGAGCTTCCTTATTAAATTAATAATTAGTGAGCAGCTCCGATAAGAGTACAGTATTGTACAATTAGGATTCCCCCCACACACACACACATTGTCATCTTTTGATCCCCTCTGCTAGGTTGGATTCCTTAGTGATAAAAACAAGTCTCTCCAAACATGGGATATAAAAGCTGCCTGGTATAACTGCTTGTTCTGGTCTCATCAAAAAGATGAGAGTCGAAGTGATTAATTGCATCTTCCAGCAGCACTATTGTGAATACAGTCCATAATATCTCTAATACCAACATTCAAAAGGCTTTGAAAAGCAAAAACATTTTAGGCTTGGAGATAGAATTCATTTGGGAGCAAAATGCAACCTGAACTAATGAAAAGGTATATATTGACTTCATTTATCCATTATGTTTTGCTGAAGAAATAATATGCTTGATTATGAGGTGCTGCTCTTGGCCACTGGTATGTAAGGTGTTTTGAAATGGTTTGTGTGCCTTGTGACATTTTTTAATTCACAGAAATTCTTGTTTCTAAAACACATCCACCCCCTGGGTTTGGTTAAGCAATGTGAACGTATATTAATATTTTTGGCAGTACACTTGGGCCAGGTATTTGCATATTTAAAAACATAAGAAATTTTAGTTCTTGCACTCAGTGAATTCAGTTAGGAGGATAGTTAGCATACTGTAATATGTGCAGTGATAGAGACGTACACAACCTATTTGTGAATACTGCCATATAGTGATCACACAAGAAAATAGTATGAAAGTTTGATGTTATTTTGTACTTTTAGACTATAATTTAGACAGAAGGTGACAGCCCATTATGTAACCTAAACGTAACTTGGCTCTGATTTTCACTCACAAAATGAGAAGACAGAAGATAAGGAAGAGCCCTAGAACAGATGCTGAAATTTCGGATTTCTAATCTTAATTCTTCTGCTATGTGACCTTATATTCCAAAGCAACTTACAGTTGCAAAAGCCAGCAGTGCGTTTTTTCTGATGACAGAATAACATTCTATAAGTAATTGTTGAAGTAATCATACAACACGTTGATTAGCAATCAGGAGGGCTTCAAATCAAAAAATGAAAGCTGATATAGAGGAAACACTCTTTCCTAATTGGGAAAGAGTTGTCACTTTGAGGTGAATTTAATAGTCATAAGGACTGAAAGGAAATTAGTATTATTTGGAAGAAATCTTGCATTCCTCAGAGTTAATGCTGTCATATAATTTAGGCAAGAGAATCTGCCTAAATTTAATTTAGGCGGGAGAATTCTTATCAGATAAGAAGTGTTGGTAGAAACAACAGCAAAAGAATTGAAAAATAGAAGGTTGGGGAATGTGCTATAACTTTTCCCCTGAGGCTGGCATTGCAGCACGTGACCCACACACATCTTTAGGCCCTTCAATTCAGTTCAGTCGCGTCTCACTGTGCGACCCCATGGACTGCAGCACGCCCAGTTTCCCTGTCCATCACCAATTCCAGGAGCTTACTCAAACTTAGGTCCATTGAGTTGGTGATGCTCTCCAACCATCTCATTCTCTATCGTCCCCTTCTCCTCCCACATTCAGTCTTTCCTAGCATCAGGGTGTTTTCCAAGGAGTCAGTTCTTCACATCAGGTGACCAAAGGTGGAATGTCAGCTTCAGCATCAGTCTTTGCAGTGAATATTCAGGACTGATTTTCTTTAGGATTGACTGGTTGGATCTCCTTGCAGTCCAGGGGAGTCTCACGAGTTCTCCAACATCACAGTTCAAAAGCATCAGTTCTTCAGCACTCAGCTTTGTAGTCCAACTCTCACATCCATACATGACTACTGGGGAAACCATAGCTTTGACTGGATGGACCTTTGTTGGCATTGTAATGTGTCTGCTTTTTAATATGCTGTCTAGGTTGGTCACAGCTTTTCTTCCAAGGAGCAAGCATCTTTTAATTTCATGGCTGCAGTCACCGTGTACAGTGATTTTGGAGCCCCAAAAAATAAATCTGTCACTGTTTCCATTGTTTCCCCATCTATTTGCCATGAAGTCTTGGGACCGGATGCCATGATCTTAGTTTTCTGAATGTTGTATTTTAAACCAACTTTTTCACTCTCCTCTTTCACTTTCATCGAGTTCTTTCATCACTTTCTTTAGTTCTCTTTCTGCCATAAGGGTGCTGTCATCTGCGTATCTGAGGTTATTGACATTTGTCCTGATTTCAGCTTGTGCTTTGTCCAGCCCGGCATTTCTCATGATGTACTCTGCATATAAGTTAAATAAGCAGGGTAAGAATATACAGCCTTGATGTACTCCTTTCCCGATTTGGAACCAGCCTGTTATTCCATGTCTGATTCTAATTGTTGCTTCTTGACCTGCATACAGATTTCTCAGGAGGCAGGTAAGGTGGTCTGATATTCCCATCTCTTTAAGAATTTTCCACAGTTTGTTGTGATCCACGCAGTCAAAGGCTTTGGAGTAGTCAAAAGCAGAAATAGATGTTTTTTGGAACTCTCTAGCCTTTTCGATGATCCAACGGATGTTGGCAATCTGATCTCTGGTTCCTCTGCCTTTTCTAAATCCAGCTTGAACATCTGGAAGTTCACGGTTCATGTACTGTTGAAGCCTGGCTTGGAGAATTTTGAGCATTACTTTGCTACTGTTTGAAACTGCTGACTATTCTCCTCTTTGCATAACTGGTTCTCACCCTTCAATTTCAGCTTAAATTTCACTTGTCAGGCTGTGCACCTATGTAAGCTGCCCTCACCCTCCACCCTTACTCTTAATTCCTCATTTCACCTACTGTTTGTTTTCTTAGTAACATATATTTATATGTCATTGTCTGTCTTCCTACTAGGTGTAAGCTTTGTGAGGGCAAGAACTATATCTGTTGTTTTTTTTTTCCCCATTGTTGTATATACATTGCATGGTACATACTGCATATTTGTTGATAAGTAAATTATATTTTGGTGGTTCCCAGTTCTCAAATTACATGGCTGACCAAACCTGCTTAAAAATGGAAATGTTTTCAACAGTGTATTCCCCCGTGTTCCTCTATTTGTTAGTTCAAGGTTGATAGAGGAAATGTGTTGATATATGTAATTTATGCACTCATCTTCTTGAGCTTTTATTGCTCAAGTGTGCACAGTGTGCAAGGCACTGTGCTAAATGCTAGGTGAACACAGAGGTGGATAATGCATAGTCCTCCCTAAAGAGAAGTAGAAACGTTTTTAAACAAACAGCTTTAATGCAAAGCAAAATGAAATAAATGCTAAATTTGAACAAGCAATGATGTATAGCAGCAATGAAGGAAGAAATGATTAATTTTAATTACAGGAAGGGCCTTACAGAGTTGAATTTTTATTTTGGTCTTGAGATAGAAAAGAGGAGCTGAAATCCCTATAGAGATAAATATTTTAAGGACTTATCTTCACTCCCTTTCACTTTAAAAGTCCTTAAAATTGTAACATGGACCACAACGCATTCTTATAAAACATTGTCATAAAGCAATCTTTGAACTGCAAGGAATCAAACCAGTCAGTCCCAAAGTAAATCAACCCTGAATATTCATTGAAAGGACGGATGCCAAAGCTCCAATATTTTGGCCACCTGATGTGAAGAGCCGACTCATTGGAAAAGACTGATGCTGGGAAAGATTGAAGGCAAGAAGTGGGTGACAGGGGATGAGATGGTTGGGTGGCATCACTGACTTAATGGACATGAGTTTGAGCAAACTCCAGGAGATAGTGAAGGACAGGGAAGCCTGGAGTGCTGCAGTCCATGGGGATCGCAAAGAGTTGGACATAGTGACTGAACAACAACAACAAAGCAATTTTTAATCAAATTATTCTGGCCTTAAAGTTATACTTCTAAAGTTAAGGCTAGCTATACAAGTAGTTTGACTGTTTTGACTAGTTTGGTGCTTTCCAACTCGTTGATAAGTCATCAGTCTTAACAGTTGGTTCCTGACTGACTGCTAATGGCAGTTAGTAATTATTTAGAAAACTAAACGATTGAGACAAAACCGTAATGATTAAACAGTTATTTTTTGAGTGCTTTTTCAGCCATTGGTGGCCTTTAATGTATGATTTTCTGGCTGTATTACAAGTTAAAATGTCTGTTTTGCAATGGTTTAATCTTTTTTTAAGTCTGATTTGCTTTCCTTCTTTGTGTGTTTTCCTAAGCAAGATAGACCTTCTTCCCCACTTACTAAAAAAAAAGAAGCAGCAATAGCAGATCCTTTTAGATTCACAGACTTGATTTCAGCTTGGCCACTTCACTTCTTTATCACAATTCTGCCCCTTTACAATTTTGTTACTTCTGACACGTTTTACCCCCTTGAGGCTTAATTTCGTCTTCAGAATGAAAATTTCTGCTAATCTCATTCTGCCATTTAACTAGTTTCATGAGTTCAGGCAAATTATTTAATCTGTCTGGGCCTCAGTTTTTCCATATATGAAGTGAAATTGTCTTAAACGAGGTAATATGTAGGAGAGTGTCTGCAGTTAAGAAACCCTCAGCAGATGTTTTCCCCTCATCCTATTCCATCTCATCTAAACTCTGTATATCTTTCAAAGTTTGCTTCAAGTTTTGTTTGCTATCATTTCCTTTGCTATTCATAGCAGGCTCCTTTTTTTCCAAAGTCATTGCACCTGCCACGTATATCTTGGGTTGGGGCTTCCCTGGTGGCTCAGACGGTAAAGAATCTACCTGCAACACAGCAGACCCAGGTTCAATTCTTGGGTTGAGAAAATCCCCTGGAGAAGGGAATGGTAACCTATTCCAGTATTCTTGCCTGGAGAATCCCACGGACAAAGGAGCCTGGAGGGCTACTAGTCCATGGCATCACAAAGAGTTGGGCACAACTGAGCAACTGACTTTCACTTTGACTAGATCCGTATGGATCAGCATTGTTTTGAGAACTTATTAAAAGCGCAGTTATTTAGGTCCCATTCCTGAGTTTATAGGTTTGGCATGAGGTGAAGTGAGTGAAGTTGCTCAGTCGTGTCCAATTCTTTGTGACCCCCATGGACTGTAGCCTACCAGGATCCTCAGTCCATGGGATTTTCCAGGCAAGGATACTGAAGTGGGTTGCCATTTCCTTCTCCAGGGGATCTTCCTGACCCAGGGATCAAACCTGGGTCTCCCACATTGTAGGCAGATGCTTTACCATCTGAGCCACCAGGGAAGCCCTGGCATGAGATAGGTCTATGTTTTTACCTTTCTCTTTCAGATGTTCTGGTTCTCACAGGTGATCATAATTTCTCACATGTTTGGTGGTAATTACATGTTTCTTAAAGTTTATATTTGTTAGGTAATTCTTGTATTATTTTGTAACCTTTCAGGTGTTCTAGTTTATATGCCAAATAGACTAGAAACTGCACAAGGGCACAAAATACCTCTAATAGTAGTTTGTGTTTAGTTTAGAAGTTGATAAGTTGCCCCCTCCCCTTTGTTTCCCTTACTGAAGTTTGGATCCAGTTTAGAAATAGGACACAGAAGTCAGGTAGATGAAGATTCAGATATAAGTTAATTACTGAAAAAGTTGTTTGGAAAATGTGACTGAGGTTTGCAGAAACAATGAACTCCCCAGTGTGGTACTCCAAAATTACACAGATTTAAACCTCGTGTTTCTCTGTCTACAAGAGCAGAGCTTGTCCCACTATATTTACTGTGTGACAGAGGGCAGACCAGAACAAACAGCTTTCTTCGTTCAGACACGTCCCAAGTGGAAAGGAGACAAGTAGGTGAGATTAGACAAGTAGGCTTCCCTAATAGCTCAGTTGGTAAAGAATCCGCCTGCAATGCAGGAGACCCCGGTTCAATTCCTGGGTCGGGAAGATCTGCTGGAGAAGGGATAGGTTACCCACTCCAGTATTCTTGGACGTCCCTTGTGGCTCAGCTGGTAAAGAATCTGCCTGCAATGTGGGAGAGTTGGGTTGATCCCTGGGTTGGAAAGATCCCATGGAGAAGGGAAAGGCTACCCACTCCAGTATTCTGGCCTAGAGAATTCCATGGACTATACAGTTCATGGGGTCGTAAAGAGTCAGACACGACTGAGTGACTTTCACTTTCACTTCACTTTTAGGTGAGCCTCAGAATTCCTTCTCTCAAACTTGTTATCAGACCAGTTACTCTCTCCTACCTAGGGAGGAATTAGCAAGAAGTTAGAGGTCAGCATGATTACCCTAATGAAGTTTCACGTGGAGTATGAGAGAGCTTTTTTGCCCTCAGTGGTACTCAGTAGGTATTTGTTAGTGAGTTGTGTTTTTTTTTTAACTACCTTACATTGCATCAGCATAATGTGATTTTTAATACCTAAATGAGAAGTTAGAGACTTAAAACTTCAACTAGTTAAATCAATACATTTTATTATATATTATCCTTGGCTCTGTAAGAAATTTTCCCAAAACTGCTTAAAAGACAGCATTTATTATTTCATGCAGTTTTTGATGGTCAGGAAATTGGGAGTGGTTTAGCTGGGGGTTCTAATTCAGGGTCTCGTGTGGTTGCTTGAGTGTCCTCCCAACATGGAAGCTGGCTTTCCTCCAGAGCAGGTGTCTGAGAAAAAGGCAGAAACCACAATATCTTTGATAATACAGCCTTAGGAGTGACATCCCATCACTCTGTTGCACAGACCCACCTTGATATAATGGGAGGGATGAACACAGGGTGTAAACAGCAGGAGATCGGGCCCACTGGAGCCCACCTCATACCAGCTACTACAAATATGTAACATGTTAGTTTGATTTTGTTGCCTCACATTGCTTCATATGAGAGCAAGTAATTCAGTAATGTTTAATATCCCATTAAAATTATTAAAGTACTAAGGGAGTTGTGTGGAGGAGTTGTATTTTTTTATATATTACTGTATAATAGCCTAGCTGGAGAATTGAGAGGATGATTTTCTACTGGTTGGTCCTGCCCTCCTGTCTAGCTCTGTCTAAAGTTTACTTAGTATGATCATGGTCTTCCTGCTAGTCTGTGAAAGTTCCAGTGATCTACAGGCTGACTTACTATATGATAATAATAGCTACAATTTTTATCTTTATATGATTCGATAGTTCTGGTCTTAGGAAAAGTGCTTCTTGAAGTCTGATTCCCAACTTCTGATTTATTCAAGTGAAGGTTTTTTGCAGTGGTAATCTGGGTGAGGTGGACTAGATGACTAGTGAAGGTCATTTACCTCACTGAAATAGTCTGTAGGCCCAAAGGAATTGAAAACCACTCCAAAGTGTCGGTGATTTGATTAATATTCCAGTGTCAAAGCACTAAAGTCCAAGTAAATGAAATAAAACCGTTAAAAATCATTAACCATTCTGTTTTACTCATTTCATCATAATTTAAATCGCATATAACATGCTAAATAGTTTCAGTTTTGTAAGCTAACAGAATTGCAATGCAAGGTAGAGGGAATTTATGTTCATTGAATTAAAGAGTATAAAATTCATTTGTATAAAAAATTCTTTTAATGCTTTCTGACACTATGAAAAAGATGATAATTTGAAGATTATGGCAGAAAATGTTTTAAGATGAATTGACAGAACACCAAAGAATTGATGCCTTCGAACTGTGGTGCTGGAGAAGACTCCTGAAAGTTCTTGGACAGCAAGGAGATTGAACCAGCCAATCTTAAGAGAGATCAACCCTGAATATTCACTGGCAGGACTGATGCTGAAACTGAAGCCTCCAGTATTTTAGTCATCTGATATGAACAGACGACTCATTGGAAAAGTCCCTGATGCTGGGAAAGATTGAAGGTAGAAGAAGGCGGGGTCAGAGGATGAGTTGGCTGGACGGCATCACTGCTGCAATAAACATGAACTTGGACAAACTCCAGAAGATGGTAAGGAACAGGGAGGCCTGACATGCTGCAGTCCATGGGGTCGCAGGTCACAAAGAGTCAGACACAACTGGGTGACTGAACAACAGCAACAACAAATGTTCCTTGAAATTCTAGCTGTAAACATTGTTGTGTCAATTTGCATTTTAAGTTGCTTAAAGAACATTCATTAAGTTATTTAAAGAATCTGTACATAAATGACCAGTTAAAGAAGCCAAATATTATTATTATCAAATTTTTCATCTGTATTTAACCTGTTTACTACTTCAACAGAGGAACATACAGAACATAGCAGCACCAACCCAGTAAACTCATCTGGCTATTAAAATTTCCAGTCATGTAGGCATTATTTGACAGCAGCTTTCACCCTCAAGTATAAGGAGGCACTATTTTGCTAATCAGCAAAGAAATTTCAGAGACTTCATTTTACTTTCCAAATGTAATTTGTCATGATTAATCAATAAAATGATATTTGGTTTGGGTACTGATTAGCTTTAAGATGAGATCTCCCATGAATTTTTACAGTAAATGGAGATGATAGTATATTTTTTCTGAATATGGAGTATATAAGCCCTGAAATTTGCTCAGTTGAGTGTGAAAAAAATCTTGGAATAAATTGAGAATTTTCTGAAACTAAAATACTTTATAGAGAGAGATCAGAAAGTTGGGAAATGTTAATTTTAGGATATTGTGCCAAAAATAATAAATACACTTACTGCCCTCAAAACCTTCCCTTCCAGGGCAGAACAAGTTAAATGTCATAACGGAATCATCCAATCCATTCTGTAAAATAGATCTTTTCAAAAAGTCTTTGAGAGAGACCAAAGAAACCTGATACCCAATTGCAGTGCATGGACTTGGATTAAATGTTGGTTTGGGGGTGGAAAAACCTGGTATAAAACACATTGGAAAATTCAAGTATGCCTAGCTATAGAATATATTTTGGGAATATATTTTTCTGAATGTGTTTATGGTTATTAAAAGAGCCTCTTGATGAAAATGAAAGAGGAGAGTGAAAAAGTTGGCTTAAAGCTCAACATTCAGAAAACTAAGATCATGGCATCCAGTCCCATCACTTCATGGCAAATAGATGGGGAAACAGTGTCAGACTTTATTTTTCTTGGCTCCAAAATCACTGCAGATGGTGATTGCAGCCATGAAATTAAAAGATGCTTACTCCTTGGAAGGAAAGTTATGACCAACCTAGACAGCATATTAAAAAGCAGACACATTATTTTGCCAACAAAGGTCCGTCTAGTCAAGGCTATGGTTTTTCCGGTGGTCATGTATGGATGTGAGAGTTGGACTATAAAGAAAGCTGAGCGCCGAAGAATTGATGCTTTTGAACTGTGGTGTTGGAGAAGACTCTTGAGAGTCCGTTGGACTGCAAGGAGATCCAACCAGTCCCTCCTAAAGGAGATCAGTCCTGGGTGTTCATTGGAAGGACTGATGTTGAAGCTGAAACTCCAATACTTTACTTTGGCCACCTGATGCAAAGAGCTGACTCATTTGAAAAGACCCTGATGCTGGGAAAGATTGAGGGCAGGAGGAGAAGGAGACGACAGAGGATGAGATGGTTGGGTGGTATCACCAACTCAATGGACATGGGTTTGGGTGGACTTTGGGAGTTAATGGACAGGGAGCCCTGGTGTGCTGCGATTCATGGGGTCACAGAGTCGGACACTACTGAGCGACTGAACTGAATTTATGGTTATTACTTTTGCAGGAGAAAGGCCTTTTGTAAGGAGGTGTGTCTGAAGTATATTTAGAGGTGAAGTTATCTTCAATATTCAGATGTATGTATTTGTGTGTATATGTGTATGTATATATATGTATATAGGGAAAACTAATGTGAAAGTGGTAAAATTTGAATCTCTGTGGCAGATATAAGGGAATTGTCACACTATAGACTTTTCTATGCATGTGCATATATAAAATAAATTGGTAGAAAAGAAAATCCCTTCCAGATATTATTGTTTCTTTACTCAGCTTTACAAAGGCTTCAAAAGAGTGGATCATTGTTGATAGCTAGTATCGAGTCCAGGCCACTCAGATTTTCATTCCTACAGCCCCACCAAAACTGTTCATTTCCACACCAGTGTTGGCTTCCTTGTGACTGGATTTGATCGTTTCTTAGCCCTCATTTTTCTTTTGACGTCTGAGCAGCATTTGACACTGTTGATCATTGTTTTCTCTCCTCCTCTTACCTCAAGTTGTCTTCTTTATCTTATTAGTATCTTTTACTGGTTCCTCCTCTTGACATTTGAATGCCTCAGAGCTCAGATCTTGTCTCAGTTTACATTTGCTCTCTAAATAATACTAGCCTGTCCCATAGCTGTAAATACTGTACAGATGCTAAGAGTTCCAGGTTTATTTCTCCAACCCCAGCCTTGCCCCTGAACTTCAGACACATATCCATTTGCCTGCTTGATAATTTTATTCACTTGGTGCCAAGTGGATAGGTATTTCAAATTTAGTTTGTCCAAAATTTGATGCTTGCATTTCCATCTGTTACTTCTCACTCCCAAATAAAAACAAAGCTCTTGTTCCCCTAGTTGCTGCTCCCACCACCCTCCTCATCTTAGTACGAGGCACTTCATCCTTTTAATAGCTCAGGTGAGAAACTTTGGTGTCATCATTGATGCCTGTTTTTTCTTCTACTGTCCATTTAATCTCTCAGCAAATATGGTCAGCTCTACTTTAAAAATACTTAAAAATACATCCAGAATCTCAGCACTTGTCCACCTCTCCCCGCTACCATCTTAATCCTAGCCACCATTCCATTACAGATAACTGAGTTTCAACCTCAGTGCTATTAACATTTGAAACCGGAATCCTTTTGGGGAGGAGTGGGCCTTCCTGTGCATGGTAGGATGCTTAAGTGTCTCTAGCCTCTGTTGTACTCTGTGGATTTCCAGAATGCCTTATCATTTGTGCTAATTCTGTAGGTGACTGAAGTTCTCTTGGTCTCATCTGGGTCCGCTTGTGCAGGCGCTGTGAGTTGGCAGCTGGCCTGGGGTGAAGGATCTGAGGCCAAGGTGCTCTGTGTCAGCTGGGCCTTCATCTCTGTCTCCAGGCTATCTCTCCTCATTCGTAGTCTCCCTTGGACTTTTTAACAAGGCAGCGGAAGTGTTCAGGGGGATACAGCAGAAGGTGACAAGGTCTAGTCTCAGAAGCTGCACATCAGTTCTGCTGCCTTCCACCACACTGTTTTATGTGCACATCAACTCACATAAACCTCACAACAGTGCTATGAAAAGTAGGGTTATCTACTGTTATCACCTTTATTTTTAAAAGGAGGAAACTAGAGCTCAGCACTAGTAGCTTGACCACATGTACCCACCAAACAAGCCACAGAACCAGACATGGGTTTTAATCTCTCCTTACCTATCAGCAAACTCTGATGTTACTTTATCTGAGCCCATTTCCTCATCTGTAAATGCGGTTAATACTACTGTATAGAATTATTTTTAAGAGTGAATAATTTGCTTTCTAAAATTTATAACAGTACCTGATACAGAGCAGGTACTCAAAAATGTTAATTTCATCACCTTCCTCTTACTCTTCTCAGGTTTCTTTATTAGGTGAGGGAATGTTTTTATACAGATTTGTCTCAGTGTCTTTAAAAAAAAAATCATGAATGGCCTAGACTAGAATTATCATTAAAGAAGACTGTTAACATTCCAGTAGCAGAGCAGTAACAAAATTCCATTTGATGGAATTCATAATATTTTAAGACTGCAGTCTTAGTTGTTCTACCCTAAGATGTTAGTGGCTGATGATCAGTTAACATATTACTCTTCCAGAGATTATTTACATTTTCAGAGGAAACAAAGTGCCACTGAACGAATAGAAGGATTTTAGGATTTGTGCAAGCCAGTGAGGAAGCTTCGATTAGGAAAGAGATCTTTGGTGCTCCTTGTGGTCCACCCACCACCTTGGGCTGGTCAGCCCTGGCACGTTATCAAGTAAATCACCACACTTTGTGTGCAGTTTATAGATTTGGGTTTCTGCAGAAAAGAGATGCTTTTTAATAAATTCAGATCATCATGCTGTGTTACTTTATTTACATATGTGACATGTAAATAAATAGAGATGCAGTCAGTGCACTATAAATGCAAACAACAGTGCTGACGATGTGTGGGCCTGTTAAGAGCTGAATTGGGCTCCCCACCTCTGCCAGAATTCATATGTTGACACTTTTCACCCCCAGTACTTCAGAATGTGCCTGCATGTGAATATAAGTTCTTTAAAGGCGTGATTAGGTTAAAATGAAATCTTTAGGGTGGATCCTAATCCATTATGACTGGTGTTCTTATTCTTATAAGAAGAGATAAGGAAACAGATGTGCAATGTACAGACGAAAGGCCATGTGAGGACCCAGTGAGAAAGCAACTCTCTGTAAACCAAGGAGAAAGGCCTCAGGAAACCAGCCTGCTGATACCTTCATTTTGGACTTCTAGCTGTGAAGAAATAAATCACTGATGTGGTATTTTGTTACTGCAGCTCACATAAACTGATACAGGGCCCTTTTCCCACTTTTATAGATGCTGTTTTTAACATTTCAAAATCAAAAAATTTTTGCTATGGGAGAAATCAGGAATGGGTTATAGGAATCTTTTCTTAGTAAGATTTTCCTTCCACTTTTCAATCCTTTTCATCCAACCCTACATTACTCTATGCCATTTCAGCACTCACAAATACCAGATAACTGGCTTCTTTCATGTTGTATTAGTAGGTACATTCTCTAAACAAGCTTTAGTTATTTTTCCTAAGCAACAGGAAAATCTTCCATTTTGTTTTTCTGTCTTCATAAAACAGGAGAAGTCCAGTTGAAAAAGAAGAGAGGGCCTTAGCATTTATGGAACACCTGTTTTATGCTAGGTACTACTATGTTGTTCACTTTGCAGAAGCCAGCTCCTTTAGTGAGGAAACAGCAGTGGCCCAATTTAGAAAAAGAGAAGGAAAAGCAATAGCCTGTGACATAATTTTGGAACTTTGTATCTGTTGCCTTTGCCCTGCTTTTTTTTTTTTTTTTTTTGCCCTGCTTTTTATAGACTTAGTCCTGCTATCAGATCCACAATGCCTGTGATGCCTGGTGATTATGTAAAGTACCTTAACTATTTAACACTGGATGTAAATCATTTTGTGAAAAGCAGCATATCCTTGGGGGTATTCACGGGGAATGTCCCAGGAAATAACATGGGAGGCACTAGTGCTTCTGAGAGTACTGAATTGCCAGTCACAGGTAATCTGCATGTGCATGCCTCCTCCTCGAAAGTGAAAGTCACTCAGTTACATCTGACTCTTTGCGACCCCATGGAATTCTCCAGGCCAAAATACTGGAGTGGGTAGCTATTCCCTTCTTCAGAAGATCTCAACCTAGGAATCGAACCCATGTCTCCCACATTGCAGGCGGATTCTTTACCATCTGAGCCACCAGGGAAGCCCCCTCCTCTTTAATGGAGAGTAACTGAAGGAAAAACGGGGAAAGATGGCGCTAACCCATCTACAATCAATTGTGTTCTATGATGTAATGAGGTTCATATCAAGTATAGTACTTGTTTATGCTAGCTGCGTTATTCCAGTCATCTTTTATGTGCCTTCTACTGATCACAGAACAATAAATTGTAGGTGGATCAGACTTAATCCAACATTTCCGTTAGAAAAACAAGCACATGATGCACTATTTTGGGTTGAAGCTGCCTTTGTACATTTGGCGGGGAAACAGTTTGCTAAAGGTCAGTGGTTACTAGAGAGAATGGAAGCGTATGTGTTCAGTATGCCTTCATGGTGGTGGTTGGAACCTCATGGGGACGTGCCTTGGTCTGGATCTCTGTTGCCTGTTTCAGTAGCATTTATGGGCAGGTGATGCATCCTGCAGTTCTCATCACAACTCTTCTGCAAGTCTCACTCCCTCTTTACCATTGACAATCCACTTTTTAATGTTTTCATCCCATTTCTTTAAAAGAAGAGATGAAGTTTTCTAAAATCTGTTGTGGAACTTCCGCCAGTGATCCAGTAGTCCAGGACTCCATGCTCCAAATGCAAGAGACCCAGGTTTGATCCCTGGTCAGGGAACTAGATTCCACCTATGCCGCAACTAAGAGTTCACATGCTGCAGCTAGTGATTCCACACAAAGTGCTCCAGCAAAGGTCAGAGAACCTGTGTGCTGCAACTAAGACCTGGTGCAGGTTAATGAATAAATATATAATTTTTAAACAGTAAAATCCCCCGTAATTCTAGGATTCTGAGCTTCTAATTCTGTGAATGGGATAAGATTCTCTTGCATTTGAGGTATCTGTTGGTTGGGGGCAGTTCTATATTTAACTTCATACTAAGGAGTATGTAGCAAACATCTGTACAGGCTGAGACCAAGATGTGCAGGTCTGGAGTGGAACCCACTGGGTGGTGGGTTCCCAGTACCTGAGTATAACAACTGAGAAGCTTTCTTTGCATACATTCTACCATGTGCCCAGTTAAAAGAGGGAGGAATATTGCCAGACTGTCACATTCTCTGTCACAGTTGCGGCGTACTTTCTGAGTGAAGAACTAAACTTAAAAGACTATACCCCAGAGATAATCACCTAATAGTTTTTTGTCATTGGCAGCCAAGGGAATGGAGTTATTTGCACCTTCTCTGTCCTCCCTTGGTATCTTCTATCTTTTGTGGCAGTTAGTGTCCAAGACAGCCCCCAGTGACCCCTGCCCCGTGTTACTCATGCCCTGGTGAAGTCCCCTCGTGTACAAAGTAGGGTTGACCTGTATAACCAGTAGGACACTGGAAATGTCAGTGTGTGACTTCTGAAGCTAGGTCCTAAGAGACATAGTGGTTCCTCTTGTGCGCTCTTGAATCGCTCACTCCCAGGGAAGCCAGCTGCCATGTCCTGCGTGCACTGGAGCAGCGCTGTGGAGAGTCCATCAGATGCGGAACTCAGGCTTCCTTCCCACGAACTGGTCTGCGTGTGTGAGCCACCCAGGCAGTGGACCTTGCAGCCCCAGTCAAGCCCTGGGAGGACTGGAGGCCCCACCTACGTCTTGTCTGCCACTGAGTCCTCTTGGGTTCTTGGCCACAGAAGCACAATGAAACAATAAATGTTTGTTGTTTTAGGCTCCCAAGTTTGGGGAAGTATGTTATGCAGCAGCAGAAATACCAGCTTTGTTGTTTCTGACTCTTTTCAGATCATAGTTTATATCTTTGTCTCCCATTAGATTTTAATCTACCAAATGAGAAAGATAGGTCTTACTCCACTTTTGTAGGCCTTACAGAGGTGATTACAGTTTTCTGAAAATATTTTTAATTATATATTATGAACTTAAAACCTAGAACACCTGGGTTGTACCTGTTTTTTCTGTTCAGAAAGGTTGTAAATTATCTCTGCTATTTTATTTTGGAGTAAATGCAGTATTTTCAATAGGTTTCCCTAGAAAAGAAGTTAGATCGCTTGAACAGTGAAAATAAAAACACAATTATTTATGAGAGAATTGACATCTTAACAAGTGTCTAAACAAACAGGAGAGGAGACTCACAGCAGAACCAGGAAGGACCTTTGGAGTTGGCTACCTTGAAAGAATATACTGAGAAAAAGAGAATGCCCTTTTCTGATTACCTGTTCTTAGTCATTTGAAGGTAATTTCAAACTTATAAGTTGATAAGTTGAAAAAACACACCTGTATACTTTTTACCTCAATTTGTCTATTAAGATTTTTGTCTCATTAGCCTTATCGTTTATCTTTGATGCTCCCATGTGTTCACTCTTGGTGCACATGTATGGGTCTCTACAATGTTGTCTCTAAATCATTCAAGGGTAGTTCATTCATCATAGCCCTCTATCCCTAAATTCTTAAGTGTGTAATTCCTGAGAATTACAGTTAACTTGAGTCAATGTAACCTTGATATTTCACTGTTTTTATTCCAGTTTTATCAGTTGGTCCAGTAACATCTTTTATGCCATTTTGCCCCTTCCCAGTATGGGATTGAGTGTAGGTTTATGCAGTTAGTTGTGTATCTTTAGTCTCTTTTGTAACATGTCCATAGTCTTTGTCTTTTGTGACATTGAAATTTTGGAAGAACACAGGCCTTCCCTTTTTTTAGAAGAATGATCCTTGTTTGGGATTTGTCTGGTGTTTCCTTGTGATTAGATTCAGTATCCTTTTACATTTTCTAAAGTGAGCAAACAGTATTCCATTCAGGGGATCAACTCAAAGCAAAATTTAGGTTAAACTTAGTTGAAAGGAATTATTAGAAGCCGAAATGGAAAAGCAAAACATGTTGTAGAATCTTAGAAAATGTTTACAATAAGAGTTTTCTATCTTTCATGTTACTGTAAATAGTATTGATTGACTCAACACCTGGATTTTAAAAGTAAAGAAATGTCTTGGCCTTGGGATGACCTTAGATGGTTTTGTTTAGCTTCATCATGAACTTGCCTCCCCCAGAAAAGCCAGTGGTATCTTTCCCTGGAAACAAAGGATTTTTTTTCACCTATTGCTAAATTTATTTAACAAACACTATTAAATTCTTATTATCTGCCAGACACTGGAGTGAGTCCTGGGAATACAAAGAAGAATATAACAGACTTTTTATGCCCTGTTGTATATTAAAAGATGATCACAGAGGCTGGCATGCCATAGAGGTCAGGAGGAGCCTCTGCCTGGGGATAGTTGTAACCACACCAGAGTGGGAAAGCCTAAATGCCCTTTTCTGTTCAAAAGGAAATTGCTGTTGCTCCTGTAAGAGTCACATCCACCTGCTAGAAGAACTTATCTTGCTATTGTGAGACATTTTTACCTATTCTGGTGTATTGAAAATGACTAGATCATGTTGAATAATTTAGTGCAAGTAATCCCTTTAAGAGACTCGGGGATAAGCTAGATTATTTCTTCTAATGCTTAAAATATTGAATTGTTGCACTTTGTTTTGTACTATATAAAATGCCTGGGAATTCACTTTTTTAAAAAACAATAGCACTAAATTTTTTATTGTATATCTGTTTTTGCATGTGTTATTCCCAACAGTATCACAAGTATAAAGGCTTAAAACATTACTCTGAGATGAAAACTGTTTTTAAAATTTGAAGATAAAACAACGTTTAACCTTCTGATGCTGTGATCATAGTTATGGTTTTGTTCCTGACTCTTCCCATGTGGCAGTGTCCTAGGCAGTTCATTTCATCTGAAGACTAACACATTCTCAGCCACTCAACTTTGTGATTCTGGTGTAGGGAAATATCATTATACATGGCTGCCTAAAATACTGTAATTTAAACTTGGAAATAAAGTGCTGATATGCTGAAACTGGCATAACTTCTAACAAGAGTACCGCTGAAGATAATTCCTTACCTCAAAGATAACATAGGATAATGGATATGGCTGTACTATTGTAGAAGATGTTCTTTAAATTATATTACCTGAAAGATTGATATTTTCATGTAATTCTTAATATAAAAATAAAGAAAAATGTATTCTAAATTCTGTATTATATTTTGCTAGGACAGTAACTAAATACCAGGCTAAAACAAAGGAGCTATGATTTTATTTTGTCAGAAATGAGGTTTTTTAAAAGGCACCTAGAGATCAGAAAGGAATTCAAGAAAATCAGGAAATCTAATAAAAGATGGGGAAAGATTTTTTAAGTCATTGTATATATTGCCTGACATCTGTATGGGTGAATATTGACCAAAGAGAAATATTTTATCGATAAATACGTATTTTAATCAGAATAATTCTCTGATGTGACATTCAAATAAGCTAACCAATTTTGGCAATATTTCTTCTCTTAAAATTGAGAGGAGGGAATTCTCTAGCCATCCAGTGGTTAGGACTCTACCTTCACTGCCAAGGGTCCAGGTTCAATACCTGGTCAGGGAACTAAGAGCTCACAAGTGTGGCAAAAATAATAAAATTTTAAAAATTGAGAGGAAAAGAACACAGATGCTTTTCACCAATGCAGTTTAAATACAGCTAACTTTAGTATATAAATATAATTGATCTTTCAAACTACCTTAGTTATTAGGCTGCCCACAGTAGAACCATATTGTGAAGCATAAGGTAAGCTCTGAATCTGATTATAAGTGGAACATAGATTACCTCGAGGTTACTTCTTGTTTATATTTTTAGTATCAATTAGTAATTGACTAGGTTGTCTTAAATTTGAAAATCCCTGTTGCTTTTTACAGAGTTTAGAAAGCGTTTTAAATTCCGTAACACATTATAGTATATAAAATTGAAAATCAAAACTGGTCAAATACTGGAAATTTTATGATTCAGCTTTAAAACGGATTTCTTTGTTATATGGCTTCTGCCTCCCTTTCTAACCTCCTGTTCTGCCTCAGTTCACCTTGAACTTTATCTTCTTTCTAACAGCATTTAGCAGTCTTTCATTTGCTTGCTCACATCTAACTTTCACAGAGGTGCACTGTCCTGCCTGATAGCCAGTACTTGCATGTAGCCATTTAAATTTAACTTCAAATTCACTGAAATGAAATTAAAAATCCAACTCTTGCTTCATTGGTCACATGTCGAGTCCTCAGTAATCTACCTTACCGGACAGTGCATGTATCAGGTGTTCCCATCATTGCAAACTTGGTGTTTGCATGTTTTAGAAGCTATCTAGTTGCTAAAAATAAAACACTTTCTAATGCAATGCCTCTGAGTGACCAAAATAGTAACTATTTTATTTAAATAATTGGAAAATACTTACCAAATAGCAGTGTTTGATTAATTACATTTCAAAGCATATGGGCTTTGCTGAGAAAGAGATGATCTGTCGAATGTTTTGTAGCTAATCAATAAAATTACATTAAGCACTTGTATGTTCCAGACACTGTTCCCAGTACTGATAATACAGAACTGAAATGATGTCTGCCCTCAAGGAATGCTTACATTTTAGAAGGTGAGGGGAAGACAGCAAGCACATACTACTTAGTATAGTCGTATGCGCTGATACTAGTATAGTACTGCTTATTACTTCCCATAGTATGAGCAAATACTGTGAGGAAAATGTAGCAGAGGGTGACTGAGAAAACTGCTTTTGAGGTAACTGGAATTAAGACTGAATAATAGGTGGAGGAGATTAGAGTCAGAGAAAAGAGCAAGTTATAAGTGTCTTGAGGCAAGATTCTGTTTGGCCAGCAACAGGAAGGTAAGGTTCCTATGACCAGAATGTGAACTCATTTTGGAATAGAATGGTAGGAGATGTTCAGAGAGTTAGTTCAGATTATTTGAGTCTTGTTAACTAGGAGGTAAGGAACTTGGATATGGGTTTTTTCCATAATAGGAATCCATCAAGGTGGTCCAGTGGGCTAAGACTGCGCTCCCAATGCAGGGGCCTGGGTTCTAGTTCTCTGGTAGGGAACTAGATTCCCACATGCCGCAACTAAGGGTTTGTATGCCACAATGAAGATTAAAGATGCCATAGCAAAGACCTGGTGCAGCCAATTTTTTTTTTTTTTTTGGTAAGGAACCCACTGAAAGGTTTTAACCAGGGAAAGAACATGATCAGATTTGTGCTTAGGAAGGTCATTCTGAATGCTTTTGTGGAACAGAGGCAGGGACGCTCAGGTTGAGGCATCTGCCATCCAAGGGAGACACTGGTAGTTCAGATTCTATCTCAGCCAGAGGTGGTAGGAAATGGCTGGAGTCAGAGTGTACTGGTGGATTGGATATGGGGTGTAAGGGAAAGAGAATCAGAATATTCAGCAGTGCCATGTTAGACAATAAACATTGATTTAAGCAGTTACGTCCCTTCCTTCCTGGATAGTAATTCTTCATCATTTCTTCCCATTTTGGTTTGTGTGTTTTTTTTTTTTTTTCACTAAATGATATCATAAAATTAGTTTCCTTCCTACTTGAAAAATAGTGTATTTTTCAAACACTTTTCAAGAGTTTTGATTACAAAATGAAAGAAACAAAGATAAGTTATACTAACTCCAACAGAGGCCATTGTGTTACTGATATTCATGTATGTCTTACATGTCCAGCTTCTCATGTATTGAAACACATCAAAGTTCCATTGTTCTAAATAAACACCTCACTTGTCTTGCTCATGTCTTGTTTTACTCTACCTTCTTGCTGTGTTGGCTCCAGCTGTGATGCCCACTTGTTCTGGCGTGATATGGCGGTTCTGTTACAAATCATAAAATGCTCCCTTTGGGAAGTCCTGAGACATTATTTCTCCCAGAAGTTCTTGTGGCTTACTGAAAAAAGCAGTCTTTGCCAGAGAGAACCATCTGTAGAAGCATGGTTAACAGATTAAATACATAACTGAGCACTTGTTCATGTGTTGAACTCAAAACTTTTTCCTGCAGAAAATTCTGACTTTGCCTGCAGGTGTCTCCCTCCTCGTTGAGTTAAGCTGGTCTATCAAAGCAGGAGTCCTGATTAGGAACCTCAATTCCCATTATAGTTTAGTAACCGTATCACTTGCTCATTGGCTTCTAATACATGTAGCTATGCTCTTAGCAACATACAGTACTAGTACTCTCTATGGGTCGGCAAAGTATCTGTAAAGGATCTGTTGTGGACTGGATGTTTTGTGTCCTCCAAACCCACATGTTGAAACCCCTACCCTGCACATGATGGAATTAGGAGGTAGGGCCTTTGGAAATGAATTAGGATTAGTTGAGGTCATGAAGATTGAGCTCTCATGAATGGGATTAGTGCCCTTGTAAGGGTCAAAAGAGCCTTCCTTGGTGGCTCAGTGGTAGAGAATCTGCCTGCCAGTGCAGTAGACATGGGTTCAATCCCGGGGTTGGGAAGATCCCCTAGAGAAGGACTTGGCGATCTACTCCAGTATTCTTACCTGGAGAATCCCTGTGGACAGAGGAGCTTGGCAGGCTACAGTCCATGGAGTTGCAAAGACTGGGACATGACTGGGCAACTAAACAACAACAAAGGGTCAAAGAGCCTTCTCCCTCTCTCTGCTCTCTACCATGTGAGGTTACAGCAAGAAGTCAGCGGTCTGCCCCCTGGGGCAAGGGCTCTCCCCAGAGCTGGCACCCAGAGCTCAGACTTCCAGCCTCCAGAACCGTGAAAAATAAGTTCCAGTTGTTTATAAGCCATCCAGTCTATGGTAGTATTTTGTTATAGTGGTCTGAGCTGACTAATAACAGGACTAGTTGATAAATATTTTAGTCTTTATAGGCCATGCAGTTTCTGCCATTAACTATCCAGCTCTGCTGTTGTTGTGTCCAAGCAGTCACTGACAATAGAAAAATGACTGGGAATGGTTGTGTACTGATAAAACTTTATAAAAACCAGCAGCAGGCAAGATTTTGCCCATGGGCCTTTGCTGAACCTTTCTCTAGGCCTTTGTAAGACTAACTTGTTACACTATTCAGCTCTCATGAGAGCTGGGCTATGCTATTTATGGAATATGATCAGAAAGAGTCACCAAATATCCACTCCTCTAAGTAAATTATAAGATTGATTTAATTCTCTCTTTTGTTTGTTTAAAAAGTTTTTTTGTTGTTAGGCAGGTAGACATCCTTCTTTAAGTGCGTCATCTGCCGCAAAAAGGAGGAAGAGTGTCTTTAGGTAGTCTGTAGTTTCTGGGGAAAGGATGTCTCAATTATGATGACCAGTGGTGATTAACCACAGGGAAAAAATAGGAAATAGATAAAAACCTATCATTGTCTCTCCAACTTAACCCTCTTTCTTGCCTCTGGGTGTCATTCTAATCTCTAATTTTATTCAGCTAAGAGATGTTAAGTGTTGCTCTGAGGTGCCAGGCATAGTGCTAGGCAGTGTCTTCTGGGAAAGTCCTTCTACTAGGAAAGGATACCTAACATAAATCACTAGCATCCATTTTCCTGCATATGTACCTCATTTCCTGTCGTGAATGAGATACTTCATAAATCTTTATGGTGGAATTAGTATCTCCTATTATAAATCAATAAATTGGTATTGTTTATAAATTTACTGTCTT
Source organism: Cervus elaphus (assembly GCF_910594005.1). Taxonomy (NCBI): domain Eukaryota; kingdom Metazoa; phylum Chordata; class Mammalia; order Artiodactyla; family Cervidae; genus Cervus; species Cervus elaphus. The sequence continues at coordinate 30,531,036 of NC_057844.1, forward strand.
ATGGATTCAGTTAACTTGAATCAGTGGATGAATTGATAAATAAAACAAGCCAAAGCTAATGTCCAAACATGAACCCAAGGTGATTCTAAATATCTTGTGATATCTAAAAAGATCAAACGTGTCAGTCCTATAGAATATCAACCCTGAATGTGCATTGGAAGGACTGATGCTGAAGCTCCAGTACTTTGGCCACCTGATGGGAAGAGCCAACTCATTGGAAAAGACCCTGATGCTGGCAAAGATTGAAGGCAAAAGGAGAAGGGAGTGGCAGAGGATGAGATGGCTAGATAGCATCACCGACTCAATGGATGTGAATCTGAGCAAATTCCGGGAGATAGTGGAGGACAGGGAAGCCTGGCATGCAATAGTCCATAGGGTTGCCGAGTTGGACATGAGTTAGCGACTGAACAACGATGGCAATCTGAGGATTTTAACAAGGTTACTGAACTATCTCTTCTTACACTGCCACATAAAACACTGAAATACATAAAAGGAAGTAATTAAACTAAATACAGTATTTTTTTTAGGAAAAGTTTTATAAGGTATCACCATGAGCTGTGCTATGAACCCACTCTGCCTGACATTTTCATATCTTATTGAATGGTCTTCAAACTCCATCATGAGCATTATATTAGAGTTGGGGTCAACACAAAAAATAAATCATACTAAACTAAGACATGGTCATGTGCAGTTTTCCAAGCTGATTTTTAAAACCACACTCCACAGTGGCAAAAGCATTTACATTTCAACCGTGTATACATACACACATGTAACTGAAACAAAGTTGTGTGAATGAGTAACCAGCCCTGTTGCATGTAATGTCTTCTGTTTTCAGTTATTTGAAGTCTTCTCATAATGCATCATGACCTACAGTTTGAAAAATAGTGATCTAATACGATTTTACTCAGTATGTATTCTTAGTATGACAGTATGACACTCTATAAGCCATCTCATTTTTTCTAGTCATTTTGTTCATTTATTTTTAAATGTTTGTACATACTGAGTTCTTGAGTGAGTGAGTGAAAGTCACTCAATCGTGTCCAACTCTTTGTGACCCCATGGACTAAACAGCCTATGGAATTCTCCAGGCCAGGGTACTGGAGTGGGTCACCTATCCCTTCTACAGGGGATCTTCCCAACCCAGGAATCAAACTGGGGTCTCCAGCATTGCAGGTGGATTCTTTACCAACTGAGCTATCAGGGAAGCCCATGGCGTTCTTACTGTAGGTCAGAGGCAGTTCTAGGTCCTAGGCTATTCAGACATGAGTATGACTCAGTCCTTGCCCTTGAGCTCAAAGGGTAAGACAAAGTTACAACTTTTAGTAAGTGTCATGTCAGAAGAAAAAATATACCGTGGGAACAGAGAGAAGAAAGCAACTAATTCTCCCAGCAGAAATCCAAAAGACTTGGTACAAGAGGTGACATAAAATATTAGGTTATGTTAAATGAATTTGAGTTTTGCAGGTGTAAGAGAGAAGGTCACTCCTGGCAAGGGGACCTGTGTATGCACAGGCAGGAGGTTTGAAAAGGTGGAACTTCTAGCAACAGTAAGAGGTTCGGTGTAGCAAGAGTTCAGAAGCATAAAGAGATGAGGCAGAGAAGTATTGATAGATTGAAGGATCTGTGTGCCTTGTTAAGGAAGAGACTTTGTTCTTTTGTAGTGAGAAGCCCAGAGGTTTTGAATCTAGAATCTATAGGATAAGATACTTGTGTTTTGATAAGTTCTGTCAGCTGTTTAAAGGATGGTAAAGAGAAAAGAGATTAAAGACAGGAAATTCTTTACATTGTTTCAAATGGGAAATAACTTGAACTAGATAGAAATGGTAAGTATGGGAAAGATGGTCCAAATTCCAGAGTTCAGTTCCATTCATTTATTGAATGTTAAACATCTATTGAATGTTAACTGTGTGTCAGGTTTTTATTAATAAATACTGTGGTACAAAAAAGAATAAAATCTGCTCTCTGATCTTCAGTTTTCTGTCTAGTGGAAAACAAAGACAACAAGTTGGTCAGCTTGGTATTATAATGGTGAAGTGTTGTGACAAAGCCTTGTGTAAAGTATGAAAAGAACAAAGAAAGGTTCGAAACTCAGACTGAGTTTGTGAAGGCTTCCTGTGTTGAGGAGGGAACATCCAAGTGGAATCCAGAAGAATGAGTAGGAGTTGCCCAGGTGAAGTGAAGGCCAAGGAGCATTACGGCAGAGGAAATTAGTCCTGAGAATTAAGGAACTAAGGGGAACTATGGAATTCAGTACTGCTGGAGTACAGGTGGTGAGGAACGATGTGAGTGAGCCCAGAGTAGGAGTGGAAGGTTCACCCGAGTTGCTGTGGTGGGGCTTGCAAGTTTGTATGGAGCCCCTCAATTGTGCTGTGGTGTCTGGGCTTCATCCTGTCACTGGTGGGGAGCCTGTGGACTGACATGGGACGCTTTGTGGTTGAGGTGGCTTATTCTGGTAATGCAGAGGATGGTAACAGCTAACTTCCATTGAATGCATTTAATATGCCAAGCACTGTTGTAAGCATTTTACATGTATCACATGTTGAACCATCCTACTCTTAATAGTATCATGTTACTGACACACAGATTAAGTAGCGTGCTCAAGTTTACACAGTCAAATGGCACAGCCAGGACTCAATCCCAGTAACCTGACTCTAACCCACAGTGAGATGCTGCTGAGTAGGTGAGAACATGGCCAGACCATAGGGAAGAGATGAGCTGCCCTGGGTACAGGTAGCCAATGGAGGGAAGTCTGCTTGGGCTGCCATAACCCAGCACCATAGACTGAGTTGCCTCACAGCAGAGACTTATTTTCTCACAGCCCTGGAGACTGGAAGTAGAAGACCTTCATGCTGTCAGATTTGGGGTCTGGGTTCTTGCTTGCAATTGACAGAGGGCTGCCTTTTTGGTTTGCCTTCACTTAGCCTTTCCTCTGTGTGTTTGTGTGCAGAGAGCCAGCTCTTTGGGGTCTCTTAGGAGGACACTACCTTATCAAACAGGGCCCCACCCTTGTGACCTCATTGAACCTTAACTACTTCCCTAAAGGCACTCTGTCTCCAAAGACAGTCATCCTGAGAGTTAGGGCTTCAACATGGTGAGGTGGGGTGGGGTTCCAGGGACGGGGCACAAAACACTCCAGCCTTAACAATTCCAGAAAATGTTTAGGAGATAAAATGAGCACAAAAGTTGGTGATGGAGTTGATGCGGAAAGCAAAGGAGAAGTGGGGGTTTAGGATGACTCAGGTTTCTCACAGAGGACACAGGAAAAGCACATTTGGGGGAATGGCGGTTCAGTTGGGATTCTGGTAAACTAGAAGCACCTGGGAAGCATCCAAGAGGTGTCGGCAGTACTGACGTGAGGAGGGGTATCAGCATCTGAGGGGAGTTGAAGCCACAGTTTGGGTCAAACCACCTAGAGAAACGTGGAGTGAAAAGAGGTAGTTTAAAACAAAAAACGGGAAAATACTTACACTTAAGAGGTAAGCAGACAGAGTGAAGGGAGAGGCAAAAAAGTAGGAGACATCCAACCCTGAAGCCAAAGGAGGAGAGAATTTCAAGCAGCAAGGGATCCTTAACACTCAGGTTCTTTAGCCTCTTGTGCATCGGATTTGTGTTTGATAGAATCATCGTGTTCTATCGCCTACTAGGACCAGAGAGCAGAGAAGGCAATGGCACCCCACTCCAGTACTCTTGCCTGGAAAATCCCATGAATGGAGGAGCCTGGTAGGCTGCGGTCCATGGAGTTTGCTAAGAGTCGGACAGGACTGAGCGACTTCATTTTCACTTTTCACTTTACGCATCAGAGAAGGAAATGGCAACCCACTCCAGTATTCTTGCCTGGAGAATCCCAGGGACGGAGGAGCCTGGTGGGCTGCCGTCTACGGGGTTGCACAAGGTTGGACACGACTGAAGTGACTTAGCAGCAGTAGCAGGACCAGAGAGAATATTTTCCAATCCCCTCATTCTGAAACAAGTAAGCTGAAACCTCACAAAGCCTAGAGTTTGTCTCTCTCATGGTGCAGACGGAGCTATAATTTAGGTCTCCCAAGCCTCTTGACTTGAATCCAGTGCTTTTTACGATGTATCAAGTTAAATCAATTTGTGGGATTTGAAAAATGGCTTTAAGTTGTTAAAAAAGTTACACTAAATAAAATGGAGAAAGAAGCATCAGGATTTTATTGTATGAATTGGGGCAAAGGAAGAAGTGGTAAATGCCTAAAACTTTATTTTTTTGGTCATGCTGAGTGGCACATGGGAATCGTAGTTCACCAACCAGGGATTGAACCTGCACTCCCTGCATTGGACGCACAGTTTTAACCACTGGACCACCAAGGGAATTCCCTAAAATGCCAGATTCTTTACCAACTGAGCCACTGCGGAAGCCCAGGAATACTAGAGTGGGTAGCCTATCCCTTCTCCAAGGGATCTTCCTGACCCAGGAATTGAACCACGGCCTCCTGCATTGCAGGTGGAGTCTTTACCAACTGAGCTATTGGGGAAGCCCCTTAAAATCTGAAAAAGAGAGACCAATTGTGTTGGCCTTGAATCCTGATAAGTAAATTGACTGGGGCCTAGGGGCAGGGATTCTGTTTCTACTCTATTTAGAGTGGAAATGGTATACATTACCAGGGTCACGTATTAGGCCCTGGGCACACATTTATGAATGTGACTCCTTTTTATGTTTTTACTATCATTGACTAACCCCATATTAGGATTTAGCAATACCGTATTATTAGAAAATTAGTATTAAGTCAGTATCTTATTACAGGCTTCAAACTGTCAGACTTCATTACTTTCGGAGAGAAATAGCTGACTCTTTTACAGTATTTCAAAGTTGCCTTCAGCCTAATGGACTCCCCTAAGTGAAAATTTCTGTTGGTAACATGCATCTTATAATTCAGTTAATGAAATTTCTGTTGAGTATTAATTATAAGTAAAGCACTATGCTAAGTACTTCAGTTTTGTAGGTTGATCTGCAAGATATGTTCAATCTGTTGTAGGTACAAATAATGTCATGTAAACCTTTAGATTCACAAATATTTCAGTGGGGTCAGTGGGGTCAATAGTGCTGGTGTGTCCTCATCAGCACTTATTATTGAAAATATGATTTGCCTTTGGTTTGTACTTAACTACTTTCAAAATTTTAAAAACAAAACTAAAGCAGGTTTAGTCACTGTCTTGGCTTTTTTTGTTTTAATCATCAACTAAGCAAGCATGAATTTGATTTAGTTATACAATGTATACTCAGTTGTGTCTGACTCTTTGCAACCCCGTGGCCTGTTGACCTCCAGGCTCCTCTGTCCATGGGATTCTCCAGGCCAGAATACTGAAGTGAGTTGCCCATTTCCTACTCTAGGGGAGCCTTCTGACCTAGGTATCAAGTCTGCGTCTCCTGCGTTGGCCAGAGGATTCTTAACCACCGAGCCACATGTCATATGAAGAGTTAGATGCAAATTCTAAATTCTAATTGAGTAACACAATAGAAAGACTATTTTTCCCACTTTATAACTCTATAGTTTGAAATCGTGTAAGCCAGCATTCAAAATAATAAATATATACATACCATGAAGATACTCTTGTTCTGTGTTTGTATTTTTGGTAGGTTTTAGCGTGTCAATTAAGGTAGAATTGTATAGAAAATAAGTGATTGACTGACCAGCAGAGACAACTTTGGTACTTGGCCATTAACAGAACTTTTATATGGGATATGCATATTACAGAGAAAACACTTTGTGGAAAATAAACCAACCTGGGTGTATGTAAGCATTACGTAAAAGGACTAGGTAACCTGCAGTTCGCGTCATGAAAATAATGTGTTTGCTACAGAAGGGTAAGGGCCTGCCTAGGACGGCTGCTGCTGCTGCTAAGTCACTTCAGTCGTGTCCGACCCTGTGCGGCCTCACAGACAGCAGCCCACCAGGCTCCCCGTCCCCTGCAAAGGACAGCCCGCAGCCAAAGTGTGAACTAGGCAGAGCTCGGCTTCAGAGGGGTCAGAATCCTGGCACAACAGATCTTACTACTGAAGGCATCTAATGAAAAGTTTATAACGCTACACTATTCAAGACTTTCAGTAGAATGAGGAGCTTATCGTATTCATCCTAATAGTCTGATCCTAGCATGGTTCTTGGGAATTAATGTTCAGTAAATGTTTATTAAATAATTGCATTCTGTTCATTAAGCGACACATTAAGAAATTTTGACTAGGGGTTATATTAACATTGTGCTCTCATCAGAAGAGGATGCATTTAACAGTTGTTTATTGTGCATCATCTGTAACGCCAACACAGGGTTGACTCTCACTGGGTTGGCATTAGGAATACGAAAACAAATAAAATGGGCCTTCAAGAAGTGAGATTGGGGAAGAACTTGTAAAAAGCTCTGATAAAAATGACTGGTGCCCCAGGAGAAACATGAAGACAAATAACTATAAAATAGTACAATCCTAAAAATATCTACAAACAAAATATGATATTATCAAAACACAAAGTGCTCTGTGATCCCAGAAGAGAAATTAATTCCATTTGGAGGCGGGAGTATTCAGCAAGGTTTCATAGGGAAAGTGACCTGTGAGTGGAACTTTGAAGAATATCCCACTGGCCTCTTGAATATCTCAAATCCATTGTGTCTGTTGCTATATTCATTATTTTCCCATTCCACACATCTCATCTGTCCCAGACCCACATATCTGACAGTCTTGAACATAATAACTGATTTTACCATTCATCCTTGAGTTGTTCCCTATGGAAAATGCTAGAATCACTTGACTCCCTTTCTTTCCCCTTCACTATTAAATTTGGTCACTGTGGTTGCTTGAAGTTTTGAATAGTTGAGTTTTTAAATATAAGTATCATACTTTGTTCATAATCAAAATTTGTATCTGAGCATATCAGTCTGATAATTGCATATTTTAATTTTGTTGAATTATATCCAGAGATGTCGTATTTTGAAACAATTCACTTTTTTCCCCATTGGAAAATATAATTCTACTATCTAAGTAATATACTGAAAATCCTAAAGAACTTAATTGTTCTAAAGAGGTTACCCTGGCAAGCAGTCATGACAGCATTTTTATTTTAAATAATAATATTATTCTAAGAATATCTTTCTTTAATTTGTCCTTATCTCTACAGAACCATAAAACGTTAGCACCATCCTAGAATCTGTAGACAGTAATACATTTCTGCTGCCATTTGGAGGAGCCTGCACCACAGAATCAGGAGGAGGAGTTGAGTCTGACATGCCTTCATTTGAATTCAGACCTCCCCCCCAGAAGAATTCTTAGTCAAATTTCATGGTTAGTGAATTGTGTCTTCCAGACTTCTCTAGTACTAAATTTAATGGAAGGCACAGTTATAACTAATTATTTTGTAGAGGTTCTGATGATGTTCTTATACCACTAAAACAATAGATACTCTGAAAACTGAAAGTGAAACTGTCAGACCTTGGCATCTGTAGTGAACAAGTACTTAGAGATCTGTTGATGGATATCTAGGTAATTGTGAGATTAGACCACGAGTGTGGAAGGCCCCTGTGCTTTTCTGATGAAACTGTTTTAAGTTTTGATAAAATTCATGACGCAAGTCCCAGTCTCTTTCAATCCAAATTTTTTTAAAAAATCCATAAATACTTATTCTCTAGAGTGGTCTTAGGAGTTAGGGAAAGCAGAAGTTTATGAAAATGTCATTGTCTTTCTTGTAAACCTTATGCCAGAGTTACTAAGAATTAGCAGAGTTCTTTGATACAAGATATATCCTTCTGATAACTTGCTTTGGTGAAATACTAGAAAAATGTTTTGAGAAATGAAAGACATGTGAGAGTTAAAGGAAATTTTAGTTAATTAACAGAGTTGCATTAAAATAATCTTACCATGATTGTGAAGTCTTAAATTCTAAATTTGCATGTGCTAGTATAAATGCTAATTATATATTTTACTTAATTTCAAAAATTTTATAGTAAATAGCCAATTTCTATCAATATATAAGATGGAAAATTTGCATTTAGAATTGCCTTCAGAATTAAATTCTTAATGCTTATACAAAATGTAGCTGAAAGGTCTCTAAAGGCCAAGGTGAACACTTTATTTCTGATATGTCCTTGTGGTCTGTTGCTGATGTGTATGAGGAAAGAAAGGTATTCAGTACTTCCTAACTGGAGTATTTATCAGCACCACCTACCGCTAATACTCATGAACAGTCCTGGAATCGTTTCATGCCTAGTGACATCACCTTCATCCTTTAAGTATTAACTCAGGGTCAGTTCTTGAAGTCATGCTTACTCTCACATCATAAGACTGCAGAACTAGACCTGAAGCTATTTTCTTTCCTCCAAAGTAACACCTGCTACCCAGGAACATATGAACACAGGAATGGCCTCAGGCGTAGTCTCTTGGTCCATACTGCTAGACTTGGTCCATACTGCTAGACTTCTGTTACACTAAATTTGATGAGAGCCAATAGAAGCTCTTTTCCATTAATTTTTAAATATTATATAAGCTCACTAAAATGGGTAAATGTAAATATTAACTATTACTATAATATAAAAAATACATAAAGTAATACTTGTAAAATACTCAAAATTTATTAATTTTTCTTAACTGATCTTAAGCTGTTTTTATTCTCTGCTTTGACAATCCTGTTTTTCTCCAAACTTGATTAGACTTATGTTTTCCATTAATCTGCTGTGGCTTCATAACCACAAGACTGTACCATGTATTAAAAGTTGAATTTCATTCTTGTGCTTGTTATCTTTAAAAAGAACTCAGTCATTTTTGCTAATCATGTAAGAGTGCTTCCCTACTGTAATAAAATGAAAAACAATACAGAATAAAATGTCTATCTACATATGCCAAAAATTTCCTTATGACTGTGCATTTCTAGTCAGAATAGAATCTTTCCACCACTTTCCAGCTATTCTTGCTCTTTTACATATGACTTTATGAAAATATAATTTATAATGAATCCACACATTCATGAGGCTGACTTTTGAACAAGACTTGAACTAAAGGATCCATGATACTATTTATTGAGAATTAATTTATTTGAAAGATGTTATGAGGATATGAAAATGCAAATTTGCCTTTAAGAAGAGAGAATTACATGAGATCAGCACTCAGGAAAACATGAACTGTCTCTTTGGAGAATGGGCCTTTCCTCTTTGATATGTCTTGGTAGAATACCTAACACAGTTGCACAGAAAGATGGGCATTTAACGAAAAGCTTTTAATAATCAGGGAATGAATTTCCTTACATAAGAAGTAACCAAAGCTGCTTTTATTCTCATTGTCCGTAAACGTGTAGGAAGCAGAACATTTTAATACAGAGCTTGGACAAGAAAGCCGCACACAAAATCAGAAGTATACCATGTAGAAGGATCAAGATTTACAGAGGCCCAGTTATCTGAAGGATATGTTAGTAGAGCCACATGTGTCATTGTGTGGCTGTAAACTGATTAAGTTAAGCACTTACTGAAATTGCTTTCTGAAAACTTAAATGATCATAAAATAAGATGCAGAAGTGCAAAGTGGGAAAGTTGCCTTAGACTAAGAGTAAAATGAGAACCCAATTATGTACCAAAGCAGTTTTGCAATACTTAGAAGTTTTCACTAACAGCTAGAAATTCACAGGTGATTTTTTTTTTTAAAGAATGAGAATTATCTTTGGTTTTACAAAGTAGCTTGTATTTTCAGTATTTTCTACATAATATGGTAAAATGTAGAGCAATTGCAATGCATCAATAAAATGGGTAAATTTTCTGAAAAAAAAAAAAAAAAGAATGAGAATTGAATCATCTGTTGCTTGTATTATTAGTGTACTTGTTTAAGCAGAAGTCTTGTTTCTATGCAGTGCTTGAGACTTCTTTTTCACTCCTACTCTCTCTGCTTGTGAGTCATCAAGACCAGAGTGCTTTTTTCCTCCATACAGAAAGAAATGCTGTTGACCCATTGTCTTGGTCTGCTCAGGCTGCTGTAATAAATTACCACTGGCTTAACCAACAAACACTGATTTTTCATGGTTCCAGCAGCTGCTGGTGGCTGGAAGTCTATCAGGGTGTCAGTGTGGTCAGGTTCTGGCGAAGGCCTTCTTCCTGGTTTATAGACCACTGTCTTGCCATTTCCTCATATAGCAGTGAGAAAGAGACCATCTCTTGTGTCTTTCTGGTAACGGCACTAATCTCATCTGTGAAGGCTCCACCTTCATGACCCAGTTACCTCCCAAAGGTATGTCCATGGGTTCTCAGTCATGTCCAACTAGTTGCAACTCCATGGACTGTAGCCCACCAGGCTTCTCTGTCCATGGGGTTCTCCAGGCAAGAATACTGGAGTGGGTTGCCATTTCCTACTCCAGGGGATCTCCAAATCTCACGTTGGGCATTAGGGCTTCAACATACGAATTTGGAAGAGGGGAACACAAACACCCGTCATCAGGGAGTGCAGTGCATCTGTAATCATCCATGTTCTGCCCTATTCATATTCCTCCTATTGAAGGCCATGCATTTGTGAACCCTTGGTGGCTTGTTAGAGAGCTGTGGATGGCTACAGACTCTGCTTAGACAATCTAAGCTTTCTCTGGACTTGAGCAAGGCTAAAACATGCAGAGGTGAAAGGCATGACCTTTGGCCTCATTAACACAAGAACTGATTCACGTTCTAAAGTATCAGTACAGAGATTTGGTTTTGGTGTCAGAACCTTTCTTCTATTTCTCATCCTCTTTCCCTCTCCACTCCACATTCCTTCCCTGTCTTGTGACCTGTGCTTTTTCTGCTCTTTATCCATCAAACCACACTCTGGAGGCAAAATAGGAAAGGCATTATAGTAATTAATGACAGAGGCTTGGGGAACCAGACTCAGAACCTCAGCCTGGCTCTGCCACTTAATAAATATACCATTTCAGACAAGTGAGATCCTGAACGACATTGTTTTCTCGGTTTCCTCATCTGTAAAATAGGAATAGCACCTTCTTCACAGAATACTGTTGAGGTTTAACAAAGTAATGCACTTAAGGTGCTTAGTACACTGCCAAGCACATAGAAATGCGTACTAAACAGCTAAAATGAAAGAGGAACTGGATTTCTTTACAGTGAGCCTGATGGATTTAACATAAGATAATGTGTGACTTCTCTCAGAAAAATTAGCTTTTTCAACAGGGAGTAAGGAAATAATCTCTAAATATGAAATTAGGAATGCAACACAGCTGGTGGGAAAGGCTTTATTTTAAAAGAGCTAATTCCAGCTCCTATAACCATAGGCACATGCTTGTTGTGCTGAATACAGGAATACAGACCTTTATCTACCTCTTTTTGCTACTTTAAGCTTGGCTGTGTCCCAGGATGAACCATTTTTGCTTTTTTTATGCATGAATTAGTTTCCTAATGTTGCCATGACAAATTACCCACAAAATTGGTGTATTAAAACAACATAAGTTTATTCTCCACAGCCTGGAGGCCACAAGTCCAAAACCAAGGTGTCAGCAGGTTGGTCCCTCTGGTGGCTTGAGGGAAGAACGTCCCATGTGTCTCTCCTAGCTTCCAGGGTTGCCAGGATTTCTTGACTTGTAGCTGCATCACTCCCATCTCTGCCCGTCTTTCACATTCCCTTCCCCATGTCTACCTCAGATCTCCCTCTCCCTGTCTCTTATAAGGACACCTGCTGTTGGATTTAGGGCCCACTCTAAATTGAGGATTATCTCATTCAAGATTTTTAATTATATCTTCAAAGACCATTTTGCCAAACAAGGTCACATTCACAAATTCCAGGGTTAGAACATGGACCACCTTTTTGGAAAAGGAAATGGCAACCCACTCCAGTACTCTTACCTGGGAAATCCCATGGACAGAGGAGCCTGGCGGGCTACAGTCCATGGGGTCGCAAGAGTTGGACACAACTTAGCGACTGAACCACCACCACCATACATTTTTGGAGAACCACCATGCAACCACTGCGTACTGTGTAAGAGAACCAGACTCGGGAGAAGGGGAGAATGAACTGGGGAGGGAAAACCATACTTCCTGAAGATTCCACAGAGGGAAAATACTGGAGCCTCCCTGCCAGTGTGGGCATGGGACCGCAGATTAATTTTCTAGGTAAAGAAAACCTCTGCTCCCCTGGTAGGTCTTCATCTTCAGCTGCAGTGGACTGCTAAATGGGTGTGTCCAGTTTCCCTTTCTTTTCCAAGTATGTCAGTGCTATCTAATTTCCAAAGCCTATTAACTCTGTTTGGGTAAAGAACAAGCAGGGGCGCTAGAAGTGCATGCCTGTGATTTGGGCTTGAGAGCCATGGTGGAATGTTCTAAGAGCACCAGCTGAAGAATATATCCACAGGCCTCAGTATGTATTAGCCCCTTCAGTCACTTCACTACCATCAACCCATTTGTAGCAGGAATATACCAGACCCCGAGTGTGCTAAGTCACTTCAGTCGTGTCAGACTTGGCGACCCTATGAGGAGCTGGGCTCCTCTGTCCATAGAATTTCCCAGGAAAGATTACTGGAGTGGGTTACCATTTCCTTCTCCAGGGGATCTTCCCAACCCAGGAATGGAACCTGTGTCTCTTACATCTCCTGCATTGGCAGGCTGGTTCTTTACCACTAGTGCCACCTACCATATCTCAGGTGTATGGAATTGGAAATTTGGTTAACAAGTAAGTAAGTGGAAAAGATTAGTATTCTCGACATTTTTTGTTTTGGTCTGAATGGAGCACTGGAAATTGACTGCAAGGGCTGAGTAGGGAAAGATAAGGAAGTCACCTAATTTTATGCACCACAGGAGTGTGACTTGTGACTTACAAAAGGACATTGTTAAAACTCTTTACCTGAGACTTAGAATTTGATCCCAGTAGTTCCACCTAAAATGATGATTAGTTCAAGAAAACCCCCTGCTGGTAGAGGGTCATAACTGTATGTGATAAAATTTCCCACCAATATGCATAGCAGGCTGCCCAACAAAGGGGCATTGCATGTCTGTGGTTCCTATTCCAGGGCCTCTTTAGGGGATGTTTAATCAGCCAGCTGCTCAGTCCATCACTGCTCACCTTTTAAGTTGCTGTTACTGATTTCCATGAAGATCAAAATACTGAGAAAGGAAGCAGTATCACCTAAATGCTGGATTGTATAGATACTAACTTCCTGTTTTATTAGTAAAAATAAATACACTGTTGCAAGGAGAAAAAATTTGTTGGTATAAATTGGATCAAGTTACTACTGCTTCAAAACGTTGGGAATCAAACGGCGGCCTGTGGGCCAAACCTGTTTTTGTATGCCCTGCAGGCTAAAAATGGTGGTTACCTTTTTAAATGATTGGATGGAAATCAAGAGAAAAATAATATTTCACAACACATGAGTAGTATATGAAATTTCCACAAATAAAGTTTTATTGGCACATAGCTCACTTGTTTATCTATTGTCCATGGCTACTTATGCCCTCCAATGGCAGAGCTGAGTAGTTGCAATAGGGTCCATTTATGGCCAAGAAAGCCTGAAACGTTTACTCTCAGGCTCTTTCCAGAAAAAGTATGTTGACTCCTGCTATACTGCAGTGTTTATCAAAATGCTGAGTTTTGGAATTCAGAATATCGATAACTTGAGCTTCTCCCCCCAGTCTGTATTGTGACCCGAGGAAAGCAGGAATGTCCTATATAGCTGCCCAGCTTTCCTCCTATGGGCTGAAGGCAATGTCCAGGCACATGTAACTGGCAGATACTCCACAGTGTTCAGGAAATGACCAGACAGAGTGAGGCAGGCAAGCCAAGAAGCAGTCTGCACGGGACACTGCCCCTGACACCACAGACACTGAACTCTCAGCGTCACTCTTGCTGGGAATTATCTCTAAACTGTCTAAACTGCATCTTTGCAGTGTGGCCTCAGTGAGGATCATGAATCTGGAAAAAAGTTTCTGGTTGTCTGGACCCAAGCCACATGCTCACATCTAATAGGGTACAGGAGAGCGAGGTCCTCCTCCTAATTTGCTAATTTCCAACTCATCCCTCCCACTATTATGTACAAAGCGGAGGTTTAGACTGAGGCACCATGGCAGGCATCCAGAGAATGTAAATCAAACATCTTTTACATCAGGGGTCCCCTGACCTCCAGGATCTAATGCCTGATGATCTGAGGTGAAGCTGATGCAATAATAATAGAAATAAAGTGCATAAATAAATGTAATGCCCTTGAATCGTCTCAAAACCATGTCCCCCTCACAGTCTGTTGGAAAACTGTCTTCCACAAAACTGGTCCCTGGTGCCAAAAAGGTTGGGAACTTCAGTTCTACATTTTTACTGTTCTAAGTGTGGTCCTAGGCCCAGCAGCACAAACATAAACCTGGGAGCTTGTTTGAAACACAATCTCTTGGGCTCATCTCCTGACCTACTGAATCAGATTCTGAATTTTAACAAGATCCCCAGGTGTTCTGGGCTTCCCAGGTGGCACTAATGGTAAAGAATCCACCTGCTGATGCAGGGGATGCAAGAGACACGGGTTCGATCCCTCGGTCAGGAGATCCCCTGGCGAAGGGCATGGCAACCCACTCCAGTATTCTTGCCTAGAGAATCCCATGGACAGAGGAGCCTGGCAGGCTACAGCCAATGGGGTCGCAAAGAGTTGGACTTGACTGAGCAACTTAAGCACACACGCACAGCAGGTGATTTGCATGTACGTTAGAAATTGAGATGATGCCCAAATAAAGTCCTAATTTGGCAGAATTTCACACAGTATTATGAAGTGAAAGGAAATATTCTGGCAGTTTAAGGGACATGTATTTGGGGCCCTGGGAGATTACCTGGGAACCTACTGCCCTAGGCTCTGCCTGCTTCTCAGTTTCTTGCTTTCTCAAGCCCTCAAATTTAAAACCTCTTAAGTGTATAACATTTCCCATGGCCACATACTAGAAACCTCAACAGTAACAGTGGACAGTGGGGGAGCAGGCATTTAAACGCGTGGTAGGTTTGTGAATCTTGCCTGTGTAGGTCACAGGGCCAAGTAATATTTTAAAGGGCCAAAGGTGAGTTTATTGACCTAATATAAACTCAGAAATGGAAGCTTAGTATGAACCCATTCATATCTGGATTTAGGTTCCAGACCATCACGTATTTTTTGTGATTTTTGTATAATTTAGGTTACCATCCTGAGCCACAATTTTCTCATCTCTAAGGTGAGGTTAATAATGTGACTACGAGATAATCTTTGTAAAGGGATGCCACAGTGCCCAGCAAGAACTGTGTACTGCATTTATTACAGCTATCATTATTCATTTTAATTTGCTTCATTCAGAGACTTTATACTTTAGTTAAGCAGGGTGTTAGAGCTTAGTGACTCATTTTGCCATAGAATTGCTACAACTACTGACACTGAATGATCTATGCTGAGTTTTAGGATTATAGATTTAGGCATTCAGCTTCTATTTCTGCCTCCAGTTTCTGTCACCAAGAGGCATCATAGAGTAGAGTTGTTTATACCATCAGGACAATTTGATAAATTGCTATCATGAATATTAGAGGGATGAAAGTACATATTTGAAAAACTGCTGAGTGTACTAAGGATATTTTTAAAATATGACTTCTGGAATATTGCCCCTACTGACCACAGTTGAAAAATCTCAGCAGAACCTTTCTGTAGGGCAAAAATGATTACTCTTAGTTATCATAAACCTACTGAAATTTACTACCAGCCATCTTTGGATTGGAAGAAAAACATCTTCATAAGCACAGGGAAGTGGTTAGCATCTTAAGCACGTGCTGTCCCTGATCACTTTGTCTACATTTCCTTTGAGAAGCTATCACTTTAGTAAAATTGATTCTTTTTTTTTTTAAGTGAATTGAATTTATTTCCACAGCTAAAACGTTTTGGGCACAATGCCCCTGAAGTTATTAAAATAAACTCTTTATTGAAAAGCAAGATAGGTTTTCCAGGTACTATTTTAACTTTTACTGGCTTGTAAATTAAGGAAGAGTACAGTTATAGAGTCAAAAACCAGCTAATAAAGTGTGAACAAGTTGTTACTAAATGAACTGGATACATAAAATTCTTAAACCATATCTCAGGCTTTATCCTCAATTGATTAATATATTTCTCCCATGTACACTTGTTTTAAAGACACCTCTAACACAGAAAGTCCCAGGTTACTTTTGACTAGAATCTAAATGTAAGTTTGCAGAAAAATAGCCCCTGGGCTTTGAAGCACATGGCTAAAAGGTACCAAATGAAAGAAAATGTTGCATTATTTAATATCCAGGCAATATTATTAATATTGGCCAGGCAGTGTAGGGAGAAGGCAATGGCAACCCACGCCAGTACTCTTGCCTGGAAAATCCCACGTACAGAGGAGCCTGGTAGGCTGCAGTCCATGGGGTCGCTATGAGTCGGACACGACTAAGCGTCTTCACTTTCACTTTTCACTTTCACGAATTGGAGAAGGAAATGGCAACCCACTCCAGTGTTCTTGCCTGGAGAATCCCAGGGACGGGGAATCCTGGTGGGCTGCCTATGGGGTCGCACAGAGTCGGACACGACTGAAGCGACTTAGCAGCGGCAGGAGCAGCAACAGCAGCAGGCAGTGTAGGGGACACTCCACCAGAATGAAATGTGTGGGAATTTCTACCTAGTCTTTAAACAAGAGAACTTCTAGATGCTTCTGTAAATGCAGGAGTCAGTTTGATCTTGCATCAAATCTTCCTTGTTCTAGTATATTTGCTTGAGTAGTTGCCCTCAGAATGCAAGGCCAGGAGACTTCTGCTCCCACTGCTACATGGAGCCCGAAGCATTGGGCACTGAGCTGACTCCAGACTGGAACATCCACCCCAGTTCCAGCTCAGATGCAGGGCATCATCAACGCCTAATTGACTTCCTTTTCTCTTCTGGAGCTCATCTCATGATCTTAAGCCTTCTATAAACCTTTTTAACCATAACCCTTTGAAATCCCGTAGTTTAGATGCTAACAGAAGAAAGCAGAAATTCTCCCTGTCATCAGGGCTAAGCCCCTCCTTTTGCAATAGTGGCACCTCCTCCAGCCAACCCCAGGAGCCGTTCTATCCTCTTTAAACATATTGGTCATATCCTGGCCTCACTGTCACCAGGAACGAGGTCTCCCTTCAGATCTATAAATCTGTCCCACCAACATTTCAACATGCTTAAGTATCTTCTCCCTGAAGAAGGAAATGGCAACCCACCCCAGTACTCTTGCCTGGAAAATCCCATGGACAGAGGAGCCTGGTAGGCTACAGTCCATGGGGTTGCAAAAGGTCGGACATGACTGAGCGACTTTACCTTACCTTACCGTAAGTATCTTCTGCCGGATAAAAAGAAAATCTTCCTCAGCCATGTGTTCCTTTCTGGCTACTCTCCTTTCTTCTTTCTAATTGCAGTTCTTAAAGGTCTTAGAAGACAGTCCACTCTGTACGTGTACACACACACACACACACACACACACATAAACTTCTCACTCTTCTCCATCTTCATCCAGTGTAATCTGTCTTCTTTTCTACAACTTCACTGACTTCACTTTCAGCGGGGTCCTCAGAGGTTTCCTTGTCACCAGTGTTTGGCAGCAATCTCAGTGTCACTGATTCATTCTTCCTTCTGGAAACCTCTTCTGTTAGCTTCCCTGAGTCCGGTGCCACCTCTCTGGTGACCGTTGCCCAGTCTCCTTTGAAGCTTTTCTTGTATTCCCACCACTGCCCCATATGATGTCCAGAGCATTAAGGAGCCCCTCCTGGTCCCTTTCCTCATTCAACATACCCAGGCTGGATAATAATCCTACCTCTAGGATTTAATACCACCAGATTAGTGTGGCCTCCTCATTCTGAGCTCCAGACAAGGAGGTCTTTGGCCATTTCCACCTTCATGAAATGCTCTTTTCTCTTGGCTCCTCTGGTTCCAGAATGCCTTGGTTTTCTTTCTTTTTTTTTGGCAAATATTTCTCAGTCTTCTTAAATCTGTCACTTCCCTACTTAAAGCGCTTCAGTTCTTTGAATTCAGTGTGAACTAATAAACCCAGTCATTCCTCCTCCCTCCTTGTCTAGATGCATCCCTCCTGTCACACCAGCTCTAGCTATCCTCAACTTATAAATCTTTCATTTCTTTCAACGCCTTGCTGTCCTGTCTCTTGTTCCACATGTGTAACTGTGACCTGAAGCCAGTTCCAATTTATGAATTCCAACCTCTGCTGGTCTAAGTAGTTACTCCAAATTTTTAGCACTTTTCTAATCCTTTTATATTTGTAGTCCTCTCTCCTAGCTATTGGAGAAGGCTATGGCACCCCACTCCAGTACTTTTGCCTGGAAAATCCCATGGATGGAGGAGCCTTGTAGGCTGCGGTCCATGGGGTCGCTAGGAGTCGGACACGACTAAGCGTCTTCACTTTCACTTTTCACTCTCACGCTTTGGAGAAGGAAATGGCAACCCACTCCAGTGTTCTTGCCTAGAGAATCCCAGGGACGGGTAGCCTGGTGGGCTGCCATCTATGGGATCACACAGAGTCGGACACGACTGAAACGACTTAGCAGCAGCAGCTCCTAGCTATTGACTTTGCAACCTGTTTTACATTAATAAAGAGGGGTGGGGGAATTCCCTGGTAGTCCAGTGTTAGGATTCCGAACTCTCGCTGCTGAGCACCACGGTTCAATCCCTGGTCGAGGAACTAAGATCCTGCAAGTGCAAGGCTCGACCAAAATTGAGAAAAAAATTTTTTTTGGAAGGAGGATAGAGATTGGGGAATGAGGGCATCATGCTGGAACTTTCTGAGCCTCCTCCTCAACACTTAACAATTTATCTATATGAGAACCCACCCAGTCTTCCTTATTTTCTGTTTTAGGGGAAGAAATGTACCTCCACCTCTTTAAGCCCAATCCAGTTCCTTCCGAGCTTTTCAGGAATGTGTTGTAACTATTTTGTTGATACTGGCTTTTATCTTAACTAGTTTCACCCAGTGTTACACTCTTACGCTCTTTAGAAAAGACAGTGCCTGACTTCACCTCTTATTATAGCCATGGACTCAGCTCTACTTCCCTTCAGGTTCAAGTTTCTTGAAAGAGTGGCCAATAATTGACTATCCCCACTTCTTGTCCTCAGTCCATTACCATTAACTTCTCTTCCCAAAACTGATAAAATAGTTCTTGCTGACTTGCCAACAAGCTTCATGTTTGCCAAAACCAATCAACGGTTTGTCGTCTTTATCTTTCAGTGAGCCCTTGTGACATTAGACACTGCTGATCACCCTCCTTAGATTTTTCTCTCCTTTGATCTACCTGATTCGAATTTGCCCCAAGTATTTCTCCCATCTTTCTAGCTTTTTCCTTTGCAGCTTCTTTGCCCTCCCCCCTTTCCTCATTTAGTCATTCAACAAACATTTCTTGAGCTACATACACCCTGGAGCTGCAGTGATGAGTAGAATATAATCGCTGCCCTCATGGGGTTTCCAGGGTTCAAGGAAAAGAGAGACAATCAAATAATCACACAAATAACTCTTAAGTCCTTTGGAATTCTGGTGAATGCTGTGAGAGCCTGTGTTAGGGGCCTGCTCTTAGGGCACCTGAGATCTTAACACGTAAATGAGTCATCCATCAGACTGCACTGCCTGCCTTTTTGAATGTGAGACTTTGGTGAACGAATGCATACACATCTTAGTCATGCTCTTAATATTTAATATCTGTCAGTCATACTCTTTCACAATCTGCTATTTCCAAATGGAGATAAATTTTTAGCCTTTTTATATACAGTCTCCTTCTCAGCCTCCTGTTAGTAGTGATATAGAATCTTGGGCTTAAATGCATTTTTGTAAAATTTCTTCAGTTTTGCCTTACTCAAGCAGCAGCAGAACTTCACAGCATTCCAGGTGCCCATCTTTTTGAAACGGAATTCCATTTCACTGTCTTAAAGATCATATTTTTCACATGTAGCTATCTAAATTTAGATCTCATGTGTTAAGAGTAGGCATTCTACCACAAGCACGTTGATGAGTACTCCTCTTTGGTGTGCCATGTTGTGGAAGAGTACACAGTTGGTTTGAGTCTGACCATCATTTCATATTTTTAAAAAATATATATGTTTATTTGGCTGCACTGGGTGTTTGTTTCGGCACTCGGGAGCTTTGATCTTCATTGTGGCATGCAGGATCCTTAGTTGTGGCACACAAACTCTTAGCTGCAGCAGGTGGGATCTAGTTCCCTGACCACGGATGGAACCCAGACCCCTGCATTGAGAGCTCGGAATCTTAGCCACTGGACCACCAGGGGAGTCTTCATCATTTCATAATTTTGACAGATGATTTGTATTTGTTCTTTGAGAAAGCACTGAAAATCAGCATTGAAACTCTGGCCATCTGGGATAGGGCCTTAACCTGTAAAACTGTCCATTGTTTTGTAAATGACTGTTGTCAAGGTGAGAAACCACGCCCCCCCCCCGCCCCACCCACCCCTGTGTGCTTCCCTAGCCATTCTAAGAGCACAGGAAGAGACCATCCCTGGGGTAAGGTGAGTACCTCATCCCCGTTGGGACAGAATGATCTAAGGCAGTCGTTCTCAACAGGGAATAGCTTTGTCCCCAAACCCTGGGGACATCTGGCAATGTGTGGGGACTTTTTTGATTCTCACAATTGAGTAGGTGCTACCGGCATCTAGTGAGCCAAGGATGTTGCCAAATATCACACAGACCCCCATAACAGAGAATGATCTGGTCTAAATGCTAATAGTATCAAAGTTGAGAAATCCTAATCTAAGAGATAATGGAAACATAACAATTTAGTCACCTCTGTGGCATAATCATAAGGGATTTGATTTAGGTCTTACCTGAATGGTCTACTGGTTTTCCCTACTTTCTTCAGTTTAAGCCTGAGTTTTGCAATAAGGAACTGACAATCAATCAATTCTAAAGGAAATCAACCCTGAATATTCATTGGAAAGACTGATGCTGAAGCTGAAGTTCCAATACTTGGGCCACCTGTTGTGAAGAGCCGACTCATTGGAAAAGACCCTGCTGCTGGGAAAGACTGAGGGCAGGAGGAGAAGAGGGCAACAGAGGATGAAATGGTTGGATGGCATCACCGACTGAATGGACATGAGCTTGAGCAAGCTCCGGGAGATAGTGAAGGACAGGGAAGCCTGGCGTGCTGTGGTTCATGGGGTCACAAAGAGTCAGACACAACTTGGTGACTGAAGAACAGCAACAACAATTTAGTGACTGCACCTAGGAGAGGTGCCAGAAACAGATTCACCTATTTCTAGTGAAGTACTCAAAAGATATTTTTAATTTTAAAACATAATGATGGATTCGAGTTTTCTGGGGAAATGCGTAGGCTATTCATGTATTCAACAATGAGCCCGTGTGTCACGATTTCAACTTTCAACAAGTCTTGGTCCCTATCCTCAAGGACATAATCCAGTCTGCAGTGGTGATCTTTAAACTTGAATGATGCAGCAGAATCTTCTGAAGGCTTATTAAAATCCACTGTGGGGCTCCACTGCCAGCTTCCGATTCAGTAAGTAGGTCTGAGGTGGGGCCTGAGAATCTGCATTTCTACAAATTTCCCAGTGCTGCCAGTGAAGCCAGTCCAAGGTAACACTTTGGGAACCATTGCTCTGGGGCACGCAGAGAAGAGAACGCCTGTGGTTCTGCAGTGGACACCCATAATGCATAGGTTGAAACCTTACTTAATGTGATAGTAGTAGGTGGTAATTAGGTCAGGAGGTGGAGCCCTCATTAATGGGGTTAGTGCCCTTATAAGACGAGGGAGCTTGCTTCGTCTCTCTCTCTCTCTCTCTCTGCTCTTCTCTTCATAAGCATGGGTACACGATGACCAGCTGTTACCAGGAAGAGAGCTTTTGCCAGAAATTTATCATGCCAACACACTGATCTTGGGCTTCCAGCCTCCAGAACTGTGAAAAATAAGTGTTTGTTGTCTAAACCACCCAGGCTATGGTAATTTGGTATAGCAGCTAGGATAAAACAAGTTTTGAGGATTAACATTGGGAGTATGTGTGGGACACTAAGATTTGATTGTATCTGTCAGATATCTTTGGAGGAAGAATTCATAGCCCATGGCTGCTGGAAATAGACTTGATGTTTCACTGAGAACTAGTATTATTGCTCAAAGCCCAGTTGTTTTAATTTATGTTTCTCTGGAGCTAGCAAGAGCTTCCCTGGTGGTTCAGTGGTAGAGAATCTGCCTGCCAATGCAGGAGACTTGGGTTCCATCCCTGGGTCAGAAAGATCCCCTGGAGGAGGGCATGGCAACCCACTCCAGTATTCTTGCCTGGAGAATCCCACGGACAGAGGAGCCTGGCAGGCTTCAGTCTAAGGGGTCGCAAAGAGTCAGACATGACTTACCGACTAAACAACAATAAGAAATAATTACGGGGACATCCCTTAGGTCCAGTGCCTAAGACTTTGAGCTCCCAATGCAGGGGGCCTGGGTTCAGTTCTTAGCCAGAGAACTAGATCCTGTGTGCCCCAACTAAAGATCCCGAATGCTGCAAGGAAGGTCAAAGATCCTCTGTGCCGAAACTAAAACCCAGCACAGCCAATAAATAAATACATATCTTTTAAAAGAAATAATTATGTACCAATTAGCTTTGTCATGGTTAATGAAGTTGTTTATACTGGCATCGAGGCATTCTTTCCCCTAGAAGTGTTTTTGCAAAGGCTGGCTGTTGATAAAGTAGGATGGTAGTGGATTGGGCTAGTAGGATGGTAGTGGATTGGGCTAGATGACCTCCAAAGCCCTTGTAATTTCAAGGTGATTCTGTAAACCCAGGATTCTTTGATCAACTTGGCATTGGACACATACAGGAGATATAAAGCATGATCTTTGCCCTTCAGATTCAACGCACACATAAAAAATAAATAACAGCACAAAATAATACAGACTAGGCATTAGCTTTATAGCCCTGGAACTTGTGTTGAGGATCACTATGATTTTATTTAGAATTAAATTCCTAGAGATTATTTAGGCTGATGTTCAGCAACCAAAGGATTTTTTTTTTTAATTATTAAGGTTGGGGGACATTTCCATTAGAACACTGCCTGTATAAAAATAAAGATGAAAATGTGGGGAAAAGGTAAACTGGCAAAGTGTGAAATTCAATGGAAATTTTATTAGCCTATAAAGTCATGTTCTATAATTATTACTCTCCCCTACTATGCATGTTTAAAATATTTACATGAAATCATTAAAAGCTATGATGTTAAAAACATTAGAATATGAATTTGTTTTTAATCTGTTGTGTAAGTAAATTAATTTAACTGCCTTAAGAATTCAATAAATTGTTTTAATGAATTATCTCTGAAGACTTGCTAGTGCCTCCTGATTTTTGACAAGTGTGGTAGCTCTTTCTAAAAGTTGCTCTTTTTCTGAGGTCTTTGCAACTTTCCCACACTTCTCCTGTTGAGAAAGTAGAATTTTTCTTCTGAATAATTCTCATTTCCCACTAGGTGTATAAGCAACCTGGAGTATTTTGTGAGATACAGATAAATATTTCAAGCATAGTAATCCCTATACTTTCTGGTTTGACTATGGTTGTATGATAATGAACAGAGGGGTTTTTTTTCTTTAATATTTATTTATTTGGCTGTGTCGGGTCTAGTAGCTCTGTGGCATGTGGGATCTTAGTTCCCTGACCAGGGGCTGAAGCTGCATCCCCTGCATTGCAAGGTGGGTTCTTAACCACTGGGCCACCAGGGAAGTCCCTGAATAGAGGTTTTGATTAGGACTACATCTGAGGTCCCAAGGCTTTGAAAATCTTAAGACAACATATTCCTATGAGATATCGATGCTATACTTCTTCAGTTTCTCACCTCCAGATTGAGATTTTCTTCCTAAAATTTAGATTTACTAAGTTAACGGGCTTCTCAGGTGGCGGCAGTGTTAAAAAATCAACCTACCAATGCAGGCAAGAGACCCAAGAGACTCGAGTTTGATCCCTGAGTTGGGAATATCCCCTGGAGTAGGAAATGGCAACCTGCTCTAGTATTTTTGCCTGAAAAATTGCATGAACAGAGGAGCCTGGAGGGCTACAGTCCATGGGGTCACAAAAAGTCAAATGCAACTGAGCACTCACACACAGGTTACATTATATTGTGAAATGTGGTTTGCCTTTTCCTGAATTTTGGATGGTTATTTTCAAAAATGATCTTATACATTGTTTATTTCGGGTATTAGTATATTTGGTGCATTCATTAAAACTTTGGTTGCTAATAAGCCTAACTAACTAAAATTAGCCAATGCAAAAAAAGAGATGTAAGCAGAAGAATATAGCCGGGCCTCAAGAAGGGCATGGACGCTGGAACTGGGAGCCATCAAGACTCCGGGAAGCTCTGAGTCCTGTCTGTTGCTTGTTTCTGCTGCTTCATGACATACCATAATGAAGCACTATGCTTCACATTTGCTCCTTTAAAAAAAAAAAAAAAACAAAACCTGTTCTCTGTTTTTAAAAAGTATTTATTTATTTACTTGGCTGTGCTGGGTCTTAGTTTTGGCACACAGGGGTCATTTTTAGTTGCGGCACTCGAACTGTTAGTGGCAGCTTGTGGAACCTAGTTCCCTGACCAGGAATTGAACCTGAGTCTTAGCCACTGGACTACTAGGGAAGTCCTGCCTCTTTCTGTAGACTAGATTTTTGTGCTTCTTCATCCACATGGCTGAGTATGACCAATTCACACAGCCTGGGTTTATATTTTATAGCTAAAGCCACATGAGAAGTTAACTACCTTTTTTTTTTTTAATCTGAATTTCAGTTTCCTGAAATAGAGAATCTACTCACAGTCCAATCAGCTCTAGTTAGAGGGGAGGATCACGAAGTTTCCCAGTAAAAATGTGAGCACATGAGCCCACACCCAAGAAACTGAGGCGGGGGAGGAGTGTTAAGTTTTAAGAGAAATGGAAAGCAAGAAGATGGTTCCTAGGCTGAACAGATATCCAGCATGGTTTTTTATGTTTGTTATTAGTCTACAGATTTATGTATATATACACACACACTATATGTGAGGAAGGGAAGGAATTTTTTTTTTTTTTTTTAGCCATGCCACACGGTATGTGGGATCTTAGTTGTGGGATCACAAACCCAGGCTGTGTGCTCAGTCGCTTCAGTCAAGTCTGACTCTTTGCGACCATATGGACTGAGCCAGGCTCCTCTCTCCATAGGATTGTCCTGGCAAGAATACTGGAGTGGGTTGCCGTGCCCTTCTTCAAGGAATCTTCCTGACCCAAGGATCAAACCTGCGTCTCTTACATCTCCTGCACTGGCAGGCGGATTCTTTACCACTAGTGCCAGCAGACCAGGATCAAACCCTTCCCTTCTGCAGTGGAAGCACAGAGTCCTTATCACTGGACTGTCAGGGAAGTCCCAGGAAGAAATTTTTAATTTCTAATTATCACAATCCTACAAATCCTCATTATAAGCTGAAGAAAGTCAGACTGAGAGAAGTTTAATTACCAGCTCCAGATCGTAGCTGGTGAATGACCAAATTTGGGTTCAAATCTGTCTGATTCCCAAACCTGTGTTCCTGTCTTTTTACCAAAACAGTGCTGATCTGGATTCCCCTGAAAGCAGACTGTCCCAAAGACTTGAGTGTAAGTAGTTTGTTTGAGAATTGACCCCAGGGAACAAACTGTGAGAGACAAGGGGAATGACCCCAGCAAGGAGGGAAAGCCCATCCATGGATCCTCTTCAAATGGCAACCATTATCTACATCTACTGGGCTTCCCAGGTGGTACTAGTGGTAAAGAATTGGCCTGCCAATGCAGGAAACATAAGAGATGTGGGTTCAGTCGCTGGGTTGGAAAGATCCCCGGGAGGAGGAAATGGCAACCCACTCCAGTATTCTTGCTGGGAGAATCCCATGGACAAAGGAGCCTGGTAGGCCTCAGTCCATGGGGTCACAAAGAGTTGGACACAACTGAAGCTACTGAGCATGCACGCTACTGGATCCTGTAGGAGTTTTTGACTCACCTTACAGAATAGGCCTCAGAATGAGCCACCCTGGGGTCAGAAGTGGGGGAAGCATTTTTCCATGAGCTCCTGTCTCTCAATGGACAAGGGTGGCCCTAGAGAGCTCCACAGCCTGGTTTCCAGATTGCGCGTGCCAGATTGAAGGCCAAATGGTTCTCACTGGGATCCTTTGCTCCCACTCCAGCATAACCCTGGGGCCAGAACCAGGAGTTCACAGCACAGGCTCAAAGCAAGGTGCTGTCAGGTCATATCTGCACAAGGCTGGTAAAAGCCTGTGCAGGACAGGCACCAGTGGCAGCCTTTGAAATAAGAGGTGAAATTGAGGAGACATGAGTGGCGCCCGGAGGCTGTGAGACACATTGACCAGTTAAAATGAGAGAGTGGAATGAGCATATTGAATGTTCATTCATTCATTCATTCATCCGAATGCCAGGTACTCATGGTGTGCAAGAGATAGTTGAAATGAGTCTAGGTGAGCTTCAGATACTGCAGAAAGGAAAGACACAGTGTGATAGTGTTTTATGGAGTTGCTTCCATAAAAGTATGCAAAGGGCAATAAAAACAAGGAATAGAGACACCTGATGCATTGTGTGTATGTGAAGAGGGCATGTCCTTCTTCTAGAGCTTAGTCATTTTTTAAAAAACTTTTTTTTTGGGAGTATACTTTTTAAAAAATAATTATCTGGCTGTGCCATAGGATCCTGTCATGGCACACAGGATCTTTAGTTGCAGCCTGTGAACTCTTACTTGTGGTCTGTAGGAGCTAGTTCCCTGACCAGGGATCAAACCCTGGACATCTGTGTTGGGAGCATGGAGTTTTAGCCACTGAACCAGGGAAGTCCCCCTTATTGGAATGTAGTTGATTTGAGCTCAGTCTTGAATGATGAATGATAGCCAGTTGGGGAACTGGGAGAAATCTGAATATTGACTGCATATTCCAATTAAACTTTAGTATTTTGATGTTAATTTTCCTGAGTGTGCTCATTGTGTTGTGGTTATGTAAGAGAATGCTTTCTTTTTAGGACTTAACACACTGAGCAGTTTAAGAATATCATTTCAGTTCAGTCGCTTAGTCCTGTCTGACTCTTTACGACCTCATAAACTATGGCACACCATGCTCCCATCACCAACTCCCGGAGCTTGCTCAGACTCATATCCATCGAGTCAGTGATGCCATCCAACCATCTCATCCTCTGTCATCCCCTTTTCCTCCTGACTTCAGTGTTTCCCAGCATCAGGGTCTTTTCCAGTGAGTCAGTTCTCTGCATCAGGTGGCCAAAGTATTGGAGCTTCAGCATCAGTCCTTCCAATGAATATTCAGAGTCAGTTTCCTTTAGGATTGACTGATTTGATCTCCTTGCAGTCCAAGGGACTCTCAAGAGTCTTCTCCAGCACCACAGTTCAAAAGCATCAATTCTTCAGCTCTCAGCTTTCTTTATGGTCCAACTTTCACATCCATTCATGACTACTGGAAAAGCCATAACTTTGACTAGACAGACCTTTGTCGGCAAAATAATGTCTCTAATTTTTAATACACTGTCTAGGTTGGTCATAGCTTTTCTTCCAAGGAGCAAGCGTCTTTTAATTTCATGACTGAAGTTTTGCAGCGGTTTGGGAACCCAAGAAAATAAAGTCTGCCACTGTTTAAGAGTATAAAGTGTCCTAATGTCTGCAACTTCCTCTCAAATGATTCGGCAAAAGTAAACCCCTGTGGGTGGAGGCACTGAGGGGAAAGGAACACAAATGTGGCAGAATGTAAACAATCCATGAATGTAAGTGAAGGATGTATAGGTGTGTTTATTGTACTAAACTTTTTGAAATTTTTCAAATAAAAAAATTGGAGGGGAAAGTTAATCAATTGGGGGCTGTGGGAAGAGATTGGGAGAATGTGAGGAAATCTGAGATTGTGACAGAGACACCAAGGCAGGAGGAAACTTGGGGCTTTTCAAAAATTGTGATGCCATAGTGTAGCCAAAAAAAAAAAAAAAAATATATATATATATATATATATAGAGAGAGAGAGAGAGAGAGAAAGGAGGTAAATAATGTATTTCCCTGGCATTCCCGTGGTTAAGAGCCCACCTTCCAATGCAGGGGATGAAGGTTCTATCCCAGGTTTGGAAACTAAGATTCTATATGCCACTTGGCATGGCAAAAATAAACACACACACACACACTAAATTTTTTTTTTTTTTTTTTTGACTGGGAGCAGTTAGGTGTGACTGGAACACAGAATGTTTACGGGAGAGGAATGACAAGTGAGGCCAGAGAAGCTGGGAGCCGTGTGGGACTGTCTGGGCTGCGTCCTGAAGGCATCAGGGTGACACTGAAAGCTGGCACCCACCGTCTATGTTTTATGTGATCACATTAGCGGCTGGTTAACAAAAATGAATTAGAACGGGGCAGAATTTTGGCAGAAATATGAGTTCATAAGAAATCAAGAACTAGTTCAGATGACAAAATTCTGTAGGCCTGAAGGAAAATAGTGCCAAAGATAAAGGGGAGAAGACCACTTTGAGACCCCATAGGGCAGCAGAATCACTGGGCTTGGTAATCAATTTCAGTAAGTTCATGAGAAAGCCAACTTGGTTCAGTTCTATGAATCTTTTAAACCCAAGGAAAAAGCAAAATTTGTGAAGGATAAAATTAGTTCTAGAACTTCTTTAGCCATGACGGATAAATTTAGGAGATTGATTTATACATCAGGGTTTATTTATCTTTCAACAGCATATCTGATAGTGCTTGGCATGTAGTAAGGATTCAACAAATTTTTGAAGTTGTTTTTAGAAATCAGGACAGTGGATAGTAAAATGCTTTCTTCAGTTGCTGATACTCAGGGGGCATGTGCTCTATATTTTGTTCATGTTTTCTCCCTGAGGGCTAAGCATTTGGTGAACATCTGTCTCCTAACACCTGTTAGGCTGGTTTACATGCAATCTAAACTGAGCACATGCCAGGGTAGTGCCACTTAAAGTACCTGCACTTTTTAAAATCTAGCAGCTGTGTCTAGACTTGTGACTTGTCTTCCACAAACTAGTTTATTGTCTCAGTTTAAAAAGTACAGGTATTTCTACTTCTTAGTAAGCTTAATACATGAAATGTGTGTTTACATATGACTTGCAAAGTAGGAAACCTTTGTATTTCACATAACATGAACTCGCCATGTAAAATTTCCTCTCAGAAGCGATACTTATGCTTGAGAAGCGGTGACAGAATAAATGTGGTACTGAAGCCAAGCTCACCTAGACATTGCTCATACACTCTGGCAACAGGAGAGGTGGCCTGGGTGTAACCCCAGAGGGTCCCTAGAAGAGAGAGCAGTCCTTTGGTGGGTTCTGAGCTGAACAAATGCAGGCTAAGGCACTTCAGTCATGTCTGACTCTGTGTGACCCCATGGGCTGCAGCCTACCAGACTCCTCTATCCTTGGGATTCTCCAGCAAGAATACTACCCCCCTTCCAGGGTATCTTCCCGACCCAGGGATATAGCCCGCGTCTCTTATGTCTCCTGCATTGGCAGGTGGGTTCTTTACCACTAGCGCCACCTGGGAAGCCCCAAACTGAACAGAGGAAGTGGGTAAATGAGAGGCAGTTACTGAAAGAGACTCCCTAAGCCAGGGAAACAGGGAAGAAGCCAGGACTCAATCTAGATTTTCTGGCCCTGACGTCCCTACCCCGTCCTGTTAGGAAAGCATGTGCTCTCCTCCCGCTCAGCCACAGACCTATTACACTTGTCTATCTGCTCTCCTCCTCTGACTTTACACAAGCCCTGTGAGAGCCATCCCCTTGTGTCCCTAGCATTTAGCACAGTCTAGTGCGAGGCCAGAACTCCATAGCTTTTACATACATGAATGAAATATAGACCAGTGAACATGTACAACTTCCCACAAGGGTCACAGGTCCCTGCAGTGGTGATAGGACTGGTGTTAACCCTTTTCTTTGTAACCAGTTTCCCTTTAGTGTTTTAAAGAAAACATGAAATTTTTAAATAGTATTCACACATATTCCATTTGGAGTCTTTCCAGTAAATGTGAATATTAACTTGTCGAACCATCTAAGCTCACATGCTCTACAAGTTAGTGTTTATTAGGTGTTTTGAGCTTCCCGGTGGCTCATTGGTAAAGAATCTGCCTTCAGTGCAGGAGCTGCAGGACGCTGGAGTTCCATCCCTGAGTTGGGAAGACACCCTGGAGAAGGGCATGGCAACTCACTCCAGTATTCTGGCCTGGAGAATCCCATGGACAGAGGAGCATGGAGGGCTACAATCCACAGGGTCACAAAGAGTCAGACACGACTGAAATGACTGATCATGCATGCATTCAAGTGTTGTTTAGGATCTGCCAGATACAAGGATACAGCCCCAGTCTGACCAGATCTTGCTCTAGGTCTTTTGATTTCAGTAAAACTAAAATTCTGGGATACCGAAAGAGAAAGCATTGAAAGGGGCTCACACTGTCCCCTTTATTTACTATTAGGGACTCTTAATAGTGACCGCTTCCAGCTCTCTGCACAATGGCCATGGCTGTCCAAGGTCAGCACTTCCAAAACAGTGGTTCATTCAGTCTCGGGGACCCTGAGGAGTTAGTCCACGATCACAGCACGGCTCTGCGGGCAGCTGCTTCCCTGGAAGAAGTGTTCTGACTTTTATATGTCCCCTGGGGCAACAACCCCAGGTCCTGAGTGACACCTCCTCACAAGTCGGTGGAAACACTGAGAAGCAAGCAAGCGTAATTCTGGGCAAGGAACGACTTCTCTCATAAGAATTATGCAAACAATACATAATAGTCTCTTTTTGTTACAATGCGTATAATTTATCTTTGGGGAAAGAGGTACACAGATCTTCAGATCTTCATGTAATTTGCATACTAGTCACTGCTTATTAAAATATCCTTCTTAGTGGAAAGAAAAGAATATTTGTGATGTCCTGGTATTCCATGACTGGTGCTTATGTCACAACTTAGAAACCTGAAACCTAATGGTGCTCCTCTGGCAAATTCTGTTAGGAGAACGCCTTGAGATAAAATACAACAAATGATGAGAAAAGGGTTTTCCATTGTTGAGTGAGAATTTTTACTTTTTATTAAACACAAATACTTTATTTTTCTTCTAGATGCTTAAATCCTGCTTGTAAAGACTCTTTTCTCGTGATATTAGGCAGCTATTGCAATAATAATGCCTTGTAATAAATCACCCCAAGCACAGTGATTTACATCAATATCTATTTATTCTCATACAACTCTTAAGGTTGACCAGGGTCTAACTTGTATAGGTGGGCTCAACTGGTTTGCTCTGCTTCAGGCTGTGGGTAAAGGATGTTAACATTTAGTCAACTGAAAATAACCTTGCCTTATGTTGCTGTTATTTAGTCGTGTCTGACTCTTTGTGACCCCATGAACTGCAGGCCACCTAGCTTCTCTCTCTATGGGATTTCCAAGGCAAGAATGCTAGAGTGGTTGCCATTTCCTTCTCCAGGGGAATCTTCCCGACCCAGGGGTTACACCTGCATGTCCTGCTGGGGAGGTGGATTCTTTACCACTGAGCGACCTGGGAAACCCTAACCCTGCCCTATACATAATTATTAAACTTGCACTAAGAAAGTTCAGCAGCAATATTTTTCATGAAATGAAAAGATACAGTAAGAAAATAAATGAGTGTCTTACCTGCAGAAAGGTCTCAAATAATATTTAGAGAAAGAATAAAACAATAGACTATTTAAAAAATCAGAGATGATAAAATTTTGTGAAAACTGTAACATTTAGAAGTAAATCTTGGGGAAATTCTGCTTGACAAAGCTTAACAACAGACTGCTTTTTACCCACTCACTGTGTTGTTAGTCACATTAAGAATGTTCTCAGGAGGACTTCCGGTGTAACATAGCAGTTAGAACATGTTTATTTCTGCTCTCTGCCTAAAACCCATTGTAAAGGAATAGACCAGTATAGTAAATAGATAGTAAAGGAATAGAATAGGTATAAATACATTTTGGAAGATGGAAGACAGATGGATATGTGGTAATTAACAGTAGAAAGCTGAAACCTACTGCCTACAAGTGTGTTTGCTGCAGTGGGGATTGTTGTTGTTGTTCAGTCACTAAGTCTTGCCCAACTCTTTACACCCCATGAACTGCAGCGTGCCAGGCTTCCCTGTCCTTCACCATCTCCCGGGCTTTGCTCAAACTCATGTCCATTGAGTTGATGATGCCATCCAACCATCTCATCCTCTGTCATCTCCTTCCCCCAGCATCAGGGTCTTTTTCAGTGAGTTGGCTCTTCACATCAGGTGGCCAAAGTATTGGCCAAGTGAAAGCAAAAGTCACTCAGTTGTGTCCAACTCTTGGCGACCCCATGGTCTATATAGTCCATGGAATTCTCCAGGCCAGAATATGGAGTGGGTAGCCTATCCCTTCTTTGACGGATTCTCCTCACCCAGGAATCAAACTGGGGTCTCCTGCGTTGCAGGCAGATTCTTAGTATTGGTTAAGTCAAATTTCAAGAAATGGGGATCTTCGAGTACCTCTGAAACTGGGTTTTTGGTGAGATTGAAAATTAAAGAATTACTGTAAATTAAAAGATTACATAAAAAGTAATCAAATTTTTAGACCCTTTATCCAGCAGTATAGTTAGGAAACTACTTCTCCCCAAACATGAAACATTGGGCTCACTCTCCAGCACTGCCTAATTGATTTTCTGTGGTGATGGAAATGTTTTATATCAGAGTCATCCATCATCAAATGGCTAAACAGTCAATGTGAGGAGCTGTATTTCTCATTTAATTTCAGTTAATTTGAATTTAACTCGCTGTACGTGGCTAGTGGCTACCATATTGGACAGCGCTCTAGACTCATGGATACCGAACATTGCTGAGAACAAGGATGATGTATCTTGCTGAGAAACATGGAAAATAAGAAAACTTCATCCTGAATAGTGAGATCTCTCAACCCTTTCTATTGGTTGGAACCCGGAGTGAAGGCTTTCTTTCTGAGGAAATACCTGCCAAAGAGGAAACGTCTATAAATTGACATTTTATTGTCCACCTACAGCATATCTGGCAATCTCATGACCGTACAAGAAGTGCTCCCTCACACACAGATCTCTCTGGTTTTAAGTGCCTCACTCTTAAATATGATGAGGCAGTCAAGGAAAAGCTGCCCAGCCAAAAAGGATGAACACAAACAGGAAGACATGAACTGAAACCAAACAGTACAGAGAACATAAGAAAAAAATTTCTCTAAACTGAAAAGGCAAATATTCAGATTGAAAAGGTTCACAGAGTCACCAGGCAAAAAGTGAAAAAGAGGATCCCGCCAGCCGACAGAGGTGCCTCCATCTGTCCATCAAAGGCCAGGTTTAGCTTTGTAACAACATCATGTGTGATGGCCAAAGACTGAAGAGGATCACACCAGCCGACAGAAGTACCTCCATCTGTCCATCAAAGGCCAGGTTTAGCTTTGTAACAACATCATGTGTGATGGCCAAAGACTGAAAACAAGCAAGAGCCCATCAACGTTAAAGTTGTATAAATGAACTTTAGTATGCTATATAGTGGAACAAGAATGAATGAATTACCGCTACATAGAGTACATGTTGTCTGATTTCATATATACAAAAATTCAAATAGGCAAACTCTGATGTATGATGTTAGAAATTAGGAGAGTGGTGGGACTTCCCTGGTGGTCCATTGGCTAAGACTCTGTACTCCCAATCAACACAGGGGGCCCAAGTTCGATCCCTGGTCAGGGCACTAGATCCCACATGCCACAACTGAAAATCCTGCCTGCTGCAACTAAGACCCAGCACAGTCAAATAAATAAAATAAAAATAAATGTGAAAAAGGAAAAGAAAAAATCCTTAACATCCTCAGTTCAGTTATTTCAGTTGCTCAGTCGTGTCTGACTCTTTGCGACCCCATGAATCGCAGCACGCCAGGCCTCCCTGTCCATCACCAACTCCCGGATATTACTCAAACTCATGTCCATCGAGTTGGTGATGCCATCCAGCCATCTCATCCTCTGTCATCCCCTTCTCCTCCTGCCCCCAATCCTTCCCAGTATCAGGGTCTTTTCCAATGAGTCAACTCTTTGCATGAGGTGGCCAAAGTATTGGAGTTTCAGCTTCAGCATCAGTTCCTCCAATGAACACCCAGGACTGATCTCCTTTAGGATGGACTGGTTGGATCTCCTTGCAGTCCAACGGACTCTCAAGAGTCTTCTCCAACACCACAGTTCAAAAGCATCAATTCTTTGGCACTCAGCTTTCTTCACAGTCCAACTCTCACATCCATACATGACCACTGGAAAAACCATAGCCTTGACCAGACGGACCTTTGTTGGCAAAATAATGTCTCTGCTTTTTAATATGTTATCTATGTTGGTCATAACTTTCCTTCCAAGGAGTAAGCGTCTTTTAATTTCATAGCTGCAATCACCATCTGCAGTGATTTTGGAGCCCCAAAAAATAGTCAGCCACTATTTCCACTGTTTCCCCATCTATTTCCATGAAATGATGGGACCAGATGCCATGATCTTAGTTTTCTGAATGTTGAACTTTAAGCCAACTTTTTCACTCTCCTCTTTCACTTTCATCAAGAGGCTTTTTAGTTCCTCTTCACTTTCTGCCATATGGGTGGTGTCATCTGCATATCTGAGATTATTGATATTTCTCCTGGCAGTCTTGATTCCAGCTTGTGCTTCTTCCAGCCCAGCATTTCTCATGATGTACTCTGCATATAAGTTAAATAAGCAGGGTGACAATATACAGCCTTGATGTACTCCTTTTCCTACTTGGAACCAGTCTGTTGTCCAATGTCTAGTTCTAACTATTGCTTCCTGACCTGCATATAGGTTTCTCAAGAGGCAGGTCAGGTGGTCTGGTATTCCCATCTCTTTCAGAATTTTCCACAGCTTATTGTGATCCACACAGTCAAAGGCTTTGGCAAAGTGAATAAGGCAGAAATAGATGTTTTTCTGGAACTCTCTTGCTTTCTCAATGATCCAGCGGATGTTGGCGATTTGACCTCTGCCTTTTTCTAAAACCAGCTTGAACATCTGGAAGTTCACGGTTCATGTATTGCTGAAGCCTGGCTTGGAGAATTTTGAGCAGTACTTTACTAGCGTGTGAGATGAGTGCAATTGTGCAGTAGTTTGAGCATTCTTTGGGATTGCCTTTCTTTGGGATTGGAATGAAAAGTGACCTTTTCCAGTTCTGTGGCCACTGCTGAGGTTTCCAAATTTGCTGGCATATTGAGTGCAGCACTTTCATAGCATCATCTTTCAGGATTTAAATAGCTCAACTGGAATTCCATCACCTCCACTAGCTTTGTTCGTAATGGTGCTTTCTAAGGCCCACTTGACTTCACATCCCAGGAAGTCTGGTTCTAGGTGAGTGATCATACCATCGTGATTATCTGGGTTGTGAAGATCTTTTTTGTGTAGTTCTTTTGTGTATTCTTGCCACCTCTTCTTAATATCTTCTGCTTCTGTTAGGTCCATACCATTTCTGTCCTTTATTGAACCCATCTTTTCATGAAATGTTCCCTTGGTATCTCCAATTTTCTTGAAGAGATCTCTAGTCTTTCCCATTCTGTTGTTTTCCTCTATTTCTTTGCACTGATTGCTAGGAAGGCTTTCTTATCTCTCCTTGCTATTCTTTGAAACTCTGCATTCAAATGGGAATATCTTTCCTTTTCTCTTTCGCTTTCGCGTCTCTTCTTATCACAGCTATTTGTAAGGCCTTCTCAGACAGCCATTTTGCTTTTTGCATTTCATTTCCATGGGGATGGTCTTAATCCCTGTCTCCTGTACAATGTCATGAACCTCCGTCCATTGTTCATCAGGCACTCTATCAGATCTAGTCCCTTAAATCTATTTCTCACTTCCACTGTATAGTCATAAGGGATTTGATTTAGGTCATACCTGAATGGTCTAGTGGTTTTCCCTACTTTCTTTAAGTCTGAATAAGGAGTTCATGATCTGAGTCACAGTCAGCTCCCGGTCTTGTTTTTGCTGACTGTATAGAGTTTCTCCATCTTTGGCTGCAAAGAATATAATCAGTCTGATTTCGGTGTTGACCATCTGGTGATGTCCATGTGTAGAGTCTTCTCTTGTGT
This sequence comes from Cervus elaphus, assembly GCF_910594005.1. Lineage (NCBI taxonomy): Eukaryota > Metazoa > Chordata > Mammalia > Artiodactyla > Cervidae > Cervus > Cervus elaphus. Next base: position 30,567,059 of record NC_057844.1, read on the forward strand.
TGTTGGAAAAGGGTGTTTGCTATGACCAGTGTGTTCTCTTGACAAAACTCTATTAGCCTTTGCCCTGCTTCATTCCGTACTCCAAGGCCAAATTTGCCTGTTACTCCAGGTGTTTCTTGACTTCCTACTTTTGCATTTCAATCCCCTATAATGAAAAGAACATCCTTTTTGGGTGTTAGTTCTAAAAGGTCTTGTAGGTCTTCATAGAACCATTCAACTTCAGCTTCTTCAACATTACTGGTTGGGGCATAGGCTTGGATTACCGTGATATTGAATGGTTTGCCTTGGAAACAAACAGAGATCATTCTGTCATTTTTGAGATTGCATCCAAGTACTGCATTTTGGACTCTTTTGTTGACCGTGATGGCTACTCCATTTCTTCTAAGGGATTCCTGCCCACAGTAGTAGATATAATGGTCATCTGAGTTAAATTCACCCATTCCAGCCCATTTTAGTTCGCTGATTCCCAGAATGTTGACGTTCACTCTTGCCATCTCCTGTTTGACCACTTCCAATTTGCCTTGATTCATGAACCTAACATTCCAGGTTCCTATGCAATATTGCTCTTTACTGCATCGGACCTTGCTTCTATCACCAGTCACATCTACAGCTGTGTATTGTTTTTGCTTTGGCTCCATCCCTGCATTCTTTCTGGAGTTATTTCTCCACTGATCTACAGTAGCATATTGGGCATCTACCGACCTGGGGAGTTCCTCTTTCAGTATCCTATCACTCTGCCTTTTCATACTGTTCATGGGGTTCTCAAGGCAAGAATACTGAAATGGTTTGCCATTCCCTTCTCCAGTGGACCACATTCTGTCAAACCTCTCCACCATGACCCATCCGTCTTGGGTGGCCCCACACGGCACGGCTTAGTTTCATTGAGTTAGACAAGGCTGTGGTCCTGTGATCAGATTGGCTAGTTTTCTGTGATTATGGTTTCAGTGTGTCTGCCCTCTGATGCCCTCTCGGAACACCTACCGTCTTACTTGGGTTTCTCTTACCTTGGACGTGGGGTATCTCTTCACGGCTGCTCCAGCAAAGCGCAGCTGCTTCTTACCTTGGACAAGGGATATCTCCTCACGGTCACCCCTCCTGACCTTGAACGTGGAGTAGCTCCTCTCGGCCCTCCTGCAACCACGCAGCTGCTGCGGCACCTTGGACAGGGGGTTGCTCCTGTCAGCCGCCGCCTCTGACATCGGGCCTAAAATAGAAAGAAAAGAAATGAAAGCGGTTACCCCTAGGGCAAGAAGTAGTGGCTGGAACCATGCTCTTGGTAGTAGTCTGTTTCTTAATCTTAAGTACTACTTATACAGTGTGCATGCCTGTTCAGTTGTGTCTGACTCTTTGTAACCCCATGGACCTCAGCTTACCAGGCTCTTCTGGAATTTTCCAGGCAAGAATACTGGAGTGGGTTACTATTTCCTCCTCCAGAGGAATCACAGGAATCGAACTTGTGTCTTCTGTGTCTCTTGCATTGACAGGCGGATTCTTTACCACTGAGTCACCTGGAAGCCTCAGTTACACAGTATATTTGTTCATTTTGTAAAAATTCATCAAATTGATCTTTATGATCTATGCTCTCTTCTATACGTGTGTTATTCTTCAGTAAAAAGCTTACATTTCTGAAAGTTCCATGACCGAGCACATCATAATGAAATTTAGACCAGAAAGATAGGAGATGCTAAAAGCTTTGAGTATAACTTGGTAGAAGTGAGGAGATGAAAAGGATCAGACAGAAAATAATTCCACTTCTTTAAAGTAATGTTGGAAACCACAAGACGACAGACAAATACATGATGGACATAACATTCTGAGGGAAGATTATTTCCAGCATGTCAATCAAATTCCACCAAAGCACAGTGTCAAAAAATTTACCACCCATGCACCCTTCCATAGGAGGTTTCTAGAAAATACACTTCACAAACAGAACAGGGAAGACAGAGGATCCAGGAGGCAGAAAAGAAGGAGATGATGGTTTTAAAAAAAAGAAAAAGCCCAAAACCATAGTCAGTAGCAGGCTTGGCAGTGAATCTGGACCATGGACAGCAGTCCAAAACGAACAAGAGTAGCCTGAGATGTGGGAGCAGGTTTACTTTCTTGGAGAACAGAGTGAAAAATTATGACAGACACATAGAAATCGAAGCAAACGAAAGCAGAAGATGTACAAGGAAGGAGATGTCATGATGGTACACCACAGAGAACGTTATTTACATAGACACTTAAGAATATAAATGTATAAAATAAAATATGTATAGTAACTAAAAATAAATAAAATAGTAAATCAGGCATGATGAATGAAAATAAAAGTTCTGCATCTAAGAAAAGAATCTAAATAACGAATATTGACTTAATTTTTTAAAACCTTCTTACTTGGAGATTAGAAAGATGTGCCTTGTACTAAGAGGAAGAAGTTGGGAAAAAAGGTTGAGTCCTAATATCCTGTGATAGGAAGTCAATACTATATATGCACTACACACATACATTACTTTGATAATTAATTTTTAAAAATACTGATTATGACAAGAAAAATAATTGGTCCATCTGCAACACAGTGAAATTTTATTGCCATAACTTCTGTTTAGCTGGAGAATATAGTTTTCCTTCGGAAAGGAAACTTTTGAGTGCACTTTTTTTGGTCCAGTTCAATGTGAAAGCACAATGTGAGAAAATCAAATTTTAAACATGCTTCTGTTTTCTAAATTGTTATTTGTAATAATTGCAAGAGTAGATTTAGGCTGAGTGTGTTGCATAGATTCTGCCCATAGTATATTCCTAGTCATAATTGTGGGGGTGGGGAATAGAAAAAAAGTGTATAGTAATTCTAACAAGGGAGAGGATAAGATTGAGTAAGCTTGGTACCCAGATGAGAACATCTTTGTGGTTTTCCTGCTGAAGCAGTTAATCCTGTTTTTCCAAAGTCCCAAATGATTGAAATAATCATGAAGGGAAACTGTTCATGTTCCTCTTTTGTGACTAGCGTTTCTCTTCTTTCCGGCTTAGAGAAAGTAGGAACACACAGACACACACCTTCTTTCAATGAAGTCTTTGATTCCTCAGAGTATTGAATTTCAGAAGAAATTCCCTATCCTTTTCAGGATATGCACTTTATTTTCCAAATCTTGACAGTTCTGAACCTTCAGAATGAACTACATAAACATGGAAGATGCCCCTGATCTTGCCTGCGTGCTGACAAAGCGCCGGTTCGGATGAACTCCACCAAATCCTGCCAGAACCTTCTCAAGGCCGAGGGTCTAAAGTTTGTGATCGTTCTGTGAGAGGACAGAAGGAGAAAGCCCAAAGGGGAAAGGTGGTACAGAGGAGTCTCTTTATCCAAGCTGTCATCATCGGAGTCCCTACAGGAAAAACTGGTGAACAATGGAATGCTGATTTGGGAAGTCAGTCCTCATTTAGACATCTCTCTGCTCTCAACACACAGAAGCCACTGAACAGCCTCAACAGTGCTGTGAGCGTTAGACGGTGTACATCAAGTCAGCAGCAGAGCAAAAATGCAAGTCTTTGAAAAGATAGAGAAGTATCATGGAGTTTATGAAAGTGATGTTAGAAAACAGCTTGAATCACTGGTAAGAGTAGACTAACAGTTATAAAAGAAAAGACTTGATAAAGATGATAACATGCTTCAAAAATGAACGGTGGAAATATTTTAAAATTTGGGAGGCGCTGGGAAAATTGATCAGCTTCCCTTTGTGAAAAACTGATCATTTCGATGATCAAGCTGTGCAATTCAAAAAATATGAAGTAGAGAGTGCTATATCGTGCTAGCAAACATTTCATTAGAAAAAATACACCCTTGAAAGTCAATAATTTATTCACCTTGTTTATTCTGAGAACTGGCATGTTTTTTGAATTAAATACAAATTTTGATCAACTTGAAATAAACATTTTCATTATATTTAGGTTATTAAACTTTTTTTCCCTGAAAGATTTATTACAAAATTTAGCCCTGATTCAAGTGAATTCATTTTAAGTGGCATTTTCTGGTATCAGTTTTTTTCTTAGGTATAAGCATCTCCTCTAGTACTTTAAAAATGTATTTTATAAGTGTTTTTGTTATTTTTCACATCAATTAATGTTTATGCTTAATAAGTGTACAGCATGACTCAATCAGTTCAGTTCAGTCGCTCAGTCATGTCCAACTCTTTGCAACCCCATGAGCCACAGCACGCCAGGCCTCCCTGTCCGTCACCAACTGCTGGAGTCAACCCAAACCCATGTCCATTGAGTTGGTGATACCACCCAACCATCTCATCCTCTGTCCTCCCCTTCTCCTCCTGCCGTCAATCTTTCCCAGCATCAGGGTCTTTTCAAATGAGTCAGCTCTTTGCATCAGGTGGCCAAAGGATTGGAGTTTCATCTTCAACATCAGTCCTTCCAATGAATATTCAGGATTGATTTCCTTTAGGATGGACTGGTTGGATCTCCTTGCAGTCCAAGGGTCTCTCGAAAGTCTTCTCCAACACCACAGTTCAAAAGCATCAATTCTTCGGCACTCAGCTTTCTTTATAGTCCAATTCTCACATCCATACATGACTCAATAGTGCAGCCTATAATAAAATTAACACTTTTTATATAAAGAGCGCAGCCAACACTAAGCATACACTTTTATTTACTTAATATTAGAGATGTAGAGGTGAATAAGATATATTTCCTGTCCTCATGAAGCTCACAGTCTAGCAGGGAAAACAAAATGATACAAACAGCAGCAATGCAAGAACTCAATAAAATGCACAGAGAGGTCACAGGAGGAGAGGTTATCTCAGGGCTTACAGGAAGTGTTTTCCTTAGAGAAGAGGGACTTTAAAACACAAATCTTTGCATATTATTTTGACCCACCAAAGAATTATCCTCACTGCTGATTTGCATTTTGATATTCTGCCCTTGGCTTTAATTAAAGGGCATTGTCTAGTGGCTCAGACAGTAAAGAATCTGCCTGCAATGTGGGAAACCCGGGTTCGATCCCTGGGTCAGGAAGATCCCCTGGAGAAGGGAATGGCTACCCACTCCAGTATTCTTGCCTGGAGAATCCATTTCATGGACAGAGGAGCCTGGTGAGCTATGGTCCGTGGGGTCTCAAAAGAGTCAGACATGACCTAGCAGCCAACACTAACCCTATGAGAAATAAATTATGTATGTTTATTTTATATTTAATTATATAGAATAAATTATATATATTCATTAATTAATAGATGTATATTTATTAATAAATATACTATATCATGTAATTTTATTAAATTTATTACATAATTTTATATAAATGTATTATATAAATGTCTACTAATATGTAAATTATATATATTTATTTTATATATAACAACAGAGGATGAGATGGTTGAATGGCATCACCAACTCAGTGGACATGAGTTTAAGCAAGCTCCAGGAGACGGTGAAGGACATGGAAGCCTGGCATGCTGTAGTCCATGGGGTCACAAAGACTTGGACATGACTAAGTGACTGAACAACAACTATATATTTATATATATATAAACCATGTTCCTACAGCAATTATATATATATATATATCAGATAGAATCAGACACTTTCTGTATATATATATATACACACATATATATGTATGTATTGCTATATATATATACATATATATACACATATATGTATATATGTGTATATATATAGAGAGAGACCATGTTCCTTCAGCAATTATATATTTATTATATATAATAATTATATATTATTATATATATAATTGCTGTAGGAACATGGTCTAGAACATTGTTTTCTCTGTCACTTTTATGAAACCTGCCTCATGCATGTAGGATCCCAGACTTGGGCACCTTGCCCAGAGCTATGTGGACAGGGAAGCCAGGCTGAATGCAGGAGCGAATGTCACTAGTCCTAAGGCTAAGGAAAGGATGAATACACTATCAAGCCAAGGAGGGACTGATAAGGAAACCCAGAGAAGAGTTAAAAAGTTTTCACAAAGTGTTGGAGACCAGTGAGAACAAGTTTCTCAGCTAAGGAGGTAACTGCGGCTGCTTCTCCTATGGGTGATTGTAGCTGTAGACCAGATGGGAAGGGACAATAGCTCACTGCCTATGATTCTTTACAATTTAGCATTAGGAAAAACCTTATACCCTTGAGGAAAGTGTCTGATTCTATCTGATAAGAAAATTATGTATCTGACCAAGTTTCACCTCTTAACTTTCTTTTTTCAATTGTAAAATACACATAACAGAATTTACCATCTTAATCATTTTCAAGTGTACAATTTAAGTAGCATTGAGCATATTCATGTTGCTCTGCAGTGACTTCTTCAGAACTTTTTCATCTTGCAGAACCAAAACTTTGTGATCTCTGTGTCAACAACTGCCCATTTCCCCCACACCAGCCCCTGGCAGCCACTGTTCTGCTTTCTATTTCAGTGATTTCGACTATATTAGATACCTTATTATATTTTAGATGAGTGGAATTATGCAGTATTTGTTGTTTTGTGATTGACCTATTTCATTTAGTGTAATGTCCTCAAGGTTCATCCATGTGGTAGCAGGTGTCAGTAAACCTCCCTTTTTAAGGTTGAATAATGTTCCATTGTATAAACATTTTGTTTATGGACATTTGGGTTGCTTCCACCTTTTGGTGGTTGTGAATAATTCTGTTATGAACATGGGAATGAAAGTATTTCTTTGACGTAGTGCTTTCAGTTCTTTTGGATGTATAAACAGAAGTGGGATTGCTGAGTCATATGTTTTCCATGGCGAGTGCACCATTTTACATTTTCACCAGCAGTGCACAAACATTCCAGTTTCTCCACATCAACACTTGATATTTTCTGTTTTGGGTTTTTTGGGGGTTTGTTTGTTTGCATAGTAGTCATTCTCTTGGTGGGAGGTGATATCTCATTGTGGTTTGGATTAGCATTTCTCTGATGATTAATAATGGTGAGAATCTGAGCGTCTTTTCATATGCTTGTTGGCCATTTGTAAATTATCTTTGGAGAAATGTCTATTTAAATCTTTCGGCTATTTTTAAGTCAGGTTATTTGATTTTTAGTGTGGTTGTGTTGTAGGGGCTCATGTATTCTGAATATTGACCTCTTACAAATTATATGATTTGCAAATTTTATTGATTGTGACCTTTGATGTACAGAACTTTATAAGTTTGATGATATATTTTTGCTTTTTTGGCCTGTGCTTTTTTTTTTTTTGGTGGCATATCCAAGAAATCCAATGTTATGAAGCTTTTCCCTTGTGTTTTTCTCTAGGAGCTTTGTAGTCTTAAGTCTTACATTTAGGTCTTTAATCCATTTGAGTTGATTTTTGTATACAGCATAAGGTAAGGGTCCAGTTTTATTATTTTGCATGTGAATATTGTTTTCCTGACACCATTTTTTGAAGGTACTGTTTTTTCCCCGTTAAGTAGTCTTGAGTCCCTTGTTCAAGATCATTTAACCATTGATGCAAGGGTTTATTTCTGGGCTTTCTATCCTTTTCCCTTGGTCCATATGTCTGTCCCTAATCCCCTTTTGCCTTTGATGGTCAGGAGGCTTTCAGGCTAAATTTAGGGTTTTACTGCAACATTTCTGTGGACCTTCATGATTTGAAAGTTTATGTTCTTTGTTCCTTGCCTCCCCCTTGAACTTCTTCTCTTATTTAAGTTTTCTCTGGCCCAGAATCTTGCTTTATTTTTCTTTTTATTAATATGTGCCGGAGCCTGCCGGCAAACGAACTGGTCAAGGACGCAATTACCAGAGTACCTAGGAAAAAGAAGACTCAGAAAGAGAAAGATGGGGTTGAGAGGGACGGAGTCCGCTTGCGTCTGACTCCGCCAACTTTATTGAAGAATACCACGCCTATATATACGCTAACAGGAGTTACTAAGAATAGATTGAGGGTTTGCATACGTGCAGAGCTACAGATGTTTTAAATTCCCACACTCAAGATCAGTAAAGCATTAATTACCCTAGCGCCCAACATGATTAAGATCATTAGAACATTAGATAGAAAACAGGCTTCATCAATAGAACATTAGATGGAAAACAGGTTTCAGGCATGATGAGCTTATCAGCACCAGTAAAACAGGCAAAAAGGTCACCGGTGTGTTTTTTCCCTGAAGGAGACAAATGCCAGTCTATACTTTAACAAGAAGGGGTGGCAGGACAAAGAGAGACCTTTTGATCTCTCTTAGAGCCGTAAGGGGCCTGTACATTCAGGCCGGCTCCCTGCAAATATGCTGTGATAAGTTCTTGTTTTAAATATTTATTTTGGCTGCACTGGGTCTTAGTTGAGGCTCTTGGTCAGGATCTTCGTTGTGGCATGCAGATTTCTTAGTTGTGACATATAGGATCTAGTTCCCTGACCAGGGATCAAACCCAGGCTCTCTGCATTGGGAGCACCGAGTCTTAGCCACTGGACCACCAGGAAAGTCCCCTGTGAGAAGTTCTTACCATGAAGTTCGTATCCTTTTCAGATAGAATAAAGCATCATATCAGTCATGTTAATCAATCTGTCGGTCAGACATGGCCACCAGAATGCTCACAAACTCCTCGAAGAGGCCTGGCCTCTCACATGGGAGAGCACAGGACAGGACTTATGTCACAACACAACATTAAGGCCTAAGGGACAGAAAAGGAAGAGGTCTGTGTAGGGCAGAATGTCCAAGGCAGGTTGCACTTCAACTGGGCCTGTAAGGAATGCTATCCTGTGCACTGATAACCTAGAGGTTACAATGAACAGAGCTTTCACGTAAAGATGTGAGCCCTGTGAAGGTACAATGAGAGGCGGGACTGAACCTAGGCTGTAGGGTAGGATTTGACTGAAGACTTGTGAAGTGGCTGAGACTGAGTGGGTGAAAGGGGAGCAGCTCATGAAGGAACTTGAATACAGAGTAAGGCATTTGGATGGACTTTGATCTTTTTTTCTGGCCCCACACCTGAGGGTATGAAGATGATCTTATCCAGGATATAGTGCAGAGTTTTCATACTGGGGTTTTGATGGCATTATTTTTTTATGAAAGAGAAAATTTCACAATGTTTTGCATGTAGCAAACATTTAAGTATTGTGTCACCGCCCTACTGTTTTCAGTGGCAAATGTGTGCATGCATGCCGGGTCACAAGATGAAATGTTTTTCTTACTGAGAATTAGGTAATCAAAGACACTAGTATAGAAGAAACTCATTGTTCTGTTATGGATTTTTTTCTTGGCCATGCCTTGTGTCAAGTAGGGTCTTAGTTCCCTGACCAGGGATCAAACCCACACTCCCTGCAATGGAAAAAAGTGAAAGTGTTTGTCCCTCAGTCATGTCTGACTCTGTATGACTCCATGGACTGTAGCCTGCCAGGCTCCTCTGTCCATGGAATTCTCCAGGCAAGAATACTGGAGTGGGTTGCCATTCCCTTCTCCAGGGGATCCTCCCAATCCAGGGATCCAACCGGGGTCTCCTGCATTGCAGGAAGATTCTTCACCATTGAGCCACCAGGGGATGCAAAGTCTTAAGCACTGGACTGCCAGGGAAGTCCCCTGTTTCTCTTCTTTTTTAAGTCGTATTGAAATATGTATATGACTGCACATGGGGCTTCTGGTCAACCTTTGGCATCTAGTGTTACCTCATCAGTTTTTGGAAACTCACCAGCATGGGAAGGTAATGTGTTAGTACTTCTGTGGGTAAACATGATCTGACTCTCCCCCCACCACAGTAGTTAATTTCTTTATATTTCTAAAAAGGAGAGGGCTCTGGTCTGGGAACCCCTTAATTTATCCCTTCTAAATGGTGTGGTATCTTTACCCCAGCCCTCTGGCTTTCCTGGTTAGTCAGTGGCTGGTCTTGAAAGAGGATAAGGGGTTCAAGACCACCCATCTCGTTCCCCCACGTTCACACTTGGCGAGTGATGGAGCCCTGAGTCCAAAGTTTTATGCAGAACACAGCCTCGGAAGTGAGTTGCCTGGTTACTGGTGTCGCAGCACATGGAGTTCTCTGCTTGGGATCAGGTTGTTAAGATCACAGGGGCATGGGATGCTGTAAAAATGTCTGCCGTCTCCATTTAGTTTTACTAGAGTCCATAAATTCTCTGACAGTTTCTGTAAACTGTTCTTCTCAACCTTAAATAAAGTTGTTGTTTTTTTTAGTTAACACCTGGTTTGCTTTTTAAAAATTTTTGCTGTGTGAGGTAGGGCAGGGGGAGAGTGTAGGTCTGGGGGCTTCAGAAGGTGTTCCAGTGTGAGGGGAAGAACATGAGGTTTTCATCAGTAGACGTGTCTGACTTTGAACCCTGACTTCACCAAATATTTGGCTGTTGTGTAATTTTTTACACAACAAAAGTAACTTAAAAGTTACTTTTAAGTCTTGATTCACACACAGGTGAATGGAATACTACTACGTTGTAGGCTCGTTGTGAGCATTAAATCCTAACAGCACAGCACCCGGCACAGGTCCTGACTCAGTATAGGGTACCTGCTTATCTCCTGTCCCGTGTCTTTGTATATCACAATGAATCGGAGCCGCTTTTCCAGCAGTATTTAAGGGCACTCTGGATGTTACATGGTGATGGTGGCCCTGAAGGGACTGTCCATGTGGGAGAAGGAGCTAGAAGACAGTCGTGTTTCACCCATAGAGCCAAGTCACCTCTGAGCCATCTCAGACTCATGGACCCCTGGAGAGGGTGAATAGAGGCCCAGTGGTGGGAGCTCTTGCTCAGTATTCAGGCTTCACTCCCCCAACTGCTCTCCTCTGGAGCCCCATCAGCTCCTAGACGGAAGGGGAGCAGCTCCATCCTGCATTAGCTGAAGGGCAAGGTGGAAGGAGGGTTTCCCCAGTGGCTAAGGGGTAAAGAACCTTCCTGCCAATGCAAGAGATGTAGGTTCGATCCCTGGGATGGAAAGATCCCCTGGAGGAGGGCATGGCAACCCACTCCAGTATTCTTGCCCGGAGAATCCCATAGACAGAGGAGCCTGATGGGCTACAGTCCATAGGGTCCCAAAGAGTCAGACATGACTGAGGCAACCGAGCACCCAAGATGAGAGGAGGCCGAAGGCTTTGTCCACCTCCCATCTCTGCCAGTGCTCCCTGTCCTCAAAGTCTCTCAGAACCAAAGCTTCAGTTCTAGCACACAGGAGCCCGTGGGGCTAAGTCCGGGGCCCCAGCACGAGGATCACCACCCCCCCAAGTCAGGGTCCTGTTGTTTCCTGTCTGGGGTAACTGCCCCTTCCTTCCCTCTCCCCTGCCTCCTTGGAGAGGGGCAGGCACCACATCTGGTCCACAACCGCAGTGGATCCTGTTCTACACAGATCCTCTGAGTACTCAGGCTGCTTGCTGGAAACACAGGCCCTGGGGCCCTTGGTGATCTCTCCAGCCGAGGAGACTGCGTCGCTGTGGGAGGCAAAGCAGAGGACCATCAGCAAGAGGTGTTGGAAATGCTGAGATCCAGCGGCTCATGGAAGTGAAGACTTCAAGACTGATCGTGATCAGAGAAGCTGGGGCAGAACGGGACCAGGTGTTTCTGAATTGTTGGAACACTTGTGAAAATGGCAAGAGAATAAAGGCCTCCTCTGACCCAGCCCTCCTGCGGGGAGGCGTATGAGGTATAGCAGCGGCCGGTGGGGTGGGGGAGGCATGAGCTCTGGTGTCAGACAGACCAGCCCCCTTTCTGGGTATTTGTCTTGTGACGTGAGCCGTGACAGCCGCAGGAAGGCCGGGACAGTAGTTGTTGCTGCTCAGGAG